>NC_136061.1:1903818147-1906218147 GCF_964261635.1 Lissotriton helveticus | reverse complement strand
AAGGGACTTTTTGGTATAAATTTAGGGTAAGTCCTTAATATTACTTTGTACTTTTTGAATTGCATGAAAGGTTCTCTAATAGTGAATGCTTGCAATTCGCTAACACTTCTTGCAGAGGTTAGTGCAAGTAACAGAGCCGTCTTCCATGACAGGAATTTCAGTAGTGTTTTGCGGTTAGGTTCAGATGAGCTTTTCATTAACGGACTCAATGCACATTTAAATGCCAGAATGGGGAGGTTGTTTCACTGTTGGAAAAATCCTTTGAGGAACTGTTTAATTAATCTTGCCGACCATAGGAACACTAAACTCCCTGATCTAAAATGGGATATTGCTGCCAGGTGTATCTTTATTGATGAATTTGCATAGCCAGTCCTGTCTAAATGAGAAGGCAGAATCTGCACCGGCGTTGCAAATAATGGTTGCAATTCCTTTTCTTGATACCACATACAGAAACGTTTCCACGTAAATTGGTACGATTTATTTGTGGATTCTGCTCGCGCTTTGGAGAGAATTTCTCTTCACTCTTTAGGTATATTCAATTCTCCAAGCTCATTGCAGTCAGGCTCCAGGCCAACAAATGAAGGTTGGGATGCAGTGCTTGGTCCTTGCCCATGGATAGAAGGAATGTGATGTTGTTCAGTGACGAGAAGTTCAGTGTACCAGAACTGCCTTTGCCATTTTGGGGCAATGAGGCTTAATCTGCATGGTTCCCTCTTGATTTTCTTTAGAACCTTAATATCAGAGGAATTGGGAGAACAGTATAAGCAAATATTTTCGACCATCAGATCAAAAAGATATTTCCCCACGATCCTCTTTGAGGATGCCAGCTTGCATAATATAATCGCATTTCTAGTTTGTATGTGTTGCAAAAAGATCGAGCTTCGGCTTCCAGTAGGACAGTAGAATCGAGCTCTCACTCAAGGCAATCTGTTGTCAATCTGCTGAATATGTCAGCTAGTACACTGGACACTCCTGGCACATGTTCTGCTGTTTTATCTTTTGTCGTGAGGCCCAATTCCAAATTGTTTGTGCCGGATGGGATAGAGCCACAGATATTGTCCCTCCCTGTTTAAGTAGTGCGTGTTGGTGGTATTGCCCTTACATATAAGAACCGACGAGCCTGCAATTCTGGGAAGGAATGAGTACAACGCCAGAGCTATGGCCTTCAATTCTAATAGATTGATTTGCAATGTTTTCTTGACAGTCGTCCATTTGCCACCGACTGATTGCTCCTAATGAGGAGCACCCCTGCCCTCCAGGTATGCATCCATGTTAATGACAAGGTCTGTTGCTTGAGACAAACATCATACCTTGGAGAAACGCATCCACCACTGCAAAGCTCTTCTTATTTTAGGGGTAATTTGAATCACTTCACCAAATGAGCCCAGAACCTACCATCATTTGTTTAACTGCTCCTGTAGAGGACGCATATAAAGTCTGCAGTTTGGAATTAGAGGTATGCAGGAGCACATTCCTAGGAATGACTTCTACAGTCTTTTGCAGAGCTTTAGGGACAGTTGTCTGATTTTGTCCTGCTGTTCTGGAGACACAAAGGCCTTGTCTGACTGGGTGTTTAAGACTGCTCCCAGGAACATTAATGATGTTGTCAGTTCGAGAGTTGATTTCTGTAGGTTTGGTTTGAGATCCAACTGTTTGAATAACAGGCATTTTGCAGTATCCACTTTGGCTTGATGGTGTGACAGAGCTTTTATGAGCCAATTGGCTAAGTACAGAAAAACATGAACTCAGTTTAGCCTCAGACATGCTGCCACTGGGGCCATGCAGTTGGTGAATATTCTTGGAGCTGAATGTAGTCCAAAGGGGAGCACTTTGAACTGAAAATGTGCGCTAGCTACCTGAAAACGAAGAAACCTCTGGTTGCTACGATAAATTGGGACATGAAAGTATGCGTCATAAAGGTCCAAAGTGGTCATGTAGTCCCCATGGTTGAGAAAGTTTAAGATATCCTGTAGGGTGACCATTCGAAATGACTGTTTTTTCTGGTATTTGTTTAATTTTTGAAGATCAAAAACTGTGCACCAGTCTCCTGACTTTTTCCTGATCAGGAAGAAACGGGAACAGAAGCCTGTACCCCATTGAAACCTTCCCTTTCCCCCCTTTTTGCAACATGATAGCGACTTCTTTCAATAGTTGTTTCAGATGGGGAGTAAACAACCTCTTTGGAGGTGAGTTCGGGGGTTTGGTGAAAAATTCCAGGGTATGCCCTTGATGTCTGATGTCGAGGACCCACTTGTGGGTGTAATGCGAAATGCATCGCCCTAATTTTGTGAATTTGGGGAAGGTAGCTGGCAGTAAAGCAAGATCATTGCTTTCTGTTGACATCTCACCCCCTGGTGGGTTGCTTTCCTATGGGCGGTTGCTTGTAAGCTGCTGCTGTTGGCTGACTGTATGGTTGCCCATATCGTGGCCTATATTGATCTTGATAAGGCTGGTATGGTTGCCTGTAGTTTTGGAATCCTCCTCTGAAGGAAGAAGTACTTTGTCCTCTAGCTCCTTGAAAGGGTTGCTTTCGAAATTGCAATGTTCCTAAGGCCTTTGCGATATCAGAAACCGCCTTAATGGATTGTAGTGCTTAATTAATATGTTTTCCGAATAATGCTTCTCTGTCATATGTCATGTCCAGGATTTTTCTCTCGACTTCTGGTCTAAAAGTTGTCGCTTTCAACCTTGCCTGCAGAGGACAACTGCTCCAGCAATCCTGTAGAAGCATGATCAACAGCACAGTCTATCATCTCTGAAGAAGCTCTCTCTCCCTCTAGGAGAATTTTCTCTGGCATCGGGTATAATATAATCTGGTAGAAGATAGATGAACTGTGCCATATCTGACCACATTTGTCTGTCAAACCTTACTAGAATTTCCAGAGAACTTGCTGCTCGGTCAATGCAGCCATGCTGGAGAAACGTTTGGCTATCGTGTCCAACCGATGTCCTTCCCTCTCTGGTGGTGTTGTGATAGGGGTAGTAGGGTTCATAGAGAGTGTCTGAGCTCCTTATGACCGAATCTGGCCTTGGTTGTCCAATGAGGCATGCAGGGGCGTCATCTGGTGCCTTGCATTTTTTAACCAACCTGGACATAACAGCTGTGACTGTGGCCGGGCTCTTCATTATACACAACCCTTCTTACCCAAAGAAATTTATAATAAAGATGGCCCTCATCGATTTATTAATTGGTTCCTTAAAATCATACAGAAAGCAGTCTGTTTGGTTGAGAAAGGCATTCAGAAGTGTTTCGCACCCTTTCCAAGATATTATGGAAACCTCCAATATCATTCGAAGGAAATGATGTAGTTATTAAATAATCATCCCACTTGTTGCTAGTGGAAGCACAATCCCTGAGCTCTCCCTGTTCCCCGCACACATCATGGGCATGTATCTGGGGCTCCACAAGAGGTTATATAGATAGAGGGGTTCCTGGAATTTGCAGAGTGCACGGTCTAGGAGGCCGCGTTTTGTGTTCGGACGGTGCTGAAGGTGGAAGTAGAGGAGTAGGAGTAGAGTAAACAGGTTCTGGAAAACGTTTATAGTAGTCCTGCAACATTCCCTGTAGACTGGTTACCAAATCAAAGAGCATTTGTATTGAGCGCTCTTGAGGAATATATTGAGGATACTGTTGGTATTCCTCCTCATAACAATCCTCGTCATCGAAGTCTTGGCATTTTACATTCAATTCTCAAGGGCTAAGAGCCGTTCTACAAAAACTTTTTCAGATTCTTCCTCCAGTAGGATAGCTGGTGGGTAATGCAATACCCTGCTTGGAAATGAGTTAAGTGGTAGAAGTACATCAGCTTTAGACTTATCACAATATGAAAGATGCTACACTGGCACCAGAGGAGCCAACAGTTCTGCGGAAGACAGATTCTGGGCCTCCGTTCACAGTAACTCCGTCGTCGACTGACATTTAAATATTTTCGCAGGTAAAACCAGATTTTCTGATGGAAGTATCGTTGACGAGGTTGTCGTCGTCATAGACTATGTTGATGGTGACCATCCTGACTCCTGCAGAGGAGGTCGCTCCCCACGCTCCATGCTATCGCAGCGCTGGTCTTTTACATTGCCTGCTTTAATATCGAGGCAGATTGGTATCGTAGCGCTGCGCTGGATTATTACATTGATTGCATTCAAATTGTGCCAGATTGAGATCGTAGTACTGCGCTGAACTGTTTACATTGCCTGCATACATATTGTGCCAAATTGATATCGTAGCACTGCGCTGGACTGCTTCATTGGCTGCATTTAAATTGTTCCACATCGTAGCGCTATATCGCATTGCCTGAGTGATTGATTCGCCTGGTTTTGCTTTTGTTTCTGCCATTTTGTTGTTTGTTTGCCTCCTAGCTCGTCCCTCCACCCCGCTCCAGCCTCCCAGCTGCTCCTCCCTCCCACAGATAGCATAGGAATCGCCCTGCCTGCCCTAGCGCTGTGACCATCCTGACTCCTGCAGAGGAGGTCGCTCCCCGCGCTCCCTGCTATCGCAGCGCTGGTCTTCTACATTGCCTGCTTTAATATCGAGGCAGATTGGTATCGTAGCGCTGCGCTGGACTATTACATTGATTGCATTCAAATTGTGCCAGATTGAGATCGTAGTACTGCGCTTAACTGTTTACATTGCCTGCATACATATTGTGCCAAATTGATATCGTAGCACTGCGCTGGACTGCTTCATTGGCTGCATTTCAATTGTTCCACATTGTAGCGCTATATCGTAGCGCTATATCGCATTGCCTGAGTGATTGATTCGCCTGGTTTCGCTTTTGTTTCTGCCATTTTGTTGTTTGTTTGCCTCCCAGCCCGTCCCTCCACCCCGCTCCCGCCTCCTAGCTGCTCCTCCCTCCCACAGATAGCATAGGAATCGCCCTGCCTGCCCTAGCGCTGTGACCATCCTGACTCCTGCAGAGGAGGTCGCGCCCCACGCTCCCTGCTATCGCAGCGCTGGTCTTCTACATTGCCTGCTTTAATATCGAGGCAGATTGGTATCGTAGCGCTACGCTGGACTATTACATTGATTGCATTCAAATTGTGCCAGATTGAGATCGTAGTACTGCGCTGAACTGTTTACATTGCCTGCATACATATTGTGCCAAATTGATATCGTAGCACTGCGCTGGACTGCTTCATTGGCTGCATTTAAATTGTTCCACATCGTAGCGCTATATCGTAGCGCTATATCGCATTGCCTGAGTGATTGATTCGCCTGGTTTTGCTTTTGTTTCTGCCATTTTGTTGTTTGGTTGCCTCCCAGCCCGTCCCTCCACCCCGCTTTCGCCTCCCAGCTGCTCCTCCCTCGCCCCTCCCCCCTCCACTATCCACTTATGACAGATGCTATTACGCGCAGCGTTCACGCGCAGCGGACGTGCCCCATGCGCGCCAAAGGTAAGCCCGTCTACGCCCGTCCGCGCCCTTGGCCAGACCCCCTGGCCCCCACAAAATCCACTCCGCCCACATAACATACGACGCGGCAACCCTCTCAGCCCTTAACCCCGTCCGCCCACCAAACTGCTACCAAGCCGCCCCAGGACACACACATGGACCCTTCACCTTCCACTCCTGCAAATTTGACTGCATCAGGACCCACACCAAATCCACAAACTCCAAACAGAGCTCCGACACTAACCACCTAAAGTGCATCCTGCTCAACACCCGCTCGGTCCACAGACACGCCATTGAACTCTGGAACCTACTCGACACTACATCGCCGGACGTCGCCTTCCTCACAGAAACCTGGATGAACGCCTCATCAGCTCCCGACATCGCCATTGCCATCCCGGACGGCTACAAGATCATCCGAAAGGACCGCACCAACCAAACAGGAGGAGGCATTGCCATCGTCCATAAGAACACCATCCGCATCACGACCAGTTCCGACGATTACCTCGTTACCGCCGAACACCTTCACTTCCAGATCCACACCGACCCCAAGACCACACTCAGAGGCACCCTCATCTACAGACCACCAGGACCCCGCACACAATTCAGCGAAGACATCACTGACTTCATCAGCCCACACGCCCTCCCCTCCGAGGACTACATTCTACTGGGAGACCTCAACTTCCACCTGGAAAAGAAAAACGACAGCAACACCACCACCCTTCTGAACAACCTGACCAACCTCGGACTCGAACAACTTGTCAATGCCCCCACCCACTATGCCGGACACACGCTCGACCCAATCTTCACCTCCAGCAAGCACATCTCCTTCAATCACACCACAGCTCTCCACTGGATGGACCACAGCTGCGTTCAACTACAAAAAGATCACGACCCACAACCCCCCACAACCTATTCCCCGAAGAAACTGGAACAAAATTACTACTGACCAGCTCATCACATCGCTTCACCAAAACCCTCCCGCCAAATCATCGGACCCAAACCAAGCAGCCACCAACCTCACACATTCGATCACCCACAGCGCTGAAGAACTAGCACCCTTGAAAAACCATAAAATCAAGCAAGGTAGCAAAAAAGCCACCTGGTTCAACGATAACCTTAAGAGATCCAAGAAACTCTGTCGTACCCTCGAGAAAACCTGGAGAAAAAACCCAACCACTGACAACCTGGCCACCTTCAAGAACGCCACCCGCAAACACCACCAACTGATCCGATCCACCAAGAAATCAGCAATACAGGATCGCCTTGACAACAACGCCCAAAACAGCAAAGAACTATTCAACATCGTCAAAGAATTTACCAACCCCACCGCCGGCTCCAACGACATCACTCCTTCCCAAGACCTTTGCGACTCCCTGACCTCATTCTTCCACAACAAAATCGCCGACATATATAACAGCTTTGGAATCCAGTCCGAAGACCAGTCCACTCCACCCACCTCCGAACCAAAAACGCCCTCTAACAACCTTTGCGCCTGGAACCCAATCACCACTGAAGACACCGTCCGCCTGATGAACTCCATTCACTCGGGATCGCCAACCGACCCATGTCCCCATCACATTTTCAACAAAGCAGACTCCATTATCGCACCCCATCTCCGTGACGTAATCAACTGCTCCTTCAACTCCGCCACCTTCCCGGAAAGCTGGAAACATGCCGAACTCAGCGCCCTTCTGAAGAAACCCACAGCAGACCCCACTGAACTTAAGAACTACCGCCCCATCTCGCTCCTCCCATTCCCTGCCAAAGTCATTGAGAAAGCGGTCAACAGTCAGCTCGCCGCCTTCCTCGAATCCAACAAATCCCTCAACCCCTCACAGTCCGGCTTCCGAGCCAAACAGCACCGAAACCGCCCTCATCGCAGCAACAGACGACATCCGAACTCTACTGGACAACGGAGAAACAGCGGCCCTCATCCTACTAGACCTCTCCGCAGCCTTCGACACAGTCTGTCATAGCACCCTCATACAACGCCTTAACAACGTCGGAATACAAGGAAAAGCATTGGACTGGATCATCTCGTTCCTCGCCGGAAGAACCCAGAGAGTCCGCCTCCCCCTTTTCAGATCAGAGGCTACCGAAGTCATCTGCGGCGTACCACAAGGATCATCATTCAGTCCCACCCTCTTCAACATATACATGAGTCCCCTCGCATCCATCGCACGCCAACACAACCTCAACATCATCTCCTACGCAGACGACACCCAGCTGATCCTCTCCCTCACCAAAGACCCAAACACCGCCAAAACCAACTTACACGAAGGAATGAAATAAGTAGCCGAGTGGATGAAGAACAGCCGTTTAAAACTGAACTCTGACAAAACGGAAGTCCTCATCTTAGGCTCATCCCCCGCTGCCTGGGACGACTCATGGTGACCACCGGCCCTGGGAACCGCACCCATAACTACGGACCACGCACGTAACCTGGGCTTCATCCTGGACTCCTCCCTCTCGATGACCAGACAAGTCAACGCCGTCTCATCATCATGCTTCAACACCCTACGCATGCTCAAAAAAATCTTCCGCTGGATCCCCACCGAAACAAGAAAGACGGTCACCCACGCACTGGTCACAAGCCGACTGGATTACGGAAACACCCTTTACGCCGGAACCACAGCCAAACTACAGAAAAAACTCCAACGCATCCAAAACGCCTCAGCAAGACTCCTACTCGACATCCCCCGCCAAGCTCACATTTCCGGTCACCTGAAAGACCTTCACTGCCTCCCCGTCAACAAGAGAATAACGTTCTGTCTCCTCACCCACGCACACAAAGCCCTCTACGACCTAGGACCCGAATGCCTCAACACGCGACTGTCCTTCTACATCCCCACCCGCCAACTACGATCGTCCAATCAAGCCCTCACCGCAATTCCGCGCATCCATAGATCCACCATGGGGGGGGGGGAGATTCTTCTCCTACTTAGCGGCCAAAACCTGGAACTCTCTCCCCACCCACCTCCGCCTTACACAGAACCACCTCTCCTTCAGAAAGCAACTTAAAAACTTGGATATTCGATAAGTAATGTACCCCCCCTCCCCCAAGCGCCTTGAGACTCTCTGGGTGAGTATTGCCCTATACAAATTTCTGAACTTGAACTTGATGACAGTAATGTCGTCGACGAATGTTCCGTCAACGGTGGTCTCTTCGGGATATCCGTCGACATGGATGTCTTAGTCAACAGTGCAGAATCCTTAGCCGTGGATGACGAGCACTTAGAAGAACGCTTTGTCAACGATTGTGGAGACTTAGAAGCCGTTGACGATAACAGTCTACCAGTAACCATAGTAATCGACGTTGTCAGACGATATTATCAAAGGGGATCATGTTGTAGTGAATGTAGAGGTCAGTGTTGATGTCGTCGATGATGTGTCGTTGACAGAGAAAAAGACGTGGAACTCCTAATTTTCTCAGCCTGAGAAGATCCAGTCTTGGACAGGAGGGATTTGGAAGACCTTTTGCTGATAACAGGTTTCTCAGATGACATAGAAGGCTCAGAAGGAATCTTTGAAGAAGGTCTGCGGTGAGACTTTTCATGATATTTTCTGGAATGACATGGTCAGTTTCATAATGTGATTTTTAAGGGACTTTTTGGGTGTTCAGAAGGCTCCTTTTCCGATGAGCTCTCTTTTTTTGTGAATTGGCAGAAGTAAGGGATTCATCTCTCTCTGCCTCAGACACAGGATGGTCTTTAGATTTAAGCCTCTGCAACAACAATAGAATTGTTCCCTCTCTATCCTTGAGGGTCTTCAGTAAGAAAGTGAGACATATCTTACAGTCTTCGATGATGTGGTCAGTGTAGAGGCAATAAATGCACTTTTTATGAGGATCATCAATGTAAAGTCTCTTTTTGCCACAGGTGTTACATGACCTGAATAATCCCCTTTTTGAATGGTCCGACATGTTCAGAAAGTCCCATGGGACAGAGAAAGTAATATATATCTGACCTGATAGAAGCTGCTTGAAACCAGAAGAAATAACTGAGCAGAGCTCAGGGGAGACGCCCTTCACACGAGGAGCAGTAAAAAATCTGAGGTAACTAGCCCTGTAGGAAGATTCTAGAGGGTGCTCTATCTAAAAAGGTCATAGATAGGCTTTTAAATTCATGGCCTAGTGCTTCCTTAGCCTTTGCTACTTATATACTTTCTTTGTTATAATAGAGTGTGGGACTTCCACTACGATGACAGGGGATGATTCAAGCATGTGAATCTATGAAAGATCCAATACTGGAGAAGCTGCTGTATCACCCAGAGTTACACCTTTAAATTGCTCATAACCAGTCCTCTTCTGAATCCTCTTTTGGGGTGGAGTTTGGGCTCTGGAAATGGTCAAAGTGGGACAGAAAACATTGAGGTGAAGGAGGGGGAGGCCCAACAGTGAGGTGAAAAGGCACACTGTGGCACTGAGTGGGCAAACATGCTAGACGCCGTCTTTGCCCACTCCACCCCTTTCTCTGCTGGGAAAAAGACTGCACCAAACTGGTACATCCCACTTTATCACTTGGGGTTGAAAAATGTATCTGCAAGATAGTTTACAATTCCATACCTTTCATCTGCTTTTGCTTCCTTTTTAATCCTCAACTTCCTCCAAATATCAAATGTGCACTAACAAGATTGGGAAAGTGGGGCACAGTGTGCAAAACGGAGACATTCCTTCCAAGCTAGCCTAACATCTTTAAAGTTCTCATTGTAGTCAACCGGAGAGGGGTACTCCACAACATCAAGTGGATCAGAGGCCAGAAAACATTCAGCTGCTCCTTAACCTTTTGGATGCTCATGACAAGGCCAGCTCGTCATGCAGTACACTGGAGCTGTGCTTATGACGAGCTGACCTTGTCATGAACAATGGGGATTCAGGATGCTCAGCACCCAGCGGGAATTGCCTTAGCAGCCAAGGTGTTAAAACCCCCAACCTCTGCTGCAGGTCTATTAAGTAGATCCTGTAGTGCCTTCAGGTAAAGACCTAGAAAGCCCCTCTAAATGGGTACAGAACCTCAAGAAGCAACAACTGAGAATTCCCTGCATATATACCCTCACAAGCCCCCTGAGAAATTAGCCAGGCAGTTCACAGTCACTTTAGTCCCCCTGGCAGTCCCTTTCACAAATCCTCCAGGCCTCCTTTGTAACAACTCAAATCATTGCAGCCCATTGTAGATCGAAACAGAATAAGGAGAGGAGGTTGCTCGGAGAGAATAAGGCTGATCTTGGAAAGAGGTTCCCAAAAGGTATAGGTGTAGGATGGGTGAGTTTAGCTCCAGGTCTCAACTGATTAGACCGCAACCAATCTACAGACTGTTCAAGAGAGCTGTGAGAAGGACTACCAGGGCTCCCAAGACTAACTTTCAGTTATCAGAACAATTCCTGCATGAGATGGCTCGGGCTGGCAAGAGAGGGAATGTTGAATCAAGAGCACAAGCTGCCCCAGATTGAGACAGTAAGGATTACTGTTAACAACGGACATGCGTGCAACCGGCAAATTGTGCAAGAAAAAGGAAATCATGCTAGGGAGTGATCATCAGTATCAGACTTCTATTCTCAACTTCAATGGTCTTCAGGGGAAAGGCTAAACCAGTGTACTTACCCTCTCAATGCCAAGGCTTTCAGAATTTCTCCATGCTAAAACCTCCTTTTGCTCAAATGTCTAAAATCTCATGAATATATACCTCCTGTCAAGAATAAACAAACTAGAGAACAGGTAGAAAAAATGCTAAAATATTAATCTGCTGAATGTCCCAAAATAAATTCCAAAGAAGTAAGGCTTAACCTGGATGAGAGACATGCACCCAGGGAAAATCCAGGATCTGACCCGCTGAAGCTAGAAAGGCTCTCTATTCAATAATGGAGACCCCTGAAAGACTGCATCATAGAACGTGGACTCATCTGGTTACTGCAAAGAAACAAAATAGCAAGTACTCAATCAAGGATTCGAATTGTATTTTTTTTGCGGTGTTTTATATAGCGCTGACCTGACCGGTGGGAATCGGAGCGCTTTACAACAGTTATAGGACATGTAAAAACACAAATACAATGATGGAGACAATCTCGGAGTACAAAAACAGTGCCAGAGAAGGGCTGGCTGGCGTAGAGTCAGACCGAGTGCGGAGTAGATTATTATTTATTTTTTTTTTTTTTTTTTTTGGTTATAAACTTTTATTCAGTGACAGTACATACACACAGCTCTATGCCTACAACCCTGAGGCCGGCAGCAATGTAAGTGAACTTCAAGATCATCATGGTAGGACCGGCAGATCTACGGAGCGGGAGCCCCACAGGGAACAGTGGACGTCCTGCCCCTTCTCCACTGTTGAGCACACATATCCTAGGTTCCATGGCCTACCCATCCTAACCTCGCCCCCCCCTTTTTGGTGCCCACCCAGCCCCACTGTGTGGTTATGTGTGTTGGTGTGTAATGTCTGTCTATCCCCTGAAACCCAGCTTATAACCTCTCTTACAACCACCCCTCTCGAACTTACCCCCTTCCCCCCCTTAACTACCCCCGTGCTTGCCTCTGCGTGAGTCCCAAACCTATGCCTCCTCCCTACCCGTCCTCCCAATCCGTGACCTACCCTCCACCCACTCCAAATCTCAGTGCCCCCTGTGTACTGTGACGACCCGCCCTGCAAGTAACACACTGGAAATAGCGGTCAAAGGACATGCTATCACATACTTCCCACCACCCCTGGAGACTCATCCAGTGACGCACCCAGGCCTCCACTAAGCACTTAATCCAAAAGAATAGAGCCCCGAGCCTCAGTGTCCTCCTCCCCGATCTGGTTCTCCTCTTCCTCATGCTCCGAATCCGTGTCAGACTTTTTGGTAGCATACGTCAGGTACTGGTCCCAGAAATTTTTCGGTCTGCTGCGAGGGGGTAGAAGCTCGCTATAGAGCTGCGACTGAGTGCACCCATATAGCATATCTCTGGACCATCCATCTTTAGTCGGGAGAGGACCTCGCATCCAACATCGCGCCACCAACCGTCGGGCCATTATGAGTCCCAGGTCTGCAAGGCGACGCATCGCCGGTGGGAGAATTCTGGAGTGTCCCAGGAGCGCCAGCGCCGGGTCAACCGGTAACTCGGTCTCCAGTATGGAGCCCAGCTCCTCAAAAATGTCCGCCCAGAATCTGTTGATGCCCGGGCATGTCCACGCAAGATGCATGAAATCCGCCACTGGAGAGTGGCAGCGCTCGCACTCCGCTGATTGTCGGAGGCCATACCTATGTAGGCGTTCAGGGGTGTAATACACTCTTTGCAGGAATTTAAAATGGATGAGTCTATGTCGAGCATTAATGGAAACCCTTCTAGTATTGCGGCAGCAGTATTCCCACATAGAATCGCTTATTTCTGCCTGCAGATCCCGTTGCCATGCCGATCGAGCTTTGGAGATAGTGTGTTGGCCGCTACGCTGGCCTATCCGATACAACCGGGATACAAGGTGGCTAGGGGATGGCGTCTTGATAACGTACGTCAGTTCCGGGGTTTCAGGAGGCTCCTGCATGGTCGTGCCCAACGAGTCCCGTAACGCCGCGCGGATCCTGTGGAAATGGAAGCGCTGCATTAGCGTGGCAGACGGCCTGGATTGTGCCAGCTGTGTCCAGGTGATCGCTGTACCCTCTTTGAACAGGTCTCCCAGCTTGAGTATGCCCAATTGTCGAAGCGCACACAGGACCCCCTTCTCCCGTAGCGGTGAGAGCCACACAGCCCAGTCTATAGGGACTAGTGGGGAATACAATAGGTCCTGTCCGTGTCTCCGAGCCAAAGAATGCCACGCATGATTAGTCGCCGTTATGGAGTCCAATGTACCAACCCGACGCGAGGCCGGTTCAAACACCGTGGCCGGCGGGGGGAGAGGGGCGGCGAAAAGGGTTTCAAGTATCACGTGGGGGATGTTGCGATCCCCGTGAGTCCATGTATGCAAATGTGTTGCTTGCGCAACCCTGTAGTATCTCTCTAAGTCGGGTGCCCCTAATCCTCCTTGCTCATATGGGAGCGTTAGGATTTGCCACTGTATCCTCGGTTGCTTGCCCCCCCAGGCCAACCGCGTGAGAGCCTGGGTCAGCGTCTTGAAGAAAACCTTCGGTAAAGTCACCGGGATGGTGTTGAACAAAAACAGGAACCGGGGCAGGACAATCATTTTCATCAGGGCAATGCGATCTGATAGGGAGAACGGCAACCTGCACCACCTGTCAATGTCGTCAGACAGTCTGGAATAGGCCACCCCATAGTTCTCCCTCACCAGAACGTCTGGGTCCGGGTGCAACTGTATGCCCAGATACCGAACCGGGTCGTCCGACCACTGTAGCGGATAATCCATCTCAAACTTACTCGTTGCCGGGGTCAGCGGGAACGCGACTGATTTGCTCCAGTTTACTTTCAGTCCTGATAACGCTCCAAACTGCACTACTTCCCGCAGCACAGAGGAGAGATTGAGCTCTGGGTCTCTAACATAGAGGAGGGTATCGTCAGCATACGTGGATATGCAGATCTTGTACGTAGGGAAACTGATTCCCTCGAGACTATGGTATTCTCTCAGCGCGCACGCCAGAGGTTCAGCCACGAGCGCATACAGCAGCGGCGAGAGAGGGCAGCCCTGCCTGGTGCCCCTGCATATTGCGAAGGCGTCCGACACTCTGTTGCCCAGGCGAATTCTAGCCGATGGTTCATAATATAACGCACCTATCATCTGCAGGAAGGGTTCTCCCAGGCCCAGCTTCCGTAGCACTCTGGACATGAAGGGCCACTCGACGGAGTCGAACGCCTTTTCCATGTCCAGAAATACAGCTAGCGCCTTACACTCCGGTTTAACATGTTGCATTGTCCCCAGCACTGTGCGTATGTTGTAGGTAAGGCTCCTGGTAGGGATGAAGCCAGCCTGCTCCGGAGCGACCAGTTCCGGGGTTAAGAGAGCCAGACGTGTCGCCAGGACTTTGGCGTATAGTTTGGCATCGACGTTTATTAACGAGAGTGGCCGGTATGAACTCCGTTCTGTCGGGGGCTTTCCCGGCTTAAGGAGAGTAATAATGAGCGCCTCTCGCATGGTCGGCGGCATACAGCCATCCTGACATATGCCGTCGAACAGAGTCGACAGGTAGGGAACCAACTGGTCCCCGAAGGCCTTGTAGAAGCCAACCGTCAGCCCGTCGGCTCCCGGAGCACTGCCCGCGCTCATGCTGTTCAGGGCATCAACTATCTCTTCCCTCTGAATAGGCATCATCAGGAACTCCCTCTGTGCGTTTGATAGCTGTGGCATTTCAATAAAGTCTAAATAATCATCTATTGCCCCTTCCATGCCGGTAGATTTAGCCTCATAAAGAGTGGAGTAGAACAGTCGAAACTCTTCTAGAATTCGCTCTTCGTCGGTCAGGAGCTCTCCCGTACTCGACACCAATTCGCCAACTACAAGCTGTCGCCTTTCGCTGCGAACCATGTTGGCCAGTAGGGATCCAGGTCTCCCACCTTCGCCATAAGTGCGTGCTGTAGCATATTTGCCCATGTGTTGGACCTCCCTATCAGCTTCCACATTGTATTCTGTTACTAGCTGTTTAATAGTAACTAGTGTGTCCCCGTCAGGGCCAGCCTGCAGCTTCTGCTCCAGCTCTGCCAGGCGCGACTCCAGGTGTTGAAGCCGCTGCCTAATGGACTTAAGGACGCTGGAGTGTTTGGCCATAGCAACACCGCGCACATATACCTTGAATGTCTCCCACAGCGTTTGGAAGTCATCCACAGAGCCCAAGTTGATGTCAAAGAAGTTCTGGATCTCCTCTGCGAGTTCGCCCCTAAACACTTCGTCTAGTAAAGAATATGGGGGAAAGCGCCACGTGAATGGGGGGAGACGAGGCGTCGGCAGTTCGAGAAGCATGAGGAGAGGAGAATGATCTGAAAGTGTGCGGGGCAGAATCAGACAGTCCCTTACTCTGCTAGCCAGAGGCCGCGACGCTAGCCAGTAATCAATTCTTGTGTGTATTTCGTGGTATGAGGAATAGTGCGTGTAGCCCCCTCTGGTTTGGTGCCTATTCCGCCAAACATCAAGTAAATCCAGACGCGCCATTGCAGTCTGTAGCACCTCTGCCGCTGCCGACGGACTCCTATGCGGTCCCGCTGACCTGTCCAACATCGGGTCAAGAACCAGATTGAAATCCCCACCCCAGAGCATCCCTGTACATTCATACAGCTCGCATTTCTGAGCCAATGTCGTATAGAACTCCGGGGAGTCAAAGTTTGGGCCATACACATTCACCACCATGCAATCAAGACCTCTGCCCTGACATCTGCAGAGTACATACCTGCCCTCAGTGTCAGCTTCCAGGGGCGTCAGTGTTAGTTTGGAGCCAGGGCTAACCCAAATGAGAGTTCCCCTAGAGTGTGTTGTGAACCCAGAAGCTACACTGCAATCCACCAGACCCTTGTGAAGAAGCATTTTGCTGGTCAAAGGCAAGTGTGTTTCCTGTAACAGTGCAAGATCTATGTGATGTCTGCGCAGGTAGCTGAGGACTTTACGAAGCTTCCTGAAGTCATTTAATCCCCGTACATTCCAAGTCAAGACTCTTAAGTGTGTAGGTTCCGGCTCCCTCAGTGCCGTGAGCTCGGAAGTATCAGTCCCACCCGCCATGGCAGAAGATAATAAAGTTGCGGAATAGATTTGCGTTTACTGCGGCTACACAGTCAAGCAGGAGAAACGGAAGGGGAGCAACGGCTGCTTGCATATTGGGAGGTCCCCGCACAGATTGGCAAAGCACATTTTCAATCAGTAACAAAAAGAACAGTACAAGTACAAAAACAAACCCCAACATTCCACCCTCCTCCCACAGCTGACCCCCCCCAACTCGGTCACTCAGGTCCCCATCCCACCCGCCCCTCCCCAGCCACCAGTCCAGAAACCCCATAGCCGACGGCTCGTGGGCAAAAGGTAGCCAGCCACTACAGGCTTACCTAGGAAGTCTCAACGCTGTTGTCCTGAGTCCCCACCCCCCGCCGTACACCATCAAGTATGGATCACCCCATCAAACCGCAGATATAACTTCTACATATCCCCCAGCTGTGCCGGGGACAACTCCCCCCCCCCCCCACCCACGCCCCCAACGTCGCAACCATCACCCATCCAACAATAATGAGCAGAGAGAGCAACAGTCACAGTGGGTGCAGTCTATACACAACAGTGAGCAATAATCGTACCCGCCTCCCACGCCCTCTTATCTGTGACATCTCGGCAGTGAATAGTCCCTCCGGATCCAGATCACTCCAAGCAAACACAACCTCAAAAAAGGATCAGATGGTAGAACACAGTACCACAGTGCGGCCATCGCCAGGTCACTCATGATTGTCCCCACGTTGCTGACCGTCTTCTTCCTGATTATCCGCCTGCTCTTCCGGCTTGTCTCGAGCCCATTTCTTCAATGCTTTTTGCAACTCCGCAGGATCAGTGAAGATGTGCGAGTGGCCCTGCCTATTCACACGCAGCTTGGCTGGGTACAGCATGGCGTAATCAAGGCCCATATCTCTGAGTCGTTTCTTGTGTGGCGCAAAGTGTTTGCGCGCCTCCTGTACCCGGGCCGTGAAGTCGGGGAAGATGGAAATCACTGAGCCCTCGAAGTGTAGAACACCCTTGGAACGTGCCAACCGAAGTGCCGTGTCCCTGTCTCTGTAATTCAACAGCTTCGCAATAATTGGTCGCGGAGGGAGACCCGGGTTAGGACGTGGGCCTAGCGACCGATGAGCACGTTCGACCACAAACATGGACGAGAACACTCCTGCTCCGAGCAGGTTAGTAAGCAGGGTTTCCACAAACAGCTCCATTCTCCCGGTCTGAGTGGTCTCCGGCAGGCCAAGGATGCGAAGGTTGCAACGACGTGACCGTGCCTCTAAATCCTCCGTCTTGTCTTGCAGAGTCTTGATCAACGTTTCCGCCCGGCGTCTCGCGGTATCCAAGTCTGTCTGGGCCTCCTCCACCTCCGTGATGCGCCTTTCCGCCATGTCGTGCCTCTCTGTGTGTTTGTCGAGACGCTCCGCCATGCGGTCCATCCTATATGACATGGCGTCCATCTTGGTCCCCAGCGCCGTGATGTTTGTTTGGATATTCGATTCCATGGAGCGGAGCATCGATTTTATCTCCGAATTGTCCTCTGGGCGTTCACCCGCGGGCAAGACCTCATCCTGAGGCGCCTGTGGGCTCAGCACCTGGACCCTCCGCTGCGAAAAGGGGAGTTTGCTCTGGGTCCTGTCTCCCTTCCCCATGCCGCGTTTGTTCCTGTTATGCCCCCGCCTTTGCACGAAGGGGAAGCTGGCCACCAAGCAAAAGTCCGCCGCCTGCAAGCCACAAGAGCAGCCCTACTGGGAGTTTCAGGAGATCGTCCGGCGCCGGATATGGGCACCCAGACCAGCTTGGTATCGCTTGTTCGGCGAAGCAGCAGGACCGCAACCACCAGATAGTCCAACCGCCGCTGGCAATGCTGTGGGGCCCAGGCCTCACGGTGGATAAGCAGCAGGAGAGCGGGGGAGGTGCGCAGGCCCCAGGAGATGGGCCGATCTCGGGCCGTGCAAGCTGTCCAAGGCACCCTGGGTGGGTAGGAGGGGGGGAGACAGCAAGTTCCTTCACTCCCCCCTCCGCAGACAAAGTCCGCGACGACTGCTGAGTGTGCCCCTGGCGCCCCCGGACCGCGGAAGGCCGCACCTGCGCCCCGTCCCCACCCGACTTCTCACCGTAGGGTAAAGCGAGGGCCGGGTCCGCTGTGTAGGTGATGATGGCCGCGCTCCCCGCGGCCACGCCTCTGACACCTCTCCGAGCCCGGCGGAGGGTCCCGGCAACTGGCGGTGCTGCTGCCCAGACTCTGCCGCACGTCACCGCACGCAACGCGGGCACGTCGCAACTTGAGGCCGCGGATCACGGGCCTTCCAGGAGTCCCAGCGGGAGCAGCCCGCCCGCTCCGCCGGAGCTGAATGGATCCGTTTCAAGTCGGGCGGCCAGGCCCCCAGGTGTTCCGCGACACTGCGGGGGGGAAGGGGGGTCGTAGATCGTGGGTTGCTGCAGGATAGTGAAGGATAGAGAGATGGTGTCGACGGAGCTCCGGGACTATGCGGCCATTTTCCGCGGCTGCTAGCTCCGCCCCCCCAGTGCGGAGTAGATTATTTAGCGCTCCAGGAGCTCCTATCTGTTCACTAGGGATCTATTGAGGAACAGGATTTTGAGCTGGCTTTTGAAGCTCGTAAAGGAGGGGTTAGTTCTGATGTGGGGAGGAATAGAGTTCCATATTTTGGGTGCGTTTCCTGCAAATGATCTGGACGATATTTTTTGTTTCCGAGCTTTCAGTGGAATGGGAAGAAGGGTGTTTGAGCTTCTGAGGTTCCTGTTCGGACCTGCTTTTTTGAGTTTGACAGTTAGGTATTCAGGTTTGCCTGTGTGTAGGGCTTTGTGAGTAAGGCATGCTGTTCTGAAATTAGCCCTCATTTCGACAGGGAGCCATTTGAGTTCTCTGAGTGCCGGTGAGATGTGCTCGTATTTCTTGAGTCCAGTGACCATTCTGGCAGCCGCGTTGAGAGTGGTTTAAAGGGGAGAAAGATGTGCTTTTGGAATTTCTGTGAGGGCTGCATTACTGTAGTCTAGTCTTGACAGCACCAAAGATTGAGTGGTTGTTTGAGATCTTTGGGTGGGATGAAAGGTTTAATTTTGTTCAATAACTTTAGGTTGAGGAAGGCGCTCTTAGCGGAGTTCTTTATATGATTGGTCATGTCCAGTTTCGGGTCTAGCGTGATACCTAGTGATTTAACAGAGTCCACCAGGGTGAGGTTTCCATTGAGCGCATCTATAGTTTTTAGCCAATCTACCATTTGGGGGTTCTCTGCTTTGTTTGATATGAAGAGTAGTTCAGTTTTGTCAGGATTCAGTTTTAGGTGATTGCTGGTCAACCAAAGTTGCACTTCCTTCAGTATGCCATTGAGTCTTTGAATGTCCTACGCAGATGAGATTTCTAAGTAGATCGCGTATCATCGGCATACTGATGGAAGGGTAGGTTGGCTTCTTTGAGTAGGGTAGTGAGGGGTTGCATGTAGATGTTGAATAGTTGAGGGGAGATTTATAACAGCAACTTTCTTTCCCCTACAAGAACCCTCCAAATGTTGCTGTATTCAATCCTTATAGCACAAGATTCCCCACTGAGCTTTTAGAGGAGAAAGGAGAAGAGATTTACAGACTTACAACACAAATAATTCAGATTCAGTCCCTCACTGATGCATTCTCGGTCACAATCACAGAGAGGCTCCTTGCAGATCGTTGTATTGTATCCCCCCCATCCATGCAACTCATTTACTAGTTACAAATAGTTTACACGACACTTGCAACAATAACCTCCAGGAATCCAAGAATTATAGGAGCACATAATATATTTTGATTGCAAGAGACTGTAAAATTATTCTCTCTTTTCTTGATCACTAAGCTTACCTCTTATTTACATTTTACTTTATCCGCATTCTTTGAGGTTTGTTTTTCCAATGCATTGAAGGTGGAAACCAAAGTGTGAGGAAAAAAGCATGATTTGCACAGAGATCTATTATATCTACCATTTAAGCTGTTGCACTGACAATTTTCAAAACAGTAGCATATGTGCCACACATCTTACTTCCTACAGGACCTAGGAATTTAATATCTTTTTTTTTTATAGGAACTGTAGAGGATAATGAAGTACAATGGTATTCCCTAGCTGCAGAAATAATAATCGAATCTGGCTCTTGTATTTCTGTTGCTGTATAGTATGAACTGCTTTGGATGGTGTTTCCAAACTGTGAATCCTCTCTCTGTCCTCAAGAATTCTCCCAGACATCTAATAGTAGAGATACTTCTCTGAAGATGTGAATCAGTAAGACATACTAAACAGACACTGTGTGAATAAACCTGTGCTGTCTTCCTACCACAGAAGGAACATTTCACAAAGGGATATGGCATATCTCTATGAAAAGAAACATCCCATCAGCAAATAGTAAATAAATACTAATGTCAAAAAACATCAAGCAAAAGGCTTTAAGTTCAGGTTTGGAAAGATTTTTTCACAAAAAAGGCGAGCTCAGTGCTCCTGAATTCTGTTGCCAGAAACCACAAAATGGAATTAAAGCAGTACTTTGTGATCAATACTGCTGAATGATGCAGACAGGTTCAGTAATATCTATCTCAGTGGTAAGTAGATCATCCCTAAGACAAGAACAAAAGCAACTATAGCACTTAGCGCGTTATTGGATTTAGAATGGCAAGACATTTAACCAGTCACCACTTCTTATACAGCTCCTGGAAGGGCTGATAGAGCTGTAGTAAAACAGTATTTCTGGACCTACCATTGGTATTTTTGAGGAGGGACGTGGTGATAACATGATTGAATTTTTGGAGGACTTCAATATGAATAGAGAGGCTCTCATGGCCATTGTTATGAAAAGGGGAAGTGGTGGAAGGCCAGGATGAGGAATTCTTAAATATCTGTCAGAAGGGAAAGGAGATTTCTTTTAACACCTTGGCTGCTAAGGCTTTCCCCTCCTGTGCTGGAGATTTATGTTTCCCATTATACATGACGAGTTGACCTTGTCATGAGAAACAAATGGTATGGGCAATGCACAGCGTTTTGTAGAGAAACGAAGTTTGGTAAGAACGTTTTTGAATTGTAAATAGATTAGAGGTGCTCCTACTGGTGGCGTAACCGTCCGTGTAGCGCCAAGTGTATGAGTCCTAATGATGTGTGCACACAACTTGTGTGCACATCCCAGTGTATGGGCACACCCTCTGGTTCTACGAATATAAGTAGACTCCTTTGACTTTCACAGTTTTTTTATTGTTTCATAATTTGAAAATAGATTCTTTTCATCAAATTCAATTTATATTCTCCATGATTCAATCAAATAAACATGGCTCCAATGCATTTCGGGCCAGGTGCCCTTTTTCAAGGAGCTCTAGAGATAAAGAACGAGCATCATTGTATTAAAGACATACACAATATGGTAATTAGCATGGTTGAGTACAATGATTCATCAAATCACAGTATGCCAATTTAAACGGACAGTAACAACGTGATGCAGGTACCAGTGAATGTATACATACGTGCATGTGTAGGAGTGATGAAAGCCCGAGTGTTTAGAAAAATATCAAGTGTTTACAGATACAGACGGGAACACCCGAGTGAGACAACGGCTTACGGTCATGCCAAAAGTAAAAACAGCTGAAAGCTGAGCTCACGTTTATTGCCAGCGTTCGTTGAAGCTAAATGGAGTGAAACGGGGATGTTAGAACCAAGAGCAGTGAAATACGGGTCGCATTTAAATTCAGGAGCTCGAAAGAGTCTCCGTTAAGCTTACCGGCATTTGATTGGAAGTCGGGACTGAAGGGTCTCCGTACGTGTGGCTGGACGCGGCTAACCGCGGGGGGAGTGTGGTTATATTACGCGTTGGCGTGATATTCACATAGTGGTAGGACTAGGGTTCTAACAAGTAAAAATAAACGACGGACATCAAGTAAGGAGGAAAACGGGTCGGACATCTTGGAAAAGAAGGTGTGAGGAAAGAAGGTGTAAGATAGTGTCAAATGGTGACAAATGCTGGTGTAAATAATGTATTCAAAAAGAAACATAAATAACATAGTAGTCAAGTCACATGACAAATGTGTATAACGTGGAACATGAATATTAATAACATTTGTAATGGTGTCGCACAATGAGATAAGTGTCCTTATGTACCACAAAGGTATTTTAAAGAAAGCAACTCAGTTCAATACGGTCGTTATGGCCAAATGGTTTATAAGACTGAAGACGATAAATCCAGGTTGTTTCTTTTTGTAAAAGAAGTTTATTATTGTCTCTTCCTTCTTTTTTTTCTATGGTTTCTAACACCATGAACTTTAACTGTGCCACGTTGTGGTTGTGTTCCATGAAGTGCGTAGCCACACTGGATTTTAACTGTTTCGTTCTTATGTTTGATTTGTGTTCATTTAGTCGTACCTTGATCTTTCTCTCGGTTTTTCCTATGTATATTTTCCCGCAGGGACATTTGAGAAGATATATAAGGTTAGATGAATCACATGTGGCGTTGGTGTTTACTTTTATTTCTGTGCCCTTCATTGGGTGGTTGATTTTGTTGCCTGGAATAATATTGTTACAACTATTGCAGTTGAAGCACGGCCTCGTGCCTTTGTAAGTGGTTTCTTGGGGTGTTTCTCTCGATAAGATCTCTTTTATGTTGTTGGCTCTCGTGTATGCAAAGATCGGTGGATCCTTGAAAAGGTCTTTAAAATCCGGTTCTGATGTCAGGATTCTCCAGTGTCCCTGTATAATTTTTTTGTATCGTCCACTCAATGTGGAGAATCTAGATACGACAACCGTTCTGTTGTTTTCACATTTAGTTGATTTTTTTAGAGCCCTTTCACGTTGGATTAAGGATACTTTATTCATAGCCTCGCTTGTCATTTCAGGTGGATAACCTCTCTCGATGAATCTTGCGTTCATTTCATTAATGCGTTTGGTATAAACTTCAGGGTCAGAAACTATACGTTTGACTCGCAGCATTTGGCTAAACGGAAGGTGTCGTTTGAGAGAGTTCTGATGGAAGCTTGAAAAATGCAACGTATTGTTGCGATCCGTTGATTTTCTATAGAGATCTGTTGCTAGGCCTGTGCTTGACCTAGTGATGGACACGTCCAAAAAGTTAATGTTTTGTTCATTCAGATTCCAGGTCAATTGGATACGATGGTCTTTAGTATTGAGGATGTTTAATTCATTTTCTAGCTCATTTTGTGTGCCTTTCCACAAGAAAAAAAGATCATCGATGTATCGAACGTACATCAGTAAATTGTTGGTCCAATTAGAATTGTCGTAGATATGCGTTTGTTCAAAATCCGCCATGTATGTGTTAGCGTATGCCGGCGCGGCGCAATTGCCCATGGACATCCCAGAGAGCTGTTGAAACCATTTACCATCGTGGGTGAAGTAACTATGATAGAGAGTAAAAATCATTAGTTCCATGAGTAGGACTTGTAAGGGTTCAGAAATGTCGCTGTTCAACAAAGTTTTTTCAATAGCGTCGATTCCACCATCATGAGGAATGGATGTGTATAAACTATTTACATCGGCTGTGCAGAATATCAATATGTCATTTTCATGAATAGTAATTTCAGACAGTTTCAGTAAGAAGTCGGTGGTATCCTTAATGTAACTTTTAAGTAGTTTAACTGAAGGTTGGAGGTACCGGTCAAGAAATTTTCCCACCGGTTCATGCAGAGAGCCTTTAGTTGATACGATCGGCCTCATTGGAGGATCCATTAGACATTTATGAATTTTTGGAAGTAAGGTAATAGTTGGACTTCTTGGAAATTCAATCAGTAGATACTTTTTGGTGCGTTCGTCAATTAATTAATTAATTAATTATGTGCTTATATAGCGCTGGAATCACTCCCGAAGGGGTACCTCCGCGCTTCGACCGCTGCGAAACCCTTCCTGGCTTCCCTGAGAGAAGGTCCCTTAATGGGTATCTCCAGGGTGAGACCAGGCATCCCCGGCGGTCTGGTGGGGCCGTTAGTGAAGATGAGGCAAGCTAGTGCCCAGAGTTGCCGAGTGTGATCGCTGATCAGAGTGGGCACCGAGGCGAGAGAATTATCGAGTCCGCTGACCCTGGTCCAGAAACCTGCCGCGTCGGGAATCGAACCCTGGTCCCGGGCCGTCCTCTGCTCTCGGGTCTGCCGCCTCTAACCAGTGAGCCACACTACTCCAGTAATGATACCTGAATCGTATGCTTTGGTGACAATTGTTGTTAGAATGGCCTTGTATTGGCTAGTTGGGTTGGCTTCTAATAAAGAATACGTATCAGATGTCCAAATGTGTTCATGCATTTTAGATTCGTACATGTTAGAGCTCATTACAACGAGGGCGCCCCCTTTGTCCGCTTTGATGCATTTGATCGTCTTATTGTCAGCAATCTTTCTTAATGTATCTTTGTCTTTTTGTGTTATGTTCAGAGATTTTGTTTTTTTCTTGAAGTTGATTTTTTCAAGGTCCTGTTTCACTAATGTCTCGAAGGTATCAATGCTTTTGTGGCTTACAGGTGGTATATATGAACTTGGTGGGCGCAAGCCGCGCAGGAGATCCGGTTTTTTATCCACAGTTGGTGGGAGCACATTTTCAAAAAAATGGCGTAGCCTTAACTTCCTTGTGAGTTTGAATGTACTAGTCTCCAATTCAAGTTGAGTTGTAGGAGTGGTCGGGATAAATGATGTACCTTTTGTAATAGGTTAGTTTCATAGTCAGATAGTTTGATGTTGGAAATGTTGATAACTAGCGATTTGTTTTCTTTTTGTCCTTCTTGGCACCTCTTGTAATTGGTGCTTCTGATTCTTTTTCTCTTACTCCGCCTGAGTCGTCGGTTTCTGATGGGCCTTTCTCTAAAAAAGGACCAGAAGTAGTTGCATTCTCTTCAGGTTGTGTTCTAGCCTGGTCTTGATCCCTATTGGTACCGGGAGTTGTTTTTCTCGGTGGTCGATTAGAGGTGTCGCTCCCAGAGGAGGAGGTATCTGTGTGCTGGCTAAATGGTTTGTTCCGTCGACGTTGAGCGTAAATGTCAGCCCAGGTATATACCTCATCCAGTTGGTAGTCTAGTGTGTCACGTCGAAATTTTCTGAGTTTTCTATCATTAATGTCTTTGGTATGCTTGTCTAATTGTACTTTAACATCCTCTAACATTTTTGATAATTCTTCAGATGACGTAAATTCTTCAATTTCCTTTTCTACTTCTTGTATTTCATTGGTTAGGTCAGTCAAGATGGTAGACAATTCCTCTATGATGAGTAAGATTAAGTCAAGGCTGCATTTGTTTAAGATGGCGTTCCATTTAGCTTGAAAGTTTTTGGAATTCTTGCATAGGGAAGGCTTAAGCGCGATTCTGAGCCCACGGGGAATACGCAGTGCTTGATGATATTTCACAAGTGTTTTGGCGTGTAGTTGCTGGTTAATGCGGCGTTTCGACAGATATAAGAGATGTTTGACACATTGTTCTCTAGTGCGACTGGTGGATTCATGGGATACGTCGTCTTTAATTAATGCATAGATGCGTTCTTTTTCATCATCTCCGTATGCCAGAAGATCAGCTCTTGCATCAGTTGATTTGGAGATTGCTCCTACACATGCACGTATGTATACATTCACTGGTACCTGCATCACGTTGTTACTGTCCGTTTAAATTGGCATACTGTGATTTGATGAATCATTGTACTCAACCATGCTAATTACCATATTGTGTATGTCTTTAATACAATGATGCTCGTTCTTTATCTCTAGAGCTCCTTGAAAAAGGGCACCTGGCCCGAAATGCATTGGAGCCATGTTTATTTGATTGAATCATGGAGAATATAAATTGAATTTGATGAAAAGAATCTATTTTCAAATTATGAAACAATAAAAAAACTGTGAAAGTCAAAGGAGTCTACTTATATTCGTAGAACCAGAGAGTGTGCCCATACACTGGGATGTGCACACAAGTTGTGTGCACACATCATTAGGACTCATACACTTGGCGCTACACGGACGGTTACGCCACCAGTAGGAGCACCTCTAATCTATTTACAATTCAAAAACGTTCTTACCAAACTTCGTTTCTCTACAAAACGCTGTGCATTGCCCATACCATTTGTTTCTAAATACCTTCACCGCCCTCAAGGCAATAGCACGCATTCAAAATGCAATACGAAGCAATCTCCAAATCAACTGATGCAAGAGCTGATCTTCTGGCATACGGAGATGATGAAAAAGAACGCATCTATGCATTAATTAAAGACGACGTATCCCATGAATCCACCAGTCGCACTAGAGAACAATGTGTCAAACATCTCTTATATCTGTCGAAACGCCGCATTAACCAGCAACTACACGCCAAAACACTTGTGAAATATCATCAAGCACTGCGTATTCCCCGTGGGCTCAGAATCGCGCTTAAGCCTTCCCTATGCAAGAATTCCAAAAACTTTCAAGCTAAATGGAACGCCATCTTAAACAAATGCAGCCTTGACTTAATCTTACTCATCATAGAGGAATTGTCTACCATCTTGACTGACCTAACCAATGAAATACAAGAAGTAGAAAAGGAAATTGAAGAATTTACGTCATCTGAAGAATTATCAAAAATGTTAGAGGATGTTAAAGTACAATTAGACAAGCATACCAAAGACATTAATGATAGAAAACTCAGAAAATTTCGACGTGACACACTAGACTACCAACTGGATGAGGTATATACCTGGGCTGACATTTACGCTCAACGTCGACGGAACAAACCATTTAGCCAGCACACAGATACCTCCTCCTCTGGGAGCGACACCTCTAATCGACCACCGAGAAAAACAACTCCCGGTACCAATAGGGATCAAGACCAGGCTAGAACACAACCTGAAGAGAATGCAACTACTTCTGGTCCTTTTTTAGAGAAAGGCCCATCAGAAACCGACGACTCAGGCGGAGTAAGAGAAAAAGAATCAGAAGCACCAATTACAAGAGGTGCCAAGAAGGACAAAAAGAAAACAAATCGCTAGTTATCAACATTTCCAACATCAAACTATCTGACTATGAAACTAACCTATTACAAAAAGGTACATCATTTATCCCGACCACTCCTACAACTCAACTTGAATTGGAGACTAGTACATTCAAACTCACAAGGAAGTTAAGGCTACGCCATTTTTTTGAAAATGTGCTCCCACCAACTGTGGATAAAAAACCGGATCTCCTGCGCGGCTTGCGCCCACCAAGTTCATATATACCACCTGTAAGCCACAAAAGCATTGATACCTTCGAGACATTAGTGAAACAGGACCTTGAAAAAATCAACTTCAAGAAAAAACCAAAATCTCTGAACATAACACAAAAAGACAAATATACATTAAGAAAGATTGCTGACAATAAGACGATCAAATGCATCAAAGCGGACAAAGGGGGCGCCCTCGTTGTAATGAGCTCTAACATGTACGAATCTAAAATGCATGAACACATTTGGACATCTGATACGTATTCTTTATTAGAAGCCAACCCAACTAGCCAATACAAGGCCATTCTAACAACAATTGTCACCAAAGCATACGATTCAGGTATCATTGACGAACGCACCAAAAAGTATCTACTGATTGAATTTCCAAGAAGTCCAACTATTACCTTACTTCCAAAAATTCATAAATGTCTAATGGATCCTCCAATGAGGCCGATCGTATCAACTAAAGGCTCTCTGCATGAACCGGTGGGAAAATTTCTTGACCGGTACCTCCAACCTTCAGTTAAACTACTTAAAAGTTACATTAAGGATACCACCGACTTCTTACTGAAACTGTCTGAAATTACTATTCATGAAAATGACATATTGATATTCTGCACAGCCGATGTAAATAGTTTATACACATCCATTCCTCATGATGGTGGAATCGACGCTATTGAAAAAACTTTGTTGAACAGCGACATTTCTGAACCCTTACAAGTCCTACTCATGGAACTAATGATTTTTACTCTCTATCATAGTTACTTCACCCACGATGGTAAATGGTTTCAACAGCTCTCTGGGATGTCCATGGGCAATTGCGCCGCGCCGGCATACGCTAACACATACATGGCGGATTTTGAACAAACGCATATCTACGACAATTCTAATTGGACCAACAATTTACTGATGTACGTTCGATACATCGATGATCTTTTTTTCTTGTGGAAAGGCACACAAAATGAGCTAGAAAATGAATTAAACATCCTCAATACTAAAGACCATCGTATCCAATTGACCTGGAATCTGAATGAACAAAACATTAACTTTTTGGACGTGTCCATCACTAGGTCAAGCACAGGCCTAGCAACAGATCTCTATAGAAAATCAACGGATCGCAACAATACGTTGCATTTTTCAAGCTTCCATCAGAACTCTCTCAAACGATCCCTTCCGTTTAGCCAAATGCTGCGAGTCAAACGTATAGTTTCTGACCCTGAAGTTTATACCAAACGCATTAATGAAATGAACGCAAGATTCATCGAGAGAGGTTATCCACCTGAAATGACAAGCGAGGCTATGAATAAAGTATCCTTAATCCAACGTGAAAGGGCTCTAAAAAAATCAACTAAATGTGAAAACAACAGAACGGTTGTCGTATCTAGATTCTCCACATTGAGTGGACGATACAAAAAAATTATACAGGGACACTGGAGAATCCTGACATCAGAACCGGATTTTAAAGACCTTTTCAAGGATCCACCGATCTTTGCATACACGAGAGCCAACAACATAAAAGAGATCTTATCGAGAGAAACACCCCAAGAAACCACTTACAAAGGCACGAGGCCGTGCTTCAACTGCAATAGTTGTAACAATATTATTCCAGGCAACAAAATCAACCACCCAATGAAGGGCACAGAAATAAAAGTAAACACCAACGCCACATGTGATTCATCTAACCTTATATATCTTCTCAAATGTCCCTGCGGGAAAATATACATAGGAAAAACCGAGAGAAAGATCAAGGTACGACTAAATGAACACAAATCAAACATAAGAACGAAACAGTTAAAATCCAGTGTGGCTACGCACTTCATGGAACACAACCACAACGTGGCACAGTTAAAGTTCATGGTGTTAGAAACCATAGAAAAAAAAGAAGGAAGAGACAATAATAAACTTCTTTTACAAAAAGAAACAACCTGGATTTATCGTCTTCAGTCTTATAAACCATTTGGCCTTAACGACCGTATTGAACTGAGTTGCTTTCTTTAAAATACCTTTGTGGTACATAAGGACACTTATCTCATTGTGCGACACCATTACAAATGTTATTAATATTCATGTTCCACGTTATACACATTTGTCATGTGACTTGACTACTATGTTATTTATGTTTCTTTTTGAATACATTATTTACACCAGCATTTGTCACCATTTGACACTATCTTACACCTTCTTTCCTCACACCTTCTTTTCCAAGATGTCCGACCCGTTTTCCTCCTTACTTGATGTCCGTCGTTTATTTTTACTTGTTAGAACCCTAGTCCTACCACTATGTGAATATCACGCTAACGCGTAATATAACCACACTCCCCCCGCGGTTAGCCGCGTCCAGCCACACGTACGGAGACCCTTCAGTCCCGACTTCCAATCAAATGCCGGTAAGCTTAACGGAGACTCTTTCGAGCTCCTGAATTTAAATGCGACCCGTATTTCACTGCTCTTGGTTCTAACATCCCCGTTTCACTCCATTTAGCTTCAACGAACGCTGGCAATAAACGTGAGCTCAGCTTTCAGCTGTTTTTACTTTTGGCATGACCGTAAGCCGTTGTCTCACTCGGGTGTTCCCGTCTGTATCTGTAAACACTTGATATTTTTCTAAACACTCGGGCTTTCATCACTCCTACACATGCACGTATGTATACATTCACTGGTACCTGCATCACGTTGTTACTGTCCGTTTAAATTGGCATACTGTGATTTGATGAATCATTGTACTCAACCATGCTAATTACCATATTGTGTATGTCTTTAATACAATGATGCTCGTTCTTTATCTCTAGAGCTCCTTGAAAAAGGGCACCTGGCCCGAAATGCATTGGAGCCATGTTTATTTGATTGAATCATGGAGAATATAAATTGAATTTGATGAAAAGAATCTATTTTCAAATTATGAAACAATAAAAAAACTGTGAAAGTCAAAGGAGTCTACTTATATTCGTAGAACCAGAGGGTGTGCCCATACACTGGGATGTGCACACAAGTTGTGTGCACACATCATTAGGACCTTGTCATGAGCACAGCTCCAGTGTGCCTCATGACGAGTTCACCTTGTCATTAGCATGAAAAAGGTTAAGAAAGCCATCACATTGTCAATTTCTTAGTCCTTGGCAAATGTAAATTAATAGAAGCATCATCATAGCTGACATTTCGTGGCAAAGCAAATGGATGAGGCTGAGCCATGACAGGTAATATGGTTGTGATAATTGCCACTAAATGGAGTAGGTGTTGTAGTTGAGCGTTTTGCATAATCACGTCTCTGCAAACTGTAATCATTTATCAAGCAGAACTGGTGGATCTGCAATCCTTGTGCAACAGTCTGCCCTTCTTGCTTTGGTACAGGATGTCTTCTAGCTATGAAAGCCAATCTAGAGAGCAACTGTAAGGTGTTCCACCATTTATTAGTCCATGAGTTTAATTTGTCATGCTCGCTAGTGAATCAGTTTTCTCTTTTCCTTTCATTACATTTATTTTGTATGTGTAGGTTCAGACAGAAACCAGCTGGTCAATTGTGGCTTTTAATCTGAGGTGGTCGGCTATGTCTGTCAGTGACTCAAATGGATGATATACGAATACCACTAAATTTTGATTGACGGTGTTGCAATCCCATTTAATTTACTTCACCCTTGAGAGAAACTTGCTCTATTTTAGAAGCGCATTTGGTTTGACATTACCTTTCCTCAGGAAATCATTTGTATGAATCACCTCTGTGATTCTGGGATTGAAAACAACAGAAGAACTTAGTTGTGGCCACATATGTGGTTTATTACCTTGATAGCTGCATATCGCTTAAACTTTCTACACTGCGGAGGATACCTTTAACCTAGGAATGGGATTGATATTCAGATTAAGGTTTCCCAGGATGGCTGTGCATTTTGAGATGAATATGAAAGATTCAAACAGAGTGTCACGGGGCGGGGGCAACTGACCCCGTGGACGGTGAGCCGATGACCCCTTGGTGGACCACCGCACCTGGTTTACGTTCTTCCCTTGCCCCCATGCAGCCCCAGGACGATCTGGGCCCCGAGGAATGGAGGACGGGTGACCCGGAATACTGGTGGCCTATGAACCCGGAGGCTGAGCACGTCTCCTTTAAGGCCTGGGAGACCGGCGCGGTAGCCCCGCCCCCTGCACAGGAAGAGGCAACTTCAAAAGCGCCCTGGACGGAGGAAGAGGCGGAGAACACGAGCCCCGAGTCGAGAGGACGCGAGGCGTTTCCCAGGAGTAACCCCGGCGGAGGAGAACCACGGACGAGCCCAGCTGTACCTTCCCTGACGAGCCCACAAGACGAGTCCTCGAGGAGCCCAGGAGAAGCAAGCCAGCGGCCAGGAGAGCCGAGGAGACACGTTCCGCCCTGCCACACGCCCACGGGAGGAGTGTGGCTCAAACAGGTACGGGGGCGTATGGCGGGTTGGCTGGGACAAAGTCCGCTACCCCCTAGCACGTAAAGAATCCTGCACGCGTGTCCCTGTTACCGCATCCCCAAACCCCGACCTCACGAGCACCGACTAAGCACTTGTCTGCCTTTTGAAAATAACACACGAGTGCACTGGTGTCCCTCACCCCTGGTCCTTGCATAGCATTGAGAAAGCAGCCACTAACCTCCGGTTTCCTTTCCTTCCTCGCTGCGGCCGGAGCTGCCTTCTGGGGACGACCGGACCACCAGCCCTGACACCCTGGATCCTGCCCGGACCACCTACGACCCTGCCGCCTTCGCGAGGGAAAGGCTAACCAGCCGCCAACGGAAAACATATACTGTGCCAATTAAAATAAAACCCTCTTTGAAAAGGATTCCTGCCTATGCCGACTCTGCTTCCCTTGATACCCTCTTGGGCCCACTAGTTGTACCTGTGTCAGACCAGGCTCCACCGCCCACCCCCTCACAAGTGGTGTCAGAAGTGGGATCGGTAGACCAGTCCATCTGTGACACCGAGATGGACGCCCTCATCCAGCATCTCATCAAGGGACAAGAAAAACTGGAATGGGCAGTGGAGAGGCAGCTGACCTCCGCACAGGCAGACAGAGACCTGTTTAAGTCCACCTTCTCCGCCCAGCTAGAGAGCATGAAGAGTGGGCCCCCCCCTTCTTTGACCCCTACGAGCGAACCAAGGATCCATAGTCCCCACCCCTCAGGTATCGCCCTACAGAAATACCTGCAGGGGGAAGACCCTGATGCATTTCTAATGAATTTTGAAAGGGCCGCGAGGGCGTTGGGATGGCCCGAAGACAAATGGCCGTTTTTCCTGGCCCCGTTGCTGACTGGGGAGGCACAGTCCGCCTACCAGGCCGCGAATCCCTTGGGGAACACTCCCTATGCGGCTATAAAGGGGGTGATCTTGGACCACTTGGGGCTGGACCAGGAGGCCTACCGAGTCAAATTCAGGAAAGAGCGTGGCATCCCGGGAGAAAACCCAAAGACCCTGTTCTACCGCCTCAAGATGGCCGCAGACAAGTGGCTCACCCCAGACACTTGCACCAAAGAGGAGATCCTACACAAGGTGTACTTGGAGCAGTTTATGGAAGCTCTTCCATATGCCTCACAAAGGTGGCTGAGGCAACATTCCGGACTGGGGATAGAACAGGCCATCAACATGGCCGCCAACTTCGCTAGAGCCCAACCCAAGGCTCTCCCGTGGGAACACGAGAAGGCCCTGAAATCACCCTTGGCGGGGAAGACGGAGAAGAAACCGAAAACCGGTGGGGATTACGGTCGGATGAAAACACCGGGGCCGATAGCCCCCCTGATGAGAGGACCTCAGTGTTACGACTGCGGCGAGTGGGGCCATATCGCTAGGCTGTGTCCCCGGAAACGTCCGCCCCCGGAAGAACCGATGGAGGTCGGATACTTGCCCCGAGCGGTGCTCTATTCCTCGGAGATGGGCTCCTCATTTTATGTGAGTATGTGGATGAATGGCTTGCGCATAAGGGCCCTGTTAGACTCAGGGTGCAGACAGTCCGTAGTGCAGAAACATCTGGTCACTCCACGGCAGTACATCCCCGACGCCGTAGTCCACATCAGGTGTGTTCACGGCGACGTCAAGCCCTACCCCCTGGCCACCATCACCCTCACCCCCAAGGGGAAAGCCCCCTGCACAGTAAGGGTGGGAGTAGTGGACACCCTACCCGAAGACGTGATTGTGGGAGTGGATAACCCCGACTTCCTCTCGATGTTCAGGGACTCTCTAAACCGGTCCCCTGGGTCAGGGACTAACCCCCTTTCGCATTACATTGCTCCTGAGCCCTGGACCACGGACCACAGTTTCCGCTTCGCGCATGCCGAAGACAGGACCCTGTTTAACGCCTGGGAAAGCGCTCACGCCCCCCAAAGCCCAGACCGCCCCGAGTACCCGACTTTCAGCATACGGAACGGGCTCCTGTACCGACTTCCCCGGGAGGACTGCCAACCCCAGTTGGTCGTACCCCGCTCCTTCCGGGAACAAGTTCTTTTTTATGCGCACACCCACCTCACTGCCGGACACACGGGCAAGGAGAAAACCACAGAGACCATCCTGAGGTATTTCTTCTGGCCCGGCATATACAAAGAGGTCCAGGAATACTGCTCCCACTGCGAAGTGTGTCAACGAAGGAACACCAACCGGCCGAGTGCCGCGCCCCTTAGACCCTTGCCCATCGTGGGCACTCCCTTTGAGAGAGTCGGCATGGACCTCATAGGGCCCCTGCCCAAAACAGCAAAAGGACACGTCTACGCCTTGGTCATCGTGGATTATGCCACTAGGTTCGTGGAGGCATTTCCCCTGAGGGCCCCCACCACCGCAGCCATCTCAGATCGGTTTGTGGAGTTGTTTGCTAGAGTGGGTTTCCCGAAAGAGGTGCTGACCGATCAAGGGACTCCCTTCACCTCCAAGCTTATGAGGGAAGTCTGCAAGGCCTTAAACATTAAACATCTGAAAACGTCGGTTTATCACCCCCAGACCGACGGACTGGTGGAGCGATATAACCAGTCCCTAAAGAACGTCTTGAAGAAGATGATGACAGCAGAAGGACCGGATTGGGATCGCCTGCTACCCCTGGCCCTTTATGTCTTACGGTCCCAAAAACAGAGCAGTTTGGGGTGTTCTTCGTTTGAACTGTTGTATGGAAGGCACCCCAGAACCTTATTGGAGATCACAAAGGACCTTTGGGAAGCCGAGGAAATACAGGAACAGCAATCCGTCCTCGAATACACCAGGCACCTAAAGAGCAGACTGGGGAAACTACGCGGTCTCGCCTCCTCGAACCTCGAACAGAAACAACATGAACAAAAAAGGTACTACGATCGGGGAAAAAGACTGAGAAGCATAGCGGTGGGGAAATGGGCCCTGGTCCTGATGCCCTCCATGAGCGGGAAATCCAAGGGGGAGTGGCAGGGTCCCTACAAAGTGGTGGAAGCCCTCGGCGACACCACGTATCGCCTACAACTGACCCCCAGGAAGACCCAGAGCTACCACATCAACATGCTGAAGGAGTGGTTGGGACCGGCTCCCCGGGGAGTCCTCCATGCGGAGACGTCGACCATTCCCCAACTGGTGGTGAACCCCGCATTGACAAAAGAAGAGGAAGTCTCGCTGAGGCAAGCCCTACATTCTTATTCGGACATATTTTCGGACCTCCCCGGTAAAACCTCGCTGGTAGAGCACCACATCAATACCGAACCCGGGAAGACTGTAAAACAGAGACCCTACAGGATCCCCGAGGCAAGAAGAACCGCGGTGAACAAGGAAGTCCAAGCCATGCTGGACTTGGGGGTGATTCGGCATTCGACCAGCGAGTGGTCCTCGCCCATCGTGATGATACCCAAACCGGACGGGACGAAGAGGTTCTGCATGGACTTTCGGGCATTGAACACCATATCCACCTTTGACACATACCCCATACCAAGGGTGGACGAACTGATCGAGAAGATCGGGGACGCCGTCTACATAACCACCCTGGACCTCACGAAGGGGTATTGGCAGGTGCCCCTCCGTGAGGAAGACCGGAAGAAGACGGCGTTCGTAACGGATCAGGGGTTGTATGAGTTCACCGTCCTACCCTTCGGCCTCCACGGGGCCCCCGCAACCTTCCAGCGCCTGATGAACCAAGTCCTAAGGCCCCACCTTCGTTACTGTTCCGCCTATCTGGATGATATAGTGATATTCAGTGGTAGTTGGGAAGAGCACCTTGAACATCTAAGAGCAGTGCTAGCGGCTCTACAGAAAGCCGGACTACATGTCAACTCCCGGAAATCCAGAGTGGCGTTCACAAAGGTGAATTATCTGGGATACGTTCTGGGTGACGGCCAGATAGCCCCCCAAGAGGCCAAGGTACAAGCCATAACAGCGGTGACCTACCCAACCACAAAAAGGGAGCTGAGAGCCTTTTTAGGGCTCATAGGGTATTACAGGCGGTTCATACCCAACTTCGCGGAAGTGGCCGCTCCGCTTACCGATTTGCTAAGGAAGGACGTCCGGCCCAGGGACATAGCCTCTCCCTCCCCTGAGGCTCAACAGGCCTTCCACATGCTCAAAAGATCCATGACCACGGCCCCCCTCTTGATATCCCCTAAGTTCGACAAACCTTTTTCATTGGCCACTGATGCCTCTAACACCGGAGTGGGAGCAGTATTGTCACAAACAGGGGACGACGGGAGGGAACATCCGGTAGTGTACATCAGCCGCAAGCTATTCCCCAGGGAGACAAAATATTCCACCATTGAAAGGGAATGTCTCGCCATCAAGTGGGCGATAGAGAAGCTAAGATATTACCTTGAGGGCCGGCCATTCATCCTTCATACTGACCACGCCCCTCTCCGTTGGATGCACCAACAAGGTAGTCACAACCCCAGGGTCCTCAGATGGTTCCTCTCCCTCCAGCCCTATGCTTTTACAGTGGTACACCGCAAGGGGACGGACAATGGGAATGCGGACTTCTTGTCAAGGGTTCAGCCTCTCCCCGATCGGGAGAGTCCAGGGGGGGAGGTGTGTCACGGGGCGGGGGCAACTGACCCCGTGGACGGTGAGCCGATGACCCCTTGGTGGACCACCGCACCTGGTTTACGTTCTTCCCTTGCCCCCATGCAGCCCCAGGACGATCTGGACCCCGAGGAATGGAGGACGGGTGACCCGGAATACTGGTGGCCTATGAACCCGGAGGCTGAGCACGTCTCCTTTAAGGCCTGGGAGACCGGCGCGGTAGCCCCGCCCCCTGCACAGGAAGAGGCAACTTCAAAAGCGCCCTGGACGGAGGAAGAGGCGGAGAACGCGAGCCCCGAGTCGAGAGGACGCGAGGCGTTTCCCAGGAGTAACCCCGGCGGAGGAGAACCACGGACGAGCCCAGCTGTACCTTCCCTGACGAGCCCACAAGACGAGTCCTCGAGGAGCCCAGGAGAAGCAAGCCAGCGGCCAGGAGAGCCGAGGAGACACGTTCCGCCCTGCCACACGCCCACGGGAGGAGTGTGGCTCAAACAGGTACGGGGGCGTATGGCGGGTTGGCTGGGACAAAGTCCGCTACCCCCTAGCACGTAAAGAATCCTGCACGCGTGTCCCTGTTACCGCATCCCCAAACCCCGACCTCACGAGCACCGACTAAGCACTTGTCTGCCTTTTGAAAATAACACACGAGTGCACTGGTGTCCCTCACCCCTGGTCCTTGCATAGCATTGAGAAAGCAGCCACTAACCTCCGGTTTCCTTTCCTTCCTCGCTGCGGCCGGAGCTGCCTTCTGGGGACGACCGGACCACCAGCCCTGACACCCTGGATCCTGCCCGGACCACCTACGACCCTGCCGCCTTCGCGAGGGAAAGGCTAACCAGCCGCCAACGGAAAACATATACTGTGCCAATTAAAATAAAACCCTCTTTGAAAAGGATTCCTGCCTATGCCGACTCTGCTTCCCTTGATACCCTCTTGGGCCCACTAGTTGTACCTGTGTCAGACCAGGCTCCACCGCCCACCCCCTCACACAGAGGTTCTTGGATTTCCGTGCAGGATCTTGAGTCACAAATTTACTACCTCCCCAGCTCCTTATTAACTTTTTTAAGCAGAATGGTTAAGATTTTATGTGAAGAATGGGATGTGAACATTTAATGTATTTAACAGTTTTATATAGCACTACCGCATAAAAAGGCATTAGTGATCAGGGTTTTAGGATGCATTCCTTTGGATCATATATTCATTTCATGAACAATTATTGCTACTCATACAAACGTTGTATTAAGGTCATCATTTTAACACTTGAACTGGAAGCAAAAAGACTCTCCCAGTATCATCAGCAAGGTGCCCAACATTGAAATGTGAATGCATCTGTTAAGACCTGAACAAGAATATAGATTCTTACCCACAGATTGTGATATGGATCCGTTTTATTGCCAGGATCATATATGAGACAATTTCCTCCATAGTCTCTTTCTGGTAGGGCAACACCTAATTTTGGATCAATAAACTTCATAAATTGTCTTCCATCATGAACAGTCTGAAAAAGTAAGTTGTGTTAGTGGTAGATAGTATAAAAACTGCCTCTTTGTAAAAGAAATATACCACTCTGTGTTTCACAAAGCAAAAATCAACCAAAGGTTATTAACAAGTATTAGTTCTTAATTTTGGACTTAATTCAACAGAAATAGCTAGCTACTGCTAAGCACAATGAAGCATATGTTTGCATTTTATAATGTATTGTTATTTCACTGCATTATAAAAGGTATAATTGAGGTATGTATTAAAAGGAAATTTTGTATGCCCCATACTTGAGCAATAAATTAAGTTGTTCTTTTCCTAAATCTTGACTGGTTGCTACGTTATTGGTTGCTAACAGAAAAAATGCTCAACAGGATCAGAACCGTAATAAAATGTTTTTCCCAGCACTAAGTGGTTTGTGGAAATCTGTAAATGCTTTTTTATATCAATCAGAATCCACAACCATGAAAAAGATGTTTCTATGTATGCAAAAAAATATATATACCCGGGAACAAAATCCCATTAAGTAATATTCCTTGTACACTTAACCTGACTAAAAGCAGTACGTATCTGCCTTAAGAGTTTTTGATGAAACCTTTCATTAAAGAAATAGATTTTTGAAGGATGCTTAATAAACTAGAAGCTGGCAAAAGTTTCAAAGAACAACTTACTTATCTCTGGTAATACTATTTCCGGTGGATAATCTATCTAAAAATAGATTCCTCACCTTAGAATAGAGCCAAAGCACCAGACAGGATTTAGGGAAACTTTGCAGCGGCAGTCATACGTGACTATGGGTGGCATCGTACAGCTCAGCACTGACTCACGCTGATATCAGTTTCTTGTGCTCACCCTTTCTGCACATTCAGATGCTGAGTGAGATAAATTGTTAGTAAGGGAGAAAGTACTAAGTTGTGATCTTTTTAGATCTTAAAAAGAGGACAATCCACAGAAGGGGGAGACGAGAGAGAGCAGTGAGGAATCTTCAGATGGCAGAGTACCCACCAGAAACAGCATTACTGAAGGTAACTAACTTGTTTTTCTGATAACTGTTTTAAGTTGAGGACTTTGCAGATAGAAATAGCTATCAAAGCAGCACCTCCCAAAGGCGGAGGGTTTGTGCAGTGGGATCATACCAGAATGTCTTGCAATCTAAGTGTCCTTCTGGATGGAACAGGTTGTCAGCATATGCACAGACATCCACTACGCAGCTTATCAACTATCAAGGGCAGACACTCCTTGTGCCTGCCCATTGAGAGAGGCCTTAGCCCTAGTGGAACAGGCTATCAGATCTTCTGGGGCAGTTTCTTGACCAGTGGGCAATACAATATGAATTTTAAGGACTATCCCCCTCAACTAGGTCCTCTTAAGCACAGACATCACCTTGGTGCACCTTGTTTGTTGATGTAAAACATGGTGGAGGTGTTGTCTGTTTGAATCATAAGGTCCTTTGATTGTAGAGACAGAAGGAAAGCTTTGAGAGCCTGAAGAACTGCTTTCAGTGCTAACAGATTTATACATGTTTTTTTTCTATTTGAGACTATAGACCTTGAATAGCCAGATTGCTCATGTAGGTATCCCACCCAGTCAGTGGTGCATCTGTAATGTTAGACTGAGATGTTATTTTCTGAAACTGTACCCCCATCAGTAGACTAAGAGTCGGCCCACCAAAAGAAAGATATGCATGGATTCTCAGGAGAATACAATCTTCCCCAGAGAATGGTCCTCTGAGACCACTGATATTCTAGGCACATTTGGAGATGCCTCATATGCAGCCGTGTGTTCGGGACTAAAGTGATGCAGGATGCCATTGATCCTAGAAGAGATGCTTCCTTGCGAACCGTTGATTTGGTCCGCAGCAAGATTTGAATACATTTCGTTTGAATTGATAACTTGCTCTCCTCCGAAGGATACGCACTTTCGTTTTGAGTGTCTGGAGTCATTAGCCAAAGATGGACTTTTCTACATTGACCTGGAGACACAGTTTTGAAAGAAGAAATGTTGTTGTTGTATAGCCTTCTTTCGCTTTGTGAGTAGAATCTGTTCTTATGAGCCAGTCGTCCAGGTATGAATATTCGAAAATAATTTATTTCTTAGTTGTGCTGCTACCATTGTCATGCACTTGAAAAGAGTCAGTGGAGAGGACACTAGACCAAAAGGAAGTGCTACATACTGATAGTGGTGCGCACCTACTACAAACCTCAAACAGTCTGTGATGAGGTAGTAAAGGAATGTGAAAGTACATGTCCTGAAAGTCTACTGCACAGAGCCAATCGTTTCTTGGGAGCAGTAACATTTCTCTTTCTTTAGACATTTGTTGAGGGACCTGAGATACAGAATTGGCCAGAACTGACTGAGCTGATTTTTCTTTATGACAAGAAAATACCTCAAGTAAATCACTTTCAGCCAGATGCATCAACCTTAAAACCGGTCGCAAACGGGCAGATTCTCAGAATCTTCCCCTTTGCGACCGGTATTTTTGCATTTGGGATGCATCATCCCAAATGCAAAAATCGCAATTAAGGAATTTCTAAATTGAGATTCCTTAAATTGCAATTGCATTTAAGGAATCCCAAATTGAGATTCCTTAAATGCAATGTATCATACAAAAAAAAATAGCGATTTCGCAAATAAGAGTAGAAAATTACCATGAAGTTGAACTTCATGGTAATTTGCAAAAACATTGAAAAATGCCCTAAAGGGCATTTTTCAAAGTTCCATTTTACACACACACATGCCCTTAGGGCATGTGTGTGTGCAAGATGTACCCATATGCAGATTTCAGGGGTGCAACAGGGTGTCCTTTGGACACCCCTGCACCCTTGAAATTGCATTCTCAATTTGCGATTCGCTAATTGCTAATCGCAAATTGAGAATGTCTTCCCATTCATTCCTATGGGCCTCTAGGCCCATAGGAGTGAATGGGGAGGTATTCTTTAATTGCAAGTCGCAATTTGCGAGTCACAATTAAGGAAAGTGTAGGAATCGCTATTTTGATAGCGATTCCTACATGCATAGGCTTTTGAGATTCCTAAATAGCGATTCCTTAAAAATCGCTATTTAGGAATCGCAATTCCATCTGTTGATGCATCTGGCTGTTTGTTCTTTTGATGTTGAGGTACTTTTGTATTCCTTTGTTCGGCAGTAGGAGAGCTGTTTCTTGTCTAAGGTCACGTAAATAGGCCGTCATGACTTGCTGTGGAGAGACTGGTGGTGGAATGCTTGTGAAACTGAGTACACAGCCATTCTGAATAATATTTAGGACCCATTTGTCTGTTATATTCTTCCACTTTTCCAGGTAAAATTTGACTGTGCCCCCCACCGGAGTGGGACACTGTGGAAGAGGTATGCGATCCTCATAGTTTTGACCGAGATTTTTGTCCCTTGGTCTACAAGGGCTTATGTGGTGAGTTATCGTCTCCTCTGGTATCGGCTCTGAAATGGCCTTTGAGCCAGTCATTGTTCTAAATATGGATAGGGTCAACTAGGTTTTTAAACCCTATGGTAGAAGCCCACTTCTTTGAGTGTTGCAGCTTCATTAGAATCATTTGCTACTCTGTTGATGTTCGAGGGGGGCTGCAAAAGGAATATACTACTTACCAGTATGCATCTGTTCTTGGCATGTAGGGCTGCTGACATTGATATCTGTGCATAGATCGCCGCCTAGTGTTGGGTCCAGATGATTGCACTTTGTTGTCCTGGAAGAGTCTTCGAAGTATCACGAGATAGGGGACTCCTCCCCTGGACTACAATGCGCATGGGCATCTTCTCCATCCTAAAATTGTTTTTCGCCACTGTGGCAAAGATGGAGTATAGAAAAGTAAGAGATGTCCATGTAAATGTATGTAGAAAAGTACTGCAGCTGTGACAGGCACCGGGGTGGAGGGTGGGCGATATGAATGTCAGCAGCCCTACATGCCAAGAACAGATGCATACTGGTAAGTAGCATATTCCGTTCGAGGCATGTGGGCTGCTGAATTCATATCTGTGCATAGACTGTATAGCAGTATCTCCTTTAGCGGTGGTCACCTGTACCAGCTGCAGTAGTTTGGAAAAGAGTTTTAAGGACAGCCTGGCCTACAGCAGCTTGCTGCTTTGATTGCACATCTACACAGTAGTGTTTAGTGAAAGTGTGTATGGTAGACCATGTAGCTGCCTTACATATCTCTTCTAGGAGAATGTTTCCTAAGAATGCCATGGATGCCCCCATTTTACGCGTTGAATGTGCTTTTGGGGGAACTGTTAGAGTGCATTTAGCTTTTTGGTAGCATATCTGAAGGCATTTAACTATCCATCTGGCTATTCCTGATTTTGAGATGGGATTCCCTTTATGTTGTGGTGCAAAAGCAACGAATAGTTGCTTTGTTATCCTGAATGATTTGGTTCTGTCAACGTAATATAGCAGAGCCCTTCTTACATCTAGTGTGTGTAGGGCTCTCTCAGCCACTGACTGCGGGTTTTGGAAGAAAACTGGCAATTCTATGGACTGATTGATATGGAAAGTGGATATTACTTTTGGCATAAACTTAGGGTTAGTACGAAGCACTACCTTATTGTTATGTATTTGCATGAAAGGTTCTTGAATGGTTAATGCTTGTAGCTCACTTACCCTCCTAAGGGAGGTAATGGCAATCAAAAATGCCACCTTCCAAGTTAGAAATTGTAATTCGCATGAATGTAGTGGTTCAAACAGAGGTCCCATAAGTCTGGTAAGTACTATATTTAAGTTCCAGACTGGTGAAGGTGGGTGCTTAGGAGGGATTATCCTTTTAAGTCCTTCCATAAAAGCTTTGATTGGGGGTACTTTAAACAAAGACATGTGTTGTCTATTTTGGAGGTAAGCTGCAATAGCAGCAAGATGTAATCTTATAGAAGATACAGTAAGATGGCCGCTGGGTCAAGAGCTCCGAATTCGAGCTCCGGGCACGGACACGAACAATTACTATTACTATTCTAGCAGTGCCCCCCCCCCCCCCCCCCCCCCCCCCAAGCTGGCCCACCCCTACGATGCCCACCGCCCAGCTCCTGGCCCCGCAACGGATCCTCTGACTCAAGAAGTGCCGCCTGACTCGCGCTACGGAGAACAGGGTCTGCTCGCCGGATCTCCCCCTCTGGGGATCAACACTCGCCTGTTCTCGCGCAACCCCAGGACACCACCGGATCGGAGCCTCACCATACCGGAGCCGCCCTGACCTCTCCCCGTTCCTCGATACCACCGGGATATCCACCACGCAGTGAAAGGAAATCCGCATAGACGGATTCTCTTCCCCCAAGCTGCCCGCGTCGCACAGCTCGGCTCCGCCTCGCCTGGACCAAAAATGGCAGATCGTGAGGACTCCGCCTGATCGGAGCCTCACTGTAGCCGCCTGAAACGTCACTTCTTGACCAGAACCACACCGGAGTCACCCTGGGTCAACCTGCGCTGTTGTCCGCCACACACGACGAACTTTCTTTAAGCTGCTCGAATCTCGCAGCTCGATTCCTCCATGCCTGACCTCAAAATGGCGGTTCGTGAGGACTCCTCCTGATCGGAGCCTCACTGGAGCCGCCTGGTTCAACCTCTACTTGACCGGAGCCTACCTGAGCCTCACCAGAGCCACCCTGGAGCCACCTACGCTGTTGTCCTCCACACACACTGCACTTCCCCTAAGCTTCCCAAGTCCTGCAGCTCAACACCTCCACGCCTGGCCTCAAAATGGCGGATCGCATGGACTCTTCCTGATCGGAGCCTCACTGGAGCACCCTAGATCGACCTACGCTGGTGTCCGCCTCACAGGCACAGGTGAGCTGCACCGGCGCTAATCCCTGGCGACCTGACTCTTGCCTTCTCCGGCCACCCAGCAGCCCCTTCCTAAGAACTACACCTCCACCCTCCCGCACCCGACCTATAATGGCGGACCAATAAGGACTGTCCAGCCCGAGGATTCCAGCTATACTGATCCACAGGACTCCGCAGCACAGATACAGGCGAGCCGCGCCGGCGTTCAGCCCTGGCGACTGGAACTCTACTCTCTCCCTCCACCCCTAGCAGCCCCCCCCCCATCTCATCTTGCCACCCCCCGTTCTCATCCCGTCACCTCCCCCCACACGTGCACCCCGCCGGTCACTATAGCGTCACGATTGCTCGTGACGCGCCTTCCCTTCCCACCCAAGCCCTAACTCCCCACCTAATACCCCACAGCCGGAACTCTTTCACCATCTTCTTCCCCCCTCACCTCTCTACAAAAATGAGACGCCTCTTCAAACAGAAACTTATCCGCCAACACAAAGAAACCCTAATCACAGACATCTACCACTCGGCCTCCAATGGCCCGACTAAGATGGACCTGATATTCCACACTGAGAGACCGGAAGACTGAATCTCCTTGATCAGAAGGCAACTGTATATCGCCAAAACCACATCCACTTCCCACAGTTGCAAACTAACCTCTATACTCCCTATGAGCTCGGTTGGAAGAGGGTACACTTCCGTGACCATCTACACGAACGGCATGGTCCTCATTCAGGCTAACAATAAGAACCTTGAAGGCTTCGACTCCCTATTTCCCACATTAAGATCAGCCCTCCCATCCCTACCGCACCCGCCCCTATCCGCACCTCGCCCACATCCACTACCAACAGAGAAGCCTTTGTCCCTCCCTTCCGCAATACCGACACGGCCCTTCACGCTCCTCCTCTCCCCACCACATCCCAATGCACGCTCACAGCCAACCGACCACAACAGAAAACCCTAACCACATCCTCAATTCCCCATGCCAGCCATCCTACTTCCCACACCTACCATATCCCTCAGCTCCGTACGGATAACGATACCCTGCCTCCGTATGGGATCCCTCCCCAGCAAACCCACAGATGCGATATGCCGACAGGGACCACCCTCCCCACGAGCCTCATCCCAGCTCTCAGACACTCAAAACCTTTCACTGTCCCTTCCCCTCCTCTATCTCCGACCTCTCACTCGTTCCCGAAAAAGGATAACCTGACTTGTTCCACCATTAAGAGACCTCAACTCCTCAACCTAAACGACAACACCCTAGATGCCCCCAACTCCTCCCTCGATTCCGTGTCACAGCGTCTCGCGGCTCTTGAAAGCCAGATAGACGTAATCTCCCGGGCCTAATGGAAATCCTCTCCAACCTAGGTATAGCACGTAAACACCTGAAACCCCCATCCGGGTCTCCCCACGCCATCAGCACCAACCGCCCCCCTGGGCTCTCAGAATCCACTAGTACCCATCTGCAAGGTCCCCCTAACTGGGTCCCGGAATCATATGCACTTAAGGCCCCAAAAACCGGAGCCCCCTTCCCTAAGACCAAGATCCATACTCTATCAGATACAAAACTCCCGACCTCAAGGCCCTCCAGAACGGAAGCACCAGTGTCAGACTGTGAAGCAGCCCTTCTAGCTGCTGCATACCACACTCCCGCCTCAGACTCTCCTAAATCCAAAATTCAAGTGATCACAGGACACCAGAAAGACCTTCCCTGCACCAAATCACTGAGACATCCTGTCCTGACCGCCATACCAAGGGCGACTAAAGATAGAACTACCAGAAATCAGATACATTTCACTAACTGCCTACTAATCAACTGCAGATCGACCTCACTACACGCAACGGAACTAGCCGAGGCTATCCCCACTCATGATATTGACATTGCGTTCCTCACGGAGACCTGGTTGAATAAGTTATCTTCTCCCTGTCTAGACATGCTCGTACCACCTGGCTTCTCCCTCATCACCAAAGATGTATTCCTATAGGTTCTGTATCGATCCCCCTATTCCTGACCCTATTCTGGTTAACAAGTTAACTAGCAGCCATCCCATGAGACAGAAAACCCCCATGATGCAGGAACCGTTATCTGATAAAGCCACACTACGGCACAGGAACGTGTTATCTGATTAGGTCATAACGCTTGCCATCTAATTAGACAAGCGATATTCCTCCAGCCCCTGATAAGGCATACGGAGTTCTCAAAACAAATCAAACCTATGACAGACCTGGGAAAAACCCTGCGGCCATTGTTTTGATTTCACAGAGAACTTCAGCAAAAGAATGTGCTAACGACCAGGTCGTATGACATCCTTATTGACGTATCTATGTCCATCCTTACGTCAATCTCGGCACCTTAAAGGTATAAATATTACCGATATTGCCCTATGCAAACACACGCGGTGGTGACGAGATCGGAGCAGCCAGACTTGCCGAAGCCCAGAGTAGAGCAGACCCCGCTGGCGCAGCCCCGCCTTCCTGACGCGCTGAGAACGAGACGCTGCCTTTCTCCGGCCGAGAAATCCAGCTCCGGCGCTTCCGGGTAGCCCTCGCAGGCAGCCTGGGATATCGAGACCAGAGACGAGAGATACCATCCCTCATTCATCCTAGATTCCAGGTACAGAACTGAATAACCCCTTGCAGAGAATTCTTTAGTCAGTCACTTGGCAAAACAAACTTAACTTAAACTGTAACTTTCTATTCCCGCCCACGTATTAGGCTTAGGTCAGGTACACGGGGTAGGCGTAGTTAGAAACACCAGTTGAGTACGATTAGTCAAATGTAAATGTGTATGTATTCATTTTATCCATTTTAAACCTTCATATGGCTTAGAAACCATATCAATGTTTTTACAGTATTATTTTATACTTCTGCTTTTATTGTATGCACTTTACTTAACCATAAGTATTGCAATAATATCGATCCATTTCTCTTGTATGAGAAAAGAGACTGATCAATAAATAACATCTTTTATTGAACACGCCCGTCTCTTCCTTTTCTCTACAATCTGGTGAGACTAAGAATGCACGTACTGACTGAGTAAAATAAGTCGTCTTTTGTTTTCACACGACTCTCGAGATACACTCTTGATTAGGGGAGAGCAAAGTTGTCATGTTCTATGGTTGTCAGAAACTAAATCCCTTCTTGTCTATCCAGGGAGGTTCAACTCCTCCTTGCCTATTCGAGAAAGTTTCTAGTGAACTCTGAGCTAGCCGGCAAACCCAAAACTTTAAGTCTAATATCGACAGTAGTAGACCTAGTTAACGTCTGGTCTAGGCCTATACTATTGAAGGTATTATTCCAATGCGCAGAGCCTATTGGGATAATAGGAACTACACTACATGGAGCCCAACGCGTTTGGAAGGGCGATAAAACTAACGTAAGACATTTAGAGTAACTCAGTCGTGCTTTTTCACTCAGACCCCTTTTTTCCCATAATACCCCAAAGACGTCTGGAGTGGGTAAAAGGTAATATCAGCCAGACCTCGCAGGAGGAAACTCCTATGTATGGGCCTTGGTTTAGTCAACGTTGAAGGATACACTGTTCCAAAATATTGTGCATCTAATCTTTGTTTCCATAAGAAACCTGATCTGCAAACAAACTAAATAACCTTCCTGTCGGTAAAATGGTAGACAGTGATGAAGAAAGAGAGACAGTTAGAATAGCAACTGAACTCGCAGCAGCTGATAATGCACTGCAAGACACAGACCCGGATAAAATACTAATCCCGGTCATCAAGAGGAAATCTATAACTTTAAAACTTATAGAAAATGGACTGACACCTAGAGGTGGCACAGTCATATTCGTAATTGAGGCACACGAATATCGGCAGACAGAGGTATATTATTCATGGATACATTTTCCAGCAGCAAATGCTGTAACAAAGTACTTCCACTATTACAAAACAGAGGACCCTCCTAATGAGTACACTCCTTTCGAGGAGGTGGAAGTACCACTTAAATTTCAAGAGCATCTGCTCTTATTTAATGGCGCCCTAAAACATAATAATCACATCACCAGGCTCGGTCCCTTAGGGAGACCAGGAGCAACGTGGCCGGTCCTAGCCGGATACACACCACATCCAGACATCGAAAGAATGCCTGCACCAGAGCTTTTAACACAGCTAAAACAATTAATAAAATTACATAGACAATTAGTCCAATATGTGATGCGGACTTCAACAATTCAACCAGCAATTAAAATTCCACAGCTGACCCCTCACCAGGGGAACACAAATAAAATTACACCACAGAACATACAATCCTGCCTAGGTAAAGTGCCAGCTAAACGGGAACAAATACCATTCTGGTTAGCACAAAAAATCACCCAAATAGAGGCGGTGTTTCCAGACACCACCCCGTTAGAAAAACACAGGATTCTGACTATCTGTCTTCCAATGGGAATAGCACCACACTTGGAGGACTGTGACACTTGGGGTACAGTCTTTGCTTCCATCTACACAAAAACGCACGGTGTTCCATCCATTTCGGTAATACCAGATGTGCTAAAACAAATTCAAGATGAATACGGTCCAGAACCCGCTTTAACTCTTGGTATGAAATTACTAAAAGACTTCAAGCAGGTCTCGGCTATATTATTAGCCAACATAAAGGGAGAAGCAGCAAACGTGGCGATCCGCCAGAGGTTAAAGGAGACAGATATAGCAGACCAACCAGCTGAAATTGCCAGAATCATAGAAAAATCCTATGAGGAACTAGGTAGAGATAGTTTAGGTGGAATACCAGTAAAACCACAACTGATTGAAAGTCCTGAAAAAATATTTTTTAATAATAATTCAACATCACAAAAAAAGAGCTGGGATGGAAACAAACAATCCAATCCTAAAGAAAAGAAATTCCAGTCCAGAGGAAGGTCTCCTCGGCGGAGAGAAAAATCTCCGAACCAGAGACACAGGTCACCCCAAAGTGACCCCTCTGGGAATAGATATAACCTTAGAAATAGGGATAATATAAAGAAGCCTGATAGATATCAAGATTTTGATACACGTCCCTCTCAATCTTGTCAGACTTCCTCGCAGAAATCGGAAAGAAGAGGACGATCAGAACAAAGAGAAGAGCACGCCAAGTCCAAAGACAAGGAACCTGCTCATCTAAAAAAGAAATTACAATTTCCAAAAAAGAAGGTAGCCAGTATCAAGGTAGTTAACAATGCCGAGAATACTGAGGACAAAACTGAAAAACGGAGAATGGGCTCAGACAATGCTAGACAGCGCAGCAGAAGTGAGCATAGCTCGCAAAGTCCTTATGAATCTTCTGGAGACAGTGGACACGAATGAATATCTTCAAGTGGAAACTGCAGACACCAGAGTTAGCAAACCTCACAAAATATATGAAATAACTTTACGTATAGAAGGGGATAAGACTAGAAAAATAAGGGGACTATTTTGGGATAATCTCTCCAAGGGCTATGACATCCTTCTAGCTGAAAAAGACTGGCCACCAGAGTTTGTCAGGGAGTGCCCTCATGGCGAAGAAATAATCATGCCTGCCTTCTCAAATCATATCCCAATTCATAAAAAATACACACTTGCCAGAAAGTGGGCAGTAGCTCAAGCTCCTGCTTTATATAAAAATCATGTAGGATGGGATGAGGACTCTCCTCCTCACAAAATCCAGTTAAAATCACAACCTACTGCACAAAGACAGTACCCAATTAAGCAAGAAGCTAAAAAACAGGTAAAAGAAATCCTAGATCAACTAGAATACCAGGGGGTGATTGAAACTTGCACCTCACAAATGAACAACCCTTTGTTTCCGGTCTCCAAACCAGACAATTCATATCGTCTAGTTTTGGATTACCGACACCTTAACTCATGTTGCAAAACTTTTGCAGTGCAAAACTCGCATAGTGCTGCACTAATAAATAACATAGTGCGCAAAAAATACAAAACAACATTAGACATCTCTAATGGATTCTTTTGTCAAAACATAGCACCAGAGAGCAGATATTTGTCTGCATTCTCAATAAATGGCACTGATAAACAATTCTGTCGGTTAGCCCAGGGGTACAAGAATAGCCCAGGGGTATTCTCAGCGAGAGTAACAGAATTACTACAAACATATGATGACGAAGCATTATCTTATGTCGACGACATATACTTAACAGATGATGACTTGGATACTCACTTGAAGAGAGTGAACACCATAATACTTGGGTTCGCAGCAGAGGGTTACAAATTCAACTTTAAAAAATCCAGAATTGCCCATCTAACAGTCCTGTTCTTAGGATATGAATTATCAAGTGAAGGCAAAAGCCTGGCTGAGAATTTCCTAGAGAAATGTGCCGTACTCCAAGCACCTAGAACACTAAAAAACCTACAGTCAATTCTAGGCTTCCTAAATTTCGGAAGAACATACATTGCAAATTACGCAGAAAGGGTCAAACCCCTTTATGATCTAATTAAACCAGATTTTAAAAGAACCAATTGGACTCAAATACACACAGAAATTTTGAGATCCTTACAAACAGACATGTTAATTAAAACAAAATTAGAAACACGTGATAACACACGCAATCTTGTGATTAGAGTCATCCCAGGAAGATGCGGATTCACATACCTGACCTCTAATGAGGGAGAAAAGGTACCGATTGCATTCAAATCACACTTGTACACAGAAGCTGAAAAGAAATTCAGCATTAAAGAAAACATTGTTCATGCAGTTCAAACCGCAATAGCTAGAGAAAAAGATCAAGCGGACGGTAGACGTATCACAGTCAGAACAGCAGAATCAGCCTTTGAGGCATTAACAACACCGTGTAATTTACCAACAACAACATTGAATCCGGAATGGATACAATGGGTGAATTCAATTACAACGGACAAAGTATACTACTACTTTGATCCAGAACTAAAGGAATTGAAAAATCTAGAATATGAGAGAACATTCCCTCTGCCTATCGACATTCTGCCCTTAAGACAATACGCTGGTGTAATCTATATAGACGGACATGCTCAACCCTCCGTTTGGGGAGAACAAGCATACAACCCAACATGTGAGATTACAAAAGAAGTGTGGCGCGGAGGTAAACTAAGACCTCTATTAACAAAAACACACTCAGTAGAAACTAATTCAGAACAACAGACTGAAATAATAGCATTGAAAATGGCGCTAGATAATGCGGATCGCGAATTCCCGACACTTATAGTGTCCGATTCATATTACTGCGTCAAATCATATAACAACGATTTGCAGACATGGATTCAAAACGGTTACAAAGATGACACAGGTGCAACAATAAAGCAAAAACTGCTTTGGGAACAAATAGCTCTTTTACAAAAAGAACTACCAAAGACTCACGTGACACACTCACTGAGTCATCAGCGTGATGGCGTTCACGTTGCAGGGAATTCATTGGCTGAAACAGCCACAGCGGTAGCATCTAAATCGGCTTCCGTAGCTCGAAAAAAGCGTACAGTGAAGTATATTGACGGTGAAACAGTGCTGGCGGTGAAAACGTCATCAAAAGGCGACTGCTCAGCGCTACCGATCAACTATCCACTCAATTATACATACATAATCGATGCAAACTCCGTCCCCTTTGCTCGAATCCCTGGAGTGGGGGATAGAGTGATTCCAAACATGGACAGGAGAAACTTGTTAATAGCAGACGCACATATGGGCGAGGGTCTCAGACACCTCAAACTAAAAGATTCTCTGGAAGAATTACAATCAAGGTACTGGTGGCCAGGCATGAGCCTGCATGATACCATTTTTGTAAAGAACTGCCCAAACTGTAACAGAAATCGCAGTGGTGAGAGAAACGGTGTAATACCGTGTCGTTTCACTCCAGAAAAGATCAACAGTAAAAAGCAAAGCGTCCGATTAACATATACAGGCTAATTTCCACTTATAATGTGGCCCCAGCGAACGGCTGACGCCAGAACTGTTATAAAATATTTGCGAGTCTAAATGGCATATACGCTAAGAGCATGCTACGTTTGACCATTGTTTTCAATCTGGCCCTCCAGCCTGAGGGGAAGCATGGCCAAATGAGCATAGCACAGCGGGACTCTTCTCACTTCCTTCCTGAGGGATACGGGATGGTGTAAAGAAAAAACCAAGGCATAAAGCTATCTATAACAGAAAGGATATTAGGTTCGGGAGCTGGGTGGGTCAAACATCTAATAAGTGTCCAACGTAGTCTAAATAACTTGCCAAGAAATTCTCTGAGGGGATTCAGTCCGTACGAATTATTGTTTGGAACTAGGATGTTAGTCTTAGATCTCGACAGTCAGACTTCAGTGGTGAAGGAAAAAAGCCTTGATATCAAAGATCGTTTGGCTGTTTTGCAGGACCTAAACGAAACAAGAAAAGACCTGAGCAACATAAAATTGAAACAGCAGCCAACAACCACTGAAGAACCACCACCTGTCCCAGCAAGACCTGTCTGGATTCCAAAAGTCGGGGATCTAGTCAGAGAAAAGATCGCGGTAAAGAAGGAATTTGGGCCTTCTTACAGAAAAGCAGTTCCTGTCTTGTCTGTCAACGGGACAAGATCAGTTGTACTACCACCGCTTGCTGGTAAAAAGGAGAACCGAGTTGTATCCATCGACCTGGTAAAACCACAACATGTGGCCGATAACAAATAGTAGGCCAAGTGGACTCCCGAGAAGTAGTAGAACACCAAGATTTACTACTAACACAGAGGTTCAATCTAAGAGGCTAATCACATTCGAAACGCCTACAGAACTACAACAAGGACTATGCAACAATGCAATGGAACTTAGACCTCTGAAAACCCAAATAAAAACATTTAGCAGAGACACACCAATCTATAATGAAGTAACAAACGACTATGCAAGAAACAGTAATCCTGAAGCAATCGGAACAATTGACAGAACTGCATCTGGCTACTTCATAAACTTCGATGATTCCTCTGAAGGCTTCACTGAATCAAAAACACAGCCATCAACAAAAACCTTTAAAGATAAAGTTAAAGTACTTTTGAAACAACTGAAAGAAACATATCTAATTTCTCCATGGATTATATTTTGGGTGGGTTTTGGTGCATTTATCCTCATACTTTGGCTCATCATGGTACTAACTTTGGGACGCTTCATTGAGGGAAAATATGCTAAAATGGACACAGCAAGTCAGAAAATCAACTTGATCCTCAAACCACACACATCTTCACACGTCGAGAAAAGAGAACTTTCTTCAGTCAACTTCACAGCCAATCCTATACCGGGTGGGGTAGCATGGGACAAAACTGACTACGAAATTTATGGTCCGGTTGAAATCCTGAAATATCCACACCAAATTAAGATCTCGTTGAGTGACTTTGTAAAACCAAGCTCATTTGCTGATGATTGGGACTTTGAAAGTATAAATAATATGATGTCTGATTTAGTAATGTCTGCTAAAATTACCAAACATGATTATTTGCAGGGTTCGACAAATTATGATAGTATGTACTGTTATAACCACTATGGTAACCATTTTCTACATAGATCTGCACAACCTAGAAATGTTTTAAATTATGATCAATGGGAACATTGTGCAACCCCCCCAAAAGGAAGCTCAAGAACCGTTTATGACAAATATTCATACTTTTCAGGTTTTAACACAAGTAATGCCGAAACATTTTATTTCAAATTGTCAAATAAGACAGGGACAAAGACCATGATAACAAACACGAAATTGATATATTCAGACTCATTCTTTGAACAAATGAATACTTTTGGTTTTGATTATTGGGACAAAAATGTTGAAGTAAAAAGTGTTTGGGGTACAAAAGAATGGCAAGTACAGGGTATAGAATCTTTGTTTAGAGCCTGCATGATCCCAGAACAAATTATATTTTTAAATGACACTGTTCAACAAACTACCTGTCTTGGCTTAGCCAAAATCAAAGACTTAAATAAACCGTCTATTCCAAAACCAACAATGAACAGCAATAGCTCTACAGATGAAGAGATAGACGTAAATTATGTATTAAACCAAAACAGAACACATCCTGATTGGAAACAGTGGTTGATCTGGCCCACAGATACTAATAACTGTCAAAACAGATTCCTGAACAAAACACAGGGGTTCAAAATGACCAGGCCAGACCCTAGATATTCCCAAAGACAACACCCAGGAATAATAACCACCTACAGTGTGGGTAAATTATGCCTTCAGTGGCTACAGACTTCCACACTGGCAGAAATTAAGCAACACCTAACTTTACTTACTGATGGTGCTGACTTGCGTGATTTCATTATGGGACCGCGCAAACAGCGTCAGAAACGTTTCATAGCAGCCTCTGTATATGCAGCATACAACGAGGCCTGGAAGGTGACTCAAATTGAGACAGCGGAACGAATACGGGAAATTGACCGTATTAATTTGGAAAAATCACTTTCTGTAGTGGACAATGGGTTAATGACTCTGTCCTCCAGAATTTTTTCTCTGGACAGCATTGTGTCTTCAGCAATCGACATAATATCGCAAGACTTACTGTTGTTACAACACGGTCAGTCTCAATTGCGTTCTATTGTACAGCTTGGCTGGACGTTACAAAATCTGCGTTCAGGCTATGTGCCTTGGCGTTTAATCAACACAACGTCACTATTCAATATCTTTAACCTTACTGATAAACAAATCAGTATGGCACAAAAGGGTGCTGATTATACAATCCTGAGCATTGAGAAACTCGAGAGATTACCAGTGACAATGTCAGAACGACCTGTCAGTGAATAGATAATACATGGGATAATTAATATTCCAATATCAACCTTCAGGTTTCAATACTGCCAAAAATATATACAGGCTGGCATGTACGAAAAATTGGGAAAGGGGTACATTAAAACAACATGGAACCTGCCCTATTCACATGCATGTGTCAGTAATAAAGGACAGAAAGAGTTTCTTAGTGGCAATAATTGTGCAATGTCACTGAGCGGTACACTTCTGTGTAATGGAATTAGTTTGCATGGAGCCTGTGAAGGGAACTCAAATAACCTTTCATGTCACCAGCTAGGCGCACCTGCAACAGAGATAGAACCATTCTTTCAAAGACTCTATAATGGGAGTTACATTCTAATTGTAGATCGCAGATGCTGTAGTCTTATGCCCGGGACTCCTTATCTCGCAACTACGACTGCGAAGGTCAAGTGCTGTGGACGCTTATTGTTCCCCAGCTCCCTTTCAGACAGGGAGGCAAGGGCATGGCCCAACTTGAAAATTACTTCTATTCGAATAGATACTTTAAGCAGAATGAAAACAGTGCTTCTTCAGACGCCGACCAGACTCACGTCATCAAAAGAAACGTATGATCTCCTAGTCGCAAGGACGACTGCAGAGATTCACTCCTTATTATCAACTAATTCCCCCATACATTTCGCAGAAATCCTGAATGAAATCTTAAATATTTCTGATACCAGTGGAGTCTCAAAAGTATTTAAGACAGTATTTTCGATGGCATTAACACCATTCAAAGCCATACTGGGTATTTTTCCAGATTTCGTCCATTCGATTTTTGGCGGACTTCCCCTCATTTTGGGACTAATTGCAGGAACAGAGAGATAAACGGTTAAGGGGGGGTCCGAGGGGAAAAAAATTATTATAGACCTACTGGTACCTAGTCCCCCAACTAGACACTAAAACACACGGAAGGTACAGAAGGTCTCAGAAATACAGAGGGAGAGAAAAGAAAATAGCAAATCTCTCTATTGGGACCTAATAGTGTCCTCTTTACATGCCCAGAATACACAGTTAAACTGGAAACAGCCAATAAAACAAAAACAAGAGAAGATACACAAGGAGAGGAAAAAGATACCCATCAGCCCACTCATAAGTGGAATCTCGTCATCTGGGTATATGTTGGTAAATGGTGTCCTCTAGGGTCTGCCTTGGAAACAATCCATAGGACTGCCTAGTGATGGACCCAGAACATTTCACCAACAGATGACAGTATATGAGCGGGAGGGGTTGAGGTTGCAGTGCTCAAAGAAAAGGAAGAAGAAAAGGAAAATAATCCAAGTGATTCTAAAAATACCTACGATGATGTCATGAAATACTTTATTAGGGCTGACCATCAAAGTGGTATGGTTAAAAACAGTATGCTGATAGCATGTAAGGAATTGCTACCCACCAATGTTGTTATTCGGTCAACATGTTTCAGCCTCAAGGGCTTTCGTCAGGACCTATGGTGCTACTGCAACACTTACTTAAGTGATGTGAAAGTGGGATCTACATCTGCTTTCCAAACTGAAAACAGTGTATCTTCTCCTGCATAGACACAATACAAAAGACAGAAACAGAGACATGAACACTTCTCTCCCCACAATAAGGGTGAGTGTCTTTCAAGTGTTCATAGCCATATTATAAAGACCATAGAAACGAGAGTTTGCAGTCTGTGCACTTCTTTTTGTTGACATAATTTGTCCATGTCTCTGTTTCTGTCTTTTGTATTGTGTCTATGCAGGAGAAGATACACTGTTTTCAGTTTGGAAAGCAGATGTAGATCCCACTTTCACATCACTTAAGTAAGTGTTGCAGTAGCACCATAGGTCCTGACGAAAGCCCTTGAGGCTGAAACATGTTGACCGAATAACAACATTGGTGGGTAGCAATTCCTTACATGCTATCAGCATACTGTTTTTAACCATACCACTTTGATGGTCAGCCCTAATAAAGTATTGCATGACATCATCGTAGGTATTTTTAGAATCACTTGGATTATTTTCCTTTTCTTCTTCCTTTTCTTTGAGCACTGCAACCTCAACCCCTCCCGCTCATATACTGTCATCTGTTGGTGAAATGTTCTGGGTCCATCACTAGGCAGTCCTATGGATTGTTTCCAAGGCAGACCCTAGAGGACACCATTTACCAACATATACCCAGATGACGAGATTCCACTTATGAGTGGGCTGATGGGTATCTTTTTCCTCTCCTTGTGTATCTTCTCTTGTTTTTGTTTTCTTGGCTGTTTCCAGTTTAACTGTGTATTCTGGGCATGTAAAGAGGACACTATTAGGTCCCAATAGAGAGATTTGCTATTTTCTTTTCTCTCCCTCTGTATTTCTGAGACCTTCTGTACCTTCCACTAATTGCAGGAATCCTATTCCTGGTCCTTATATTTCGTTATGGCAAACCGTGTCACAGACAAAACACCTGCGACAAGGGAAGAAACAATCCTAGCCATTGGATACCGGGACCGGATATCAAAAATCCTGGGACTATCCCGGCTTAGAGACCTGAACATGACTTGGTTTCTTTCATTTCGACCAATGTGGCATCGATGTGTTTTACCTGTATTAAGGTGCTTGCTATGCGGAGAAGAATGCGTGTTAGACACCTGTCTGACTCTACAATCAGATGCGCCAATGGATGCAGAAACATTGTTGAGTCCAATAAAGGCTCATACTTTGTGCTGCCCTCAACGGCTACCAATCCTGATGACTGCATTCGTGGAAGCTTCACCGCTACGATTGAGGGGTAGTGAAGTTCAAGATGAAAGCAGCATTGATCAGGTACGACCTTCTGTCAGCAATACTAATCAAAACGTCAATGGAGACAATCATGCGCACAAATGCATGGTTACATCTTTTTCCGAGTTAGTGGAACTCTCCCAGGAAGCTGTTGATAGCTTTTTCGACAGTCTAAATGATATGATGTTCTCACCAGAGCAGAAATAGAGACTTTTGAGCAAGCTCGCACACGGCGTTCCCTGAATTTGGCCTTCAACTAGAATAGCAAAATACTAGAATAGCAAAATACCATGAACAATTTTCCCTCCAGTTCACGGACAGCAATTTTTTCAGCAGCCCCAAAATATTTTTAGGAATTTTTCGGGACACTTATTTTCTGCTTAAAGTAAGAACTATTCTTAGAGAACTAAAATTTCTATTTTTAGATACTTTATAGACATTAGCTGCCCGCTGGTATGTTCATAATTATTTTATTCTGTGATGGAATGGTCTCGAAACTTTTTTCTGTATTAAGAGCCATTTCATGTGTAAATTCTCATATACAAATTAGTGATAATGTATAGATATGCATGATTACTTTAGCATTATTCTACAGCTTGAGTGCATATATTACATGTGACTGTTTTTTCCGTATATTTGATAATTTCAAAATGCATTTATGTATTTTGGGGTGGTACGGTATACACGATACTCTACAGTATGTTTTACTATGCATAGATTCGTAAATATGTCCATAGTTAGCGTGGAGTGGGTGTGATGTATTCCTATAGGTTCTGTATCGATCCCCCTATTCCTGACCCTATTCTGGTTAACAAGTTAACTAGCAGCCATCCCATGAGACCGAAAACCCCCATGATGCAGGAACCGTTATCTGATAAAGCCACACTACGGCACAGGAACGTGTTATCTGATTAGGTCATAACGCTTGCCATCTAATTAGACAAGCGATATTCCTCCAGCCCCTGATAAGGCATACGGAGTTCTCAAAACAAATCAAACCTATGACAGACCTGGGAAAAACCCTGCGGCCATTGTTTTGATTTCACCGAGAACTTCAGCAAAAGAATGTGCTAACGACCAGGTCGTTTGACATCCTTATTGACGTATCTATGTCCATCCTTACGTCAATCTCGGCACCTTAAAGGTATAAATATTACCGATATTGCCCTATGCAAACACACGCGGTGGTGACGAGATCGGAGCAGCCAGACTTGCCGAAGCCCAGAGCAGAGCAGACCCCGCTGGCGCAGCCCCGCCTTCCTGACGCGCTGAGAACGAGACGCTGCCTTTCTCCGGCCGAGAAATCCAGCTCCGGCGCTTCCGGGTAGCCCTCGCAGGCAGCCTGGGATATCGAGACCAGAGACGAGAGATACCATCCCTCATTCATCCTAGATTCCAGGTACAGAACTGAATAACCCCTTGCAGAGAATTCTTTAGTCAGTCACTTGGCAAAACAAACTTAACTTAAACTGTAACTTTCTATTCCCGCCCACGTATTAGGCTTAGGTCAGGTACACGGGGTAGGCGTAGTTAGAAACACCAGTTGAGTACGATTAGTCAAATGTAAATGTGTATGTATTCATTTTATCCATTTTAAACCTTCATATGGCTTAGAAACCATATCAATGTTTTTACAGTATTATTTTATACTTCTGCTTTTATTGTATGCACTTTACTTAACCATAAGTATTGCAATAATATCGATCCATTTCTCTTGTATGAGAAAAGAGACTGATCAATAAATAACATCTTTTATTGAACACGCCCGTCTCTTCCTTTTCTCTACAATCTGGTGAGACTAAGAATGCACGTACTGACTGAGTAAAATAAGTCGTCTTTTGTTTTCACACGACTCTCGAGATACACTCTTGATTAGGGGAGAGGAAAGTTGTCATGTTCTATGGTTGTCAGAAACTAAATCCCTTCTTGTCTATCCAGGGAGGTTCAACTCCTCCTTGCCTATTCGAGAAAGTTTCTAGTGAACTCTGAGCTAGCTGGCAAACCCAAAACTTTAAGTCTAATATCGACAGTAGTAGACCTAGTTAACGTCTGGTCTAGGCCTATACTATTGAAGGTATTATTCCAATGCGCAGAGCCTATTGGGATAATAGGAACTACACTACAAGAGCAGCGAGGAGGAGGGGTAGCTATCATCCACAAGGATAGTTTGGCCATCTCGGAAACCACCTCGTTCGACTACGATTCCTTTGAATGTCTATCCGCCATCATCAAGACCAAAGACAATGATTCTTTACCATGTCACCTGCTCTACCACCCCCCAGGCAGAAACAACGCTTTTGGAGAACAACTATCCGACCTGATAACACAAGGTGCACTCGGCGACTCCAATAGCCTAATTCTTGGGGACCTAAATCTACGATGGAACGAGACACACAACCCTCTAATCCAATCGCTATCTAGCCTCCTCGAGGATAACAACCTTAAACAACACTGCATTCCGGAAACTCATTACAAAGGAGCCACATTGGATGCCATCATTTCGCAAAAGAACTATCACGATCAACCACATACTTCCCGTCGACTGGTCAGACCACCACATGATCCTATTTCATATCAATCACCCCACTATCTCCTACCAACCTCCACACGACCCCCCAAAATGGATGAGAAACATCTCCCAAGTACCCCTGGATACCCTGGCAGCGCAGTTAAGCTCACTCCTCCCGGACAACAAAGCCCACCTCTCCACCAAAGATCTCACTGATCGGTACAATTCCGAGCTAGGGTCCATTCTCGACAAGCTAGCTCCACTAAAGCTCAAAAGAAGCAGAACCACTCCTTCTAGAACTTGGTTCAACGATGACCTCAACACAGAAAGGAGAATCCTAAGAGCCAAAGAAAGAAAATGGAGAAATAACCCGACTGCCATCCTTCGTGACCAACTGAAATCAGCCCGTAGGAAGTACAACAACCACATCAAAAATAAGAAATCCAACTTCTTCCGCGAGGCACTGGACAAGGCCAAAAATAGACAGAAGGAACTCTACAGCATCATCAGACAACAAACCTCCAAACCAGTGTCCTCATCTGTACAGGCGTCCAAAGAACTCTGTGATAACTTTGCTCATTTCTTCAACGATAAGATAGCAAGAATCGAACTATCACTAGACATCAATGAATCACTCCCTAAGAAGAGCAGCTCGGCTGTACCCCCTGCCCTCTCTCCTGGCTCTTCTCTCAACCCCTGGCTCAGCTTTCGTCCCGTTCTAGAATCAGAGATAATCTCGCTGATCGCGTCCTCCAAACCATCAGCCCACATCTCTAATCCCATTCCTCCCCTACTAATCAAGAAATTGAAACACGCTTTTGCACCTATTTGGGGCAAAATCATAAACAGCTCCTTAAACAAGCATTTGCAATGCAATAGGTCTCGCATTAGGAAAGTTTGAGATATTGGTATTGTAAATGACAAATTTTGTATTTATGTGTTGGTTTTGAAAATAGCTAAATTAATAGCTTTGTCATGTACAATTCCAATAGTTTTAACTTTTGCAAATGTGACACCTAGAACATTTGTAATGCAATATGTGTTGTCTTTACGTGACAGATGTATTGATATAACAAATAACAATGGCTTTTTTTTTTATAATTAATACTTAAATAAAAGTTATTGTAATTTATATTGGCAATAGCTTAAACTTTTGTAAATAACTTTTGTGAAGATTATGTTCAGTGTATTTTATTGTGACGAAAATCTAAGAACAGAAGTGAAATATTAACATCTTTTTGTGACATTTGTAATAAATCTTGAAACATTGAGAGAACATATTTGAACCAGTTGTTGTTGAATAGTTGCACATATTGATGCTGTGGTGGCGACGAGTGATGCTGTGGCGGCGACGAGTGATGCTGTGGTAGCGCATAGTGATGTTGTGGTGCCCCTGAGTGATGCCGTGGTGGTGCTGAGTGATGCAATAGATAGAGGGAGGGAGGGCGATAGATAGATAGAGGGAGGGCGATAGATAGCAGTATGCCTGGTGGATAATGATTTTTACCACTGGCGTTTCAAAGCTTAAGACTAATTAAATCCACGTGAAAACTAGGCTTGTTATTCTAAGCTGTCGCTCAGAAGTTGCATACAGAGCAGTCGGGACTTACTCCAGGGGGTGGTAAGGGAATTGGAGCTCGCATTCAGTGACAATCGTGTGATCACACTCAAACTCACTCAGTGTGCGGCTGATAAATATCTTTTCAGGTGCACTGATTCAAAGGGGGTTTAGGATAAAACCCCTAAAATGTCTTCAAATGTCTCTGGGCGTGCAAAGTGTCACACAAATATGATAATGGAGAGCTGCCCGCCCTCATCACAAACGTGGGAGGGCTGGTTCTGCACAAGTGGTTCACAAAGAAGGCCAAATAAAATCAAACCTGTGGGAGGATGTGGAGTAATGGTCAGAGCCTCCGACTTTGGACCTGGGGAACTAGGTTCGAGTCAGAGTGTGGGCTCAACATCCTGTGATTCTGGGCAAATCACTTTATCTCCCCGTGCCTACTAAAAAAATTATAATGTATACTAACGTAGATGGTGCTCATATAAAGTGCTCCAATACCTTCGGGTCCAGTTCGCGCTATATAAAATCGCAAAAAAAAAAAAGCATTTGTGCGCCCTCCAAAGCAGTAAGTGCACGAGTTTCAAGCCGGCTAGAGCAGCGCCTCCTTTCACCCGTAAGTGGTTGATAGAATGCGTGCCACTAAGCGCGGTGTGTAAGCGCCGATCAGGTACCATGTAGGCACATTCCTCTTCCGTGGGAGTCTCTGCTTATTACTTCGGCTCGGGCTTCAAGAATGTCAACACGTTAAGTGCTGATGGCAGCGTTTGGAACGTTCCTTTGGAATTCAATTCAAGTGGGAGCACAAGGTCGCAAAACCAGACCAGCCTCTGGTTCATCGACATTCTCCAATATTGATGCGAGGGAGGGTGTGCAGTAGCTGCGGATCTATGATGTTACAACGCGTTATTTTACAACGCAGACCGTTACATCGCAATTTTTACAACGCAGGATCCATTACAACGCATGGCATTACAACGCATGGCATTACATCGTAAGTATAGGTAAGTATACCTTTTTAAAAAAAATGTAATTATTTTAATTTAATTAAATTATTTTAATCAAAATAATAGTAATTATTTATTTAAATTAATTTTAATAAAAAATGTAATTAATTTTATTTAATTAATATAATTAAATTAATTTAATTTAAATATTTTTTTGATTGTAATTAAAATAAATTTAAAATAATGTATTTAATTTAATTATTTTAATTAAGAAATGTAATTAATATAATATAATTAATTTTATTTAACTTAAAAACACCCCTGTACCCCAAAACCCAAACCCTGAAACCTAAAAACACCCCTGTACCCCAAAACCCAAACCCTGCCCTGAAACCTAAAAACACCCCTGTACCCCAAAACCCAAACCCTGCCCTGAAACCTAAAAACACCCCTGTATCCCAAAACCCAAACCCTGCCCTGAAACCTAAAAACACCCCTGTACCCCAAAACCCAAACCCTGCCCTGAAACCTAAAAACACCCCTGTACCCCAAAACCCAAACCCTGCCCTGAAACCTAAAAACACCCCTGTACCCCAAAAACCAAACCCTACCCTGAAACCTAAAAACACCCCTGTACCCCAAAACCCAAACCCTACCCTGAAACCTAAAAACACCCCTGTACCCCAAAACCCAAACCCTACCCAGAAACCTAAAAACACCCCTGTACCCCAAAACCCAAACCCTACCCAGAAACCTAAAAACACCCCTGTACCCCAAAACCCAAACCTCAGTACACTTATACATATACTCCTATACTCATATTTATTTAAAAAATTACTTAAATTAATAAATTTAATTTATAATATTTAAAAACATAAATAAATATTTTTATTTATAATTAATATTAATTAAATCATTTATATAATATTAAATAAAATTAAAATAAATTATATACTTACCAATACTTACGATGTAATGGTATGCGTTGTAATAGCATCTGCGATGTAATGCCATGCGTTGTAATGCCATGCGTTGTAATGGATCCTGCGTTGTAATAGCTGCGTTGTAACAGCATTACGACGTAAAAGTTGCGTTGTAAGTGATACACACCAGTAGCAGCATCACACACACAACCCGCTGGTTAGGATTAACATAAAATAATCAATGCCTGTCCGAAGTTGTATAATCTGGGTATAGCGCATTGAAGTGGCTTTACCCAAGAACTCGCTGTGAAGACAGCGGTGGTAGAGGATCAGGCGGAAGGCGCCATATCGAATCACACAGCGTGGAGGAGAATGCGAGTATTGACCCCACTCCGAGGGCGGCGCCTCCGAGGCGCCCAGTGAAAAGTTCCACTCTGACAAATAAATATTCCATCAGGGCGGGGGTGCCAGGGTCCGCCCGGCACATCTTCATCCGGAGGGCCTGGTCTGGGCTCCCTACACCTCCGCTAGAGCGCTCGAGGTGCGCCCCACTGCCCAGGATAACACACTTGCTCGGGGACAGGCACCAGGAATTCCCCACGCCCGGTCGGGCACATTGCACAAGACATGTACGGTTTAATTGTTTGTTGTTTTTTTTACCCCGTAGTACATACACTGTTACTCCATCCCCTTAGATCGCTGTGGATGCCCCCTCTCCCCTTAAACCGGATCCCATCGTGACAACAGCTCGAGGCAACAGGACATTAAAGCTTTGCAATATGGATGAAATCGACTTCATCATTGGGCCACAGGTAATGAATTCTAAACACGGGAGACGGGGTATGAGCGATCATAAGCAGGCCAGAGGCATTCCTCTTGGCATGCTAGGAGAGCTTCAGACTGCCGGCCAAGCACCTAGACGCAATGCAATACTCGCAGGAAGATCTGAAAGGCAGGGGTGCAGTTCTGCAAGATTTTATTCTCATTGATCATACATTTACTCACAGCCTCGGGAGACCCTGCCACGAGCCTTCTGCATTAATTTCTCACACGTGTAGGCACCGCTTAGCATTGCAAGTCCTCTGCTGAATTAAATACGTGGCTTCATTACCACACTCTTTTTGTTCCTCTAATAATACTAGGTTTAAAGACACCGAAAGAAGGATGAAGTTGCGCTTAATCCCGTGGCTGACACAGGGCTCAGCTCCAAGTGCCCACTTTTCTAAGCGCCTCACAGATCCAACGCTACACCTGGTCCTCCACACCCACCTCATGTAGAACAAGTAAAATAACTTCACTACACAGCACCTTCTCTGTTGCGCAACCCGTGGGTTAAGAGCCACCCGGCCTCTACCACGTCACGTCGCGCTCTGGTTCGCTGCGGTCCCGTGACCACGCGCGCACAGTCTCATCTCCCCGGATTCCTGTGCGCGCTCTTATCAGCCGTGGTGGTCGCTCTGACTGCAACAGACTCCCTCCCGCGAATAGAGGCTGCCTGAGGAGATTACCTGCCGAGAGAGGCTGCCAAGTTACACCCGGGCAGCGCCGAGGTCTTCGCTCCTTCCACAGCCCGAGTGAGTGGGTGGACGGTCACCGCGAGTAGTCCGACAGACCCGGTGAGTGGGGGGTGGGTGGAAGCGCCTGTGTGTCTGCGCGCGTCTGTATGTGTGCGCTCGAGTGTGTGTGTGTGTCTGTCTGTGTGCCTGCGTGTATGTATGTGTGTGTTTGCGCGCCTCAGAGAATCTGAGGCAGGGGATGTGCACGGCGCCGGCCTGGACGTGCACGTCCACAGACACCAATCGGCGTGCATGTCCGAACCCTGTCTCAGATTCCCAGGAGACGGGCAACTATAGTTGTCGAGCTGGACAATGCTTCGCATTGTGCTCCAGCTCGACCTAAAAAATCATGGAAAGAATTCATCAAAGTAAACATGTCAGCCTTTGCCATAACCAATGGGGCAGTATTGCCTGACAGAGTATAAAGGGGAGAACAGGAAAGGCGACAGGTAACCAGGTCTATTTCCTTGCCCACCACCCCTCTGTCATGCAGTAAAGCATCCATGGTGGCAACCGTGCTTGTGCATGCCTTAGTGGCAACCACCAGGGCTTGTGTTGTCCCATGTGTACCAGAGTTTAGCCAAGTACAAACCCAAGTACTACCCCTGGGACCAGATTTTTCACACAGCTCCCGTCTGAATGGTCGAGAAAGTCAGCCAACCTTAACAGGCCTGTTTATTGCTCCCCCAATATGTTTCAACTAGGATAGAGCAAGCATGGTTCCACTCCGTGGTATCACTCCTTATCCACTAAAAAATATCCAATTATGAGTGGCCAAGAGGACCAATGTAAATATCCAGTAAGTTAGGCAGCAGTATATACAATGTAAGATGGTGCAGGTTCTACCATATCGAACAGACAGCCTGGGGACGGTAAGAGAAGAGATCCTGCATCACAATATAAGGACTCCGGTCAGCAAACTCATGGCCAGAGCCCAGAATCAAGAGGGGAGGCCTGCCCAGCGTCTTCCGGGCTTGGATGGGCCCACCCTTTGCCCATGCACAGCTCACGCTTTGGTGGAAGGAGGGTGTCTTCAATCGTGTGGCACAGGAAAAACAGGTCATGGATTCCTCTGGATTCTGGGACACCCAGTACCCTACACCAACACCGGCAACCCAGCCGGAATTGCCAGACACTTGCGTACACTGGGCACATCCGTCTAAAAATAATTCAACATTTATCAGTGAGAAAACAGATTCAAAGTGTGCTTTTTTTTATGTATTGTGTATATATATATATATATATATATATATATATATATATATATATATATATATATATATATATATATATATATATTTTTTAGCCATTTCAAGACATCGGTCCAACCCATCAAAGTATCAAATATAGTTGGCTTTTTTCCTTGTCTTAAATGTAAGGCATGCAGATTCAGTGGCAAAATGTTGGAATATCCCAATCCCACAGGAGAGAAAAAACCCAATATAAAAATAAAACAGTTGCTCAATTGTAATTCAGAGTATACTGTATACTGCCTGACCTGTCCCTGCAAGCTGCGATACATCGGCAGCACTATAAAACCAGCAAAACTGAGAATCCTTGAACATATGCGGGCAATTACAAATAAAGATAAATCTTATCCTGTTGCCCGCCACTTTGCTGAATACCATCAAAGCAAGTGGGAAAAACTCAGTTTTTACTGCATGGATCAGGTACCAAAACTAGAACAGGGTGGTGATAGGGAAAAGTCCCTACGTATCCTGGAGTCAAAGCACATCATCAGTTCAAAAACCATGACTCCGTGGGGGCTGAACAATAATGAAGAACTGTGGGTTCATCTATAGGTCCTGTGCAATCACTAGAGGTGGGAATAAAAACATGCCCAGAATATATATATATTCTTTTTTCAAATCTGTTAGTCCTTACCAGAATAAACTGCACTGTTTATAAAATCGCCCATCCAGGGCTGAATAACGAACATCTTGCACATCGAGTAAAAAGAGAAAAAGTATTTCCTCTGTGCAAACAATCCAATAACGGATGAATGAAATTTTGCTGTGTGTAACAAATATAGTTAATATATGCATAAAAAATGGTTACACTGTATGTTTTTAATGAGCACTATGCACTTTCACGGCACTCGCCACTTTTTAGCCTGTGATTATAATGTTATTTGTACACTACAAGATGGCCGCCGAATTTTTGCACAATATATGTCCTTTCTTCATGTTTATGAAATGTTTTTTGGCAAAAGGCTTTAAATGGCGACATTAACCATGCACTTATGTTACACTGACGAAGCCTGCTAAGGCGAAACGCGTCTGTAAGGGGTGAGGGGGGTTTGGTGTTAATAAATTTATAAAATCGGATACCTGCGTGCCAGCCAATTTTTGTTCTGGAACCTACATTTGGACACAGAAACGTGCAACCATATATATATATATATATATATATATATATATATATATATATATATATATATATATATATATATATATCGCAATCAAATAGTGGCTATTTCGGGCGTATTTTTGGAGCCCAGTTAGATAGTGGTTTATGTTACATCTTGTTTAAAGTTGGTGTTCTAAAATAGGCAACAACGTTTCAATAATCTGCAATTTAAATACTTTCATGTGGTGTCCTATTATTGTCTCTTATAGCAGGTACTGATTACATGCACTTTAATTCAAAAGAGTGTGCAGTGCTCAAGCATGGTGTACTTCTAAATGGCGAGTACGAGCACTTCTCAGTAGCAAACCGGAAATCCACACTTTTATATTTTCATTCAAGCTCTGCAAACGTGAACAATAAAAGGTGTGCAACTGCTATAAACGATGCGTTTTAAAAATACCACGCGTAAAAGAGGAATGTGACTTTTTAAAATTGTTATTGAAAGACTATAGCAGCCACGTTTAGGCACCAGTGTATTTTATTTGCTCCACGCATGCAAAAACATATTTTTTTTTTTTTTTTTTTAAACATTTTTTTCCCCCCACAACTTTTCCACATATTCCAGCATATGTATTACAGCACATACCAATTTCTCAGGTGGATATATAGTACATAAACATTTCATTGTTTTTATACAAATTTTCATATCATAAACAGATATAATAAACCAAAAGACAGTCCTCCAAAACAAATCAAATCAAACTTCTGTTGCACTAATCTAGATTTACCCTGCTAGATTTCCAAGTCATAATTGGTTGCCATATTTTTTTGCCTAAGGCCTTAGCCCTTCTACCTTTCCTGTCGTATATTGCCTTTTCTAAATTATATATAGTGAGGAGACTAGCAATCCAGTCTGCAAATAGTGGAGGAGCCTTATTCAGCCAATTTCTTGCTATACAGATGCGAAACACTGCTATTGAAACAAAAATAAACTCTACTGGCATAGCTTCCCTCATGCCTATCACCCCTAAAATGATTAATTCATCTAGCAGCTTAATCTTAATCCTAAGCGTTTTGTCAAAAAATTCTTCAATCGCCATTTTCAAAGTAAATAGTTGTGGGCACTGCGCAAACATATGTACAATATCTGCACCGCTCGCATTACAACGTGGGCAAGTTATTCCTGTTGTTCCACCCCACTGGGCAATTCTAGCCGGTGTATGGTAAAGTGAAAATAATGTTTTGTAATGTTGCGATTGAAGGGTTGCCGAGCATAGCACCGTTCTACCCAGATCTAGTGACTCCTGAAAAATTTCTGAGCCTGAGCCCAATTTTTCCATCCATTTTTGTGAAAATTTTGCCCTTTCATCTGACTTAGTTCCTTTCAGTTCTGCATAGAGATATCTTATTGTACATTTGGTGGTTATTTTTATATAATCCATAATCTTGCAGTGCTGCATCCCAAGCGGACCACCTTGTTTTTGTGTTAGAAAACTCCTCACTTGTAAGTATTTATAAAAACTATTGTGCTCTAAACCAAATTTTGCTTTGAGTGCTCCAAACTGCATGATATTGCCCTGCACATCCAATAAGTTCCCTATCTGCATTATACCTTTATTGTACCAATCAGACATAGTGGCATCCTTAAAGATCTCCCTCGGCAATGAGTTATTTGTGTACAAACTTGTATAGATATTAAATCTGCCTAGCCCTAATTTTTTAGCCACTCCTTTCCACACCCTGTATACTGCATTCAACGTCTTAAATCTCGTGTGTTTGAAATACGTAAATTCAGTAGTATTGAAAAAACCATTCTCAGCTTCCTCCCCCATCAATACGGTATACACATTAGGTAAGCCCACCTCACTGTCCGTTGTTTGCTCCAGACCTCCCCCTCCTATTAACACCTTACTGTATTGTAATACCGCAGCCCAATAATAGAGTCTAAAGTCTGGTGCTCCCCAGCCCCCTTTTTCCCTATCTACCGTCAAGTGTCTGTATGCTCTTCTTGTTTTCCCTTTCACCCAGATGAATTTATTCAAAATCAATTCTAATTTGCTAAACCAACCATTTTCAAAATATAGGGGAATGGATCTAAGTAAATACAGCACTTTAGGAAATGTTATCATTTTTATGACATTTATTCGACCCATTAAGGTCAAATGCAGGTTATTCATTCTTTCTGTGTTTGTTTTAATTTTCTCCAACAGTGGTCTCATATTGGTTTCAACTAAACTATCTAACTCGGATGTAATCTTCACCCCTAAATAAGTGACTTCAGGTGCTATTCTTATGTCATGATAGTTTACCCAGTTATTTTTAATTATTTGTGTTTTTCCTTTATTTAATGAGTACCCTGAAAATGTGCCGAAAAGTGTAGCCTCCTGTTCAATTTCAATAATGGCTGACCCTGGATCCGGTGTGACCACTGCCACGTCATCCGCGTATGCAAGTGACTTGTATGCATAGCCATGTAGACCAATCGGGAGGATGTTCGAATTACCTTCTAACCTTCGCAAAAAAGGGTCTAGATATAGGGCGAATAACAGTGGTGAGGCCGGGCAACCCTGTCTTGTACCCCGCTTTATATGAATATCCTCTGTATACCCTCTATTAATCCTCACTTTCGCTGTTGGTGCCGCATATAATGCCTTTATAGCCTGTATATAGCCTGTGCCAATCCCAAACCACTCCAAGGCTTTCCACAAATAGCACCAGGAGACCCTGTCAAAGGCCTTCTCTGCATCCAAAAAGATGGCTGAGGCAGGGTCTCCTGCAGCTCCCGTGACATCCAATATGGTGATCATTCTACTTGTGTGTTCCGTAGTGCCTTTACCTGGTATGAAACCATGCTGTGTTGTGTATACCAGCCCCTCAATTACTCTACTAAGTCTTTGTGATAAAGCCTTAGAGTATATTTTTGCATCTGCGTTCATAAGCGTAATCGGCCTATAAGAGCAGGGATCCAGATGTGTTTTATTCTTCTTTAAAATAACTACTATACTTGCACCAGCCCATGACTGTGGTGTATTATCCCCTAACTGTGCATGCCTTAAAGTTTCCAACATATCTATCCCTAGTGTATCCCAAAACGTCCTATAAAATTCTGCCGGTATCTGGTCAGGTCCTGCGGCCTTCCCCGGGGGGAGTTTTGATACCACATTATGTATTTCACTCAACCTTAGTGGTGCCTCTAGAGTCTCTTTATCTTCCAAGGACAGTTCCTTGTGTGGGATGCCAGCCAAATAGTCCTCTATCTCGTCTCCCTTACTACCCACGTCTTGATCGTATAATTCCGAATAAAACTCTCTAAACACCTCCCTCACCTCTTCCACCTTGGTTACCACCTTTCCACATTTATTCTTAATTTCTTTAATTTTCCCAGCTGCCAGGTCTTGCCTAATACGCACTGCGAGCATGTGTCCAACCCTCTCGTTGAACTCGTAACACTTTTCTTGCCAAATAATTAGCCGCAGATTTGTTAGCTAAACTTTCCCCAGTTTCTGCCTTCTTCAGTTCTATTTCTAGTAAGACCTGCTCAAGAGGTTCTTGATTTATAACATGCTGGATAAGCTGTTGTTCAAGGTTCCTTAAATCCTGTAGCCTACTGGCTAACTCCGTTTTCTCCTTTTTACTCCTATGTAGAGTATAAGCCAGTGTTTCCCCCCTTACCCCTGCTTTGAATGCATCCCAAACCATGCCTGCGGTTGCCGTACCTCTGTTTACCTCCCAGAACTGTGTAATCCATACCTTCATTCTGCAAACATAGTCATCTTCTTTGAGCAACCCTCTTTCAAATGTCCAAAGGTACTCTTTGTGACTAATATTGTGGTTCCGGGAGATAGTCAACACCAGTGGATTATGATCTGAGGAAACTCGGGGTAATATTTCTATTTTCAGTTCTGATACTAATGGACTGGAGACTAAGAAGTAGTCTAATCTGGCTATACTTTTATGAGGGGCCGAATAAAAAGTACTACCTGTCCCTATAGGATTGTAAGCCGCCCAAACGTCTACCAACGCATTATTATTCATTAGATTGACTATGGCTTTTCTTACTCTCTTCTTACGCTCGCCCTTCATCCCCCCTCCCCACAAACCCAACCCTGTTAGCCCATTGATGTTGAAATCTCCACACATAATTATAGGCTCGGTCCATAACGGCAATTCGGTGTCTAGATACTCAAATAAATCAGGCTCATCTTCATTGGAACCATATACAGAAACAATTGTGTAGCGGCAACCGGCTATTTCTCCTTCTATCATCACCCATCTACCATCCACATCTTCCTTCTTTCTCTCTACTTTCATCAAACCTTTTTTTGCCAGTATGGCCGCTCCTTTTGTTTTGGTATCCTGGTGCGTGTGTGCTAATACATCAAACCCCAGCTGATCCATAAGATACCTATCCTTCCCCCTCACATGTGTTTCCTGCAGACATATGATATCCAATTTTAACCTTCTGCACATGGCCGCTACTCTCTGCCTTTTACCCCCATCATTTAACCCGCATATATTGATTGTAGTAATTCTTAATGCCATCTGCTTTCATAAAAAAGACCAAAAAACAAATCCTCAAGATATTTTTCTGCCACCTTTGTGTGTCTACATACCTTTTTATTTTGTGCTGTACAAAACCTTATCTCTTTACCACCCCCTTCCTGCCCCCCCTCCCCCAGCCCCCCCTTTCCCCCCCTCCCCTTGCTAACCCCACCCCTGTCACAGGCAAATAGGTCAATTTTGACCTATGTGTGGCTGCGCGCTACTGTAGTGTCGCTTTCCTTCTCCCACCCTAGTTAACCATATTACCATCGTGAAACCCAATATATACAATATGCCTAATATTTTCCTTATTTAACCTATGCTGGTTCTGATTCCTTGCTCATCCTGCCTTTCTGAAGCTCTGTAATCTCTGCAAGGTATTCTCCTGCCTTTACTTCCGAGAAAAACATTCTGGTGCGGCCCCTTGTAACCACTTTTAGCTTAGATGGATACATCAAGTATGCTTCTGAGCCCTGTCGTTGAAAAGGAGTGATAAGCTGTCTCAGTTTCCACCTCCTTTCCACGGTAATATGGCAGAAGTCGGGCCTCGTAAAAAAGGTAACCCCCTCAGCTGATTTTTTCCTCTCTGGCCTTGCAGTCTCAAAGATTTCCTGCCTAGCCAAAAAATTACCAAAAAAGACCAGCATTGCCCTAGGCAATCTATTCTGATTACTGCTGTATTGGTTACTGCCACTTCCCCCCTTCTGCGTTAATGGAAATCTATGCGCTCGCTGCACTTCGACTTCCCACTGCCAATGCGCCTCCGGGTATGCCTCTTTTAACAGTTTAACCATAAACCCCCTTGGGTCCTTCCCTTCCAGTCCTTCCTCTATGCCTAGAAAGCGAAGATTGTTCCGTCTTTGGCGATTCTCAAAAGCTTCCAGCTTCCACTGCACGTCTTCGATCGCCTTCCCTTGTTCTGCTCTTGCATTCTGCCAATCTGTAACCTCGTCCTCTAATTTCCCAGTCCTTTCTTCTACTTGTTCCACTCTGCTTTCAACTTCCTGATATTTTCTGTTCATTTTCCTGATGCTCGCTTGTATTTTCTTTGAATCCTGCCTTGCTCGTCTGCTTTCTACGCGAGCTTCTAAGTGCATTTGCTTCAGCATAGAGAACATACCATCCAAAGTTGCTTGAGGCGGGATATCATTTAACTCGTTAGGGGCATTTAAGGAATAGGTCTCGGGTGCCACTCCCAGATCTTGATCCTGGAAAATTTTGGAAGCACTACCATAGTCCCATAACAGCTTTCTGTTTGTACTTGTTGCTGCTCTGTCCATCTCTCTGTCCCGCCTTATCATTGTTCTTCTTCTTCTCTTTTGTGTTTCCCTATTTCTGTGCTCACCAGAGAGGGATCTTTCAGACTCTGTCCCAGATGATAGGTCTGTATTAGAGTCCTCTTCCTCTGATCCCAGCAATGAAGAGTCTGACCCCTCAGTCACGGAGTAGAACTTTTCCCTCTCCGGGGAGCATACTCTCCTCCCTTTTGCCCCCTTTGTTGTATGGCTCTGAATACTTTTCATACTGCCCCAGGTAGACTGTATCATTACACTACTGTCCGCGGGCGTTGGCACTAGATTTACTTCATTCAGAGCTTCGAGCATTTGGGCAGTGTTAATGTTTGTTTCAAGTATTTCCTTTGATTGGGTAGTACTAAGCTTACTTGTGTTAATCGCCGTCTTTGATCCTGCTTCTCCGCCTGCATTACCGTCTTTGTTCATACTGGCGTCCTCGACAGCCTCCTCGGCAACCTCCGCTGCATTCTCAAGCCCCTGTGCGTCTCCCGCTAGAGGTGTGTGCGCTTCAGGCCCCGGTTGCTTAGCAACCGCCGTGCTTGCGTCCTCGCGGTCAGCGAGGAGAGTTTCCGCGTTCAGACTTGGGTTTGGACCCGAGGCACCAGAGGCACCTCCAGCGGCCAGGGTTAGCTGCTGATTTCTTCCAGCGAAAGCCTCTGTCACAGTGGGCTGCCGCCGATCCTTGCCAGCGACAGGTACAGTAATTACATGCTTAGCTGTTCCACTTTCGGAGTGAGAGCGCCTCTGTTGTGCCTGCGCTTTACCTCCAGGAGTCTCCGGTTGTGTTGCTTGCGAGGCTGCCTTCATCTCCGCTTTGGAGTCGGCCTTTTCTTTGTCTTTATCCTTGACAGATCTCTCGCTCTTCTTGAACTGCGCTTTCTGGGAAGTGCCGCTTGTAGCCATAGATGTTGTGCGTTTACTCAGTGTGACCTTTGGTACAGCACCTGAGCGCTGCGACATCCTTAAGGCTGTATTGATACTGTCCGCAATCGCCTTCATAAAGTGCTCACGATAATAGCACCCCCAGGTTGTAATCACCTTTTGTAGCGCCTTGATGCTAATGCCGCCTTCAGTCCAGAGTGAACCCCGTAGGATCAGCATGCTTTTAATCCGTATCCAGCCATTTATTCCCTGGGTCCAGGAGAAGGAATAGGTGCGACTTCACTCTACAGCAGCCTGGCAGCCATCTTGCCTCTCCTCCACTTCCTAATACTTGTTCAAGGCATGCAAAAACATTTTTACAAAGTAATATCTCCCGCCTCCCAATACCGGTCCTATTGACTTTGCAAATACGGCCGCAGAAAATCATGACCACAAACACATTCCAAAACAACCGCCGCCACTATTAAAATACACCATAATTAAAACAATGAAGCTGCGAGCGTGCTTTAAAAAAAAAAAATAATGGGAAATAAGAATTAATTTCTTGCAGGAAGAGGAGCTTCGTTTTCTGGCCTGGCTCCACCTATCTCTCCTCATGAACCGTCTTTGAAGCCACCTACAAATCAGAGAGTTTGAGATGGCTGCTTCCCCGACACGTCAGACGGGTCATAAACTCCCCAAACGCCAAGTGCGCAGACAGGAAAAACAAGCCAGCAACAAAACAAAAACAAGCCGTGAGCGTGCGCATCCCGAAACCGGAAGTTCGGGAGCGTCACGCCTGTCGTGGGGCAGGGCTTCCGACTTCCCCGAAGCCCGCGCCCACGGAGTGGATGGCCCAGGAGCAGTCGTGACGCACAGCAGAAGTCAGGAGTGGCGGCTGAGGCCGCTGACCCGGTAAGTGGGGTGGGGGGCGGCGGCAGTATGTGTGTCTGTGTGCGCGTGTGTGTATGCCAGCGTGTGTGTGTGTGTGTGCCTGCGTGTGTGTGTGTGTTTGCCTGCATGTGTGCCTGCGCGTGTGTGTGTGTGTGCTTGTTTGTATGTGTGTGCGCACGCGTGAGTGTGGCTGTGTGAGTGTGTTTGCGCATGGGAATATGAGGCACGAGAGGGGCACGGCGCCGTGCGCGCCCACGAGGTGAAATCTGCGCTTGTGCCCCTCTCGTGTCCACATTCCCAAATACTGCTGACAATAGGTCTAGAAGCAGACAACAGCAATCAATGCTTCGCATTGAATGCAGGTCTGCTCGACCTAAAAATGGAGTGGTTCCTGATTGCCTAAAAACGGGACAAGTCACCCCCCTGCTGAAAAAACCCAGTCTAGACTCGACAGATCTGAACAATTTCAGACCTATATCCAACCTCCCCTTGCTCTCAAAAACACTTGAACGCTGCGTTCTTCATCAACTGACACAGCACCTGGACAACATCAACCTTCTAGACCCCCACAAGTCTGGCTTTAGAAAGGGCTGCAGCACAGAAACCGCGATGCTGAACATCATATCCATGGTTCTCTAGACTCAGACAATACTGCCTCCTCATTCTCCTTGACCTCTCGGCAGCATTTGATACAGTGGACCACAAACTCCTCATCAAGGCTCTCCAAGAAAGAGCTGGCCTCGGCGAGGTAGTTCTCAAGTGGTTCTCCTCCTTTATACACAACCGCACCCAATTAATAAAAATCAAGAACTTCACCTCCGAAACCCAGCAAGTTAACAAGGGCGTCCCCCAAGGATCGGTGCTCTCTCCACAGCTTTTTAACATCTATATGGAACCGCTCGCCAAACTACTCAATAAAACCAACATCCGCTTCCACCTCTACGCGGATGACACGCAGATCTATCTGGAAACCTCCTCTCTCACTGACATCCAAAGACTAAATGATGTCCTGAAAGATGTTCAAGAATGGCTAACAAACAACCATCTGAAACTAAATCCAGACAAGACCGAGACACTCCTCATCTCGAACAAGGATGACAACCCTCAAATCACTGAATGGCTAAAGGCAATCGATGCACTCAAAGGGAATCTTACTCTAGCAGACTCTGTTAAATCTCTTGGTGTCACCCTGGACCCAAAACTAAACATGATGAAACACATTAAGAGCTCTGCCAAAAGCGCATTCTTTAACCTCAAACTTCTGAACAAAATCAAACCCTACATTCATAACAAGGATCTCAAACTGGCCACTCAATCCCTGGTACTGTCAAGACTGGACTATGGGAACGCAATTCTAACAGGTATTCCTAAATCACACCTGGCACCGATCAAAAGAACATTACCTGCGGCAGCCAGAATGATCACCAGCATCAAAAAATCTGATCACATCTCCCCGGCACTCAAAGAACTCAAATGGCTACCAGTAGAAATGCGAAGTAACTTCAGGACGGCCTGCCTAACCCACAAAGCCCTCCATACCGGCAAACCCGAATACCTGGCAAAAAAAATCAAAAAAGCTGGTCAAGCCAGGAATCTGAGAAGCTCTAACTCCCTCCTGCTCATCATACCTAAAACCAGAAAGAAAAGTACAGCGGACTGCTCTTTCACGGGAAACGCCCCTAATATTTGGAACTCCATCCCCACGCACATCAGAACCATACCGTCCTTTGTGGAATTTAAAACACACCTCAAGTCCTTGTTCCTCATCCGTTCTCTTGGCTGTGGATAAGATGTAACAGACTGCAACACCAGAACTTTGTGCCCGCATGGAACCTTGATAGCAAAGAAGCTCTGCAGTACATTTATGCAGCTCCTACTATTACTCGTGGATTGTCAATACCTTTCCTATGTCCTGCCTTTGGTGATTATATGCGATTCTGTAAAGTGTATTGAACCCTTGAAACCAAATAAGCTCTGCAGTACACATATGCAGCGCTCATTGTGACACTCATGGATTGTCGAAAACCCTTCATATGTCATGCTTTTGTTGATTATATGCTATTCTCTACTGTAAAGCGCTCTGTTACCTCTGGGTCTTGACAGCGCTATAGAAAACTTCATAATAATTTTTTTTTTTTTTAATTATAGTAGAGTATGCCAAATTGCATCTTGGAAGGTGCAATAGGTAACAGATAATGTTTTGGATGGAAGCATCTAATGGGTTGATTTGGTAATTTTTGCAATAAATTACAAATCTCTTCCATTTGGCTGCATAGCATGCTCTAGTAGTTGGACGTCTTGCCTCCTTGATAATGTTCATGCAATCAGGAGGCAAATTAAGGTTCCCAAACTCTAAGACTTCAGGAGCGAGATCGCTAGGTTCATCCGATTGGGATCTGGGTGCCTGATTTCTCCATGGTTCTGAGTTAGAAGATGTGGCGAGAGGCGCAGTCTTTGGTGGGGAACTACTGAAAGTTCTAGGAACGTTGTGTACCATGGTTGTCTTGCCCATGTGGGAGCAACCAGGATCATTGTGAGTGACTGCTGTCATAGTTTACGTGCCACCAGCGGAATCAGGGGGCTGGTGGAAAAGCGTACGCAAATCTGCCTGACCAGTTCATCCATATCGCATTGCCCTGTGACAACGGATGTGGGAACCTGGCGACAAAGTACTGGCATTTTGAGTTTTCGTTTGTGGCAAACAGGTCTATCTCTGGATGCCCCCATTGCTGAAAGAATGGTTTGAGAACCTGAGGGTGAATCTCCCATTCGTGTAGCTGTTGGCTGTGCCTGCTTAGCAGATCTGCTACTTGATTGTCTTTCCCCGGTAGGTGTTCTGCTAGGAGAAAGATGTTTTTTGGAATTGCCCACCTCCATATGCTCTGTGCTAGGTGAGATAGATGTGGAGAGTGTGTCCCTCCCTGCTTTTGTATGTAATACATGGCAGTCATGTTGTCAGTTCGGATCAACACAGTCTTGTTGTACAAGTACTTCTGAAAAGCTTTCAGTGCTAGAAATACTGCGAGCAACTTAAAAGTGGTTGATGTGCAGTGTTTTTTGTTTGATTGTCCAGAGCCCTTGAACTGGGAATTGAAGTAAGTGGGCTCCCCAACCTGTCAGTGATGCGTCCGCTGTTACTATTTGTGGGACCGGCTCCTGGAACAGACGCCCCTTGGAAAGGTTTTGTGGGTTCCAACACTGCAGAGAGTTGTAAGCGCGACTGTCTACCAACACTAGGTCTTTTAATTGTCCTTGTGCTTGGTTCCACTGCCTTGCTAGGCATACTTGCAGTGGACGCATTTGAAGGCGGGAATGAGGGACAATGAATATACAGGAGGCCATCATGCCTATGAGCTGCATGAACACTCGAGCTGGTAAGGAGTGTTGTGGCTGAAACCTTTGAATGACAGTCTGCATATTGGCTATCCTGGCTAGATTTGGATATGCTTTTGCTACCGAGGTATCTATTGTGGCTCCCAGATTTTGCTGTATGTGGGAGCGTTGTAGATGTCATTTTGGGTAATTTATGGAAAACCCCAGACTGTGCAGAAGCTGGAGTGTTTGAGACGTATGGCTTGCACACTGCGCGTACGAGTTGTCCTTTATTAGCCAGTCGTCGAGGTATGGAAACACATGGATGTGTTGCCTTCTGAGGTGTGCTGCTACAACTGCTAGGCATTTTGTGAAAACTCTTGGGGCCGTAGTTACCGCGAAGGGGAGAACTTTGAATTGATAATGTTGCCCTTCTATTGTGAACCTGAGGTATTTTCTGTGAGCTGGATGTATAGGTATGTGAAAGTATGCGTCTTTGAGGTCTAACGTAGCAAGAAAGTCATTTTGCTGGAGTAACGGGAGTACTTGCTGTAGAGTAATCATATGGAAATGCTCTGAGAGTATGTATTGATTTAGCGGTATGAGGTCTAGAATGGGTCTGAGAGACCCATACATTTTGGGAATTAGGAACTATAGAGAGTATACTCCTGTCCCCTGGTGTTGAAAAGGGAGTGGCTCTATGGCTCCCTTTTCTAGCATGGACGCGACCTCTTGTTGTAACAGTGTGATGTGTTCTTTGGACATAGGACGATGTTTGGGTGGTATGTTGGGTGGAGTAGAGGTGAGTTCAAGGCAGTAACCATACTGGATAATTTGTCTCACCCACCTGTCTGTGGTAATGGTATTCCAGACTGGTAGGAATCGTTTTATTCTGCCTCCGACCGGTGTTGGGTGGTCCGGAGGGAGTGTGATAAAGTCACTGTTTGGTGGCAGTGGAGGCTCTGGTGTTGCCTCCGCGTCCCCTGCCCTTGTTATGGTTTCCCCTATAACCCCCTATGTTGGAGCCTTTATTAAAGGTGCTCTGGGTGTTACTTTTGAATGTAGAGGAAGCTTGTGATGTGTTGCCTCTTGCGGAGCCTCTGTAGGAGGAGCGACGAAAGGAACCTCTGTGTTGTTGAAACTGAAGTGCGCCCATAGACTTAGCAGTTGCAGTATCTTTTTTCATTTTGTCTAAGATTGCTGGACCAAACAGGACCAAACAGGAAATCTGGGTTGACTGGTTGGTTGAGGATTGTGGATTGCACCTCGTTCTTAAAACCAGAGATGCGTAACCACGCATGCCTGCGTAGTAATACACTAGTATTAATGGATCTTGCTGCTGTATCAGCTGCGTCAAGCGCACATTGAATGGAAGCATTAGTTATAAATTTGCCTTCCTGAATGAGGTCGTTAGCTTTAGCTTTAAAAGGTTCTGGCAAGTGTTGCAGCAGACCTTCAAGTTCATCGTAGTGCGCTCTATCATAGCGTGCTAATAAAGCCTGTGTGTTTGCAATCCTCCATGAATTTGCAGCTTGTGAGGCCACCCTTTTGCCTGAAGCTTCTAGGATCTTAGACTCCTTGTCAGGAGGGGGAGCATCTCCTGTTTGTGAGTTGGCTCTCTTCCGGGCGTTTGCCACTACTAGTGAGTCTAAAGGCAATTGTGATTTGATATAGGCGGGGTCGGAAGGGGCCGCCTTTTATTTCTGCTCTACTCTGGGATTGAGTACACGTGCTCTGGCTGGATCTTTGAATATGTCTGGCGCATGTTTGAGTACCCCTTTTAACATAGGTAGTGTCCTGACATTTTTCTCAGAAGTAGGAAAGGTGTCAAATAAAAAGTCCTCTTCTATGGGGTCAGTGTGCATGTCCACATTGTGATATTTTGCTGCCCTATCTAGCAGTTGGTTGAAAAGAATGGTGTCGTCAGTAGGCGACGGTTTTGTAGGGTATGTGGAGGTGTCTGGGATGGGCTGTGGATCATATGGATCGTTTTGGTCATCCCATGGGTTATTTTGTGTATCAGGATCTTGTGCGTCTGGATCCTGTGGGTCATCAAAATCGTAATGAGGATCTACCCCCATGTTCTCTTCCTCATCATACTGTGAATGTGTAGGAGAGTAAGGCACAAAAGGCATATTAGGATAGAGAGGAGGAGGAGTGAAAGGTCTAGAGAGAGATGTCCCGAAGTCTTTCTTCTTTGGAGGAACAGGGGAAGGAGTGTCCGTGTACAATGGTCTTTTTCCGATGATAAACTGTAAAATTTCCTGTTTCAGGGTTTATGTACAGTTTAGATTGTTCCTCACACACTGGATCAGGATGGAAGAGTTCTTCCTCAACTGTCCGTGGCCTTGGTGCCGATGTTTTTGGCTTGGTGACAAGTCTGTGACTTTTTGGCTCGAGAGCCTTTGGTCGAGGAGCTGTGTCTGGTTCGACTGTTGCCTTAGGGTCGTAGGCCTTTTTCGGTTCGACGACTTTGTCCTGGTCGAAGTTTTTAACAGTCTTTTTTGGTTCGGCGATTTTCTTTGGATCGACAACCTGTTTCGGATCGACCGAAGTCTTTGGTTCGATACGTTTGTCTTTTTTTTGTGCTCGAAGACTTTATTCGACTCAATGTTTATTGTTTGAGTCAACGGCTTTTTCCGTGTCGATGGGCTTTTTCTTCGGGTTGAGTACCTTCTTTGGATCAACGACCTTCTGTGGCTTAGAGCTCTTTTTCGGCTCGAGAGCTTTCGGTTCGATAGCTTTCTTGGGTTGGCCGACTTTCTTTTGTTCGAGAATCTTCTTCGGTTCGACGATTTTGGGGACGACACCCTCCTTTGGTTCGATGCCCGTCGGTTCGACAACCTTTTTCGGGTCGACAACCTTTTTAGGGAGAGTGTTACTTGGGCCGGGTGTACCGAAAGTCTTGGGCTTTGGAGCCGGGCCAGAAGGCGGGGCTTCTGAAGTAACTTGTCGATCTCGGCTAAGGCCTTTAGGCGATGCGTCGACCGGAGCCTTTTGTTTTGGAATGAGCGGGGTTGGGAGCTGAGTACTCACTTTTTGCCCCGGCGTGATCTGGTCATGGGAGTCCGACTGATCCTCGACGGTGACGATTTCTAGATCCGAGTCTACTGCATCCGGGAGGTCGTGTTTGTCATCGAAGATATTCTCCGGTTCCAGTGCTTGCCGCTGCATCTCTTGCCTAGTGATGGACAGAGCATCTGAACCAATCAAACACTCACACCCAGTCAACAGATCTGGGTTTAATCCATCACCGTTCTTTAGCCCACTCTGACACCCCAGTTCAGACATGGCCATATGCAAATCAGTCTGACCCTGTGCCTCATGGTAACAGTCCAGCCCGAACTGCCAAGCCATGCCTTCCCTGGACCAGATTCATGCTTCCTAGGACCGGTTTCTGGTATTGCAGCAGTCTTCAGCCAGGCTTGCTTGAATCCAGTGGCAAAGTGAGAAAGGGACTCACGTCTGAGCATACCCTGCCAACTTATGGTGAACAAAGCGGTACAAAAGGGGGTGGTGATGGGCTAAAGAAAGGTGATGGATTAAACCCAGATCTGTTGACTGGGTGTGAGTGTTTGATTGGTTCAGATGCTCCTTCCATCACACCCCCTTTTGTACCACTTTGTACGCCATAAGCTGACAGGGTATGCTCAGACGTGAGTCCCTTGCTCACTGTGCCACTGGATTCAAGCAACCCGGGCTGAATACGGCTGAAATGCCAGAAATCGGTCCTCGGAAGCTTGTTTCCGGTCCAGGGAAGGCATGGCTTGGCAGTTCGGGCTGGACTATTCCCATGAGGCACAGGGTCAGAGTGATTTGCATATGGCCATGTCTGAACTGGGGTGGCAGAGTGGGCTAAAGAACGGTGATGGATTAAACCCAGATCTGTTGACTGGGTGTGAGTGTTTGATTGGTTCAGATGCACCGTCCATCACCACCCCCTTTTGTAAACCTTTTAAAAGAAAACACTGCTGCTGCTACACCAGAAAACATGCCAGGTTGGTTTATTTATTCTTTGCACAGTAACTACTTTTATTATTAAAAACTCTTGCATCTTTGTAATTTCCTTCCCTGTTACACCCCTACACCCCCCTTCCACCCAACCCTGGCACGTGTTTGTGGTTGAGAACCTTTACAGACAAATGTGGCGATAAATAAATCATATGCAGGTTAGAAAGATGGTAACAATCTTTACAGCTGTGAGTAGGGTGGGGCAGAGCCCTGTTTCCGTTGTTCGCACTATTATTGCTGTCACTGCTGTATTTTAACCATTTTAAAACCTGTGCACTTTTAGAACTGGGGAAGATTGTGCTAAAACAGTAGTGCTTAATTGCGGCACATAGTTATTTTTAGACTTTACTGCTATCGCAGTCTGGGGACATTCTTACCTGGAGGCATGTGTCCTGGGCTCAATCTTCACTCCTACCCACCCTGGTCCGACGCGGTAACCAGTACAGTTGCGCGGAAGGCAGGATAGGGAGAGCCAGGCACTTCGGGGGGGGGGGGTTAGCGGTCTAGCTGCTGGAATAGGCAGGAATAAAGGAAGGTGGCGCCGAGGGTGCGTTGCGGTGAGTAGGGTGGTGGCAGAGCCCTGTTGCCGTTGTTCGCGCTATTATTGCTATTACTGCTGTATTTTAACCATTCTAAAACCTGTGCACTTTTAGAACTGGGGAATATTGTGCTAAAACAGTGGTGCTTAATTGTCCTGGGCTCAATCTTCACTCCTACCCGCCCTGGTCCGACGCGGTAACCAGTACCGTTGCGCAGAGGGCGGAGTAGGGAGAGCCAGGCACTTCCGGGGGGGTGGGGTGGGGGGGGGTCCGGTTAGCGGTCTAGCTGCTGGAATAGACAGCTATTTACAGAAATGTATCAGCATCCGAAGGCGCGCCAAAGGAAAGCCCGTCTGCGCCTGTCCGCGGCCGAACGGGGCCCGGGGACAGAACCCCTGGTCATGGCGGAGTCAGCTACCATTATGACCGCCAGGAACTATACAATCTTCGCCCACATATCCAAGATGGCTGCAAACATAGTATTGCGGGTAACAGCATAAGTGGGGGCTGTAGCTTCTGCCCATTTATTTTAGGAGAAGGGAGGAGGAGGTGGAGGCGGCTAGGTAGCTCACCTGCTGTTTACTGAATTGCTGGTCCCTCAGGAAACATATATTGGAAGTTTGGGACCAGCTGGTAAACACCCAATGTGACTTAATGTTCCTCACGGAGACCTGGCTGGATGAGGAGTCGGCCCCTGATATCTTAGAGGCGGTCCCCAAGGGCTATGCTATTAGCCGAATCGACAGACGGATCGGTAGGGGGGGTGGGTAGCAATTATTTACAAACTTCCCATTCAGTGTACGTTGGAAGATATTAACCTGACTGACTGTGAGGTTGGGGTTTTCACGATTAAGGTGGACCAGAGATACACAGTTAAGGGGGTCCTAATTTATAGACCACCCGGTACCTCGAAGGGCTTCGCGGTGAACCTGATGGACTACCTTATTCAACCACCCCTGCGATACGAGCAATTCATAGTGCTTGGAGACCTCAACTTACACTTTGAGGATAGTGCCTGTACCACAGCCTCTGAGTTATGTCAAGAGTTGGATACATTGCAACTCAGGCTCAGATCAAACACCCCATCCCACATAAAGGGACATATGTTGGACGCCCTGTTTTCTAACTGGGAAGGCATTGTGGTGCATGCCCCTGTCCCGGTCATCTGGACAGACCATTTCTTGGTTCCTTTTGCTATATTACGATCTGGATCGAAGTATAAAAACACTGGAAATAAGACTACAGTTAGTCGGAGATGGGGGAGGTTTTCGCAGGATCTTTTTAGTAAAGACCTAGTTCAGGGAGGCAATCCGGGTGGCACTTACGCTGAAGTGGCATGCATGAATCTAGAGAGAAGGATTACGCAGTCCTTGGATTGTACCGCCCCCGGGCTCAGAGGAAATCAGGCAGAGCTCAGAGATCTGCACCGTGGTACTCGGATGCCTTGCGAGTAGCAAAAGCTGGGTGTAAACGGCTGGAAAGGCAGTGGAGGGTTGACTTCTCTGAACAGAGGAAAGAGTGTTATAAAGTGGAACTTAGGAAATATCATACACTTATCAGAAGGGCCAAAGCTGCTCACTATCTGGAGAGAATTGACTCAGCCAGTAACTCTACTCGGGAGCTATTTAAGGTTCATAAGGAGGTATCCTCCCTTACCGCCTTAACGACACCGGCTGTGGGCTCGGAGGAGCTCTGTAATCGGATAGCGGAGTTCTTTACCGATAAAGTGGAAAAAATACATGCCACCTTCCCGGAATCGTCCAGAATAGGAGTTGAAGGGAATGAGGAGAGCGAACCGGAGGAGGAGGGAGAAGGGCTGAAGTAATTTCTGATGCCCATCCCCGAGAACCTTATTAAGATCTGCCTCAGTATTAAGTCTGGCTCTCCCAGGGACCCGGCACCGCCGAAAAGGCTGAGAGGGAGTCTGGAGTGCCTGGAACCCTACATAAGACATCTGGTGGAGACATCTTTTAGGACATGCAGAGTCCCCAGCTACTGGAAGGAAGCTGTGGTTCTGCCGCTCCCCAAGAAACCGCATATTGGTCTAGATTAATTAGACAATCTACGACCAATTTCACTGCTGTCTTACTTTGCGATGGTGGCAGAAAAAGAGGTGAATGGCCAATTAACGGCGCACATTGAAGGCGGCCTGCTCCACCCTACTCAGTCTGGGTTCCGAGCACGGTATTCCACTGAATCCGCGCTGCTCTTTGCCACCGAATCCATCAGGCTGCTGGTGGATGCAGGTCAAACGGCGGCCTTGATCCTGTTGGATCTGAGTGCCGCCTTTGACACGGTTGCCCACCACACGCTGGTCAAGCCCCTAAGAAAGGGAGGGGTGACAGGGAATGCCCTGAGCTGGTTAAAATCCTTTCTGTCTGGTCGCTGCTTCCAGGTGAGACAGGAAGATCACTATTCCAGAGTCATCAGGCTGAGGCAGGGAGTGCCGCAGGGATCGACCCTGTCCCCGACTTTGTTCAATCTCTATGTCGCCCCTGTAGCGGAGATTGCTGATGGGTTTGGGATCAGGGTCGTGTCCTATGCGAACGATACTCAGATGGTGGTCTCGCTGACTCAGGCTCCTGAGATGCCGGCATCCAACTTCATGCCCGGTCTGCAAGAACTGGCCACATGGATGGCAATGAATTATCTGAAGATGAATGGCAGCAAAACAGAGGTACTGGTGGTGGGTAGGGCTCCGACAGTGTGGTCCTCAGCATGGTGGCCCCAGGATCTGGGACCAACATCTACGCCCTGTGTCCAGGCAAGAAATCTGGGAGTCTGGCTAGACTCAGACCTCTCTTTTGACTATCATACCTGGCGGGTAGCAGGCGCTTGTTTTGGGGTTTTGAAGGTATTGAGGAAAACGCTCAACCTTCTACCCGCGGCAGCCAGAAGACCATGGTCCATGCCCTGGTGACGTCGCGCCTGGATTATGGCAACATTCTCTATCTAGGTGCGACGACCAAGAGTATCCTCCGCCTGCAGGGAGTTCAGAATGCGGCAGCCCGCTTAATTCTGAGACGACCTAGAAAGTCCTCTGCAAGGGTAGCTCGGGCTGCACTACACTGGCTCCCAATTAAAGAGAGAGTCACATTTAAGGCACTGTGTGTCTGTCACCGAATCCTTCAGGGGAGCGCTCCACCTTATCTATCTGAGCTTCTGATCCCCTATGTCCCTATTCGTCAGTTAAGATCAGGTGGGGTGGGTCTGGTGTGTGTACCTGCCACCAAGAAAGCGAGGATGGGGAGGGGGCGGGTCGGTCCTTCCGCCTATTGGCAACCAAACAATGGAATGTGCTCCCGGTGGATCTCCGGACGGAGGTCCAGGAGAGCCGCTTGAGGAAAAATTTAAAAACGCACCTCTTCCCTTGTGACATGTAGGGCAGTGGGGGCGGCTAGCACCTCTTTGGCTACTGTACCGCAGCGCGGGGACACACTGTTCCTAGTGTAACCATTGCGCAATATAAATGAGCTAAATAAAATAAATAGCTAAGCACAGCTACAAAGGATTCTTCAGTCTCCTACCATTACAGACTTTCTATTTTGCTACTTTACTCTTCAGCGATTACAAACTTTCTAAAGGTGCTCATCCAGTCAATTCTGTATTTTAAAGCCTTTAAACTATTTTTAGCACGCTATCACTTTGTAAAGTACTTGCACCTTAGATTTATTCAAAGCGAAAAGGATGCGACAAGGAGTCTTCAGTCCCGGAAGAACATTGTATACTAAACAGGCGATGGATACACTATATAAAAGACGACATTAGCATAACTGTTGAGATTATCAATGCTAAAACTGTCATATCTGTGTTTTGTTGACAATTTCCACAGCAGTGGAACTTACTTTTCAAGATGCCGCCCCACTCTACACAACTGCACTCCATGCAGCGTCAATCAATGCAGCGCCACCCACACAATGCCACTCGACGCAGCACCACTCGACGCAGCACCCCTCCTCCATGCAGCACCACTACCCCCCTCCTCTATGAAACACCACTCCAACCTACTGCACTGAACACAAAGCTACACATCTGCACTCCACTTTACGCCACTCCACGCCAAACCACTCTACTCTACGCAATGCCTCTACGTAAAACCACTCAATACAATGCCAATCCATACAACCACACCACACAACATTTACAATCCACATACTACTCAGCACCACATAATTCAACTCCACCTGATTATACACTACTCAATGCCACATAAGTACACCCACACATACATCCACTCTATACCACATAACAATCCACATAAAACACTCCACACCATGCCACATAATTCCACTCAACACAATTTCACTCTATACCTCACTGTTCCATGCCAGACTATTCAACTCCACACAAATCCATTCGACACCACAAATTTAAAAGAAAAAAACACTATACCACCCCACAACACAATTACACTATACACCACATATAGCCAATTTACAACACACAATTCAACATCATACCATAAAATTCACCAGCACACCACAGAATTAAACTCCACTATAGAACACAAAATTGCATTCATCATAATTATACTTCATTACACACAATCCCACTTCACATAATTCCAATACACTCAAAGACAAAAACTATCCACATAATACAACTGCACACCATGCCACATAATTCCACTACACAAATCAACTCTATGGCAGACAATTCCATGCTACACAATGCCACAACTAACAATTCCAACACAACCCACAAAATTCAACTACACACCATATACATCCACTCCAGCCCATAAAATATAGGGAAACATTTACAATCCCAATAGCTCTAACTTTCTTTTTTTTTTACACCCAAACACACAGATTTGAAGCTTAGCTACTATCTATTTCTTCTTTTTAGTCACCAAACGGGAAATCCTATGCATACCGTTCGTTCCACACCACACAATTCAATTCCACACACTTGCAATCCACACCACATATTTCGACCCCAAACCACATAATACAACTCAACAAAACAGTTACACATACAACCATTCCACACCACAAAATTCCATATCATGCCACAAAAGATTCAACAGCACATAATAAAATTAAACTCCAGAACATACCACTCCACTACACAAAATATCATTCCACATAATTACACTCCATAACACACAATCCCACTCCACATAATTCCAGTACACTCAACACCACATATTTATTATCCATATCATTCCAGTGCACGCCATGCCACATAATTCCACTACTCAAATCCAAGCAACGCCACACAATTCAATGCCACACAACTAACTAATCCAGTCCAACACGAAAACGAGTTACTTACCTGTAACTACGGTTATCCAGTATTGGTATCTTTCATAGATTCACATGCCTGAATCATTCCCCGTCGTCGAGGCGGGAGTCCCACGGTAAATAAAATATATAATAGCAGTGCCTAAAATTTCTTGTAGTAGGCTGGAAAAGCCTGAAGGCCTAACTAGGCCTCAAAACTTAGCAGCCTATCTACATCATTATGTAAAAAGACCTGAAATAGTAGCCTCAGCCAATCAGCTGTCCTCACCCTCTAGAACCTTCCCAGCTCAGGCAGTTCTCCTCAGATTTTCCCAGCACAACTGAGAATTAGTATCCATAGACAGAACTGCCCTACCGGGGAGGAGGGTGGGTGCATGTGAATCTATGAAAGATACCAATACTGGATAACCGTAGTTACAGGTAAGTAACTCGTTTTCTTATCCAGTATTAGGGTATCTTTCATAGATTCACATGCCTGAATCAGAATAGCAAGCAGTAACATCATGCCTGTCGATAGAGGAAGGTGGGAGACAAAGAAAACATAAATCAATCCCCACACAACCAGGAAGGTAATAGAGTACAAAACTTGTTAATATAACATATGCATCAAAACCTTCAAATATAACAGATAGGACAGCATTATAAATATGTAAAGTTTAAAGCAGTATAAGAAAAAATATATAAGCTTTCCAACCTTAGTGAAGAAGATGCTGCAGCACTGCATCACCAACAGCTGTGTCATCTTGAACTGCCGACTGCAGACAGTAATGTTCGGTAAAAGTGTGCACACTTTTCCAAGTAGCAGCTCGGCAAATGTTCTCCAGCGTCACTCCAGCGAAAAGGGCCGTAGATGTCGACACTGTTCTTGTGGAATGAGCTTTGACCTTCCTTGATAAAGGTCTATTGGCCTTGTCATGACAGAAGGTAATTGTAGAAGACAACCACCTGGCAATAGTTGCTTTTGTGACAGCTTGACCGAAGGTGGGCCTTCCATAGGCAACAAACAGTTGTGTAGATTTACGGATGTCCTTCGTTTTTTGCAGATAGAATTTCAGACACCTTTTCACATCCAGAGAATGTAAAACCCTCTCTGCAGGAGTTTTTGGATCCGGGAAAAAGGTTCTGAGTTTGACCGGTTGATTAATGTGGAACTGAGTTGGCACTTTAGGAATGAATTTAGGATTGGTCCTAAGTGTAACAAAGTCCTTAGAGAATTGCAGAAAAGGGTGAGTAATAGTGAACGCCTGTATTTCACTAACTCTGCGAGCAGAAGTAAGAGCCAACAAGATTGCAACTTTCCAAGTCAGAAACTTCAGTTCTGCTTTATGGATTGGTTCAAAAGGCCTTTTGAGAAGTTGGGAAAGAACTACATTAAGATCCCATTCCGGAGGAGGAGGACGAACTGGAGGGAAAGCTCGGAATAGTCCTTTAAGGAATTGTTTGATCAAGGAGGATGAACATAAGGATGGTTTGTTGGAATTCTTGCTGAATCTGGATATTGCTGCCAGATGTACTTTAATAGAAGAAAAGGCTAGACCTGATTTAGCCAAAGAAAGCAGGTATGGAAGGATGGCTTCAGGAGGAGCCTGAAGTGGATGAACCTCATTATCTCCACACCATGAACAGAACCTCTTCCACTTGAAACGATATGTTTTGATGGTACTTAGCGCACGTGCTTGCGACAATATCTCCCTGCAGTCCGAGGAGATGTTTAGGTCTTTGAACTCTAGGAAATCAGGAGCCAAGCGTGCAAGTGCAGCGATTGAGGATCTGGATGATGGATTTGACCTCCCTCTCTTGTCAGCATCGACACTGTCGGTTTGAGCCGAAACGGAGGCTGTTGAGACAGCAGGAGAAGCTCCTGAAACCAATATTGTCTTGGCCAACGTGGAGCAATGAGGATGAGAGTGCAGTGTTCCCTCTTCATCTTTTGCAGGACCTTCGGAATGAGCGGAATCGGAGGATAAGCGTACGCAAACATTCCGGTCCATCTCATGAGGAGGGCGTTTCCTCTTGACCCCCTTCCTGGAAACCTGCTGGCATAAAACAGGCACTTGCTGTTTTGCTGCGTGGCAAACAAATCCAGCGTTGGTCTCCCCCAAAGTCGAAAAATTGTCTCTACTTGATGTTGTTCGAGTTCCCATTCGTGACAGCCCACAAATGTTCTGCTGAGACTGTCTGCTAGAGAGTTGCGAACCCCTTGTACATGCTCTGCTTTGAGGGATATGCCGTGACTTAAGGCCCATTCCCACATCTCCTGAGCTTGTAGTGACAGGGTAAGAGATTTCGTTCCTCCCTGTTTGTTTATGTAGAACATGCTGGTGGTATTGTCCGTACGCACCAGCACGGACGAATTCACGATCCTTGGTACAAAAGCTTGTAGGGAAAGAAAAATGGCCCTGAGTTCCAAGATGTTGATGTGCATCTGTTGGTACTGATGAGACCATCTTCCCTGGATCTGAAGGTCCAGAAGGTGACCTCCCCAACCTTCCATGGACGCATCCGTAGTCAGGGTGAACTCCGGAATCTCTTGGAGGAAGGTGAGGCCCGGCGACAAGTTGTGCGCCTTTGACCACCAGAGAAGAGCCTGTTTCATTTTGACAGTGACTTTGATGCGGTCGTCGAATGATCCCTCGACCTGCTTCCACTGACGAAGTAACTCCTCTTGCAACGGTCTCATTCTGAGTCTTGCCATAGGAATGAGGTTGATCGCAGATGAACACATCCCCAGAAGGGAAGCATATATCCGAACTGAAAGCGACTTTTTTGCGGATATCTGTTTTGCTAGTTTGACGAGCTTGTTTTGTCGCTCCTGTGTCAGGTATGCCTTGCACTGGCATGTGTCCAAGACTGCTCCCAGAAAAGTCAATCGTTGACGAGGTTGGAGCTGAGATTTCTGTGCATTGAGGGTCAGCCCTAGATTCGAGAATAGTGAAAGTGTCCTGCTGACCGCCTCCATTGTCGAGTTTCTGGTTGGACCCTTTAACAGCCAGTCGTCGAGGTATGGGAACACCTGGAGTCCCAGGGACCTCAACATTGCAGCCACTGGAGCCAGGCATTTTGTGAAGATTCTGGGGGCCGATTTGAGGCCGAACGGGAGGACTTTGAATTGAAAATGGACGCCGGCCACTTGAAACCTTAGGAATTTGCGGTGGTTCGGGTGAATAGGGATGTGAAAATATGCGTCTTGCATATCCAGAGAAGCCAGAAAGTCTCCTTCGTTGAGACAATTCAGAATGTCCTTCAATGTCACCATGCAGAAACTCTGTTTCTTTAGATATTTGTTGAGTTTGCGCAGATCCAATATTGGACGCCACTCTTCCGAATTTTTCTCCACAAGGAAGAAGCGAGAATAAAAGCCCATCCCTTTCTGAGAAGGATGGACTCGTTCTATCGCATTCTTGCGTAGCATCTTTAAGGCTTCTTTGAAGAGTAAGCGCAGGCGAGGGGGAGGGGGACCCCTGGGCGGCGTTGTTGGAGGCTTCTGCAAAAACTCCAAAGTGTGTCCCTTGCTGACCAAATCCAGGACCCACTGATCTGAAGTTATCTTCCGCCATTGATGGTAAAAGGCGGAAATCTTGGCGCCCACGGGAAGGGAAAGAGGGGTGGCCGACATCCGGCAAAGCTCATTGGCGCTTGTTAGAATCTCGCCCTTGATTGCCTGAGCGCCGTTTCCCTCCTTGCCGAGAGAAAGAACCAGAAGCAGGCTGCCTGTTAGAAGATTGGTAGTAGGGCTTGTTGTAGGTAGATTGATACTGTCGATTTTGTTGGTTTGAATAATTGCCTCTGAAGGAGTATCCACGACCTCTTGCACCTCTAAAGGACCCCCTCTTGTATTGCAGGGTCCCAAGAGATTTCGCTGTATCGGTATCAGTTTTAATAGCCAATAAAGCGTCATCAATGTGCTTCCCAAACAATGACTCACCATCGAATGACATGTCCAAGATCTTGGTTTGGACCTCAGGTCTAAAAGTGGTAGCCTTGAGCCAACCTTGACGTCTAAGCACAATTGCCCCAGCCAATTGTCTAAAGTTGGTATTAGAAATGTCTAGGGCGCAATCAATAATTTCTGAGGCCGCCCTTTCGCCTTCCTGCACAATTCTGAGGACCTCCATCTGTTGATCCTCCGGGATCAGCTCAAGATATTCCGTGATCTCAGACCACATTTGTCTATCATAACGAGCCAGGATAGCTAAAGAATTAGCCGCTTTAATGGATGCTGCTGCGTTTGCTGAAAACATTTTTCCAATTGCATCAAGCCTTCTTCCCTCCTTGTCAGGTGGCGTTGAAATGGGAGCAGAAGGATTTTTGGACTTCTGCTGCGCAGCCTGAGAAATGACCGAATCCGGTCGAGGATGACCGATTAAACAAGCAGGAGTATCGGATGGTGCTCGATACTTTTTGTCTATCCTTGGCAAAACTGCCGGAATGGAAGCTGGTGTTTTCATTATATTGAGGCCTTCCTTCCATATATAATCGATAATAGGTATGGCTCTGACCACTCTCCGATATCCCTCTTTAAAGTCATGTAAAAAGCAGTCCGGCTGCTCAACTGTGACAACTAATTCAAATCTATTAGCAGCTCTCTGCATAATATTGTGAAAACCCCCAATATCTTCAGGTGGAGAGTCTGAAGGACGGGGAGGAGGTGGAGAAGGTGTAGGGATGACATAATCCTCCCAAGGGTCCACTGGAGTGTTATCCGGTAACTCTCCCTCTTCTCTACTTTCGTCACCATCAGTGGAAGAACTGTCTACAACCTGAGGAATTGGAGAAGTATGTGGTTGTGGTGACAATGGAGCTCTTGGCGACGGAGGTCGTGGCACAGGAACTGGAGCAGGTGACCCAGCGGGCGCACCTACATTGGGTGGAAATCTCTGGCGATAATCTGCCAACATAGCTTGCAAATCCTGTATTAAGGAAGTTGGTAAATGTGTTGTGTCCTCAGACCGAGGAAGTCTAGTATGAGGTGACTGATATGGTGTGGAATAAACGTCATGCGTATATTGCTCCTGAACCTCCTCTTCATCATCCTCTTGAAGTTTAATATGCAACTGAGAAGGGTGACAGGCAATCCCAAAAGGATCATCATCCTCTTCCACTTCATCTGACTCCCCTTGCATGTATGTCTCCAAAATGTGCGATGGCAAAAGTGGAGAAATATGTGAATAATCCTGCCTTTTATACGTTTTCATTTGAAAATGAGTGAATTGTATCTTTGCTGGCGGGGAACCGTGCAGCCGATGAGCAGAAGTCCCAGTAAACGGATTCTCCGTCGACGGTGCTGTCAATGCTAAAGATCTTGCCGTCGACGAGGCCGTCAATGGTATTTTCGTCGACGAGTCCTTCGTCGTCGGGACCGTCGACAATGCCGTCGTCGACGAGTCCCTCGTCGCCGGGGTCGTCGACGGTGTCTTCGTCGACGATGCCTTCGTCGACGGGACCGTCGATGGTATCTTCGTCGACGAACCCCTCGTCGTCGGGGTCGTCGATGGTGTCTTCGTCGACGATGCCTTCGTCGACGGGTCCGACGTTGGTGTCTTCGTCGACGAAATCTTCGTCGACGAGGCCGTCGATGACGTCTTCGTTGACGACGAGGCCGTCGATGGTGGCTTCGACGACGAGTCCTTTGGTGACAATGCCTTCGTCGACGACGGCCTTGCGGTCGTCGACGGAGCAGACGATTTAGTCGACGGAGCCTTCGTTGAGAAGGATTTCGACGACGGTAACTTGGTTTTTGACAGCAAAGGTGGTACAGACATCAAAGGTGACGTGATAGCTGAAGTGGTAACCACAGAAGTAGAAGAGGAGGTAGAAGTCCAAGTAGTAGTAGGTACAGACACCAGAGAGATAGTCTTAGCCTGGGTTGTACTCACATGTGAAGAAGCCGATGCACTCTTAGAGGGTTCTGAAGCTTTCTGAGAGGTTTTTAACATTTTCTTTCTCTCAGGAGAAGCATTGTCCGTGGATCTAGCTCTCTTGCTAGAAGTAGAGGCTTTGTCCTCCTCATCAGTGGATGAAGACTTCAGCCACAAAAGAACCCTTGCCTCCCTATCCCTGATGGTTTTCTGAGGGAAGGTACGGCAAATTCGACAGTCCTTCACCACATGTGAAGGGTGCAGGCAATAAATACAATCCGAGTGCTTGTCATCCACATGGACTCTCTTCTTGAAGCAGGTTCCACAAGGTTTGAAAAGAGCTTTCCTTTCAGACATTTTAAAGCTTGAAAATCCAAAAACTGAGTAGGCACTCAGGGAAACTCCCTTACACACGAAGTGCGGTGAAAATCTGAGGAGAACTGCCTGAGCTGGGAAGGTTCTAGAGGGTGAGGACAGCTGATTGGCTGAGGCTACTATTTCAGGTCTTTTTACATAATGATGTAGATAGGCTGCTAAGTTTTGAGGCCTAGTTAGGCCTTCAGGCTTTTCCAGCCTACTACAAGAAATTTTAGGCACTGCTATTATATATTTTATTTACCGTGGGACTCCCGCCTCGACGACGGGGAATGATTCAGGCATGTGAATCTATGAAAGATACCCTAATACTGGATAAACACAATTCCACTACACACCACATACATACATTCCATAACACATAGCTTCAGGGACACCGTACTCTGTTTTTTTTTAAACTTTAACGGTGAGCGTGGCGCCCGCTTCAAGGACACCGCTCTCCGTTTCATTTATTTATTTTAACTTCAATGGTGAGCGCAGCACAAATTTAAGGACACCGCACTCTGCAAAACAATAGGTCTCGGTTTTGCCAAACTTTGACCTATTGGTATTGTAAATGGCAATGTCTTATTATTAAGAAAGGTATTGCCATTTACAATGCCAATAGCTCAAAATATCATAATTGCGAGATCTATTGCATTGCAAAGGTTTGTTTCTTCTGCATTCTAGTTCATGTTAACTCTCTGTTGCTGTAGTTTTCCTGAATAGACACACGAGTGCAACAATGCACTGTATACACTCACCTTGGTCCTATGTATTTCACAGTGCTAGCAGTGCTGCAGACCTAATGGAGCCCTTTCCGTTACTCGGGTTGACCGCATCCTCCACAGGAAGTCCTGGCCATCTGGGACTCACGAGTTATTTTTCTTAAAACGGAAAAAGTATTAGCGTTTTTGATAAGCTGTACCCCTTAATGCGAAACGAGGTAAGAAATTCCCGGTTTCTCTAATAGCCATTTATCTCTCTTTGATAAGACCTTATCTTGAATAGGCAAGCTTCAGAAATGAACAAATACCAACTGTAGGTGTGCGAAGTGAAGATGTAGAATACTTTCCTCTGCAACTTGGTGAATTTATTTAAACTTCACAATATTTGTGAGTGCAACATTTTGCTGATTTTTTTAAACAAACCAGGGAAAAATCTTTCACTAGAGGTAAGCTTTGTGGAGAATTCTATCCCCAAAAGGTTTTGTAAGAGAATTCTCACACAAACTTATTGAGGGGTGGAAAATCTCAAAAGTTGAATAAATTCAGCAAACTTGCTACATTTTGGGAACTGAAAGACGTTTGCCAACTTTGCTTAACCACGAGGGCATAGTTTAAAACTTTACCCACCCTTCTAGAAGGTATCCTATGCAGTTGAAGGTAGTTTAGCATTATAAGTCATTCTCACAGTAACGTACTAGTTACTGGGTAGTTTGAGATCACAGCGCATATATTAAGTCACCTTTAAATTCTACATTAGCTGAATAGTGTATTAAACAGTCGCAAAGTATGTAAAGAAGAGCTCCAAATGGTAACCCCCGCTTCTCCCCTTTTCAGATGCTGTGCACCAAGCACACAGGGCGCAGGGAGGTAGGGCACTGTTGATTAATTTGTTATGACGAAGGGACATGAGGGTAGGTGATGGGTGGTGTAACAAGGAGGCGAGGGGTAGACTGAACACACTCAACTCTGGGTTTCAGATGTTAACGGGTTTTGTTGCTGGGGTGAGAATCCCTCTACTAGTTCCAATAATAGCAGCCGCACCTTACCAAGAATGTTTTTAACAGGGGTTATAGCCGAGGACTTCGGGTGCCAGCTACAAAGGTGTGAGGTCAGAGGTCAACTCAATCCTATGATGAGAATGTTGCATGCTTGTCATAACAGTGACAGAGAGCTTTCCAGAAGATGTATCACAAGAGCTGCAGGTGTTCTGAGGACCCAGCCTACTGGATCTCTGGCATCTTACCTAGAGAGAAGCTCTAAAGTCATCATGGCTACGCATATGTCCAGTATTAGACATGATATACTTGTGGGCAGAGAAAAAAACCCTTCAATACCAAATGTTGCTTACGTTACATACAGGGCTTTAACTGTAACCGTTTCTGTGAATTAGTTGAATGGCTCTCACACCCCAGATAGTTCTAGGCAGCACACAGTCATATTCTTAAGTTCTTATCTGCCACCACATGCCATTAACCAGGTCTGAGCATCCCTACACTGGAAAACATGGAAGCCTTATCATCCCGAAGCTCTTCATGCTTTATTCAGGGCATATTTGGAATGCTTTTTTTCCAGATGTTCCCATCTCTGGTCACATCCACAATTTCCTATCACTTGAGCATACTACAGATTCCATCAATATTAACTTGTAAATTAACTAAATATGCATGGTAGGAATTTAAGAACGTGGGCCCCAAACCACAACTTTCCTGAATTTAGGGTTCTTTGGACTATAAGAATAAATTACTGAGACATTTTGCTATTTTGTAAACCTTTCAGGTGCCAATGCGGGGAAGTACTTCTTCTCAAGTAGTTTACTGCTACGATGAGCATTCCAACCAAATATGGCATCAGACAATGATACTGATTACCTTCATTCCTTGGGTTAAATCAGCACTCACCCAGCTGCAAAGCGCCAAACCAACTCATGCCACAGTCAAACTTCAGACGCCAAAACAGCTCTTTGACTCCTCCAGTCCATGACGCTCAAAGAATTACAAAATGCACCGCTTCCCATCAGCCATGGGGTTCAATTTCATAACTGATCTGGACACAACAACCACGATATTTAAGCAGCTCTCAAGCTGCCCACTCTCCACCGAGAGAACCACATCCAGTCTGCTTTTTTTGTGCTCGGATTCTTGTCGTTTTGCTCAAAATCCAGGACGACAAGTGCAGTAACAGAATTCAAAGCCCAACACCCGATCCGGATGAACGACTTGACTTGGGATCGCAGAGGGAATTCACCAAATGAAGGTCTGAAGGTTCAAATGGTGATTACACAGATCATGCTTTCCTTTAGCAGAGGGTGAAAGAATGGGAACTTCTCAGTGGAAAGTGGATTCAAAGAGGGAAGGAGGAAGCAAGAGAGATTTACTGGTGTTATTAGTTGTTGAGGTGTGGGACTGATAAATTCAAATATGCTTAAGTATGAAGGTTTTTCCTGTTGGTACACTAGATTCCTTACATTAATAAACATGAACATAATACTTAGCACATTTGTATTTGATAATCAAGCGTACTTACTTGAAATAGTATAAAGATGAGGAATAGCTCATAAACCACGCTGACACACAACCAAAATCTCCAGTAAGCTGAAAGAAAAAAATAAATAAGGTTGTTCGTACGAACATTACAGAATAGTTACTTAGCAGTGAAATCGTTCTCCAACATGTTCCCCTCTAGATTCACATGCATTTTTAACTATCTTGTGACCACTTTTTCAGTCTCGGCCTAGCGATAAGCTGCGCAGCAGTGTTTGCGCAGCCAGAGTCCTTTTAACAGGGTTCTGCAAATGGACCTGGAAATTCCACACGCTTGTGAGTGTGAATTTCCATTTCCAGCCTGTTATTGGCTTTTCACGGCGTGTTGTTTTGTGAAAGAGACACTAATAGGCCAGAGGCGGGCGCATAGCTCCGGCCCTGGCCTATTGGTGTCTATTACGCGCATTTTCTGACATATGCTTTCAATTATCGTGCCCAGACACGGGCGCGATAATTGAAAGCATATGGCAGCGCGCGCACCACTCGCGGCTTCTGTTTTCGTTTTGAACCTCGCTGCTTGGACAAATGCATACAAATGCATTTAGGAGCCCAAAGGACAAGGAGTGGAAACATCTCTCCCACATCAGAGACGTGAGTATGCAAAAATGTGGCACATGCTTGGCTGAGCAGAGGTTTATCCCGCACCTCCGGTGCCAATGTATTTGTTCACCATCTGCCAGGTAGCTGTTGTGTGTTAATAAACTTTCTGTAGCATCGCTCCTCCCCGAGTAACTTTCCAGTGGGAGAGAGTTGTGTCAGTGCTTTTATCAGCGTGGTCATGTAAAGACATCATGTGGGGGAGGCACGGGGCCTGAGGTGGCTGCAGAGCAGGATGACAGAGACTCGGACTTCCGGAGCCCCCCTCCGACAGGAGCGCTGGCTCCCGTGAAGCAGAAAATGCCCTCTGGGGCAGTCTGACAGATGCGCATTCGACGCGGAATACTTTTTAAGTTAAAAGCACTTTTGACCGGCTGCTTCCACTTTTTCCACAGTGCATGCAGTACATTTGAGAAAAGGCCAGTGTGGGTCACACTCAGTTTGTAGATGAGGTGTTAATGCGCCGCTATTCCTGGAGACGGCGTCGTCCCCTGTGGTCTCCCAGTCACTCCGCTTGGGAGGTGTCACAGCCCCATGTCGCGGGCAGTTAAAAATACAGCACAGGGAGTTGCATGTGCAGCGGAGCTATTTAAAGCTCCCTCTGAGATAAATGCTCTGGTTGTACTGCCACCGGGCGTGTCTGCCGTGGCAGGGGGTGGGGGTTGGGGTAGTGAGAGCTCAGCTCCTAGAGCCTCTGGCTCTGGGAGGGAGGGGCTTCTGGGACACACCCCTCCCTCCCAGAGCTGTATCAACTTGTTCTGTGCGGAGGGAGAGGGAGACCGAAGCCACTTACACGTTGATGCCCAGATGGAAGCGTCAGAAAGCTGGGAGTGGCTTCCATTGATGCAGCAGGTGCAGTGCCACCGGGGCCCAGAGTCCTGCGGGTCCAACTGAACCCTGGTCATTGCTATGATTCACAGTTCAGGCAGCAACCAGGGGTATCGTTTCCTCCCTGGCACTCGGGCCCATGACACACTGGCTAGGCACGCCACTGTCAGAAAGTTGAGGCTGTCACATACGGCTTTAGTAGGCCAGGGTTCCAGATCAGAGTCCAGCGACTTGCTGCTGGGCACCCATCCAGCGTTCCTTGGTTTGACTGACCGTTATAAGCACTGCCACAATTGGGGTGCAGTGCGCGCCTTAGCATCCTAGAACACGGTGCCACTTTACCTGCTGCACTGTTGATAGCTTTACCCCGCTGCTGCCCGCCCACCACGTCCTCACACGAGTGAGTGAAGTTAAGTCGTGTTTAAACAGTCAGGGGCTGTTTCCATTCCCTGGAATCTTGGAGTGTGGGACAGTCAGCCTCCGCTCTAGCTGCCTCAAGCTCAGGCTGCCAGCACTCTCCTCGGGGTCTGATGAAAGCCATATGGGAGAAATCACAGAGGGTTCATAAAAGAACGAACAGCGTCTCACCGGTTTGGTGACGCGGCAACATGAAAGCCCCCGGACTGTGCTTTGGATGCGCGAGCCTTTTTTTGTATTTTCCCACATTCTTCGTGGGGTTTCTGCTCTGCATGTCACTGAGCTCAGACAGTGACTGCCTTTAATTAACAAGCACTACCAAAACCAATAGGCTTCACTTTTGAAATAACACAGAGAGATTCTTATGAATATCGATGTTTATGTGTGCGGCTCAAAGGGACAACAGGTTGATGGATGGATATCTGCCTGATTAGATGTATGAATGGATGAGTGTCTCATCGCATCGATGAGTAATCACCCGAGTTAATGGACGAGTAGATTAGTAAATACATTTGTGAGAGCATGGATTTAAAAACAGTAACAGTAACAAACCAAACCACGTTTTCAGGCTTGCCTCCCAAGCACCTGATGAAGTGTTACCAGCTGTGAATTATAACAGGAAGCGTTTAGTGGCTATCTTCTTTACTGGTTGGGCCTGAAGTATAACCTTACTAAGAGGCTGAAATTAGCAGCAGCAATACAGAAGGCTGTACTGTTCCCATGAGGCATAGGGTCAAGACTGATCTGCATATGGCCATGTCTGAACTGGAGTGGCGTGGTGAGCAAAATAATGATAGATTAAACCCAGATCTTTGACTGGGGGTGAATGTTTTGCCAGTGTGCAACATTCCATCCATCATCTTGTGTGTTTTGCTGTTCGCCCTATGTGGGAAGGGTATGCCAAGACGTGGGTCCCGTGCTCACTACGCCACTGGAGTCAAGCTATCCTGGCTGATGACGGCTGATAGCCAGAAACCGGTCCTAGGATGCTTGATTCCGGTCCAGGGAAGACATGGCTTGGCAGTTCGGGCTGGCCTGTTCCCATGAGGCACAGGGTGAAGAGTGATTTGCATATGGCCATGTCTGAACTGGGGTGGTGTAGTGAGCAAAATAATGATGGATTAAACCCAGATCTGTGACTGGGGTGAATGTTTTGCCATTGTGCAACATTCCATCCATCATCTTGTGTGTTTTGTTGTCTTGTTTCAGAGCACATTACGATGCTGAAAAGCCCACATCCATATCTTGTGCAGAACATTTACAAATGATCACAGTGCTTACAGTGCATGCAAACCAGAAGAGGTCACAGTCTTTCAGAAAAATCTGTTGCACACGGAAGTGCAGGGTAATGTAGGGCAGCTTCCATGCCAAAGCTGAAGCAACTTTGGTAAACATCATCAATGTGGGGTAGCACACCTATTCTTTCCACCATTTTCAATCCCTGCCTGTAGTTATCAAAGTTCAACATCGCGTGCTCAATAACGACGTGCTAACCCCCAACTAGCACGTAATTGAACTAATCATCATCATAAGGGGGCACCGTCGGGCCCCAACTCGTGGCACAGCATTATTTTGCAACTGCATTTGCAATATATTTCATCCTTTACTGCTTATAATTTATATTCATCCTTTTATCCTGTTTTCATTTTCCCACTTTTTCAAAAGTTCATTCCAATTTGACATCCTCATACAAAGGACGGCCATTTCCAAAGTTTCTCATGCTCTTGCGGGGCCATCCGAACCTCTCCCAAGAACACGTACAAGAGCCAGGTCCAAAAGCAGTTTATTAAAACTCAATGCAGTTCAGACCTGAGCGGTCCTTCGTTGAACTTTGATAACTATAGGCAGAGATAGAAAATGGTGGAAAGAATAGGTGTGCTACCCCACATTGATGATGTTTACCAAATGTGAGCCCTTTGGGGGCTCACATTTGGTAAACATCTGGATTTGAGGAAGTCTGGCAGCCACTGCGGTCTCTTTTGTCCATCAAATTTAAAGAAATCACATGCCCAAAATACCTCCGCCTTCTCCGACTCACGGTACCGGAAGGGCCTCCCACTGGACTGTGAGACCGGCTACGGAATTAACTTTGAGTAATACTGCGAAAGCTGAATTAGGCATAGTGCACATCAGTAGGCGGGGGGGTGAGGTTGGTTTGAATATTTTTTGACAATGTTGAGTACTATTGCCTTTCTTATCACTATGTAGCACATAAACCGCTATTGGGCAAGCCTCACAGGCTTTTTGGGGAATATGTTGGCTTGTATTTTCGCAGATCATATCAAATGCAATTATGTATGTTTTGGTCACTGGGAAACAGTGCGGATTGTGAAACGGGTATAAGAATTGTTTTGATGCTAAAGATGTCAATAAAAACAAAGTTAAACCTAAAAACAATAGAGACTAGCTGTGGGATGTCCTATTTCTTTTAAAAACCTTGGTGAGGCAAATGTTATCAATGCTGGTAACAAAAAATGTTCCAAAAGATCTGATTTTGGAGCTGCTCTTAATTGAGGGACCATTTTTGAAATTTCAAGCAGAATATTTAGCTTGGAAGCACTACTCGCCAGAACATTTTAGAAAGTAATAATGTCATCCACCAGATGTAGAAGATGGGGATGCTGCCAGTGAAGTTTGTGAGTGTATAAAGAATGGATATCACTGGAGAATGAAAATCATAATGGCTATCTATGCATTTTTCTTTCTGGCGTACTTCTAGATGGAAGAAGACATGGTGGAAATATTGAAGTTATTTTTGATACTATTCTCAGAGGAGAGAACTGTAGTGGACACAGCCTTTCGAGAATGGTATAGTCAAAAAGTGGAGTGATTTGTTTGAAAAGTATCAAATGAGGGTTCGGTGATAGGGGAGGCCCCATCTTTTGTCAGGTATTTGGATGGTGTTTTAGATTTTTTTTTCTTCCTAGATAAAATTGACGATAGTGACAAGCTTTCCATCAGTGTGTCTACAAAGGAGTGGTTGGCAAAAATCAAAAAACACACCATTGATGAAGACAGGAACCCATTGTGATGCATGGCGAATCTTCATGACCGCATTGCCTCGACTCCCAGGGTGATTCTGAACACGAGAGTCAATGTTTTCATGGGATCTCCGGCACGATCGACTTTGAACATTTGTGTTGTGACGGCATTGGTGAGTTGACTTTTATTTGGTGATACAGGAGTGACAACAGTAATAGAGATTGACAGTGATGCATCAGTGTTCTTGCCTTCGACGTCTACGTTCTCAAAGTCAAGGAAGAGAGTCAAGAAAGAGACTTTTCATGGACAACTTTGAACCACTTTCCTTTATGTAGAAATTGTAAAGTACACAGCTCTGATGATGGGGGAATCTTCAAAATGCCACATTCCTATTTTAATGGTTGTCAGGCTGCTCTGTGGTCACTATGAGGGTGAATGTAAAATGCTCCTTGTCCTTTATGTGCAGGGGATCAACCTAATATTTCTCAGTGTCTACCAGTACACCCCCCTCCAAAGGCAGTTCACATTATGAGGGTGGTCCTCCATTCAAATCAAGTCAAGCTAAATTTTTTCATATATAGCTTTTGATACAGATATACAAGACATCAATTTGCATGGGGGAATATGGCATCAATAGGACTCATTGTGCTCGTTTTCGGGTGTGGCTTGAAAGCTGACTCCCAATCGCACACTGTGGGTTTCTTTAGACTTTATCTGCATAAAACACCATTCGACCAAAGCTCTGAAGTTCTGCTGTGAGATTGGCCTCAGTGTCCTTCATCTAAACTGCATGAACTACATGTACACTTTCCCTGGTCCAATCAATGCTTTTCCCAAACTCGTTCTTAAAGCACTAGGCGACTTTAATATCCATTTTGATGACCCCTCTGACTCTCTGGCAGTAGATCTTCAGGGTGATATGAAAGCGTTCGAGATTAACCTGGTCAATTCAGGTGCAACACACGGGAAGGGACACTTGCTCGACCCCATTTTTTCGAACTCGGAACGCCTTAAAGTACTGCCCGCGCTGGTTCTGCCCTGGACAGATCATTTTATGGTTCCGGCCCTGTGGCAGTTTGATGTCCCAGTGGTATCTACACCTAGAGTATACACGGTGGAAAGAGCCTGGTCTAGGCTCCCAGTGGACACCTGGGCAGTACACTTGGAGGCGACATGTCCCCCCCCCGGGCCTGACCCGCTAGTCGCTGATGCGAACTTACACACCTGGTTGACCAACTCGCTCGATGCTATCCTCCCTAAAAAAAGACTACTCACCAGGGGTGAGAGAGTGGGCTCAGCTTCCTGGTACACGCCAGAGCTCAGAGCTTTGAGGAAGGGTTTCAAGAGGCAGGAGCGGATCTGAAGAAGGGACTGGGGCGAAGTGAGCCGGAGAGAATACCGGGCAGCACTTAACATCTACAAATCCGCCATCCGGGTAGCGAAATCCAAGTTCTTTGAGGAGAGAATAGGACTCTCTTCTAATTCCCCGAAAGAGTCGTTTAAGGTCATCAGAGAACTTCTGCGAACCCCCTAACCTCCGGTCACTCATGACAACCCGCGTGAAAAATGCTCAGAATTAGCCTCGTTCTTTAAATCTAAGATTGAAAACATCTTGGCGTCCCTCCCTCGGTTAGCGCAGGAGCAATCCTCTGAATGCTACCCTGGGTCTCAGCCTGGGGTGAGGACAGCAGAACTGGACTCCTTGGGTCCAGTCACTGTGGACGAGGCTCTTGGGGTCTTGGTGACCCTGAAGAGTGGGTCTCCGAGAGATCCGGTACCGATGAAATACCTGAAGAAGGTAGCTTCTACCATCGGCGGCCCAGTGACGGACCTTTTGAACCTATCCTTCACCCAAGGAGTTGTGCCTCCCAGCTGGAAAGGAGCGGTAGTTAAGGCCCTCCTGAAGAAGCCTAGCCTGGATCCCGCTGACCTTGCTAATTTTAGGCCTATCTCCCTGCTTCCCGGCCTTAGCAAGGTGGCGGAGAAACTTGTGAATAGGCACCTTTCGGGTTTTTTGGAATCCAACTCTCTCTTGGGTGACTCCCAAACGGGTTTTCGCCCTGGCCAGGGGACGGACACTGCCCTGCTGGCAGTCGTGGAGAATGCCAGGAGCATTTTGGATTCAGGGGGATCGGAGGCAGTGATCCTCCTGGACCTTAGTGCGGCATTTGACACCGTAGACCATCAGGTGTTACTCCAGCGGCTGTCGGGGGTGGGGGTCTCCGGGTTAGCCCTGAAATGGCTCGCGTCCTTTTTAGAAGATCGGACGTTTGAGGTTTGGGAAGGCCACGAGAAGTCGACATCGGTTCCCCTCCAGTGTGGTGTGCCACAGGGCTCATCGTTGAGCCCCACACTATTTAATATCTATATGGCCCCACTGGAGAGTGTGGTACTGCCACTGGGTATCAAGATCATTAGCTATGCGGATGATACCCAGTTGGTGGTTGGGCTCCCCCAGCCGGCGAACCAACCCGACTTGCTGCACACATGTTTAGCCAGGGTCTTCACCTGGATGTGCAACTCAGCACTTAAACTTAACGGTTCAAAAACCGAACTGATTATGCTGGGGAACTCCCCTCCCTCCCTGTCCCCTAGTAGCTGGCCTAGCTGTTTGGGAGAGCCACCTACCCCAAAACAGGAGATTAAGAGCTTGGGGGTGTGGCTGGAGCAGGATTTATCCTTCAAGACACACGCAAAAAAGACCACAGGCGTGTGTTTCGGCCTGCTCCGGTCAGCCCGGAAGATCCTACCCCTCCTCCCGATGGCCACTAGGAGGTTACTAATCCAGGGTCTCATCATTTCACGGCTGGACTACAGCAATGCGCTGTTTCTGGGGGCTCCAGAATCCACTCTAAACAAATTGCAACAAGTGCAAAATGCTGCCGCCAGGCTTTTGACGGACTTTCCCAGGCGGCAGTCAGCCCGACCTGCGCTGAAGGCGCTCCACTGGCTCCCTGTGAGAGAGAGAGGGTGAAGTTTAAAGCACTCTGCATGGCTCACAAAATCTTGCAGGGAAAAGGGCCCCCTATCCTGCGGAGCATGGTCCAACCTTATAAGGCCTCTCGCGCCCTCCGCTCAGACCACCAACATCTCTTGCAAGTCGCGAAAGTAAAAAAAGCCAGGACTGGCGGCAGAAGATTTTCCGTCAACGTGGCAGCGTTATGGAACTCTCTTCCGCATGCCCTTCGCTCTGAAACTGGCACCTTGCGATTTCGCAAACTTTTAAAGACTCCTCTGTTCCCTGCTTAGTGCTCTGCTGTTTTGGTGCATACTCTGGACGAGCGCTGGGATGCCCAAGGGTAACCATGCGCTATACAAGACTCAATAATAATAATAATAAATAATAAAGCTTGCTTAAGGTGACTCATGAAGCACTTCTTCACCAACATGGTGTAATAACACCTCAGCCATTCTTTCAGGAATTTTATAGGGGTTTCTTTTCCACTGATTGTCTGGCATACCGAACACTCCATGCGATATGGCTGGAGGTCTTTGGAGGTAAAGCGGGTGAACATGCAAAATTTAACCAGGGTTTTCTCCTTACCAACCCCCAACCAGTGTCAGTCTCATGTTAAACCAGATCAAAGGTAGTGACTCTGACAAGTGTGCACTTAAATTTGAGCTGCATATAGGTTACACTCAGAGCACACACAAATCATTCTAGTCAATATCTGAAGCTGAAAAGAATGAATGTGAAAAACAGATTGGTGTAATAAATCCCCACAACAGTAGATGACAGTAGAGTACAAAGAATGTGAATCTACAATAGCTACATTTTGCAAAGATTTTCTAAAGCCAGTCACAGAGAAGTTATCCTTCTGCTTTCCCCACGCATGAAAAGGTCAAAAGGGGAGAAACTTTAAAGGGGTATATAGATTGAGTAGAAACAGATCAAGTAGAAAATAAGTCTCTCCCTTGCAAAATATCATATCTGCCATGTGCGGATGATGGTTGAAGTGGGTTTTGGTTGAATTTCCCTTGTCAAGGAGTAGAATAATATCTTCATGGATAAAGCTCTTCATAAGTACTTCCATCAAAATGATGATGCAGACACCTCGCGGGGAATCTGGCTTGTTTAAGATTATCAACATCCATGGACACAAAACAGGCACAAATAATATGCCATTCTAATTTCAGTTAGGACTATAATGACAATTTCTAGTCTGCCAATCTGGTATAATTCAAACACATTAAAATTTATACAGCAACCAATGCTAAAGTCCAATTTGTGATTCAAATCCAGTTGTAAAAGGGACAAATCAGTAAAGAAAAAAAACCTAGAGTTTCAACACGTTTGGTTTGTGCTAAGATAGCAGTTGAATTTGAAGGCAGCACAAAGCCTACCATAGCAAATCAACCTAAAACAACATCTCTACAACTTCCCATTGGGGTATAAAATGCACGTTTAAGTAATTTGATGCAGTAGCAAAGATGTATAGAGGCTCCAAGTAAATTTGTAGTATTTGCATTTCCAACCATACTCTGATATATTGCTCTAAATTGGTTTACTTTATGATCAGTATCAGAAACATGAGTTAGCCTTGACTGATCAAGATTAACATGACAGTATACACTTTTGCCCCAGGATCAGACTAAATCGAAGGAAAAGTTGCTAAATGTAACAATATACACAACGCCACTTCAATATTGTCCTTTAGTGTTCACAAGCCAATGTGATCTAATGCAAAGATTACAATTCTATTTGAAATTACCTGGGTGAGGTCTTGAAAACGGCCCATCTTTAGCTTGTGTGACACCAAAGCATAAGAACACCAATATACTTGCAACAATGCCTCTGAAACGTAAAATGACACTATTAGGTGCATCAGTTGCTCTACATGTCTCTTAGACAGACACTATATAATAATAACAGTTTTCTTTTTGAAGTAAAATCATCTAAAAGAGAAATATACATGGCAAAGGTCTGAAATTAAACAACTACTTCATAATCCAAAAAAGCATTGGCAAGGCCAACATGTCTGGCGAAATGAAAGTCATTCTTCATTAACTGTCAAGTTTGTGCTTGTGGCAGTATATATGAGAGGGTGAATGTGATGGGTCAATAAGTGATTAAAATACACGGATGGAAAAATTGGATGAATGAACGAGGGTGTGCATAGGTACATACAGACAGGCTATGTTCATTTTAAGTCTATTTAGATAGCATTAATGTTAAGCACAGTACAGAGGCAAAAAAGAGCACAGCATAGACCTATCAATGTGAAAGACAATGGTACACAAAAAGACAATTTGGATGTGCTTAGCAAAAAACAGAAGCTATCTGGAAAAAACTGTGGGTCCACTGGTAAAGCCCTAGTGGGCCCTAGTGCAGGATTATAAAAAAATGGCAGAGTTCTTTTCGACACATGTCGACTGCGATACACCTTGGACATTGCGTTGTGTACATGCATTTAATGCTTCCGATACCACCCTAGTGGGTCCAATTTGTTGGTAATTACCATTAAATAGAAGTGTACTGTCTAAAGTAAAGTACTATAATAAGATCATACACGAGTATATCCAAAATGGAAAGAAAAGAAATGGCAGTGATGGCCTTTACATCATTTTACAAACTGCATCCTATATTTATTAATTCATAAATATATAGAAAACAAATAGATTATTATTACTATCCTATTAATCTTAAAACCTATTAAATGTGTAGGGGCCTAAATTCCTAATCAATATTTATTGCCCCATAAATATTTAAAATATAATCCAATTCATGTTCAATTGAATAAATAGGAACCTAAAGCGCGAATATGTATTGCCTCATAAATATCTGAAATCAGATTCAATGTTGAATTTGCCAATTATGTGGATCAATCACTGCCCATCATCGTGCTGTATATAGCACCAAATACATGCCGGATAGGCTATTCTATGTACTCTGCCTGGAAAAGTGCTTGTGCCTAAAAAATAAAAGAGGGTGTTAAAAATATCATTATAAAACTGCCTTTGGTTAGATCGAGGTGGTCAGGCATATGCATTAATGTTGTGGAACTAGTGCTAAAGTTGAAAAAAACTGATAAGGAACTGGATTACAGGCATGTAAAGAAATCTTCGCTCGAGGTTAACCAATTGGGCGTCTTAGTGTCCAGCTCGAAGATATATCTGGTTTCTAATTTCCTCAACAGGGCTTCTAGGTCGCCACCACGTCTAAGTGGCGGGACCATATCGACCACAAAATAACTAAGGTATTACCGGCGGCTGCCATGGACCTCCTTAAAATGCCGGACTACTGGATATGTTGCATTCTGATTCCTGATTGCCCTCATGTGCTGGAGTATACGTTTGTGGACCTGCAACTTGGTACTACCAACATATCGCAGGCCACACGAACACTCCAGCACATAAACAGCAAAATCAGTTTTGCAAGTCAGTTTTTTGGATATAGTTTGTGGAGCATCATAAAAGGGAGTTCTGCATGATGCTGTACTCTTTCCTAGTTTGCAAGTGCATTTGATAAATCCTTTAGTTGGCTGTAACCAGGTATTTTTGGTTACTACCTCCGGACAGCTTTTTACGAGCATGTGTCACTCGTAGACCGTGCTTTCCAGAAAGTGACTTTAGGAGCTTCTGTCAGGGATTCACCAATCACAGGGTCATTACGAATTACTGACCAATTTTTGTTAAAGATTTTGCGCAACACACGATGTTGGCGGCTGTAGGTTATTATCAATCTCGGGGGATAAGCAGAGGTTGAAGGTACAGTAGCTTCTACATCAGCTCTAGCACTAGGACATAAGGCTGTGGACCTAGAAATAGACCTAATTTTCATAATCACCTTATCTATAATTTCTGCAAAAAAAACCCTAGCCAAAAACCTTTTCTTGCTGTCAATTTGGGCTGAGAAACAGTCCTCATCCACACTACAAATGCGTCTGATGCACAGCATCTCATCATAAGGTATGCTGCGTATCAGATGGTCTGGATAGTGACTGTAGGCGTGAAGCACCATATTGCCCGCCATAACTTTGCGGTGCAATTTAGTTTCAAGTTGACTGTTCTGGACATACATCTCCACATCCTGGAAATTTACAGACATCTGGCTGGCTGGTGCTGTGAACCGCAAATTGAGGCTGTTAACATTGATTTCTTGAATGAAAATAGACGCTGCCATCTCAGACCCTTTCCAAATGAGAAATAGATCGTCGATGTAACGATACCAGACAACAATGTTATCATTAAGAACTTGCTTGTATCTGGTGCTGACGACTTGCTCCTCCCACATCCCTATATGCAAACAAGCATAACTGGGGGAGAAGCAAGCCCCCATTGCCACACCTCTCATTTGTTGAAATACTTTCCTCTGAAACAAACAAAAAATAATTATTGTTTAGACAAGTAGAAATCATTTTCATGTTGCTGCGGTTCATCATGCACAGGGATTTACTCCTTAAAAAGTGCTCAACTGCCTTGATGTCATCCAAGTGAAGTATGCTTGTATATAAAGCAGTGACTTCAAGGGTAATCAACAAGTAACCATCCTGCCAAGTTATGTTCTCAATTTTCCTCAGAAAGTCCCCTGTATCCTGCAGGTAAGATGGCAATCGCTTGACATGCTCCTGTAAAAAGTAGTCGATGTATCGCAAGGTATTGTCCATAATACTGTTCCTTGCTGATGGATTATCGGCCTACCGGGGGGCATGGTTGAGTCCTTGTGTATCTAGTGGATTAGATAGATCACGGGATGATTCACCTTAAGAAACTTAAATTCATCGATGCTCAGTACTCCAGCACTTTTCCATGATAACAAGCATGATAACAAGCATGCTGCTTTAACAGTTTGCCAGTCACTACGTTTTACGTTTGTAGCACTGGCAATCATTTAAATGGAAAAGTACATCTTACGCGGCCACAGGACAACATTCCCACCCTTATCCGATTGGCGGATGATTACATTGTCATCATCCTGCAATTTCTTTATGAGTTGCCCATAACTTTTGTTTATTATATTTTCGCCGCATGTGTGTAGTGGACCTGTGTAGTTTTTTTTAGTTGGCTGGTCACCAATTCATTATAAATGTCGGTGCTGTCATGCAACATAATCGGGTTGAAGGTAGACTTGGGTTTAAATTGCGTTAAGCCAGGCGTTTCCACTTTGGGAAAGGGATCGTCTTCAACAGATTCACTCCCATTACATTCTGAATTTCTTTCACAAGAATGACGAAGCCATGTGCAGTTCCATTAGATTTTATTTTCGTCCGTGTTTCGTTGCAGTCGTGGTCACTGGTCACAGAGCCAAGGAACGCTACAATTTTTTTAATTATTCGTGATAACACGTGACATGTTTCTGAACTACAACAAGTGATAGGGAAGACAGACTAGTAGTTCCAAACTACAGGTTTCGCGTATCATGGACATAATACATAAAATACATTATAAAACGATTTTAAACAAACAACTGATTGCGTAAATCAAACTCTATTTGCGCCCAAACTAATTTAGAACTCACTACCTTGAAGTGCAGATTTAGTAGTAGAGGTTACCCAAAGCAATGGATCGAGACGGCCATTAACAGTGTTAAAAAAGAAAAGACAGGAAATACTATTTAACAGGGAGATGAAACAAACCAAAGAAAACAACAAGTCAGTGCAGGTTCATAACATTTAGCAAACAGAAAGATACAATAAGAGGCATTCTGAATAAACACTGGCCCATAATAAAAAATGATCCCATCCTTGGCATAGTAGTCCCCCGGGTTGACCTATTATGTAATTGATGCAGTGGAGAATGACCCTAGTAAGAAGAGACTAACAAGGTTGGAATCTCGCTACATAATAGAACTGAAATCCAAACAGCCAGAAGATTTTAATAATGAAGAAGATTTATACACACACTTGTGAAGTCAGTAAGAAGAGCTAAAAAAGTAAAACAGTAATACATGTATAATATAATTGTATATATATTTCTAGGTATATTTTATAGACAGAAATGGTAAGATTCAATGAGGGGAAGTTCCATAGACAGTGTCATGTCGTATGTACATATGCCCACTAGGGCGTGATGAGAGAATACATTAGGTGAAAAGGAAAAGTTATACATTGGGCACTTATTTGTATGAATTATTTATGAATAATGTAAGTCTGTGAGCCCACTGGGGCGCAATCCCATAGTATAAGATTTGCATGCTAGAGTACCATACGCTGCAAGTGACGCCACTAAATTAATTTGGGCTCAAATATAGTTTGATTTACGCAATCACTTGGTTGTTTAAAATGATTTTATAAATGTATTTTACGTATTAGTTCCAAACTACTGGTTTCACATATCATGGCCATACTAGTCTGTCTTCACTATCACTTGTTGTAGTTCAGAAACATGTCACGGGTTATCACGAATAATTTTTAAAATGGTAGCGTTCCTTGGCTCTGTGACCAGTGACCAAGACTGCCACGCAGTTGAAACGCGTCTGGGAGCGGCCGATAATTAAATCTAATGGAACCGCACACAGCTTCGTCATTCTGCTGAAAGAAATTCAGAATAATTAGGACCCGAGTCTTGTAGGGTCAGGACAGGCGAAGCAACTCTCGTTCAGGTGGAGGCGATTGATACAGAAGGCAAACAGAAGCGAATATATATATATACACACACATACATACATACATATTACCTACTGGCGGTCGCCAGTAGGTAGTTATAGTTAGTATCGATTTCCATAGGGAAATCGCAACATTCTATTTGGAATAACTTTGGCGCCGGTTGAGGAATCTGCCTGAATCTTTCAGCAACTTTTCCTCGCGGGGCTCCGCGCCTTCCCTGAAAGTTTGGGGGGGATTCGTCAAGCGGGGGCCGAGATAAAAGGGGGTCCCAAAACGTGTTTTCCCCATGTTAATTTCCATAGGGCGGTCTGTCGCACTTTTAGCTCGAACGGCTGAATGGATTTTCACCAAACTTGGCAAAATTGTAGGAACTGGTAGCCCGATGTGCCTTTGCTATGTCTCAAGATATGTGGTTCAGAGGATTTTGAGTAATTTAGGTAAAAAAAAATGTATATATCTGTAAGCGCGCCCCGGTGCGCGTACCGGGGAGCGCTCCGGGCGCGCCACGCGACCTGCGCACGGGAAGCGGATTGGCTCTCGGGTGTCTGTAAACATTCGAAACAGTTCGCAGCGGCCCCCATCTTGTGTCTCGGTAGGATCGAGACACAGAGGTGGTAAAAACAAAAGGGAAAATAATGAAAAGGGGGCAGGGTACACCCCCCCTGACCCTCTAGGTTTGATGTGGGGGCCATAAAAGGGTCCCTCGGGTAAAAAAAAAAAAAAATGTTTTTTTTCGATTTTCGCGGGGGGAGCGCCCGGTACGCGCACCGGGGAGCGTACCGGGGAGCGAATAAAAAAAAAAAGATTGCCAGAGTGCTAAACATTTTAGCAATTTTTTATAAATGGGAGGTAGTTCTGAAAAGAACTTTTTCTTTTATTGTTTTTGTTGTTTTATATTTTTCTGAACATTTTTATTTTTTATTTTTTGAACAATTTTATATTTTTTTGGTGTTTTGTTTGGGCGGAACAACGAAAAACAGGCATTAGAAAGGGCTCAACAGGAGCAAAAAAAAATAAAAATTACTTCTTGGGGTGTTTTGAGCACTTGTAGTTTTCAAATGCTCTATTAATTAAAATATTAATTAAAATGATACTCCTCTCCCCATAAGAAATTAGTGCACCACAATAAATGCACACTAGCTTCATGTGCACAAAATTCTTTTGAATACTTGGGACCGTCTCCCTCGCCTCTGGTCCCGATAGAGTTTCCTGTGACGATATACTGTCCACAGGAGTTGGTGGGTTATCCTGGAGGTGACGCACCTCAGCAACGCTATAATTGATTGGATGCCACCTCTGCATGTGGCGGTGCATAGTATAGTTTCCAAAACTATACTTTTTGTCTGTGCCTCGGGACAGAACTGCATTGCAAATGAGGCATGTCACGTACCGGGCATTGACCTTTTTTTGCTCTCGAGGGTAAGAAAAAAATTGCCATATAAAATGGTCTATGTGGTGGGATTGCCGGGGCTCTTCACGCAAGAACTGCCTCGGCTCTACCTCCTCTTCCTCTTCTTCTTCCTCTTCCTCTGGGTTTGGAAGGAACTGTCCTAGGTCGTTGTGGTGGTGGTGGGGGTCCACTAGCTGCAGCTACTACAGATGCCATGACTGAACAAGCAGAAACAGGTCTTCCTCTCACAAAGATGAAAGTCAGAGTGAGGAAAAAAGGTGGGGTTTTCATCATTTGGGAAAAAAAAGTGTTCTGGACCAATGAAAAGTGTTATTTTCAAGTCACATGATCCAAGCTTTCATCATTTGGAAACCAAAACTGATCTGCACCAATGAAAAGTGGTATTTTCAGATCACATGACCCGATGCGCTTACGCTACGCGCCCCGGGGCGCGCCGCGTAAGCGCGTCATGACGTTGCGCGATCGTATGCGATCACGTGATTCCGGGTGCGCTTACGCAGTGCGTCATATGACGCATCACGCGACTACGCGAAACGTCATGATGTTGTTTTCGTTCGCGGGAATAGCGCTCTCGGGACGCTCCCCGGTACGCGCCCCGGTGAATCAGTCTGCTCAGTGCGTCTGCCTGAACTTTCTGCACACCTGGTGGATGAGTAGCCGTTATCGTCAGTCCTCTGGCCAGGAGCCAGTGCCAGATTGCCTGCGCCTCCTGCGACAGAGTGCGCGATCTCGACCCCCCCTGCTTGTTGAGGTAATACATTGTGGTCGTATTGTCCGTCTGAACAAGCAGAGAGTTGGTCCAGAAGGACGGATGAAAGGCCTTCAGTGCCAAGTGAACAGCTCTGAGTTCCAGGAAATTGATGTGGTACGTGGACTCCGTCGGGGACCACGCCCCTTGAATCTGTAAGTCTCCGGAGTGCGCCCCCCAGCCGTGGAGCGACGCATCCGTCACGATAGTCTGCATGGGAATGTCCTTCTGGAAGGGAACCCCTCTGAGGAGATTCTCCGCTGAACACCAATTCAGAGACTGAAGAGCATGCAGAGACAGTCATATCCTGTCGTCCCAAGATCCTTTCCTCTGATCCCACTGATCCTCCAAGCACTCCTGCAATGGTCTCATGTGCAGTCGTGCATGTGGCGTGAGGAAGATACAAGAGGCCATCGACCCCAGTAGAGAAGACACCGTCCTCACTGTTGTAGATGGAGCGGTCATAAGAGCCTGAGCCTTCCGAAGGAGTGATAATCGTCTCTCCTCCGAAGGAGACACGCTTGCCGACAGCGTATTGATGGAGGCTCCCAAGTACTGTATGCACTGGACCGGAGTAGGGACAGACTTGGACATGTTGATGTGCAACCACAGCTTGTTCAAGAGAACGCAAGTCTTCCGGAAGTGCGCTTGAGCATCCGAGAAGGAGGAGGCCTTGATCAACCAATCGTCCAGGTACGGGTAGACAAACACCGTGTTCTTCCTTAGGTGTGCAGCTACCACTGCCATGCACTTCGAGGATGTTCTGGGCGCAGACTTTAGCCCGAATGGCAGTACTGTGTACTGATAATGATTGGCGCCGACTTGGAATCGCAGGAACTTCCTGTGTTTGTGTGGAATGGGCACATGGAAGTACGCATCCTGTAGGTCTATAGCACATAGCTAGTCTCCCTGTTGCAGCTGAGGATAAATCTGATGCATCGACAGCATGCGAAACTTCTCTCTGCGAATCCACTTGTTCGCTTGTCGCAAATCCAGAATGGGCCTGAACTCGTTCTTGTCCTTCTTGCGAACCAGAAAGAACCGGGAGTACAGACCTCTTCCTCTTTGAGACAGAGGTACGTCTTCTATCGCCCTTTTCCTTAACAGGATATCTGCCTCCGCCTGGAGCTCGCGCAGTTGAAACTGCGAGCTGACCGGTGGAATCGATGGAGGCGGGCGGGTGAACCGAAGACTGTATCCATTGCAAACAATATTCAGCACCCACTTGTCCGGAGTAATTTTTCTCCACTCTGCCAGAAAAAATTGAACGCATCCCCCCACCGGAGCGGGTAACGGATGTAGGGAAAGTAACCGCTCAGGGTCGAGACCCGGCTGCGCCTTTGTTCGCTGTAGAGGACTGCTGGCCTCCTCTACCCTTCTGGCGCTTCTGGAAGGGCGTCCAGAACTGCTGCTGTTGTTGCTGCTGCTGTCCCGAAGCCTGCCCTTGCCCTCTGCCCTCTGCCCCGAACCACCTCTGGAACGGGCGGTAGGCCTTCTTTTCTTTGGGCTTCTCCAACCCAACCGCCGTCAGGGTCTCGGCCTGTGCTTTCATGCGGGCCATCTCATCGTCCGCATGCTTGCCGAACAGGGTTTCCCCCGAGAAGGGCAGATTGGCTACCCGCTGCTGGGCCTCCGGCTTGAGTGATGTGAGCCTGAGCCAAGCATGGCGCCGCTGGTTGATCCCATGACAGGACCCATGGGCCGTCAAAAGTGACCTGGTTCGAAACCAGCATCCCCTCCTTCAGGATCTCCTGGAAATCCTTCTTCTTGTCTCGGTAGTAAAGGGCGAGACAAGTGCTTCTTATGAAGTGTCTCAAAAATCACGGACGTCGTAGGTGTTGGAGCCGTGACCGTGATTCCCAATCTCGCTGCACCCCTCAGGAGAACATCCTGGAACGTGCTGATGTCGTCTACAGGAGACACTCTCGTCCTCGGGGATTCCGATAAAGTCGGGGAGTAGGTCCTGGAAGAGTCCGTGAGGGACCGTGATCCGTGCCTCCTGTGGCGCCGTCTCGACCTTGTGGAGGACCTGTGACGACTTCGCGATCTCCCCCTCTGTCCGGAGCGGTATCGTGACCTCCTTGGCTTCGGCCGTCCCGCCGGTTCCACCGGGGCGGGCGACTTCGGCTTGGCTGGGGCCCTCGGCCGAGGGGTTCCCTTAGGAGGAGTCGGAAACCGCGGCAGTGAACCTGACCTCGGAGGAACCGGAGGAGGCGTGTCAGCCGGCAGCTGAGGTTGAGGAGGAAGTGGTGGAAGTGGAGGTGGGGTGGGAGCCCGCGGAGGAAGGCCTCTCGGTAATGGAGGAGGAGGAGGCGTAACTAGCTTAAGCCTAGCAGGGGTATACACAACGGAGTACACCGATCCCGGCGAGCCGTCCCTCCTTACTAGGCTGGGACGATGGAGTCTCTCATAGGCACTTGACGCCTGCCAGACTGACTCCTGGCGCCAGAACTCCTTCTGCGCCTGCTCGGCGTCGAAGAACGGCGACCCGACGGCGAGCGTCAGCCCCTCGACGGCGAGCTTCGTCTCCTTGACGGCAAGCGCCTGTCCCTCGACGCCGAATGCCTAAGCCTCGACGGCGACCTCCTACGCCTCGACGGCTATCTCTTACGCCTCAATGGCGATCTCTTACGCCTCAACGCCACCTCCTGCGCCTCGACGGCGACCCTCGCCTCGATGGCGATCTTCTCCTCGACGCCGAGGATCCCCTCGACGACGACCTTCTCCTCGACGCCGAGGATCCCCTCGACGATGACCTTCTCCTCTTCAACGACGGCGAACGGCGGTGTCGCCATGACAGCAAGCACCGACGCCGGGCCACCTCTCGACGTCGAATACTCGACGACGACGACGAAATAGTCACCAGAGACCTCGACAGCGGTCTGTTCAGTTCCCTCGACGCCGAACGTCGACGTCGCTTCGACCCAGAGCCCTGGGGAGACGGGGAGCAGACTGCAGTCATCCCTCTTGACGCCGTAGTCGGTGCAATTGACACAGACGGAGAATGGGGACGTTTTCTGGTCTTCCTGCCCCTGGGGAGCCCCCCAGAGTCCTCAGCAGGGGCAGAGGAAGCCCCTCCAGACCCACCTTGTGCCTTCTGTCTTCTGTCTTCGAGGCCCTGAAGCCTGATCTTCATCCTATCCCTCAGGGTCCTGCTAGAGAAACCCTGGCAGATGTCACACTCCTCTGAGACATGAGATGAAGGAAGGCAGATGATACACACCTCGTGTGGGTCCGACTTGGCCTTCTTCCTGGAGCCCTCAGGGCATTTGTCGAATAATGCAGGCATATTGACTTTGAAGAGTGCACCAAAACACACACACCAGGAAGCAAAGCCTCAAAGTACTTCAGAAAAGTACTCAAAAAAGTGAAAATAGTGAACAAATCACCAAATAAACCCTTGAAAAGGGAGAGCTCAATGCTCCAGGGTCCTGTTTGCAGGAGCCGGAAAAAAGAAATGAAAGTAAAAGGGACCTGCAGTGCATTCTGGGATACTGTGAAGTTCTGGAAAGTTCACTTAAAGGCACAGTATCCTGTTCTGAGCCACATAATGGCAGCCTATGGGGCTTGTCTGTCCATGTCTTCCTCTATATCACTCCAGAGCGTTTTTGCTGTTAAAGCAAGGGAAATCTGGACAGGCTTTGCTGTTTGTGGATTTTTGGTGGAATTTCTAGTTGAAGTACTGGACAGTGTAGCCTGTGGATATAGGCTGCATTATCTGTCTTTAATTCTCTCTTAAGTGTCTGTGCAGTTCTGCATTTTTCGACACCTTAAGAGATTATTTTATGATTGCTCCGGGGTCCACGCACATGGGCGGGACTATTCACTAGATTATGACTATACACAGAGATCCCCTACTACAGAAATAAACTGGATCACTGGGGGATCACCGGGGCACGACTCTATCCGAAATAGGCTAAACCTTATGTGGTGGCCCCTGTGAATCAGTCTAAGCCCCCAACAAGATATCATATAGAGCATCACTATAAAGGAGTGCTTGCTCCACCACCGTTTGGCCCTGATGGGGGGACCTCAATGAGGGGCTAAGTAGTCAATGCCACAGATGGAAGAGATAAATCCCACACCACAGAAACATGCTTGAGCATGTCCGCTAATGAGGAGCTCAACTCCAAGTCAAGGCCAGGGGGGAAAGGAGGCCCGAGACAGGGGAAGACTATCTGCATTGCGTGAAGCCAGTGGTTTAACCAGCTGTTCTGCAGGGGATAGTGTCAGCCATGTGGTGGAGAGACCCAACTGTGTGGCAACTTCCTTTGACATTTCTCCGTAGGAAAAACCAGAGGGGGCACCGCAGAGAGCAGAGGGAGGGTGTCTAAGTTAGACGGCATTACCAACGCCGTGCCAAACTCCGAGTTGCACTGAAGCCACATTGGGAGAAGAAAGTAGTGTGCTGCCAACAGCATTGTTGGCTGAAGGGGCACAGGTGCCGTAGGTGTGAACCCCGAAGGACTGTGCACGGACGCCAGAACGGATTCGATAATCGAATCAGAAGGCCCAGCTGAGGCTGCAGGCGATCCAGTCGGCACGGATACAGGAAAGGCACTCCTTACCTCATTGGGGCCCTTAGGCACTCCAGGGGAAGAACAAAAGTTACTTACCTGTAAACTGTGGTTCTCCAGTATTGGTGTCTTTCATAGATTCACATGCTTGAATATTCCCCGTCCGAGTGGGAGTCCCACGGTACATAAAATAGTAGTAAAAAAAATCACATATATAAAAATATATGTCATAGTAATAATAATAATAAAGTAGAATTTAATAATAGAATGCTTGAAAGTACCATAGAATATTATTAACACATAAGGAAGCATTGAGGGAGAATCACTTTACTGGCATATCCATGTCGTTATGATAGTCCAAATTCCAGCCAATCAGGCTGTCGCACCCTCTAGAACCTTCTCCTCAGAAGCTCAGGCCCTCAGATTTTCGTAGCACAAGAGTGACAAAAGAGTGGATGAGGAGAAGAGAGCCTCTGAGGGGAGGAAGGGTGGATCGCATGTGAATCTATGAAAGACACCAATACTGGAGAACCACAGTTTACAGGTAAGTAACTTTTGTTCTTCTCCAGTATTGGGGTGTCTTTCATAGATTCACATGCTTGAATAGAATAGCAAGCACTTGCCAATATATCCATAAAAGGTTACAACTGTAATGCATGAACATATCGCATATTTTTTTTTTTTGGAAGACCTTTATTGCACATTATCATCCGAACACAGCTTAGGGCCTACAACCTCTGGGGCCGAACGCGATAACATATCGCATATTTAACAAAGACTATTAATGGTACACTGATCCAAAAATGCAAAAACCTTTTATGGCAGGAGGAGGGAAGCAACAGAGGCTCACCTTACTTGAAAAAATTCAGAAGCACCGCTTGACCCACTGCAGTGTCTGCGCTGTCAATTACTTCCAGACAGTAGTGCCTTGTGAAACATATGTCTATTGGACCACGTTGCCACTCAGCAGATCTGAAGAAGAGGCACTCAAGCGAATAGGGCAGTGAAGTATGAAAACTGCCCTTGTCGAGTGGGCCCTTACCGGAGTAAGTAAGGGCTTGCCCATCTTTGTATGACAAAAAGATAGCTGATGTCAAACTATGGGGCAATGGTTTGTTTGGTCACTGGATGCACTAAACGCATCCGCTGATAGACAGGAAAGGTGGTCTAGCTTGCGAATGCAGCTGTCCGTTGCATGTAGAATGTAATACATCGTTCGAAATCTAAAGAATGTAGAGTGCGCTCAGCTGAAGACGGAGAGTTTGGAAAGAAAGTTTCATAGGATGACTGGTTCATAAAGGTCAAAGTCAGATAGGACCTGTGGTATAAATAATGGATTGGTGCGCGGCACCAGAGAGTCACTTGGAAGTTGAAGGTAAATATATTTGATGGTAAAAGCTTGAATAGGACTCACACGTCGAGAAGACGTGAGAGCGAGTAGGAGGGAAACTTTCCCTGTGAGAAATGTCGAATCCGAAAATGGATTGGAATGGATTGGTTAAAAAGAAGCTTAGAGAAGCTGGGCTAATACGACGTTGAGGCGCCGAGTAGGCGGGGAACGCCCGATGGGCGGACACATCCTGTAGAGGCCATTAAAGAACTTGCGAATAATCCGGGAGGAATAGAGAGACCTGAATCCATCATGGCGAAAACGAGAAGTGCAGCCAGTACTTTTCAAGTCGAAATGAGAAAAGGGCTGACTTTGCCATAAGGAGGAAAACAGGTATGGTTTGCTCTGGTGTAGCGTGCACAGAATTGATGCAGACAGACTTGCTCACACCAGATACCAAAGCGTTTACATTTTAGTTTATATTTCTAAGTAGTGGAAGGGCTCTTGCGTTCGCGAGAAACCTCCCTTCAGTCTGCGGCAATGCACAAGAGAGCAAATTCAGATTGCACAGGTTGAAACCACAAGCTGGAGGCCTGAGGAATGCGGATGGTGAATCCGTCTGTACTGTACTGTCAGAAGGTGCGGCAGAGGGCGAAGCGTGATAGGTTCGCAGCAAGGTGGTAGGAGGAGACCCATGCACCACGGTCGGCGAGGCCATCTGAGCACAAAGAGTGGGATGTGACATGGTTAGAACCTCATTTTCCGCTGGAGATGAGGCACAAACAGAATCGGCGGAAAAGCAAATGCAAATACTGTTGACAAGTTCACCGAATGCAGTTCCGCACGATCTTTTGTGGGGAAGGCAGATTGCATAGTATAGGCATTTGCGGTTGAGTGGCGTTGCAAACAGATCCAGGTCTGGTTGTCCCCCAGGCATAAGATGTGGTCCAGGGTCCGTTGGTGGAGATCCCACCCGTGGTTGTCCTAGGCGGATCCGCTGAGGGTGTCAGTCATGACGTTCGAGACCCTCGGAACATATATTGCAGAAATATCAACGCGATGGTGAATGGCCTATTTGCAAATGTGTTGTGCTTGTTTGGGCGACAGTGATCGCGTACGTCCTTGCTTGTTGAGATAGTGTATAGTGATAGTATTGTCTGTACACGCTAACACGGATTCCTCTCGCACTAGGAAGCGGAAAGCTTTCAGAGCCAGGAAACTGGATAACAGCTCCAAGCGGTTGGTGTGTGACGTGCATTGTAAAGGCATCCATCGGCCTTTGATGGAAAAAACCCAGAAGGTGCGCTCCCTAACCTTCCGGAGAGGCATCGTTGGTAAGGGTAAGCAGTGGAGCGTCCGAGGAGGGAGCGGTCTGCTGCGACACTGGGAGTGTGGGCCAACCAGCCTAGCGGTGTCCTCATTCGAAAGGCAAATAAGATGTCGGCGAATGAGCCAGATAGCTGGCTAGCTCCTCTAGCATTTTCTCATGTGTAATCTGCAGTTGGGAACCAACTGGATGCAGGTCGAGGCCGTGGCCAGGAATGACTTTGAGGATCTACTGAAACGGACCTTTTTTGTACGTAGAAGAACCACCATGTGGGAGATGCAGGCCTGTTGTTCGTGTGAGACAAACACCTTTGCTAGTCTTGTATTGATTGATGCTCCAAGAAATGTTCATATTGGAGCTAGGACTAGTAGGGACTAGTCATGATTTTTTGAAAATTAGGTTTTGAAACAGTGACTGACAAGTCTGGGTGTGCTTGATTGCCTGTTGATAAGAGCATGCCCTTATGATACAGTCGTCTAAGTAATGATACATTTGTATGCCTTGCAGACGTAGACAGGCTGCCACTGGTGCCAGGATCCATGTAAAGACACGTGGAGCGGACAGAAGTCCAAAAGGTAGGACCTTGAATTGAAAAGGTTTGTACCTATTGTAAAGTGTAGCCACTTCCTGTGCTGTGGAAGGATTGGCACATGAAAATAGACATCCTGGAAGTCTAGTGTAATTATAAAGTCGTTCTGGCAGTAGTACTTCAGGACCTTCTGGAGGTACAACCTTTGAAAAGTTTGCGCAAAGATCAAAAATCAGGCACCTCCTTCCTGACTTGCTTGCTGATGAGGAACTGAGAGTAAACCCTAACTCTGTTGTTGGAGATTCGGAACCACTCCGACGGTCCCGGTGTGTATCAATATAGACACTTGTGCAAACGACTCACGTAAAGGATGAGGTAGAGTTCCCCCTTTGAAGGTGTAGCAAGAGGGAATTTGCCAAATTCTAGAGCGTGCCCTTCCGACACAACTATTAGAACCCCCAACAGACAAATGGCATCGTTGACCAAATGGAATAAAAGAGAGAAATTCCACCGTCAGCCCTTTTGGGATGGATTAAGGGTGGGTTCTAAGGCAAGTCGTTGTTTCCTGGAAGAATTACCTCCTGTATACGAGTTGGAGTCGAATAATGCAGTTGGTTCTGATTGTAGGAGTGATACTGGGTGGAGCTCCTTGGAAAAGAGGATGTGGAGCTGCAACCTCGGGCACCACGAAAGGGCTGCTTTCTGTACTGGAGAGAACCAATGGCGCGGGCAGTGTCTGCAGTGTCCGCTCAAAATGTTGGCCAAAGAGGGAATACCCATAAAAGGTACATCCATTAATTTATATCTCAACCTCAGGTCGAAAAAAACGAGCGTTCTGCCAACCTGGTCTATGCTATACTGCCACTGCTGCGAGCTGTCTAAAAACTCAGAGACGCAATGTGCACTGCACGGTTTATTGTTTCTGATGCACTCCTTCCATTCTTCTGCAGGATCCTTGAAGCTTCAGCCGAGGAGGATTCTGGAATAAGGGCTACCTGCGCCAACATGCCAGACTACCTCAGGCAGAGGTACCTGCCCAAAATGGCTAAAGAATTGCCTGCTGAAACTGTGGTTACAGCCATTGTCAGGTTGTGGTTGAGAGACAAGACAATGCTGGTGAATTGTCTGGCGTTTTAAATTTGTGTTCGAGGCGTGAAAGAACCGCCAGCGCAGATCTTGGGCTCAGGAGGAGTCAAAGACCTCTTGTCAAATAAAAGGTATCAGAGGAACTGAAAAAATTTGTGTATGTAGTGAATTGTAAAATCAAAGAGAAAAACGGTCTGCTTCTTTCCTCGTGACGAGGGGAGATGAAAGCGAGCAGCCGTTCTCTCCATGAGGAGGTTTGATCCTCCACTATCCACCGGAGGGTAATGTAATGGAGATTCAGGTGTAAGAGAGGGTATCATTTCACCATGGAACAGAACATGGCAGCCTCATCAGCAAAACACAATTCTGGTCTTAAGGAACCAGAGGCTGAGAGTCTGGTAAAGTTTTTTGCCAGTTCAAGAAATTATGGCGATGACTAAGGAGCCATCACGCCATCACATTGATGTAGCGGAAAAGCAGTGTATGACTAATAAATAGGCTACAAAAGCACTGTTGATATAGCCAACTGGCAACTAGGTTAACCGTTGACCATAGAGGAAGAGGCCTAAAGCGGTGAAGGCTGAAGAGACCACACCTTCGACCACCAGTGCTCAAACGTACTTCGGGACATAGATAGAAAAGGGCACCATATGAACAGTTCCGGTTCCGGGAACAGGCCCAAGATCGGGCTGTGAAGCAAGAGGGAGACCCAGAACGACGGTAGTACTTGGAAGGCTTCAACAGAAGTGCCACCAGGAGCTTCAGCCATCATTTCCTTCAGCAACTTTAGATGAAGATGATGGCAGGAGTCGCCATGGCACGGGATGGTCCCGACACTGACATGGAAGGGTAGGTCGCACGGCAGCAGGAGCAGCGGAAACTTTTCCAAGCCTCCACCGAGCAGCTGTCGAAGGAGCCCCCACCTTAACAATTAAGGGGTTTGGGATGAGTACCAAGAATAAGGGTACCCATCAGCGCTCAGACGCTACACACCTTTAAGAATAAGGTACTACAGGTCCACGGGCTCTCTGCCAGGTACCTGCCACTCTATTTAACTCATCACTACTTTAGTGATACTCACATATATTTTCTGGTCCTGACGAAGTGCCTTTGGATCTGGTAGGGACCACAAGAGCGCGAAACATGTTGACAGAGTACTACTTTACCCTTTTTTTCACTAGAACACTTGTCCTGTGAGTAGCGGCTAGTTACACAACCGCCCCTCTCATTTGTTTTCAGAGGTTTTCTTCAGGATCCACTCCTTTTTTAGTTGGTCATCCGGACCCTTGAATAAACAGGTTCTGGGCACCGTATGATCATTTTAACTCACCACGTTTCTCTCAGGCCCCCACAAGCACAACTGCGGCATCTCCTTAAAAAGATCTCCATCAAAGAGCCCTCTTGCGGGGCCCGTGAAGGACTGCAGTGCCACCCACACGAGGAGCAACGCCCAATGATGATATTTGACACTCTCAAGGTTGTCTGAGGGCACTTGAGACACAAGGAGAAATTCTCCCACTACACCGCATCCCAACCATCCAAGAGTGTGACTAACAAGCTATTCTTCTTTCTTAAACCATTCCTTCCCCTCCTGTACCAAAAAATGTTGGTTTACCTTTCTTGAATCCAGAGGAACTTTAGCCACCATTGTGTAGACAACATTTGTCAACCACAGGACCCACAAGGCTTGAAGCCTGAAGACATATTTAGAAACGGCACACTGTTTTGTTGACAAGAAGTCAAAGTAGGCCGAAAAATGGTATCGCTACCAGATCAACCTTGAAGCTAGAAAAAGAAACGGACATCAGTGCCTCATGGGAGTGCTTATATGGACTCCATCAACGTCACATCCAGTGGTCGACATCGCTACGGAGCCGCTCTATACCAACGCGCAGAGGTACTACTGTGAAATGAATTCTAAGGTAAGGAATCTGCGGCTAGATGTCTAGCAGGTGGGGCAGTGGCTGTGTAGAAACCTACCTAAATTCTTTACTCCTAAAAGGCTGCATAGCTACTTACCATTTACCAATATTGTACCAACTTGACAGTAAATACAGCTCCAAGCTATAAGTCTTGGAAAAGCTACAGTGTACAAAAAGCACGTAATGGCAGAAACCAAGGTAGATTGTAATTCCCATCTTTTATAAGAAAACGTTACATACCTGTGGTCCTAGTTATGAATGGTACGTACCTTCAATGAAGTCATAAATGTTGAATAATTCCCCGCTGCTTGCATGGCCCCTAGAACACCTTTTTAATATATATATATATATATACCTTGGCAAATTAGCATTAAAGAATGTACTACATTCAAGTTAATATCCTATGGATCCTCAGTGTAGTCTTGTCAGTTAAGTCATTTTCTTTCTGAATGCTGGGGAAAAAAATTTATGTCACTAAGTGACTTTTTAAATGTACATCATCTGCCATGGAAAAAGCTACCTTTAGTAGAAAAAATAAAAAGACAGCCCGACAGTCCCTTTACATTTGGCTCAAGTCCTGTGGATTCTCAGGCAATTTCTTCTGGTATCTTATCTTTTGGGTCTTTTCCAGACCCATTTCCCTTTTTGTTTTTCTGTGTCCCCTTCTCTTTTTTTCCTTTTGTTTCTTTCCTACTCCTCTAGCCTTATCTGTCTTTTCTATTTCTTTTGTCCATATTAGACTTGTTTTTCTTTTTTTAAAAAAAAATATTTTTATTGGTATTTACACATTACAATATGAGACATAACATATAACAAATAGCACATTTGGTTTGCATACCTTTTTTTACTGGCTTATTTAGGTCTTTTTGGAGGTTAATGTTATGGATCACATTTTACAATTGTTTTAATAAGTAGACATAAGTGTTATATTTCTTGGAATGTCAAGGGTCTCCGCAGCTCTGTTAAAAGACAGAGTTCTAACACACCTTTCTAAACTTTGTCATGTTCCTTTGTTGCAGACCCATCTTTTGGAAAAAAGATTCACATGCTTAAAAAAAATTGGGTTGGTTCGGTTTACTGTCCTACTGTTTCTCATAAAATTGGTGTGAATATATTATTCCATAAAAGTCTCAGTTAATGTTCTGGGTCACCTCAGTGATTCTAATGGTCGATTTCTTCATTTGGATGTTAGTATTAATAATTGCCCTCATTCTAGTATTAATGTTCATGGACCAACTGATGTGGATGCTCTGTTTTGGGCTTTATTTTCTACCAAATTGTTCTCTCTAAAGTGCAAACTTTATTGTTGGAAGGTATTGCAACCAGTTGTATGATCCATTCTTGGATAGGAAGTCAGCTAACAAGTATATTCCTATTAATATGCAAAAGGCATTTCATAGAACAATTTCGATAGAGGTCTTGTTGATGCTTGGCGTGTTTCTTTTAGCCCAGATCTCTAAGAATAGTTATTTTTTTCTCCCACTCATTACACCTCTTCCAGAATAGACTATATGTTTCTCGATAAAGACCTTACACAACATCTTCTCCATGCTGAATTTGGCCCCATCTTGATATTCGATCATGCCCCGGTGATTGTAGGCCTTGAGCTCCTTCACTCCCCCACACGTTTCTGCAGATGGCGTTTTAATAATTTGTTGTTGCTAGATCAATATTTTGTTACAGGCTTTGAACAGTATATCATTGAATTATTTCATAATACCACTCGACGTCAAGTTCCACCACGTTTGGGATTCCTTTAAAGCCTCTGCAAGAGGACACATTATTGATTATGTTTCCTAAACGAAAAAGGTTGCGCCAAAGAATCCTCATTTCTTTTGCAACACATAAAAAAATTAGAACATGAATACTATTCCTCATCCAATATATCGGTTTTGGACCGACTCATTTAAGCTAAGCCCAGCTCTAACAAATCTTCTATAAATAATGCTTGTAATCAGGGCTCGAAAAATCATTACATTTTTAGTAGACCTGCAGGTCTAGTACCTAAAAAATTTACTCGACCTAACTGAAAAGCACTTGACCTCAGTTTCTGGAAGCGGAGGAAATGTGACAATTTAACAAGATTTAAAGGCATTTTTATTGCCCCTTCGCTTTGTGAGCAATAAAGATGCCTTTAAATCTTGCTATCTTATCACATTTGCTCTGCTTTCAGAGACAGAGGTCAAATGTCAGTCTTCCTTTCTACTCACCAGAAAGGGAGAGTAGGACCTAAAAATAGATCACCCGGATTGAATCTGGCTCGCAAAGACGAGGAGATTTTTCGAGCCCTGATAATGCTCTCTTGAAAATCAATTGAAAATGTTACGCTGGTTCCAATAAGACTGGCACATTTTTAGCAAACTATCTCAAGAATAAAAAAACGAAATCCAAAATTGAAGTTATCAACAATTAGTTAAGGATCAGGATATTATCACTCGTTTCGCAGAGTTCTATACCAATCTTTATAATGAAGACATTCTTCCTAATCAAGATTCTCTAGACACATTTTTCAGTACTATTCCTAAATCTCAATCTTCACAGATTGATTCTCCGGTCTTGAGGCAGATATCTCTGTGGCTGCTATTTCCAAACTTTCAAAGGACAAGGCTCTAGGACCTGAAGGTTTTACCATTTAATTTTATTTAAAATTTTCTCATCTACTGCTCCCTAAACTTCATCTACTACTCCCTAAACTTCTTTCCCATATTCGGCATTTTTTGGTTTCCGATTCCCCGGTTGGTTCTTTTTCTAAAGCTATCATCTGTTTCATTCCAAAAAAGGATAAGGAATTGGCCGAACGTAATAATTTTAGGCCAATATCCAACTCCAGCACATTTTTAAGTATTATATATGGGGCATTCAGTTGCAAAACTCCTTTAGCTGTGGTCACCTTGGATGCTGAAAAGGTGTTTGATTGTGTTAACTGGGACTTCATGTTCTGAGCCCTTAAATGGCATGGCTTCAGACAGAAATTTCTTAAATATGTTAAAATTCTTTACGCCTCTCCTTCTACTTCAGTATTTACCAATGGCTTACAGCCATGTTAGTTTTCCCTTTCTACAATAACAAGACAGGGATGCCCATTATTACCATCACTTTTTATTCTTGCTTTAGAGCTATTTTTAGAATCTATTATAAGATCCCAGGCTTTCACTGGTTACATTCCTAATCAATTCCATATTAAATTCACTGCATATGCCGACTATATTTTACTTTATAATTCCAATCCTCATGTTTCTGTTCCGAAGTTTCTTCAGCGTCTATCCTGCAATTCTGCAGTCTCTGGCTATCGTCTCAATATTGATAAGTCAGAAGTAATGGCACTCAACAAATTTTGTCTCAAGGATATGTTTAATAATACTGGTTTTCTGTGGAACTCTAAAATTAAATGTTTGGGAATTCTTTACTCCCCCCTCTACTATACAAGCTAACTTGCTCACCAACGACCCCACCACCTCCAGAACCAGCCTCCTGGAAGGAATGAAAGGCGTCCCGGAATGGATGAAGCTCAGCCGTCTGAAACGGAACTCAGACAAGACGGAAGTCCTCATCCTGGGACCTTCCCCCCCTATTCCTGGGACGACTCCTGGTGGCTCCGCCCCCAAGCCAAAGCACCATGCACACAACCTGGGCTTCATCCTGGACTCCTCGCTCACAATGACCAAACAAGTTAACGCTGTCTCGTCATCCTGTTTCAACACCCTGCGCATGCTCCGTAAGATCTTCGGGTAGATACCCTCCGAAACCAGGAAGACGGTCACCCAGGCCCTCGTCACCAACCGACTGGACTATGGGAACAACCTCTACGCAGGAACCACAGCCAAACTCCAGAAAAGACTCCAGCGCATACAGAACGCTTCTGCACGACTCATCCTGGACATCCCCCGCCACGACCACATCTCTGCCCATCTGAGAGACCTGCACTGGCTACCAGTCAGCAAGAGGATCATGTTCAGGCTCCTCACCCACGCACACAAGGCTCTCCACGACACGGGCCCCAAATACCTCAACAGCTGCTTCACATTCTACACACCCACCCGCCAGCTTCAATCCGCCAGCCTCGCCCTCGCCTCCGTCCCACGAATCCGCAGAACCGGAGGAAGATCCTTCGACTACCTGGCGGCCAAGACATGGAACTTCCTCCCCACCCACCTTCGGCTGACCCAGGACCATCTCTCCTTCAGGAAGCAACTAAAGACCTGGCTTTTCGAGCAGTAGCGTCTCCTCCTCCTCCTCCCAGCGCCTTGAGACCCTAGCAGGTGAGTAGCGCGCTTTACAAATTTTGTTGATTGATTGATTGATTGGTCACTTTAAAACATAAGATCCTCACTTTATCTGCTCAATGGTCACCCCTATACCTCTCCTTGTGGGGTAGATTGGATACAATTAAAATGATGTTGTTACCTATCAATTTTGACTTGCAAATGCTTACTCTTCGGTTACCTATTTTGTTTTTCAGATCCATTGACAGTCTTCTTTCCAAATTCTTATGTAACAAGTGAACGACTAGAATTTCACTTTCCAAACTTTAACATTCTAAATCTTCTGGTGGTTTTAATTTCCCTAATTACACTCAATATCATTCTGCTTTCACCCTTAGACAGATTTGGTCTTCATTGGATAGTTCTCCTTGCACTTCTCATCCACTTTGGCATTCTCCTGAACTTTCGCTAATTTCACCTTTTTCTTTTCTCCAGTTCTCTCTCATGGCTCAGAAACCCAGATCTATATCTTCTCCCTTACCGAAACACTCTAGTAAAGTGCTTAAAAGATCTATTTCTCAAACATTGACCTCCTCTCAACTGTTGCTTTTCACTCCTATTTGGTATAATCCTAACATATGGCACATAGGGGTCCTAAATGGTCTCCTTTTTTGACTAATGGTCCCATTTAACTTTACCAGATCATTCATGACAATTGATTCCTCTCTTTAGATGATTAACATTCCAGTTTTCACATTCCTTTGTCTTTCCGTGCTAAATATGTCTCTCTTGGATATTCTTTGACAAGGTGTCATTGACGCTTCTTTAATTTCTTATCAATCATCAACTCTCCCACTTGTCCTTCATGATTTTTCTGTTGAGGTTAAAGCTTCTTTTATATACAAGCAGTTTTCATCCTCAGACTACAGGATTAAATCTAAAATTGAGGAATCTAGAGAGCACGATTTTCAGTCTTGCTTCTTCATACCCTTATGGAACAAAATATGGTACAAAATTCATCATACTTCTACCACTCAGACCATGTATTTATTTTTATATATAACAGGCTGTTTTTTCAACTCCGTGCTCTCTTTTTAAAATGGAATTACTGCCCAACGACAATTGTTGGACTTGCCATGCCTCTCATGCAGGTCTTCTTCATATGTTCTTCTTGTGACCTTTTGGAAAAACACATTTTGCACAAATTGTCCCAATTGTTTTCTATTACTGCTCCTTATACCACTCATGTCTTTCTCAGAGGTTGTTCGTATATTTGGTTGGGTGATAAGTTTCAGGGTATGTTGGTTGATCTTCTCTTGGTGATGGCTTTTCATGTAATTACTTCTAATTGGAAAAATTCTAACAACGTTTCATTCCTTACCTGGTGAAACTTGATTTGTCAATCATAAATTGGATACCGCCTATTCGCCCACAAAGCCATAAAAAGGACCGGTAATGGTCTCCTATGACATCTCTCAGCATAACACACTTGCCACTAGAACTGTTGAGGTTCTAAATCCTCCATGAAACAATGCGTCACACCTCATTTTCTCTAATTTGTACTTCTACTGCTTGTTTTCTCTCTCTCTCTTTTCTCCCTGGCACCCTAGTTTTTAAAATGCTACTTTTTACATATGCAGATTCATTCCTGTGCATGCTCTTTGAGAATTTAATGTACTGTATTTCACATTTATTTAGGTCTTATATCTCTTTGGACTATCTTACGATTATTTTTCGTTCGGTTCCATTTGATCTTTTTATTTTTATTTTTTTTTCTCCGCAATGGTTCTAAATTTTCAAATAAAGCCTTTTAAACTAAAAATAAAGCTGTACAGCAGATCTTTTTCCCTTTCCCATAGTGTCCAATTTTTTACTTTCTCTGTCAAGTGAAGCTGTGGATTATGGGGCAGAAGCATGTTTTCATCCAACAGCCGTAAATATAATTGAATCTGATTTGGGATGCTTTTGAGAAAATCAGGATCCTGTTGGGGTGGTTTTTATTTCTTAAGTAGTCTTGGCGTAGCAGCTTTAACAGTAGCCAGGTTAAGAAATGTTTCTTTTACAATGTATAGTGTCCCTGGTAGTAGAGGTAGGAGAGGTTTCAGAGCTTCCTTTCGTTGTAGAGCTTCAAGAATGACTGAAACAGTCGGCTGAGGAGTACATTTGATATTTATTTGGCAGCACCTCTAATCAAAGCATCCTGAAAAATATGAATATCATCTACTGGTGATATTCTAGATTCTGACTGTGGTGGAGACGTTGGAGTATAAGATGAGTGCATGGAAACAGCAAAGGGTGATCTAGACCTTGATCTAGAATGAGAATTGGACATATCCCTCATGTTAGAAGGCGTTCTGGGTGGTGTTATTTTAATAGGTGAAGGAGGCTTCCATTTTCTAATAGGAGACATGGAGGTTGCCCATGAGGCCGTTCTGACTGGAGGAAAAAAAAAAGAAGGACTCTAAAGGTGTCTGTAGAGGATCTGGAGGTATTATTGCTCTCAGTGGATTAAGTGGTTCATTTGTTTGAGCCACTGCATCTTCAGATAATTGAGAAGCTGTGTGGAGTGGGCAGAAAGAAAGCCAGCTCACTCTAGAGAAGAAGAAAGTCTAACCTGAGCGATCCTCGACCCAGAGATAGATGGAATCAATGTTGTACAAGGACTTTTAGCCGATAACTGTAGTTGCGCCGGTGATAGATGCCTTTTCAACGTTGTAGGGTGTGCTGACATCAATACAGTGCTTGATGGCAGTGGAGTTGGCATCATCGTGATCTTCTGAGTCGACAGCTATGAGAGTCTTGGCATTGAGAGAGGACAGTGATGTCTAGACAATAACCCTTCTATCAAGGGGGGACCATGTCGCTCTGAGCCTCTCGACTGTGACATCTGTGGTCTTGCTGTCTCGATAAGAATGAAGTCAATGCCAATGTCTGGGAGGTGGTCTTTAATCAGTAGGTATCCCTCTGTGGGACTCTGTCAAATGTACATGTTTTTTCAGAGGAAGGAACAGACTAAGATCTTTCCAATCTTCTTTTTCTCTTCCTCTGCTCCCATGTCCTGCATCTTAATCTGATGTCAACCCCGTACTTAAGAGTCCTTTTTGGCATTCTACTATAAATGTCTCATTGTTTTGACTAATGTAATGGTGACAGGAAAAATCACACAAATCGTATGCGCTTCAGAACTTGTTTTCTTTCTTCCACAAGAAAGGCAGTTATTGAAAACGAAAGACATTACGACTAGAAAAAAATGTTGGATCAATGTAAAAGTAGTTTTGCTCAGCTAAAGGGATGTTAAAACGTAAAGTAAATTGGTTTTGAAAAAAGCTTTAGCTAGAATAAGTGGTTTTAAAGGTGTGAAGAAAACACCAGAGGTGTGTTCAGGGATCGTGCCTGAAGGAGCTGGAAAAAAAAATAGAAAAGAAGAACAGGCTCGCAGGCAAACTGCCACCACAAGGCATTGTGGGTAGGGGTACCTCTCAGGACCTTAAAGGAACATTCTCCTTCTTCATTTTCTCTCAAATGTAAGCCTCACGGGCTGCATTTTTCCTTCATGTTCTTTCTAATAAAGTTTTTTTTTTTCCATAGCAGATGAAGTACATTTACAAAGCTACTCCGTGTCAATTTTTTTACAGCATTCGGAAAGAAAAATTACATCACTGACAGCCTAGCTTGAATGTGGAACACTCTTCAATGCTAACTTTTTAACTATATATATATATAAAGGCAGATCAGGAAGCCACGACATTGTGAAACTTTGACTGGTGGGCTGCCTCTTTGAGACATTGTTACTAGCAGCGAAAAGGTAGCAGACTTTGTTGCAAACCCACTGGGGTTTTATTTTCTTTTAATGCAGGGTGAATAACCAACAGCACTACAAAGAACAGAATGCTTTGAGACCTGAGAAGGCGTGGCTTATTCAAAATAAAATAGGTGGTGACTGTTTACCTTGTTTTCACTCTGTTGCTGGTGAACAAGGGCGCAAGCCTGAAACGCGTACAGCTGAACATTTCCTTGCACGAAGCGCTGTTCCTCTCACTGCATTCTCCTAGAGGAAAGGTTAACTCACCAGTGTGGCTCTCTCCTAATGGTGCGAACTGTTTTAGTGGATTTAATACGGCCTGCCCGGTCGTGGAGAAGGCCCGCTGCGAAAAGGCAGATCAGGAAGCCACGACATCGTGAAACTTTGACTGGTGGGCTGCCTCTTTGAGACATTGTTACTGGCAGCGAAAAGGTAGCAGACTTTGTTGCAAACCCACTGGGGTTTTATTTCCTTTTAATGCAGAGTGAATAACCAACAGCACTACAAAGAACAGAATGCTTTGAGACCTGAGAAGGCGTGGCTTATTCAAAATAAAATAGGTGGTGACTGTTTACCGTGTTTTCACTCTGTTGCTGGTGAACAAGGGCGCAAGCCTGAAACGCGTACAGCTGAACATTTCCTTGCACGAAGCGCTGTTCCTCTCACTGCATTCTCCTAGAGGAAAGGTTAACTCACCAGTGTGGCTCTCTCCTAATGGTGCGAACTGTTTTTGTGGATATATATATATATATTTATATATTTATATATTTCACTGAAAAAACCATAGGTTTCACACACGTTATAGTTAGCTGGACATTTCTCTCATACAAAACCATTGAAATTCCCCCGTTATAGTTAGTTCAGCTAACTATAACTCGCGCGCCCACAATGCACTGCTGATGACGTCACATATTACATCACTCATGACATGGTCAGTGACATCACGTATGACATCACTGATGACATCATCCTTGTGAAAGAATGGCAGACCTCCTCTCACCCTAATATAACTTTAGATACCCACATTCAAAAATAGAACCTTACATTTTCAAAAAAATGGAGATACCAATACCAGTTCGAACAACCTATTCAGTAATTCCAAAATCTACATACACATCTCATTCACAAATAGAGAAATGCCCAGCTAACTATAACATGTGTGAAACCTATGTTTTTTTCAGTGAATTTCTAAGGTTTTTTAATGCTAATTCCTAACTATAACGTGTCTGAAACCTATGGTTTTTTCAGTGAATTTCAAAGGTGTTTAAATGCTAATTCCTAACTATAACGTGTGAAACCTATGTTTTTTTTTCAGTGAATTTGCAAGGTTTTTATATACTAATTCCTAACTGTAAGATACCTAAAACCCAAGTTTTTTTCAGTGAAGATATATATCTATCTATCTATCTATCTATCTATCTATCTATCTATCTATCTATCTATATATATATATATATATATATATATATATATACACACACACTGGAAAACTAAACACCCACTTCCCATACAAAGAAATGGAAAGTTTGCATCTCTGCAGCCTCTCTTATTTTTCACCTTATTCATTTTCCGCTCAATCAACACATCATCCACACACACACACAGAACTACTTGCTGCATACATTAGCTTTGATTATCAACTATTCTTCTACTTCATATACCTATTCAAAGTGCAGGCCATTATCGAACATTTTTTTTGTAACAAGTACCCCAGCCGAAGACATTGTAAATTTGCACACTTGCTTCCTTTCTTGGCTGGGATTATCAATTATTCTTCAATTTCATGTTCTGATTCAAACTTTATCGAGCCTTTTTGTTGTAACTACTGTTGCAAGAATTCTGCTCCTACACGGAACTGTGCATAAAGACTTAGGACCTCAGTGAATTACGGTGCACTAAAACCCACCTTAGTACCCAAACCCCCTACCAGACTAGCAATCAGGGACTCATTGGTTCTTCGTCCTATAGCAAAAACACCAATGACTAGTCAACCCAGAACATGCAACTTAGATTACCTCAAGTAAGGTAGATAAAAAGACCACTCTTTCGTTATAATCTTACACCAGTCCAAAACAAGGAGTAAATAAAGACACGTGCAAGTTTTAAATATTTATTTCTAACGCCGTAATCTCATGCACAGTACCTTGGATAATACAACCAAACATTATCAGAAACAAGGTTGTCAGCATTGTTACTATTCCATAAAATACAAAGTGAGAAAGCATCTTATATTGCTAACGGGAAACAGGTTTAAAATATACCTACATTTCACCCTCCCTACCTACCAGGTTAGTTTATAACTACAGAAGGTGTCATAGGATTACATGGACGGTCCCATACCTCTGGTACTCAGCAGTAGTGGATCACATTGAGTTCAGCACAAACTGTCAGGATACCAATGTTCTCCAACAGTGTATAAGAAAACGAGTTACTTACCTGTAACTACGGTTATCCAGTATTGGTATCTTTCATAGATTCACATGCCTGAATCACTCCCCGTCGTCGAGGCGGGAGTCCCACGGTAAATAAAATATATAATAGCAGTGCCTAAAATTTCTTGTAGTAGGCTGGAAAAGCCTAAAGGCCTAACTAGGCCTCAAAACTTAGCAGCCTATCTACATCATTATGTAAGAAGACCTGAAATATTAGCCTCAGCCAATCAGCTGTCCTCACCCTCTAGAACCTTCCCTGCTCAGGCAGTTCTCCTCAGATTTTCCCAGCACAAGTGAGAAGTAGTATCCATAGTCAGAACTGCCCTACCGGGGAGGAGGGTGGGTGCATGTGAATCTATGAAAGATACCAATACTGGATAACCGTAGTTACAGGTAAGTAACTCGTTTTCTTATCCAGTATTAGGGTATCTTTCATAGATTCACATGCCTGAATCAGAATAGCAAGCAGTAACATCATGTCTGTCGATAGAGGAAGGTGGGAGACAAATAAAATAGAAATCAATCCCCACACAACCAGGAAGGTAATAGAGTACAAAACATGTCAACATAACATATGCATCAAAACCTTCGAATATAACAGATAGGACAGCATTATAAAATGTAAAGTATAAAATATATAATCTTTCCAACCTTAGTGAAGAAGATGCTGCAGCACTGCATCACCAACAGCTGTGTCATCTTGAACTGCCGACTGCAGACAGTAATGTTCGGTAAAAGTGTGCACACTTTTCCAAGTAGCAGCTCGGCAAATGTTCTCTAGAGTCACTCCAGCGAAAAGGGCCGTAGAGGTCGACACTGTTCTCGTGGAATGAGCTTTAACCTTCCTTGATAAAGGTCTATTGGCCTTGTCGTGACAGAAGGTAATTGTGGAGGACAACCACCTGGCAATAGTTGCTTTTGTGACAGCTTGACCGAAGGTGGGTCTTCCATAGGCAACAAACAGTTGTGTAGATTTACGCATGTCTTTTGTCTTTTGCAGATAGAATTTCAGACATCTTTTGACATCTAGAGAATGTAAAACCCTTTCTGCAGGAGTTTTCGGATCCGGGAAAAAAGTTCTAAGCTTGACCGGTTGATTAATGTGGAATTGAGTCGGCACTTTAGGAATGAATTTAGGGTTGGTCCTAAGTGTAACAAAGTCCTTAGAAAACTGCAGAAAAGGTGGAGCAATAGTGAACGCCTGTATTTCACTAACTCTGCGAGCAGAAGTAAGAGCCAACAGAATTGCAACTTTCCAAGTCAGAAATTTCAGTTCCGCTTTATGGATTGGTTCAAAGGGCCTTTTAAGAAGTTGGGAAAGGACTACATTAAGATCCCATTCCGGAGGAGGAGGACGAACTGGCGGAAAAACTCTGAAGAGACCTTTAAGGAATTGCTTAATCAAAGAGGAAGAACATAAGGATGGTTTGTTAGAGTGCTTCCTGAATCTGGAGATTGCTGCCAAATGTACTTTAATGGAAGAAAAAGCTAGACCTGATTTAGCCAGAGAAAGCAGGTATGGAAGAATGGCTTCAGGAGGAGCTTGCAGCGGATGAACATCATTATCTCCACACCATGAACAAAACCTCTTCCACTTGAAACGGTATGTTTTGATGGTACTTTGTGCACGTGCTTGTGACAATATTTTCCTGCATTCCGAGGGAATGTTTAGGTCTTTGAACTCTAGGAAATCAGGAGCCAAGCGTGCAAGTGCAGCGATTGAGGATCTGGATGTTGAATCTGACCGTTGTCTCTTGTCAGCATCGACATAGTCGGTTTGAGCCGAAACGGAGGCTGTTGAGACAGCAGGAGAAGTTCTTGAAACCAATATTGTCTCGGCCAACGTGGAGCAATGAGAATGAGAGTGCAGTGTTCTCTCTTCATCTTTTGCAGGACTTTCGGAATGAGCGGAATCGGAGGATAAGCGTACGCAAACATTCCGGTCCATCTCATGAGGAGGGCGTTTCCTCTTGACCCCCGTTCTGGGAACCTGCTGGCATAAAACAGGCACTTGCTGTTTTGTTGCGTGGCAAACAAATCCAGCGTTGGTCTCCCCCAAAGGCGAAAGACTGTGTCTACTTGATGTTGTTCGAGCTCCCATTCGTGACAGTCCACAAAAGTTCTGCTGAGACTGTCTGCAAGAGAGTTTCGAATCCCTTGAACATGCTCCGCTTTGAGGGATATGTTGTGCTGTAAGGCCCATTCCCACATTTCCTGAGCTTGCAGTGACAGGGTAAGAGATTTCGTTCCTCCCTGTTTGTTTATGTAGAACATGCTGGTGGTATTGTCCGTGCGCATCAGGACGGACGAATTCACTATCCTTGGTAGGAAAGCTTGCAGGGGAAAGAAAAATGGCCCTGAGTTCCAATATGTTGATGTGCATCTGTTGGTACTGATGAGACCATCTTCCTTGGATTTGAAGATCCTGAAGGTGACCTCCCCAACCTTCCATGGACGCATCCGTAGTCAAAGTGTAGTCCGGAATCTCTTGGAGGAAGGTGAGACCCTGCGACAAGTTGTGTGTCTTCGACCACCAGAGAAGAGCCTGTTTCATTTTGACCGTGACTTTGATGCGGTCGTCGAATGATCCTTCGATCTGCTTCCACTGACGAAGCAACTCTTCCTGCAACGGTCTCATTCTGAGTCTTGCCAGAGGAATGAGATTGATCGCAGCTGAACACATCCCCAGAAGGGAAGCATACATCCGAACTGAAAGTGACTTTTTTGCGGATATTTGTTTTGCCAGTTTGACGAGCTTGTTTTGACGCTCCTGTGTCAAGTATGCCTTGCACTGGCATGTGTCCAAGACTGCACCCAGAAAAGTTAGTCGTTGATGAGGGTGGAGCTGAGATTTTTGAGAATTGAGGGTCAATCCTAGGTTCGAGAACAGTGAAAGTGTTTTGTTGACTGCCTCCATGGTCGAATGACTGGTGGGACCCTTCAACAGCCAATCATCGAGGTATGGGAACACCTGGAGTCCCAGGGACCTCAACATTGCAGCCACTGGGGCTAGACATTTCGTGAAGATTCTGGGGGCCGATTTGAGGCCGAATGGGAGGACTTTGAATTGGAAATGGACGCCGGCCACTTGAAATCTTAGGAATTTGCGGTGGTTGGGGTGAATAGGGATGTGGAAATATGCGTCTTGCATATCCAGAGAAGCCAGAAAGTCTCCTTCGTTCAAACAATTCAGAATGTCCTTCAACGTTACCATGCGGAAACTCTGTTTCTTTAGATATTTGTTGAGTTTGCGCAGGTCCAATATTGGACGCCACTCTTCTGAATTCTTTTCCACAAGGAAGAAACGTGAATAAAAGCCCAGCCCTTTCTGAGAAGGATGGACTAGTTCTATAGCGTTCTTGTGTAGCATCTTTAAGGCTTCTTTGAAGAGTAAGCGCAGACGAGGGGGAGGGGGACCCCTGGGCGGCGTTGTGGGAGGTTTCTGTAAGAACTCCAAAGTGTGTCCCTTGCTGACTAAATCCAGGACCCACTGATCTGAAGTTATTTTCCTCCAGTGATGGTAAAAGGCGGAAATCTTGGCGCCCACGGGAAGGGAAAGAGGAGTGGTCGACATCCGGCAAAGCTCATTGGCGCTTGTTAGAATCTCTCCTTTGATTACCTGAGCGCCGTTGTCCTCCCTGCCGAGAGAAAGAACCAGAGGCAGGCTGCCTGTTAGAAGATTGATAGTATGGTTTGTTGTAGGACGATTGATACTGGCGATTTTGTTGGTTTGAATAATTTCCTCTGGAGGAGTAACCACGACCTCTTGCACCTCTAAAGGACCCTCTCTTGTATTGCAGGGTTCCTAGAGATTTCGCTGTATCGGTATCGGTTTTAATAGCCAATAAAGCGTCATCAATGTGCTTCCCAAACAAGGACTCACCATCGAAGGACATGTCCAAGATCTTGGTTTGGACCTCAGGTCTAAAGGTGGTAGCCTTGAGCCAACCTTGACGTCTAAGGACAATTGCTCCAGCCAGTTGTCGAAAGTTGGTATTAGAAATGTCTAGGGCGCAATCAATAATTTCTGAGGCCGCCCTTTCACCTTCCTGCACAATTCTGCGTACATCCATCTGATGATCCTCCGGGATCAGCTCAAGATATTCCGAAAGCTCCGACCACATCTGCCTGTCATATCGAGCCAGGATAGCTAAGGAATTAGCTGCTTTAATGGATGCTGCTGCGTTTGCAGAAAATTTCTTCCCAATGGCGTCAAGCCTTCTTCCCTCCTTGTCAGGTGGCGTTGAGATGGGAGCAGAAGGATTCTTGGACTTTTGCTGCGCCGCCTGGGAAATGACCGAATCCGGTCGAGGATGGCCGATCAAGCAAGCAGGTGTATCGGATGGCGCTCGATACTTTTTATCAATCCTTTGTAGAACTGCTGGAATGGAGGCTGGTGTTTTCATAATATTGAGGCCTTCCTTCCAGATATAGTCAATAATAGGTATGGCTCTGATCACTCTCCGATACCCTTCCTTAAAGTCATGTAAGAAGCAGTCCGACTGCTCAACTGTGACAACCAATTGAAATCTATTAGCAGCTCTCTGCATAATATTGTGAAAACCCCCAATATCTTCAGGTGGAGAGTCTGAAGGACGGGGAGGAGGCGGAGAAGGTGTAGGGATGACATAATCCTCCCAAGGGTCAACTGGAGTGTTATCCGGTAATTCTCCCTCCTCTCTACTTTCGTCACCATCAGAGGACGAACTGTCCAAAACCTGAGGAATTGGTGAAGTACGTGGTTGTGGAGACAAAGGAGCTCTTGGCGACGGAGGTCGAGGCACAGGCGCCGGAGCAGATGAACCAGCGGGCGCACCCTCAGTTGGAGGAAATCTCTGTCGATAATCTGCCAACATAGCTTGCAAGTCCTGTATTAAGGAAGTAGGTAAATGTGTTGTGTCCTCAGACCGAGGAAGTCTAGAACGAGGTGATTGATATGGAGTGGAGTAGACGTCATGCGTGTATTGCTCCTGAAACTCTTCATCATCATCCTCTTGAAGTTTAATATGCAATTGAGAAGGGTGACAGGCAATCCCAAAGGGGTCATCATCCTCTTCTCCTTCTTCTGACTCTCCTTGCATGTATGTTTCCAAAATGTGTGATGGCAAAAGCGGAGATATATGTGAATAATCCTGCCTTTTGTAAGTTTTCATTTGGAAATGAGTGAATTGTATCTTTGCAGGTGGGGAACCGTGCAGCCGATGAGCAGAAGCCCCAGTAAACGGATTCTCCGTCGACGGCGCTGCCAACGCCAAAGATTTTGTCGTCGACGAGGCCGTCAAAGGTATCGTCAATGACGAGTCCTTCGCTGTTGAAAGTGTCGATAACGCCGTCATCGACGAGGCAGTTATCGGCGGATCCCTCGTCGTCGAGACCGTCGCCGGCGTCTTCGTCGACGGGTCCCTAGTCGACGGGACCGTCGATGGTATCTTCGTCGACGGGCCCCTCGTCGACGGAGCCGTCGACGGTGTCTTTGTCGACGAGTCCCTCGTCGACGGGGCCGTCGATGGTGTCTTCGTCGACGGGTCCCTCGTCGACGGGGCCGTCGATGGTGTCTTCGACGACGATCCCTTCGTCGTCGGGGTCGTCGATGATGTTCTCGTCGACGACGCCGTCGTCGACGTGTCTGATGGTGTCGTCTTCGTCGACGAGATCTTCGTCGACGAGGTCGTCGATGATGTCTTTGACGACGAATCCTTTGGAGACATTGTTTTCGTCGACGACGGCCGTGCGGTCGTCGACGGAGCAGACGTTTTAGTCGATGGAGCCTTCGCAGAGAAGGATTTCACAGACTGTGACTTGGTTTTTGATACTAAAGGTGGAACAGACATCAAAGGTGACGTGATAGCCGAAGTGGTAACCACAGAAGTAGAAGAGGAGGTAGAAGTCCAAGTAGTAGTTGGTACAGACACCAGAGTTAAAGTTTTGGTCTGGGTAGTACTCACATGTGAAGAAGCCGATGCACTCTGAGAGGGTTCTGAAGCTTTCTGAGAGGATTTCAACAATTTCTTTCTCTCAGGAGAAGCATTGTCCGTGGATCTAGCTCTCTTGCTAGAAGTTGAGGCTTTGTCCTCCTCATCAGCAGATGAAGACTTTAGCCACAAAAGAACCCTTGCCTCTCTATCCCTGATGGTTTTCTGAGGGAAGGTACGGCAAATTCTACAGTCCTTCACCACATGAGAAGGATGTAGGCAATAAATACAATCCGAGTGCTTGTCATCCACATGGACTCTCTTCTTGAAGCAGGTTCCACAGGGTTTGAAAAGAGCTTTCTTTTCAGACATTTTAAGCTTGAAAATCCAAAAAACTGAGTAGGCACTCAGGGAGACTCCCTTACACACAAAGTGCGGTGAAAATCTGAGGAGAACTGCCTGAGCAGGGAAGGTTCTAGAGGGTGAGGACAGCTGATTGGCTGAGGCTAATATTTCAGGTCTTCTTACATAATGATGTAGATAGGCTGCTAAGTTTTGAGGCCTAGTTAGGCCTTTAGGCTTTTCCAGCCTACTACAAGAAATTTTAGGCACTGCTATTATATATTTTATTTACCGTGGGACTCCCGCCTCGACGACGGGGAGTGATTCAGGCATGTGAATCTATGAAAGATACCCTAATACTGGATAATTATGCCTCCACAATGCATTATTAAACGCGCCAGTATCAGACGTGGCCACACCTGCATATGTGTTATAGGTCGAACGTGCAACGATCATTCCAAATAACAAACACAGTATCCAAGATAACCTTGATGTTCCATGCTCTCACTATACACACTAAACTAGTGGGGCAGTCGAGAAATGTAGCATGACAAATTATTCTCATGTGAAACAAAATACTCTGCCTTCTCTAAACAATATCAAAATTGTGTGTCATGTGCAAAGCCGAGCAGGAAAGCAAAAATGTCATTTAAGCTTCTAATGAACCCATGCTAAGTTAACACAGTGTGAGTGCAAGGCTCAGCCCACGACGCCCTCCCTCGATAGAACCACGTGATATAAACGTGGGCGAACTAGGAACGCAGAGTCAAAGCCTGAAAAGCCGAGTCAAGTTCAAATTTGCATAAAAGATTATTTGCTGTTTGATACAAAACAGTAACTAAATCATAAAGAATAGGTAGAAAAATCAAAGAGTCTTAATCCGACAGCTTAAAAGCACAGTATGTAGCAACAGCCTCCAAGAGGAAGTAATTGTTCTCATCTGAAAACATTTCAGCCGTCCAATTCAATAGTGAGAATGAACATATATGTTCCTCAACGACCGGAGCCTCTATCACCATCGGAGGAAAACTCGGGTCACCTTTAATGTAACTGCGTGCCAAGAAGTCATGCGCCGCTGCAAAAAAATTCCAACGTCCCAATATTCCATGTATCGCTGCTAAGGCCATAATCCCGCCGCCAGAACAGAGCTAGTCATGAACCACTAAGGGGCTCATCAGCTGGTCATAATCCGCGTTGGGAGACACCGTACTGCAGAGACACAAATCCAGGGCCCAGTCGAAATTGCAACTCAGGCAATGGAAGACAGGATGAACGCATGTAAAAAAGGAGAATCGAAACGATAATCCATAAGCTGCACTCAATGTAGCCAGAGGCAGCGCTCCGTAATAACTAAGCATTCGGTTCCTCTGCAGCAACAGCCGGTACATATTGTCGGGTGCTGGAGGATGTGCATCCATATTTAAATAAACAAATTAATAGAAGCACACCGGCAACTAATGCGACTATTAAGGGGAATCCACCAAAGATGCTGGAAAACATCGAATGGAAAAACGCCGAAAAGACACCAATTATAGTTTGAAAAGAACTCACAAGACCACTGCTTCTAACTTTAAAAAAGTAAGAGCCCCATTGTCAAGGACGCATTAAAGATACTCTGAATTAACTCCCCAAAATACAAAGGCACGTCTGTATTTAATAAATCATACACTTCTATGCGGGTGTTTACTACATGAAGGACAAATGTTTCTCTAACAGCGACCTCTTTTTGAGACAAAAGCGCTCTTATACGGCTCACTTGGTTGACTCTGCTTTCAAGGTCGAAATCGACGGCCAGATGGAAACATCCAGCTTCCCATGCAGAGGAGTAAACAACTTTTTTATAGCAAACCACACGCTCAGTTACCGTAATCATGTAACCGATGCATTGCAACATTGCACAACAATCTGCATTATTTCAAATTAAATAACTCACGTTTCCAGTAAACTGAACGTTGGTACGATAGCAGGTGTCGCAGTGCCTTTCAACTCACACCAAATTAGGCGCATCTTGATTACAAGAGCCATGCAATTGTATGTGTCTACAAATTAAGGAGTGATCTGGTGCTATTGTGCAATCCTCGCTATTCACATAGACTTCTTTTCCCTTCCTCAGACACCTATATGTAAATGATAATAACCAAGCTTAATGGAGATAAGCGCTGCCTAAACATCCTTATCTGCCTATACCATGGTATTACATGCAAACCTCAAACTTAAACAGGTTAAAAAGTGACGTTATGATACCGTGGATAAGCCACACAGCTGAATCGGATTTCCAATGAGTGACCACTTCTAGCCATTCTCATAGCGCTCCCTGTGCTCTGATTTGACAGTGAGAGAGTGATCGCACCATAGTTTGTACTGATAATCATTCTCACCACATGCTTCGAATACGCTTTCACCTTATGCGTCGCATCAAAGCTTCCGTGTGACATCATGTACGGCGCCCCGAACGCAAAGACGCGAATGTTTTTAATTGTTTAAAAACATATATTCATGTATTTATTGAACATACTAACAGAACACATTATCTAGGATAATTATGAAAATTTTTTTTTTTTAAGTTCCAATAATCGTACATTACTTTTAAAAGCAATTACACCAATCGCGGTGAAAAGTCATGCGTACTCGCATCCTAAGAACATTGTAATAACAGCGTAACCGTACGAAAAGCCATGTGACTTTAAAAGAAGAAATTTCATTGGTTCATAACACTTACTATTACAACTGTTGAAACTTCCGTCCCATTTTAAAAATTCTACTTTGATTTTCTAAAAAGAAACATCTCTTCTGAGAATCTTGTCAAATAGAACGAAGTTTACCATATTAACAGCAATGGACTCATCTTCCAGCCATTCTTCAGAAGAATATTTCATTCCTGTAGAAACTCCAAAGAAGAGGAAAGAAGATCTAATTTGGCAGTTTTTTACTTTTCCAGAAGGGCAAAAAAAGGTTAATGCTCCAAAAGTAACCTGTAAAATTTTCCAAACTCTTTCAAGGGGTGATCCATCTCAAATATACTTCTTTAGCACAGCAAATATGGAGCGACACGTAAAGAACTTACACCCCAACAACTTTTGCACCAGCATTTTCAGCAAACAGTCCACGCACACAAATTCATCCTGATTTTGCTCAAGTTCAAATTCTATACATTTATTGCAATAAACTTTTGTGTTATGGGAAACAGTCTATTGACCTGATAAAACGCAGGAAGCAGTAGCATCACTGTCCTCGGCATTATTTTTTTTTCTTCATTCTTTTCTTCCTGTTGGACACTACCAAGCCCCCCATTATAGAAAAAAATTGCCCCCGGGATTTGCCACCCCCCCCCGGGAGCTAATTAGGAATAAAACAAACGTCGTTTTTTTTTCCTTTTCCACCGCGTACAAGTACAATACGCGTACAACGCGTTTTTTCATTTTAAAAAAAATAATAAAATTTGCGCCTAAACATCCATGTGAGACCCCCCAGCAGGCCTAGAGGGTCAACATGTTTATACCCTACCCCCTTTCCTTATTTTTCAACTTTGTTTTACTGTTTCCTTGTGACTCGGTGCTACCGAGGCACAATATGGCTGCCAACACTTCCTGGTTTGGAGTGTTGACAGACAGTTGACATCCAATCAGCATGCAGCTCGTGCTCATAATTGTACGGATTTCCGTACGCGTGCTGTACTTCATCTCTAGATCTCGCTATGATTTTATTTTTGATTTTCTCAGGAACTACTCAACGGATTTACACCATTTAACAAAAAGGACCTGTGTTTTTCCCGATAAAACGGCAAGGGACAGCAGTACGCCGCCAAGGACTGTCTTTGGCTCAGGTTTCCTGCAGCTGATAAATGGGCATTTGCGAGGAAACAACGATAAGCAGAAAAGCAGAGAAAACATTAACAGCACAACCCACTGGAGGGTTAATAAATAACTACTCACGTACCACAGGGACCAGAATGCTTCAACAAGAAGGCTCAACAAGGGCCGCCCACCAGAGGGTTGAACAATATAAACTGCAAGTAATCACCTTGAGGCTGCGTGTTTAGCAAGATGCTGGGCTTTTCCTTTGAAAAAGTTCAGGAGACCGAAATGCATCAGGACTGCAAGCGCTGAAAATTAAACCTGCTACAAACAAATTTGTTGTGTGTGCGTCTCGTATTTCTCCTCGAAGGGAAAGGTTGATATATATATATATATATATATATATATATATGTATATCTATATCTATATATATCTAAAATGCAGGAAGCTTGGAAAAATTAACAACCAAGAAGACGTAAAGAAAGGTTTAGCTGACATAAAAAGCTGGGTTCTTAAATATGAGCAAACGATCAAAGAAAGGAAAGCGAGCAAATTCCAGCGTGACAGGAATGACTACCTATATGGAAGAATCTATACCTTCTAACGAAAATTCAAAAATATCCATCACCAGCAGCTGTCAGCAACTACCAGCAACCAACAGGGATATCGTGAGCCTAGTGAATCTGAATTAAGCTCAGAAATAGAGTCAGACCCTGAAGCAAGTGGAAGTGGGAATCAACCACTCAAGGTACCCACACCGGTCCAAGACTTCTTTTTTTTATGTGTTGAACGCCTGATGAGTCTACGCCCAAGACCCCAAAGACAGGAACAAATGCAAAACAGGACTCCGTCTCAAGGAGCAGAAGGAGGAAGAACAGACGATGGCGCTAACATGGCACAAAGAACAAAACCTACATACAGAAGGAACAGAAGGAGACAATAGATCTGACAGGGACAGCTAACACAGTCATAAATCTAACAACCATGGCTTTATCACATGAGGAGGAACAAACACTTGCTCTAGGTTTATCGTTCTGCAGAGAAACAAACTTTGATTATACGCAGACCAGGATAGATCTGTACCACTTTACACGCAAATTAAAACTACGTAAATACTTCTTCAACATGAAAGAGAAAACCAATGAAGGAGATTTAGGGGGGATAGTGCCTGCAACACCAAACTCTTAAAGTGTAGCAGACATGACTTTTCTAAAAGACATGACAGAGCTAGACATTGGTGATGAAACAGGTGTATTAAACAGTGGCCAAACAGAAGCGAGATCAGACATTAATATCTACGCAACTTCAAACACACCGTTCAGACCAAAATCTCTGTTTAACCCGCTAATGTCTAAAGACAACATCAACATATTTGCGCACAAGGTGATCAAAGACCTTAAGGAATTCGCTCTAAACAGCAGTAATGACGTCAACAAATCTAACCACAACCAAAGAACCAAGTTAGAGGTCATGCAGAAAATCAAAGAGCGTCCTGACATAGTTGTGCGGTGGTCAGATAAAGGGGGCAACGTTGTGCTCTGGCCCCTTGAAATGTACAACAAAGAAGCAATGATACAACTACAGGACAAAGACTGTTCTACCCGCATCAGTGCCACCTACATTATCAGCATCAAGGAGAGATACCACACGTGTCCGTACGAATGGAGAGGGAAAGGCCTTATCACTAGACAAGAGCTAGATTTCTTGAAAAATGACTACCCTGTGACACCGCAACTATACCTAATCCCAAAGGTGCACAGGAATGCGGAGTGCCCACCGGGCAGACCGATTAGATCTGCCATTGGAGGCTGGTTTGAAAACACAAGTAAATTTATCGATTATTTTCTCTAACCACTTGTCCAAGCCTTACCTGCCTACAAAAGAGACACTGGAGACTTTTTGACCAAAATCTTTGATTGTAATTGGTACGATGAGTATGTATTTGTAACATTAGATGTACAGAGCCTGTACACAAGTATAAGGCACCAGGATGGCCTGAATGCGCTGAAACACTATTTGAGCACAAGGGACATAGGATTTTACTATCACACTCTGATGTGATTACATATGGCTGAATGGTGCTTGGACAACAACGTTTTTATGTTTGATAGGCTACTACACAAACAGACACAGGGCACAGCTATGGGTTTTTGCTTCGCCCCCAGCTATGCGAATTTGCATATGGGCTGGTGGGAGGAGCAAGTACTCATGAAGACATACACCACACAAATGACTAACAATGAAGTAATGTACCAGCGCTACATAGACAACATTTTTATTCTATGGTGAGGCACTGAACAGAGTGCCTTAGAATTTGCTGACAGTATTAACATCAATGCCCTCAATCTTAAATTTACCTGCACCACCAGCAACAAGTCAATAGTGTTTCTTGACTTAGAACTGTACACCAGGGACAACAAAGTACAGTCTAGAACATTAAGTAAGCCGACATCAGGGAATGCCATTCTTCATGCCCAAAGTTTTCACCCTACCAGTCTTATTGAAAGCATTCCCTACGCAGAATTTTTACGAATAAGAGAAACTGCAGCACCCAAGAGGATCTGCAAGAATCCACTGAGAGCCTCTTTAAGAGACTCAGCAACAGAGGCTACAAGACAAAAACCCTAGGGAAAGCAAAACTTAAGAGTGCAGCCACCACTAGGGAGGATCTGCTCTTCAAAAGCAAAGATAGCAAGAAATCCACAGTGGAATCAACAAACAACGCACCCATGCTAATCATAGGGTACAGCACATACCACTCCAACCTACAAAAAAATCATGTACAGGCACTGGCCATTAGTTCCTTGTGATCCCACCATAGGCCCATCTTGCACCAAGCTGCCACTGCTAACCTTCAGAAGAATCCATAAAACAAGAGCTAGTGTCCAATGCACCCACACAGGACAAAGGTGGAAGTTGGCTCAAATCCCAAAAAGGCTTCTATAAATGCACAAAATGCAACGCCTGCAAACACGGAACTAACACCATAACAGTCACCATCCCTCTTAGAAAGACTCCGCTTGAAATCAGGGAGAACTACACCTGTAAAACTGTTTTTGCAGTGTATGTGCTGCGTTGCAAAATGTATGTGGGCAGCACTATCCATCCCATACATGTGAGGATACTACAACATCTTAGGGCCATCGGGAACGACGACTCTACGTATCCTGTGGCTCGCCACATAAACGCACAACATAACGGCAAAGCAGACGACTTGACCTATTTGGTCATAGTGGAAAAAAGATTATCAGAGGGGGAAACAGACAGTTAGCATTAAGACGACTTGAATCCAGGTATATAATTGTTAGATTGCAAAACGCCTAATGGCATGAATGCTGATGAGGCCATGAGCGTACATCTGTAATGATAGGATGTAATAGTGCTGGGATTGCTGCAGTTGTCTACTCTGTTCCCAAACCCAATCCTCGTAACACCCGACTCACTCTTTTCACAATGTTTTAATCTCCAATCGTGTAATTCACACACACATCATTTTCTTTTGTAAATACTTTACACATGACTCTTAGACTCTTCTAAACACAACATTAGCAACCACACACGCATCCACCAAGCGCCAGGAAAATGGAAATTACACATAGTGTGTACTAATACAGAATTTATTAACACCCACATTAGGGCCCACTTGGGCTTAACTAACATGCAAGCGCGTTAGACCCCGTAAACCCCACACCAGGCCAAAAACATAGTGAAACACGCACTAGCGTTTCTTCCTTAGTGCACATAATACTGGCACTAGGCATATATTACATATGGGGCGGAACCTATGACCGACACGGCTAGTGAAGGACTAAACAGGCAATATGTCAAAATGGGTCCAATTTCACATAACCTCAAACTGTGATGCGCACGCAGTATGCATTGCTAACATTTTCTATGTTGAGTGTATTTCATTCAGGTTTATTTATTCTTTATTATTCGTTCCTTTTATTGCGACTATATAACAAATACGTTTTCCACATTTGGTATGCAGCTGGAGGAGGTCAATCCCATTTAATTATCATTTATATTTTTTTTGTCTGTTCGTACAACACTGAAGTATGACTTGCATTTTTCCCGAACTCTATGTACTTCACCCCCTGTCCGGTTGCTATGACAATTCACTTCTGTTTTGGATCACGAGTGTAACATGATAAAATGCTAACTTACCTGAGTGAATCCAGATGTAGTGAGCAAGGCGGACTCGTCCGCTGAAACGCGTCTGGGTTTCATCGAATGGAATAAAGATTTTCTTTTAACAACAAATCCCATGGAGTCAGTGCCTGTTTTACTATTTCGAAACCAGGATTAGAAAATGGGTTCCGGGGTTCATGCAAGCAAGGGATTATTATTCAACGTTCAAGACCATCAACGACGATCCAACGATTCAGAACTATAGACATTTACTGGATCCTTTTGGATCTGTCGACAGCCTTGCACACCCTATTCTTTTTGACCAACTCAAACAGCTGGGATTGCGGGGAGCAGTTCTTGCATGAATCCAGTCCTACCTCACAGACCACTCTCAAAGAGTTTCTCGAACCGCATCAATCTGCCCCAAAGCCTCTGCAGTGTGGTGTGCAACAAGGCTCGGCCCCAAGCTCCCTACTCTCCCTGGTGCCACTTTTCACTCTCATTGCCACCTGGGGAGTGAAGGCAGTCTTGTATGCAGATGACAACCAACTGGTGTTCTCATTCAAAAACCACTTTAAGTACACGTTTGCTAGATTAAGGGCGTGCCTAAAGGACATCGCCTGCTTGATGGACAATAACAAACAAACTGAATGTGGATAAGATGAAAGGCCTATTCTTTTACTAGGCCTCTCCCCTACCCACAGGATTATGGTGGCCAGCTGAGCTTGGACCACCTCCAATTCCAGCATAGACGGCAAGGAATCTGGGCATCAAGTGGGACTCTGACCTATCCCTTGAAGTTCAAATCCGTCACATCTCTTCGTCCTGAAAAGTTTAAAGAAATTCCTGCACCTCTTGCGGGAGGACAGCCGCAGGGTAGTAGTTCATGCTACTGTGCCCTCCCAGCTGGACTATGCAAACAGTCTGTACTTGGGGCTATCAATGCACCTAATCCACAGACTTCAGATGGTTACAAATGCGACGAGACTCATCCAATGGGTGCCATTCCGCCATCACATCTCCCTGCATATTAGGCTTCTTCATTGGCTCCCGATAGTAAAATAGATTGAGTTGAAGTCCTGGACATTAGCTTTTCGTGCCATGCACAACAAAGGACCGAGATACCTCAGACATAGGCTTTGCCCTTACCAACCTAAACGAACGTTGAGATCTAACGCCCTGCATCTACTTTGTGTACCTTGCTTCGCTAAAGCCCGAATGGGAGGAAGGTCCTTCACAGTAAGGACCGCCATGCTATGGAATTCCTGATCGTAACTGCGCATGGTGGAAACAGAACCCAAATTCAGGAAGATCTTGAAGGCATGGCTCTTTAGACAAGGATAGCTCCTAGGTTTCAGTTTTCACACCCGACTTCCGCACAGCACCGGGACATCTCTGTTTGAGGTAGCTGTTTGCGCTCTATAAATGTCCCTATTATGAGTGGGCCAATTCCAATTAGGCAGCTATGGTTCTGAGAATTCGTAAGTATAAATCTAAGCAAACAGTATGGGTGACCAGTTAATGTAACGTTTATGGCCTTGCTTTCTTAATTAACTAGTCGTTCTTGCTTTTTGTAGTTGGGTAAATAAAACAAAACTAAACAAAAAAAAAATGCATAATTACGGACTATTCAACATTATAAAAAAAATGATAACACGTTAGAGGTCGTATTACCTTTTTGTGTTGTACACTGTATCTTGTGGTGTTTCTTCAAACAAGGTAACATATCCAAGTGCACAGGTCAGGATGAACAATACTGTTAAGGTGTGAGCTTGCCTACAAATGGAATAAAAGAAACGCAAAATGTAGTTATATGCAACTGCATCGTTTTTTGTGAAAACAAGATTTTTACCACCTTAGTTTCAGTATAAATAAGCAATACCATGTTGATCTACAAAGTTGAAACAAATTTACTATACCATCAATTTGAAAATATCAACAGATTCAAATCAATACTCTACCTTAGTTTTGCTTGGATTGCCTTCTCTCACACATTTGTGTACATGAGGTCTCAATTCACCCCTCTTCCCCGACAACAATCAGTTCAAGCTAACTAATGATTGGGCGCCATGCACTGCAGCAGGTTCTTAAAAACAACCCTAAACTGGTTTCATACCAATACAACACAGGCATAAAAACTAAAATATACAAAGTATAACGCTATGCGCTCGCCATGAACCTGGGTGTGGGGAGGGGGAGAGACTAAAGAGAATTGGAATTAAGGCATTTGAAAAGCTAAAGAGGGGTATACCATAATAAGGCTGGCTAAACTGCTGCACAAAGGCCTCACACTGTTGTTCCATGCACTCGTGACCATGCTGTCTACTGCACTTCTGCTGTGGTTGAACGCAGTGGGCACTGTTGTGTACCAAACCACAGGACACATCAGCAAATGCGAGTACACTCTTTAAACTCTATTCAGCTCTGGACAGCTGCCAATGCCAGTCCTCCTATGGGTTGTCTTCTCTCTCTCTCTCTCTTCGATCTAACTGCCTGAATTCTAAGAATTCCATTCCAATGAATATATTCTAAGTACAGCACTTATCTAGTTACCAAACAACTAGAACATAACAAGCATTGGCATAGCCAATAGGTCTCGCCTTTGGGATCTTATAAGTGTTTAGCCATGCAACAGTTAATGTTGTTGCACTGAGGATATTGTGCTGCATAGCTAAATACTTATGAGGTCCCAAAGGCGAGACCTATTGGCTATGCCAATACTTGTTTTCTACATATTATTGTCTGCAGGTGTATTACTTCAGTTCAAATTAGCCACAGCCACAAGTCCCAGAATGCACATGTTTCTTATATGAAAACATTAACCTGGGAAGTGAGCTGAAGTTAATTGGTAACTGCCAAATGGATGAGGTAGATTTGGAGTTGGTTGGGACACAAGGAAAAGGGTAGCAGGTCCCTCTTTACCGTCCCGGGCTTAGGCACCTGTTAGGTGTAACCTTCCGCCCCTTTCAGGCGAACTCGCAGCCCACCTTCGGAGGCCGCAATACCTGATGCAAAGCAGGTGCTAAGCCGGGCTCGGGTTGGTTGCCCGAGGCATATACAAGGCAGGCCAGCGGGTGTTTACTTTCCCTGACTGGGAAGAGTTAAAATGCTGCTTCTGGCCAGGACGGGGGCGAGATTATTTGAATAGAAATATTACAGCTCTGTTTACAAGGCGCTTATCTGGGGTCGTCGGACGCAAGGCTTGCAGTGGCTGTGAGATGCGTGGAGACAGGCCGGCAGGTCAACGGCGTTAGTGTGCGTATACGGGAGCAGGGCCATGGGTCAACAGGAGTACCAAAAATGTGTGCGTGCACGCAAACAAACCTCACCTGTATGTGCGCACAACAGAGGCACAAGAGAGTGTGTGCACACAGCACATAAAAGCTTGTGCATGCGCCGAGAGGTGTCCATAAGCCCCAACAGTGCCAAAGAGAAGGGGCGTGCGCACAAACCAGTACTCTAAATATGTTGTTGCTCTAAGCTTAAAGAGCTGCACGTGTGTACACCTGTAGGTACAAGGAAACACAGTGTGCAAAGTAATGTAGATGTGTGTGTGTGTGTGTGTGTGTGTAAGGCATAGAAAGGGACATCAAATGGGTCTGTGTATGCTTGCAAAAATAAATACTAATTAGGCGTGCGCATAGGAAACCCATGTCTGGTGAGTGGCGAACGATGCGCTTAGTGAGCCATGACAAGACATCATCATGACAAGACATCATCTCCTAAGCCGACGACACCCAGCTGATCCTCTCCCTCACCAACGACCCCACCACCGCCAGAGCCAACCTACACGAAGGGATGAAGGACGTCGCCTTCTGGATGAGGAACAGCCGCCTTAAACTGAACTCTGACAAGACGGAAGTCCTCATCCTGGGATCATCACCCTCTGCCTGGGATGACTCCTGGTGGCCCCCGGCCATGGGCACCGCTCCCAAGCCAACGGACCACGCACGCAACCTGGGCTTCATCCTGGACTCCTACCTGTCAATGACCAGACAAGTCAACGCTGTCTCATCCTCGTGCTTCAACACCCTGCGCATGCTCCGCAAAATCTTCAGATGGATCCCCATTGAAACCAGGAAGACCGTCACCCAGGCACTCGTCACCAGCCGAATGGACTACGGGAACACCCTCTATGCCGGAACCACAGCCAAACTTAAAAAAAGACTCCAACGCATCCAGAATGCCTCCGCACGACTCATCCTGGACATCCCCCGACACAGCCACATCACCGGACACCTGAGAGACCTGCACTGGCTCCTTGTCAGCAAGAGAATCACGTTCAGACTCCTCACCCACGCACACAAGGCTCTCCACGACCTGGGCCCCAAGTACTTCAACGACCGCATGACCTTCTACACGCCCACCCGCCAACTACGATCGACCAGCCACGCCCTCGCCACCGTACCACGCATCCGCAGAGCCACCGCCGGAGGAAGATCCTTCTCCTACCTGGCAGCCAAGACTTGGAACTCCCTCCCCACCCACCTTCGGCGAACCCAAGACCATCTCTCCTTCAGGAAGCAGCTCAAGACCTGGCTGTTCGAGCAGTAACATACCCCTCTCCCCCAGCGCCTTGAGACCCTCCCGGGTGAGTAGCGCGCTTTACAAATGCCGTGATTGATTGATTGATTGAAGAGAGGAAAGCCAGATGGCGCCTCTGCGTGTAACTGAGCGTAACCGCAAGCTTTAGGCCACAAGCAAAAGAGTGTAGTGAGCTTTTTAAAGCCCACTTACTAAAAGTCTTGCCAGAGCAGCGCATTCGCTAGCTCAGGCGAGACCTAAAAAGGAAAGAGGACTGAGTGGAGACACCGCAGGCTTGTTCTTCCACATACATTGCTTCTCAGCATGACTTCTTCACAAGCCACCTTGTTTTCAAGTGGCTGCAGCCTGGGTGTTTTGCATGTTGCAAGAATGCAATACGAATGTAATGGGCATGCATTCTACAAATAAATAAGGAACAATACCCCCCCATCTTTTAGAAAGATGCCTGTACATCTCTGTTCTATGGTTTTTGGTAAATGGAGGTGGAGGAGTAGACAAAATCATTTACCGGATTATCTGCTAAGATGACACCTGACATCTGAATCATAAGGATATTCGTAAGGGAAGTAACATTTCTTGGCATGGCAGTTTTAATGTAAGATGGTGGTATGGCAGTTATTAATGTAAGATGGTGGTAATGTTCCTCTGGGTCATTGTGGGGGTTATCGTACCAGCTGTTGCTTAAAGGAGCAACTCATTTTTCTCTGTGCATCACAACGCTTTGAGAATGTTGCCTTAGTCATGCTTATTGCCTTGTGGAGGACTGTGATAAGACACTTGGGGAAGGCCACCCTTATCATCAGTCCTCCAAAAAAAAGGGCAATGTAAGAGGAGTGTGGTGTGACGTGTTGTGGAGTGGAGCGTCAAAACAAAGTGAGTGTCATAACAAAGTGCCGTGTTCTAAAGCAGCGCAGCGTCAAGAGGCGCAGCATAGAGGGGAGCGGACAGAGTTGCAGAGAGAGAGCAGAGTAAGTTGCAGAGAGAGTGGCATAAAGCGTTGCAGAAAGAGTGGCATAAAGCGTTGCAGAAAGAGTGGCATAAAGCGTTGCAGAAAGAGTGGCATAAAGCGTTGCAGGAAGAGTGGCATAAAGCGTTGCAGGAAGAGTGGCATAAAGCGTTGCAGAAAGAGTGGCATAAAGCGTTGCAGAAAGAGTGGCATAAAGCGTTGCAGAAAGAGTGGCATAAAGCGTTGCAGAAAGAGTGGCATAAAGCGTTGCAGAAAGAGTGGCATAAAGCGTTGCAGAAAGAGTGGCATAAAGCGTTGCAGAAAGAGTGGCATAAAGCGTTGCGGAGAGCAGAGAGCTGCGGAGAGCAGAGAGCTGCGGAGAGCAGAGAGAGCTGCGGAGAGCAGAGAGAGCTGCGGAGAGCAGAGAGAGCTGCGGAGAGCAGAGAGAGCTGCGGAGAGCAGAGAGAGCTGCGGAGAGCAGAGAGAGCTGCGGAGAGCAGAGAGAGCTGCGGAGAGCAGAGAGAGCTGCGGAGAGCAGAGAGAGCTGCGGAGAGCAGAGAGCTGCGGAGAGCGGAGAGAGCTGCGGAGAGCGGAGAGAGCTGCGGAGAGCGGAGAGAGCTGCGGAGAGCGGAGAGAGCTGCGGAGAGCGGAGAGAGCTGCGGAGAGCGGAGAGAGCTGCGGAGAGCGGAGAGAGCTGCGGAGAGCGGAGAGAGCTGCGGAGAGCGGAGAGAGAACCTAAAGAGGAGTCGTATGAAAAACCAATGGATTCTCACAGGTAATTGTAATTATTCCTAGTCTTACAGTTCCTCGTTCAGATGCTTACATACAAGGTAGAGACTACCTCAGAGGTATGGAATGGTAAAAGGAAGAGGAACATGGTTGTTATGCAGAAATCACAGTAAAAGGTTACAAGAACCCCGGATGCTTGGCAATATAAAAGACTGATAAAAAATATTTGGGGGACAAGGAAAATTCGTATTGGTACAAAAAATGCTAAAGTATTTTGAGAAAGAGTGTAAAGATAAATACAGTAAGACAACTGATGATGTGGAAAAAGAGGACAAATTTCAGCAACACGTGGTCTTACATTCAACAGTATGCTTGTTTAAGCTAATGATTTCGGTTTATTTTTAATATACGAAAGATGGAGTAGTTTCTTACCTGTAACTCCAGTTCTCTTGTAGGGGTATTTTCGTGATAGTCATAATCATGCGAATAGTCCCGCCCGTGTGCATGGATCCTGGAGCACTTCATTAGATATATCTACCTAAGTTGTCATCTTCTGCCTTTCTTCAGGAAGGCCTGCATAGACACTTACGAGATAAAAAGACAATACCGAAGACACCAACTCCGCCGCCGAGCACCTACACTTCCAGATCCACACCGACACCCAGACCACCCTCAGAGGAACACTCATCTACAGACCCCGGGCCCACGCACACAATTCAGTGAAACCATCGCCGACCTCATCAGCCCTCACGCCCTAGCCTCACCAGAATACATCCTCCTAGGAGGGTATACACCCGTTACAACGGATCTTTTACTCCGCACTACCATTACAACGCGACCATTACTCCGCATACCATTACAACGCATTGCGCTGGGGGGCGCTCTAGGATAGGGAATAAGTATAATTTACTATCCAACACCTTCCCTAGGGTCCACGGGGACTGGAGTTAGAATAGTAAATTATACTTACCACTATCCAGCGCCCCAAGGCGCTATGCGTTGTAACGGTATGCGGAGTAAAAGTCGCGTTGTAATGGTCTGCGGAGTAAAAGTATGCGTTATAACGTCATACATCCTCCTAGGAGACCTGAACTTTCACCTAGAGAATAGCAACGACAACACCACCACCATTCTGCTCGACAACCTCGGACTCAAGCAACTGGTGGACACCCCCACTCACCTCGCTGACCACACCCTCGACGCCATCTTCTCCGCCAGTAACGACGTCGCCTTCAACCACTCCACAGGACTACACTGGACCGACCACAGCTGCATACACTTCACTTTCAAGAAGACTACATCTCACCACAACACGCATCAGATCCCCCGCAGATGCTGGAGCAAAATCACCACTGACCAGCTCACCACATCACTGAGCCAAAACCCCCCTGCCGACACTAATATACCCGACACCAACGATGCAGCTCTCAACTTCGCACAGTGGATCACCACCTCGCTCCATTGAAAAACCCCCACAGCAAGACCAACACCAGAAGACCCTCTTGGTTCACAGACGCCCTCAAAGCCCAAAGCGATCCTGCCGAACACTCGAGAAGACCTGGCGCCAAGAACGGACGACTGAAAACTGGACAGCCCTCAAAGCCGCCACCCGCGAATACCATCAGCAGATCCGGACCACCAAGAGGACATCGTTCAAAGAGCGACTGGACAACAACACCCATAACAGCAAGAAAATCTTCAGCATCGTCAAAGAGCTCCCCAACCCCATCGCCAGCAACAACGACATCACCCCTTCGCAAGACCTCTGCAACTCTCTCGCCACGTTCTTCCACCGCAAAATCACAGACATACATGACAGCTTCCGACCCCAAACTCCACTTCCGGACACCAAACCAGCGACCCCCAGCATCACCATCAACTCCTGGACCCCCATCAGCAGTGAAGACACCATCCATGTCATGAGCACCATCCACTCCGGCTCCCTCTCCGACCCATGCCCCCATCACATCTTCAACAAAGCCGGCACAACCATCGCACCCCACCTGCGGATCGTCATAAACAGCTCCTTCACGTCAGCAACCTTCCCTGAGAGCTGGAAACATGCAGAGATCAACGCCCTCCTGAAGAAACCCACAGCAGACCCCAAGGACCTCAAGAACTTCCGTCCCATCTCTCTTCTCCCCTTCCCGGCTAAAGTCATCGAGAAGACCGTCAACAAACAGCTGACTGCTTTCCTCGAGGACAACAACTCACTCGACCCTTCCCAGTCCAGATTCCGAGCCAACCACAGCACCGAGACCGCCCTCATCGCAGCCACCGACGACATCAGAACCCTGATAGACAACGGGTAAACAGCTGCCCTCATCCTTCAGGACCTCTCAGCCGCCTTTGACACTGTATGCCACCGCACCCTAATACACCGTTTCAGCAACACTGGAATCCAAGGAAAGGCCCTGGAATGGATCACCTCGTTCCTCTCCGACAGAACCAAAAGAGTCCGCCTCCCTCCCTTCCGGTCCGCGGCCACAGAGATCATCTGCGGCATACCTCAAGGATCTTCACTCAGTCCAACACTCTTCAATATCTACATGAGCCCCCTCGCCACCATCGCACGAAAACACAACATCAACATCATCTCCTACGCCGACGACACCCAGCTGATACTCTCCCTCACCAAGGACCCAGCCACCGCTAAAACCAACTTCCAGGAAGGAATGAAAGAGGTAGCAGACTGGATGAAGCGCAGCCGTCTCAAGCTCAACTCAGACAAGACGGAGGGTCCTCATCCTCGGGCAATCCTCATCTGCCTGGGACGACTCAAGGTGGCCCTCGGCGCTAGCAACCGCACCAACACCCACGGACCATGCACGCAATCTGGGCTTCATCCTGGACTCCTCCCTCACGATGACCAAACAAGTCAACGCCGTCTCATCCTCATGCTTCAACACCCTGCGAATGCTCCGAAAGATCTTCTGATGGATCCCCACTGAAACCAGAAGAACAGTCACCCATGCCCTCGTCACCAGCCGACTGGACTACAGGAACACCCTATACGCAGGAACCACCGCCAAACTTCAGACTCGGCCCCAGCGCATACAAAACGCCTCCGCACGTCTCATCCTCAACATCCCTCGTCACAGCCACATATCCACCCACCTAAGAAACCTCCACTGGCTCCCCGTCAACAAAAGGATCACGTTCAGACTGCTCACCCAAATATACAAAGGGCTCCACAACACGGGCCCCGACTACCTCAACAGCCGACTCTCGTTATACACCCCCACCCGCCAGCTTCGCTCCACCAGCCTCGCCCTCGCCATCGTCCAACGAATTCGCAAAACCACCTCCGGAGGAAGATCATTCTCTTACCTAGCAGCGAAGACCTGGAACTCCCTCCCCACTTACCTACGACTGACCCAGGACCATCTCGGATTCAGGAAGCACCTCAAAAGATGGCTCTTCGAGCAGTAGCAGCGCCCCCCCCCCCCCTATCGCCTTGAGACCCTCTCGGGTGAGTAGCAAGCTCTATAAATGATTGATTGATTGAATATTGCAGCCTAACCAACTAGGGTACATTGGCCATTACTTCATCTTGAAGTAAAAAAAAAAAAAAAAAGATAATTTTCTTTGTAGGTCCATTTAAAAAAGTCAGTGAATTAAAAGGGAGTAGCCCAATCCGCAGTAAAATTATACACCTCCGAATTCCATGCCTGAAGGTAGAACTAATATATTGTTGGGCCGGTTTGTATGTAATCGATTCTGCATATTATTCATAATGGTGTAATTTGGAGCAATGCAAAATGTCCAGGACTTAGCTGATCCTTGGCGTCAGATGTTTCAGGAAAAGCTTCAATTGGGTGAGAGTCCATGATTACAAGAGTGCAGTAGTGCATTTTGATCATTTAAAAGCAATAATCAGACTCTGGCTTAAAGTATATTTTGTAGAATCTGGTTCAAATGTCTCTATTTTTTGTAAGAATCTTAAGGTGCCTTGACCTGCATGTAAAAGATTGTACGCCCATTTAGTATATTGGTGATTGCTCTGGCAATGGAACGGACTAAAGAGAATTCCAAACGCAGTGCTTGGGCAGGAACAGCTTGTTGGACATTAGCGAATTTGCTGAGGATTTTCCCTTCCTTAGTTTGTATTTGATGCCACTGGGTAATTGAAATGTATTCCAGAGCATACGATAAGATTGGGGGAATCTTAGAGCTGTAAACCTGTAGCAAGGAATAGAAGTGCCTTTGCCCGGGAGAAATATATAACTGTTAGAGCGCCCTCATGTGAAAATCTGCTTTATGACTCAAATGCTGCAGGTGAGGAGAGTGTTGTAGTGTTTGGTTAAAAATCCGTCCCAGATAGGTATATTCTTTTACCACTTCTTACGTTTCTCCTCCCAATGTCCATTTGTATTTTGTATAATGGGTTTTCCCTCTGAATGGGACTACTTTTGTTTTAGTTGAATTTGAAACAAAGACATTTTCTTTTGTATATCTTGTTATCACGTCTAAGTTCCTTTGAAATTCGAAAGGGTTAAGATCGAGAATTACTACATCGTCGGCATACATCATTATGTGTATGTTACATGATGCAATCTTCGGAGGAAAAATTGACAACCTGCAGAAAACTCTCCGGGAGGTCACCGAGGTATAATGAAACAAGCATTGAAAATGCAATAGGTCCCGCCTTTGATTAAGTTAAAGCCATTTGCTTTACTAATGGTATTGTATAGCAAAGCAAATGGCTTTAACTTAATAAAAGGCGAGATCTATTGCGTTTTTAATGCTCGTTTTAGGATTAGTGCCCTGGTTAGGACAGAGTTGGTAATTGTATAGCCAGACTCAAGAATGAGTTACAGGGGGGCCGCAAAGCCCCTCCTTTTGAGGCGAGGCCAATACTGACTTGAATAGGACTGGTCCACTTCTATAACGTCAAATATGTTCGACCCAAACAATGAAATTAACGCTGTCAGAGGCATTTATGTGATTAAAGAGCGACACAGGTGCTTAGGGGAATAGTTTTTTATTTACTTTTTGCTTTTTCTGTACGGCAAACACGAGAGTCGGATAGCAGCCATTGAGCTGAGGAAATACAAGAACACATTATTTTAATGTCTATACTTTCTCACTCTCCCCGTCTCAAAAAACCAAAAAGAAAAAAAAACACACCTGCTACATATAGTATCAGATGAAGTCACGACACCCAAATCAGAGTTTCCCGTATGTAAAGGGAATACAGTCGAGAGGATCGTGGTCTGCACACCAGGACCAAAGTTTGAGCCTATCTAACCACCCAAAGACGTGGACTCTCACGAGAAAGCAGGGCAGCACCGTTCCATGGGCTCAAACCACGCACGCATGGGCGTAGGAACTGTGGGGGACGCGGGGGATATATCCCCCCCAGATTTTAAAGTGGGGGGGACACGGTGGACAAGCATGGGGAGGGGCGAGGGGACAAAAGAATTTCCCCTCGCCCTTCTGTTATTCACAGGGCCATTAGCGCGCAAAAGCGCTCTCTAATGGCCCTGCACTTGACCTGCCTGGAGTCAGAGAGGCCACCCGCCCTCTGCCCTTTGTTATGCTGCAGGAAGGCTCGGCATCCTCAGGGCAGAGAAGGAAAAAAACTCTGATTCTTTTCCTTCATACCCAGAGAAGGCAAGCAGAGTGTCACCTTCTCCTGATCTTCCTCTGGCCGCGTCGCGACCCTCCCCCCCCCCTCTCTCTTTCTTTTACCTCTATCTCGTTCCGTCTCTGTCTCCCTCCTAGTTACGTTCTGATTTCAAGAGACAGCTCTTACGTTCTCTCTCTTGCCTCTCCTAGTCTTTATTTGTTTCCTTGTGAAATGGATCCAAAATAGGAAGAACACTGGCTGGAAATGTCCTCATTTGCTGATTTTATAATTCCAAAGAAAAACCTCGGAACGGAGAGAAACAATTATGAAATACCTAAATAAAGCGATACAGAGTGGTCAGCAGACATGCCAGATTGTTATTTACACCCATTAGCACCACTTTACAGAGTTTGCCAGTGAAAGCGCTACTTTCTTTTTTTCTTCTTTCTTTGAACAACATTGTTTTTCCAGGGCGGGGAAGTGCTCCATTCCTAAAGGGACTGCAATACCTGGTTGAGTGGAGTAGAAACGTTTCATATGATCGTTTTCAACTGTTTTAATTATTTTTGCTTATAAAATGTGTACTGCGGCTCTCTGTTCGTGGATGTGGTGTTTTTTAAACCAAACTGCTTACATTTTGAAAGGATATAAGCAATGGACATTGAAACAGGTCCCTTCCTGCCTGGTCCTGTAGCCATGTCCTGAATTTTACAGGAAAAATCACTTACTGATTTCTGAATAATGAGTTTAAAACTGTTAAGGTAACCATGTTGTTCCTGAAAATATTTCACATGCTTTGCTTACTCTTGCATTCCTAATGAGCGTTTGCTTTTTCCAGGGTGTTATTCGTTTTTTTCAGGCAGCATTTTACTCTTGTCCAATGCATAATTTGAATTTAGTCGCAGCACAATTGAGTTGTAGCTTAAGGCAGTGCAAGTTTCTCTCAGTGGGGCACTATGGTGTTCAGTGTGGGAAAGGATGTGGCACTCTGGCCAGAGCTGCTGAATTTGGAACGTGAGCACCATTTTCAGCCTTCATGACCAGTCCACCAGACCACACTCCTGACAGAACTCATTCTGATGCTACACCTTAGAAGGCTTCGCAAGACCTTAGAAGCCCTGGTGTCTTAGCACCCGCAGGTGGACCCTAACGGCGGCAAGTGTGTGTTAACCTTGAAGGCCTGTCCACCACAGTTCACCTCCAGTCTTGCGAGCAGGCATACAAAGAAGCACACCCTAGACACACCATCGACAGTGACTGTCACTGAGGTCACAAGATCCTTGAGGCCAGTCCACCGCACCCATTGGTACCTCCATTCGCCTCTTTCAGCAGTAGGTGTGCAACTCACCAGGGATCAGCAATGAAGGATTTGCATGCACACCAAACTTAGGGGGTGATTATAATGGAGGTGGGACTGCCACGTCACCCCGTCAGTGGCAGTTCCACCACCATCGGTGACTGCATTACCGCCAGCCATATTACAATGGCGGGTGGTTCCCTGGCGGTCGGAAAGACCCCCGCCACACATCCAACTGGTGCCTTGAGCCCACCAGTGCGGCGGAAGGGCTCGTGGTTCCTACAATACTGGTGGTGCCTACCAGCCACCACAGTAGGGATAATGATACCCTTTACCCGCCAGTCTATCCATGGCTGTTCACCCCCCATGGAAAAGTTGGTGGAAAGGGACATTGGGGGCCCGTAGCAGGCCCCTGTCCCTCCAACCCCCAGACATGGAACTCGGTGGGGGGGGTTTCTAAGATGCCCCCCTACATATCACTGCACCATGTGGCAGGCACCTCATTGTGCCTGCCACGTAGTGCAGTGTTATATGGAACATGTCCTTTTTAGGTCTCGGCCTGCGTAGGCTGCGCTTGCGCAGTCCCACTGGTGAGAAATTTTGTTTACAGTATGGGGGCTTGAACCTGCCCCTCCTCTCCATTGGCTGGCTTCCTAAACAGAGGCCAGCCATTGGGCGAGAGGGGCATCTGTCCTTTTAAGCCCCGTCATTTTGGGATTGAGGGGTGTTTTTTTTTAATTTCTTTCTATTTTCTTTCTCTCCTCGTCCCATTGGCTGGAATTTTACATTCCAGCCAATGGGAAGAGGAGAGAAAGAAAACACGCCCCTCAATCCCAAAAATGACGCTGGGTTCTCCGAGGCATTTCTGCCTCGCCTCGGAGAAATGTGGTGGTGTTTGACTCTTGTGCTCACGGCATCGTGTGAATCTGACGGCTTTTTTTTTTTTAGCTCCCACAGGCTAGGGGTAGCTTCGCTCTACGATCTCTCTCCCTCTCTCTTAGAGCGGCAGCCACATGAGTTCCACTTATCCAGACAGCGCCGCTCAGCCGCGCAGGCCCATTCCCATACCCCCAGGGCAATGTAGGCATCTCTCCGCTGGCCTCTCAGTTCTTGAGGCGGTTAATGCTAGTCGTCGCGCCAGGTGGGTCAACTCGGCAGGCGATATACAGCCCAGTCCTTCCCTCTCGGGTCACTAGTCAAGTGAGGCCTCAGGCACCCGTGCGAGCCCGCAAGACCCCGCTGTCCTCATGGTGGCAGGGGCCCTCGCTCACCTCCTGACAGCAGCTCTGCCCCCTACACAAGTCCCAGGCGTATGCAGCGCAGCCCCCCCTGTACATAAGCTCTGCTCGCATCAGCTCAAAGCCGCTGCACGTTACCCCTGCTGGGCCCGATCTCTCCGGTGCCCAAGCCAGCGCAGGGGCCCCCACCCGGTGGCCACCCCTGCAGCAGGATCTCGCCGCGCAGATGGGTTGCTTAGAATTCACGGGTCACCTTCCCTTCCGCCTCGGGGTCACAGTCAGCCCCGGCAGCCTCACTTCACTGCGGCGGCAGGGTGGGTCGGTCCCTGATCTTGTTTCAGGCCGCTTTCAGTCCCCACTGCACTCTGACTCCCTCTGCCAGACTCTGTTAGGTCTTCCAGGCTCCGCCATCTTGGGACGCGAAGCTACGGGTGAATCAATTTGGTGGGGCGGATTCCAGGCCACGGAGCACCTTCTAATTGGTTGTGCTGCACTCAACAACGCTCTGCCCCCGCAGTTCTATGGGGCGAGGGAGGGGGTTCTGGATGTCGCTGGATCAGGCTTGTCGCGAGGAGCTCCGAGGTGAGCTACTCCCTCCATCAGCGTCAGGCCACCCTTTCCCCTCCAGACCCCCCCCCAACACCACCACTTGTCTTGCCTCTGTTCTCTGCTTGTCATCGTTTTTTCTTGCCTCTGTTCTCAGCCTGTCATCGTTTTTTCTTGCTTCTGTTCCTTGCTTGTCATTGTTTTCTCTTGCCTCCTTGTTCTTTGTGCTTGCTCTCCCGCCCCCTCGTTGGTTGTGCTTGCTCTCCTGCCCCCTAGTTGGTTGTGCTTGCTCTCCTGCCCCCTCGTTCATTGGGCTTGCTCTCCTGCCCCGTGGCTGTGCTTTCTCTCCTGCCCCCTGATTGTGCTTTCTCTCCTACCACCTGGTTGTGCTTGCTCTCCTGCCCCCTGTTCCCTCGTTGTGAGCGTTTTTTCTGGCCTCTGTCCCCTGTGTGTATGGCTCTGTGTGTGTGGCTCTGTGTGTGTCTGGCTCTGTGTGTGTCTGGCTCTGTGTGTGTCTGGCTCTGTGTGTGTCTGGCTCTGTGTGTGTGTGTGGCTGTGTATGTGTGGCTCTGTCTGTCTGTGCCTCTGTCTGTGTGTGTCTGTGTGTGTGTGTGGCTCTGTCTGTCTGTGTGTGTGGCTGTGTCTGTCTGTGTGTGTGTGTGTGGCTCTGTGTGGGTAGCTTTTTTTGTAGGTGGCTCTATGTGTAGGTGGCTCTATGTGTGGGTGGCTCTGTGTGTGTGTGGGTGGCTCTGTGTGGGTGGCTCTGTGTGTGGGTGGCTCTGTGTGAATGACTCGGTGTAGGTGGCTCTGTATGTGTGTGGGTGGCTTTGTGTGCGGTTCTGTGTGGGTGCAAATGCAATAGGTCTCGCATTTGCGAGCAATTAAGCTCTTGGCATTGTAAATGACAATGCCATTTATTTATGTTTTAAAAACAAAAACATAAATAAAAATAATGTCATGAGCAATGCCAATAGCTCTAACTTTAAGAATGCAGAGACCATTGCATTGTAAATGCTTGTTTACATTGCGGCAGATGATGCAGCCAGCAGTACCTGCTACAATGTAAAAGATAGGCACTTGCGAATGCCATAGTGGCGGTCGCATTGTAATGCCTATCGTGAGGCCGCCACCTTGAAGGCCAGCTGTCCCATTCCCCGATTCGATGGCGGACGGACTGAAGTCCGCCTGCCATCGTAGTCAGCCCCTAAGTTTGCAAACTTCATGGTATCTGCTTCATGCACAAACACTTTTAACATGTGCAGCCTGCTTTCGGGCCACTGGAGTTAAGCAGCAATGCAGGGCAAAAAGATGTTGCAGTGTTGACTAAATTATGCAACAATAAAAAGGCTGCAGCGTAATGCAGTGCATTTTATGATACTTTATTATTTTGACATATTTATACATACTAACAGCCTCTGAAAAGCTTTTGCCTCATTAGTAACTGTATAACATACAAATGCAGCAGTGGGAAAGGTGACCAGTCAACCTTTGCAATGGGCCCTACACTTCACAGCAACATAAGTCACATTTCTCTTGGTTATTTTTGATCCGTTTGAGCAACAAAACTGTTTTGGGTGAAATTGTTAGATTATGCAGCAGATGATGTATTATGTGGCAAATATGATACAGCCATAGTTAAGTGGAAAATATTTTTCCACTTAACTTAATTTTGCCCCAGCATTTTAGTTGATCAATTTGCAAGTTCCCCAAACCCAAAAGTCAGGTTTGGGCACAATTAGCATTTTAAAAGCAGTCCTACAACACAGGGCTACTTGTAAACGGACCTCAGGCTTCAGCAGTGTGTAGTAACTGACTCCACGCAGATAGATGAGTTTCATGAGGATTTATTGAAGTTAAGAGGGAGATCAGAAGTACACTAGTATTCAGCCCCACCAGGAGCAGCCAGCAAGGTGCTCAGCCCTTCCCCAACTGTGTGATTCATACATCAACATTCTAACTGGGGAAAAATCATAACGTTCTAATCTATACCTTGAAGTTTTCATGCAGCTCTTTGATGATGGTTAATAGCTCACTGTTCTATGTTAGGATTTTAACTTATAAACTGCAAATACCAAAAGAATCTTTCAGACAAAAGCAGTAACTCACTAACCTATTTACATGATATGCATGTTGTGATCTGCGTGGTACACGTTCTTTGCTGCAGGCATATTACACCACTTTGGCTACCTTACCAAGAGTCAAAACTTCCACTAGACAAACCTCCGATCTCTCTCAATAAAGGTTATTAATCACCAAAGTTATCTTCACATTTTTATTGTTGCCTGAAAATTTCTGGATACCAGGAATGCAGCAGCAGGTATTTTTCAAACCATAATGCACTTGCAAACACGATGTCCACACCCTAAGTCTGCGACCTTTGTTTGCTTGGTGCATGAAGATGCAAGATTCATATACATGTTTTTTTAACATTTGGTCTGATTACTATATGAAATAACAAAGAAGCATACATGCAAACTGTGACAACATGCCTGCTTTTCTCAAAATTTCACTTCGAAAGTATGCGATTGTATTTGTTTAACGGGCGGTGATTTGTATAAGGTCACTGGGAAGTCCACAAGGTTGTCCCTGTCCCCCCCAGAATTTTAGTGTCTCCTACGCCCCTGCACGCACGTACCCCAAATGACAGCAGCGCAGAACAGTAAAAGTGTGCAGTAATTGTATAAACATTAGTTATCGTTCCTGCAGGTTTAAATAGTGACAGTAAACACAGCTGCTCGCGGCAATTCCAATATTGATCACAACCTGCAAAAGGCAGATGATAAAGTGTAAATTTATCAGGCCTGGTTATCATAGGGTGTCCTTTCTCGTTCACATAGTGGCCTTAAATGCAGAATCTCTGCCCGGGGCCCGGTAAATATGAATACCTACAGACTGAGGAAAAAACAATGTTCTAAACCAAGGCCTGCAGTTTACATGCAGCTCCTTGAAGCCGGGTCATAGCTCACTGTGCTATATTCGAAGGGTTGCACATTATGAAGAGCAAGTAACATAAGAACCTCTGGGTCAAAGGCAGGGACCCACACCCTTTTTCCTCTACATACCTACAGAAAATACGAACGTGCAATCTGCTGTTAGACAATATGCTTTGCAGCAGGCACATTAGCCCATAGTCCTCCTTTGAGTCAAAACTGTTACTAGACAAAACACAGATCCCTCCAGCAAGTACATTAAATACCAGTGTTGCCATAACACAGTAGCTCCCTGAAAATTGCAGGGCACACAAACATCTCCGCAGCTGGGGCTTTAACACCCTAAGATGTTAAAATGCACTCTTTGTGACCAAATAAGTAAGCCAAAACAGATTCTGTCACCTTTGCCCTTGTTGCCAATTTGTTTTGAAAGTATAAATTGATCAGACTCCGATTTTTATGACTGCCCCGTGCGACTTCACTCTCTTGCAACGGACACCGAATTTATGGGATGAGGATGAATTTTTTTTGCAATTCCAAAAGTGATGCTGGTGCAGGTTAACGAACGGGGACGCTTAACAGAGGAGAAAACAACTCGGAGCAAAAACAGATCTGCGGGGCGTTCATAAGAAGAAGACAAGCATTTATTATTTTTACTGATGCTGTTCAGCTTGATGCTTATGTTCTTAATGGCTTCCCATTCCTGGGTTTAAGGCGGCCAAATGGGGATGGTTGGGGTGTTTTTTTTCTTTTTCCATTTTTCAGAATTTGTAGTCTATCCTGCAGGATTAGAGAGTAAGAGGACAATTTGAGATTGAAGTGCATGTTGAAAACTTCTATCTTACCTAAAAGGCACCATCTGGAATAATGTGACCTGCCCTCTAGACACATGGGCACTAGCGCAGAGATTTCATATTTATCATAAGAGTTAATAGAGAACACTTCGATGGTGGATGGCGCATAACATAATTGTATCAGCATCATCTGTGAAATCCACGTGCAGCAAGAGTTTATTCTGCTATGTAAGGGGCGGGTACCTCGTTAATGTCACAACCCTGGCGGTAGTCATCCACTTCAACGTAAACTGCAGCATTTGTATGTAGTGTGGAGGTGTGATGTGGTGGTGGGGGGGGGGTGACCCTTTCTGACACCTCACGCCACGGCACTGCTTCCCGGGTCTGTCAGCTGTCAGTCACAAGGGCGGAGTCTTCAGTTGCTGTTTGCCAGATGGAGAGAGAAGGCTGTGCACTTTAAGTTCCCACGGGCCTCCCCGGGTGTCACTTCAACCATTTGTCCCAACAGCGAAGCATGTAGTGCACAACACCCAGGGCCGCGTCATCCGCAAAACAAAACACGTGCTTGTTTATTGAATCTACTGGCCAGAGGTGTGAGTTAGGATTTGGAGGCCCCTCGAGGCACAGGCTTGTTTCACACTAGCAGTCGGGTAAATTTAGACTGTTCCCACACGATATGTATAATTATCACAGTTACGACTGCATTTCTAGCATATTTTCAGATTACAACGAGGATGCTCGTGGAATGAGGAAATCATTTGTTTGTTACTTGCAATCAGAAAGAATACAACGATAAATGGGGGGGGGGGACACAAGACTCAGATTAAAAATGCACCTATGTTTAAAGCAGATTTCCAAATAGTATTTATATTGTAGAAAAAGCGTTTCGAATTCTGACTGATGCCTTTGTATAGTGAGTGTAGTGTGCCATATCTGAGTTGCATAAGCCTGAGCGTGAGGCTGCGGATGATTGGGAACATATAAGTGGAAAGGTACATTTCTTGGACATATTTATAGCTAAAGAACAGAGAGAAAAAGCAGCCTGGGCCGAATTACACAAATGTTTTCCTACCTAAAAATCCGGGGTCACTTTAGACCTTAGGTCTAAGCTCACTGAACCACATTTCCTGCTATAATTGAATGTTTGAGTGGGGGGGCCAGCCTGTCTTTAGTGATTTGTATTATGACGTCTGGACTATTCCCCCACAGACTCCATTTTCATACATGACCACACTTGGAAGCAGGCATCGGGTTAATGGATGCCACTACCACCCGACAGTGTGGTCTTGAAGAATGGCTGGTAAATTCGACCCAGCCATTATGGCTGGAACCTGCGATACATAAATTACTCGGGTGACAGTTCCCTGCAGCATGTGCCTTAGCACACTGAGCTGTTTAACATGCTACATTACAGTCAGTGAGGATTATCCCAAGGCCTTGCTCTAAACTGGGAACTAGCCTAGCTTCTTACTGCCTTCAAGTCTCCAAAATGTTTCCAATAGAAAGAGATATGTGCGAGGTGTAACAGAGACATGGCTCAGGAAGCAGTATTACACACTGCATAAACAGAAAGGCAAAACGCACAGCAGCAGGTTTTATTTATTTGAGGTTTTATATAGTGTTGACCACTGACTGTTAATGTCAGAGTGCTTCACTCCGATGTAAACATAATAAAACATATATAATTACAGCTGTGACTGTGTACAAGCAAAGTGCATAAAAATCAGAGAAAACACCATGACATTTGTGTATCGTGTTTCTCCGGGGTGTTTCTGAACATCGTGGATGACTTCATGATGTATTTCATCCAGGTGTAGGAAATCATATGGGCTTTAGACAATAAACTATGTGTGTCAGACAGAAAACAATACGTTGGCTACAGTGGTTGATAACTAGCCCCGGGACTCCATGCCAGCTGAGCAGGCTAGGGGAGGGGCGGGCGTGGGAGGTCAGATCCGAGGCTCGTCTGTGCTGGAATTCCAGAGATGGGTGGAAGAGGGGGGGGGGAGTGCACAGATCGTCAGCTTCAAGGCTGTACAGAAGAATTTTTTTATCTGCTTATTAACTACCAAGCAGATAAGAAAAGTCTTCACGGCAGTCGCCAAGCAGGCTATCGTGTCCGGAGGGGCAGTACGAAAAGCGGACAGGGTGGCACCCAAAAACCCTCTTGTCCAATGGGAAGCCAGGGTTTACCATAAACGCTGTCGCTACCCAATGGAAAAGAGGGGCGGGGTTTAGAGTCCCTTTTACAAATCTTGTATTTACAAGATCTCTCGTAGAGCCCAGCCGAGACCTAAAAAGGAGGGGAGCCAGTGCGATTGCGTAATTGATTTTGTTAAAAGCGGTGGATGCCCAAAATATTTGCCTTTGGGCCTGATTCACGAGTACCGAACTTTGTAAATGCATAATGGGCCCCGGAGAGGTGCGTTCCAATGTTATTTCAGTTTCGAGTCTTGGTGTGGCGTGATCCCTTCCATGATGAAATTTAGTACTTAATTTTGCCGTTCTGCCGAACAGTTCTAGACTGCTCATCATGTAGTCTAAAATAGAAGAGGTGAAATTGCCTTTTCCTGTGAAGGTTGCCGGAATGTCTCCTTCTGTGCATCCATTTAGGATGAAACCATTTATTGTGGGGAGAGAAGATAATAGGATTTTCCCTCGTTTGTCTGCCTTGATCCCAGGTGGGAATAATGGAGTAGGGATTGATAAAGCTTCTACTTGTTCTTCATATTCCAATTTTTCTATGAGATTGTTGGATATTTTCCCATTGAAGTCTCCAATAAGGAAAACAGATGGGAATGCTCTTTCTTCCACCACCCTTTCTATTTCTTCAAAAGCTTTGACCACAAGAGCGTCGTTCGAGGGACCTGGTGGAAATGATTAGGTCAGTTGAAGAATCCTTGGCGACATGCCAGCATTTGACCTTCAATCACGACATTTTTAGAGCGCACTACTCACCCGTAGGGTCTCAAGGCGCTGGGGGGGGGTTGCCGTTACTGCTCGAACAGCCAGGTCTTGAGCTTCTTCCTGAAGGCGAGGTGGTCTTGGGTCAGGCGCAGGTCAGTCGGGAGGGAGTTCCAGGTCTTGGCGGCCAGGTGGGAGAAGGACCTTCCTCCTGTTGTCGCTCTTCGGATGCGGGGGACGGCGGCGAGGGCAAGGCTGGTTGATCTGAGATGGTGCTTGGGAGCGTAGAAGTTGATTCGGTTGTTGAGGTAGCTCGGGCCTTGGTCGTGTAGGGCTTTGTGTGCGTGGGTGAGGAGACGGAATGTGATTCTTTTCTTGACGGGGAGCCAGTGCAGGTCTCTCAGATGTCCGGAGATGTGGCTGTTTCGTGGGAGGTCGAGGATGAGTCTGGCTGAGGCGTTCTGGACCCGCTGGAGTCTCTTCTGGAGCTTGGCGGTGGTTCCGGCGTAGAGAGCGTTCCCGTAGTCCAGTCGGCTGGTGACGAGGGCCTGGGTGACGGTCTTCCTGGTCTCGGTGGGGATCCACCAGAAGATCTTCCGTAGCATGCGTAGGATGTTGAAGCATGATGAGGAGACGGCGTTGACTTGTCTGGTCATGGAGAGGGAGGAGTCCAGGATGAATCCCAGGTTACGTGCGTGGTCAGTCGGTTTGGGTGCGGTGCCCAGGGCGGGGGGCCACCAGGAGTCGTCCCAGGTGGAGGGCGAGGAGCCCAGGATGAGGACCTCCGTCTTGTCCGAGTTCAGTTTCAGGCGGCTGGTCGTCATCCACTCGGCTACGTCTCTCATCCCTTCGTGCAGGTTGGTTCTGGCGGCGGCGGGGTTGTTGGTCAGGGAGAGGATCAGCTGGGTGTCGTCGGCGTAGGAGATTATGCTGAGGTTGTGTTTGCGTGCGATGGCCGCGAGGGGGCTCATGTAGACGTTGAAGAGGGTGGGACTCAGCGAGGATCCTTGGGGGACGCCGCAGATGACTTCGGTAAAAAACAACAAGTGATGGACTGAATGTGGATCAATGTCACACACTCCCCCAGTCAAAAGATCTGGGCCCAAATCCATCGTTTTTTTGCACTCCACACCACCCTGGGTCAGATAATGGCTTTATGCAAATCAGCACTGACCCTGTTGCCCCATGGGAACAGTCCAGTCCGAACTACAACAGCCATATCTTTCCCAGACCGGAATCAAGCATCCGAGGACCGGACCGGTTTCGAGGTAACACCTCTCTTCAGCCCGGCTAGCTTGACTCCAAGTGGTGTGGAGTGCCTGGGACCCACGTCTGGGCATCCCCAGCGCACTTAGGGCGGCAATTGCAAAAAACAACAAGTGATGGACTGAATGTGGATCAATGTCACACACTCCCCCAGTCAAAAGATCTGGGCCCAAATCCATCGTTTTTTTGCACTCCACACCACCCTGGGTCAGATAATGGCTTTATGCAAATCAGCACTGACCCTGTTGCCCCATGGGAACAGTCCAGTCCGAACTACAACAGCCATATCTTTCCCAGACCGGAATCAAGCATCCGAGGACCGGACCGGTTTCGAGGTAACACCTCTCTTCAGCCCGGCTAGCTTGACTCCAAGTGGTGTGGAGTGCCTGGGACCCACGTCTGGGCATCCCCAGCGCACTTAGGGCGGCAATTGCAAAAAACAACAAGTGATGGACTGAATGTGGATCAATGTCACACACTCCCCCAGTCAAAAGATCTGGGCCCAAATCCATCGTTTTTTTGCACTCCACACCACCCTGGGTCAGATAATGGCTTTATGCAAATCAGCACTGACCCTGTTGCCCCATGGGAACAGTCCAGTCCGAACTACAACAGCCATATCTTTCCCAGACCGGAATCAAGCATCCGAGGACCGGACCGGTTTCGAGGTAACACCTCTCTTCAGCCCGGCTAGCTTGACTCCAAGTGGTGTGGAGTGCCTGGGACCCACGTCTGGGCATCCCCAGCGCACTTAGGGCGGCAATTGCAAAAAACAACAAGTGATGGACTGAATGTGGATCAATGTCACACACTCCCCCAGTCAAAAGATCTGGGCCCAAATCCATCGTTTTTTTGCACTCCACACCACCCTGGGTCAGATAATGGCTTTATGCAAATCAGCACTGACCCTGTTGCCCCATGGGAACAGTCCAGTCCGAACTACAACAGCCATATCTTTCCCAGACCGGAATCAAGCATCCGAGGACCGGACCGGTTTCGAGGTAACACCTCTCTTCAGCCCGGCTAGCTTGACTCCAAGTGGTGTGGAGTGCCTGGGACCCACGTCTGGGCATCCCCAGCGCACTTAGGGCGGCAATTGCAAAAAACAACAAGTGATGGACTGAATGTGGATCAATGTCACACACTCCCCCAGTCAAAAGATCTGGGCCCAAATCCATCGTTTTTTTGCACTCCACACCACCCTGGGTCAGATAATGGCTTTATGCAAATCAGCACTGACCCTGTTGCCCCATGGGAACAGTCCAGTCCGAACTACAACAGCCATATCTTTCCCAGACCGGAATCAAGCATCCGAGGACCGGACCGGTTTCGAGGTAACACCTCTCTTCAGCCCGGCTAGCTTGACTCCAAGTGGTGTGGAGTGCCTGGGACCCACGTCTGGGCATCCCCAGCGCACTTAGGGCGGCAATTGCAAAAAACAACAAGTGATGGACTGAATGTGGATCAATGTCACACACTCCCCCAGTCAAAAGATCTGGGCCCAAATCCATCGTTTTTTTGCACTCCACACCACCCTGGGTCAGATAATGGCTTTATGCAAATCAGCACTGACCCTGTTGCCCCATGGGAACAGTCCAGTCCGAACTACAACAGCCATATCTTTCCCAGACCGGAATCAAGCATCCGAGGACCGGACCGGTTTCGAGGTAACACCTCTCTTCAGCCCGGCTAGCTTGACTCCAAGTGGTGTGGAGTGCCTGGGACCCACGTCTGGGCATCCCCAGCGCACTTAGGGCGGCAATTGCAAAAAACAACAAGTGATGGACTGAATGTGGATCAATGTCACACACTCCCCCAGTCAAAAGATCTGGGCCCAAATCCATCGTTTTTTTGCACTCCACACCACCCTGGGTCAGATAATGGCTTTATGCAAATCAGCACTGACCCTGTTGCCCCATGGGAACAGTCCAGTCCGAACTACAACAGCCATATCTTTCCCAGACCGGAATCAAGCATCCGAGGACCGGACCGGTTTCGAGGTAACACCTCTCTTCAGCCCGGCTAGCTTGACTCCAAGTGGTGTGGAGTGCCTGGGACCCACGTCTGGGCATCCCCAGCGCACTTAGGGCGGCAATTGCAAAAAACAACAAGTGATGGACTGAATGTGGATCAATGTCACACACTCCCCCAGTCAAAAGATCTGGGCCCAAATCCATCGTTTTTTTGCACTCCACACCACCCTGGGTCAGATAATGGCTTTATGCAAATCAGCACTGACCCTGTTGCCCCATGGGAACAGTCCAGTCCGAACTACAACAGCCATATCTTTCCCAGACCGGAATCAAGCATCCGAGGACCGGACCGGTTTCGAGGTAACACCTCTCTTCAGCCCGGCTAGCTTGACTCCAAGTGGTGTGGAGTGCCTGGGACCCACGTCTGGGCATCCCCAGCGCACTTAGGGCGGCAATTGCAAAAAACAACAAGTGATGGACTGAATGTGGATCAATGTCACACACTCCCCCAGTCAAAAGATCTGGGCCCAAATCCATCGTTTTTTTGCACTCCACACCACCCTGGGTCAGATAATGGCTTTATGCAAATCAGCACTGACCCTGTTGCCCCATGGGAACAGTCCAGTCCGAACTACAACAGCCATATCTTTCCCAGACCGGAATCAAGCATCCGAGGACCGGACCGGTTTCGAGGTAACACCTCTCTTCAGCCCGGCTAGCTTGACTCCAAGTGGTGTGGAGTGCCTGGGACCCACGTCTGGGCATCCCCAGCGCACTTAGGGCGGCAATTGCAAAAAACAACAAGTGACGGAGTCAAGCTAGCCGGGCTGATGAGAGGTGTTACCTCGAAACCGGGCCGGTCCTCGGATGCTTGATTCCGTTCTGGGAAGGACATGGCTTTTGTAGTTCGGACTGGACTGTTCCCATGGGGCACAGGGTCAGCGCTGATTTGCATATCGCCATTGTCTAACCCAGGGTGGTGTGGAGTGGAAAAACGATGGATTTGGGCCCAGATCTTTGGACTGGGGTGAATGTGTGACATTGATCCACATTCTGTCCATCACTGTTGTGTTTGCAATTACCGCTCTAAGTGTACTGGGGATGCTCAGACGTGAGTCCCAGGCACTCCACACCACTGGAGTCAAGCTAGCCGGGCTGATGAGAGGTGTTACCTCGAAACCGGGCCGGTCCTCGGATGCTTGATTCCGTTCTGGGAAGGACATGGCTTTTGTAGTTCGGACTGGACTGTTCCCATGGGGCACAGGGTCAGCGCTGATTTGCATATCGCCATTGTCTAACCCAGGGTGGTGTGGAGTGGAAAAACGATGGATTTGGGCCCAGATCTTTGGACTGGGGTGAATGTGTGACATTGATCCACATTCTGTCCATCACTGTTGTGTTTGCAATTACCGCTCTAAGTGTACTGGGGATGCTCAGACGTGAGTCCCAGGCACTCCACACCACTGGAGTCAAGCTAGCCGGGCTGATGAGAGGTGTTACCTCGAAACCGGGCCGGTCCTCGGATGCTTGATTCCGTTCTGGGAAGGACATGGCTTTTGTAGTTCGGACTGGACTGTTCCCATGGGGCACAGGGTCAGCGCTGATTTGCATATCGCCATTGTCTAACCCAGGGTGGTGTGGAGTGGAAAAACGATGGATTTGGGCCCAGATCTTTGGACTGGGGTGAATGTGTGACATTGATCCACATTCTGTCCATCACTGTTGTGTTTGCAATTACCGCTCTAAGTGTACTGGGGATGCTCAGACGTGAGTCCCAGGCACTCCACACCACTGGAGTCAAGCTAGCCGGGCTGATGAGAGGTGTTACCTCGAAACCGGGCCGGTCCTCGGATGCTTGATTCCGTTCTGGGAAGGACATGGCTTTTGTAGTTCGGACTGGACTGTTCCCATGGGGCACAGGGTCAGCGCTGATTTGCATATCGCCATTGTCTAACCCAGGGTGGTGTGGAGTGGAAAAACGATGGATTTGGGCCCAGATCTTTGGACTGGGGTGAATGTGTGACATTGATCCACATTCTGTCCATCACTGTTGTGTTTGCAATTACCGCTCTAAGTGTACTGGGGATGCTCAGACGTGAGTCCCAGGCACTCCACACCACTGGAGTCAAGCTAGCCGGGCTGATGAGAGGTGTTACCTCGAAACCGGGCCGGTCCTCGGATGCTTGATTCCGTTCTGGGAAGGACATGGCTTTTGTAGTTCGGACTGGACTGTTCCCATGGGGCACAGGGTCAGCGCTGATTTGCATATCGCCATTGTCTAACCCAGGGTGGTGTGGAGTGGAAAAACGATGGATTTGGGCCCAGATCTTTGGACTGGGGTGAATGTGTGACATTGATCCACATTCTGTCCATCACTGTTGTGTTTGCAATTACCGCTCTAAGTGTACTGGGGATGCTCAGACGTGAGTCCCAGGCACTCCACACCACTGGAGTCAAGCTAGCCGGGCTGATGAGAGGTGTTACCTCGAAACCGGGCCGGTCCTCGGATGCTTGATTCCGTTCTGGGAAGGACATGGCTTTTGTAGTTCGGACTGGACTGTTCCCATGGGGCACAGGGTCAGCGCTGATTTGCATATCGCCATTGTCTAACCCAGGGTGGTGTGGAGTGGAAAAACGATGGATTTGGGCCCAGATCTTTGGACTGGGGTGAATGTGTGACATTGATCCACATTCTGTCCATCACTGTTGTGTTTGCAATTACCGCTCTAAGTGTACTGGGGATGCTCAGACGTGAGTCCCAGGCACTCCACACCACTGGAGTCAAGCTAGCCGGGCTGATGAGAGGTGTTACCTCGAAACCGGGCCGGTCCTCGGATGCTTGATTCCGTTCTGGGAAGGACATGGCTTTTGTAGTTCGGACTGGACTGTTCCCATGGGGCACAGGGTCAGCGCTGATTTGCATATCGCCATTGTCTAACCCAGGGTGGTGTGGAGTGGAAAAACGATGGATTTGGGCCCAGATCTTTGGACTGGGGTGAATGTGTGACATTGATCCACATTCTGTCCATCACTGTTGTGTTTGCAATTACCGCTCTAAGTGTACTGGGGATGCTCAGACGTGAGTCCCAGGCACTCCACACCACTGGAGTCAAGCTAGCCGGGCTGATGAGAGGTGTTACCTCGAAACCGGGCCGGTCCTCGGATGCTTGATTCCGTTCTGGGAAGGACATGGCTTTTGTAGTTCGGACTGGACTGTTCCCATGGGGCACAGGGTCAGCGCTGATTTGCATATCGCCATTGTCTAACCCAGGGTGGTGTGGAGTGGAAAAACGATGGATTTGGGCCCAGATCTTTGGACTGGGGTGAATGTGTGACATTGATCCACATTCTGTCCATCACTGTTGTGTTTGCAATTACCGCTCTAAGTGTACTGGGGATGCTCAGACGTGAGTCCCAGGCACTCCACACCACTGGAGTCAAGCTAGCCGGGCTGATGAGAGGTGTTACCTCGAAACCGGGCCGGTCCTCGGATGCTTGATTCCGTTCTGGGAAGGACATGGCTTTTGTAGTTCGGACTGGACTGTTCCCATGGGGCACAGGGTCAGCGCTGATTTGCATATCGCCATTGTCTAACCCAGGGTGGTGTGGAGTGGAAAAACGATGGATTTGGGCCCAGATCTTTGGACTGGGGTGAATGTGTGACATTGATCCACATTCTGTCCATCACTGTTGTGTTTGCAATTACCGCTCTAAGTGTACTGGGGATGCTCAGACGTGAGTCCCAGGCACTCCACACCACTGGAGTCAAGCTAGCCGGGCTGATGAGAGGTGTTACCTCGAAACCGGGCCGGTCCTCGGATGCTTGATTCCGTTCTGGGAAGGACATGGCTTTTGTAGTTCGGACTGGACTGTTCCCATGGGGCACAGGGTCAGCGCTGATTTGCATATCGCCATTGTCTAACCCAGGGTGGTGTGGAGTGGAAAAACGATGGATTTGGGCCCAGATCTTTGGACTGGGGTGAATGTGTGACATTGATCCACATTCTGTCCATCACTGTTGTGTTTGCAATTACCGCAGATGACTTCGGTGGCCTCTGACTTGTACGGTGGTAGGCGGACTCTCTGTGTTCTTCCGTCGAGGAAGGAGGTGATCCATTCCAGTGCCTTCTCCTGGATTCCGATGTTGCCGAGGCGCTGTATTAGGGTGCGGTGGCAGACAGAGTCGAACGCCGCGGAGAGGTCAAGGAGGATGAGGGCCGCTGTTTCTCCGTTGTCCATCAGGGTTCGGATGTCGTCGGTGGCAGCGATGAGGGCGGTCTCGGTGCTGTGGTTGGCTCGGAAGCCAGACTGTGAGGGGTCGAGGGATCCATTCGTCTCGAGGAAGGCGGCCAGCTGTTTGTTGACGGTCTTTTCGATGACTTTGGCCGGGAACGGGAGGAGCGAGATGGGACGGTAATTCTTGAGTTCGGTGGGGTCCGCTGTGGGTTTCTTGAGTAGAGCGCTGAGTTCTGCGTGCTTCCAGCTCTCCGGGAAGGTGGCGGTGTCGAAGGAAGTGTTGATAATGTCCCGCAGGTGGGGTGCGATGACCGCGTCTGCCTTGTTGAAGACGTGGTGAGGGCAGGGGTCGGTTGGAGATCCGGAGTGGATGGAGTTCATTGTGCGGATGGTGTCTTCGGTGCTGATCGGAGTCCAGGCGCGGAGAGTGGTGGTGGGTGGCGTTGCTGTGGTCGTGGCGTGCGTCGGTTGGGTGCTGAAGCTGTTGTGTATGTCCGTGATCTTGTTGTGGAAGAAGGAGGCGAGGGAGTTGCAGAGGTCTTGCGACGGGGTGATGTCGTTGTTTCCGGCGTTGGGGTTGGAGAGCTGTTTTACGATGCTGAAGAGTTCCTTGCAGTTGTGTGCGTTGTTGTCAAGCCGGTCCTTGTATGCATTTTTCTTGGTGGCGCGGATCAGTTGGTGGTGTTTCCGGGTGGCGAGGTTGAGGGTAGCCATGTTGTCCCTTGTTTGTTCCCTTCTCCACACTTTCTCGAGGGCTCGGCAGTTCTTCTTGGAGCTCTTGAGTTCGTCGGTGAACCATGGGGCTTTTTTGCTGCCGGGTCTGCTGGGCGGGGTCCTCAGAGGGGCGAGTTCGTCCGCGCAGTTGCTGATCCACTTCGTGAGGTTGTCGGCGGCCTGGCTGGGGTTCGTTGAGCCGGCGGGAGGGTGCTGGCTCAGGGAGGCGGTGAGCTGGTCGGCTGTGATCTTGTTCCAGCTTCTTCGGGCAACCTGTTGCTGGTGGTGGTGGATCGTCGTTCTTTTGAAGGTGAAGTGGACGCAGCTGTGGTCCGTCCAGTGGAGTCCTGTTGCGTGGCTGAAGGCGATGTCTTTGCTGGATGAGAAGACGGCGTCGAGTGTGTGTCCGGCGAGGTGGGTGGGGGTGGTCACCAGTTGCTTGAGTCCGAGGTTAGCGAGGTTGTCGAGCAGGGTGATGGTGTTGCGGTCGCTGTTGTTCTCCAGGTGGAAGTTGAGGTCCCCCAGGAGGATGTAGTCGGCGGAGGGGAGGGCATGCGGGCTGATGAAGTCGGCGATGTCCTCGCTGAATCGTGTGCGTGGTCCCGGGGGTCGGTAGATCAGGGTGCCTCTGAAGGTGGTCCTCGGGTCGGTGTGGATCTGGAAGTGCAGGTGTTCGGCGGTGGTTAGGGTGTCGTCGGTGTTGGTCGTGATGCGGATGGTGTTTCTGTGGATGATGGTGATGCCTCCTCCCGTCTGGTTGGCGGTGCGGTCCCTCCGTGTGATCTTGTAGCCTTCTGGGATGGCGATGGCGATGTCGGGCGCTGAGGAGGCGTTCATCCTTTGTTGAGAGTATTTTGCTTGTCTCAGTTTTAGGAGATTGGAGTCGGTCCTTTAGTCCGTGTTGGTAAGAGATTGGATAGTGAGGAATTACTTTGTTACAGACTTTTTCCTTGATTGGATCTTCAAATAGCTTTCTAAGGAAAAAGACTGTTCCATTCTCAGTTTTTTTTATCTTACCTTCTTTAGAATTCCAGTTGGTTTGGGTTGCCTTTTCTTTCTTTAGGTGGGTAGGAGTTTCTGTTAAAGGGTTCTCTTTTGAGATGTCCAATTTCCCTACCACCTCTCCTTTGCTTTTCAGAGGTGAGACTTGCTTGTCCAATTGTGGATTTTTATTTTTCTTACTGACAAGGAATTGGAGCATTCCAATTTGGGTATCGAGCATTTGATCTGAATCTTCCATTATATTCCCTAGGAGATATAGTACTAACTCCAAGATCTTTTGAAGGGTCAATAATGAGTCAGACACTGGGGTTTGGCCATTAGATCATAGCATATTATTTTAAAATGGTAGTTCCGAGAGATGAGTAATTCACTTCTAAGGCGGATAATCTCTGAGGGGTGCAATTTAACGGTCCCGGGGTCTATGCTATTACTTCATCAACCATTTGGAATACGTTTTCGTTAAATTTTATATCTGGTACAGTAAAATATTTGACAGGACGTTTGATCGTTTGGACTCAGAGAAAGGTCAGCGAATCCTTGACGAACCTCTTCTTTCACAGAAGTTAAAGTTAAAGATGTTAGAGTTGTAGTGTCATTTGTCGGCTTTCCGTCGCAGACTTTAATGTTTTGTAAACAACAGTTACTTTTCTCCGCATTATCGGTTCCATTGTCCTAGGCTTTGCCCTGGTCGATTTGTGCAATATGAGAGGACCCTTGGTCTGGCTTAGCAGGTTTGGCAGGTTTTCTAAGGAATTTAGAGATATCTGCATTCCCAGAGAGGAATCCAATGTGGGCTGCTTTGCCTGGGCAATTTTGTGAGGTTTGCCTCGCACTAATCCTGAGCATCCTTAGAAGCTAGACAGGAGGACGGGCTTGTTCCTTCATTGCGACCTACAGCTGGAACTAACACACTCTACATATCCAGACCACCACTCCTCTCCTCAACTTCCCCAAGAAGCCGAAGACCTGCATGTTCAAATAGGCGCATCTCCAGACCAACGCTCCTGATCTGGCGTCTGGATACCTTCATGGGTAATAAGCTATGCACTACAACTCTCCTGAACATAACATCCCAATTAACAATCAAATAAACAACATTACCCAGGGTGTCATTCCCTAAAAAACATGGATGGGTACGGGTTGAAGCTGCACCCTGTTAAATAAATCTACCTTTCAGACGCTGGCACACCATGCAACATATGTATGCATGCTTCTATGGGTTTTTGTTTATTGGCCTACTACATGCAACAGGTGCTCATTCATTTTTAAAATGAGGAAATAAATCACACAAATAAGACAGCATCAAATCATTTGAAAATCTTAATGTCATAAAATATGCCATCGCACAAGCTGCTAAACTCCCTTTGCTGACGGACTGACATATCTTACATGGGTAGGTAAGAAGATAAAGTATTTAGATGAATCACAAACTGTGTCTGTAATGCCAAACCTGATAAGCACACAAATTATCACTCCGGTGAACTCTGTTCCCATTAAATCTAAGCTATACCATAATCACACTAGTAGGACCAGGGCACACAAACAGATCTTCTTTGAGCCCTTTGAGAGACAACATTCTGTTTAGAAATAGACTATTCCCTCAGGTTTACACCCAACTACAGAAATTAGTTGTCAATAGATAATGTATGCCAACCTAGCAAGAAAAGACTATAAGACACACATTCGCCAGAACCAAGATTAAAAAAATAAATTTTTAGGTTTGGCTGAAAACAGCAATAGGGGCCACTACAAGGGAAGTAGTTCCTTTTTAGGTCTCGCATAGGCAGCGCATGCGCAGCCTCTGCGAGGCATCAAATAATCTGTATATGGTAGCAAGCAGCCGGTAGTTTCTCCTGCCACTTGCCATTTGCTGAATGTTGACACAGCTCCTGTTAGTAAAAAGCAAGCTGACTGTTCATGTCAAATTGACTTCCGTGTAGTCCGGAAGCAGCAGCCACTAACTACAGTTGTAGTCCACCATATCGCACTTCACGCATCTCTGCCCGACGGAAACATGGCAGCGGCGAATGCGCGCTCAACACCATATTTAGTGCTGTACTAAGCGGCCCTGCGATGTTGTATGTTTGAACCTGAGCCCAGCTGGTGTCTGTCATGGAGGCTGCTTTGCCTGCACCTAATTGTCACCATGGATCACCTCTGCGGCTTGGTGCGCATCATGACGCACAGCTGTTGTCTGCCGATCACCGCCCCGGCCAGAGTTCCAGGAGGAGGACCGCATCACTGGAGAAGCCGTGTCGATGCTGTGTAACCATGGACACCTCAGCAAGGAAGCGCCGGCAGCGTTGCACCCCGCCCAGCAAGACGTTAACAACTGGAAGAGGAGCTGCACTCGAAGTTGGGAATGCTGCCAGGCCCCTCCATGAGACACCTCCGAGGGAGGAGAAGTCCCGTCTGCTGAACGCCCCAGCGGGGTCCAGAGTACCGGAATAGCTCCCCAGGTAAAAACCTTCTACTCTCATTGCCGCTTCGCATTTCCATAGCGGGTTGGAAGTTAATGGGCACGAACGCTTGAGCACAGCTTGTAGCTTTCACGTTGTGAGTAGAGTTTTCATTACTGAGGCGCAGTGCCCGTGTGCAGTGTGTAGGTGTTTTGCTGTGAGCAGTCATTTGATTCACTTATAAGATGTAGACACAGTGCAGTGCCCCAGCGCAGTGTCCGGATCTCAGTCTATGAGGACGCGTCATAAATTGCTGAGCTCTAGTTCAGTGTGCACGTGTTGGCCTTGCTCCAACACACTCTACCCAGGACCGACGCTTCGCCACTCCCTGCGCTACTCGGGCACAGCGCTGCTGCCTCATAGCACCACCAGCGTAGCAGCTGCTGGCCATAGCGTGCCACAATTGCATTCACCATTATGTTATTACAGAGTTTATGCACTTATCGTTGATGCGCGGTTGCATGCAGTCATGCTTGTGGTTCACCGGCTCAGTTATTACTTTCCTCAATAACTTAATTCACACTTAAATGTTTGGTATTCACAGAGCGCTCTAGGTCTGACCAAGATTTCCTTGTCTCAATTTTCATAGAAGAATGGAATCCTGCTGGTTAGCATGCTGGGGATCGCCATTCTTTTCCGAAGATAATAATTTTTATCTCGTTTCTGCCAAACTGTGTTCCACCAAGACTCCATCACACTGGCCACATCCCATTATTTGTGGGAGGTTGATCATACACAAGGAATATTTTCCTTTCCATCAACCCACCCTTACTCTGACTCTGCACCAATTGGTATTTTGCTGCTCGTGCAACTTTCACTTTCTCTCAATGCCTATTTGGCCATCAACCTAAGAGCCCTGACGAAGTTCCCTTTTGGCACAACTGGGAACGAAACACGTTGGATGTGTGCCGGTTTTTAAAGATAACTTGAATAAAAAGAAGCACTTTTTTTGGACTCATTGTTTACGCGTCTACTTTCCACGAGTGCATCTTACATTCTTCTATGAAAATTGTGACCTGATTTGTACCTTTGGACGACGGGTGCAGGAAGTGTTTTGCACCAGCCTTTGATTGTGGATTGTACATGTGTTTTGGTTAAGATGGACCTTGGTCTGTCGTTTGTTCTTTATTTGTTAGGATTTCCTTGTATGTCCACTTGCCAGTCCGAATGGATTATTGCCTGCCGCTCCGGTAGCCGGATTTCTCAATGTTATCAATCAATCATTTGTAAAGCGCACTACATACCCGCGAGGGTCTCAAGACGCTGGGAGGGGGGGGGGCGCTACTGATCGAACAGCCAGGTCTTGAGTATCCTCCTGAAGGTCAGCAGGTCTTGGGTCTGTCGTAGGCTCAGTGGGAGGGTGTTTTAGGTCTTGGCGGTGAGGTGGGAGAAGGATCTCCCACCGGTGGTTGTTCTTCGGATGCACGGGACAGTGGCGAGAGAGAGGTCGGCGGAGCATAGCTGGCGGTTGGGGATGTAGAAGGAGAGCAGTTTATTGAGGTAGGCTGGGCCGGTCTTCTGGAGTGCCTTGTGTGCGTGGATGAGGAGCTTGAAGGATATCCTCTTGTTGACGGGGAGCCAGTGCAGGTTTATCAGGTGGGGGGGTGATGTGGCGTGGTAAATTGAACATCAGTCGTGCCGAGGTGTTTTGGATGAGTTGTAGTCGTTTGATGAGCTTGGTCGGGGCACCCGCATAGAGCGTGTTTCTGTAGTCGAGTCGGCTGCTGACGAGGGCCTGGGTGACTGTCTTTCTTGTATCTATCGGGATCCATCTGTAGATCTTGCGGAGCATGCTGTGGGTGTTGAAGCAGGAGGAGGAGACGGGGTTGACTTGCTTGGTCATTGAGAGCGTTGAGTCGAGGATGATTCCCAGGTTGCGTGCGTGGTCGGTGGGTGTCGGGGCTGCCCCCAGTGCCTTCGACCACCAGGAGTCCCAGTCTGAAGGGTTGGAGCCAAGAATGAGGACCTCCGTCTTGTCCGAGTTCAGCTTCAGAGGGCTAGTCTTCATTCAGTTGGCGACGGCCTTCATTCCTTCGTGGAGGATGGCTTTGGCGGTGATGGGGTCCTTGGTGAGGGAGAGGATCAGCTGAGTGTCGTCGGCGTAGGAGATTATGTTGAGGTTGTGCTGTCAGGCTACGTGTGCGAGCGGGGTCATGTAAATGTTGAGCAGCGTCGGGCTGAGGCAGGATCCCTGGGGTACGCCACAGATGATCTCGGAGGATTTGGACCAAAATGGGGGAGGCGGATGCTCTGGGTTCTGCCAGAGAGGAAGGAGGTGGTCCAATCCAGAGCCCTGTCTCGGATCCCTGCGACGTGGAGGCATGGGCGTAGTGTGCGGTGGCAGACGGTGTCGAAGGCAGCAGAGAGGTCTAGGAGGATGAGTGCTGCGGTCTCACCGTTGTCCAGCAGGTTCCTGATGTCATCGGTGGCGACGACGAGTGCAGTCTCGGTGCTGTGATTGCTGCGGAACCCTGACTGGGAAGGGTCCAGGATTCTGTTTTCATCTAGATATCGCGTTAGCTGTCTGTTGACTGTTTTCTCGATGACCTTGGCCGGGAAGGGGAACAGAGAGATGGGCCGGAAGTTCTTGAGGTCTCTTGGGTCTGCCTCAGGTTTTTTGAGTAGGGCGTTGATCTCGGGGTGTTTCCTGATCTCTTGTAAGGTCGCGGTCTCGAGGGAGAGATTGATGACGTTGCGCAGGTGGGGTCCGATGGAGCTGCCTGCTCTGTTGAAGACGTGGTGCGGGAATGGGTCTGACGGAGATCCGGAGTGGATTGTGCACATGGTCTTGATGGTGTCATCGATGCTCACGCTGGCCCAGGCTAGCAGGGGGTCGTGGTCGATGGTGTGCGCAGGGTCTGTTGTGTTGCTGTCTGTTGGGGCTGTCTGGGTGTTGAAGCCGTTGTGGATGTCTGCAATCTTGATGGAAGAAGGTGACGAGGGAGTCGCACAGAGCTTGAGATGGCGGGATGTCGTCGGTGTTGGAGTTGGAGAGTTTCTTCGCGATGTTGAAGAGCTCCTTGCTATTGTGTGCGTTGTAGTCGAGACGGTCTTTGAAGGAGGTCCTCTTGGCCGCTGCGTGGCTGTCCGGAGTTTGTTCACTGTGCCATTTCTTCTCTAGTTTCCGGCAGGCTTGCTTGGAGGCTAGAACTTCTGGGGTGAGCCAGCCAGCACTCTTGCTGGTGTTTGTGGGGGGTTTCTTCATCGGGGCGAAGGTGTTGGCGCAGTCCTCGATCCAGCGTCTGAGGCGGTGGGCAGCGTCGGTGTTGGAGGGTTCGGTGGGTGGGCTGAGAGTGAGGCTTGCGTGTTGTTAGTCTTCGGTGATTTTGCTCCAGCAGCGGCGGGGTATCTGTTGGGTGTGGTGGGCTTCTGGAAGGCGAAGTGGATGCAGCGGTGTTCGGTCCAGAGGAGTTCGGGGGTGTGGCTGACGGAGATGTGCGGGCTTGAGGAGAAGATGGGGTCAAGCGTGTGGCCGGCGGAGTGGGTGGGCGTTGTGACGAGTTGCTTCAGTCAGAGTTTGGCGAGGTTATCGATCAGGGATGTGGAGTTGTTGTCGTTATTGTTCTCAAGGTGAAAGTTCAGGTCTCCGTGGAGGATGTAGTCGATAGAGGTTAGGGCGTGCGTGCTGATCAAGTCGGCGATGGAGTCGCTGAACTGGGGGCGGGGTCCGGTAGACGAGGGTGCCTCCGAGGGTGGATTTTAGGTCTGTGTGGATCTGGAAATGCATGTGTTTGGCGGTGCTGAGCGCGTCGTCGGTGCTAGTCGAGACCCTGATGCTGTTCTTGTGGACGATGGCGATTCCTCCTCCAACTCCATTGGTGCGTTCTCTGCAGGTGATCTTGTAGCCGTCTGGGATGGCTATGGCGATGTCAGGTGCGGAGGAGTCGTTAAACCAGGAAGGCGATGTCCGGGGATGTTGTGTCGAGCAGGTCCCAGAGCTCGACGGCATGCCTGCGTGCGGAGCGGGTGTTGAGTAGTATGCATCGGAGGTGGCTGGGGTCTTTCTTGGCTGTTGGTTTGTCGGCTCCGAGGCTTGTGTAGCTGCAGTTCCGGCAGGTGAAGGGGCTGTGTGCATGTTTCGGGGCGGCTTTGAAGCAGGTGTGGCTCCGTCCGGAGTTGAGAGCGTGCAGAGTGCTGGCATTGTAGTGGCGGATGCGGGCCCGCAGGGGACTGAGCGGCGAGGGCGGAGAGGGACAACGAAGGGAACAGAAGGAAAAAGGGGTACAAAAATCGAGGAAAAAACAAGTGGCACAGAGGGCAGATGGGCACAAAAAAACGAGTGGAACAGAGGGCAGAAGGGCACAGAAATACCAGAAAACGAGTGGCACAAAGGCAAAATACAGAACACAGAAATACAGGGGCAACAAAGAACAGAAGGCAGACGGGCAGAGAGGCATGGGGGCAGTGAGGGGAACAGAAAGGAAAACTGGGCAGAGACATGGGGGCAGCGAGGGGTACAGAAGGAAAGACTGGGCAGAGAGAGTACAGGGACAGCGAGGGGAACAGAGGGAAGAAAGAGGGGCACAGACCACGTTCAGGCAGCGGGGGAAGATAGACAACAGCAGTCACAGACACAACAATGTGGCGGAGTGTGGCTCAATGGTTAGCCAGGAGAGATGACTTCCGCATCATGCGAGCGGTGTAAGTCGGGTTTATGACGCCGATGTGAACGAACCGAGTAATCCTGCTCTTGGCGTGGCATTTAAAGTTCCGAAATGGCGGCGACATTTAAATACCCGGGAGAATTGAAAGGCTGCAATTAGGAGTGTGACTTATGCGCTATCACCGTTAATAAGGAAGGATGACATACTGTGAATTTAAAAGAGTTCACCACCGTTAAATATACAGTCCTGAATTGATGAAAATTACCAGATAAGACTGGGTCAAGAATATATATCTTTGAAGACCGAATTATCTATTAGCCCTAGTCCTGATGAGGCCAGAATTATGATGGCTGAAACGCGTCGACACATTTTTTGAAGGAGACCCCAGCCAAATTATTGATTGTGCAAAAGTATTATTTACAAGGAGCAAAAGGATTGAAGAGAGCCTAAATAGATATGGACTACTCATACTTCTTGTGTTAGGTCTGGTGGAGCTTACTTCGAAAGGAATGCGGAGTCTGTACATATAACAAGCATCTTTTTTGTAAGAAAAATTGGGCCACAATATTCGAATAAGGATACATCTTTTTGACTAATGTGTATATATATGTGTTTTGTATATGTCCATGTAAATAGTAACATGTAAATATATATGTTGTTGTGTTTGTTTATAGTAGGTGGCCAGACAAATTATACAAGCCCCTATTTAACTCTAATTCTTTTTCAATTAAAGTGAAAAACAAGAAGGAAAATAAGATTTGGTGTTCTCTCTGTGGAGGTGGGAAATTTTATTTTATTGAAATAAATACAAAAATAGATGTTTTTCCTGGCAATTTATGTTGTCGTTAGGTCAGATAACTCCACTATCTCACCTATGAATCTAAAATCTATTATTAGTGACCAAGGCATCATTTCACTTTATATATAACATTATTTACCCAGATGCCTGTGGCTTACCGGGTTCACCCTGAATTTGAATGTCAATGGTTAGAGCGGCAGACCCTGATGCAGAGTTCTGGCCAGGGACCAGGGTTCGATTCCCGCCTCGGCGGGGTCTCGGGCTCAATTTCCTCGGACCTGTTAATTCTCGCCTCGGTGCCTATTCCAATCACGGGCCCCACGCTGCAACTCTGGGCAATAGCTTGCTTAGCCTCCACACTGGCCCCAACAGCGCTAACGATGCCTGGCTTCACCCTGGGGGTGCCCAGGAGTGGGCACTTCACAGGGAAAGTCAGGAGGGGTTCCACAGCGGTATGAGTATCAGTGCCAGGAAGCCGAATAGGCGACACCGCAAGGTGACCGTCTGGTGACAGTGCACTCTATAAGTACCATGACATTTACATTTAACAATGAAAATACAGGCAATACAATAAAAGCAATAAAGCGGAGGATGAACAAATCTACCTACAGCCTACCACTGGCCACCTGGGATGAGGCACAGGTGGTGGATGGTCTTGAACTTCCTCAGCAGCGGCAGCTGGGGCAGGGAGATGCAGGCGGTGCTGTGCGGAGAGGGAGAGACCTACCTCATCGGGTCAAGGGTCAGTGGGGATGACTTCTCTGCACGTGGTTCCTGGATGCGCCCAGCCACATACAGACAGCCTGTTCTCCAGGTACTCTTATTTTACTTCATGTGTGTCAGATGGACTCGATGCCCAGATACCAAACTCTAACCTATCTCTTATTGTTTTTAAGGTTTGTCGTTTAATGTGCAGCCATAGAGTTGCTGACTTCTGACAGGATTTTTTTACTTTGCATTTCTTTTGCTCCGCTTTCACAGTATGTGCTATCATTGCTACACATCTTCTTTGTGGTGCACGTTGGATATTGTAGTTCCACTACTGCTCCAGACTCCTGTTAGTAATATGGATGATTGCTTATCAGGTTCACAGTGTACTCTTTGGCGCTATAACTTGGCTCATAATCCGCAATTGCTCTGCATAATGTTCCATTGCCTGCCAGCAGCAAAGGAGCATCATGCACGAACGAACAATTGGCGGGAGTGATGCTCCTTAAAAGACCGAGATCGTGTTTTTTATTTTTCTAGTGTCTTCGGTGCCCCTGCTTTTACTACCGTGGTGTGCCCCCCCCCCCCCCCACCAGCTGTTTTTAAAACACTTTTTTGGATGTATGCTGTTTGTGTATACTGACCCAAAGCTCTGTCAAGTTACCCAATCTGGTAGTAAGTGGTTTTATTCTAAAAGCTGTTGTAATTGATTTTAGTTTTCAGAAGGTTTCGTTTTTTGGCATGTGTTTTTTTCCGTCTGGCCTGGGTCACTTCCACCCTTTTAAATAAAAAACACGTCCTGCTTCCTTCTTTTCTAAGCACACTGCAGGCTCATCTTGTTAGTGCAATATATAAATGCAATTACAATTACAGTTCACCACATCTAGCCACAACACTCAAAACAAACACACATGGGTAAAAGACATTGCCATTTACAACGCTAATAGCTCTAACTCTCGTAAATGTGTGACCTATTGCATTGCAAATGCTTGTTTGGAAATGGGGCCCACACACTCCCTTGCAGGTGTCATGCATCATCATCGGGCTTGCTCCTCGTCGGGTCGGCGCTTCAATGCCTGATGGGCATCCTTAAGGGGGCTCTTTAACGGTGATCTTGTGCCAAAGCTGTGATGTGAAGTGCAAGTTAAGGGCCCTTCATGTAGATTGAGGAAACGTAGAGTATGCCTGTCTTGTTATAAACATGATGTCACCAGTGGGGACAATGATCCCTGGTGACTTATACGGTCACCATGTTGCATGCCGTCAATTAGTCAAGCTGTGATCTAGGGCATTTCTTCAGGACCATAAAAATGTATATCTAATCTACACAGTGTCTGCAACAGGTAGTGTCCAAACACTAAGTACCCTACAAGTGTAAACCTGCAGAATGTAAAATCACTGACCCAATAAGGGTGATGTCATCAACTCCTTGAAAAACGAAAAAAAAATTCTAGCGTGGTCATCCATTGGAGAACTTCACCAATGACCTACCTCTTCTCATGTGCCTCAGGAGTCATTGGGTCAGTGAATTTACAGTCTGCAACACAACAACAAGTTATTCTCACTTTTTTTTCCTTGTATTACACTGCTTGAAAGCAGTAGGGGCCAAGGCGGAGGAGCAACCACTGCTTTCTAAAGCAAGTGAACTGAGGATGTGGAAGGAGCAGTACAGCTTATTGCACATCGGATGGGACTGAGAATATCCATACATCTATATGAGCGTAGACTGTCTGTGAACTTGGATACAATCAAGGAACGAATGGAATTTTGGCTAGGCGACGACTTTTGCAGCTACATTCAAGTATTTATCGATATGTACAGATAGTTTTGCAAAATATGGGTGTACGGTGAAATGAAGGTAACAGTAAAATGCTCAAAGGCAGGCACCAAACAAGAAATTCTAGTTTTCAGAACCACATTGCCCTGCAGGTTTTTGTAAGTAAAATTTAGCTTTTTGAAACTATGCCAGACGTGGACTACAAACAATGGCAGACCCACTCACCGTCGGTTAACTAGATAGATATACATAAAAAAGCATTTGCAATGCTATAGGTCTCACATTTATGAGAGTTTGAGATATTGGCATTGTAAATGACAATGCAAATAGCTTAAACTCACGCAAATGCAAGACCTATTGCATTGCAAATGCAATTTTTGGATAAGCACCCCATGCCGCGCTATCAGATTAACAGTGGCCACGCTCCTTTCTTTGGGCCCCGCTTGTCTAAAGGAAGGGGCACGGCCACCATTAACGCAAAAGTGCGGCATGGGGCGATTTTCCAAATACAGCATTTGCAATGCAATAGGTCTCGCACTTAGGAGAGTTTGAGCTATTGGCATTGTAAATGATAAAGGAAAAAAAAAAAAAGGAGATGATAGACTGAGCACAAACTTTTCAGGCACTCACCCCCAGTCACAGATCTGGGTAAGAAAACCGAAACCGATCCTAGGATGCTTGTTTCCAGTCCAGGGAAAACCTGGCCTGGCAGTTCGGGCTGGACTTTTCCCATTTGGCGCAGGGTCTACACTGATCTGCATACGGCTGGGTCAAAACTGAAATGGCATGGTGAGCAAAAAACGATGGACTTAGGCCCAGATCTCTGTACTGGGGTGAAGATATATAACATTGTTCTGCATTCTGCCCATCAATTGTTCTTTTTGAAATTGTAAATGATAATGCCAATAGCTTTCACGCTCACAAATGCGAGACATATTGCATTGTAAATGCTATTTTCTGAAAACTCGTCCCATGCTGCGCTTTCACATTAATGGTGACTGCACCCCTTCCTTTAGGCCCTGCTCAACTAAAGAAGGGGGCGTGGCTGCCATTAAAGTGAAATCGCGGTCTGGGGCGCTTTTACAAAACAGCATTTTCAATGCAATAGGTCTAGCATTTGCAAGCATTTAAGCTATTAGCATTGTAAATGCCAATGCCTTTTATTTTTGTGTTTTTAAAAGCAACACATATATAAAAAGGTATTGTTATTTCTAATCAAAGTAAACACAAGGAGATAATGGACGGAGCACTGAAACTTTTCAGACCCCCAGTCACCGATCTGGGTTGAATCGATCGTTGTTTTCAGTCCAGGGAAGAAATGGCTTGGCAATTCGAGCTGGACTGTTCCCATGAGGCACAGGCCTAGACTGATTTGCATATGGCTGTTTCTGAACTGGGGTGGCGAAGTGCTCTAAAGAACGATGATGGGTTCATCCTAGATCTGTGACTGGGAGTGAGTGTCTGAAAAGTTCAAGCACTGCGTCCATCATCTCCTTGCGTTTGCATTGTTATTTCTTTTTTTTTATTTATTTTTTTATTTTTTTTATTAACAGCAAGAGAGGTGAAAAAAAAGAATACATAAACAAAGACGGAGCAAATCATTTCAAAACTTAAAAGGAAGAGTATTCTTGCACAAAATACATATAATGCATATAATAAACAGAAAAATGTATATTACAGGACGCCGTAATGATATATTACATTGTAAATCAGAAAAAGTTTGATATTCTAACATTCTAAATAAAATTACCCCAGATTTTGTTAAATTTACATAAAGATCGGACCCCACGAAGCTTAGCCAAAGCCGCCTCCATATTATAAATTTCGTTGACCAGGGCCCACCATTCCATTATATGTGGGGGCTGAGTAGAAATCCAAGCACGAGCGATAGTCAGTTTTGCACACGATAACAGAATGGTTATTAGGGACTGTTGGGGAAGAGAAACTTCATGTATGTCTAATAAGATTAAAGAAGGAGAAAGAGAGGGTGGTCTAGTCAATTTTAGTTTCAGGGCTCGATCAAGGGCAAGCCAAAAATCATTTAAGATGGGACAGGAAAACTACGTATGCTCTATGTTAGCACCAACCAACGCACATTTCGGACATTTCGTGCGATCACTTGTTAGAGTATTTGCCGACCATTTAAGAATTATTTCGGGGGTATAGTATAACATACAAGTCGTTTTAAACTGTTGCAATCTTAGACTTGATGACTGCACCAGATTGTTCAGATTAGAGAGAGAGTGGGCAATCTGGTTGGAGTTAATCGAAAGTCTCAGTTTCGAGCTCCATTTCTCCGCCAATTTGGAGCAATCATCAACTCCGTATGAAACAAAGCAACTATACCCTTCACTAATAAGAGATTTTGTTTTGAGTGAGTATAAATAATTCCAAATGTCCGAGTCTAAAACCTCTAATATCTTCATCTTACGAATCAAAAAATCATAGATCTGCATATATTTAAACCTCATCTCCTCGTTCAAATTATATATTTTTTTAAGTGTGACAAAATCTAGAAAACCCTGAGCACCGTAGAGATCCGCTAATGTAGTGATTCCAAAAACAGACCATGATTTTGCTTGAACATCATTGAAGATCCCGGGAAAGCCAGGGTTTCCCCAGAGAGGTAATTTAGGGTGAAAAAAAGAAGTTTTACAAAAAGACAAGATATTAAACCATATTTTCGCAATATCCCTTGCCGTCTTAAATCTAACCCTTTTAAAGTAATTGGGATCATTCAGTTTTAACAGAAACATTTTGGCGTCTGATTTTAGCAAAATAATGTGATAGAAGAGTTGCATTTCTGGAATGAGCAACGAGCGCAGACGACTAATAAAAGTAGCCAAAAAGTATAATTTAAAATCTGGGAAATTGAGGCCTCCTGTATCTAAAGTGCCTTTAAGCAGCTTTAAAGATCTACGTGCTTTCCGATACCCCCATATGAAACTGCTGAATATTCCATCAAGTTTCTTGAAAAAAAGGTTATTTAAAGCAAGTGGTATAGATCGAAAAAAGTAAATAAATTTGGGTAGTATTTTCATTTTTATCAGGTTGATTCTGCTTATAATGTTTAAAGGTAATTTATGCCATTTTTTAAGTAATAAAACTGTGGATTTCACTAGAACATCGTAATTTATTGTGATAATGTCTCTAATTTTAGCCGAGATTTTGACCCCTAGATAATTAGCCGCTTGACAAATTCCGGAAACAGAGGTCGGTAATTTATAGTTGGCCACTATTTGAGTTTTGTTTATATTAAGCTTGTAGCCTGAGACAGTACTGAATCTGTCCGCTTCTATAGTTATACCTACCAGTGCTTCTACAACATTAGTGGTATATATAGCTATGTCGTCCGCATAGGCTGTAATTTTCAATGTATGTAATCCAGATGTGTATGGGACTATTCGTGCCTGAGATTGAAGAGCGGCTAAAAAGGGTTCCATTGAGAGGGCAAACAATAGGGGGGATAGCGGGCACCCCTGTCTGGTGCCTCGTGAGATAGAAAATATAGGAGAAGACAGGCCAGCATAGCTTATACTGGCACTAGGTCTATCATATAAGGCTTTTATCCACCTAACCAGTTGGCCCTTAAATCCGAAGAAGGACATTACCGACCAAAGATAGTCCCACCCCACTCGGTCAAAAGCCTTTTCAGCATCTAATAAGATCATGCCGAGTGGGGTGGACTCCGTCTCAGCCATGTCAAAGACAGTAATGGCAGTGTTAATATGTATCGTTGTGTCCCTACCCAAAACAAATCCATGCTGTTGTGGATTAACAATCTTTGGGATAATGCCAATAGCTCTCTATCACGCAAATGCGAGACCACTTTAATGGTGGCCGTGCCCCTTTCTTTAGACGCTGCTCGCCGTATTAAGGTTATAATGTGCAGAGGATAAGGAAAGGGGCCCGGTCAACATTAAAGTGAAAGCGCATATGCGGAGCTTTCACCCAAAGCAAAAAAAATAAATGAAGAAAGCTGCTGTAGCACAGTCGCTAAAGTGAAAGCGGCCCGCGCTATTCATTGTATTGTAATGTAATTGCATTTATATAGCGCTTATTACCACAGACGAAGTGTTATAGCACTTTTTCAGTGAGTTGCACTCTACTCCTGAACCCATAAAGGATTAGTGGTGAATTAATATAGTGAAATATTAAAGTAAATCGAGTGGTGGATATGTTAGTCAGTTATTTGGATTAAGAAGGATAGTGGAGGGATAGAAGAGGGGAAAAGGTTTGCATGTATATAGTGCTTGCTACCCCTGATGTGATGGCAGGACTGTCACAGCATATGACATCCCAAATATGTCACTGCAAAAGTTTTATAAAAGAGAAGTAGTTACTAAAAACTTAAACATACACATTCGGTTTCTAGGATTTTTTTTCCATTTTTTTTAATGGAAAACAGTTTTTAAATTAGCAAAACTTAAAATGTCACCAGTTTGAAGAAATGAAAAATACTTTTCCCCATATTTATGTCAAACAGCTGGGAAAACATGCTTGTGCCTTTGCGCAATGGCACTGTTTTGCAAACAACTGAGCTATGCCACTTCATGTATTTTAATGTAGAAAGATAGCACAGATCTTCTGTCAAGCATCTCCCAAACTCTGTTTTTATCAGTTGAATGCTATTAAGGAAGGAAAAAATCCCAAGTATCCAATGAGTGGCTTTGAACGAATCCCGCTGCTTACGAAGGTACACTTTTAAGCCAGAACACAAACTTGCTACCTTTTAACAAGCATTGGAAATGCAATAGGTCTCGCAGCATTAGAGTTAGTGCTTTTAGAATTGTTTATGGGTTTTTTTGTAAATCTTTAGCATTTTTGTTTCCTGTAGCCAATGCTAAAGAATTAAAAAAAAAAAAAACATAAACATTTCTAAAAGCTCGAACTCAAATGCTCCGAGACCTATTCCACTGTGTGAGGGTGAGGGGTTGAGGGTGAGTGAGGGTGAGTGAGGGTGGGTGAGGGTGAGTGAGGGTGAGGGGTTGAGGGTGAGTGAGAGTGAGGGTGAGGGTGAGTGAGGGTGAGTAAGGGTGAGGGTGAGGGTGAGTGAGGGTGAGTGTGAGTGAGGGTGAGGGTGAGTGAGGGTGAGTGTGAGTGAGGGTGAGTGAGGGTGAGTGAGGGTGAGTGAGGGTGAGTGAGGGTGAGTGAGGGTGAGTGAGGGTGAGTGAGGGTGAGGGGTTGATGTTGAGGGTGAGGGGTTGAGGGTGAGTGAGGGTGAGTGAGGGGTTGAGGGTGAGTGAGGGTGAGGGTGAGTGAGGGTGAGGGGTTGAGGGTGAGTGAGGGGTTGAGGGTGAGTGAGGGTGAGGGTGAGGGGTTGAGGGTGAGTGAGGGTGAGGGGTTGAGGGTGAGGGTGAGTGAGGGTGAGTGAGGGTGATGGGTTGAGGGTGAGTGAGGGTGAGTGAGGGTGAGTGAGGGTGAGGGTGAGTGAGGGTGAGTGAGGGTGAGTGAGGGTGAGTGAGGGTGAGGGGTTGAGGGTGAGTGAGGGTGAGGGTGAGTGAGGGTGAGGGTGAGGGTGAGGGGTTGAGGGTGAGTGAGGGGTTGAGGGTGAGTGAGGGTGAGGGTGAGTGAGGGTGAGGGGTTGAGGGTGAGTGAGGGACCGCAAAGCTATGGGGGGCAGAAATACCACAGGAGGGGGCTATAGCATAAATACCACTGGGAGTTGATAGAGCGGGAAAACGGCCAGAGATTTGCAGGGCAGAGAGAGCACCACAGCGAGACAGCAAGGTGCGAACTGTGTGAGATATTGTGACCGGCGCACGGTGGGGCATTCCCAGGGTAGAAACGCACTGGGACAGTGGCAGGACAGAGAACCCGCGCGAAGCTGGAATGGCAAGAAGATCTCTGGGGTTGGTATGGGTTGAGTACCACTAAGGCTGGTAGGAGGGGTGTACCACGTGAGACTGGGGAGTGTGAAATAGGAGCAGCTTTGTGAAAAACGCCAGAGGGTGGTCCGTGGAGAATTTGGAGATTATTGAAAGCATGGCGGCGCCCCCAGATATTCTTGTTCTGCGTACAGTGTTGTGGACGCGCAAATAGCCGGAAATCCGTGAATTGCTCACGGCAGCAGCGGCGGTGTTGCAGGACTCCTGCATGGTGCTTGCCAGAACTTGGATAACTTCAGAGAATACGGATAAAGTACATTTCAATGCACGCAGGAGACTCCAGGAAAAGGTGCAAGGCGCACCGAAAATGGAACTGCCTGACAGGATGCAGATTTAGAAGGTCGCGTGCCAAATGCAAATAATTAAGACAGTGTTTGGCCTGTTCTTGTAGTCCTTCTTTAGTTTCCGTGGCTCGCATGCTGGCTGGTCGGCGGCTGCCCCGGAGCATGCTGGGATCGACATGGATGCCTTCGATCTGTTCCGAAAGCTCGGAGCCGGGGCTAAGTTTGACGTGCGACGCTTCAGTGGGGATGCGGAGCGGTTCAAGGTGAGGTCTGCTACGGTTAGGAGCGGAGCTAGAAGTTGGTATATGAATTTTCACTGGCAGTTTTCCGGTAGAGAACTTGGATTGTTTTGAAGGTCTACTCAGTGCACACAGGCGTGCACATCAATTATGTGGCACTGAGTGTGTGAGGGTGCAGTGTGTGTGAGGGTGTAGTATGTGTGAGGGTGCAGGGTGTGTGAGGGTGCAGAGTGTGTGGGCGTAGTGTGTGAGGCCTAAAGTAATTTGAGGCTGCAGTGTGTGTGTGGGCTAAAGTAGTGAGAGGGCGCAGTGAGTGTGTGGCCTAAAGTAGTGTGAGGGCGCAGTGTGTGTGGCCTAAAGTAGTGTGTGGGCTCAGTGTGTGTGTCATAAAGTAGTGTGAGGACGAGTGAGGACGAGTTCCAAGCCTGGTAGAGGAATGTTGGCTCGGTCATATTCCACAGGAGGCGCCCCAGCCAGGCTGGTGGTATGACACCAGCAGATGCAATATTTAGCAATCAGACAGTGTCAGAGAGGAAACGGACAGTCTGGCTGCGAGCAGAAGGCGTCAGAGGCATGGAGTGGGAAATCAACACTGGAGGAGACAGAAGCCCGTGAAGAAAGCACACATGAGATGGAGGAGCAGAAATCCGGAGGAAGAAAGCTTGAGAAAGTTGAAGGATGGAAGGATAGGGAGAAAGATGCAGATAAAGTCAGTGAGGAAGGAAAAAATGGGGAGAACGGAATGGACCTAGAGCAAGAAATACGGAGTTAAAAGGCATAGAGGAGGCTGAGAGCACGTGGCTAACTGAGAACATCTAAGCGGCCGAAAGGGGATAAAGGAGGTGCGAGTGCACGCCGAGGTGAAGGACTGTGCTAGAAGGGAGGGGGAAATGCCAATAGCAGAGGAGCCTGCAGGCTGTTTAAGGCAGATGGTGTCTGCGCGCAAAGTACTGGGCGAGAAGGGAGGGGGAAATTCCAGCAGCAGAGGAGCCTGCAGGCTGTTTACGGGAAATTGCATGAAAAGGGTGGTTCATAACATTCACATTAGAAGAACCACACCAGTCAGCAGAGTAAGACCATCTGCAGCGTCTAAAGACAGGAGTGTAGCCAGCAGCATCAGAGATCAGTTGCACTACTTAGTTGCGTTATGTATTTTAAACATGCACAATTTATATTGGTATGTATGTTAAACGTACACACACTTTATTTTCTTTTACAGCATGACTGCTCATGTGGCTCCACATGGCGCCATCCTTAAAAGTTACCGAACAGTGCGATGGTCGTTAGATGAGTGCCATGCTGAAAGCAAAATGTTTTTAAAAGTTACTGACAGTGCGGTGGCCTTGATATGGGTGCTAAGAGGGGCGGCTTGAGAAACAAGGCAGAGCGCACCATATGGAGAGGGAGGGGGGTGGCAGTGGGAGGGTGATTGATGGGCGGGGCAGTGCTGGGGAAGCCTTTGATGTGGCCTGGCGGCCGTGGAAGCCGGGCCTTTGAAGTGAAGCTAAGCTTCACTTCGAAGGTGTCGGAGGAATGCGGGCGGCTGTGCACGCGCTTTTAAGCTCAATGCGCATGCGCATTGAGCTTAAAAGTCACGGGCACTGCAAGGAATCGCCACGATTCCTTGCAGTGTGGATAAAGAGTGGATGAGCCCCTATAGTCTCGCTTGCTCGATGCGCATGCGCATCGACAGGCGAGACCTAAAAACAGTTAATTGAGATGGACAACCCTGTACATGTGGCCCATCCTGCAAACGTAAATCTTGCAGGATATCCATTGCCATAAAAGTAGAATGATCCATTTCAACGTGATCAATCTCTGGTCTCTCCTGACTTGTATATTCAAATTGGATGACATTTGGTAAACGAATATCCAACTTCACACTACGACATCCACAAAAACTTGTGACCAGGCTATGGCTGCTTTTCCATGTGCACTGGGGTTGGAAGGAATATATTTATAGATTCCAGGGGAAAACAGGAAGCAATCCCCAGGACATTTAAATCAAGAAAGGCAATCGTTTACTTTAGAGACAATTCACTATTTTTCGGATTCCTCTAGAGGTTCATTTTCCTATGGATCACTAAATAAACATTTCAGATAAAGATGGAGATTGCCATGTTGGTCTAAGCTCAATGTTGATCTATTTAGGAACGTTACTGTAGATCATATAGAGGGGCACAGGATGGCAAAAATTGACAAAACCTAAAAGGTCTATACTTAAACCTGGCCACGACACATACATACTGCAAGTCACTAATTGGACCTGGCAAGGGGCCATAATTCACTGGTCATTAGAAGAGAACATGTGGTTTAAATGTAGTTGAATGACCATTTCAGATTCTACCCAGATGCTAGACTGCAAAGATGAAATGTACAATGTGCATGTAATTACTCAGAGTTTTAAGAATGAACCAGTACAAATGAAGTTATAACTTCAACTGACAATGGTTTAATAAAAAGATTTTTAAAACAATAATAATTGGACCTGGGTTCTGCTATTTTTAATCCCACTGTGATTGCCACATCACCCAATATCAAAAGGATACCTAGGTATCCAGTTTGGGGTGTTCATCTAATTAGCGTAATCTGGACTTTTAGCCTTTGTTTGCTTCAGTGAAGCAAAGGAGCCTAACACACCAGATGACAATGATTTAAATGAAAACCCAGAACTGGAAACATGGTGCCCCCAATATATAGAACGATTAGACAATGCTACCTCAAATATTATCCTCTAATGCTGGAAGAAGCATTGTCTGTGTCAAATTATGAGCAGATCACAGCAACCAGCACACTGGAGCTGGTCAATAGCTAAAGCTAATCACTAGATGGGCATGTGTGCTGGTCTGTAATTAAAAGCAGCCCAATGTGACAAATGTTGCCACTCAACAGTGACACATCAGGACACAATGAGGAAGAGATCGCAAGAAGAAATCGCCTCCAAGGTAGTTTCATGACAGTATAGAACCTTAATTAATAATATCCTGGATAACTTGAAGCCTCTACGTTCCAAATGGGAAGACACCACTGGTCCATTGGAAGACACAGATTGTGAAGGGGCCCGATGCATTGGAGGAAGGTGGCTATTAAACTACGGCTTTGGTTCATTCAATATAAAATCCTCCACATGCTCTATTATGATAGGGCCCGACTGCACACAATGGGAAGAGCGGAGTCACCTGACTGTCTCCTCTGTGGTACATTTATACACACGTTATGGGACTCTCAGAATATTCAAAGATACTGGGATCAGACAGAAAAAGAGGAAAATTATATGCTCGGAGTACAGGTTGCTAGGGAACCTAAGTATCTGTTACTTGGAATCCCCACAGACGTCGATATCCCTAGATATAAGCTGTTACTATATAATCTGGAATTGATAGTGGCGAGGCACTGGGGGAAAGTGGACATCCCCACCCTAAAAGAGTCGAGAGCCAGCATGGACCGCTATATGGGGGCAGAAAAGACAACATACGCAGCCAGAGGTTACCATAAAAAATTCACTAAGATATGGGCACCATGACTGAGGCACAATGGCTTAGAGATGGAAGGAATGGAATTTGACAATAGCCTACCTAAGTACAGGGACAGTTAAGAATGGGACTTTGAACCACACCTGCATGATAGTGACAAAAGACACACGATTCCTGCATAGACTAAGGGTAATCAGGGTTATATGACAGATTGTAATGTTATGTCTGTCTACCTCCACTGTATGGTAATTATTATACTTCTGAACAGAATATATGCGATGATTCTATGATTCTCCACTAGCAAACAAGATTGAAGAGGTTGGACAGGTGTGATTCAGAAACAGAGCATTTTACACAAATTCTTCTAAGGCATTATGGAGAGGCATTTCTCACGTTTCTTAAATAAATATTTAGGGTTTTCTTCAAACATAAAGTAACCTTTATTTACCATACGTCGATCTAACCGCTGCTGAGCACAGCCTTTGGCATTCAACCCCCGTATGCAGCCAACCCTATGCCGTGCACAGCCATGCGCAGCGGGTGGGGGGTTGGACGTAGGGCTCCCATCCCCTGTGCCCACCACTATATTTATGGAGGAGGACAAACAGAACCCCTCCCCAGGCCGATTTCAGCCCTGAGAATCCCATCTCCCATGCTCTGGCCATATTGTAAAGGGGGAGGGGGCACACAGCTCCGTTCCCCGGGAAGATAACAGCCCCAGGGAGCCCATCCTTTCGGGTTCAACACCATTTTTAATGGGGTGGGGGGAGCGCAGCCCTGGGGAACCCATCCCTGCAACCCAGTCAATTACTAAAGAGGGAGGGAGGCTGTACAGCCCCCATCGATGGGCCATTTTCTACCTGAAGACCCCATCCCCAGGGCCTGGCCAAAAAAAAGAGTGGGTCTCCCTCAAAGGTACCCATCATATCCTAGTTTAGAGGCTCCCCAGCGGCCCTCACAAGAACTCCCCTGCACTCAGCCCTACTAATCCCTGCGCACACAGAAACATCTCTCCCCTTGCACATAACCCTCCTCCACTCTCACAAAGGCAATCCTACAAGAACACCCTATATAAAGAGGCACAACCTGAATACACACATGGGCAGGACACGGCACCTCCTGAACTCTACTCCTGTATACACCCCCACATTTTCCAAAGTGCTCATGCCACGCACACCCTCTACATGCATCCTTACACCAACTACAACCAGCAGGAACCACCTTTACACACACACCAGCACTCCTTGCATAAACATTCACACACATATCTCCAGGTCACATAGGCACCCCTTGCATACACACACCTGCACCTAAGCACAGCTATATCCTGCGCTCTCCCACAGGCACAACCTGCACTCACCCCCTAGGCACTCCTGCATTCACTCTCTACAGGCACTCCATACTGGCATCTCCAGCCGCTCATCCCTACAGCCAACCAATGCAGCGACCTTCTTCAGTCACCTCCTGCACAGACCAGCTACAGGCACACTCTGTCCTGACTCCCTACAGGTAGCCCCTGCACTCACAAATGCAATACCTTTATTCACACCAAAACAGGAACATCATACTCTCACCCCAACCACGCACACCGGATAGTCAGTGTAAAAAGTGCAGCTTCTTGTATTGTCACCTCCATTTTTTTGTGGACTTTCAGTGCTGCTTCTTCAACTCTGTGGACTGGGACACTTCTAGCCTAGCCCCAGTGTATGTGCTCCGACCTCTAAAGCATGTTGACAGTGGCTTGCTCAATACTTGTGGAAATTGCTTATTTAAACTCCCTATAAGGTTATATTATATTGTGTCCCTAAATAGATCCAAGGCATAGAAAGTTAAATTTCACTTCTGGACTAAAGCACTACTGTACCATCCACTGCAGTGCAAAGTCAAATATGCCTCAATGCCTACCACTGTATCCTGGCTGCTGTAGCTTTAAAACAGTGCCCGGCTGTCAGAATGACCCTTTTTGGCAAGAGAAAGACACCCCTTTAAATGTTATGGTGAAGTCGAATTGTTAATAGGATTTATTTATTTTTTTTAAGTTACATTTTCCCCATGTGAAGCTCCTGGAAGCTAATTTGCATCACCCTCCAACTGTCACCCTGCTGGTGAATAGCCTGATGAGGTGTGGAAAGTGCTCCCATAACACAGACAATGGCCTGGATGTGGGGAGGTATTTTTATTTCCGTGGCAGAAGACCGGTTTGGCAAAGAACTTAATGTACTTCAAAGGGGCCTTGTATGCCACAAACAGATGTTGGATAATACATGAACAGCCCCCTTCATTTATCCTCCTGGTCAGGCAGGCATCAAGCAGAACTGTTCTGCACTGACCTCAGAGGAAGGGCTGTTCATACCACCCGCACTGTGGCCACTCCAGGATGGCATGCAAACTTTCTTACACATGTATAACCATAAGACAGCCAACAAACGTAGTAGTTTTTGTGGTCGATGTTGGCCGCAGTTTTATTACCATCATATGCATACCCCTCTTTTCTCACAATCCCCTAGTCTTCGTTTTTTGGCCAGGATCATAAATCATGATCATGGACGGTCATAAATGAGGTGTCATAAATCATTAGAGTGGCTTGTCATAAATCATCTGTTTGTCATAAATCATTTGCACATCATAGAATCGTAAATCACCCACATAGTTCATTATTCTGGTCTTTTGCAGGCGTATCTCCGTTCTTGTCATTTTTGGGGTAAAAATTGTTCTGTTGGTTTCCACGCCCCTTTACGTGTGGCAGGTAGCCTCTCCCCGGAGTAAAGTACCAACTCTCTACCTTGCCAGTCTCTTTTGTGCCCTGCTGTCTGGCAGGGTCTGGGCTGCGAGAGCAGTCTGTTTGCTACCCCCTTTTGTCAGGCCTGCTCGGCCTACAGTAAGGCATCCCAAAGTGAATGGCACTTTCTACGCACCGCCATGTCGGTTTGCCTCCATAACCAACCACTGTAACCTTCTTATCTTATCCCTCACGCTGTCAGGGGAGCTCACGTCTTCCTGCAACTCCCCACCAACACGTTGGCATTTTTTTTTTTAAAAAGGTGCAGCCTGCTAACGTCATTGCGCTCCACAGATTGCTCCACAATACATGCATCCCTTCTTCTGACAGGTGAACCCCGTCCGTCCAAAAAGCTACGGGCGACCAGGGTGGACGAGGCCATGCCTGCTCCTCTCCAGGCCACTGGTCTTGCAAAACTTGCTGTGCGGGTATTCAGCTTGAATTCTCAACCACCTTATGTGACTCTGCCCTTCGCCACACCAGCCTGATGATCAACTCGTACCAGATGATGGTGGTGTTCCCGATGAACTGCGCCGCCTCTGTTAGGTCCGTCTGGATGGCCTCAAGTAGCTCTTTCCTCCCCAACCGGGCCATGGCGTTCCCACCCAGATGTATTATTAGGACGTCTGGGTGCCAGTCGGTGTCCGCCAGTAGCTCCTCGAGTACCACTGTTAGGTTGTCCCATTTCCTCCCCGGGCGACCACACCATCAGACGCATGTGTTAACCGGCCTGCCCATCCGCTAATGGCCTCCCCGCAGCCACCATGACTGTATCCGGGAAACAAATGAGTGACCCATCACCCATACCTGCTGGGGCGCTTTCCTGCGGAGGCAATAATCACAATGTCAAGCACTCCTGAGGACGTGCCCCCACATGCTCCCCCCACTGCCACAGCATTATTGGGTTGCCTACAGCAGCTAGGGTCTCACGCAAGTTCTGTGTGCCTTGGACCGTCACCTGCCACCTGCTGATAGCCTTGATCTCTGCCTCGGTCAACCCATGCTGAGCTGCTGTGGTTGCTGCCCTATTCGTAAATGAATGGGAGCCAAAGGAGACTGGTGGGAGCCCCGATCTACTAAGGGTTTGGCACATCACTGCTGTGAACGGGAATTTACTTAAGAGGTTCCATCTCTATGCTTGAACAAGGGGCCTTCCCCAGTTGACCAAAATGCCATTTAAATTAGTAGGAAGCATACTGCAGAGTATCTGGGGTTCTTGATGCACTTCAGCCGCACTACTGCCCCTTTGCCGTCCTGGGCAGTTTTTGACCTCCACAGTCACAGTTCCACCTCAGCCACACCAGGTCTGACGTCAGCTGCTTGTAGGCAATGCATCGCAGGGCCTGTCTTAGCTGGGGTCACTAGCTTGCGACGTCTGAATGCCCCAAAGAATGCGGTTGCAAAGGCAGCTTTTAACAGGTTTAGTTCATATGGACCTTTGCTATTTCCCCCAATGTATCCATGAGCAGGGACAATCTTGTGAAGTCTATGGGTCGTCGGTTGTCCGTTTTCTCCCCTTCCGCGAGCTTCCACCCCTTCATTGCTGCTTTCATGTAGTGAGAGGCAGTGTGTTCCTGTCCCGCGATTAACTTGGAGAAGTGTACTATTGCGGGCAGGTGGGCCTGGGCACATGATCTTGACCTTTTGTTTGTAAATGCCCACTGAATGAACTTGCTCAACAGCCCTGCTTGTCACGCCTACATCGCCCAGTATCTGGATTTTTCCTATTTGCATCACTGTCCTGCGTATTTCTTGTAGTGCTTGGCCGCATCAGGGGTAAGGGCCTGGTTCACCAGTATCGAAAAGTCTCTCCCGCCAGAGACCATAAGTACTCTGGGAAGGGAGTAATTTCCCTCTCTGCCCCCAGTGCAAGCTCCCTGAATCTGGGCATCCGCTACTGCATTCTCCACCCCTAGTACGTGATGCGCCTTCAGATTTAGGTTCACTTCCAACTGTAATTGAACCAATCGACGCATTATTCTCAATGTGTCAGGGTACCTAGCTGTGCCTCTATTGATTGCCTGTACTACCCCTTTGTTGTCTGACCAAAGCGTCAGGTTCATGTTCCTCAAATTCAGTTTCCAGACTGACAAGGCCACTACAATGGAGAAGAGTTCTAGGAATGTGATGTTGCTGGTGATGCCCTGTTTATACCAGCTATCTGGCCATGGCCCTGCGCACCATTTGTCCCCCACAAAGCCTTGCTACCTGCAGCGTCGGTGAACAAGGCTATCTGCCTGGCTGTCATCCAACCCTCTCTCCATATCACTAGGCCGCTAACATCCGCTAGGAATGTGTCCCACATCATCAGGTTGCGCTTGACCCCTGCCCCCAACCTAACGTTGTGGTCTTTGTGCACGAGTCCGGCTGTCAACTGTGTTAGGCGCCTGGCAAACACCCTGCTAGTGGGTAGGACTCTGGCTGCAAAGTTGAGCTTGTCAATCAGCCTTTGTAGCTAGCGGAGAGTTGCCTTCTCCATACCGCACAAGCGTTTTATTTCCTCCCTGAATTCTTTTACTTTCACCTCTGGCAGCCTGGCTGTTTCTGCAACTGAGTCTAGCTCAATCCCCAAAAATGTGAGTCGGGTGGTGGGACCTACTGTTTTTTCTGGCTTCCAATGGAACCCCCCCCCCTCCCCCCCCCCCCCAACTCATTGCTAACTCTTGAAAGGCCGCTAGGGTCTCCCCACACTCCTCCGTCCTGGTGGACGTACAAACAGAAGTTGTCGAGGGAGTGCAGGACATGCAATGCCCATTAAAAAAGTTTCTTAATTGCTCAAAATATGCGCAGGACACCGTACATCCCATGGACATTGCTTCGTCAAAGTAAGTTGCCCTGTCCGACTGAAAGCCCAACAGGTGAAAGCTGACTGGATGAACTGGGAGGAGACAGAATGCAGACTCAATATCAGCCTTTGCCATGAGTGCACCATGGCCTGCCGCCCTTACTAGGTCAATTTCATCATCCACCGTCGCATAGCCCACTGAACATGCCTCTGAGCTGATGCCATCGTTAACGCACTCCCCCTCTGTGAAGGCAAGATGATTAATGAGTCTGAACTGACCTGCTTCTTTTTGGGGATCACCAATCCCTTTGGTACTGGGAGGGGAAGGGAGACGTCAATCCTTCTTAGGGATTTCTCTTTTTCGATTTCCTGACACCACCTCTGGGTGCTACAATGCTGATTTTAAATTGTTGACGCTGCCCTGGAGTATGGGGCTTTCAAATGGTATAACAAACCCTTCCTCAAAACCTCTCACTAGTGTACTAGCGCACTCCTAGTCATGATATGTGTTAGCTAGCTGCCTGAGCTGGTGCCCGATAATGGGGGACAGGGCTAGCCGGTAGTTGCTCAATTCCTCCAGTCCCCCCACACACCTGGTGTCTGTGCCAGTGCTGCTTCTTTACTTTCTTGTCCCCTCGCTGCTCCTTGCTTCTGAACCCTGCTGCTGGGTGTGTGTCCCCTGCAGATTGAGCATATGTGCTGAAACTTGCAAGAGGCCCCCCATGTGCACTCATTGGACTCATTTTTCCAGCAGATGGCCGCCAGCCCGCTAGTTGGTGGCGGCTTCCAAATGTATGTTTTGGGCCTGTGAAATGACCTGCCGTTGCCCAAGGAACCCAAAAAGGGCTGCTTGCTCTTCCCTGCTTATGTTTTGACATCATTTGCTACCATCATTTTATGTATAAAACCGGCCACGTCCTCCTTGTTCCATTCCATTTCAGGGTGGGTCTGCAAGTCTAATCTAAAGCCCTTGTCGTATTCCAACCATGCATCCCAGGGAACTGCCTGTGTGCCCCGTAAATATTGGCAACGTACCACCAAAGATCTGCTGCCTTGTGTGGGATTTCTCAAAAATAATGCAGGCCATGATATTAAAGGCATCTAACCAGTTATCAAAATTCCTTTCTTTGCTCTCCCATCTTCTGTATCTCCTATCCTCTTTTTTTTTTTTTAAATCACACACCGTAAGATCCAGCCCATCGAATTGTATCTCCAACAAGGAGAAAATATCGGAATTCTTTTCTCAATATCCTCTTAACTGCTTGGGGGAGGAGGGGGTGATGCTCGCTGGCCCAGTGGCCCTTGTGATCAGTGATGCTGGGCCTGGTGAGGGCCTAGTGTATGAGTCTGGGGGTTGACCTGCTCTGCCTTGGTCGTTCGTTCCGCTTGCGCCATCCCTTGCCTGTATGGGGGACGCCAATACAGAAAGATCCACTCCCTCGAACAAGGGAGAAGGGTGTCACCTGCCACACAATAGTAATGGAGCGTAACCACGTCTCCAAAGTATAACAAACAAACACTATGCTTAGATCAGGGGAGAATATGGTACACAGCAAATTAAATATAAACAAAAATGTAGTACAAATACAATCTTTATTTAAAGATATTAGACATACATATTATTTAATTTTCAAAAAATACATCACAGAGCAAGTAAAGAAGACAGTAAACACAGAAGCATATATACAATGAACAACAACAAAAAAAATCAAAAAAGATTTTTCAGAAATATCTGAACTATTATGAATGATTGAATTAACAGAAAAACTCTTATATCCCCACAACAGAGCTCTACACAGTGAAATGAACCTAAGACACATACACATTGTTGGACCCGGGCCTCTTTGGCTGGTTCACCCCTGAACTTTTTGCTTTTGATGGCGACCTGGCGTTAATGATTTCTGGCTTGGCGCACTTTTTCCCTGGGTCCCGGGTAAAGTGCGTGCGTGGAGTAAGGTTGGCCTGCCCTCTCATAGGAATGCATGGGGAATGTGTGTGTCCATGTTAATTCCTGATGTGTGGGGAGTGCAGGCCCGAGTTTGGTATGTGCGAACTTGTGAGATTGAATGCTGCGCAATGAGATATGCGGCGTGTATGTGTCTAGGGGGGAAGTGCCACTTCTAGACATGGGTGTGCGTGTGCAGTGAGAGTGCTGGCATGTGATTGGCTGGAGCTGGCTGGCAAGCCTGGCTCCAGGAGTCTGGATGGGTCTGCCCGGTGGCGAGTGTGGAGATTAGCATGCTGATGGCTGGGGAGGAGTGCACCTGGGTCCTGAATAGGGCTGGGCTTTCCCCACACAATGCTGGCTCCGCCCCCTGTGGTGCGTCTAATGACACTAGCCTGCCTAGTGAATAGAAAGGGTGGTTGAGCACATCAAGGGTGCTCCAAAACCAGCTGCGACTGGTTTCTCCCCCACCCTGCACCTACAGACAAAGGGTTTTCAAGTATAAGAAGGGGCTGTGTCCCCTTACATGTTGTTCTCTTCCAGGATCCTGTCTGAGGGGGGCTGTAGATGTTGCTGGGCGCCAGGAGGACCGCCACTTGGACTGCCTCCCTGCCTGGAGGCCCAGTGAGCTGGCTCTGGGCCCAGCCTTGCCCCCCTGCCTGCCGCCAGAACTTTGCTGGAGCTCTATTTTTGCTTGGAGCGCTTGGGAGCGCTGTATTTGCCCTTAGCGCTTGAGAGCGCTTTATTTTGAGTCCATAGCGCTGGGAGCGCTTGATTCATGCCCCTAGCGCTGGGAGCGCTGTGAATTGTCCTGGAGCGCTGGGAGCGCTTTACTTTCCCTTTCGCGGCTGCCCACGCCGCTTCTTGCCAATTTTAAAGTCCCCTGGCAGGTGCCCACCCTGCCAGGGACCTTGTGCTATTTTTGGATTCCAATCGAGTGCCCACCTCGATTTATTGTCTATTCTAAACGAGCCGGTGCCCACCCGGCATTTGCCCCGTTGTTCTACGCTTCCCAAGGGAACCTAGCCCTCATCCAGCGAAGCGCCGCCGGTGCTCGGGGAAGCCGAGGACATCCAGCCAAGGCCGCGCTGGGATTGGCCCAGCCGGCCGAGCCTCCCACCGCGTCATCGGGGGAGGAGTGAAGGAGCAGGAAGCAGCCTGCCGTGTCCTGCCGAGGCTCGTCCTGCCGAGGCTCCTGAGCGAAGGGAGAGCCCCGGGGGAAAAGAGAAGAGACGCCGCCACGAGAGTCCCGAGGAGCGGGAGCTCTCCGTCCCCAGCCGCCGCCAGACCCGGGGAGTGTGGCAGCAGAGGAGAAGGGAGGGGCGCCGGGACACATTGTCGGTGTCCGCCCCCCCCCCCCAGTAGTGCGACCTCGTGCTAGTTGTTATTGTGAAGCCACGAGGGCTTCAGGGGCAGTTCTGGTGATTTAGCCCACGAGGGCTCCGGGGGCCATTGTCCTTTTGAGTCCCCAGGAGGGGGACTCCAGCAAAGAGGCACGCTATTTGTTTCCAGAGCCCCTAGAGGCTCACGGCGCCCCAAATGTTCCCGGGTCCCCCGTGAGGGACCCCCCCGCCCAGTGAGGCTGCATCTTTGTTTTGCAAGCCCAGAGAGGCTCTAGGGGGAATTTCCTTTGGCCAGAGCCTGCGAGGATCCACCGTGTTGGCCACATCATTCCTTACAGTTGCCCAGCACTTAGTGGGCAGCTGCCACGTTTAGGCCCCTGACACTGGGACACAGGGCGTCCTAGCCCCAACAAGGCCAGAGGGCCTAGGGACTGCCACAGGCTGTGGCTCATGTGAGTTTTGTGCAATTGCTTGTCCTTACACCTCTGAATGTGTTTTGATGCATCATGTGTTTTCCTTCCCCACACCTCTGAATGTGTTTTGATGCATCATGTGTTTTCCTTCCTTACACCTCTGAATGTGTTTTGATGCATCATGTGTTTTTCTTTCCTACACCTGTGAATGTTAATGCATCATGTGTAATGTTCCTATGCTGATACCCCTACAGGTATTGTGATACTTAGGTGGTTGTTCTTGCTAGCACAGGTGGTGCTAGTGAGGTCCTAGTTCCCTGCGTGACATTTTCCTAAGGTGGTCAGGGTTGGGTAGGTGGTACTTTTACCATTACCAGTGATTACTGGTTGTGTGCTAATTTGTGCTACAGTGATTTTACATTCTATGGGCTATGTTCTAAAAGTGTTACTTCTAAAAGTGCTGATTCCTGACAGTGGTCCAGGTGGCCCTGTCTTGTACATATCCCCTTGTCATGTATTCCTATAGGTCCTGAATCGATCCCCCTATTCCTGACCCTATTCTAGTTAAACAAACCAACAAGTTAACTAGCAGTCAGCCCATGAGGCAGAAAACCCCCATGATGCAGATACCGTTATCTGACGCAGTCACACTACGGCACAGGAACGTGTTATCTGATTAGGTCATAACACTTGCGATCTAATTAGACAAGCGATATTCCTCCAGCCCCTGATAAGGCATACGGAGTTCTCATAACAAATCAAACCTATGACAACCTGGCAAAACCCTGCGGCCATTGTTTTGATTTCACCGAGAACTTTAGTAAAAGAATGTGCTAACGAGTCGTATGACATCTTTATTGACGTATCTATGTCCATCCTTACGTCAATCTCGGCACCTTAAAGGTATAAATATTACCGATCTTGCCATATGCAAAACACACGCGTGGTGACGAGACGGAGCAGCCATACTTGCCGAAGCGAAGAGCAGAGCAGACCCCGCTGGCAGCAGCCCCGCCTTCCTGACGCGCTGAGAGAAGCTGCTTTCTCCTGCCGAGAATCCAGCACCGGCGTTTCCGGGTAGCCCTCGCAGGCAGCCTGGAATATCGAGACCAGAGAAAGAGATACCATTCCTCATTCATCCTAAATTCCAGGTACAGAACTGAATAACCCCTCACAGAGAATTCTTTAGTTATTCACTTGGCAAAAACAAACTTAACTTAAACTGTAACTATCTATTCCCGCCCACGTATTAGACTTAGGTCAGGTACACGGGGTAGGCGTATCTAGAAACACCAGTTGAGTACGTTTAGTCAAATGTATATGTGTATGTAATATATTTTATTCATTTTAAAACATCTTATGGCTTAGAAACCATATCAATGTTTTTACAGTATTATTTTATACTATTGCTTTTAATGTATGCACTTTACTTAACTATAAGTATTGCAATAATATCGATCCATTTCTCTTGTATGAGAAAAGAGACTGATCAATAAATAACACCTTTTTATTGAACACGCCCGTCTCTTCCTTTTCTCTACATTCTGATGAGACTAAGAATGCACGTACTGACTGAGTAAAATAATTTGCCTTTTGTTCACACGACTTTCGAGATTGACTCTTGATTAGGGGAGAGCAAAGTTGTCATGTTCTATGGTTGTCAGAAACTAAATCCCTTCTTGTCTAATCAGGGAAGTTAATTCCTCCTTGAACATTCGAGAAAGTTTCTAGTGAACTCTGAGCTAAGCTGGCAAACCCAAAACTTTAAGTCTAGTATAGACAGTAGTAGACCTAGTTAACGTCTGGCCTAGGCCTTTACTGCTGTAGGTATTATTCCAATGCGCAGAGCCTATTGGGAAGATAGGAACTACACTACATGGCGCCCAACGCGTTTGGAAAGGGCGATAAAACTAACGTAAGACATTTAGAGTAACTCAGTCGTGCTTTCTCACTCAGACCCCTTTTCCCAAATACTCCAAAGACGTCTGGAGTGGGTGAAAGGTTATATCCGCCAGACCTCGCAGGAGGGAACTCCTATGTATGGTTCTTGGTATAGTCAACGTTGAAGGATAAACAGTTCCAACATATTGTGCATCTAATCTTTATTTCCATAAGAAACCTGATCTGCAAACAAACAAAATAACCTTCAGGACAGTAAAATGTCAGAAAATGAAGAAGAAAGAGGCAGTTAGATTAGCAGCTGACATAGCAGAAGCTGACACTGCACTACAAAATGCAGACCCGGATATAATACTCATCCCGGTCATTAAAAGAAAATCTATAACCTTGAAACTTATAGAAAATGGACTGACACCTAGAGGTGGCACAGTCATATTCGTAATTGAGGCACACGAATATCGGCAGACAGAGGTATATTATTCATGGATACATTTTCCAGCAGCAAATGCTGTAACAAAGTACTTCCACTATTACAAAATAGAGGAACCTCCTAATGAGTACACTCCTTTCGAGGAGGTGGAAGTACCACTCAAGTTCCAAGAGCATTTGCTCTTATTCGATGGCGCCCTAAAACATAATAATCACATCACCAGACTCGGTCCTTTAGGTAGACCAGGAGCAACGTGGCCGGTCCTAGCCGGATACACACCACATCCAGACATCAATGGGATGTCTGCAGCAGAACTGTTAACACAGCTAAAACAATTAATAAAAATTCATAGACAATTAGTTCAGTATGTGATGCGGACATCAACAATTCAGCCAGCGATTAAACTTCCACAGCTGACCCCTCAACAAGGGAACACAAATAAAATTACACCACAGAACATCCAATCCTGCCTAGGTAAAGTACCGACTAAACGGGAACAAATACCATTCTGGTTAGCACAGAAAATTACCCAAATAGAGGCGGTGTTTCCTGACACCACCCCGCTAGAAAAACACAGGATTCTGACTATCTGTCTCCCAATGGGAATCGCACCACACATAGAGGACTGTGACACTTGGGGTACAGTCTTTGCTTCCATCTACACAAAAACGCACGGTGTTCCATCCATTTCGGTGATACCAGATGTGCTAAAACAAATTCAAGACGAATACGGTCCAGAACCCGCTTTAACTCTTGGTATGAAATTACTGAAAGACTTCAAGCAGGTCTCGGCTATATTATTAGCCAACATAAAAGGTGAAGCAGCCAACGTGGCGATCCGCCAGAGGTTAAAAGAGACAGATATAGCAGACCAACCAGCTGAAATTGCCAGAATCATAGAAAAATCCTATGAGGAACTAGGTAGGGACAGTTTAGGTGGAATACCAGTAAAACCGCAACTGACTGAAAGTCCTGAAAAAATATTTTTTAATAATAATTCACCAAAAAAGAACTGGGATGGAAACAAACAATCCAATCCTAAAGAAAAGAAATTCCAGTCCAGAGGAAGGTCTCCTAGGCGAAGGGAGAAATCTCCGAACCAAAGACACAGGTCACCCCAGAGTGACCCCTCTGGGAAAAGATATAACCTTAGAAATAGGGATAATATAAAAAAAACCTGATAGATATCAAGACATTGATACGCGTCCCTCTCAATCTTTTCAGACTTCCTCGCAGAAATCGGAAAGAAGAGGACGATCAGAACAAAGAAGAGCACGCCAAGTCCAAAGACAAGGAACCTGCTCAGCTAAAAAAGAAATTACAATTTCCAAAAAAGAAGGTAGCCAGTATAAAGGTAGTTAACAATGCCGAGAATACTGAGGACACAACTGAAAAACGGAGAGTGGGCTCAGACAATGCTAGACAGCGCAGCAGAAGTGAGCATAGCTCGCAAAGTCCTTATGAATCATCTGGAGACAGTGGACACGAATGAATATCTTCAAGTGGAAACTGCAGACACCAGGGTTAGCAAACCTCACAAGATATACGAGATAACATTACGTATAGAGGGAGATAAGACTAGGAAAATAAGGGGACTATTTTGGGATAATCTCTCCAAGGGCTATGACATCCTTCTAGCTGAAAAAGACTGGCCACCAGAGTTTGTCAGGGAGTGCCATCATGGCGAAGAAGTAATTATGCCTGCCTTCTCAAATCAAATTCCAATTCATAAAAAATACACACTTGCTAGAAAGTGGGCAGTGGCTCTAGCACCTGCTTTATATAAAAATCATGTAGGATGGGATGAGGACTCCCCTCCTCACAAAATCCAGTTAAAAACACAACCTACTGCACAAAGGCAGTACCCAATTAAGCAAGAAGCTAAAAAACAGGTAAATGAAATACTAAATCAGCTAGAATACCAGGGGGTGATTGAAACTTGCACCTCACAAATGAACAATCCTTTGTTTCCGGTCTCCAAACCAGACAATTCATATCGTCTAGTTTTGGATTACCGACACCTTAACACATGTTGCAAAACTTTTGCAGTGCAAAACTCACACAGTGCTGCACTAATGAATAACATAGTGCGCAAAAAATACAAAACAACATTAGACATCTCTAATGGATTCTTTTGTCAAAACATAGCACCAGAGAGCAGATATTTAACTGCATTCTCAGTAAATGGCACTCAAAAACAATTCTGTCGGTTAGCCCAGGGGTACAAGAACAGCCCGGGGGTATTCTCAGCGAGAGTAACAGAATTACTTCAACTATATGATGATGAAGCATTATCTTATGTCGATGACATTTACTTAACAGATGATGACTTGGAGACTCACTTGAAAAGAGTGAACACCATAATACTTGGGTTCGCTGCAGAGGGTTACAAATTCAACTTTAAAAAATCCAGAATTGCCCATCTAACAGTCCTGTTCTTAGGATATGAATTATCAAGCGAAGGCAAAAGCCTGGCTGACAATTTCCTAGAGAAATGTGCCGTACTCCAAGCACCTAGAACACTAAAAAACTTACAGTCGATTCTAGGCTTCCTAAATTTCGGAAGAACATACATTGCAAATTACGCAGAAAGGGTCAAACCCCTTTATGATCTAATTAAACCAGATTTTAAAAGATCCAATTGGACTCAAATACACACAGAAATTTTGAGATCCTTACAAACAGACATGCTAATTAAAACAAAATTAGAAACACGTGATAACACACGCAATCTTGTGATTCGAGTCATCCCAGGGAGATGCGGATTCACATACCTGACCTCTAATGAGGGAGAAAAGGTACCGATTGCATTCAAATCACACTTGTACACAGAAGCTGAACAGAAATTCAGCAACAAAGAAAAAATTGTTCATGCAGTTCAAACCGCAATAGCTAGAGAGAAAGATCAAGCGGACGGTAGACATATCACAGTCAGAACAGCAAAATCAGCCTTTGAGGCACTAACCACACCGTGGAATTTACCAACAACAGCATTGAATCCGGAATGGATACAATGGGTGAATTCTATCACAACGGACAAAGTATACTACTACTTTGATCCAGAACTAGAAGAATTAAAAAATCTAGAATATGAAGAAACATACCCTCTGCCAATCGACATTCTGCCTTTACGACATTACGCCTGTGTAATCTATACAGACGGACATGCTCAACCCTCCGTTTGGGGAGAACAAGCATACAACCCCACATGTGAGATTACAAAAGAAGTGCGGCGCGGAGGTAAACTAAAACCTCTATTAACAAAGACACACTCAGTAGAAAGTAATTCAGAACAACAAACTGAAATATTAGCTTTAAAAATGGCGCTAGATAATGCGGATCGCGAATTCCCGACACTTATAGTGTCAGATTCATATTACTGCGTCAAATCATATAACAGCGATTTGCAGACATGGATTCAAAACAGTTACAAGGATGACACAGATGCACCAATAAAGCAGAAACTGCTCTGGGAACAAATAGCTCTTTTACAAAAAGAACTACCAAAGACTCACGTGACTCACTCACTGAGTCATCAGCGTGATGGCGTTCACGTTGTAGGGAATTCATTGGCTGAGACAGCCACAGCGGCAGCCACTAAATCGGCTCCCGTAGATCGAAAAAAGCGTACATTAAAATACATTGACGGTGAAACAGTGCTGGCAGTGAAAACGTCATCAAAAGGCGACTGCTCAGCGTTACCGATCAACTATCCACTCAATTATACATACATAATCGATGCAAACTCCGTCCCTTTTGCTCGAATCCCTGGAGTGGGGGATAGAGTGATTCCAAACATGGACAGGAGAAACTTGTTAATCGCAGACACACACATGGGCGAGGGTCTCAGACACCTTAAAATAAAAGATTCTCTGGAAGAATTACAAACACGGTACTGGTGGCCAGGCATGAGCCTGCGTCATACCATGTTTGTAAAAAACTGCCCAAACTGCAACAGAGATCGCAGTGGGGAGAGAAAAAGTTTAATACCTCGTCGTTCTACTCCTGGAAAAATCAGGAGTAAAAAGGAAGGGTTGCGATTAACATATACAGGCTAGTTCCACTTATAATGTAGATCACCAGCACTCGGCTGACGTCCGGACTGTTATACAAAGATTTGCGGGTCTAAATGGCATATACGCTAAGCGCATGCTACGTTTGACTATTGTTTTCACTCAAGCCATCCTGCCTGGGGGGAAACATGACCAAATGAGCATAGCCCAGCGGGAATCTTCTCACTTCCTTCCTGAGGGTACGGGACGGTGTAAAGAAAAAACCAAGGCATAAAGCAATCTATAGCGGAAAGGATATTGGGTTTGGGAGCTGGGTGGGTCAAACATCTAATAAGTGTCCAACGTAGTCTCAATAACTTGCCAAGAAATTCTCTGAAGGGATTCAGTGCGTACGAATTATTATTTGGAACTAGGATGATGATCTCTGACATTGATAGTCAGACTTCAGTGGTGAAAGAAAAAAGCTTTGATATCAAAGACCGTTTGGCTATTTTGCAGGACTTAAACAAAACAAGAAAAGACCTGAGCAACATAAAGTTGAAACAACAGCCAACAACCACTGAAGAACCACCACCTGTCCCAGCAAGACCTGTCTGGATTCCAAAAGTCGGGGATCTAGTCAGGGAAAAGATCGCGGTAAAGAAGGAATTTGGGCCTTCTTACAGAAAAGCAGTTCCTGTCTTGTCTGTCAACGGGACAAGATCAGTTGTACTACCGCCACTTGCTGGTAAAAAGGAGAACCGAGTTGTATCAATCGACCTGGTAAAACCACAACATGTGGCCGATAACAAACAGTAGGCCAAGTGGACTCCCAATAAGTAGCAGAACACCAAGGTTTGCTACCAGTACAGAGGTCCTAACGAAGAGGCTCATCACATTCGAAACGCCTACAGAAGAACAACAAGGACTATGCAACAATGCAATAGAACTAAGACCTCTGAAAACCCAAATAAAAACATTTAGCAGAGACACACCAATCTATAATGAAGTACCAAGTGAAAATGCAAGAAACAGAAATCCTGAACCAATTGGAACAATTGACAGAACTGCATCCGGCTACTTCATTAACTTCGATGATTCCTCTGAGGGCTTCAGCGAATCAAAGACACAGCCATCATCAAAAACCTTTAAAGACAAAGCTAAGGAACTTTTGAGACAACTGAAAGAAACATATCTGATTTCTCCATGGATTGAATTTTGGGTGGGTTTTGGTGCATTTATCCTCATACTTTGGCTCATCATGGTACTTACTTTGGGACGCTTCATTGAGGGAAAATATGCTAAAATGGACACAGCAAGTCAGAAAATCAACTTGATCCTCAAACCACACACATCTTCACACGTCGAGAAAAGAGAACTTTCTTCAGCCAACTTCACAGCCAATCCGATACCTGGTGGGGTAGCTTGGGACAACACTGACTATGAAATTTATGGTCCGGTCGAGATCCTGAAATATCCACACCAAATTAAGATCTCATTGAGTGACTTTGCAAAACCAAACTCATTTGCTGATGATTGGGACTTCGAAAGCATTAATAACATGATGTCTGACTTAGTAATGTCTGCTAAATTTACCAAACATGATTATTTGCAGGGTTCTACAAATTATGACAGTATGTATTGCTATAACCACTATGGTAACCACTTTCTACATAGATCTGCACAACCTAGAAATGTTTTAAATTATAATCAATGGGAACATTGTGCAACACCTCCAAAAGGGAGCTCAAGAACCGTTTACGACAAATATTCATATTTTTCAGGTTTTAACACAAGTAATGCTGGAGCATTTTATTTTAAATTGTCAAACAAGACAGGAACCAAAACCATGATAACCAACACAAAATTGTTATATTCAGACTCATTTTTTGAACAAATGAATACTTTTGGATTTGATTATTGGGACAAAAATGTTGAATTGAAAAGTGTTTGGGGTACAAAAGAATGGCAAGTACAGGGTATAGAAGCTTTGTTTAGAGCCTGCATGATCCCAGAACAAATGATATTTTTAAATGACACTGTTCAACAGACCACCTGTCTTGGCTTAGCCAAAATCAAAGATTTAAATAAACCGTCTATTCCAAAGCCAATAATGTTTAGCAATAACTCTGATACAGATGAAGAGATAGACGTAAACCATATATTAAACCAAAACAGAACACATCCTGATTGGAAACAGTGGTTGATCTGGCCCACAGATACTAATAACTGTCAAGACAGATTCCTGAACAAAACACAGGGGTTCAAAATGACCAGGCCAGACCCTGGATATCCTCAAAGACATCACCCAGGGATAATAACCACCTACAGTGTGGGCAAATTATGCCTTCAATGGCTACAAACTTCCACACTGGCAGAAATTAAGCAACACCTAACTTTACTTACTGATGGTGCTGACTTGCGTGATTTCACTTTGGGACCACGCAAACAGCGTCAAAAGCGTTTCATAGCAGCCTCTGTATATGCAGCATACAATGAGGCCTGGAAGGTTACTCAAATTGAAACAGCAGAGAGAATACGGGAAATTGACCGTATTCATTTGGAAAAATCACTTTCTGTAGTGGACAATGGGTTAATGACTCTGTCCTCCAGAATTTTTTCTTTGGACAGCATTGTGTCGTCAGCAATCGATATATTATCGCAAGACTTACTACTATTACAACACGGTCAGTCACAATTGCGTTCTATTGTACAGCTTGGCTGGACGTTACAAAATCTGCGTTCAGGCTATGTGCCTTGGCGTTTAATCAACACAACGTCACTATTCCAAATCTTTAACCTTACTGATAGACAAATCAGTATGGCGCAAAAGGGTGCTGATTATACAATCTTGAGCATTGAAAAACTAGAAAGATTACCAATGACAATGTCAGAACGACCTGTCAATGAATGGATAATACATGGGATAGTAAATATTCCAATCTCAACCTTCAGGTTTCAATACTGCCAAAAATATATACAGGCTGGCATGTACGAGAAATTGGGAAAGGGGTACCTTAAAACAACATGGAACCTGCCCTATTCACATGCATGTGTCAGTAATAAAGGACAGAAAGTGTTTCTTAGTGGCAACAATTGTGCGATGTCACTAAGTGGCACACTTCTGTGTAACGGAATTAGTTTGCATGGAGCCTGTGAAGGGAATTCATACAACCTTTCATGTCACCAGCAAGGCGCACCTGCAACAGAAATAGAACCATTCTTTCAAAGACTCTATAATGGGAGTTACATTCTTATTGTAGACCGCAGATGTTGTAGTCTTATGCCCGGGACTCCTTATCTAGTAACTACTACTGCGAAGGTCAAGTGCTGTGGACGCACATTGTTCCCCAGCTCCTTCCCAGACAGGGAGGCAAGGGCATGGCCCGATTTGAAAATTACTTCTATTCGAATAGATACTTTAAGCAGAATGAAAACGTCCTTCTTCAGACGCCTACCAGGCTCTCGTCATCAAAAGAAACGTATGATCTACAAGTCGCAAGGACGACTGCAGAGATACATACATTATTATCAACTAATTCCCCCGTACATTTCGCGGAAATCCTGAATGAAATCTTAAATATTTCTGATACCACTGGGGTCTCAAAGGTATTTAAGACAGTATTTTCGATGGCATTAACACCATTCAAAGCCATACTGGGTATTTTTCCAGATTTCGTCCATTCGATTTTTGGCGGACTTCCCCTGATCCTGGGACTAATTGCAGGAATCCTATTCTTAGTCCTTATTTTTCGTTATGGCAACCCATGTCACAGACAAAACTCTTGCGACAAGGGAAGAAACAATCCTAGCCATTGGATACCGGGACCAGATATCAAAAATCCTGGGACTCTCCCGGCTTAGAGACCTGAACATGACTTGGTTTCTATCATTTCGACCAATGTGGCAAAGATGTGTTTTACCTGTATTGAGGTGTCTGCTATGCGGAGAAGAATGCGTGTTAGACACCTGTCTGACGCTACAATCGGATGCGCCGATGGATGCAGAAACATTGTTGAGCCCGATCAAGGTTCATGCTTTGTGCTGCCCTCAAAGGCTACCAATCCTGATGACGGCATTCGTGGAAGCTTCACCACTACGATTGATGGGTAGTGAAGTTCAAGAAGAAAGCAGCATCGAACAGGTACGACCTTCTGTCAGTAATACAAATCAGAATGTCAATGGAGACAATCATGCGCAAGAATGCATGATTACACCTATTTCCGAGTTAGTGGAACTTTCCCAGGAAGCTGTTGACAGTTTTTTCGAAACCCTAAATGATATGATGTTCTCACCCGAACAGAAATAGAGACTTTTGAGCAAGCTCGCACACGGCGTTCCCTGAATTCGGCCTTCAACTTTAAAAATAAAGTCACATGAACATTTTCGCTCCAGTTCACGGACAGCAGTTTTTCCAGCAGCCCCAAATATTTTTGCATATTTTTCGGGACACTATCTTCTGCTTAAAGTAAGAACTATTCTTAGAGAACTAAGGTTTCTAAATTTTAGATAGCTTATAGACATTAGCTGCCCGCTGGCTTGTTCATAAAGATATTTTATTCTGTGATGGAATGGTCTCGAAACTTTTTTCTGTAAGAAACCATTTCATGTGTAATTCTCATATACCAAATAAGCAATAATGTATACAAATGCGATTACTTTGGCATTTTTCTACAGCTTGAGTGCATACCATATATATATATATATCTGCAATTTTTTTCAGTATATTTGAAAATTTCAAAATGCATTTATGTATTTTGGGGTGGTAAGGTATACACACTACTCTATAGTATGTTGTACTATGTTATACTATGCCTAGATTAGTAAATATGTCCATAGTTAGCGTGGAGTGGGTGTCATGTATTCCTATAGGTCCTGAATCGATCCCCCTATTCCTGACCCTATTCTAGTTAAACAAACCAACAAGTTAACTAGCAGTCAGCCCATGAGGCAGAAAACCCCCATGATGCAGATACCGTTATCTGACGCAGTCACACTACGGCACAGGAACGTGTTATCTGATTAGGTCATAACACTTGCGATCTAATTAGACAAGCGATATTCCTCCAGCCCCTGATAAGGCATACGGAGTTCTCATAACAAATCAAACCTATGACAACCTGGCAAAACCCTGCGGCCATTGTTTTGATTTCACCGAGAACTTTAGTAAAAGAATGTGCTAACGAGCAAGTCGTATGACATCTTTATTGACGTATCTATGTCCATCCTTACGTCAATCTCGGCACCTTAAAGGTATAAATATTACCGATCTTGCCATATGCAAAACACACGCGTGGTGACGAGACGGAGCAGCCATACTTGCCGAAGCGAAGAGCAGAGCAGACCCCGCTGGCAGCAGCCCCGCCTTCCTGACGCGCTGAGAGAAGCTGCTTTCTCCTGCCGAGAATCCAGCACCGGCGTTTCCGGGTAGCCCTCGCAGGCAGCCTGGAATATCGAGACCAGAGAAAGAGATACCATTCCTCATTCATCCTAAATTCCAGGTACAGAACTGAATAACCCCTCACAGAGAATTCTTTAGTTATTCACTTGGCAAAAACAAACTTAACTTAAACTGTAACTATCTATTCCCGCCCACGTATTAGACTTAGGTCAGGTACACGGGGTAGGCGTATCTAGAAACACCAGTTGAGTACGTTTAGTCAAATGTATATGTGTATGTAATATATTTTATTCATTTTAAAACATCTTATGGCTTAGAAACCATATCAATGTTTTTACAGTATTATTTTATACTATTGCTTTTAATGTATGCACTTTACTTAACTATAAGTATTGCAATAATATTGATCCATTTCTCTTGTATGAGAAAAGAGACTGATCAATAAATAACACCTTTTTATTGAACACGCCCGTCTCTTCCTTTTCTCTACATTCTGATGAGACTAAGAATGCACGTACTGACTGAGTAAAATAATTTGCCTTTTGTTCACACGACTCTCGAGATTGACTCTTGATTAGGGGAGAGCAAAGTTGTCATGTTCTATGGTTGTCAGAAACTAAATCCCTTCTTGTCTAATCAGGGAAGTTAATTCCTCCTTGAACATTCGATGAAAGTTTCTAGTGAACTCTGAGCTAAGCTGGCAATCCCAAAACTTTAAGTCTAGTATCGACACTAGTTAGCCTAGTTAACGTCTGGCCTAGGCCTTTACTGCTGTAGGTATTATTCCAATGCGCAGAGCCTATTGGGAAGATAGGAACTACACTACACCCTGTAAAGTCTGCCCGTGCCTGTTGGCACATTGTAAAGTGTGTGTTTTTATCTAATGTGTTTTGGTGTAATACAAAGGCTATTTTTATACATAACCTTGTGTGGAGTTTCCTTTGTGGTGGGCCTTGGGTGTTGTTGCTGGGGGTGCGTGCGCAAACACTTAACTCACATTGCCTCCGAGTTTAGCCTTCCTGCTCGTGCTACGTTACCAAGGGGGTGAGCAGGGGTTATCTTGGCGTGTAACTCCCTTGCCCTGACGTGGAAGTGGTGGTCTCTGACTGACTTTGGCGCAAGCCTTGGCCAGCCAGGGATCCCATTTCTAACACACATATACTCCCATCCATCTTACTAGACATACACTCCACATTCTCACTCACAAAAAAATTGAACAATTTATATACACAGCCAAACCAAATATATAAAAAAGATAAAAGGCGGCAGAAACCGAAGAGAAATATACTGGGCAATGGTACATATACATGTAGGCCAATGGTTTCTGTCTTGCACGGTGCCGCCAACCCGCCTCCTTTGTGCCCTGACTGCCCGGATCAGTTGGTCCCGACGGCTGCCGCCGTACACGTTCCGGTTGCAGCTGCTTGGATCTACCAGGTGCCATGGTAGCACCGATATCTCCCCCTTGAGACGGAGTGCCCGCCGCGCCCCACCACTGCGCGCCCAAGTCATTGAATAACAAAAGTATAAATGACAAGCATTTTTGGTCTATCGCACCAATATGCTAACCACTCGTTACATTGGTATTTCTGCTCGGTCCTGCCATCGCCGGGATGGCCACAGGTCGTCCATCTTGCACCCTTTCTTGGCCGCTCTCTGTCTCTTCTCAGGCGCTGGCCGGCTGTTGTCCTTGGGTGGCTGCTTACTGGATCCTCCCCCGGCCTCCTCCTCCATGTGCGACTGCAGCGAGCTAGTCCCGTGCGCCCGAGATGCTGACCTGATCTGCCACAACAGGTTGCCTAACTCTGATGGTTGGTCCCCTCTGTTGGGGTCCGCCATTCTGGATGAGAAGATATATATATCCGCCTAGTTAATGCACCAAAGAGGTTAGCCTCCCCACACACTGTGGGTGAGGGCAGGCGTGTGAAGTGATTTGCCCAGTTTCACCCGATGTGGCCGTCTATGCCGAGACTCGAGCCTGGTCACAGGGACATGACAAAAACAGTCAAAGTCTCTCCCACAAAGCAGCGTAGGACGCTGCAGTTCAGGATTGCGATGCGGTCTTTGTCCATGCACCGTGCCTCGCACTCTAAACCACATAACCCAGCAGATGATTTCAACAACCCTCCCGTGACAATCGTAGCTAGATGAGACAGCAAGTTGTGGATATTCAAAGTTTGCACGTATATTGGAGAGAGATAATGTGGTAGCAACCAGCTCCACAGTGCAATAATGAGCTTCAACATGGGGAGGTGCGCCTTATAACCCTCCCAGCAGCTTTCCCACCAGAGAAGGTGGTTGCTTGCCATTGGGGGTTCAAACATCAACTGATCCACCACCCCACCATAGGCTAGGTGACTCGGCGCCTCTCTGCCGTGAGTTTCAGAGCGAAGCAGGAAGCCCCCCTCTTACTTGGGGGCGCTTACCGGCAGCCCAAACCAGATCCTTCTGAGGATTTGACGTCCGTTATGGCGCCGGCCATCGGGCCCCCTTTGGGGGCGACTCTGCAATTACCTTTGCCACACTTTTGGATGGGCACACAAGCTCTGCATAGGGGAAGAATTGTTTCTCCATCTTGGATTGAGTGATTGAAGAACACTGTTGGATTGTATGCAGTAGGGCGCACAGGAACTGCTGCACAAATAGGTAGGATTACACCTGGGAACTTTTATCCTATTGGTTAGGGTTTGGCTAGGAGAACATTATTTTTTCAGTCTCTTGTGAATTAAAGGAAACAGAAAATGTGTTCAATAATTATCTCCTAGGTCGACTTAAAAGTGGGCCTATTGCACAATCACATAAAAAGTTAGGAGTGTTGTAGGAAAAAGTCTCGATTTGCATGGTTAGCCGACACTTTTTACCTGATGTAATTTCGACCTGTACGTGCACTGCGCCCCTGCTAACCAGGTCTCAAGTGCGAGATCTTTCCCAAAACACTGTACCACGAATGGCAGAACTTTAGCTAAGCCTGTATGTCCCTAGAAAATGGTATCCCTGGCACCTAAGGTATGGGTACTGAAGAGGGTCTCTGGGGCCGTAGCACTGGTTGCACTACCCCAGGGCCTCCTCACCAAGGCTACACACTGCCACTGCAGGCTAAGAGTCTTGGTGCAAGAAAATCCTAAGAGGAACACCCTAAAGAATTCATATGGCTTCACTGATTTCAAAGCTGTTTAGTACCAAACTATTGTCTTAATAAATCCCCACTGATGCCACTGGTACATTTATTAGTAAATTCAGACAGGAGACCCTTTTAGAGGGTCCACTGAAACCTAACAAAATATTACTAGGTCTCTGGCCAGTTTCCACCAGTCTGCCACCACCAGATGTGTTTCTGTCCTCCTGTGGCGAGTGCCAGCGCTCTCAAGAGGACAGAATGAATACCTGCTGTGGGCATTAGTGTTTCTCACCTTCTCCAGGACAGAATGGCCTTCCCAGGCTAGAAGCTTCAAAAGGTGATACCGCCTTTTAAATCCAACCCAGGGACCCCCAGATACTGGGTGAGGCCAAGCCCCCTTTCCAGCTCCACTTTTGGTGGAGGAAAGGTGGAATTAGTTAGATGAGGGAGGGTCCCCCATCAGCCTGCACCACCATCAGGGCGCGGCAGGCGGAGTGAACCCCTCTCCTGAAATTCCACCATCTTGAGATGGTGCGAAAACCTCCAGTCAGGGCTTGAAGCAGTGCCTCTTCCCACTGCAAGTGTTGACTAGAGTGTGTAAACACCCTAAAAGGTAAGTAGCCCGACTGCCTGGCTCCCCTTGTAACGCCCCTAAATTTAGCACTTAGGTGGTTCCCAGAAATCTTGACTTTAGATTCCATCGACCAAACGAAGACTAAGGAAGAAGACCCAATGCTGAACCAGGAACTGAGCCCTGCTGCAGAAGAAACAGACACCAAACCCTGCCAACTGCAGAATAACTTGACAACTGCGGCCTGCCATCCCTACCTGAAACCTGTGCAACCGCCTAGAACCCCAGAGCCGCGCCAGCCTTTGCCATTTCCCTGAGACCTCCCTTTCGACAAGTGGTACCAGACCCCAGCACACTGCTGGTGTGAAGACTAGCACAAAGCGTTTTGGTGCGATTCACCCACCAATCAAAAGTTGCAGCAGCCAAGGTTTATTGGCTACCGGCCCAGTGACCAATTTCTTCAACACAACCACCAGCCTGAGGGATTCTCACAGTACCTGCGACCAATGCTAGAAACAGCCCCGCGCACTTAGGCTTGTAACCACACCCTGGTGGCTTCAACTGTGTGAAAGAAGCAACTTGGGCATGACTGGCCCAACCTCAATGGCCTGCCCTCACCACACCTGTAGCTAAGCGCCGCTAGTGAAGAATCAACTCTGCATATCAAGACCTCCAGCACTTCCGATCAAGGTAACCCAGAACTGCCTGCTGTGCCCGAGCCTCGGGACTTCCAAACTTCTCACTCCACTGCAGTAGAACATCCCCTGAACTTTGAGCGACCGCTGTCCCCCAAAACTCGATGGTGACGTACTGCTTCCATCGACTACGATGGTAAATGTGTTGGAGGTACTCTAGTATTAACCATACACTTTCTTCCCCTTGACCGCGACGGCCTCAGCCTGATGGTATTGACCGCTGTTGCTTAAAACCTGTAAGCATTTGTGTCTTGAATTGCATTTGGTTAACAGTCCCACAAAAATGAAAAGGAGCATAAAAATGTATGATCAATTTCGCTCAATTAGCTACATTACAACAAATTCCATATGATGTTCTGTCCACAAACATTAGTAATTCAACATCAAATCAATTTCCTCCAGAATCTTGTTTATCAGTTTCAAGCCACTTTATTTATTTTTTAAGCACAAACATACCACTCATGAGATATTTAACATCACAATAGTACGATGAGACATCAGTATAATGGTGGATTATGCACATTTATCATACAGTAGCTACTTTCGTTCAGTTCATCCCCCTCCCCCCCAACTCTTCTCTCAATCATCCAGCTATACAGCTTCTTTATCTTGTCTAAATCTCTCAACCGGTCTGCTGCACAACATCCCTAAATAGTCATTCAATATCCCCCAAATCTTAGTCCATTTCTGTGGACAGCCTCTACTCTCATAGACTGCTCTCTCCGCAAGCGTAAGCCAGTCCATATCTCCCTTGCACTCACTCAAAGTTGGGACCAACACTACCCTCCACTTTCGCGCGGTTAGGCTTTGCAACCATAAATCCCAGTGTTACCCATAAACGCTCGCCGTTAATGAGGTCCGAGTCTCTCCATATATTCAGCAGACACCATCTCAGTGTCTTGGTCTCCTCCACCCTATATACTTCTCCCATGTTTGCCAGTATTGCCGCCCAGTACTCCTGAAGAGGTGGGAAATCCCATATCATGAGGAAGAAAGTACCAGCCCGTCCACATCCCCTAGGGAAGAGTGGCAGTCCATTATTCCCATCCTAACCAGGGTGGTACATGCAAAGTAAGCTCTGTGTAAAATCTTAAATTGCACTAATCTAAAACGTAAGCTTCTGGTCACCTCTCTAGAAGAGGCTGTTGGTTCCAACCAATCCTCTTCCTCTAGGCCGTCCAGGTCCCCCTCCCAACAAGTTCGGAGACCTGACAGGGGATCTAGTGTGTTGTTCATTATTTTACGGTACACTAGGGAGATCACTTTTTTTTTGTCTAAGTAGTCATTTAGCAGTCTGTCCTTCAGTGGAGAAGCTGCAGGCAGCACCGTTCCCCTTCAAGCCACTTTATTGAACTTTTATTCATTTTAACAATTGCAGTCCAGTCAATGAGTTTCGTCCTTGCGGACTTTATCAGGGTTGGGTGATTGCTCAATTTCTAATACTGCAAGGAATACAGAAATATCAAAAAAGCCAATGTCTGGTGCAAGATCCAGGTAGTAAGTTGGGTGGTATAGTATCCCCTATTCAATCTTAATCATTCCAGTCAAAGTTTCATGTCGGGAGCAAGACGGCCTGGCATGGAACTGACTGGAATGAATAAGATTGAACGGGGGTACTATATCACCCAACCTACTTCCTGGAACTTGCACCGGACATTGTTTTTTTTATATTTCTGCATTCCGTACAGTATTAGGAAGTGAGCAATAACCCAACCTTGATGAAGTCCGCAAGGACGAAACACATTGGCTGGGCTGATGTGCAACTGTTATAATGAATAAAACTTCAATAAAGTGGATTGAAATCGATGCACAAGACTCCTGAGAAAAACGATTTGATGTTGAATTACTAATGTTTGGAGACAGACACCATATGGAATTTGTTGTATTGCAGCTAATTGAGCGAAATTGATCATATATTTTTATGCTCCTTTTCATTTTTGTGGGTCTTTGAATATTTGTGATTGCTGAGCAGTGGGGTCATGTGAAGTTGAGCATCAATTAGATTTATATGAATACTACTATATACTAGTGCGACGTCCTATGGCCCACACTGCTATTGTACCTTATTTGTAGATGCATTTGGTTAACAATTGACATAACAAGCAATTATTAACTGTTGAACGAAGTTCTTGGTTTCTAAAAATATATATAAAGATACAAGTTTAACTTTCCTAATTGGTCTCGGATTTATTCGAGCGTGTGTGTCTCATTTATTGCTTCTGGCACGAAATACTTAACACTACGCCTTTGATAAGCCTAACTGCTCGCCCACACTACCACAAACAGAACATTACTGCTTTTGACTCTGCACACCTATTGGGGATCCATTGGACTCTCTGCACAGTGTGCTTCATTTTAGTGTACTGTATAGAGAGCCAGCACCCCAGAAGTGTGTTTAGTTAATAACTATTTTTTTTTTTTATTTATATTTTTTTATTTTTTACAGAGGGTACATAAAGAAGATATCCTTAATTACAAGCATGTAGATTACAATCACATCAAGCAAAAGAGGAGAGAAAAGCAAGAGAATATTTTTTAAAGCAAACAAAGTAGTCCTATATACGGGCAAGTTTTTGCAGTGACCGCATGACTCTAATTTTAGCAAGTGCACGTTCCCTCTCATATATGTCTTTCATAAGAGCAAGCCATTCAGAAAGAACAGGGGAGGTAGGCGAGATCCATGCTCTTGCAATACAGAGGCGGGCAACAACTAAAATAATAGAAGAAAAAAAATGTTGTGCCTCGGTCAGCACTCTTTAAAACCTAGCATGATCTCTTGGTTAGTAGGGAGAAAGTCGTAACCCAAACGTATGAATTGAAGAATTTTCCCCCAGAAGGTACCCAACTTGGGACAAGTACAAAACATAAGAATGTTAGCTGCAATCAGTCCACATTTTGGACAGCATGACCTATCTTGCCTGCCTCCCCTGTACCCTTTGTGCCCATTTCCCAATCCTTTCAGGAGTGTAATAGAGCATGCAGATGGTTCGGAATTGTTGAAGCTTTAAATTAATAGAGGGGATAGAATTATATAGAGTGTCTAAAGCGGTGACAATTTCTGAAGCAGCCGTAATTGTGCAAAGCCGGACTCCACTTAAGCGACAGGCGTTGAGTGTCATCACTCCTGAATTGGCAAAGTTGTAGGTATATTGTAATAATTCTTAATTTCAGCGTAAAGTTTAGCCAACATGTAAGTAATTCATGGGCTTGTGGTAATTGCATAAGTTGTCATTTAAGGAACTAATCCCTAATTTGTAAGTATTTTTTTTTTATTTGCTGTGGAAGATCGTACGCAGATTGTAAAGATGCAAAAGTGTAATACCATCAGAATCGTGGAGCTTGCCAAGCAGTTCAATGCCACAGATTGCACACACACGGGCGGTACAATCATGGAATAGATCTCAGAGAGTTGGATTATTCCAAGGCTGAAAATGAATGTGTTGCGTGAGATCCGCGGGGGAGAGTGAACAGTGATCGAGAATTTCAAACCATATATGTACCATGTCCCTAACAGTCTTAAATCGGACTCTCTTATAGTAATTAGGATCATTGATCCTGTAGAGAAACATATTGCTGCCTGCACCCAGCGCAAGAGAGAGGCCAAAGTATGGTTTCTTGTCAGTTAGTAAGCTTTGAAAGCGCCTAGTAAATGCCGCCCAGAAGTAAAGTTTAAAATCGGGAAGCTGAAGTCCACCCTGTTTAAAGGGGAATTAGAGAAAACGCATCGCACGGCGTGCTTGCTTATATCCCCATATAAAGCTGTTAATTGCGCCTTCCAGTTTTTTGAAGAAGAAATTGGGGAGGCAGAGGATAGCTCGGAACAGGTATAAAAACTTAGGCAAAATAGTCATTTTAATTATGTTGCATCTTCCAATTATAGTTATCGGAAGTTTGGTCCATTTCTTCAAGTTTTGAGTAACCGAGTGAAGTAATGTCTCATAATTAAGTTTCCATACCTGTTCGACTAGAGGAGAAAATCGGTACACCGAAGTTGTGATAGTACAGCTGCCTCTTATAGGTGTAGCTGAATCTAAATTATGGAGAATTTGGGTTTTATGAGAATACAGTTTATACCCTGAAAGGCGGCCAAAATGTTCCACCTCTTCCTGAATTGAGATCAGTGCAGTTACTGGATCAGGTGAAAAAACCTCAATAATCATCAGCATACGCAATAACTTTCAGTTTGCATGTCTCTTTGCTGAATGGAATAATGTGGGTGTTCCGATTTAGTGCTTTAATAAACAGCTCGATATATAATGTAAACAGCATAGAGGAGAGTGGGCACCCCTGCCGGGTACCAAGTATCTGAAAGGGGCAGAATGGAAGTTAATGTATATACGTTTAGCCTGTGGATAACTATATAGTGCGCAAACACATTTTAAAAAACGGCCCTGTAGACCGTTGGCAGTTAGTGTTGCCCATAGTGCGTCCCATACCACGCAGTCAACTGCTTTTTCAGTGTCTAATAGGACCATCCCCAACTTGCAAGATGTCTTATTAGCGATGTTTAACGCAGTTATAGCAGTATTAACATGGGCCGTAGTGTCTCTGCCTGTTATGAACCCATGCTGTTGATTGGGTACCAGATCTGGCATAACAGGCGCTAAGCGATTAACCGGTATCTTGGCAAAGATTTTAGCGTCAGAATTAATGAGAGATATTGGGCAATAAGAGCCGTAATCATAAGCTGGTTTTCCCTTTTTAAGGAAAAAGACAATATTAGTCATATCCCAAGATTTGGGGACTTCCATTTGATGCCCTATCTGATGCATGAGATCATTCAGCAGCGGCAGGATGGAGTTTAAAAGTTTTATAAAACTCAATTGACAAGATATCACCCCCAGAGGCCTTGCCAGAAAGCAATTACAATTTCTTAATTCGTGATATCTTGATGAAGGTCCGCTGCCTTGCTATTCAAGGACGGAAGGTCGCAGTGCTTTAAAAAGTCTTCAAGTCTTGTTTGGTTGATATTACAAGATGAGGTGTAAAGTTCCTTGTAAAACTGAGTGAATTGCTCTAAGATAGAGTATGGGGAAGTATGTAGTCTACCATCTCTGCCCCTTATCGCGTCAATCCGCCCTTTAGATTTTTTGTCCGCTACCTGGAACGCCAGAATTCTCCCAACCAGATCCCCCATATTCATATTGCTGAGAGCAATTCTTGTGATAAGCAGCTGCTATTTTGTCTTTTAATATCCTGCCCAGAAGTAGACGCAGTTCTATTAAAGAGGCATACAGTTGATCTTGATTTGGCCCTCCTACCCAAAGTTCCTCAGCATGCTGAATCTCTAATTGTATTAGTGCGTTACAAGATAGCCTAGTGTTGTTCTCATTAGTTTTATTTAAGAGATAAATATGCTGTTGAGTGGTGCCACATATATAAGCTTTCATTGTATCCCAGACTATAATAGGAGATGCAATGTCAACGTTAGACTGTAAGAACTATTTAAGTGCTGAATGAGTACATGATATAAATTCTGGGTCCGTCAACAAGTTCCTGGGAAATGAAAAAGACAGCTTGGTCTTATCTGCCTCTCCTAGCTGAAAGCAAAACAAAACTGAGTTGTTATCAGAGGTGGTCCAGGGACACACCTCGAATTTTAGCTGCTGTTAAGATATTAATGTTAGCCATGGCCAGATCTATTCTAGAGTAGTCCTGATGATGGGTGGAATAATATGTGTATCCCGGTGACGTGGGGTGTAAAGCCAGCCACACATCAGATAACCAGTGAATCTGAGCCAGTTCTTAAATCTATTCTCGAACCCTCAGCATCCTCGGGTGAGCCTTCCTATTAGTAGAATCTATGTTGTAGTTTAGTGTACAATTGAAGTCCCCCATAATAATCAGTTCCCCATGCCAGTCAAGCAGTTCAAGCATTAATTTATTAAAAAGAGGGGGTCATCCGTATTTGGGCCATACAGTGCATAGAAGACGAATTTTTTAACATAGATTTTCAAATGTGCGAAGACCCATCTACCTCGTTGATCAGAAGAGGTTTTAATTATTTTGCAGATTAATCACTTGTCCTTGAGTATCTCTACTCCTCTGATTGATACTCCCTGTAATGTACATTCAACTAGTTCAAAACGTAACTGTTCCAACAAGCCTCTATCCTTGTAGGCCAAGTCGGTTTCTTCAAGAATTACCACATGAGGTTTGTAGAGCTTAAGCTCCTCTCTGACCAGCATGGCGCTTAGATGCCGCATTTAACCCGGCTACATTCCAGCCTATACATCTAATTATCCCCATTATAAAGCAAATGAGATTTCAAACAATACAATACGAAATAAAAGCTACACCTTGCAAAGCTTCTTTACCACTCCCCATAACATTGTCCGATGGGATGAGAAGGAAGATGGCGGATTAACTCCGCCGTGAGGAGCAGGCTCCAAGAGCTCCTCTAACTATCCTATTTGTGCATGTTACTTACCACTCACCTTTTCAACACAGAGCGGGACAGAAGGCACAGCTTGCATTCTTGCTTTTTTGACACCAGCATTCAATGTTACGACAGGACGCCCACCTTCTTTTCCTTTTCGGGAATACCCAGAGCTGCTTCCTTCGTTGAACAGGCTTTGGTTGCTCCACTCTCCACTGGCCCTGCCTGCTGACAACAACGTATGCTATGGCCCCGCCTAAGGTTTGTGCTCCAAGGAGCGGGCGCTCAAACCTGCCCCACCGGTTAATGGCATCACGGAGCCGCACTTGCAGACAGCGGTGGGGGGTGAGAGTAAGAAGAAAGCACCACGTATAGGAAGACCGTTTTTAAATTGCTACACTCTGGGAAAGCAGCTGACTTTTACAGCTGCCCCAGAAGCGGCCATGGCGGAGATGTTATTGGAGGCAGTACAACTTGGGCTTGGGGGGCGGCCTAATGGAGATTCTGCTAGGTGCAAAGAACTGCTTCCACTTACACAGTCGGATACAGAGCATCTGGAGGGGTCGCTTTCTATGGGGGGACCAGCCCCTGCAATACACCTGACTCCGCAACAGCCACCGGTTTTGCAGGAATGCCAGACAGAGGCGAGTGCTGGCGCTTTTGATATTCACCTGAATACTGCTGACTCGCTATAATCTCTGCAAACACAGACAACAGCACAGATGCTGGCTCTGGCTGATATAGCAGGAAACAAGGAAGCCAGACTACTGCCTGAAGACGACCGGTGCTGCGCAAAAGTAACATGGGTAGACACTTCTCTTTTGGAGCCGATGCGGCCCTTGTATGCTGATGTACCAGATTTAGGGGACAATAAAACTCTAATGATCGTTCTCCTGAGCAATCTGTTCTAGTTGACACTTCACCATCCTCATTTTTCCCCTCCCCGAACACGGGTGATTCATCAGTACATTTCTTAGAAAGCTCAGCTAGCCTTCCTTCCGCTAAAAAAAACAAAAAAACGCAATTTTAAACCTGGTAAGTTTACCAGATGTCCTAAAAAGTCTGCTTAACTTTTTAGTAGCAAAACACACAAGATGATGGACGGAATGTTGCACAATGGCAAAACATTCACCCCCAGTCACAGATCTGGGTTTAATCCATCGTTATTTTGCTCACGAAGCCACCCCAGTTCAGAAAAGGCCATATGCGAATCAGTCTTGACCCTGTGCTTCATGGGAACAGTCCAGCCCGAACTTGCAAACCATGTCTTCCCTGGACCGGATTCAAGCATCCTAGGACCGGTTTCTGGCGATCAGCCGTCTTCAGCCAGGATAGCTTGACTCCAACTTTTTAGTAGGGCACAACCTCAAGGTACTGCTTCAGTACATTCCAAGGCAAGGAGAGTGCAGCCCCTTACATAAACGGGTCATTTCAAAGGAGAGGTCAAGCTATCATCTCAAGACTTTCTAACACTGGACAGGGTGCTGGACTCGCTAACAGTCAAAATCCCTCTCCCTCCCAAACTGCAAACAACATCATGACGCACGCATCTGTTGACAGCGGGCTCTCCTCCTCCTCTACTTTCTGCTAATTCTAATCCAACAGAATATGAAGCTTTCTCATCTTCAAGCAAGGTGCCAGGTCCAGTCGCAGCAACACCAGGGATTGTAGAACCACTTAAACCATCACCAAGTTCAATTCTGCAGGCACAAAGAACCGAGGCGCAGCAGCACTACATACAGCTCAGAGCAGACAATGCTATGATTCAACAATCACTAACAGCAGTAACCAACAAGGTGGGCACACTTACTAACGACATGATTGAATTACAGCAACGGCTGGCAGATCATAAAGAGGCAGTAACACACTCCACTAGTCTTGTCCGGGATCACGATAGTCAACTTGTGGCCTAGCAGGGGAAAATTGAGGACATAGAAAATCGGCAGCGCCAGAACAATTTTAATAGTGTTTGGAGTCCAGGAAGGCAAGGAGGGCTCAGATCCACTGGCTTTTAATATCCAGTTGTTCCAGAAGGCCTTTCCCGAACTAGCTGACTGGGACTGGGACTCCTAAATTCAAAGGGCTCACGGGCTGCCAATTTTTCGGAACCAAACAGAACAGTCCAACTCACAACGGCCATTTCCAATCCTTATCTATGTTAGCAACTTCTTATTGTGCCAGGCTATTGCCATCAAAGCCACACCTACTACACCTGTGGTTGTGGAATCAGTTTCCCTCATTGCAAGATCAGATCTCTGCAAGATCCCGATGGAAGACGCGGCAGCTCAATCCCCCTTGGACAGCAGTCGGGCTCAGGTTTACTTGCAGGAACCAGCTCGCTTGAAGGTTATCAAGGACGGCCACTCACACATCTATTATTCAGATCAGGATGCAAAACTTTCACTCTGTACATGGCAGCAATAGCCTAAAGAATGATCTGAGCAGGATGAACTCTTTCTTTACAAGAGATTAGCAGATATATTCCACGACTCAGTTACCTCTGCTATCAAAAAGACATTTAGCACTTACTAAACATAGCTGTTACTTCTATCTTTTCTCTTGCTTTTTTTCCCTGACATTACGTTGCTTTTCTTCCCTGTATCTTTGGGGGTTTAATATTGCGCTACTCGCTATATATCTGATACTTAAGGGAGGCTTTCAGGGGCCATGACAGACAGCAGGGGCGGATGATTCCTTTTCCAGAACACTGTGTGGGAGGGTGGCTCAGGGGATTGGGGTGCACAACACAGGAAGGTACTGGTGGGCCAAAACACAGGGGGTGCTGACTATCAGTTGCAAACGAATCTGACATTTTACAAATGTTTAATGTTTGTATCTGTCTATTTTTTTTTTTCAAAGCTTTCTCTCTTCAAAACTCTTCATTTGAGTTAATAACTATTTCTGAAAGTTTAAATGTACATAAATGTTACAAAAGTAATAACTTCTGTTTTTACGATTTACAGGACAACATTTTTCCAAATAATATTGCATGGTTTGAAAGAATAAAAAAAAAAATAATAATAATTCTTAGTCTTCTGATATTTTCAGAAACCGGTCTAGAGCAAACCATTAACCCCGATTCCTATTGTGATATCATTGGAAAATAAAAAGGTATATACACGTTTAATCTGCAGATGCTAAAGTGCTGGCGCCTTACCTAGTCTGGTACAAGCTCAAAGAATAAATAAACAAAACCGAACTCTGTGGGAGGAAAGCCCTCAGAATGACGAGATTAAAGCGGATATGTATGCTGTACACCATCTCACATCTCTAGTGAGCTGGGAATCGGAGGATTTTAAATCATTCATACATCGATTTGCATAAGAGTCGAGCTGATTCGTTCATGGTAGTTTAGGTGGTTGTCCGTGTTGGTGAATCTCAATACTGTTTATAGACCTAAAAAATCTCCCAACTTTGTAATGTTTTTAAAAACGTGTCTCCGGATAAAAACGGGGCACTTCCACTGGATCAAAAAAAGGACAACTTGTAATTCACATCTTTGCAGTTGGCTAAGATTACCGTATAAAAATAAAACTTGCAGGCTAATAAACTATGTTGGGCAGTGTGTTGTTTATCGTACAGAGTGTTTCTTTACTTTTCTACGGGATGCTTCTGCCAAGCGTGCGCTGGCTTACTAAGTTGGAACACGTGCTATTGAACTGCACTGCTATATAATGCCTGTTGCATCATCGTGACCGGTTGATTCCACAATTACAAAGCTAACACTGCCATGAAGAGTTCTGTGGAACTCTATGTACTTTTCAGTAGTTGATGCAATAATAACTACAAACATTCTCTGCGGATGGCAAGAAAGCAAATGGAGATGTGCCCTTATGCTAGCATTATTCACACTTATTCCCATGACAACTGGGGAATGTAGATGTACAAAAAAAAGTAAGTCTCATTCAAGTAATTGGGATTTTATATTCATTAATTAACAGTTTTTCCGAAACTAAGAGGATCTTGGGAGAACATGGTCTTGAAGTCAAATCAGTAATCACAAATAAAATGGGCTCTGATGAAGGACAGTTTGTTTAAGGATAGGCTGTATATACCGCACAAAAATGCCCCACTCAAGACGAATAGTGCATTTATAGAAGACTACATCATGCAGTTAAGATCCAACTACTCAGTCACTTGAAAACATCAACCTGTTCTCACTGTAACGTCACTGAAAAACATCAAAGCCTCGCTCAAGAGAACACCAAGAAAAATAAAAGGGGATGGGGACCGAGTGAGTCAGAGCTGAAAACTAACTACATCAGCACATAAAGAGCACGAACAGGCACAAAGTAAACATGGAGAAGAGCATTGGTATATAATGAACTGAGGAAGGACTACAGAAGCTACAGAGAACATAAGAACAAGCACCCATGTCCCACCCAGGTCTCGATTACCAGAAGACATTGAGGACTACTGAGGGCTGTGAGGAATAGTGTAGATGGGCGGCTCATTTACGGAACCAAATCCGGGATTGCTTGAGTCGTCCAGAATTGCTTATTGTGGTTACTCTAGGTTTGACAGTATCCCACATACCTCTGCTTCTAGACCTTCTGTTGAACCTATCCCAACCACGGGCACGTTAGAGCAATTCAGCATTCTATATGATACACCAATGTGAGGAGTGCAATCTTAGAATAAACACTTAAAACGTGGAGCACATGCGTTTTTATTAATAGCATTAGAAAAAGGCAAACTATAGAAAGCATCGATGAAAGTAACAACGTTTCTGTAAGTCGCCGCCTGTATCAACATATTGGGCAAGCTAAAACTATAACTTTGCTTTTACTTTAGAGAACAATTATACAGTTCAAAATTAAATACAAAGAATCACACAGCGACACTGGGGGAGAAGGCTTTAAGGTGCTGAACATCTTAAAACTGAACTGGGAGGAGAGCAGAGCGGATTTACAGGAGCAGAGAGGGAGGACATGCCAAACTATAAACCTAGCTCACATGCCTTGGGCGCAGATTACAGGTGACGTCTGTCCTACATACAAGACAGGTCCATATTCTAGCGGGACTTGGACTATGTCATTTTAAGGGCAGCACAATGCTATGCAATTAAGATATTGAAGGCTGTTGGGATACATGTGAGGAGTCTCACAAACCTATCGCAGCGATACCAAGGAGAGCAGTTATAGTGAGGTACCGCCCTGAAAACTTATTTGTCACCGAAAGTGATTAAGTTTGCAGCCTGTCGCTATGCATAACCACCGCGAGACACTCATTGTACTATTATAAAATGAAAAGCAGCTGTGCATTGTTCCACAGTACAGTGTAACTTGCGGTTGCATAAAGAGCACAAAAAACTAATGTGCACCGTTCCCTTAGACGTTGACCAACAGCCAATTAGTCTCAGTTACTGTACATCATTCTATGCACTACTCTAAATCTGCCCAAACACCGGAGTGGAATGAAAAGCTGTCACTAAACTAAACATCATTCACTGTACGAGGAAATGAGCTGTGTCTCTAGCATTATCTGCGAGAGGCCTTGAAATCACAAGTCAGAGTCAGTATGCATCACAATTTGAGACTACAAGGGAGTGTACTGTAGCTCTACTTGTCTATGGGAGAGCAAGAGGCTGTCACCGTCCTTCACTCCGTGAAATGGCGAGACTTGCACTATACATTCGAGAGACAAGGGCCTGCAGCTGCACCGGATTGTAATGTCCAACCACAGCCTTGCGCTATTGAGCTAACAGTGCAGGGCCACAACCTGCCAGTGCACTGCAATCTTCTTCCATTAAAGAGCGCAGGAGTCTAGGCAGGTCATGCGCTCGCTGTCACCGGCGTGAGGGTCTGTCTCTACTGGTCAAATATTACCCCACCGGCAGCATGATGTAACAAGAGGACATCTTGCACCACAAGTAACATCCTGCACCTGAAGATTTTTCTCAACCAGTGCCCGAAACCGGGTCAAACGAGTGCCTGTGCCACTGCCCTTCCTGCGCCTTCCATAACCCAGCATCTTACCAGAAGAAGGTATTAGTCCCGTCGTCAAACACCTCAGACTCTCCTCTGTACGCAGCTCGCTGCTCTGCAGGAGCAGCAGATCCGTTCACCTGCCGGAGCGGCGATCCCCGGCCTCCGACGGGACCCTTGCGACCCTCGCTCATCTTGCGGGTTCAGCACGGGGCCGTTGGACGTGGGAAGCTCAGCTGTGCGCGTGCACCATCAGCCGCCGCTGTTCCTACCAGCCGGCAACCCCACGCAGCGCGACACTGCCGACGGGGTGACGTCATCCACCTGGGTCGCGTGATCAGCGTTGTTGTCAACTGGAATGAGGGGCGGGAACTTCTTCAACTGAAAGGGGAAGGCTGAGCAAGGAGGGCATTGGTACCCCCGCATGCCCCTGGGCACATCTCAGCACAGCAGCCAATGCCCGCAGCATTCCGAGCAGTGTCAATATACGCCCACTGTCAGCGCTGTTAAAGCACAGCCAGAGCCTACATTCAAGAGTCACGTGTGGACTGTGGTCAGCAGTCACCAGGAATTCAATACTACAGTTCTGCTTTTCTCTTAAACGTCCACTGGGTCTTAAAGATAGAAATCGGAACACATAGAAACATTATTTTGTTGGTTGAAGATCTTCATACAACATATTTTAAAAGACAGACAGACATCGCATGATCTTGGTATGTGCACACCCCCCAACCCATGCACATTTATTTAGGAGTTCTCTCAAAGTACCCAGTTCCTTCAAAAAAACAAGCATTTACAATGCAACGGTCTCGCCTTTGCAAAAGTTAGAGCTATTTTCATTGTAAATGACAATGTTTTTATTTATGTGTTGGTTTTGAAAACAGATAAATAAATGGTATTGTCATTTACAATGCCAATAGCTTAATCTCTCGCAAATGTGAGACCTATTGCATGTGTACAAACACACACACACACACACAGAGCGAGACACACACACAGAGCGAGACACACACACACACAGAGCGAGACACACAAAGAGCCACACACACAGCCACACAGAATGCAACTTGAACTCACCTTCACGAGACAGCAGGCTCTGGCGCTGGGCCGCATCCGGGGCACACAGAGCTCACGCCTGCGGTGGCTCCGCTCTTGAGGGCAGCACGGACAGTGATTCCGTGAAGGCCCAGAGCAACTCCTATCAGTCACCGTCATGTATAATGCACAGCACCCTGCATTCAGTGCGCAAACCTTAGAAAGGGTGACATCTCCAGCTACAATACTCTTCTGTTTTTTACACCTTACCTCACAAACTTAAGATGCCATTAAATGATGATTATCGTGAAGGATGAACGTCTGCAGCGACAGGATACTTCCAATTTTACTACCATGAGGTGGCAATCCCGGAGTGCTCTAAATTATGCAAATCTTGAATGGAATATCATCTTCAGCTACAGGAGCCTTCAGTTTTTAAAACACGTCAGTTTAGAGGACCCCAAAAATGAGGTTTTGTAAATTGTGTAAAGAGCCCAAATTAGGATTCACAAATTATTCAAAACGTCAAAGGCGTAACATGTCCAGCTACGGGATTCTACTAGCTTAAAAACACAGGGCACATGGTCAAATGCCGCATACCTTATGCACATCGTCGAAAGTGTGATGCCTACAGATACGAAAGTCTTCTATTTTTAAAAACAAACAGTACTTTGAAAGAGTAACGTCTGCAGCTGCAAGATTAATACACCCCATTATGCCAAATCAGGAGTGCCGCATAAATTATGCAGGGTTTTGAAAGCGTGATATCTATAGCTGCTGATTTTTCTATGTTTAAAAAAAACAAACACTTTGCAACCTTATTCATTATAGGGTACCATTATTATGTGCCTTTGCTTCTATCATTTACAATTTATTTCACTCACGTGGTGTTTAATCTTTACATACAGTAATCACTGTTCTGTTGCTCGAGACGGCAGCCACTGATAAATGGATGCATGCTGGCTGGCGGGGTGTGCATTCTTTTCTCTGAAACTTGTCTCCTCCCATGCATCAGCACTTGTCTGTGTTGCGGGTTAAGCAGGGGCAGGGGGTGTACAAACATAAGGCAAGGCAGAGAGTCACTCCAGTTCGGGGCATCAACATGACCGTGAGGGAGGTGCTTTACTATTTGCTTATGGCTTGCGCTGGTGGCATCCAAGTCTTTGCAGGGGGTCAGCGTTTATGATACTTTCAGTCATTGCATCATATGAAATAAAAGGTTGGCACTTTTTATTTCAGTCACACCTGCTCTTTTGTGAACCGGGTCCTTTGAGGCACGTCTTCACTAATGGTTATGAGTTGGTAGTAAACAGCAACATCCCTAACAAGACTATGTACCGGCACAGAAGTGCAACTGCATTCCCAGATTATAACTCAGTGGGTTGTAGTACATACTTCAAGCCTGTGTGTCAAGGCTGGAATGAAGGCCTTATTAGCTGTGCAAACTTTCATACTTGATAAAATGAGAACCGTTGTTAACTAAGATAAAATGAGTAACACTATCAGGTACTGGTAAGGCCTCTTATCAGCGTGAATAGCTTTATGATAAGAATACACACAACTCAATGTGTAAGAAATGTAAGTAATGCAAGCAAACCAATTTGAGTGGATTGAGGGGCACGGGGCAGGAAAGATCTTTAAAACAAGTTAACTTAACATGTTTTATTAAACGTATATTTACAGCAAAAAATGTATGGTCGCCATTATTCTTTTATTGTTAAATCTATCCCAATACAGACAGTGACCCGTGGATCTATAGGCAGCAACACTGTCCGAATTCCTAAGTTAGAATTCAAGATCACTCCAAGGTTATTTGTAAAAGGTGTGTTGTAGCCAATAAAAAAACGAACACTTCTTAATAAAAGGAAAGTGACACGTGATGGAGATCTGCATGAGGACCCTACTGTTTGAGGACAAATGTTAGCTACCCAATTCTACTTTATGAAATGCGGCTTCCTATTAAATATTTCAGCTATACAGGCAGATATTAATAAGCACATGCAAGCTGGTTTACACAGCACCAATGAGCTTTTGAATGGAGACCCACAAAAATGTTAATTAGGATTTTGTAGATATGTTCGCTTAATTGTGAAGTTTTGTGTGCGGTCCTGTGGTTAAAAAATTAAAGCCAGAGAAAGAGTGTTAATTCAGTGGGACTAAAAACATTTGATTGGGGGCCCGAGAGTGTTGCTTCTAAATCTCTCAGCTATCACTTGGGTTCAAATTGAACTCTGTGGCTACTTAAACGACCGCCGGGCAAAGAGTGCAAAACTGCTACTTAAACAGATGCGTTTCCCATTATGTTTTTTCATTGTCTAAAATTATTTTTCTCACCCCACCAAATAAAATTGAAGATTAAAATACTGTCTGTGCCAACAGCAACGAGAACCTTGAAATAAAAAAAACTTGTGAAAAACGGAAAAGTTGCCTGCTTACCTCGCATTGCTGTGGGAGGTCGAGCCCACATGGAGCACGCACGGAGGGAGGTGCAGCCGGGATTGCTGCTGTGAGCGCGAGCCCTGCCCCCTCACTCCTTTTAAGCAAGTGAATGAATCAGCGGCTGGAGTTCTCTGTGCACATATCAGCCGGGAGTGCACACATTTTTAACAAGCAGGCTGAGCAGTCGGCTTCTGGAAATTTATGAAAGCGGTGCCGTGCTGAAAGAAATCACGGCGCCTATGCACATAAGTTAGACGTAAAAAGAAATCAATAAGGAAAGCGTGCGCTGTGCATATTAAACGTATAAGCTGGCGGCCTGAGAAGTGTGCGCCACGGCAATTAAAACTAGACATAACCAGAGAGACAGGAGATTGGGAACGCGCGCGGCCGGCTCCGATCGCTTTCCTGAGCGTGCGCGCGCCAGTCTCTGTCTCCTGGGAAGCAGACTCCGCAACTATAGTATCGCGCCTGCGCGATGCATATGGCTTCGCCATATGCATCGCAGGCGCGAGACCTAAAAATTGGGGCAGATTTATATAGCGCGACCTCGACCCGATGGTATTGGAGCGCTTTACATGAGCACTGGTTATACTACACAAGGACACATTATTTTATTGTGTTGGTAGGCACAGGGAGATTAAGTGATTTGCCCAGAATAACAGGAGGTGGAGTCGACCCAAAGGCTTGAACCTTGGATTCCCAGCTCTAAGGTCGGCAGTCTAGCCGTCAGACCACATCCTCTCATTCCATTTGTGCGTTGGTCATCCAGTGTAGGTTTTTGGTTGCATTATGTACTTGTATCTCATTTTATTCCCTTCTAAAACCAGGGTTGCAAGTCTCATAATAAAAAAGAAAAAAATTAAATTATGACACTCAATATCTACGAGAGATGACACCACTGGGGTTGCCGCCTGTCCGTGTTTTATTACTTCATGGCACACAAGGTACTTGAGTACTGGAGGAGACAAGTACATTTTGTCCTATGTCTCAAAATAGAAACCTGTCTTGATCTACAGGCTCATGTTAAGATACGAAGAGCTGCCAAAGTTTCAGATTGCTTATGTGTGACATTTTCATAATTTAAGTGTAATTATGAGTGACATTCAACAACTATGAGTGACACTTTCTCGCAATCAAAAATCAAGCAATGAAGACGCAGGAAACATAAATATCAGAAATAACACCCTTTTGAGAAACGAGAAACTCTAAGAAGCATAGCTGCCACATTTTCAGATTGCTTATGATGGAACCAAGTTCCCTCTCCTCAATGTACGCTGGAACCCTCGGTCAATGGACCATTTGTACCTGCTTTGGAAGTGTAGAGGGGAGAAATTACTCATTAGGCCAGACTCACAAGCTCATAGAATCATGACTCAGAAGAATCACAATGACCTACTTCTCCAGGGATTCCCTCACTACCACTCTCCAACACAGCCCCATATCTCTCCTTAATTCATCTATAATACCCATCTCATTTGTTTTATAGCACTACTCATAGCAGTGTAGGGTGACACAGCACTTTACATTGCAGACACATTACACAGAGACAATGCATCATACATGCTTAAATTAGTCTACAGTAAATGTTACATGAGACAATGAGGCTCACAAGGTGCAGGAGTCACATGTCATGCATACTAAACAGTATGGATGTTTGTTCTGGAGAAGCACTGACTCTGGATTTAAAATATAACAGAGTTCGGGTTTGGCTTTACTAATAAAAAATCATTTCCACCCAAATGAATCCCAATTAGCAACATTAGGATAATGAAAGACGGAGAAAGAACCTAACGTTCTAACCTATACCATGCAGTTTGCATGCAACTCTTTGATGGCAGTTCATAGGTCACTGTGCGTTATTAGGATTGTAACTTATCAACTGCACAATAACAAAAGGATCTCTGTGTGACAAAACCATTAACTAACTGGGCTATCTACATAAAAAAAGAATTCAGTGATCTGCATGGTGCAAATTATTTGCAGCAGGCAAATTAACCCTCTGTGCTACCTTATGATGAGTCAAAACGGCCACTAGATAAAACTCCAAACTCTCTCCAGCAGGAACATTAATCACTAGGGTTATCTAAACATTTTTGTTGTTGCTAGCAACACAAGGAACTTCAGCAGTTTTTCGGGTTATCTAAACATTTTTGTTGTTGCCTCAAAACTGCTAGCAACACAAGGAACTTCAGCAGGTGTTTCCCATAAATTATTCATAAACCCAGTAGCGTCCCCAGCTCAGAACCAGATGAGGCAGCACTTGTGCCACCCTAGAGCGTGCCTTGCACAGCACTCTCTAGTGTTTGTCCCACCTGTAGTTTATAACTTGCCACTTGACTTACCAACACTCAATGGTGGGAAAAATTATACTTGTTTCATCAGACTGTCTCTGTAGCTTCAGTGTGTCTGTGGGCTCACACTCACTCACTGCTGACTGTTGCTCATACACTTAAGTGCTGGAGTAAGCTGCTCATATGGAGATAACAAATTACATTGGCCTCTCTGATCTGTTCCAGTATGAGGGCAGCTCAGTTGGCAGGCTGGCACAGATGATGCTGGTCTGTCAGACTAGTGAGTGGTCCGTGGCGTGTGCCTTTTAAGGACACTGTCTCAGTGCCTGCTCTCTTGACCAGACACAAAGCTGACCCCCTGTCCCCTACCTCCTTCCCCCTTTCCTGCCTGCACCCACTGGACCTCTTCATTCTAGCCTGAAAACTATCAGCTAGCTACACTGTTTAGAGTGGTGCACTGGCTGCCATAAGAAAAAGATGTGATGCACCATGTGGACCTTAGAGCAGTGCCAACCCAATTCTCTGACGGTGGGCGCTCTGAAACAAAAGTTTTTCCCATGATCATTAATGCCCACCACAGTAGGAAAGTGACACACCGGTGGGGTGGCACCAGATGCCGGAAATACAACACATGGGCAACTAGGCGCTGTCCCTGGATTCACATAAGGCTAGTCACTGTCAGGGTTATAACACTGAAACCACCAGAAAGGATGATGAGGTCGTGATTGGCAAGGCATGTGACATAATGATACGGCCTCTGAGGCTGCAATTGGGTCTGAACGTTTCAATGCATTCAGTTGCTGAGTAGACTGCAGATCAGTTCCTTTTCCCGGTGGGCCAGAAGTGTGCGGACGCTTTTTAGGTCTCGACCTAGCATACACTGCGCAGCAGTGTTGGCGCAGGCCGAGATTTTATGTTATCTCAATATTGTGTACTTGAACCCGCCCCTTCTTCCATTGGCTAGCTCCATAAATGGAGACTAGCCATTGGAATAGAAGGGTGTCAATTACTCTTTCCCCCGGCTGGATGCGATTCGTGGGCGTGTCTGTCTTTTTTTAAGTCCCGCCCCTTTTTTCATCATGGCATTCTGTGGACGTTTGTAAGCTTCTTAATCCCGCTGTGGGCAGGCCCTGCACGGCCGCTCCCCCCCCCTCGCCTCCCGATTGGTGACACCGCCCGGGCGAGTAGCACAGCCCGCACCGGCCCGAGCCCTGGTCTGATAACATGTACAAATCGGCATTTAGTTTGTTTTTGATCTCGCGGTGCTCTCAGGATCACGCAATGTGTAGAAGTGGGGGAGCCGAGATTTTACACTGGCTGGATGCGATTTGTGGGCGTTTCAATTACTCTTTCCCCCGGCTGGATGCGATTTGTGGGCGTTTCTGTGTCTTTTTTTAAGTCCCGCCCCTTTTTTCGTCATGGCATTCTGTGGGGGTTTGTAAGCTTCTTAATCCCGCTGTGGGCAGGCCCTGCACGGCCGCTCCCCCCCCTCGCCTCCCGATTGGTGACACCGCCCGGGCGAGTAGCACAGCCCGCACCGGCCGAGCCCTGGTCTGATAATATGTACAAATCGGCATTTAGTTTGTTTTTGAGCTCGCGGTGCTCTCAGGATCACGCAATGTGTAGAAGTGGGGGAGCAGAGATTTTACACCGGCTAGATGTGATTCGTGGGCGTTTGAATTACTCTTTCCCCCGGCTGGATGCGATTCGTGGGCGTTTCTGTGTCTTTTTTTAAGTCCCGCCCCTTTTTTCGTCATGGCATTCTGTGGGCGTTTGTAAACTTCTTAATCCCGCTGTGGGCAGGCCCTACACGGCCGCTCCCCCCCTGCCTCGCCTCCCGATTGGTGACACCGCCCGGGCGAGTGGTACAGCCCGCACCGGCCCGAGCCCTGCTCTGATAACATGTACAAATCGGCATTTAGTTTGTTTTTGAGCTCACGGTGCTCTCAGGATCACGCAATGTGTAGAAGTGGGGGAGCTGAGATTTTACACCGGCTGGAGGCGATTCGTGAGCGTTTCTGTGTTTTTTTAAGTCCCGCCCCTTTTTTCGTCATGGCATTCTGTGGTTCTTATTCAGTGAATGTGTTCATGTATTTATTGGCGCCTAATTGAAAATACTGTCGGGTTGTGCTGCATCCTCAGCTCTGAGCTGTGACCGGCAGTGCAGAAGATTTGAGACAGAGACTTATGCTGGAGCTGAGCCCCTCCAACACACAGCGCCAAAAACGGAGCGAGAGTCAAAAATACCATATGTACTAATCGCTATAAACATGGCTGCCATATTGAAATAGTCTTTCTTGGGTGTCGCTAATTCGAAACATGATAACGCTTATTCAAATCATATGCCCATTAGGGATTTATGTGATCTTTTTTTATTATTTTTCAGCCCGTGGCAGTACGAAGAAGAAATGCACCATTGTTTCGTTCTTGCAGTTCACATGCCTCTTTTATCATCTAAAATACATTAGTGTTCTTACGTTGCCACTTTAAACATAAACATTAGGCCATATTGTACTCTAGTAGAAAGTTCCTTCCTCGTAGCCACTGTGCCCTCGGTTAACGTACACACATTTATGTTTTGAAAAGATGTGGATGCAGCACCATTTTGTTATTTAATTTGAGAGGTGGCAGTGCTAGCATATCTCTTCAAGTGTAGTCCTGTAAGATATTAGAAAGTCACTGAAATGTGGTATCAGCATTTTCAGCACGTGCTGCAGGCAGAGAGCTGGAGTAGACTGGCTGCTCCCCGGCATGGTTATTCCTCGTCGACTAGAGAAGAACGTGTTAATAAAATCAAGCATTGGCAAAGTCCATAGGTCTGCATTGCTTCCAACCTTTTGTTTTTGCGAATGCTTACTTTTTTTGTTGGGTTTTGTAAAACTTTATTTAGATAACCCTTTTTGCTTCATCGATCTTGTTAATAAAAAGCCTACACCGAGCCACTAGTCGCTGAGATTACAGGACCTTACTTTTTCTAAATTAGTGCACATCGTGCAGGAGCTCTCAGGGAAGTTAGACAATGGCTGAAGTGGGCTGACACGTTGCACTATGCTGTACCAGTAGTGAATGAAAGAAAAATGGGAATGACACAAAATTAGATCAATGCACGAAGGTGACTGGTTTAAGGCAAGGCCTCCTTGAATTATGTGGCGGAGGAGGACCAAATTATGCGACATAGTTCACTAAGTTAGGCAGCCAGAAAAGCTATTGGCAATGTAAATGACAAAGCCATTTATTTATCTGTTTTCAAAACCAACACATAAATAAAAAATGTGTCATTTACAATGCCAATAGCTCTAACTTTTGCAAAGTCGAGACCGTTGCAATGTAAATGCTTGTTGACCTTTGGTGGCCGGTTTTGTTACTGGGGGCCGGTTTTGCAGTAATGCTGCAATATCGGCCACATGCTACAAAAACGGTAGCAGTGCTTGACACTAGCACCCCCCTGCCTGCCTGTCTCCTGCCCTCCTCAGGCCGGTGGAGCGGAATTGCCAGTACTGGTTTCTGTTCCCAGTCCGACCATGCCACAGATTCCGGCTGTTTTATCATGTATTGATAGTCTGCCAAATTAAACTTACAGAGGCCAGTAAGCAGAGTGTGGGTTTCATTACTCCAGTACAGTAGCCCTCACTGTGCTGCTTTATTAATCCATCTCCTTAGTCCTCTCATCTGTCATGGTCACTCTCAGTAGGCCAGCTTGTGCCTCGCTATGTCACACTATGGAGCTAGGTCCTGGGACGTGGGGTAGGCTGGACCCTTTGAATATCTATTAACAACAACAATTGCCTACTCCACTTTTGCTTACAGTCGCTATAAACAAACAAATAACAATTCTAAGTTTGTTTGGGTACCTTTATTTTACCCTCTCGACTTTTTTTATAACTTCATATTCATGTTTTTAATTTTTCATATGTGAGAAAGAAACTAATACGTTCTACACGAACTGACATATATACATACAAAATCTGTACAAACAATTATACATATTCTATATACATTCCTACATTAAACCACAAATTGCAAAAAAACAGGCTAGAGAAAGAGAGAGTAGGAACATCTAGTGAAAACCGACCAGTGCATGATCATTAAATTGACCAATCTCCTCTCTTTCTTTAGATTGACTCTTACATCGTCCTGAATTGGTGTAATGTATAGTGATTATTTTTTGAAAAACCTTGCAAAGATTTATTGATTGTTTTTTTGCAATTTGTGGTTTAATGTAGAAATGTATATAGAATGTGTATAATTGTTTGTTGAGTAGGCAATTGTTGTTTTTAATAGCTTGTGCCTCGCGGCACGTTGCTGCAAGTGGTGTCAAGACACTAATAATGCATGACTATGCATTTCAATGTGGTGATGCAGATCACCACATTAAAATGCTTTAGTCTAACCACTGATGCGTGGTACTTGACAGGACTGGATACCTTATGTGTTATGATGTTGTAATCAGGAGGATGTACTTAGGTTCTTTTTCCTCTTGACTCTTCTTTGGTGATTACATGTGTTTTTTTAATTGGCATGACCTGTATTTGAATGAGCGAGCAAGTACAAAAAAATCACTAGCCAGTACAAAAAATAGGAAAATGACCTAAAGCCGGTATTTTTTCACTACATACTTCAAACAGAAAATATAAGAAGAAAGCACTTTAACATGTGCTCTAGAGCTGCTTTAATGAACCCTGACTGATAAAGTAAACATATACAGAAAAGTCAAGATACAAATAAAGATGATTTTATATGCAGTTCCATTTAAGTATTACATTCTGACCATTGCAAACTCTTAAAACATGAACAAATAGCCAATATTTTTCTTTTGGAAAGGAGGCAACTCGATCCCTGACTGATAATTAAAGTGAACAAAGACAGAAATAGCATGTTAAAAATGAATACAGACAATTTGATATAACATTTTCTTGAATTCTTTGCACCATTACCGGGAACGAGATCCTGGGCTGTCACGGGCGGTCCGAGTCCGGTACCGGTGTACCAATATCTTTTCTCCAAACTACCTCCAATACAGAGATAAGGCTCGGACACCCGGGTTGACTTGCAAAATAACTTTATTCTCTGGCAAGTGGAAAACGGCGCGATTCGCCTTTACGGCTTGCTCACGCTCACCATATGTTACGATTCGCCATCTTAAATACCATTTAACAAACAAGTGGAAACACCACTGTGCTCAATGTAAACATGGCGGACATTTTAACATGAAATTACAACAATAGTAATGTTCATTAAATCATCTATTGTGTTCCACATTCTGTCTTATTTCCGTTACTTTGAAATTGTCTTTACAGATTCACTTTATATCTGTGACAAAGCCATTGCAAACATGTGTTTTACAAAAATTTCATATCACATTTGTGGCAACACTTGTAGCCAAAAACATATCAGTCCTGGCTTGAACAATATGGTATTAAAGCGGAATGAAACGTTAATAGTTTTAATTAAGTATTATGTCCATTGCGTTTTGCAGCTCTTAAAATGTGATCAAGTGGCTGGTATTTTGCTCTGGGAAAGGTGGCATCCCTAGCTTCACTACATGTTCACTCACCCCATAGGCAAAGTGAAGTTGAGGGAAAAATAAAAGGGAACACAACTGTTTGAGGTGAGTTCTAAGATAATGAATATTGGAGTAGGGTGAGTTACTGATAATTAACAAAGGAGGCCTGAGCCCCAAGATCTAGGCCCACTTCACACCACAACACTGGCAACAAGGAATACTACAGGTCTGTTTACTGCAAGCCGCTCCATGCAAATGGTGACAATCCTCTTCTCTTGTGAATACTCATTGTTGAAGCACTGCAATCTTAGCTGACTGACCCTGCTCCACAGTGACATGTGCTACTGTGCCTGGCAGGCTCCCCATTTGCCTGGGCAGACCACTCCCTCGTGGCAGTGTAGCCAGACTCGGTATGTACACCCTCAGGTGGGAAGAAAAGACACTAGAGCTATGTGTCGAGATTCATGGCTAAGAGAGAATGAGGCAGAGTTGGCCCCACCAGCATACTGTGAATCACATGTGAGACCACACAAACCAGGGAAATTGCCCCAATTTGCACATATGAATCCCAGAGCAGGTAAAGGAACTCATTCAGAAGCTTCCCAGAAATCCAAAGAAGTTTGCAGTTTCTTAAGCTTGGCAAACTATTGTGGACGATTAATCTTAAATCTAGCCACTCTAAATGAACCACTTTGATCACTCACCAAGACGCTCTTAGTATGGGAGTGGTCAGAGGCACAAGAATCTGCCTTTCAAACTATCAAAGATGCCTTACGACAAGATGCTATAATGAAATACTTTGAACCTTGCAAGGAACAAAAACAAATTTTTTATGCGAGCAGATGACTTTTGATCAATGTTTGGTGTGAGGATCTAGGTGTACTATATGATATGGCTGTGGGAACTTATTATGGAATACAGTCAAGGATGCTGACTTGGGTCCAGTCAGTATTGTTGACTTAACCATAGCTCAACCCTAGGTAGTTGTGGCTGCGAGCAGTAAGGTTTGGCAAAGGAACTTGGTGTGTTGCACTTAGCAGCACCAAACAACAAAATAAGAAAATCACACACCAATAAAATGACATGACAACAATTTATAAACATAGAGCATATTTATATAATTTTTTAGAGACCTTGATCTTTAAATTCCACCAGAGGTTTCCGTAGATACAGACTTTAGACGTTTTTATCACTTTTAAAGTCAAACACTAACAAGCATAGGTCAACAAAAAGTTAGTAAACTTTTCAAAACTTTGGAAAAATTAGTGCGAGTACTCCGGCCTGAGGTGGGTGACCAAATCCGACATGGGCAAGGTGTAGGAGCCCAGTGTGGATGCTTTGGGCAGTTACCTATCCATCAAAGTCTTTTTAGGGCAAGTTCCAAACTCTACAGCACGATTGCCATAGAAGTCAATGGAGTGGTCCTGATGCTGAGGGATGCAGGCAGAGATGCTCAAAAGGATGCTCCGGTTGTGGTGAGGTCTACTGGGGTGTCTCAGGGATGGTTCCTCCCACCACAGGTGATGTGGGGAAACTTTGGCCATGGAGCTCAGGGTCCCTCAAAATCCTCTAGATTGCAGTGGTCAGACAGCCGCTGCTGCACTACTGGTCACGCTGCACCACGTTTGGATGCAATCTCTTTGGTGAACGATGATTCCAAATTTGGACAACACTCCAGAGTCCGCCAGACTCGAGTGCACGTTCTGGCTAATTCAGATTTGGCCTTGGTTGTGCATGGCAATAGGTAGCCTCAAAACCTCTGCGCTGGCTACCGCTTTGTCAGTTTGGGCTCTTTCAGCTCTTGTTGTCCTGGAGCTGGTTCCAGGAGATCAGCAAACTGATTCTCGGAGTCACTGGTCTTGGTGAAGTTGAAAAATCAACTTTCCCAAGGGTCAAGAGCCACAGGCACACCACCAATCTCACTAGCCCAAAAGTACAGCAAGTGCAGTCCTATTGATGGTGCAGCCTTTCTTTGCATGGTCTAAGGGCATCAGGCAGTCCTTCTTCTGTACTCTCTTCTTCTCCAACATGAACTGAGGAGCAGGGTGCCAGGGGTTTCCTACTTATCCCAGGAAAGTGCCAGAGGGGACTACACGGTCACTAGCCAATTGGCTACTGGGTGCCCTCCTTTCTAGTGACAACGTTCCTGTGATGTATAGCATCTGGCATCCCAGAGAGCCCCATTCTTGCTTCTTCAAGATGGCAAAACCCATCCTTGGTTGTCAGGAGCAGGGTAGCACACCCTAGAGGTGTAGCAAATATTGGGCTACACGCTAAAGGGGAAAACCAATTTGGGCACTGGTCTGCCCTTCCTTGGCTCTCTCTCCTAAATATCTGCAGGAACAAAAGGCATCCTGCTCGGGATGTTGTCACAGTAGCCTTCCAAAGGCGGCTTCACATTTGAAGCCTGCCTGTTGGGCTACCACACTGAGTGGCGATCCTGGGAGAGGAGGTAACACCTCGCTCTATGGCAACTACCTTTGCTCCCGAGCCTGGAAGTCATTCACATGTCTCCCCAGGTGGTCAGAGACCTGTCTGTGTGTCAGTACCTTTGTGAGGCTACTGGACTAGATGGAGTGCAGAGTGGCAACTCTCTAAATATTGCCTAACTTTAATGGTGGCTTTGAATCCAACATGGGCATCCGGTCAGGTTTAATGTTCCCCTTATGTTACCTTACTCAACTTGGTTAGGTGGTCCCATTCAGCATTTGCCAGCCGGTAACTCTTTGTTAGCCAATGGACCTCCTAACCCTTCCTCAGCAAAATGACAATTTGGAAGTGTTGCTTTCAAGACATATAGAAAATCATATATCTTACTTAGCAGTATATAGCTCCCTGCCAAAGAACTGTCTAGGCCTTCATGAGGGGAGACTTACATATATTACTAAAGGTAAGTGGTGGCTTTCCCATTGGGTGTAATGGCAAAGTCGAACTGGCACTGTATTGTGAGTCTGCAGTGGCAGGCTGGGGTCCATTTTGTCTCTGTTACATGCAGGGCGGCACAAATAGTGCTGCAGCTCTGGATGAACAATCTGTCTTAGATGCCCTAGGCATCTGGGTGCCTTATACAAAGGACTTTTAAGTAAGCCAGTGCCTGTCAATTGGGTGTATCAAATTTGACATAACTTCTTATAGGATTATACTCAAAGTGAGGTTTGGTTGGCAGGTCTTAGTGTGCTCTCAGAGTCAAAAAACAGCAGCATCAGTCCCAATATGTGGGGGTGAGCATACAAAAAGATGTATTTCCCAACATTTGGATAATTATGATGACTTTCAATTTGTGTTTAACATGTTTGAATGTCCAGATATGGAGAATTCTGTTGAAGAAGCAATATGTGATATCCAGCACAGTGGAATGGACATATCGATTTAAGTTATTTGTTTTCTCCAGTTGGCATCAGAGATTACTTGTAGAAAACTCAAAAGATGTTATTTCATCATTGACTGAAAGTAGAGATTCAGGATCAGTTGACAAGTTCTCATTGGTCTACTAAATAAACTGAACTAATTGACTGTGCCTTGTTATAGAATACAGACTTCAGGAAAGACACAATGAAACAAAGATTTCTCTAGTATATCTTGTAACTAGAGACCATCTCTCACGTTGCACAGAATTGATTAAGAGTCCTTTGACAGAGGACAAAAAGGAACACTGCCTAAGGTAAAGTTAGATTCTATATTATGGCGATTCAGGACCTATGCCTCATGCTTGCCCTACTCATCCTCAAAAGGATATGCATACATTTCAGGTTTCAGTAAAAAGAGAAGCTGTGTATTGGTTACCCTATTTTGGGTTGTCCAAGAGAGGTCTAGTTATCCAGATATCTATTTTGTCTATCTTTTTCAAGATTGAAGAAGGAAATACTTTTCATGTTCCAGTACTGTTGAATTGTCATACATGGGAAATATTTTTGGATCTTGATTGTGCTTTTGAAAACAATATTTTTAAAAGAGCTAAGAAGACATCTGTGGCAGTTCAAACTGTTGACAGTCACCATTGGCTTGAGGTCCAGTACTAGAATATTTTACCATTTTAGGTTTATTTTGAAAACTACATGGAAGTACTATAATTTGCTATCATAACTTCTCCTAATTGTTCTATGATGTTTAGAATGTCTTGGCTAAAGAGGCAGTTTTGTCATGATAATATTTATGCTTTTGGTCATTGGTCCTCAATTGAAGAACTACACAAATCCATCACATTTAACTGTGGATAATCTTAGTTTTGTACCACCTTGCCTGGGGTCTGTACAGTTTCTCTGTATAAAAAATGTGATTACGCTATTGGAATTAAACCTGATGCTATTGTACCTTTTGGATGTATCTCTTCTCTGTCAAAATTGAGGAGGCAATACTTAAAGTCTATTTGCAGAACAACTTACAAAATGGATAGATTGTAAGTTCCCCCACTTGTTAAGAGCATGTCTGTTTTCTGTTCGGAAGAATGAAAGAGATCTTTGACATTGTCCTGATTCTAGTGGTTTAAAACAAATTACTATAAAAGACTGATATCCTTTACCTCTTATCAAATATATTTTTGATTCTATGCAATGAGCACTATTTGTCAAACCTGAAATGTGAGGTACCTATTATCTCCAGCATGTAAAAGAGGGGACAGAGTTGAAAATGGAATTCCACACTTTGTTTTATGTACTTTGAATATCTAGTGATGCCATTTGGGTTGTGAATTGCTTTCCCTATTTTTATTTTTAAAATCTTTTTATTCGAGTTTAGATTAAGTACATTTAGTCCACAATGTCTGCAACAAAGCAAAGCGGGATCACAGTCCCAGGAGCTCCCCTTTGTTTTTGCTATTTTTTAAACATTTTATGAACTCAATTTCTTTTGATCTGTATTAATATTAGTTTGCATTGAATTATGGAGATAATGAGCAAGATGTACGAACATAAAGAATTGCGATTTCCTATTTACAAATCTCTGTGAATTGCAATTAGGAAATTGCAAATCTTTATGTACATACATTTTATGCTACAAATTTTGAGTCACTCCTAAGTCGCATCACAGTTTTGAAAATCACTATTCAGGATTTCCAACATTGCGACTTGAGTTGCAAATTGCAAACAGACCCCAGATAGAGAAAAACACTTACTGCTCATGGATGATTATCTCTGAACCAGGAAGTGCCTCACAGTACCTGCCTGAGTGGATGTGGATGTGGACTGGAGGAGGAATGCAACTGCAATTTCCAGCACAGCTATCACAATCCCTAAAAAAGGACCATCAGAACCAATGGCCAGCCAATGTAAAGAAAAGGATGCAGTAGACGAAAAAGAAAAATGAAGTTCTCAGAGAAGGAGTTGGAAATCCTGACTCAAGAGTGTTGTGACAACTATGAGGAACTGTTTGATAGGGCATCCATGACAGTCCTAGACTCTCAAAAGAAAAATACATGGATGGAAATACAACAAAAAATGAATACCGTAGGAGTCACCCACCGTTCCATTGATGAAATATGTAACAGGTGGAATGACCTTCGGTCACGTACAAAAGAAGAGGTGGCAATGCGACTCCCGAAATCCCATGGAACAGGAGGTAGGCCCCTAACTGTACCCCTACCCACTGCACTGGAGACCTTGGTTGAGACCACCCTGGAGTATGAGGCTGTTGTGGGAATCAAGAACATAGACTCCTCAGCACCTGGAACATCACAAAGTAAGCATGAATCCTTTACTATTGTCACATCTTATACCTTACATCTATGTCCAAGTCCACATAGAACTGTAGTTTACATCAGACCGTTGTTCCTCAAGTTAGCCAAAAAGTACTTTTATAGTGCATTATGGGACATGGAGTCAAAAAGTGAGCATTGGCGTCACATTTATACATTTATTGGGGTACTGCTATCAAAACATACATATTGATATCTCATCATATCAGTGAGTAAGAAGATTTTCATTATTTCCCACAGATCTCTCTGAGAAACATAGTGATTACACCAATGTGGAGGAAGTGGAAGACTCAAACATGGCGGCTGAGGAAACCATTCCCACTACCAGTCACCTAAGCTCCAGCCCAATGTACCGCTGCCTCATTGTCACCTTAGGCAGAATTAATGGAAGACAATGAAGTCACTCTTCTTATCAGTACTGTCCAGCACCCATGTGTGAGGCAACAACATCAGCGTGTTCCACTCCATGGGCGTAGTTGGAGCGATGAGGCACATCACGTTGTAGATCCTGAAGCCACTCCACAGTTGTTTGGAGGCCTTGAGGTGTCCATGATCCAAATTTAGTGTCTGTAACACAGCAGATGAAACTCATAAACAGGGAGATGCAGAAAATACAGCAATGCATTTCATTTAGTTTTGACAACATTGGGGCACAATGGCAACCATTAACACAAATATGGTCAGCGTCACCACCGGCATATGGAAATTATGCTAGCACGTGAGGGCTACCCATGCCTATCAAAGGAGTTGAGACCATAGTGCTGTGGCTAAAATGGGTGGCCTAACTCGTTCCATTGGTCATATGGTCAATGCCACTTCCACCATATCCATGAGAACAGTCACCCTGCATGGTGAAATGGGACACTTTAGTGGTGACGTTGCCAGGGGCCTAGAACAGATCACGACTGCAGTTGAAGTGCTACAAAACACACAAATAGCAGGTGGTGTTAGAGATGCCCCTCAGCATAGTGAGGAGATCGTATGTGTTAGCAGCATATCTGCCAGTGATGCACTTGCTCTGTAATGCAGCAGCAGCCATGCTCCTGCTGGAGAAGAAGTAGGGGCAGTCCATGTTGGACTTTGCTACAGAAAGCTGTGAGGGACAAATCATATTAAGTCATTTTGGTATAGTTGTTGTTATTTTGGTAATATAGCCAACATTTGTTTGTACTTTACTGACCACTTTGGTATCATACCCATTCTTTATTCTGGTTATTCCCCTCAGTCGAATGTACAAATAGATTGTAATAATCAAAGTGTGGAATAGTATCTTCAATGCTACTGTAATGGTAGTGAAGATAACTGAGCCTCTTATCTACCGATAGCACAATTTTCTTATAACAACGCAACTCATGGTGCCACCAGGATTTCACTATTATTTTGCTTACAAGTATTCCACCAAAGAGCTTTTCCTTTTCACCTTTTATTCATCATTTGGTTTGAGCTGCTACTGACTTTATGAATCATTTACAAAAACAAAGACAATTCATTTTGGAAAGCTTACCTCATTCTAAACAAACAATGAAAGAATTTGCTGACAAGTCAATATTAGGATCTGCTCCTTTTGCTTCTGGAATTAAAGTGTGGTTATCTTCTAATTTTCTTTCTGTTCATACAGTGGAAGAAAAGAAAAACATCATTTGACATGAGTCCTGTGCTAGCTGTATCACTGAAACTAAGCGGGGCCCGACTGAGGAGGTTCAACCTGTATGAAACCTGTATTGGGCTGCTTGTGTTTCAGATCAGACAGAATCTGGTTTGGCAGGTCAAGCTGGACTGTTCTTATTGGAGTAGGACCAACACTGATTTGCATATTGCTAGGTCTAGTATGAGATGGCATAAAGGGCAAAAGAAAGATGGGTTGGAATGTTACCTCGAGCGATTGTCAGTTGTAAGAGTATTTGCTAGCATTCCTCTCATCGCTTTTTGAGAGTGTATTATTAAAGGGAGGGTGGCATGATGACTACTGACAGGAGTCACCCTCCCCTCTAGCAGTCATGATTGAAACTTAATTCACCTTCACATCGTCCAGTCCTTGACAGGATCAAGCAGCATGTTCACTGGAGAGGCCACTGAAGAACATTAGAAAGCACGCAAAGGAGGATGTGTTCCTTCAACTTGCCTTTAGCACGGTGCTAGACAATTCATGGAAGATATTCCTACCGGAAATAAAAATTGAGAACAGAAAGCTAATGCGCCATGATAGCCCTGTGGAGAGTGTCACTGATGATGGATTGTTGCTAAGGGGCTGTAAATTGGTAGTGCTCAAAACCCTTCAAGACAGAATATTAAGACTCCCTTACCAAGGACACCGGGGATAGCTATAGCAAAGGCAAAGTTATGGGTAAAAGTGTGATTCTTGCACATGCATGATATACTTGAAATGTTAGTCAACAATTTCTACTATAGGAGGAGAACATAATCTAAGACAGAAATTTAGGAAGAATTGCATAATCTACCATTCTAAAGTCAGATAATAGGAGTACAACAAGATTAGGATATAGAATGGACATTACAGAACTTTTTGAGACTGCGCATTGCACTTTCCACTGTGTCCAGAAACTCTCAAGTTTGCTTTGCAAGTCAATGACATAATTCCAACAGCACCTCAATGGTTAATAGTGATTCCAAACAAGGGAGCAAAGGGGTATTATCAGCAGGGGAAGAGATTAGGGGCAGATCTCAGGTGCTCCTGTCCATCTCCGTACTTACAGCACATTGTAGCCTGCATTAAAATACTAAACATGCCCTCAGGCCTCCCGGTGGAACCCAGGCCAATGATGGGCCTGGCTTAAGGCCCAAGTGAAAAACAAAACATCTGGGAGGCATATTTGGAGGTTGGGACTGGAGTGACACATGGTGACACAAATACAACAGTGACATTTATTGAAGGAGCACAGAGGATGAGGAAGGGGGGGAAGCCCAGCTGGACAGCAGAAGAGCCCAAGAGGATCGGTATCCTGGACAGAGGTGTCCCCAAAATGGAAAATAAAAGAGTCCGAGCTGGAGCAGAGAGCATATTAAAATGGCATATTAATCAGGTAAGATTGACAGATTGGGGTATTACTGATTTAATAACGAATTGACAGACTCTCTCAAGACAGTTGAAGAGCTGGACATTCTAAAAGCTTCTTTGGAGAAGCCTGGCAGTACAATCTACAGTGACTCACTTCTCAGTCATGGGGGTTCCCCAGTAAAAACAAGAAATTATGGCATCACCAGAGCACCCAATGTAGGACATAGGGCGAAAAAAGACAACTGACATCTTCCAAATGCGGAGGCAATAAACAGACATGAAGACTGGTTGAGCTGCCTCGCAAGTCACAAAAGGATGAGGAAAAAGAACAGTTGATGGACGGAATGCTGAACAATGTCAGACACTAACACCCCAGTCAGAGACGTGGTTCTAAATCCATCATTTTATTTGCTCACCATGCCATTCCAGTTTGGATCCTAATATATGCAAATCAGTCTTGACCCTGCTCTCCATGGGAACAGTCCAGCCCAAACTGCCTTGCCAGGTCCTCCCTGGGGCAGAAACAAGCATCCTAGGACCGGTTTCTGGGTATTACCCCCACATTAGCCAGGATAGCCTGAATCCAGTGGCATGGCGAGCATGAGGCACACGTCTGGGCATACCTGTCCCACTCAGAGTGACAAATGCAAAAAGAACAATTGATGGACAGAATGCTGAACACTGTCAAACACTTCACCCCCAGTCAGCGATCTGGTCCTAAATACATCCTTTTTTTGCTCACCATGCCATTAGAGATATCTACAGAGGAAGTTATAACTGCAATATCTAAACTTCAGGGAAATCCCCAGGCCCGGATCGGTATACTGCCACACTTTATAAGCTTTATTTGACTAATCTTGCACCAATTCTCACTATTTATTTATTTATTTTAAGCATTTATATTCTCACTAGACTCTTCAATGATATCAGAGAAATGGGGTTTCGTATATCTCTTTGTTAAATATAGATGTTAAACTTCTCGCAGGGATTTTAGTGGCTTGGCTAGGACCTATTTTCCCAGAGTTGGTTGAGGCTGATCAATCTGGATTCATACAAGGATTGCAATGTGGAGACAGTTCCAAACATTTGCTCACCCTCATTGAAAATGCACAAGATTAAAGAATGTCTTGATACTGTTTTTAGACACCAAAAAGTCATTTAACAGGGTTGGCTGTACATATATGATGGAATTATTGAGGGGAGTGGGGCTGTGGCTCCTATTCCTCTGATGTATGCAGTAAAGCTCTAAAGCCCCAGGGCTAGGATAAGATTCAATGGGGGAATCTCACAGCCTATCATGATAGAATTTGGGAGAAGGTAAGGATGTCTCCTTTTGCCACTCATACTTGCACTTGCTCTGGAAACATTTGCACATGAGATTAGACATAGAAAAGAAGGGTTAATATGTGTATGATACTTTTAAACTCATCATGTTTGCAGATGAGGGGGTGCTCTCGCTAATGTACCCTCTCTGGACTCTATTCCAGCCATCCTTCTTGTATTGCATGCCTTCGAGAGAGATTATAATTTTCAAATTAATAGAATTAAATTAGAAGTCCTTTTACTGAACCCCCTCCACACCAAGCAGAAGCCCTCCAACAAATCTTCCATATATCGTGGATATCTGATTATGTCCACTGTCTGGGGTCCCAATCTCCCGCTCTACCATTCAGACTGTCACCTTGAAATATGCTAAGCTCCTGAGGGAGATGTGATAGTGCTTTTCAGCGATGGTATGCAAAACAATTCTCCTGGATAGTGAGGGTGGCAGGTATTAAGATGTGGATTCTACCTCAGATACTAGATCTCTTTCAAATAATCATGCTACTAATCCCACCCACTAAGCTTAAACAAATCCAAACCTCAATAAACTCCTATATTTGGTGGGGGAAGGCCCCATTGATTGCGGCTAATATATTACAATGTTTAGACCTATAGCAAAGGAGGGATTGGAAATCCCACACAGTACATCATATTTCCAGGCTGCCCATTGTGATTTTTGTGGAAATGGGTGAAAAAGGAGACCTCAAAACAATATTTCTTTATAGAACACTCAATAGTGAGCTTCCATAGTTTAAAAAAAAGCAGAGAGAGCCTGCGGACTCCACTCATCTCTAGTAACTAGACTAACTATTGCTGTGTGGGATAAAGTTGCAATGTGTGAGTGGTTTGCCTCCTTTACCTCCCCTATTTTCCATGATACCGAATTGACACCAGTTAAAGACCCAACACATTTCTGTGCCTAAATGGTAGCCCCCTTGGCTGCCTTATTGTGGGATATCTATTCTCTAACCAACAGCTTCTTTCATTCAGTGGCGTAACGAAACCTGAGGCCCCCCCCCAGCAAAGTACATGGCGGGCCACCGCCCAACACATTGCCCCACCGCCCAAAAATCTGGTATATTTTGAATTGAAACCGCTAACATTTAAAGAAATGTCTCGTATATTCACGTACTCAAAGTTCCAATAAGAAAGTAAGAAACACTTTTAACATATAAGCTACACCATTTGCAACATTATTGTCAAGAGCAGATTATTTAACTGAGACAGGAATTAGAGCAATGCCAAGGAGCGGTCCTACTGTTTGAGAACCTGGCTATCACTGAAGAACAACTACATAGGGTCTGAATTAGCATTGACATTGATGGAATATAACTTGAAACATGAGCAGTACACAAGATATAACTCAGTATCCTGCCAGCTCCAGGAGAAATAAACTGGTGTGAATTATCTGCATGCCACACGCTTGTGTCTGTCAGGAATTTGGTATCATATTAACCACTCTATAGTATTTAAAATGAACTGAGGATGCAATTTCAATATCTACCATCAGGGCTTTATTAGTAAGCAGGGCATAAACAGGCAGGCACACAAGGCTGAAGATGAAAACTGCTTGGATGCTTCAGTACATTGATGCTGATGTGTGTCTGTATTTACCATTTCTGCATTGTACACAAAGCTAATTAAACAATTTCAGGTGCACATATTATAGACAGGTGCAAGCAATACCATCAATAACGCATCATGTAGGATAAAAACAAACCATATTAGCAAGTACCTAATGACAGAATCTATACTAACTGTAACTGGTGAAACAAAGGAAAAAGTGCAAATACTCTCAAAGTGCATAATAAAAGAATCAGCAATCCAGCAATATACAAAACCCAAGCATATTTTGTAAAGCAATCCCCCTTTCTTCTTGCATCAAGGTGAAAACACTTTCAAAGTGAGTGATAAAAACAAATCCAGCAGTATGCAGGAATGAAGCCAGGTTGGTCAAACAATAACAAGCACAACAGAATGTATGAAGTTACATCGCATACATTTACAACGTGGTATTTTACATCGCGTTCATTACAACACAAGTCATTACAACGACTTGTGCTGGAGGGCACTAAACTTAGGAATTGATTGAGTTACTATTCCAACTCTAGTCTACGTACAGTAGGGAAGGTGTTGGAACAGTAAATCATAATAATCCTTAGGTTAGAGCGCCATCCAGCGCAAGTCGCTATAACGACTTGCGTTGTAATGACCGCGATGTAAAGGCATTGCGATGCAATGCCTGTGGTGTAATGGATGTCTCCCAGCACATCAGAATACAAAAATCAAATCTAACCAGTTTAATCAGACTAAGGCCCTTTGGTTTGTGAATGAAGGAGCAAATATTTCACAATGACTTTTTAAACAATAAGAAGTACAGCAGGCAGCAGCATACAAAAATCAAACTAGTTTAGTCAACCAATGCCCCTTTGGTTTGTACATGAAGGTGCAGATATTTCAAAGTCACTGTTTAAACAATAAAAAGTACAGCAGGCAGCAGCATATAAAAATCCCTGTAGTGTACCCTTCCCAGGCACACACATCTAGCACAGAGTCACTGCTCCTGCGCAGCACTGCACATCTAGCTGAAGTAGGCCAAGGGTGAGTCAAGCACACGGTGAGCCTGTTAGCCTCACTCAGTGACAGGGTAAAAAGGACCTATTCACTAATACTGATCACTACACAGTATGCAGCCACCACTGTGCTTGTGCTACTTAACACCTGGCGAAGGCTGTTGCCATCCACCATTATACGGATAGCACTTTGGGAGCCCCTCCTGGTCCAACAAGACCGCATACCGTAAGATAGACCTGTGTCATGGCGCACCCACATGATCTGTGCTCACCTATGTGTCTAGAGCTTAGCAGAACGGAAAACAGAGACCACGGAGAAATGAAAACAAATGGAGCATACTGGAAAGGAAAGCAGAGAGCATGAGAGAAAGGAAAGTAGATACTAGCGGGAAACAAATGACAAGTGCCAGATCCATGATTTTTCCACACCTGTCCTAATACTGATGGAGGTGGATTCCAAGCTGAGATTCTGGCTCAGAGAGCTCCACAGACCTCGATCCAGGCTCTGGGAGTGCTGCCTCCGTGCTTACCCTGTTTTAAGACCTGTGTTGATAATTAATTAAGGGCAGCAAATGCATGTTTCTGTTGGTAACAGTAAAGGTGCGTTTTTTTAAAGTATAAACAGACTATACGTGCTTCGAAGGACACCAACTGTTAGAAGATAAGGGAATATTTATAAAAAGAAATTTGAACAAAGTCACACAATGTGGTTAAATAGGAGAGGGGATGGATCCTGAAATTAGGATTACTTGGTTTTGTAGCATCAACGCCGAAGAACAATTCCTCTCCCTTTAGACTCAAAATCAGTAGGCGCATGCCTTCAAACAAGGGCATATTGGCATAAAAAAGTGGAAAACCTCCTCTCCAGAAATCAGCGGAAAATCATTTAAACTGTGGGGGGTAAAAGTGGTTTGAAGTTGAGAAAAATCCAGGTCTGGCATCTTCAAAGTCAGAATTGAGCCTCAGACAGCTTTCGGGTGTTTGTTTGGCCATAAAAGTGAATTCTGAAGCATCCGGGCCCCAGTGACTGGTGGCTGCTTGTTAAGCAGGGTTTTAACACTCACATAGCTGCCAAGGTTGCAGATTGCTATGTGTGACATTTTCATAATTTCAGTGTAATTCTGAGTGACATTCAATGACTATAAGTGACTTTCTCGTGAGCAAAATTAAGCAATTTAGACGAGGGAAGCATATAAATATCAGAAATTACACCCATTTGAGAAATGAGAAACTCTAAGAGGATCTTAAAACTACTGTAAAGCACCAGAAATAGAAGAGCATTAACATAGTAAAAAGCAGTAACTCACAGCTAATCCTCATAGAATTCAGTTTTGCGAATGCACCTGGTTCATGTTGGAGGAGGTGTTTGCAGAAGGACCCCTATAAACCTTCCAGCCGCCCTGTAGTGGGAGGATCAGTTACATGGTGTCCTGAAACATTCCTGAGCAGGCTTAGGGCCTCCTGCAGTGACCAAGACTCTGCGGGCCCCACGAATTCGATAGGACCAGGTTTCAAGCGCGCTTCCAAGCAGTGGTTGGATTGGGACCAAAAAGGGGCCTGGACACGCGTAAAAAGCAGGCCATGTTCGTGGATCATGACCTATCATGAAACCTTGCTTGATATGAGTCAGTGGCTAAGTTTTGGAAACATTTATGGTAATTTCAGTGTGTTAAAACTTGTAGGGCCTGTCACTGTAGGAATTTTTTCCAGGACAACAATTACAATGGGAAGCATTCAAGTAGAAAGGACTGCTTGTTTGTACCAGTTCACACCTAGGAGTTCTCAGTAGATCAGGCGTGTGCCTTCTCCACCATTATGCTCACTCTTCTCCCACTGGAACCAAATAGCCCTGTTTCTTTCTGCAGCCTTCACTCCGGACATGACTGTGCTTCTTGCAGTGTCCTCAGTGACAAGAGTGTGCTTCCTGCATCCTCCAGACTGACAGAACCATTCTTCTGGGACATTCCCCATAGCGGATGTGTGTTTCCTGAACTCTCTGTATGGGCAGGTCTTGGCCTAAGGCACTTTTCCCAAATGCAGGCCTGCACTTACTGCATCCCCCCTATAAATGTAAGATGCACCTTGACCTCGATGGAACTGTATGTTGCACCCCAAGGCAGAAGACATAACTCATGTCAAATGAGTATTTATGTGGTGCATTTGTTGCCCCACGGAGTGTGAGCTGTTCACATGCTGCACTGCACACATTATGTAAAGCCAATGTATGCCAAGAGTGGTGCTTTTGAATCCGAGCTCTTTTTTTCAGTTTTGCATATTATTCTTTTTTTTTGCACTTGCTCGGTTGTGTAACCTCCACTTGAGACAAAATATGGTTTGTTGTAAAGCAACTGAGCATCAACTGATGCATGTGTGCAACATACGACTCGACTCGTAAATAAGCAAATCTACGCTCTTTTTTGTGATCTTCCTCTTCACACTCCAGGTGCTTTCATTGTCTGGTTCTGCTGACTCTTGCTCCAATGGTGTAACCTTCAAATAACTTTACCTGTTCATTTCCACTAAAGCTATGCCTGAAATACAGTACTTAAACCAACTCCAGCAGCTCCTGCTTATTCCCGTGCAGGTAATCACTCTTAGCTGTGCCAAGGCACTCCACTAAAGTCTGGGGCCCCTCCACTACTGAAATAATCAGAGTAACATACAGTTTAGACTAAGCATTGCAGTCACTTGCAACTATAATTGTAATTCCAGGTGGCACGAATGTGTCCTTCGTTCTGTGCTCTGCAGAGAGACCAAAGATTGGATGAGTGTGTTGTCAGAAAACCTTTATGACAAAGTGAAACTCACACTGCTTTCACACTTAACTTTGGAGCCCTCAATGTTGCCCCGTCAAGAACCCCTTCCACAATCTGACCTGGCCCTAACCCTTAGAAGTAACTCAACTTGCGTGATGCGCTGCACAAGACTCAAGATGCATGACAAAATAAATTAATAAAAAAACACATATGGGAAAATTTAATACTCTTAGGAAACAGGCCTGCATATACTATACAACATGAGATCAAACTAGTAAAATGTAAATGGGACTGCATGGCGGACATATTTTTTGAGTTCTTGTACATACTCTTGTGTTTTACTTCTATCGTTAAGGAGATGAATATAGGAGTTATTAGGGACCGTTACTGTTTTTAACTGGACCCGTCCCACATCATCCTCTGGCCTCAGTCTTTACAACCCTGTGGGCTACTTGAAATCCGAGAGGCCAGTGTAATGCAAGAAGGCATTGATGCCCGCGGGGGCTGCGATATGCCCAATTAACATTAGCTGACCTCTCAGGGCACCGGAGGAATAAAACTGCTTTACTCCACCTCGTACCCTACTCCACACACCTCCTCATACATAGTGAGTGCCCTTCCTGGCATCTCTAGAGGATGCAGAGGCCCAAACACATGATCATTTCGGAGGAGGTAAAGGCCTTTCATTTGGTACTCAATCAGGACAGTCCATTGTTGTTCTGTGCGTGAGAGTAGGCCGAGCAGGCAGACAACTTTCCAAGGCTACAACAGCTTTAGTTTGTATGAGGTGTTCCTGGTAGGTGGGTTTGCAAATGAGTCACTGAGGGTAAAAACACACCGACTAATAGCTGGGCCTCATCTGCTGGCCCATCACCCAATGCCTGAATTCCCAATCCCACCCTGCATCCAAGACCCATAAATCCTGCTCCTGAACAATATATAATATTTTGCTCCCACTCTGACAATCGTAGTCATCCCATTGCACTACTTAAGTGCACTGTTGGCTCTCACCTGTGCCACCATGATGTGTGCTGCTGCAGTACCAGGGTGGTCCAGAGAGCATCTTTAACTAGGTTGTTGGAAAGAGGGTCACTCAAGCTGCACGCAGTAGTGCTGTAGACTGGCTGTAGGTGGCTGTTTGTACTGCTGAGAGTTGGCTTCTCTGGTTGATGCACTGACACTCACTGCCACTGGGCTAAGCTGCTCTCTATGATTGTCACTTTGATGGCCTTGGTTCGCTCCAGTCCTCAGTCAGGAGCTATAGTGCACTGCTGTGGGCAGAAGCTTTCCTGTGTGCATGCGCCGATCTCTAGGGCCGCATTGGTAGAGGGGGCAGATTTTACAGGGGGTGGCTCAAATGGACTGGGATTGTTAAATACTAGCAGGCTGAGATGATCCTGCGGGTTGAGTCACGTGCTAGTATATTAAATTCAATTAACATTAATTATCGTAACAGGGAGGGCAGGCCGAGCTCCGGTACCAATGTCTCGTGGCCAAAGGCACCTGGGGCAGAGGGTGATGGGGCATAGGTCTGTCGGGGGAAAAACAGTCAGTCAGAAGATGATATTGTTTGGGTTACTTAGCTGCACCAGGATACACAACAACACTTCACACGTAAGCACGCTTCATCAAATGGAGCATTAGAAAAAACACACACATACAAACACAGCATTTAGGGACGGCCTTAGGGAAACCCCTACAAGACAGAGGCAGCTTCAGTAACATTACTACAGGCTTTAATTCACAGCAAGAATCCAGAAACACATTGGTTTATAAAATCGTGAGTTAGGAACAGCAAAACTAACGTGTCCTAGAGTGCACAGGACACCGCGATGTGTATAAAAAAATAAAAAACCGTTTGTTTTGTATGTTTTCTTTACTCTTTTTTTATAAGCAGCTCTGCAGTTTGAGGTTGAAACAAAGCGATATCAAAGGGGATGATGGACGGAGCGTTTGAGCAAATCAAAGACTCACCCCCAGTCAACTGATCTGGGTTTAATCCATCACCATTCTTTAGCTCACTCAGCCACCCCAGTTCAGACATGGCCATATGCAAATCAGTCTGACCCTGTGCCTCATGGGAACAGTCCAGCCCGAACTGCCAAGCCATGTCTTCACTGGACCGGAAACAAGCATCCTGGGACCGGTTTCGGATTCATAATCCTCATCAGCCAGGCTATCTTGAATCCAGTGGCCAAGTGAGCAAGGGACTCACGTCTGAGCATACCCTGCCACACTTAGGGCGAACAAAGCGATATCAAAGGGGATGATAGACGGAGCGATTGAGCAAATCAAACACTCACCCCCAGTCAACTGATCTGGGTTTAATCCATCACCATTCTTTAGCTCACTCAGCCACCCCAGTTCAGACATGGCCATATGCAAATCAGTCTGACCCTGTGCCTCATGGGAACAGTCCAGCCCGAACTGCCAAGCCATGTCTTCACTGGACCGGAAACACCAATTCGGTATTTTACCGATTCGGTAAATTTACTGAATCGGTAAAATTGGCCCCCTACATGCCAATTCCTAAATACCGGTCGGTATTTGGGCTCCTACATATGGCCCTAAATTTCTTTAAAATAGGAACTAAAAAATGGCTCCTGGGGACTTCATACAATCTACAGAAAAACATGAAGTGCAGCAGATCCTGAGGAGACTTACTGTCGCAGCCACAGGCAGCTAGCACTTGACCTCTTGAAGCCCCCTTGGGTCTGGCTAGCAGAAGGTGAAAAAGATTCAACCGGAACCTTGTTAAAAGAAATTTTTCATATGACGTCAATGATCCATAAGATATGGTTCTGATAGAGGCGTCGATTTAAAAAGAAGATATGCCCGGACATCGGTTTCCGGGCCTCTACTGCCTCTCGATCTGCATACCTTCGGTTCAAAAAGCCTACCTTGGTAAGTTCCACGTCCTTTTTTCGCAATAACATCTGGCTTAAAAAATAAATCGCCCCTCTCTATCCACTCAAATCCTCTTTTGATGTAATTGAGCCAGGAAATACGGGCCATGTTATCTAAGGACAAACATTCTTTTAAGGTCAATTTGGTAAGGATTAAATCATCATTAAGCTAACACTTTAACCAAAAAGTCAAGGGGCGCAGAGCAAGAGTGTCACATAGGTAGGAGACCTTCAAATCGTCACGTACTGCCATTTTCGAGGTTCCTTTCGGGACACATAATAATCTTTTTAGGAACCCTTATTTCACTACCTGGAGGGGTTCTATTGCCGAGTGTCCCCAGATCTCGCTACCGTAGCTTGCTATGGCTAAGCTTTTTGCTTGGTACACTTGAAGCATGGCTCCTTTCGGTTTCTTCCCCACTTTAGAGGCAAAATTTAAAATAGCTGCGTTAACCCGGGTTCAGATCCCCTTTTTTATCTGAATTAGGGGTCCCTTTTAAGTTGATCATCAAATAAGACCCCTAAATAGGAGAAGAATCTTATCATTGCCAGTTCTGAATTGAACACTCTTTTTTGTGTGTTTCCCCACTTTCATAACATAGGACTTCGAGTTATTGATAGCCAAGTCCTGTGCTGACATAGCACCCGAGAATGCAGTTAAAAGGGTTTGTAAGCCCAGTTCAGTTCTAAATATTAGGACGGCGTCATCCACGTAGAGCAAAACGGGAATGCCCCACTGTCCTACATACGGGAAGTCATCTCCAGTTGCCCTGAGCACACTTTCGAATTCGTTAATATAATAATTAAATAAAAAAGGCACAAGAATGCAGCCTTGCCTGACTCCCTTCTTAATCTCAAAGTCCCTTGTTACCTGCAGAGCTCGTGAGAATCTGACATTGGCTTTGGTCGATGAGTGCAGGTGTTAAATTAAGTTAACAATACTATCTTCCACCCCCCATTGCCCTCATGGACTGCCACAACTTTGCCCTGTTTACACAGTCAAAAGCGGATGACAGATCCATGAAGGCAAGGTGGATGGTTCCGGGACGAGCAACAGTGTATTTGCTCAATACCATATATAAATTGAGACACTGGGTAACGGTGGAGCGCCCCGGCTGGAAACCATACTGGACATCCGACATAATCCTGTTCTCATCTGCCCAGGTAGTTAATCTCTGTAAGAGGACCCTACCCACCACTTTGACCACTGAGTCAATAAGTGAAATTGGTCTATAGCAGTGGGTACTTCTTCCATCGCCCTTTTTAAAAACTGGGACTATCGTTGAGGAAGCCCAAGACTGAGGACACCCATTTTTTGCTGCAGCATTAAATAGTGACGCAATAATCGGGGTCCAGAACAAGGGGTCTGACTTGAATAAATCAGGGGGATCCCATCTGGGCCTGGGGCTTTATTGATGGTAAGCCCCAGGATTCCGTCCATGATTTCACTCCTGTCAAAACTTATCACAGCATCCTCGCTGCTCCGGGGTTCTCTATGGGTAGGCTCCAGCGGACAGTCAAACATGCTTTTAAAATGAAGTACCCACTCCTCCTCAGTGATGTGTGCCACCAGGCCAACCCTCCCCCTTCTTTGTCGAACGGGGGCCCGTTCATGACACTCCAAAACCTTGCACTATTCCTCAGGATACTAGAATCAATTAGCTCCTTCCAAGCGTCATTCTTCAAGGCACCCTTTCGTTCGGCCAGAGCTAGTTTCTAATCCCTGCGGCATGCACTGACCTCGGATTGTACTCTTGGTTTGGCCGCCAGAGCTTCCCTCAGCCGCTTAGCTGATTTGTAGCAATGGGAGTCAAACCATCTTGGGCCATGTGGTGCAGTACCTCTGGCTGGAACACTTAGCAATTTGCCCACTTTTTGCGCTATTATCTCTTGGCGCCAAGGATCTCATTAGGGGTGCACCTCTTGGATGTACATAATGACAGTTCATCTGCACAGGACGATTTCACATTGTCGTGGAAACTGTCAGGAGATACCTGGGACCACTTTAATCTACGCTTTCCATCTGTCAGTTTCAGGGTACCTCTTCTGGAGGCCTCTCCAATTGTTGTCGAAAATGGGCCCGACAGATAGACTGTTAGAGGATTGTGGTCACTAAATTCACTTTCTAAAATGTTAAAAGTGTTAAAAGAGGATTGCAACGACGAAGAGATTAGGATAAAATCAAAAAAAGGATGCTCTTCCATTTCCTTTGAAAGTTGGTATAAGGAAATGGGTAGATGTGTCAGTTAGGGACATCATGACCACCAAGTCTAATTCATTTAACAGATTATTCAGTTGGTCCCCTTGAGAGTGGTGTTCAAAATGAAAACCCGTCATACGGGGGCAGCCCAGCTCCGAGATGCAAGAAGTAAAAGGGTTACCACAAGGGTGTATATTAAAGTCACCAGAAATCATAAAGTTATAAAGTCCAGCGCCGATCGATTGTTTTAAGATTGCTCTCAGGTTAGTAAAGTTACACTTCTCTTGTGATCTAGCCACCCAGCTGTAGAAGTTAAAAATTCCCCATCTGGTATCTCCCCTCGATGCTGACAGTGCCAAAATTTCCGGGTGTGTAGTTGGGAGCACCTGCAACTTGCAATCTATTGCCACCGAAATATAAGTAACTAAACCACCCCTTGATCTTCCACTCACCGATGGAGTGGCCGGGACAAAGAATGCCTTATAACCTTCAAGCAAAATATTGCAATCCACCGACCACGTTTCTTGTAGGCAAATTACAGAATATTGTTTCACATAACCTACCCACGAGGGTCTTGGAGTTTGCTGGCCAACCCTGCAATATTCAAAGATATCAAATTGTTGGGCCTCACAGCTGTCTGCCTCACAGCTAAGGTCTGGGGGGTGTATCTGTGTATGGTCCTGGAGGTACTGGGGCGTGCAGTCAGTCACAATTCTCCAGCCCAGATAGAACTTCGAATCTATTATCTAGAGCTAGAGCATGGGTACTATTAGACTGCCCATCATATACAGGAGCGGAATGGGCTAGAGCTGAAAGCTGTTGTGTGGGTGCTTGTTTGTTTAACCAGCTTCCTAGTTGGCGTGCCCTGTTATCGCTTTCTGGCATTTCCCTTTGGGGGGCTGGCTTATAAAACTAGCCCAGGGGTAGAGCCTTTATAACGGATCCGGTTAGAGGAGTGAAACTGATGTCCCTAGATAAGATACGTCCAGCAGTGAAAGGGTTATCAAAATTAACAATAATACAATCACCAATGTCCGGTTTATTTGAGCTCCCTATCAAGCTAACCCTGCGTGCCATTAGAATGTTTTTAACTACACGGTGACCCAGGGTGGTATTATGTGAGAACCAGTGTGACAGTTTGTTTCTCAGTTGCACATAGTCTTCTTTTACCCTAGGACGGAGAGGGGGTACATTTCCCAATATCACTACATATGGGGTAGATTCTGGTGGAAGATCTATACCCGGAAGACTCAAGGGTTGGTGGATCCTATCCGCTGTCCCCCTTTCCCTGTACAACCTGGGTGAACCTGCTCTGCTGGGTGGCTGGCATGAAGCAGTCCCGATGTCATATCTTCTGGTCCTAGTGCTATTTGCACTGATCTTATCTGGTGCCTCACTGTTCACCATAATCCTTGCAGTGGACCCACCCCTCGGCCCTTCCTCCACATCTTTTTTGCCCCTCCTGGCTGAGTCGTCTGTGTTTATGGGTGGGCTCACTACCGGGACTGCTGGGAGGTTACAGCTAATGGATCCCTCTAGCTTGGCCAACCTAGCTTCTATCACACTTATTTTTTGGAACATGGGCTCTAGCAAGGTGGATAACAATGATTTCTAACCTTCTCCAAAAATTCCCCTCCTCAATACTATCAATAAAATGCCTGGAATAGTCTGAGTCCGTCAAATGGGATTGCCCTCGTTATCATCACTAATGAGGAGGATAAATGATATTGTCCCTTCTGGGGTTCCCTGGGCAGATTTGGATTTTGTACACCCTCAAGTCTTTCTTTTTGTAATAGGGTGTTCACTATTGCCACCTGATTTGAGCTTAGCTTTCTACCCTCTGGTTGTCGCCTTTGTTTTCGCTGGTGTAGGTTTATGTTCCCTAGGGGGGCAAGAGCCAGAATTTATCGTTATGCCAGAGGGTGCAGTTGAAAGGGGGCTCAACCTGACTAGGGGGGCAACCTGGGATATTGTTGGCAAGGAGTCGGGGAGTGCAGGAGTTACGGAAAGTCTACCTATTGTGGCTCAAGGGATAACCTACGTTCTGTCAGTTGTATTTCATGGATGAGGGCCAATTCAGCCCTCAAAATGAAGGCATCTAGTGTACCAACCACTCTTTTCCCCGGAATTGTTTTCCGCTTACTCATGTTAGTTGGTCTGTAAACACCTATTAAAATGCAAACCTACTATAGATGACCAATTACTTAGTACAATATACAAATGTGCAACAAGCAATGTGCAAAAATACAAATCAAAGCTGGGACACAAGTTACTAATAATAACTAGCAAAAAGTTCCACAGAGCTGCTGTTGCAATCCTCAGAAAATGCTAGGTGCTTATGTTCTGATCGGCGACAAAAGTAAAAACTATCAAACGTTAAAATATCAATAAAATGCAAGGTGCAATGTAAAAAGTCCAGGCACTCAGAACGGAGTCTTTAGTCCAACATGTCTTCCAAGAACAAGAATAAGAAATAACAGGATGATCACACTTTGTCCGTCTGGATAGGAAACATTCAAAATTTGCAATCAGAAGGCAACACCTATACTGTTAGTAACACAAAAGTACAACAGTAACTTTATGAAGAACCTTGAAAGCAGATGAAGGGGGGGTGGCCTGCTCTGCCTCTTCCTGGCAATGACGGTCGCAGGACGTGCCCACCCTTGGCCCGGACTTCGCCCGGGCACGTCCCGCGCCGTGGGATGTAAGCGGCGTTTTTAAATGCTTCAGGCCGCGCCTCCTGCAAAAACAACAATTGATGGACGAAATGTTGCACAATGGCAAAACATTCACCCCCAGTCACAGATCTGGGTTTAATCCATTGTTATTTTGCTCACCACATCACCCCAGTTCAGACATGGCATATGCAAATCAGCCTTGACCCTGTGCTCATGGGAACAGTCCAGCCGGAACTGCCAAGACATGTCTTCCCTGGACCAGAATCAAGTATCCTAGGACCGGTTTCTGGCTATCAGCCGTTTTCAGCCAGGGTAGCATGATTACAGTGGCATGGAGAGCATGGGACTCACGTCTGAGCATACCAGTCCCACTCGGGGTGACAAATGCAAAAACAACAATTGATGGACGGAATGTTGCACAATGGCAAAACATTCACCCCCAGTCACAGATCTGGGTTTAATCCATTGTTATTTTGCTCACCACACCACCCCAGTTCAGACATGGCCATATGCAAATCCATCTTGACCCTGTGCCTCATGGGAACAGTCCAGCTCGAACTGCCAAGCCATGTCTTCCCTGTACCGTAATCAAGCATCCTAGGACCGGTTTCTGGCTATCAGCCATCTTCAGCCAGTCGTCCGCACCTCCCACGCAGCTGGTGGTGATGAAGTCCCCCGTTGCACTCTGGGACTAGAAGTACCACCAAAGTGTGGAATGCCTGGTGGTTGTTGGAAGAGCCAGCGAGCGCGCCGCCGACTCAGCTGGTGTCAAAAGGAGCACAGGAGCACCCAGAGCCCCCTCGGGTTGTCCACAGCTTTCCCACAGCAGCTCACCCACAGCAGCAAAAGCGTCCGGTGCCGCGGGATGTACGTGGTGTTTTTAAATGCTTCAGGCCGTGCCTCCCACGCAGCTGGTGGTGATCAAGTCCCCACGTTGCACTCTGGAACTAGAAGTCCCACCAGAGTGTGGAATGCCTCGTGGTTGTTGGAAGAGCCAGCGAGCGCGCCCCGACTCAGCTGGTGTCAAAAGAAGCACAGGAGCACCCAGAGTCCCCTCAGGTTGTCCACAGCTCTCCCGCAGAGGCTCACCCACAGCAGCAAAAGCATCCGTCAAGTCACTGCAGGCAGAGTCTGACCTGGATAATGCCCTGGGAACAATAACATTGTGTAGCCATCACCCGGGGGCCCTCCTTGCACTGAGCATGGAATGAGGGGGCAGAGGAGGGGTCTGCGTAGGATGGAAAGGCACGAGACTACAGTTCATTTGTGGTGGACGTTCCTGGAGTTAGGAAAAGGGAGTTCGATGACCACCTGTGATTATTCAGTGATTACACGACAAGGGCGCACTGATTGACTACCACCCACACCCGCACCCACAGTCTGCCTCCTGAAACTGTTATTAAATGAAGGCCTGGGTACGGCGGGCAAAATGACGAGAGGCCTGCTTCGGTAGTGTCCACAGGAGCAGGTGTAGATGACTGCTGCTGACGTGTGCAGTTTACTCTGCGCACATTGTCATAGAGTTACTGCTTGCCTATATAACGTGTTAAGTTAGCATGAGCTTAATAAATGTTTAAACGCTATTTTACCTTTTGCTGCTTCTGCACACAACACATTATTGTTGTTTTAGCTTTCAGCCTAGAAGAGTGTTGTGATTTACACGAGAATAATATGTTATCAGCTTTGCTTGGTAAACTGTGTCTGTACAGTGAGTGCTGAAGCCTTCAAGTATAACTCGACAAAGTATTGTTGTGAGGTCTGATCTTCGCACCTTCCTAGACATAACATAAATGCAGCTGCTGCCAAAATCTGGCTTTAGGCGCGTTTTATATTGCTTTGCATAGAACACAGGAAACACACACTTGATGGTGCTTCGCATGCAGAGAGCTGGTGGAAGATGATGTGATCCCTAACCACTAGGATCTTGAGGTATGGGGCCGCCCTGCTAAAACCCAAAGAGACCTTCTTAGATATAATATAATATACTAGATAGGAAGGGTGAGAATTAGGTGTTGTTAAACCCTATTCATTTCAGCATTTTAGCATGTTGTCACCTTTTGCATTCTATGGACTAGTAACTATGCTGATAACTTTGATTCTTATAATATGTTTGCTTGTATTATCTAAGATACTGCTTTTGAGAACACTGCATTAGTAAATAAATATTTCAAATGTGCACGCGTCCTCGTTTACTCCTTGTTCTGGATTGAAATGATTGTATAACGAAAGAGTGTTCATGTGTTCCACGTGACCTGAGGTATTCTAAGTTCATGTTCTGGTTTGTCTAAACATTGGGAGTTTGTAATGACCAATGAGACACTGTAGCTAGCTCGGTACGGGGATTTTGGGTACTAAGGTGAGTTTTGGCACACCCTAATTCACTGAGGTTCCAAGTCTCTATGCACAGTTCTGTAGGAGAACGGAATCCCTGCTACATGGCGCCCAACCGTTGGTGGTCTTATATCATGACACTTGAGTAGTATATCATTCGATCCTTAACCCCTTCACTGTTGTTTCCGGAAAACTGTGGTGTTGGAAAAAAACCTACCTATTTATGAAATAGGTCTTTTCAAGCTTGAATCTTTCTAAACAGTTTCCTTAAATTACTACCCAGTTGTGCTACAAAGTTTACTTTGTCCTTTAACCTTTCTGTGATGTCATGGCCGCTGCCGTGGACATTCCGCAGCATAGTCGCATTGCGGTGCGCAATCATTTGCAGCAGTACAATGTCCCCGTGAATGGCATGGCCGTGATAATGGTGGTGAGTGCGGAAACAGCTTACCCTTATGAAATCTTTTATTCGTGGATGACATTTCCGGCTGTGGACGGAACTACTGGTGTGTTCCACACGTACACTCCTGCCCCTGTGCCGAATGAATATACACCGTACAGGGCACAGGAGGTACCTATAGATACTTGGCAGCATCCCATTTGGTTTGTTGGCGCCCTCCCCCATTCTTTAACAGCTGCGAGGTTAGGTCCTTTGTCCATTCCAGGCGCAAATTGGCCTGTTTTGGCTGGATTTACTCCTCACCCTCAGCACGGCAATTGTGGCGTTGTTGAGCTAAGACGACTACATGTAGTCTCTATTAGCGTTATTCGTGCGTTGGTGCAATACATAACCCGTAATCTTCCGGGTGGGGCCCCGGGTGGTGCGGCGCTTCCCGCTGGACAGGGCGGAATGAAGTTCCGTTCCGTAATGGTCAATGCCGTGATGGGCAAGCGACCCCAGGATAAGGATGATTTTCCTTTCTGGCTTGCCGAGAAATTTGACCAGCTGGAAGCAGTATTTCCTAACACGACTCCTGGTGAAAAACACAGGATTCTAATGATAAGCTTACCCAAAGACTTAGCCCCTGAAATCTGTGACTGTGAGACCTGGGGTAGAACTTTTGCGGCGGTCTATGCGAGGTGCTACGGCACTCCGTCTATGACTGTCCTGCCTACGGACCTGAGGCTGCGGTTGAATTGGGTATGCGCCTTTGTGGCACCTTTGATGTGGTTTGCGATCTCGCTCTTGCGAATGTCAAGGGAGATGCAGTGAACTTTCAAGTAGCCAATGCATTGCAGGCACTTCCCGATGCCGAGAAACCCCAGCAGTTAGCGAGGATTATTGTGGCGGCCTATAAAACCGTGGGTCGCAACAGTAGGGGTCTTAAGCCTTTTTCTGTAAAAGAGAAAAACCAACCCCAAGGACAGAAGTCTGAGACTGATGTCCAACCCAAGACCAAAAAGCAAAATTGGCCTAAAAAACAAAAACAGGGACAGCCACAACAACAGAAACAGGAGTCACGTCCTGCTTCACCGTTGCCTGCGCCTACAGAACGTGTTTATGACTTGCGTGATCGCGCGAAGATTAAATCACCTGATCATTTTCAGGTTTCTGATCAACGCTCTCCTCGTTCTTTTCATGATTCGTCGGCTCCGACGACCGGTGGTGAAGGAGGCGGCAGGGGTCGGGGTGGCCAGCAAGGATGCGACCAGCCCCGTCCAAAAGACGGTGCAGGAAAACAGGACGGCTCTATGCCTAAGAGGCCACAGTTTCAAAAGAAGAAAGTCGCCGCTTCACCAGCGAGATATGCCACTGATAGTGAGAACGCGGCTTCGGAATCTGACATGGGCTCTGACCTTGTTGGACAGCGCGGCGGAGATTACCATAGTACGAGAGGCCCTGCGTCCACTACTGAAGGTGACAGCGACTGACCGTTATGTTGTAGTGGAAACAGCGGACACTAGAGTTGCTCCCCATGACAGACTTTATGAAATTGTCCTGTTGATCGAAGGTGACATACAGCGTACCATAAAAAGGATATTTTGGGAAAATCTTTCATCTACTTATGACATTTTGTTGTCGGAGGCTGACTGGCCCCCACCTTTTGTTCTCGCAGCTCCGCGAGAGGAGGAGGTGATCCTCCCCAGTTTCGCGCACCCAGTCTCGAAGGAGCATGCGCTGAATTTTGCAGAAGAGTGGGCTAAGGCCCTAGCGCCGGCTCTGTACCGTACACACTGTGGTTAGGATAAATTTTCCCCCACCACGAGATTCCTTTACGGTCTCAACCACAGCCTCAACCTCAATATCCCATTAGACGTGAAGCTAAGGCTTCCGTTGCGGAAATCCTTGAACAATTGGAATATCAAGGAGTAATTGAAACATGTGTGTCACCGATGAATAACCCTCTTTTTACTGTGACCAAGCCTGACGGTTCGTACCATTTGGTATTGGATTACTACCATTTAAACTCGCATTGCCGTACCTGTGCAGTACAGAATACACACGGCTCTGCCTTAGTGGATGGTCTTGTGCGTAAGCGTTTTAAGACCACGCTTGACATTTCCAACGGTTTTTATGCCCACCATTTGGATGGTTTAAGTTCCCAATGGACCTCCTTTACTTGTGGCGGTGTCTAAAAACAATTTCGGCGTTTGCCTATGGGCTATAAGAACAGTCCAGGGGTGTTCACTGCCCGCATTGTTTCTCTTTTAGAGAGAGTCAACGCGGATGCATGCTCGTATGTGGATGACATTTATCTCACAGGCTACGAACTTTGGGAGCATCTGTGTCGTGTTGACCGCTTAATTTGTAGCTTTGCAGACATGGGTTACAAATTCAACTTTGCAAAATCGCACATTGCAGAGTATACAGTGTTGTTCCTGGGCTACGAGCTCAACAATGAAGGTAGAGGTTTGGCTCCTCACTTCCTGGAGAAGTGCGCACAATTGCGCGCTCCGACAACTCTGAAAAAATTACAGTCTTTACTGGGTTTTTTTAATTTCGGGAGAACATACATTCCGGAATATGCCCAGCGTATCAAGCCTTTGTATGCTTTGATACAAACAACTTTTTCCAAATCATGCTGGCTGCCTGAGCACTCTGCTATTTTGAAATCTTTGCAAGCTGATCTGCTCGCTTCTAAATTCTTACTGACTTGTGACAACCACACCAACCTGGTGATAAGAATCATCCCTGGGACGGTGGGTTTCACTTACCTAACTTTTAACGAAGGAGACACAGTACCTATTGCTTACAAGTCACACTTGTACACTTCGGCTGAAATGCGATTTTCCACTGTGGAGAAAGTTTTAACGGCTGTACAGATGGCGATTCTTAAGGAACGTGCTGTGTCACAGGGAAAACGCATGTTGGTTGTTACCCCATGTCCTGCTTTGGAGGCAGTTATGAAAGCCAGTGTACCGAATTCAAAAGCTTTGCACCCTCGGTGGATACAATGGGCTGCGTCATTGACGTCTCCGGATGTCACTTTTATTTTTGACGCCTCCTTACGGTCTCAGGAGTACTTACAGTATGAATTCGTTCATCCAGCTCCTTTAGCTATGCGACCGTTGGAGGATTTCCATTGCATCATTTACACTGATGGGTCGGCGCAGGTTGCGCATGGCTCTGAACACGCCTACGTTTCCGCATGAGCCATTGTGGTCGGTGCCATGGTGAACGATGAGTTCAAGTCCAGGGTCATGCACACGCAGACTCTAGGGGACTGCACCGCACAATTGGCAGAGCTTCGTGCTCTGATGCTTGCATTGGAGTACGCAGATCCTAGTGTGACAACTCTTATTGTGAGTAATTCCTATTACTGTGTCCAGTCTTACAATGAAAACTTGTTCTTTTGGATTCAAAATGACTTTCGTGATTCCAAGGGTAGCACAATAAAACATAAAATGATCTGGGTCCGAGTGGCTGAGCTTAAATAGCAGCTGCCACTTGTGTTTGTAATTCATACTCTCGTCCATCAGCGTGTTGGAGTTCACGCTGTGGGTAACTCGCTTGCTGATGAAGCGGCGAAATCTGCAGTATCGACATATTTAGTTGCAGCAGTTACACGGTCCAAAAGTAAGATTGATGACGATATCTTGGTGGCTGTTGCTGCCACTGAGAAGGGAAGTAAATATCCTACGGGATTCCCTTCGAAGTACACATACCACTTAAGTCCCGATAAGGTTCCATATGTGAAAATTCCTGGAGTTGGGGAGAGGTTGATTCCCAACTCGGACCGCAGGAATAAGTTGATTACGGCGGCCCATGAAGGTGTGGCGTCTGCGCATGCGGGCGTCTCGGCCACTGTATCTCAGTTACAACAGCGTTTCTGGTGGCGGGGACTGTACAAACAGATGCGCGATTATGTCCTTCAATGTAACATTTGCCAGCAGATTAAGCCTTCAACTGCTGTGCGTCCACCACAGACACAGTTGTACATATCTAATAAACCACTAGGATGCATTTATTTGGATCAGTGCGGTCCTTTTTCCTCTGATACTGCATATAAGTATATCTTAGTCGCAGTTGATTCATGCACACGCTTTGTCTGGGTCTGGCCCCCTCGTAGCACTGATTCACGGACTGTCATAAGAGATTTGCACGTCTTTGTAGGGATTTTTGCCAGTGGTACCTTCCATTCGGATCAGGGTCCGGCTTTCGTCTCTAAGGCGTACAAGGATGCCATGATGTCATTGGGGGTCCAAGTCAAGTTTTCGTCTCCATTCAGACCTGGGGGTAATAGTGTAGTGGAGCGAATGAACCGTGACTTAAAGCACTCATTGACAGCTCTAGTTATAGGCACTGGCAGAAACTGGCTGGCCCATCTCAATGGCGTGCAGCGTGCTCTTAATATCCTCCCTAGAAGGTCTCTGGGTGGGCGGACCCCATACGAAATGCTCTTTGGTATCAAGATGTATGTCCCGGACCTTGACGGTCTCGACTGCGTGGCCCAAGCCACAACCTTTGACGTAGATGAACATTGCAATGTTTTACAGGATCTACAAAAGACCAGAGGCAGTCTTGCAAAGGAACATTTGCCCTCCACATCGGATGATGCGTTGCAGATCCCGGTAGTTGGCTGGCTACCCCAAGTTGGAGAACTGGTTCGGGAGAAGATCGAGAACAAGAAAGAATTTGGTCCCTCCTATCGAGCTCCGGTTCCTGTGCTTGGTGTGAAGGGCATGAGAACAGTCATTTTACCACCACTTCCAAGTCGTAAGGAAAACAGGTTTATCTCTATTGACAATGTCAAGATACACAGAGTGGCCGATTCTTCTTAGTATGACACCGGCAGTCTCCTGTCCTTCGATTGTGAGAAATTCTGTTTTGGCCACTGCTTATAATCCTGAGACAGAGGTGGCCATCGAGATGCCTGCAGTTTCCAGTCCTTTATTAAGTACTTTGCCTGGTACTAACGTTGATGAACTTGATTACACTTATCCTACTGACTTATCGATGCCTGATTTACAAACTCGTTTGGCCACAGAATCCAGATTTTCATTTGACTCTGTTTCACATATCTCAGGAAAACCCTCACGTTTGGCAGTTTATACAAGTTTGTTTAAGAAACATTTTTTTGATTCCCCCTTGGACATATATTTGGCTGGTACTTTTTTCAATTTACCTTTTTATGTCAATTGGTTTTGTGTTTTATTTTTTTCGAATCTTCAATGGACACTATGTCGAAGAGAAAACATGCATTCGACATTTAAATGGAACTTTGGCCCCCCTTTCCTCATCGCATTCAGCACACAGACTGAAAAGAGACTTGACTTTTGTTAACACCACTGCTTGGCCTGTCCTTGATGGGATTGTGTGGAATGGCGTTAAATTTCAAATCCATGGCCCTATTGAGGTTGTTAATGTCCCTAGTGTGCTCAGAGTTAACATGGGGGATGTAGTAAAACAAAACATACGTTCTGATGATTGGGATGTTCAGGCCGTAGAGGCATTGTTTTCTGATTTGAAATATTATGCTGCCTTTGATGCTGAAGATTTGTACTTAGAATCTGCTAATTATGGGGATTTATTTTGCTTCCAACATTTTGGCAATCACTACTTACATAAATAAAATTCCAGAAGGAGTGCTGTAAATTATACACAGTGGGAGCATTGCCCAGCGCCTATTCAAGGCAGTTCGAATACTTTTTTTAAAAAGTACACTTATTTTACTGACTTTAATCAATCTAATCCCGCTTCGTTTTATTTTAAAATGACATGGAAATCCGTGTCCAAAGTTAGACTTACCGATACTAAGTTAGTGTACTCGAAGTCCTCTCTAGACCAGCTGGCTGTTGGAGGCTACGAGTTGTGGAAGGAAACTATTGACTTGAAATCTGTTTGGGGTTCTAAAAATTGGCAGGCACGAGGAACTGAGGCTTTGCACCGTGCATGTCTCATCCCAAATCATATGTTGTTTTTGAATTCTACCGTTACTCAAACAAGATGCTTTGGATTGGCTACTTCTAAAAAATTAAATACTCCTTCCTTCCCTGATTTGAGGGAATATTCAGGTTGGGGTAATACTACAACATTTTCGATCAGAGAGTTACAATCTCTGTTGCTAAATTCTTCCTTTAATCCAGTTTGGACCCAAAAGGTTGGCTGATGTGGCACAGGAGTGCTGATTCGTGCCAGTGTCGGTTTCTGGGTTTAGCTGATGGCTTTACACAAGTCAGGACAGAACCCCGATGTGAGTCTGACCATTCTGTCACCACTTATTCAGTAGGCAAATTATGTCAGAATTGGCTTAAACATTCTGCCCTGGCATCGGTTAAACTGCATCTATCTAAGCTGACTGATGATGTGGATTTAAACGATTTCATAAAAGGTCCGGCTAGTGGTAGATCAAAAAGATGGATATATGCGATTTACAATGAAATCTGGAAAACATCACAGATTGAAGCGGCTACACGCCTTAGGGCTATTGATCAGGCTAATTTAGAAAAAGTGCTTGCAGTTGTTGATAATAGCATTAACATGCTTTCTTCCCGCATTTACACATTAGATAATATTGTGTCATCTGTTGTTGATATTGTGCAGGATGAGGTGTCTGTGTTGTACCATGGTCAAAATCAATTGCGTTCCATTATGCAATTTGCGTGGACCCTGCAGACGCTTAAATCTGGAAAAGTTCCTTGGAATTACATGAACGTGTCCTCCCTCTTTGCCCCTGTTAATTTGACTGACAAGCAGCGCTTACTTTCAATGCGAGATGCATCCTTTTCCATGTTACACATTCTCTGTGGCAGAAGCCTCTGCAGCAACGTGGCTTGTCCACGGGTTAATCACATTACCATTTGCTTTGTTTAAATTCACAAATTGTATGCGATATATTGCGATAGGCCGATATGCCGATATGAACCACTGGGTAGTTTGTTTCTCCATGAAGCCTGGTCGCTTCCTTTTACTTACAGATGCCTTAAAGATGGACAAGAAGTGTATCTTAAAGGTGAAGAGTGTACAGAAACACCGGATCACTCATTAATGTGTAGACATATTCAATTACACTGTTCTTGTAACCAAGAACGGCCAAATTTAGCCTGTGTTTTGAAAGGAACTCCCATTTCCGCAATCGTCCCCACTTTCACATTACTGGCAAATGGCAATTATTTACTTTTAAATAATGAGGATTGTTGAGGGTTAATTAGAGGTGTTGCTTATGTGGTTACTGTATCTGAACGTGTGGTTTGCTGCAAAAATGTTTTGTACCCACCCACGCATGAGAACTCGGATGTTTCCATCTGGCCGCGAATTCCAACCTTGACGGCAGAGTTCAATGGAATGAGTAGAATAAGAGCCCTTTTGTCCCAAAAAGAAGTGACCCTGAGTTCGGCTCGTGAAACATTTGTCCTTCACGTTGCTAACACCCGCACAGAGGTGCAGGCACTATTAAATACTGACTTGCCATTGCATTTCAGTGAGCTGATTCATTCAATCTTTAACGCGTCCTCCACTTCTGGCCTCGCACACTTTTTTAAGATAGTTAGCAGCGGGCTTGTGACTTCCTTTGAAAATATATTTGGAGTCATTCCTGCTTTCTTTCATTCTATATTTTCAAGCCTATTTGGTTTATTTCCTGTTTTGCTGGCGCTGGCTGCAGGCGTTCTGGTGATATTTTGTTTTATTAAAAATGAATGCCCATCCTGTGTTACACGCCGCACAGCCCCACCTGGCAATGTTTCGCAACAGGATGCTTGAGTACTATGGCACGTTGCCGCTTGCGACCTTAAGCGCGGCATATGGATTATTGTTTCAATTTTCCTATTTCACATGTGTCCAGCCTGTGTTTCATTGCCTGAGCTGCGATTTCGAGTGGGCCCTTGATTTGTGTCTCTGCAAGACGGTGTCTCCGGACGTCGATTTTAATCAACTAATGAGTCCCTTAGATACTCATGAGTTGTTTTGTTCTGACAAAAGGATTATGGCCTTGGCAGCGATGCATGGACTAATGGGTCGTTGGAACATACTTGCAGCAGCGCAAGATTTCATGGCACACAGTTTCATTGAGAACCCACTGAGTTGTCCTCTGATGATGCTAGAGGCTCCGGTACTGGATGAGCACGTATGTTCTTTCCCACTATTAAATTGGATGGCTGAACTGTTCTCGGATGATGACAGTGACTTCCTGCTGGAGGCTGTTGCTGCATATTTTGCATATTCAGTCTTGTCCTAAAGGCTTTTTGAAGTTTTCATGACAAACCGTTCTACTTACAATTTTTTTTTTAAATTATGCGTGAATGTTTTCACCACCCAGACCTATTGACTTGAGTAAAAGTGAAAAATGGATTGGCAAGTTGGAATTTTTTTAATTTGACTTATGAAAACGTTTTTTCAACCGATTTTAAAATTTGACCTGGCTCATCGTTCTTGAACTCTGTTTTCATGATCTCCCCCTTGCCTTATCGTATCTTATCTTGTCTTATCCATGCTCGGATCATGGGGGTATGTCATATAGTTACTGCTTGCCTATATAACGTGTTAAGTTATTAAATGTTTAAACGCCATTTTACCTTTTGCTGCTTCTGCACACGACACATAATTGTTGTTTTAGCTTTCAGCCTAGAAGAGCGTTGTGATTTACACGAGAATAATATGTTATTGCTCTGATATCAGCTTCGCTTGGTAAACTGTGTCTGTACAGTGAGTGCTGAAGCCTTCAAGGATAACTCGACACAGTATTGTTGTGAGGTCTGATCGTCGCACCTTCCTAGACATAACATAAATGCAGCTGCTGCGAAAATCTAGCTTTAGGCGCGTTTTATATTGCTTTGCATAGAACACACAAAACACGCACTTGTAGGTGCTTCGCATGCAGAGAGCTGGTGGAAGATGATGTGATCCCTAACCACTAGGATCTTGAGGTATGGGGCCGCCCTGCTAAAACCCAAAGAGACCTTCCTAGATATAATATAATATACTAGATAGGGAGGGTGAGAATTAGGTGTTGTTAAACCCTATTCATTTCAGCATTTTAGCATGTTGTCACCTTTTGCATTCTATGGACTAGTAACTATGCTGATAACTTTGATTCTTATAATATGTTTGCTTGTATTATCTAAGATACTGCTTTTGAGAATTCTGCATTAGTAAATAAATATTTCAAATGTGCACGCGTCCTCATTTACTCCTTGTTCTGGATTGAAATGATTGTATAACGAAAGAGTGTTCATGTGTTCCACGTGACCTGAGGTATTCTAAGTTCATGTTCTGGTTTGTCTAAACATTGGGAGTTTGTAATGACCAATGAGACACTGTAGCTAGCTCGGTAAGGGGATTTTGGGTACTAAGGTGAGTTTTGGCACACCCTAATTCACTGAGGTTCCAAGTCTCTATGCACAGTTCTGTAGGAGAACGAAATCCCTGCTACAACATTACCCACACTGCCCCACCCTGCAGAGCAATGCGTAATGGCCCGCAGGCGGCGCACTACATGTGAACTTGCGCGCGGCAGTGTGAGCCCAACCTCTGTCTCTGAGGTCGAAGGCCTGTTTTAATAATGGCCTGCTGCCCGTGCACCGAGCCAGCCTTTGCGGTTCATGGGCGGCAGGTCATTATCAATATTAAAATGCCCCTCTGCCTTGAAGCAAGTTAATATTTATTTGGCCCCAGAGTAAAGCCAGTCTGCATTGTGCTGAGGGGGCCCCAGACTCAGGGGCCTCCCTGCTCCGCAGGGGCTGCGGGGGCCTGTGTTATGTCCCTGCTTTCATTTAAGGTCCTACGCCAACAGTTTGGCCTACCAGACACCGACAAATTGACCTGTACAGACATTAGATTCTTCATCCGGCTATGAAAGAAGGGCTCTGTCACACTGCTAGAGAAATGGTTTATAGACAGACCTCATATTGAAACCTTCATGTCCTTCTTGTATATATTTTTAACTGATAGTACATTCCAGGAGAGGAATTAGCCCACAAAAAGCATGGAAAACTCTGTGAAAGGATGTGCATGCTTGCTACATATGTCCACTTACAACAACATAATGACCTATTAGCTTAAAACCCCAGAAAGACTGGGTAGGTGGATTACTTCTAAGAGGGCATCCTGACGGAAGGTTGGCCGGGCAGTGGAAACCCTTCTATACCTCTTATGAAAATACCCCAGATGATGAAGATTCTGGGAAACTGTAATAGCCAATGGGAATAGAGTCTTTAAAGTGCAGGTTCCACTGGATCTGGGAGTGATTCTTTTGGACAGGCCATTTCTGTCCAGTAGATCACCGAAATCAGTCTGAGGTATACAGCTGGTAATGGCCCTTGTGACGGTGGTGCAGATGATACAGACATTCTTGGCTACGGACAAGATACCCTCACATTCCGCCAGCATTGCAAAAAGTATGGAGCCCATATCTATCGAAAAGTTAATGCTTTCAGTGGCCAACAGACTCAAAATTCACAACACTACATGGCAAACATATATAAAGCTGTTGGCATATGAATTCATAGAGCTTCTTTATTCAAAGTAACTTAATGTACTGCTTAAAGTACCAGAGGATACCACACAAACGATTAACTGTAGGCCACAGGCCCACTCTCGCCCAATAATATTATTTCATCTGGGAGATGGGATCTGGACCCTAGGGGCAGCGTCACCACAAAGAAAGTACTCCAGATATGTGGAATTGACTACATAAGCTGACCATGGGAAAGGGGGCAGTATGCAGGGGATGTTCTTTTGGGTTGGGTTTTGCTTTACAGTACAAAACAGCTTTCCTCACTGGCTTGATGGTTATAGGTGATGGTATGTGTCAAAGATTGAAAATAAAAATGCAGTTAAACCTAAGAATGTGAGCAAATCCAGAAAGATGAAAAAAATACATTAATCTACCCACAGTGTTGGAAGACACAGCATCTGATCTTCAAGATGGGAGACCAAGTTCTTTTTAAAAAGTGACACCTGGGGGCTAGTTTAGAACACCATTTGAGAGAGTAATAAACATTTCCAGAGCACCAGAAACATTTCAAATATCAAGCCCCGTCAATTCGACAGGTCCAATAATTGTCATCCAAAGAACAAAAGAATATTAATAATAATGACACTTGTAAAGCTCAACAGCTACCTCAAACAGAGGTGTCCCGGCGGTCTAGCGCAAGGTAGTACACAGATGGAAAGCTTAGAGCAAAGGCCCACCCCTACTCTGACCTAAAGTGTCAAGTCTTGATCACTTTCCTAATATGCGGTTCTGAATCAATGTTGCGGAAGTCAATTGGCAGAGAGTTCCATAATTTGGCTGCCCGACCATGAAGGATCTGCCACTTCAATGAGCCTTCCTAAAGCAAGGGATGCAGAGCAGCTTTTGTGAGTTGGACCTTAGTGAGCGCGTCTGCTTGTAACAGCATAACCTCTGTTTCAAGTAGTTGGGGCAGTTACCATGCATAGCTCAAAAAGCCATAGTCAGAGCCTTGAACTCAAATCTTTTCGCCACCAGTAACCAGTGGAGCTCTTTTTAATGCGGAGAGACATGATGGCGGAATAATACACGCCTAATCAGTCTCACAGCCGCCTGTTGGACCATCTGCAGTCATCTGATTAAGTACTTTGGCAGGCCCAAAAAGAGGCCATTTGCATAGTCCAGCCTAGATGTCACCATGGCATGGACTATGATTTTACGGCACTCCTCTGCAACAGATGCAGAAATTTCCACAAGTTTTTCAGTTTACTAAAGCAGGTGGCTGTCACCTGCCGTATTTGAGCCAAAAATGAAAGATCAGCCTCCAATTTCATTCCTAAGTTTTTGATAATCGCTGCAGATCAGGTGCTGGGGGCGACTTCTTCCCAAAAAACATCACCTCCTTTTTTCCTGCGTTAAGTTTGAGTTCATTATTGGCCATCCACAGCACAATGTCTCTCATGCAGCCCTTGAAACTTTTGAAGGAGTCCTCAGTCTACTCTTTAAAAGAAAAAAGCAACTGGGTGTCATTGGCGTACGAAATCGCCTTCACCCCCCAATTGGCTATCAGCGAGAACAGCTGAGCCAAATAAAGATTAAATAAAAGTGGACTCAAAGCTGACCCATGAGGAACTCTGCACCAAAGATGTTTCGGTTTGAACTGATAGGCTTGCAGAGCGTGATATTCAATGAATAAGAGTCCAAAGTATGAAGAAACTGTGTGGATCTGAAAGTCCCAGACTTTTTTTTTCTTTAGGCACTCGATTTGTTTGAAATCCAAAACTGAAACGCCAGGACGCTCCTTCGCTGGAGCATCTGTGCGCATTAAAAATGTAAACAACATAACATAACATAACATAACAAACAGCCGACACGTGTTTCGTTGTTTGACAACTTTTTCAAGGCTGTAGGTTTAAGAAACACATATTTTAAGACCACTATTCATTCTCAATTATTTCAATTAGTCACAGGGTATATATAATTTGACAAAAAGGAATCTATAAGACAACAACCAGCATATAAAACCTTAGTCCTGCTACAAATTAGTGAAGGAAGTGATTTGGGGAAAGATCCCCAGGATGGAAATCTCTGTTTTGGGGTGTGATGGTGATAGTTATAAAGAAATAAGAGAAAAGAGAGAGCGAACCTTGAGTTTTATCCCAGAGAAACATCAGAGTTCAGAGTGCACAAAACGCCCATTTGTGTTTTGAACTAAAGTGAACCTATAAGCAATAATTATTATATCCCAAGTGTGAAATCAGAAAAAATACACATATTAACTACCTAAAAAATTTATTTGGAGAGAGTACGCTCCTAAATGTGTCTAGCTAATAAAATGTTATTTGCTTAAGCGTACCTCGGTGCCCGAGGACAGGATTCAATTGATTTAGGACCGTTTATTTAAGTCAAATAGTCTGCAGAAGAGATCCAGTAGTTTCAAACTAAATATTTTTGCGCTAGGAAAGAAAAAACAGTCAATAATGTTCACAAAAGTAATGCAAAAACGCCACTCAAACAGAACAAACTGTGAAAAAATCTCTTAAGTTGTAATTCAAACAGTCCATGTACATTCGAGAGCATATCATTCAGTAAGTTATTAAATAACCAGAATGGTTTTGGTTTCATCTGTTTGTCATACTTGTTTAAATACACATTTTATAAAACTGAATGAAAACTCTTCAAAAGTTTCGAAAACTAAACACCACAAAAATCAGTGTCAGGACCAAAGTGTGTCATTTGGTTTAGCATTCAGTTAGCAAAGTGGATCATTTGCTATACTCACTTGCCAAAACACATATGATACACATTCTAAACATGAAGAGGGGAAGATGCACCAGACGGCTAACGCCATCTTACCTAAGGTCAAAGAACCAACATCATAGTGAAGAAATTGCAACGAAAACGGCTATAATGAGCTGGTAATTAACAGGTGTTACCTTAGCTGAAAAGGCAACAGAAGATGAGAGGAAGCATGAAAAAGCTCTCCAATGCACCACCTAATAATACCGTCCAAACATATCCTTGCCAGAAGTAAAAAGTGAAGCAAACGCTTCACTGTCAGTGTAGACGTAAGCAAGGTATGGTCACTGACAAACCAGGGTTAATTTACAAAAGAGGTACAAGCTTATGTGACATACTGTGCCCTAGTTTCTATAATCTCAAAAAGACAAACACAGGCTTAGATTGGTTACCGTCTTAACCAAAGCGTTTTTATAAATGCGGACATTGCAATATGTGTCAATACACCCTGGATAAGACCAAAGGTTTCCAGTATAATATGACTTTTGAACATTTAATAGACACCTTTATAAATTGTAACACCAAAGTTGTGGTCTACTGTGTCCTGTGTGTATGTAAAAGCATCTATATTGGTACTATTCGCCCCTTAAAAGAAAGGATTCAAGAACATATTCGTGCCATCAGGAACGATAACAAAAATTATCCTCTAGCTGTACACTTTAACACTTACCATGGTCAGCAGATTTGCCGCTAATAAGATTTCATGATGTGGGGATTGCACCGGATCACCCTAGAAAAGGGGACAGAATAAAATTGCTGAGACAACTAGAGACAGGCTGGATCACTAAACCTAGGGCTGTGGACTATGGCTTAAATGTAGATAGAGAACTTTATGTATTTTTAAATGATTTATATACTCTGTCTTAACATTCCCTTCACATCAATCTGTGGGGGCGTTTTACTCAAATTGGCCAATTACATTGGAATACATGTTTAGATCTACTTTTAAGCATACCAAAATATGTTGAGATGGCCCATAGGTGACCATTTGATAGTTCTATGGTATAATATACTGTTTTGTCTGCACAATACATGATCTATAGGACTTATCAAGAGTTCATTGTTAATGGTTTTGAAACATTAAAAATGTAAAATGAGAAATATTTATAAGCTTCACCAACATTCTTTCATTTATTTTTATATTTTTTAATTAGAAGTATCCCTTGCCCAATGAGCATTACATTTATTGAGATGCAAATGTCTTTTTCCAGTTGAATAAGTGCTAATAGATATGCTCTTTTCATTATGGCGCTTCTTGGGACTAATATTTCCTTCCTCGTTTTCAGGCCTTTCTTTTTTGTTTTAACTATTGCATGTGTGTTTACCTAATATCACGTGGAACAGTTTTAGACACACCCTCTTATTGGTTTGCTCCAGGTGGAACCTTTATATTATGTTCTACTGTTGGGACTTGGTGATAATTTGATACGTCAAATATGGCGCCCATTAAGACGGACAGTCCAGCCGTCGACACTTACACTTTTGCTTTGCTCCGGCTGAACCTCTACACCTTATCTTATTGTTGCAGATTTTGTGAGAACTTGACGCGTAAACATGATGCCCATTTTCCAAGATGGAGTTGCGAGCCGTCTTTACTATTACTTAATTTTTTACCATACCTTGCTCGTATCTACACTGACAATGCCACTGGTAAGAGTTGGCTTCACTTTTTACTTCTGGCAAGGATATGGTTGGACTGTATTAAGTAGTGTAATGGACACTTTTTTCATGCTTTCTCTTATCTCCTGTTGCTTTTTCAGCTACTGTAACACCTGTTAATTACCAGCTCATTGTAGCCATTTTCAGTACAATGTCTTCACTATGATGTTGGTTCTTTGACCACAGGTAAGATGGCGTTAGCCGTCTGGTGCAATCCCCCCTCTTCATGTTTAGAATGTGTATCAAATGTGTTTTGGCAAGTGCGTATAACAAATGATCCACTTTGCTAACTGAATGCTAAACCAAATTACACATTTTAGTCCTAACACCGACTTCGTGGTGTTTAGTTTTTGATACTTTTAGAGAGTTTTTATTCCAGTTTTCACTATGTATATTTTAGATATGATTTAACAATTATGACAAACGGATGAAACCAAGACCATTGTGGTCATTGATTGACTTACTACTCTCGACTGTACATGGACTGTTTGAATTACAACTTTGGAGATTTTTTCACAGTTTGTCCTGTTTGTGTGGTGTTTTTGTGTTACTTTTTTGAACATTTATGGTTGGTTTTTTCTTTTCTAGCGCCAAAATAACGTATTTGATACTACTGGATCGCTTCTGCAGACTATTTGACTTAAATAAACGGTCCTAAATCAATTAATTCCTGTCCTCGAGGCACCGAGGTACGCTTGAGCAAATTACATTTCATTTTCTAGATGAATTTAAGAGTGTACTGTCTCTGAATACTTTTTTGAGGTAGTCACCATACATATTTTTTCTGGTTTGACCCTTGAGATATAATATTTATTACTCATAGGTTCACTATAATGGGGTGTTCTGAACTCTGATGGTTTCTCTGGGATAAAACTCTAGGTTTGTGTTTCGCTTTCTCTTTTCTCCTATTTCTTTATTACTAACACCCCAAAGCAAAGATTTCCATCCTTGGGTTCTTTCCCAGGTTCAGGTCCTCCTCTTTTGATCTTCTGACTAATTTGTAGCTGGAATATTGCTCTATAAGCTTCTATTTTGGCTTATTGATTCCTTTATGTCAAATTATATATACACCCTGTGACTAATTAAAATAATTGAGATTGTATAGTGGTAATAAAATATTTATTCCTTAAACCTACAGCCTTGAAAAAGTCGTCAAACGATGAAACGTGTCTGCTGTTTCAGTTTTGGATTTCAATTAAATCGAGTTCTTAAAGAAATAAAAAGCTTTTTGACTTTCAGATCCACACAGTGTCTTCATACTTTGGACTCTTATTCATTGATTATCATCCTTTTGTTCCTTGGATGACAATTATGGGACCTGTCGGATTGACAGTCCTTGATATTTAACATTTTTGTGGTGCTCTGGAAATGTTTATTACGTTATGAATAGTCAAAAGTGTTTCTTTTTGATATTTGATGAACTCTAGAATGGTGACATCGTGTTGTTTGTCCATTCTAGCACACGTTACATAAATCTTTTGATTGCATCTTTACACTTTTCTTGAATTTGTGATGTGCGAGCTGAATTGTTTGACCACTGCCAACACTTTTTGTTTATACCTTTTGAGAGAAGCCAATGGATTTTTACTACAGCTACAGGGACAATGGCCATGACAAAACGTAGCTATGAGACAACTATCCTGCAATATGTCTGTGACGAAGAGGCTGATGAAAGGGAGCCAGATGAGGAGGAGCAACCCTAGTTATCCGTAGCAGCTGCTCCTCCGCTATGGTGGGGGAGCAACACCCTCCCATCTGCCAGCTGCCCCAATACGGCAAGAAAGGAAACATAAAACGATAATAAACACAATGTATTATCGTTTTATTTTTCCTTTCCTGCCAATTTTTGGGGGTGGGGCGATGGGGATGACAGGCTGCAGGAGGAGTGGTAAGTGCACTGTGATCAGTGCGCATGGCACTTTGGATGACCGTCTCACGCCAGCCAAACCATCATGCGCACTGAAGCTGTCTCCAACCCGAGCTGCTTTGTTGGAGACAGCACACGCAGGATCCCAGTCTCAGTGGGAGCATAATTCAGAGCTCTCAGGCCTTCCAGCAGCATGAGAGCAGCATCAGGAGGGGCCGCAGTGGAGTCTGGGAGACTGTGCCTGCAGTAGAGAGAAACAGAAGAGCACGACCGGCTGCAGGTAAGTTTTTTTATATTTTATTTTGTCATTTGTCTCTGTCATTCTCCGACCTCTTCCCCCCGTCTGCTACTCTTTGACAACACCAGCGGCTATTGCTTTTTCATCATTCCCTTGCTGGCTCGCAACACATTGTGCCCGACATCATCTGAAAATTAATTGAGAAAAGGAAATATATTAGAAACAAGATGGACAAAGAAACATAGAAGGAAAAGACATAGCAACAGACAAAGCACTTGGGGTCTGATTTAGATATAGGCAAAGGGCCCATGGGTCTACCAATGGGACAGAGTAAATTACTCCATTTCCATGTCAGAGAGGCCGCCTGCCTAATTTATAAATGACCAACAAGCTGGCGTTTATTTATAAAAGAATTGGTATGAAACGCCCTCATTGCGGTTCATGTCAATGCATTTTACTGTTTGCTGCAGGACTGTGACAGAGGATGCTGCCCTGAAGTGATGGAGCAAGGTTTAGTGTGTAAAGAGACTTGCTCGGATTCAATCCTCTCAAAATAACATATAATGTATTAATAAACATGTTTCGTATTACTAATAATTGCACTACACAACATTTCTAGTATTTAGAGGAAGCTTATCTATGTGCTTTTACTAACAGTAACTCGAGTGTCCTAATATGGCCGCTGCAATGTGGGAACTTTTCTGCGCATGCGTCTGTCACACTCACGTGATATGACGTACTCTCTGCTTTGGTGGGAAAACTTTGCTTCTGCGCACTAGAACTAAAGATGGCTGCTTCATGTTTCACATACTAAAGCGCCTGCTGCTGCTTAAACTAAAAACCTTGTTCGTTCTGCCTAATCACTATCGCTATAGTAGAGTAGAGATAAGTGGTATACAGTGCATTCATTTATTCTTGTTATAAAACCGTTTCTCTTTGACTTTGCTATTAGCTCGTATTTGGGCCTGATGTGTCATTGCTGAACTCCATCTTGAAACTCTCATCGCGCATGTGCTGAATTCTCCCGAGTGCACAAGCCATGGCATTGAATCCATGCCAGTGACAGTCTTGCCTGCGATGCACCTGAGAAAATGAACTATTGACCCTCAGAAAGGAAGACAACTTACAAATCTTCTTATACATTGTATTTGTTATTGAAACATCCATTGTTGGGTGGAATAAAAGTGCATGGGAAAATAAAATTATGGGAGGGGACATTAATTTGAATGAAATTATCTCATAAAAGGTATGGTGTGATGACCTCTCCTCGCTTTTGACCAATCAAATTGAGGGAACACATAAACTTGCAACACTGGGGGGTGGTACATTGCCCTGGAAAATGGTATATCTAAGGTAGGCTTAGCTAGTTAGACTGTACGACTTGTCTGGATAGCTGTTCTGTCACTAACCCAACGCAATCAATAGGCGATCGAGAGCAGAGGTGCTGGCGGAGCACTCTGTCAGAAGAATCGATAACACAATCGGGGTTTTGGGAAGAAATTCGATAACCCAATCATGGTCCGACTGTTAGCTGCAGAGAGGGGTGTGACGCTGGCATTGCACTTTAGCTGTGGGTGTCGGTCCTTACCTGCGTTGGTCCTGTCCTGATCCAATTTTGTCCGTACCTGTCTTGATTCTGGTCTGCTCCTGTCCTGTTGGCATCTGAACTATCGGGGGTCCTGTCCTTTATCCCAGCGCGTGGCCAGGGTTGGTCTTCACACCATTTTAGGTAAATATTCATTTGTGTGGGTATGTCATTGTACTGTTTCCCTTTTCTTACCCTTCCTATGTTTCAATGCTTAGAGAAAGTCTCGTAATATTTTCACATCATCTTGCTTTGATCATATTCTTTCTAATTGAAAGAGCTTTAATTGAATTGGTAAGGATTCTGACGTTTAAGAATTTACATAGATAAAGTGTTTAAAACTTTCCTGATTCTGTGGTTATTTTTATGAACGCAAATGTTTATTTACTGCCTATTATGCTAACTCCCTTGATCCCTTAGGATTTTAGGTACCAGTGACAAGGATTGGTAAGTCAATGGTATAGGTCCTAAAAGGTTATTTAAAATTCTGATTAGCGTAGGTTTACCTGTTCTAAGTGTGTATGTTTTTATGGGCCCAGGTGAATATGGTAAAATGAGCAGGTGAGTATTTGATTTGTATAGATTTTATGTATTAACCAAAAACGTTTGTATTGTTCTATGTTTATTTGGTATCCCCTGGGGCAGAATAGCGGGTGGTAAATAGAATCCACACTGCAGTGAGGTCACTTGCCTAAGGAAGTAAGTACGTATAAAGTTAGGTAGAACTTGAAGCTCTAATTAGGGTTTTCTGTATAAATGTGTGAATAAATGATATCAAAAGAGTTCGCTGGTGAAACTTTGGCCTTATATCACCTAGAAAGGGTAAGCCTGAGGGAGTAACAGGTTCTCTTATGCTTGTGTGAAGAGTAAGCGGATGGGATTGACCGCAGTGTATGAGGAGTAAGCGGAAGCGATTTACTCGCAGTGAGTGAAAATGATCTTTCCTTTGAATTAGTCACTCAGGCACATTTGCGAATGTTTTTACGTTGGTAATTAATGAATTTTGCATTTAAAAGTGAAAAGAAATAAGTTGTCGTATTCCCTTGCAAAGAAGGGAGTCAGTTGAGGTGCTGCGCTGACGTCACCAAGAGCCGCACTGGTATTGGTCAAGACAGCGGGTGTGTAGCTGAGATAATAATTGTGAGGGGTGAGTGCAGGAGCGTGGGAACTTGTCTCGCGAGAAAAGCCACGCAATTACTGGTTGAAATTTATTTGAATTCTAATCACTGATTGGTTATTGAAAAACTGGCTGGTATTGGTGAAACATTTAGTAAACAGTTGAGTATAGCTGCACATTAATGTCATCAGTACAAATAATATGTAGCATATATATCCAGCAATTATAGGAAACAGATCCGATAGGAGGTAATTAGGTTTTGCGCAAGAGCAATACATAAGAAGAAGACCTCATATCATGTAAGGAGGGAAGAGAAAAAGTTTGCTTTGAAAGAAAATTAAGAATTTCTTGAAGAAAGATAAAACGATTAAAACAAGAAAAGGGATTATTATTCCACCACCAAATACGCCCGCATCATTCTTGATGGTAGAAAGGGGCTGTCTTGTGCGTTTAGAGAACTGGATGGATTACACTAAAGATGATGGGGTTTTGGCATTTCCAAATTTTTTTACTTTTAATGGTAGAATTTTGTATAATCTGAGAACACGCCTGAATCATTTAGATCCCAGATCTAGATTAACCCAGTACGAAGCATTAGAAGAATGGAAAACTGAGGCTTTTGAGCGAGATAGACCCAGAAGAGACAGAAATTGGAGTAAATGTTATCTCAGATTTCCTAAAGTGACAAGAAATAAGCAAATGAAGAAATGGAGACAGTCTATGTTAGTGGAAGGATTATATCCTGTACTGACTTTGGAAGAACCATCAGGAAGCAAGTGCACAGAGAAAAATAAGAATTTAATGACTAGTGGTGACTCTGATGATGATTATCTGGAGGATTTGTTAATGAAAAATCCGCCACCTTACCATGAGGAAGCAGGTAGAGTTAACCCTTGTGCCCCGGTTTTAACATCACCTTTGGTTCTACAAGTTGTACATGAACCCTCACTAGAAAAAGTATTACAGGAAAGGGAAAGAGAGGCAATAAATAAACAGAGAAGTGAATTGATTCAGAAAATTTCCCAATTGAATACAAGTCCTGAAGCCTTAACTATACCGGTAACTATAGGTCCTGTTGTTCCCTTGTATGGATATAAACAGATCTGTCCTAAAACTCCTGTTCTGACCACACCTGTAGTACAGCCTAGAAAGGAAACCTTGATTATTGATGACCAAGCAAGTGAGTGCGAGTCGGTAATATCCCTAATGGATTTTCCTATCAGGGAACCCGGAGGTAGCTCAAACAGGAAAAACACTCCCGGAAGCCATAGAGAAGTAAGAATGGAGACATCCTCAGGAACAAGAAGTGCTACTGAATAAATAGAAAGGTGGTCTCGAGAAATTGAAAAGCGAAAATCATAGCCAAAAGCATTGGATATTTTCAAAGAAGGGTTGAATTGGAAGAATTGCTTGCTGGAAATGTGGGGTTGGAAAGATTAAATACATTCAGTGAGGATGAAATTTTGTTTATATGTCGAAGTATTACTTGAAATACAAAAATTTTCCATGAGAAATTAATGAATTTGACTTTGGAGATGGGAATTGATATTGGAAAATCTAAAGTGTTACAGACAACTTATCGAGCTGAATTTTCTGACAAAGATTTAGAAAACATGAATGTGTCAGGACAAAAAGTGCAAATAAAGGAATTATTGTCATTGTTGCAAAAGTGGGGTGATTTAGACAAGTGGAAAGCTAGATGGACAAAGAAAAAAGAGGAAGCCCAAGCGAAAAGCACGACAACTGAATATTTATTAAAAGAACCAGAAAAGGTAGAAAGTTTGTGTCCAATGAGAGAAGTGCCAGGAGGAGGGTATGTACATGTCCCATGGTCCTGACAGGATATGTTATCATTTACAAATGATTACCCAAAACTCAGAGAGAAACCTGTAGAGTGGTACAGGCAAGTCGAAAGATTTGTAAAAGTTTCAAAGGTATAGTTGAAAGATTTAGATGGGTTGTTTGATATTGTAGTCCCCGCAGATTTGTGGACAGAATGTAAGATCACCATAGATTGGCCCAGTGACGAGTAGCCAAGAGATCCAAAGACAGGAACCCCCTCAGATGATGTGGTGAAAAAGTACCATCAAGTCATAACCATTCTGAAAGGGAAAATATCCCCCAAAAAAACAGATTGGACAAGAATAGACAGAACTACCCAAAATAAAGATGAATCAGTACATGCATATTATGAGCGCCTTTTACAGGTATTCATGCAGTACAGTGTGTTGGAAAACATTGATACACAAGACCTGACACATTTTATTTATCGGTTTGTGCCAGGGTTAAGGTCAGACATTTTGCAAATGATTGAAGATCATAAAATCTGCTGGCAGGCCAAGCCTGTTGATGAAATACTTAAGTATGCAAAATATTGTGGGGATGAAATTGGCAATAAATGAAAGAATTTAGAAGAAAAGGTAATGTGGGCCAAGTAAAGTTAGCAGAGCAACAGGAACTCCAGTTAAATCAAATGAAAAATAATCAGAATCAAGGAGAAGGAAATGGGGGTAAACCGAGAGGAAGAATGAACAGAGAGGAGGCAAATAAAAAGTTTCCTTGTCATGGGTGCAGAAAAATGGGGCATTGGAGGAACGAGTGTAAGGCTGTACTGAGTAAAAATGTAAAAACTGACAATTTGAATCCACAGACGCAGAATGGGGTGTCAAGGAAGCAACAGCAACAGGTAATACAAAACCAGTTACCACTTGCACCTATGCCAGATTCTGGTAGCCAAGCTAAATACAGTGTGGATGCCACAAATTGGGAGGGAAATGGAAGGAGTGACGCAGTGACATCACAATTTCTTTTGAGTGATGCATTTTTCGAGGAAGATAGTTACTGACAGTGCCTGAGAGGGGCGGATGAGGAGTGCATACTTGGCGCATCCTTGCCGGTAGATCAGTCAGGTCCATACATTGAGGGAAAAGTTGAGGGAAATGATGTTACCTTTTTGTTGGATACTGGCACTACCCGTTCTACTGTGAGAACAGCAGACGAACCAAATCTACCCCTCTCAGGAGAAGCGATCCAAGTAGTGGGCGTTTCTAATAAATAAATTAGTACTCCTGTTACAGAATCAATGGAAGTCAGAATATGGAATGTTAAAGAAATGCATACATTTGTAGTGTGCGACTCCAGTCCAGTGAACCTTTTAGGTATGGACTTACTGTGCTTAGGTAGGGACTTACTGTGTAAAATGAATTGCACAATCTTTTGCACTCCAAGAGGTGTTGAAATTCAAACCCCAGAAGAAGATGGAGTTTGAGTTTTTAAATTAATGTTAGCCAAACAAGAAACTGAAAATAAAAAGATAATAGTGGAAGATCTACCAAAAGAATTACAACATACAGTGAATCCTGAAGTGTGGGATTTCACTGGAAAAGATGTAGGATTAATGGCAAATGTGGATCCAATAAAAGTGACAGTGAAAGAAGGTGCAGTTTACCCAAATATTCGACAATATAAAATGAGACCAGAAATAAAAGCAGGTGTTGCAGAAGTAATAAAGCGTTTGGTTGAACAAGTCATTTTACAAGAAATAATGAGCAGTCCATGTAATTCACCTATAATTGGCATAAAGAAACCAAGCAGAAAATATAGGGTCGTGCAAGACCTCCGCAAGGTTAATAAAATAGTTGTCCCATGTTGTCCAGTTGTGCCAACTCCTGCAGTGATTCTGTATCAGATACCATGGGGAGCCGCATGGTTCACGGTAATTGATTTGTGCCATGCATTCTTCTCCATACCATTACATCCAGATAGCAAATTTATTTTCTTGTTCAAATTCGACGACCATGGTTACGTTTGGAATCGTGTCCCTCAGGGGTACACAGAGAGTCCATTGATTTTCAATCAGATATTGAAAAAATGTCTTGAATCTCTGGTCCTGCCCGGACAGTCTGTTCTGGTGCAAATATAGACGACCTCTTGGTGGCGTCTAAAACTCGAAATGACTGTGTTATTGATACCATTGCATTGCTGAATCTTTTGGCTGAAGGAGGGCATAAAGTATCACCTGAAAAGTTACAATTCTGTACCACATCAGTACAATATCTGGGGCACCAGATAGAGAGAGGTGTCAGAAGAGTTACTTCCGAAAGAATCAAAATAATCAGAAACATGAATCTACCGCAAACACAGAAAGAAATCTGAATGTTTCTTGGAGTTGTAGGTTACTGTAGGCAATGGATTATGGGATTTACAGACCTAGCTAAACCCCTGACAACAAAGAGAGCGAAGGACCCAGTAGAGTGGGATGACGTAAATATTGACTGCCTTCTTGAAGCTGCAAGACTGCCTGCTCTCAGGTCCAGCCTTAGGGATGCCTGATTATTCAAAAGAATTTGCATTATTCTGTGACGCACGTGACAACTGTGCATTGTCTGTTCTGACTAAACTCATGGTCTAATGAGACGTTCTGTGGCATATTTTTCTGCTACACTGGATTCAGTGGCATCTGCAGTGCCGGGATGTCTGAGAGCAGTAGCTGCAACCTGCATCAGTGTTGAGCAAAGTGAATCCATCATTATGGGACACCCTGTAACTGTGTATGCCCCACATTCTATTAACAAGGAACACGTACTCAGTACTTAACTCCTAGTCGGCTGACTAAGTATGAGCAAATCCTTCTAGGTGCAGGGAATGTGACCATTGCCAGATGCACTGTTCTAAATCCAGCTACACTGTTACCTGATTCACACACTGTGCAGAGGTGAAAGGGGAAGTTGAGCATGATTGCATCAACCTCACAGAATACAGTACTAAGCCCCGTCCAGACATTAGAGAAGAGCCATTGCACATTGAGGAGGCAAGATGGCGTCCACGCTGGACACGTGAGCAAGCCGCTCCTGTCGGACCTCCCGGGGTATGAGGTTGTTTGCGGTGAAGACCGGAGCAGTTAGGCACTAATCAATTGGCGAACTGCTGGCTATAATTATTTCTGTTACCTCTGCTTTTGGCTGTATCGAGGCTGAATCGAGGGTGAGAAGGAGAAAGGAGAAAGGATAGTTTCTGCTGCCGAGGGTGATTCTCCTCGGACCTGTATGTTGGCTATTTGAACGGCCGCGGCGCTGGAAGCCTGGAGCACGCTGAGGGACTGGTGGGCGTTTCTCTTGAGGCAGGTCACTAGATACACCTGGAGCGCGGTATCCTGGGCTGCACTGAATCGTAGAGACGTACGAGACGCTCCACCGCGGCGGCAGCAGAAAGTGCTTGCTTAGAGGATGGGACCGAAAGGGCGAAGAGGTCGTGCGCAGGGAGCCGCCGCCGAAATAACGGAAGGAGTGGAGGGCACGAAGGAGATATCCTCGGCTTGTAAGGTGACCGAGCATGGTTCAGGGTTGGCCGCAGTGCGGCCCAAAGAGGGGGTGGCTGTTAGCTCGAGGAAGAAAATACCGGAGATGTTTTCCGCTATAAAAACCAAGGAAGCAGAAAAATTGCAGCAGAGTAAGCAGACCGAGACTCTTCTGATGACTCCCGGAGGTCAGGGGGCGGGGGCGGAGGGCATACAGAAGACCGCTTTCATCCAAGTCGTTGCTGTCTTATCACCCCCTGCCCCTGTTCCTGAAATAAGTGGTGACATAGTTAATGCTGAGGGGAGATTGAGAAATTCGAGCAATGCCCCCTCCCAGGATGTCGCAGCTTTGACACCTTTAACCTCTGTGTTAGATACTAATGTTTTACAGATCGCCTCGGAGGAAACTGAAGGTAGCTTGGCAACAGCAGTGAATTTGCCAAACAATGATGGGACAATGCTAGTGGTTAGAGGCGAGACGGATTCTGCTTATTTTTACTCTTTATCTGATCGATCTATGTCTTCCTCAGAGGATTTAGCTGAACTGTATGCTACTCGTATGAGTATGGAGGAAGGCAGGTTGGACGATGGTAGTGATCATAGTAGTATGAACGCTGATTTATTGGAGATAGAGGGCCCAGAGCCCGGTACTGTACGCAAGTTGCAGTTGGGCGCGAAAGATAAGGACAATGGCGTTCAAGAGGAAATTGAAGGCACCGATGGTGCAGCGGCTGCATTTGACTCAGAGTGGGAGGACATATCACTGGGTCTGATTTATCAGACGATGATGCAACACAGAGATGAGACACGAGAGGATAGTTTGAGAGTACAGAACTCATGTAAGAAGTTACACAATTCTGTAAGACGCTTGGTGAAGTCACACTCTGAGTTTTTGGCAAGGGCAACGGAGGCAGAATCACGTATCTCGTCCTTAGAAGATGAGGTAGCTCAACAAAAGAAGACTATTGACTTACATATGGCCACTAAGGAGGACATCAATTGGAAACTTGCAGAAATAATTTGAGATTTCTGCAGATCCCTGAAGGGAAAGAGGGGTCTGATACACGAGGGTTTATAGTCACGCTTCTAAGAAAAGCAATGCCAGATGTTATTAAATGGGACTGGGACTGGGATCGGGAGGTGGAGCGGGCCCATAGATTCCCATTTAAAGTTAATGAGCGTGATCAAAAGCCAAGAGCCATTCTGGTGGCTTTTAATAGCTTCCAAGCTCGTGAGGAGATATTTATGAAGGCTCAATCAGATAAAAAATGTTGTGCTTTAGACTTTGAATTTTCTGTGAGACCCGATTTGTGTAAACAATCTGTTGAAATACGATGGCAGCTTCGGCAGCTAATATCAGAGTTTCAAGCTAAAGGGATGCAAGCCTATCTGATGTTTCCAGCTAAATTAAAAGTTATTCACAGGGAACGCACAAGATTTTTTACAACTGCCAGCGCCGCCAAAGATTTCTTGGGGTCGTTGTAATTTGCGAGAGATACAAGTATGGATGTCAATAGAGCGTAGATAGCAAAGAGTCAGCAGTATCTGTACATTTTGTTTTGTTTCTTTGCTCTTGGCCATCATCGGGAGCAGTGGGATTGAGCATGGTGTAGATTTGATGGATGATACCCCGAGGGGGACGACAGGCAAGCTCGCATCACAGGACCATAAGTCCTAAAGCCTCTACAAAGGGAGAAGGGAAGGGAGGGGAGGTGGGCTGGGTCCAGAGGGTGGGGCAGGGGGGATGATGGGGGCACTTGGGGGTGTTTGTGGGGTAAAAACATGGGAAAAAAGTGTTCACAGCAATTTATATAGGGAAAATATGAAGGCAGGACAAAATAAAAAGAATGTGCTAGTATCCTCATTATCAGCTTTTTTTTTTTTTTAGATGCGCGGTAGATAGATGGGTGGCAGGCTATGGATCTGTACAATGGCAATGGCGAGTAAAGGGGTAAGAATCTGCTCGATGAATGTGTTTGGGCTGAATAACAACATAAAAAGACAAAATGTAGCTGCGGAACTGAAATATATTCGGCCAGACATATTGTGCATACAAGAAACTCACATTCCCTGGTCAAAAAGGGGAATGTTAAAGGAGCTAGGATTTACATTAGTGGCCGCGTCTGGCCAGTCCAGTATGATAAGGGGAGTAGCTATCCTTGTTAAACAAATTTATGCAAATATTGGTCGGAAATTAGTGGATAAAAATGGTGGGCTATCGTAGAGTGTAGGATTGAAGATAGACAGTTAACGCTATGCACAGTTTATGGAGCTAATTTGGATGATCCTGCTGCCCTGAATGAAATAAATTCAGAATTGGCTAATTTTTCACAACCAATAGTGCTTTGTGGGGATATGAATATAAATTTATTGAATAGTGCAATACAGGATGGTTTTGGAAATTATACAGGCCGGAAACCAATAGTGTATAAAGCTCTTGTTAACCTATTAAAAGATCAAGGCTTAGTTGATGTATGGGAACGGCTTAGGGGGGAAGATAACGGGTTTACATTTTATTCATATCCACATAAGAAGCTGGTTAGACTGGATTACTTTTTTGTACCGGAGAATATACTGGATGGGGCACTAATTAAAACCTATCCTAGGATTACATCTGATCATTCTCCTATTGTGATGGAAATACAGGGGAGTGTGAAGAACATACAGCGCTCCAATTTCTTTTATGACCGAAATCTGGGTTTGAACAAGGAATTTAAAGTGCATATGGATAGCTGGATTCAGTCTTTTTTTTAGCTACAATAAAGGGACTGCTAATGTCTGTACAGTCTGGGACACATTTAAAGCGGGATTCCGGGGTGAGTGTATTAGCTTTTCAATCTGGCAGCAAAAGACATTTAAAAAAGAGTTTGCCATGCTACATGATCAGTTAGCACAGGCTGAGACTTTATTAACGAGGGAAGTAGTTAACGGTAGGAAGGAGCTAGGGGAGGTTGAGAATAAGGTGGTTAAGGTCAGAGCTAACATTCATGGATTTTGGAGCACGGAGATTGCAAGAAAATTTTTAACATCTAAAATGCAAAGTCATGAGTTTGGGGAAAAAATGGGAGAAGGCTTGCGGTCAGATTGCGGATGAAGGAGTCAGCTAGGAATATTCATGCAATGAGGGATAGCCAGGGGGCATCTCACTCAGAGCCGCAGCAGATTCTTAATATATTTCAGGAGTTCTACTCTGAATTATATACTCAGGAAGGTGGGGTTGCTATGGGTACCGAATGGAGTGATAGGTTGGAAGTAGGCTTGAAGGTTCTAGAGCCTACGATTGCTGATCAATTGGACCTTCCCATAACAATGCTTGAGTTAGAATTGGCAGTAAAGAGTCTGGCAATCGGCAAGGCAGCAGGTCCTGACAGAATCCCCGCGGAGGTTTATAAACAGTTTTTCAATAATATTAAAGATGAATTATTGGTTGTAATGCAGATGGCACAGCGGGGAAGCCCTCCTAGCACCTGGTCGGAAGCGACCATCGCGGTATTCTGTAAGAAAGGCAAAGCCCCGGATTTGGTGGGATCTTATCGGCCTATATCCTTATTAAATGCTGACAGTAAAATTTATTCAAAGATTTTGGCCAATCGCTTGTCTGAAGTTATAACATCTTTAGTTTCTCGGCAACAGCATGGTTTCATACCTAAAAGAGGTACGGTAGATCATATAAACAAAGTCATCACGCTATTTGACATCGCGGCTGTGAATAATAAGGAATTAGCGCTTTTTTTGCTTGACGCAGAAAAAGCGTTTGATCGGTTGCATTGGGGTTATTTGTGGAGGCTCATGGCTAAAATGGGATTTGGTCAGAAATGTATTGTTTCAATTCAATCCCTTTATTTTACACCAAGGCCAGGATATCAGCCATGGGTTTACTTTCAGAATCTCTAAATATCACTTGAGGGACTCGCCAAGGGTGTCCTTGCTCTCCAATATTGTTTGCCTTGTACATTAATCCCTTTATAGAACCATTAAACCAAAACATACTTATTCCCCCTTTTCTTGTCTTTGAATATGTCTTTTCTGTTTTTGCCTATGCGGACGACATCGCTGTGGTAACAGTCAATCCGGGAACCGCTATTGTAGAGATTGAGAGGCTTGCAAAGGAGTTTGGAATGGTAACAGGGTACAAACTTAATGAATCGAAGACTCAGATCCTTTGCTCTGAAGCTTTAACCTGGGAAGATGAAAGAGTGGTTAAAGAAGTTACCTATCTTGGGATCTTGATTAAAGCCAATATGATGGAATTGGTTGATTCCAATTGGAATGATGTGTATGCTAAAATTAAGGTGTCTCTTGAGAGGTGGGAACGATTATATTTCACTATCATTGGACGCACTAATATTATTAAAATGAATGTCCTGCCTAAAGTCTTATACTTGTTTAGGTCGATCCCTTTGGAATTTCCCAAACACAGGATACAGGCTCTGCAATCCTTATGTGGAAAATTTATTTGGAGCCCTGGAAAGCCAAGGCGGGCTATGAAGCATATGATGTTACCTACAGAATGGGGGGGTTAGCGGTCCCGGATTTTTTTTCTTTATTATGTAGTTTGTTTTCTATTGAAAATGAGGATATTGATAACAGGGGGAGCAACTGATCATATGTTCAATTACCCATCAATTTTTGAAATTCTGCTAGGGCCCTGCGCTAAGCAGAGCCTATTTATTGAAATTGATGGTTGTTATTACAAGCGTACTCGCTTAAGGTGTTAATGGGTGCTCATAAGATTTTGAGATGGTTAGTTAGAATAATGGCTATTGGGAAATTTTCGTACTATACACCTTTTAAAGCATCTAGGATATTGCCTACGATATTCTCTGTTGGAATGTCACGAAAATGGCAGGAAAAGGGGGTGAGGTGGCTGGGCGATATCTGTTTGGAAGATGGCACGTGTAAATCTTTTGAGGAGTTAAGAGAACAGTTTTCTTTTCCCAGAGCTTATTTTTTTTAATTTTTGCAAATACGGGATTTTTTTGTAAGACAGAAGTTAATTTTGCAAATTAATTTAGTCATAGATGGGATTAATAAGCAGGTGAAAATAGGTTCTCTGTATCGGATACTATTAGGGGGAAAACGGATGATCTTGAGAAAGTGAGGGCAAAGTGGGCTAACAATCTAGGAGATTCAGAAATAGTGGTGGAAGATCTTCTTCTACTGTCAAAAGAGGCATTAATGTCTGCTAATTTAAAAGCCCAATTTTTTAAAACTTTGTTTGACCTATATTACACTCCTGAATGCATGGCCAAGTGGGGTGAGGGATTCGATAGTAAATGTTTTCGATGTAAAGCTGACCATGCAGCTAGTATTCATATTTTTTTCTCTTGTCCTAGGTTACATGGTTTTATAGGAGGAATTGAAAAACGAATCTATGCTGCTCTTGGGGAAAATTCCCATAGATAGCTCCTTGGAGAGGCTATAACCCTATCGTCATTTTTTTTTTCTATGACAGTGGCACGATTATGTATTGCTACTGAGTGGCTTCAGGAAAAGCCGCCTCTCTATCAACAATGGCAAGCAAGAATGTATAATTTATATAAATTGGAGTGGGGGCTTTTCTCAATCAGTGGATCAAGGAGGAAAAAGAAAATGGGTATGAAAATCTGGGGTGCCTTTTCAGATTATTATGAAGACTGAGAATGTATATAAATATGAATTGTATTTGTTAATAATGGATTTACACTGAGCACTACCCGTTATTTTTATTTTTATTTGACATATGTACAGTAATGACTACCCCCCTTTTTGATGAATTATGTTTTAGTGTATATACTGCCTATATAATGTTTGGGCTTTCACTCATATGCTGTATCAATGTATTGCTGTGAACTTATAAATAATAAAAAAAAATAAAAAAAAGAGAAGAGCCATTGCTAAAATCAGAATATGAGCTATTTGTGGATGGCTCATGCATGAGACACGACGAAGGAGGATTGAGTGCTGCTTATGCTGTGTGTACTTTGTGGGGTCCAGTTGAAGCATCCTTTTTACCCTGAGTCAAGTCTGCAAAAATAGCCGAATTAGTTGCATTGACAAGAGCCTGCAAATTTGGAAAAATTTGGGGAGTAACCATATACACTGACAGTCAGTATGGTTACGGGGTTGTGCATGACTTCGGCTAGCTTTGAATGCAAAGGGAGTTTCTGACTTCTTCGGGTACTCCTATTAAAAATGGACATTATGTAAAAGACTTGCTGGAAGCAATTCAATTGCCAAAAGAAGTGGCTGTGGTCAAGTGTGCTGCTCACAAATCTGGAAATGACAAAGTGACAGCTGGTAACAGATATGCTGACCAACTAGCCCAGCATTGTGCCAAACATAAGATGGCAATAAATAAGAAAATCGATGCATGTGGAAACAGCTGCCAACTTATGTTGCTAGAAAGAGTGAAAACATGGGAAGAAGTGAGAGATTTGCAAAATGAAGCAGAAATAAAGGAAAAGAAAGAGTGCGAGAAAATAGGATGTCGGAGGAGGGTTCAGGATGGTGTTATTATTTACCTTGATGGGAGACATGTGTTACAAGATTGTATGCTTGCTCCTGTGGCTAGGATATACCATGGAGATTCACACATAGGTAGGGATGCGATGGTTAGGTTATTCAGACAGAGTTGGTTGAATGCGAGATTCAGGAATGTAGCAGAGAGTCTTTGCCAGAGGTGCATAACCTGCCAACGAATTAATCCTGTTAAGAGAACTGTAGTGTTGCAAGAAAAGATTGGAAAGGCAGAAGGTCCCCTCATATGAATCCAGATTGATTTCATCCAGTTATCCCCTTGTCGAGGACTAAAATATGTCCTTGTCATTGTCTGCCTGTTTTCAAAATAGGTGGAAGCCTACCCTGCCCGCAGAAATGAAAGCCTCACTGTAGCCAAGCTCTTACTGTGGGAACTCATACCTAGGTTCGGTTTTCCAATAACAATTGAATGAGACCGAGGGTCTCATTTTAATAAATAAATAATTCATCTGATCTGTGAAGCATTCCAAATTGAGCAAAGGCTGCACTGTGCATACGGTCCAGAGGCTTCTGGAGTGGTAGAACAACTGAATGGCACAATCAAGTCACGATTGGGAAAGTTTTATGAATCTACCCGATTGGAGTGGCCTGATGCTTTAACTCTTGTTCTGACGGGACTCAGAAGCATCCCAGACAGAAACACAGGGTTGAGTCCCCATGAAATAAACATGTGAAGAGCAATGAGGCAAGCATGGGTACCATGACACAAGCTGATAAATATAACTGATGATTTAGTGCTCGACTACTGCAAAGAACTGGCTGACCAAGTGCGTTCTATCTCTCACCAGGTTGGGGAAGGCGCTATCGCCAGGCAATCAACTCCAGCACGTGACCTGAATCCAGGTGACTGGGTAGTGATAAAATAACATACTCGAGAATCTTGCCTAGCACCAAGGTTGGGAGAGCCACACCGAGTGATATTGGTTACCACCACAGCTGTGAAGTGCAGGGAAATTCCGAATTGGATCCATGCCAGTCACACCAAGAGGGTGACAGAACCTGATGAAGTAGGAGCTGAAGGTTGTGCAGCTGAGGGGTCTAAAGAAGTTGATCCCGCAGTAGTTGATGAGGAACAACCGGGCACCAGTGAGGATGAATTGATTCCAGTAGTCAACATACCTGCAGAAATTGTGAGAACCAGAAGTCAAACCTATCTAGACATACAGAGTGATAGTGAGGATGAGTCAGGAATAGAAGAACGTACTCAGATTACAGAAATCCAAGCCAATAGTAATTCTGAGGAGGACCAGATAAGGAAAGATCAATGTACTCAGACATTTGAAACTCCAGCCAGAACTCCTGAGTCTGAGGAGGGACAGATAGGTATTAGGGCAAAATCTCAGGCAGAAAACAATCAAGAAATCCAAAGACCTGAGCAGGACCAGATAGATGTAGAAAAACGTGGTCAGGAAGAAGGCGAACAAAGTCAAATTCAAAGTAAAAGTTAAAGTTAAACTCAGCAAACTCCTGAACAAGGCCAGATTAGTATCCAGGCAGAAGAAACAAAAATAAGACCTGGACCAAGTCATATAGAGAGGAATACAGAGGACAACATTGAACCAGATGTGCCACAACTGAATGAAAATAAAAGAGCATCTGAAGAAAGTCAAAACACAGTGCCAGCTAAAAGACTCAGAAAGGGAGATAAGTGGCCTGATTTTGTCAAAAGACTGAAATTTCACCTTGAAACAATACATGAAGAACGAGAGCAAGTAAATGAAATATCAAGCCAAGCTGGACCATCCACAGAGCAACCAAGAGGAAGTCCACGTTTGAAAAGACTGAATAACAAGTTCAAAGGACCTGAGTAGACCTACGTCATACTTGAAGATTTTGAAAATTTAGAACTAAGTGATGACAAACTGATTGTTGATCAGACTGACGAACAAGTGAGACCAGCTTGAGGAAAGATTCACAGGTTAAAGTCTGTGGAAAAGTTACAAAGAGGGAATAAAGTCTCCTTAGTCTGAAAATGGCTGATTATAATGTTAACGGAAAATCGAAAAGAAATTGTCTAAAGACATGTTGTAGAATATGCACATGTAGTATATTGATAGTAGTTATAGTATGGTTTGGACTGACATTAGTTATACCTTACTTAATAAACAAAGATATGCAGAATAGCACTAATATACCTGAACAAGTAGATTCACCAAAGAAAATAGATACACATGAGAAACCAATTAGTCTTAAGCAACCTGGAGTAGATTTAGAAGCACCAGATGAGGAAGATTTCATTATAGTAGCGCTAGAAATAGAACTAATTTAAATGTATTTGCTTATTTGTTAGTACATTATGTAGAAGCTATGGAGATCAGTGATTGTTATGGGTGCATGAAGTTGCCCACATCAGTAGCTGAAGGGGTCACATACTATCACTTACCCCTGACCTATGGTATTTTATGTACCATTTTAGCTAGTCTTTTTTATAGAACTGGAAAATTGCAATATTATTATTCCAATTTTGATGTAGTATTCTCTGAAGTTCCTTTACATAGAAATTTGAAACGTATTTCTAGTACTAGAGATTCTACACACTTCATGGGTGATTATTTTCTAACAGTAGGATCAATCGATATAGCTAAAGCGCACAAAGACAATCTAACATGCATATTACACGAGAAAGAAAATATGTTTCTAGATTTAATAGAGAAAAGGAGACAGGATTTCCACAGAAAAACCTCTGATCAGAAACGAAAGATTACTATATGGGCTGAAAATAAAGAGTTTACCTCTGATGGCAAGACTCAAGCTGCTATGTTGCTGGATTTCTGTCTCTATAGGGAGAAAACAGATTATTATAACAATATATTCATTGGTTCCAGTGAGTGCGTACATAATTTCAAAGTAATTGGGGGTTGGGGTTTCAAAGATGGAACTGAACCAGTGTTTCCTGGAATTTATTATATTTGCGGGAACAAAGCATATTTTAAATTATCTGATCATTGGTATGGGAGTTGCTATTTTGGAATAGTATTCCCAAAGGTATGGCATGTAAAGAAAATCACTGGAAGTAATGAAGAAACTAACGGACTAACACGTAGTAAAAGAGCAACATTTGCAGAGATTGTAGGTGATATATTTAGTGCAATAATACCTTCAGTGGGAGTGGTTCTGAACACTCAAAGAATTTGCAAATTGTCAACAGTGGTGGATCGCTTATCGACTGACACTGCTAGTGGATTTGTAATGATCAATACCGAACTAGTTGCTGTAAGATCAATGATTTTACAAAATTAACTTGCTCTTGATATATTATTATCAAAGGAGGGCGGAGTCTGTAGAATGCTGAAGACACAACATTGTTGCACTTACATTCCAGACGAAAGTGTTGAAATTGGGAAATATGCAAGAAACATTACACATTTGAGAGAAGAATTTAAATCACTGGAGGTTGACAGTGCATGGAAGAAACTAATTAGTGGTCTCTCTTCTGTAGGTAGTTGGTTTTCTAACGTAGGAAAACGTTTTGTAGGTAGTACACTGTTGCCAATGGTGGGGGTAGCCTTACTAATTTTAGGGATACTATTTGTTGTAAATGCCGCAGACATAAAAAGACATATACAGTAAATAAGAAAGGAAAGAAAAGAAACTTCAATGAAAACGAGCTTGAAGAATTAAATGGGGATTTATACAAGAAAATGAAAAACTTTCACATGAATAATGGGGAAAAACCTAAAAGAGTGTTTGAAGAAATAGAGCTGAGTAAATGTTGAAAGTTGGCATCTGTTTCTGTAATTTGTGATGATATAAAATATCATCAAAGAGGGGATTGATGGATCAAGGTTTCCTTTGTAAAGAGACTTGCTCGGATTCAATCCTCTCGAAATAACATATAATGTATTAATAAACATGTTTCGTATTACTAATAATTGTACTACACAACATTTCTAGCATCTAGAGGAAGCTTATCTATGTGCTTTTACTAACAGTAACTCGAGTGTCCTATTATGGCCGCCGCAATGTGGGAACTTTTCTGCTCATGCGTCTGTCACACTCACGTGACATGACGTACTCTCTGCTTTGGTGGGGAAACTTTGCTTCTGCGCACTAGAACTAAAGATGGCTGCTTCATGTTTCACATACTAAAGCGCCTGCTGCTGCTTTAACTAAAAACCTTGTTTGTTCTGCCTAATCACTAAGGCTATGGTTAAAATAAAGTAAGGGTAATACAGTAGAGATAAGTGGTATACAGTGCATTCATTTATTCTTGTTCTAAAACTGTTTCTCTTTCACTTTGCTATTAGCTCGTATTTGGGCCTGATGTGTCATTGCTGAACTCCATCTTGAGACTCTCATCGCGCATGTGCTGAATTCTCCCAAGTCCACAAGCCATGGCATTGAAGCCGTGCCAGTGACAGTCCTGCCTGCGATGCGCTTGAGAAAATGAACTATTGACCCTCAGAAAGGAAGACAACTTACAAATCTTCTTACACATTGTATTTGTTATTGAAACATCCATTGTTGGGTGGAACAAAAGGGCATGGGAAAATAAAATTATGGGAGGGAACAATAATTTGAATATTTGAATGAAATTATCTCATAACTGGTATGGTGTGATGACCTCTCTTTGCTGTTGACCAATCAAATTGAGGGAACACATGAACTTGCAACATTGGGGGGTGGTACATTGCCCTAGAAAATGGCATATCTAAGGTAGGCTTAGCTAGTTAAATTGTCCGACTTGTCCAAATAGCTGACCTGTCACTGACCCAAAGCACTCAATAGGCGATCGAGAGGAGACGTGCTGGCGGAGCACTCTGTCAGAAGAATCGATAACCCAATCGGGGTTCTGGGAAGAAATTTGATAACCCAATCGGGGTCCGACTGTTAGCTGCAGAGAGGGGTGTGACGCTGGCGTTGCACTTTAGCTATGAATGCCGGTCCTGACCTGTGTTGGTCCTTTCCTGATCCAATTTGGTCCGTACCTTTCTTGATTCTTGTCTGCTCCTGTCCTGTCCTGTTGGCACCTGAACTATCGGGGGTCCTGTCCTTTATCCCAGCCCTTCCTATGTTTCAATGCTTAGAGAACGTCTTGTAGTATTTTCACATCATCTTGCTTTGATCATATTCTTTCTAATTGAACAAGCTTTAATTGGATTGGTATGGACTCTGACATTCAAGAATTTACATAGATAAAGTGTTTAAACCTTTTCCGAGTCTGTGGTTATTATTATTTACTGCCTATTATGCTAACTCCCTTGATCCCTTAGGACTCTAGGTACCAGTCTTGGTAAGTCAATGGTATAGGTCCTAAAAATTTAATTAAAATTCTGATTAGCGTAGGTTTACCTGTTCAAGGTCTGTATGTTTTTATGGGCCCAGGCGAGTATGGTAAAATGAGCAGGAGAGCCCGCGCTCTATCGGTATCAAACCAAATTGTATTTCTTTTGTTTCCCCCAAAATAAACCCCAAAATTGGATTGTCTTTGTAAGAAGAAAAAAGTAAAGCCTCCCATGGCGGTGGAAGCATTAGAATGATTTAACTGTTCCTTACCACCAAGTAGGCGGTATAAGGACCAGTAAAAAAGACTACTTGTCTGTCCATCGAAATTGGGTATGATGACATGTAGCCATTTCTCCAATGGCCCTTACTCCCCAGGGCCATCAGAGAAGTTTTACCACATCAGAGACAGAGTAGTCAGCACTGGTCCGAACTTAAGGTCTGCCCACAATTAAATTTGGCTGGGGGGCCACTATATTGGCGGGAAGGGAGCTTTGTCACTGTTGCCCTCTTTGCAGAATATATAAATTAGGCAGTTGGCTTTGTCTTACAGAGTACACAACACCAAGGAAAAGGATGGAAGTCAGGCAAGGAGTGGAGATAGAAAACAGACATGAAGAGGAGGAGGGGATACAAGAGGAGTCGGATGAACGAGGAATGAGGAATAAGATGCCAAACAGCTGGTGGCAGACCGAAGAAGATAGGGCAGATGTGGGACAAGTTGAGAAGCTCCCAAGCTGAGCAGAGAGGAGGCTGCCTCCAGCCAGGTGCACACACGGAATATGGCTTCAACAGGTTGGTTCTCCTATATTGGAATGGACAGAGGTATGGGGAGAAGGATTGGGGGGCAGGGCACATCAAAGACTCAGTAAGCTGAGCAAGGGGAAATTCGGGAAGAGAAATAAGTTTAAGAGCACTATTCCAATTGTAGTAATTTTTAATGTCGACGTATTAAAAGAAATGAGAAGTTAGGGCAAGTGCCATTAGACGATTTTGAATTGATAAACGTGACGTTTTTTATTCCCTTTTGTTTTTTTTTTACTTTTGATTTCCACCCATAAAAATATAAGGACAAAGAATTAGTTCGAGACCCAGAGAGAAAGGAGAAAGATAATATGAGAAGAAAAGGGAATTATTAGAGAAAGCTAGAAAAGGAGAAGAGAGGAAGAGAGGAAAGAGGGAGAGAGTGTAAGAGAAATAGGGAAAAGACAAATAGTAGGATCTAGGAACTTATCTGTCTCCCTTTCTTCTGCTGAGGTATCCGGTCTGCGCGAGAGTTTTTTACTACCAGGACATGTAAAACTTAAAAGTACATGTCCAGCTTTTTACCTACATTGCACCCTGCCATCTGGGCTGTTGAGGGCCTAGTCTAGGAATGACTCGTATGTTTTAAAAAGGCAGGTTTGAGCCTGGCAAGGTTTGAGCCTGGTAACCTGGTTGGTCCACAGTTCTGTTTGAAAGGGATGTAGTGTGGCAACTAGCTTTTGCTGTTATTCCAATCGTTTGTGCTTTGGCCTGGCAGCGCATTAGAATTAACAGAAGATGGGCTTTGACTGTGCCCATACGCTGGGAGGCAGGAGTACATTTTCATTGGGGCAGAAATTGCATGCTTCACAAAAGCATGCTTGCCCTCCATACAGCTGTGATAATTTTTTATCCAGATGCCTGAGCTTGAACGTTTGAGGGCACACACATGAGATTGCAATGCCATTAACGTGTCATAAATAACTAGATAATGTATGGTGTCTTTCTCAGGCAGCACAAGTCAGAGGAAGGCAGTCAGCCTACATGGATGTTATAGTGTGTGAGAAATCGGGCTTTTTGCATGTTTACCCCACATTTGTGTCTTATTTTGGACTACTATATGCTGGTTTTCGACTTTGAGACTGCACTGAGGACTGCTGTCCAGACCTCAGTGACAGTGTTCTTTCCTTTTTAAAATGGTGTATTTAATTGGGAGGTCCAAGGCTGGCTGTCCACCCAAGAGTTGCAGCAATGGTTGTTCCACTCTGTATGAGACAAATGAAAAAACAACTTTCAGCTGCCATTCCAGACTGAAAAGGCATAACTTTGCCACTACTAATAGTATAAAAGTACCCATGTTCCTTAAATATATAAGTCTCCTCTAAGGTATGCCTATGAAGCCCTACAGGAAGGAGCTGTATATTGTCATGACAGACATATATTTTTGATATGTCTGTGCAGCAAAGCCCTGAAGTGTTTGTGGCTGGTAAGGACATTTAAGTAGCCTTAGAAAGTAACTGTAGGGTCCAACATGTCTAACTCCTGACAGAGGCTACCTATCCATGTCATGTAATCAAATTAAAGAAGACATTAAATGCGACCCTTTCATGCAGTTGACAAGTATGCCAAATTTAATGCTGGCCACTTTTGTGAAAGTTGCAATTCCTTGACCCAGCTGGCCCAGTGACTTTACAGAGGCACTGGGACTGAGACAGGTTTCTGCCTGCCTCGGGAGAGTGTGAACGACTCCCAGACCAGGAAATAAGGCTTCTTCCCTAATGTAGATGTGACCCTCACCCGCTCTACAAGATGGGTTGCAAAGGGTGTTAGCCAAAAAGGCAGACAACAAAGATGATGCTGCCTTTGAAGGGTCACTGCTACAATACTCCTGCACAGGAAGCCTTTTGTTTCCCCTAGACAAGGTAGAGTCAGGACCAAGGAAGGGAAAACCTGTTTCAGAACCAGTTTTCATTGGGTGTGCAGCAGCCCATGGCAGCCACACGCTAACACCTACACTCAAGGAATACTTCAGCCATGTTGTTTGTGGCATGCAAGTTGCACTCTGGGACAGCTAGATGCCACATATCAAAAGTACTGTGTCACCAGATAGGAGGGGACCTACTAGCCCATTGGCTAGTGAGTGTGTTGTCCCCTTGGAGCACTGTACATGGATATAATGGGCAACCCTGGCATCCAAGACTTCAGAACTCATCAGATTTGGAATAAGGACAAGAAGGAGATCACTCAGCACTCGCTGGAAGCGCACAAGAAGAGGCTGTGATGTTGGAACAACTGCACCTGCTGTACTTTGGGCTAGCGGAGTTGGAACCCTGTTCTGCATGCCTGCCTATGGTTAATGTTGATTCCCAGATCATATCCACAGCAGAGACTTCAAGGGTCAATTGGCTGCCCCCCCCTGGAATAGCAATGAGGACATTAAAGCTGTAAAAAGCCCAAACCACACTTCTGGAAGTCACCGCAGCTATTTTGTCGCTACCGGACACCGTGCACTTCGACTGACAATTTGAAGATAGACAAAAGTTGCACCCGAATCTGCTGGACCCATAAGTGTAGGTTGTGACCAGATTTATCCATCCCAAGGGACACTAGCCCCCACCAACAGTTTTCACCATGACCCCTGTCTTGCAAGAACAAAAAGTTAACATCTGCAGCCATTTTACCCCTTCGGAGGATTCTGAGATTCATGGCCTGAGTCACCCTAACTCACCTGTGGACCGAGGATGTGACGGAACATCACCCCCATGGACCGCACAGCATCTGAAGCATCCATTGAGCATCTTTAAGTCTGCATGCATCAGGACTACTTCATGAAAGTCAATGGCGGTTGTCCTCTAAAGTTTTGAACTCGCTCTCAAAATTTCTTTGGTGGCCAGGTAACTGTGCAAAGATTCCATTTTCGGCCCCCTAGACCTCTATCCTGTTGAATTTGATCAGCCAACCTGGGTCGGAGTCGCCTAACTCGGTGTTACAAACCTTTGACTTGCTTATGCTCGTTTGTGGTTGATGTCAAAGTTTTTTTAATGCTTTAAGATATCATATGTCATGAATTCTCTGGTGGATTTTTGTCATCAAGGGCTCTAAATATTTATAAAAATATGCTCTATTTTTATAAATTGTTGTGTCTCTTTCGTGTTGTGTGACTTTCTTATTCTGTTGTTTGGTGCTGTTAAATGCTTTTACACATTGCTGCTCAGAGCCATAGCTACCCAGGGCTGAGCTTAAGGTTCTCAAAAGAGTCTGACAGAATCCAAGCCAGTTTTTCCAAGTGTATCCCATGGTAAGGCCTCACAATCACATTGGTGCCTAGCGGTGGAATCCAGAACTTGTGTTTAGCTGTACCAGACAATTAATAAGTTGTTACTGACAGAAAGTCTATACTATTTTTGATTCTAGCTCCAGTCTTAAGAAGTTGTCAAAAGTTCTGCAAGCACTAGGCACATTTTTGTTCTCAAGCCAGAGAGCGGCTGACCACAAGTTCTTTTTAAGTAGCATGCACGCCTTAAAGATGAAGAATTGAGCTGTTGACCAGGCTAACCTATCCAAACTTAAAATCAGTGATTTAAGAGGGATGAGCAGAAGGAGAGAAATTGGACTGAGCCTGTCTGCCAAGAAACAAGAGTTGGCGACTGCTCTTAAAAGCTTGGGGGAAGCAAGGGAACTCCAGGCCCAAGTTTAGTTGGCAGAGAAAGTCACCCCGAGAGTGGTGATGAAGACATTTCCTACAGAGGTTTCTTTGAGAGTGGAGCGGACAACAGCAGTGTAGTCCCTAGAGCAAGGTCAAGACATGAGTCTATGTTGGGGAGTGAGATAAGCTTCACTCCAGTATGAAGGCCCAATGACTAAGATTCCCAGCTCAAGCCTCTGCAGCTTGAGGAGAGAAGCCTGGAGATACAGAAGAGAAAGTTGGCACTTGACCTGGAAAGAGCCAAGATGGGTTTGAAGCCCCAAGGTAATGGAGGCAGCAGTACTGATTCAGGGGTGCAAGCAGGTGGTACTCATGATCCCAGGTTGCACAAGGACATAGTTTATAAATTCACTAAAGGTGATGATATAGACAAATGGCTGGCATTCAATGAGAGATCTCTAAGGATGAGAAAGGTGGGTGCACAATATTGGGGAGCCTTGTTATGGGAATTGTTGCCTACAGTAGGGAGGGATAGATTGCTCACACTAGAGGATGAGGTAGCAACATCCTACACCCACATGAGACAATCAATCAATCAATCAATCAATCATATTTATATAGCGTGGCTACTCACCTGTAAGGGTCTCAGGCACTCATTCACCTATTTGCCCTCACACCTGAGAAGTACAGGTTGAAGTTCAGGAACACTGCAAAGGGGGCTCCACAAACATGGGTAGACTTTGTAGATGCATCTGTGTTAAGTCATTGGACGCGTGCTAAAAGGTAACCAGCTTGATACCTATGAGGGCTTGTTGGAAAATGGCCCTCTCTAAAGGATCACCCCAAACATTTTACCTTCCTTCTTCTCTTTAACTGACCTTCTTTTTGTTGGCTTTAGGACTCCGGGCACTTCATCATTGGTGACCAGTGCTAAAGCGCATGCTCTGTCTCCCTTGAGCATGGTATAATTGGTTTACACCTGTTTGGCATATTTGATTTACTTGTAAGTCCCTTGTATACTGGTATGCCATATATACAGGGCCTGTAAATTAAATGATACTAGTGGGCCTGCAGCACTGATTTTGCCACCCACAGAAGTAGCCTTTAAAACCTGTCTCAGTCTGCCACTGCAGGGACTCTGTGTGCAGTTTATTGCCACTTTGACTTGACATTTAATACTACTTGCCAAGCTTGAAACTCCCATTTTATTACAGATAAGTCAACTCTAAGGTAGGCTTTAGGTAGCCCTAAGGGCAGGGTGCTGTGTACTTGAAAAGTAGGACATGTGCTGGTATGTTTTGTATGTCCTCGTAGTGACAAACAGCCTAGTTTATTTTTCACTATTGTGAGGCCTACTGCTCTCATAGGCTAGCATTGGGTATTCCTTAATACACGTTTAAGCTGTAATTCCTGATCAGAGAAGAGAAGCCTTTTCATGTTTCATATGTTTGGAATGGCGATGACAAATCCTCCTTACTGGTAAATTGGATTTGGCATTATTATTTTAGAAATGCTACTTTTAGTAAATGGGCGTTTCTCTGTGCTTATATCTCTGTGTGCTTTGCAGCCTGTCTCCAATACACACCTGGGCTGTGTGGCAGCTACACTTTGTGCATTCCCTCTAGACAGACACAGGAAGGATAGGTGTGTCTGGTACCCATCTAAAGATATCTGCATTCTGATGGCCTTGCCTGGGAAGGATGTAAGGAAGGGGCTAACACTTCACTTGAATACGCAGTGTCCTTTCCCCACACAAAGGACTGATTACTCCCCACAGATAGCCTGGCAGACAGGACTAGGTGGAAAGGGATACCTCTGCACTCTAGAGAGATGCTTTAAAGTCACCCCAATATCAAAAGCCCTTTTGGGAATAAGTACTGGAACACTGACTCCATCAGATCAGACACTACTAGACTTGGAACTAAAGCTCTGCCAGAAAAACTGCTGTGCTGCTTAAAGGACTCACCTGGACTGCTGATCTGGAATGCTTGCTTTTCTGCTTTTTGCCCTACTACTTGTTGCTCTCTGACTCTGCAGAATGAGAGCTGGACTCTGCCTTCACTCCAAGTGATCTCCAAGGGCCTGCTGGCTTGTCTCCTGTTATGTGAGACTCAAGAATACCAGAAGCCTCTGCCCCTGCTCCTGTACGTAGCTCACTGGAAGTGGCCCAGTTACTTGCAACATGGATTTCAACGCAGCTCTTGTCCGCATGCAGCAGAACGGGTGCATTGACCCCGTTTCAGTTGTAAAATCGGTGCATCGCATCACTAACCAGTGCTTTGCCTCCAGAGATTGGTGCATCAGACAGCACATCGCAGCTGCTGCAGCTTGGTGAGATCAACACATGCCCTTGACTGCGTGGCAGAATCCAGTGCATCGCTCGACACCTCTCGACTCCAGCACCTGTCTGTGGAACTGACACATCACCTTCACTGCATGGAGAAGATCAACACACCCTGCACCTGCTAGCCTCGATATCGACGCATCTCGCTGTTTGCGACCAGGAAAGATACTTTGTTCACCGGGACCTGTGTGAGTCCTATAGCCAGCCAGAGCTCTAACGCAGCCGGCCCAAACTTTGACTTTGTCCTAGTCTAGCCACGACCAAAAGTAATCTTTTTAGTGATACTTGCTTCTAAGAGCTTTACTGCATTTATTCCTTTAAAATTCGAAATCTCAACTCCTGTACATTTGATTTTTGTCATTTTGGTCTTGTTTTGTTCAGAATATAATCTATTTTTCTAAACCATTATTGAGTCCCTTTGTGGTGTATTCATCGTGTTTCTGCATGTGTGTGTTGCACAAATACTTTTTACATTGCCTCTTTAGATAAGCCTGACTCCTCCGTACCAAGCTACCAGAGGGTGAGCACAGGTTATCTTTAGTGTGTATCTAGCTTACCCTGCCTATAGTAGTGTTTTTTCCTGACCTGGGTGTATACCTCAGCCAACCACAAATCCCATTCCTAACAAGGCTTGTACATCTTAATTGTGAAAGAACACATTTTGACAGATTGTTTCTCTGAGAAGATACAGCAGCTTTTAGTTGAAGGTTTTATATAGCGCTAGCTCCACCCTGGGGTATCAGAGCGCTTTACATAAGCAATGGGAGTAAATAATACAAACAATCAAGGCATTAAAACAAAACCGGGTAATGCAGGTGCTCAAACCAATAAAACAGTACAGGGAGTAATATAAGGAACTTGGGGCCCGATGTAGGTAAATCCCATTTACCGATTTTGAAATACCGAATCCTACCGATTCGGTATTCAAAAATCGGTAAATGGGATGTAGGTCCCAACATCTGGATTAGTTACCGAATCCTTAACAATTCTTTAATTACCGATTCAGTAAATACTGAATCGGTAATGCCCATTCATTCCTATGGGCTTTGAAGCCCATAGGAATGATTAGGCATTACCGATTCGGTATTTACCGAATCGGTAATTAAAGAATTCACAAGGGTGCAGGGGGTGTCACTTTGACACCCTCTAGCACCCCCAAAACGGGCATGTGTGCAATGTGGCACACAGACATGCCCTAAGGGCACGTCTGTCTGTCACATGGCACATGTGTACATGCACAGATGTGCATGTACACAGGAATCGTTTTTTTACCATGGATTTGTATTCCATGGTAAAATACCGATTCTGTAGGCCAGGTGCTGATGGAACATTGGCTACCTACATTGCATTTTCGGTAGTTCTACCGAATCGTCATCATTACCGAATCGGTAAATATTACCGATTGGGTAACTTTACCGATTCGGAAATGATAACGATTCGGTAAAATTACCGAAAATGTGCCCCTACATCTCGATAGCCCTTTACCGATCGGAAACGGCCGAAAATCGGTATTTTCGGCCGATTCCGATCGGTAAAGGGCTACCTACATCGGGCCCATAGTGATTTAGAGGAACATATAGATAGAGATAGAGAAGCAGGTTGCCGGAACTGGAATGTTCTTGTAAAAAAGTAAATTTAATAGAATATCAAGAGATATTCAAAGGATATAGTGGGTAGTTGGTGGTAGAGAGATGGGGAGGGGGAGAAAGTGGGGGAGAGAGTGGGGAGGGGGAGAGGTCTGAGGAAGGAGAGGGAGAGGTAGTCAGAGAGGGTATCTGGGAATTTTCTTTTTTTTTTTGTTTCCCCAAAATTTAGTGAGCAAATGAGTTTTAAGGTCTCTTTTGAAGCTGGAGTAGGAGGAATTGCAACAAAGGTCTTTGGGTAGGGCATTTCAAATGGTTGGGGCCTTACCAGAGAAGGAGCGGGATTTCGAAGCAGCATTCTTGAGTAGGGGGGTATGAGAAGAAGAGGGTTGGTGCTTCTCAGTGTTCGGGCACAGCCAGCTTTTTTAAGTTTAGTAGAGAGGTAGGATGGAGTTTTCTGGTAGAGGGCTTTGTGAGTAATACAGGCAATTTTAAATGAGGATCTGCCTTCGATGGGGAGCCAATTGAGGGACTTGAGGGCAGGGGATATGTGGTCAAAGCGACCTCAGTTTGAAGTTAGTCTGGCGGCTGGGTTGAGAATGGATTTGATGGAGGCAAGGTGGGTTTTAGGGGTGCCAGAGAGAAGGGCATTACCATAGTCTATTTTGGACAGAACAAGAGACAGGGTAATTAGTTTAAAGTCTTCAGCTGGGATAAAAGGTTTGATTTTTTTGAGATGCCAGAGAGTGAAGAGTGCACTTTTTGCTGAGTTCTTGACATGGGAATTAAGAGTGAGTTTATTGTTGATGCCGAGTGATTTAATCGAATTGGCGAGGGAGAGAGAGCAGTTTCACTCATTAAGGTCGGCAATCCATTATTGAATGGGGAGTGGATTGTTTTTGCTAGAGAAGAGGATGATCTCCGTTGTGTTCGGGTTGAGTTTCAGATGATTGTTGTGGAACCAGGTTTGGATCTTGGTTAAGGCCGTGTTGAATTGGAGGATATTAGCATGGGATTTTATTTTATAGTACAGTTGGGTGTCGTCAGCATACAAGTGGTAGTTGATTTTTTCTTGTTTGAGTATCCGGGAAAGGCGTTCCATAAAGAGGTTAAAGAGAGCAGGAGAGAGGATGGATCCTTGTGGGACACCAAGGGAGACAGAGGTTGGGCTAGAGAGGCAGTTTTGAATTTTAATCTGTTGGGTTCTGTGTCGGAAGTAGGAAGTGAACCAATTAAGGACAGTGCCCCTGAGGCCGAAGCGATTTTTGAGTGTGTTGAGTAGGGTTGGGTGGTAAACTGTATCGAATGCCTGTGAAAGGTCGAAAAGGATGAGTAGGTAGGTCTCGCCCTTGTCCAGGGCTAGGTGAATGTCATCAACAATATTGAGAAGCGCTGTTTCCGTACTGCACCCTTTGCGAAAGCCAGATTGGAGGGGGTCCAGCAGGTTGAATGTGTCAATATGTTTGTCCAGTTGAAGAAGGGCGCATTTTTCCTGGGCTTCGGAGAGGAAGGGGAGATGGGGCAGAGGTTATTGGGGTCGTTGGGGTCAGCTTTAGGATTTTTGGGGATGGGAGTGATTTGCCCGAGTTGAAGGGAGATGGGCACACTCCCTGTAGAGAGTAAGGTGTTGATGATGTTGGTCTAGTAGGGGACGATGACATGTTTGAGATCTTGGGTGAGTGCGGACAGGAGAGGGTCTTTGGTGTGGGAGGAAGGTTTGGTTTTGGATAAAATGTTAAAGACCTCCTGTTCATATACAGGGTGAAAATTAAGCCATGAGGCGTTATTTTAAGTGGAAGGGGGAGGGTTTAGGATGGATGAGAGAAGGGAGGGGGTGAGAGGGGGTCGGGGAAGTGTTCAGGGGAAGAGGGGGCAGCGGTGAGATAATCTGGGATGGTTGAGGGGTGAGTGTCAAGGAAAGCGCGGTATATTTTTGCGATTTTTTCACAGAAAAAGTTGGCGATTTCTTCACATTTGCTAATGGAGGCTACTGGGTTTAAGGGTGCAGGGTTGGTTTTGTTTTTGATAATGTTGAACAGTTCTCTAGGTCTATTTTTGGCGCGAGAGAGTTGAAGACGAAAGAATGATGCTTTCTCTGAGAAAATGTGTTTTTTGTATGAGGATCTCGCAGTTCTAAGGAGGGCCAGATGGGATGGGGAGGGGTGCTGTCTCCATGTTCTTTCTGCCAGTCTCAGCGAACGTCTTTCGATATTAAGGTCTAGGGTGAACCATGATTTAGACGGGGAATTTTTTAATGTTTTAGTTTTCAGAGGGGCCAGTTGGTCTAACACCTCCGGGACAGTTTTGTTGAAATGCTCTGTAAAGTCATTAGCATTAGAAGAGGGGGGGTGAGACTGAATTGGGAATGGAGTTTCTGTTCTAGTGTGCCAGGAGGGATTTGTTTAAAATTTCTACTAACAATTGTAGCTTTATTTATTTTTATTGGGGCTGGGGGGAATATTGTGAAGAGAATGAGATGGTGGTCAGACCAGTAGATGGGGATGATGTTGGATATGGATATAAGGTCTGGGTTGGAGATGAATGCGTCAAGGATAGCTCCTTTAGTGTGGGTAAGAGAGAGGCAAAGTTGCTTGAGGTCACTAATCTCAAGGAGGTTGTTAATGAGGTTGATTGTCGGGTCATTGGGTTCGTTTCAGTGGAGGTTGAGATCTCCAAGGAAGAGGTTTTTGGAGCTGGAGAGTGAAGATTTAGTGAGGAAGTCGGAGAATTCCTCGGCAAAGGGGGGAAGGGGTTGACCAGGAGGATGGTAGATGTTATGCATTCTTAATGGGGGGAGCATTTCATTTTGAGTTCGGCGCCTATGTATTCCAAGGTTGTGTAGTCAGTGTTATTGATAAGGGAGAGTTGAAGTTCTTTTTTAAAAATGATTGCTAGGCCACCCCCTATTTTTTCAGGTCTATCCCTTCTGAGGATGGAGTAGCCGGGCGGGGTCAGAATGTTAATGATGGGTGTGGAGTGGTCTTTGAGCCAGGTTTCAGTGAGGAAGGCGATATCAGTGTCTATATTAGGATTGGTTTCAGAGATTTTAGTTGCATGAAGGACAGCTGAGCGACAGTTCACAAGCATGCAGGAAAGGGGTTTGGGTTTAGCGATAGGGGGGAGTAATTGAATTCTAGTGAGTTGGGGGTGGTCTCAGGGAGTTAGGAGGCTCAGGGATTCTGCTTATCCCCAGAATAACAGGGATTATGGTGTGGGAGGGGTGGTTCTTTAGGTGGGGGGTTGTTAAGGTAGGTGAGGCAGAGGGCAGCGAGGTCAGGGGCAGAGTAGGTGTTAGAGGTTCAAAGGGGTCTATGGGAGTGGGAGAAGAGTGGCGTAGTTAACCAATGTTTGGGATTTAGGTGTTTTCGGGGGTTAGTATAAAGGGGAGGGTGCCGGGAGGGGTGGGCAATGGGTATGTAGGATTTGAATCGATTAAAATCTTTTCTGAGTAGGGTAAGTTTGGTAGCTAGGGTAACGAGATTATCGTCCAAGTCACGAAGTGTCTGGCTGAGGTTAAGAAGGAGGGATGTGGGGGGTGGTAGGAGTGTAGGGGGAGTTAGGGGCAGAGTGACTAGAGAGATGGGGTTGTCCTCTTGATTTGGGTGATTTCACCGGAGGGAATGGCATGGGTAGGTCTATGTTTAGATGGGGAGTGTGGGAGGCCAAGGTGGGGGGAAGAATGGTCCGGTGTTGGGAGGGAGGGATGGGAATGACGTGCAATGGTTTGGAGGGTGGTGTTAGTGAAGGGGGTGGAGCCGATGGGAGCATGTGAGGTGTGAGAGGGGGTGTAGTATCGGCGTAGTGGGTGGGTTAGAGGTTAGATATGGGGAGGGTCAGGACCCGGAGAGAAATGGTCATATGGAGGTGGTTTAAAAGGTGAGGGGGGTGTTATTGAGGTGTAGGGCTGTTGGAAGTGGATGGACATTAGGGGATATGGAAGATTGAGGGAGTGGGTTAGCGGAGAGGGGGGGATAGTTCCAGAGAGGTGGGTAAAACCGGTTCTGCGGAGGGGGGAGTGTCATTACGGGGGGAGTGTCACGAGGGTCTGGCGTTGGCTTCTGAGAGGTGGAGGAGGGTTGGGAATAGGTGTGAAGGGGAGCTAGAGTGAGGAGAGGGGACAGGATTGCGGCAGTGGAGGCTTTCGGCGAGGTTGACATAGAAATGCCATTTGCGGAGGAAGGGGCCAGGGTAGGTAGGTGGGGGTTTTTAATTGTTGTAGGACGGTTAAGAAGGGGAGGAGGGGTAAGGGGGAGGTGGTTAGGTGTAAGAGATGGACGGTTTGTGGGGGGTATGGGGATATGGGAGAGGTTTTTGGAGGCGTGAAGGGGAAATGATGTCAGAGTGGAGAGTGAGTCAAGGCTGTCAGTGTTGTCATGGGGTAGTAAGGTGATTCTCTGAGCGGTGGAAGAGGTTTGAGCGTGGGTGGGACTGGAAGCTGGACTTGGTGGAGGGGTAAAATTACAGTAGGGGAGGGTACAGGTGAGGGTGTCAAGGTAGTAGTTATATGAGGGTGATTGTCGTTTGGAAGAGGGTTAGGAGTTGAGTTGTTTGATGGGTGTACTGAGGGATTGAGGGACTGAGAGGGTGTTGAGGGGGGGTGGGTAGAGTCAGCTGGTTGGAAAGGGTGCAGAAGAGGCGTTCAAAAATTGTGAGGTGTTGTTCAGAGGCTTGGATCAGGATGTTTCCAGTTTTGTAGATGGAGATGTTATGTTATGTTATGTTATATTAAGTTTATATAGCGCACGGCTACTCTAAAAGAGTGTCCCGGCGCTTTCCACATGCAGCTCAGTGTCAATAACACAACAGACAAACAACAGGCCACACAGCAAAGGAAAGAAAATAGAAGGCCTAGAGGTTAAAAAGCCAGGTCTTTAGGCTCTTCCTGAACTGAAGCAAATTAGAAGTACTACGCAAAACCAACGGAAGCGAGTTCCAGAGCTGAGGGGCCTTAAAGCTAAAAGAGCGACCCCCAGTGCGGGCCTTTCTCACACGCGGAACCACGGCCATGAAAAGAGATTCTGACCGGAGTGAGCGGGCTGGACAGTAAAAGGACAGCCTCCGTTGCAAATACCAGGCGCCTGAGCCAAAAAGTGCTTTATGCATCAGCGTCAAAGATTTGAATATGATTCGTTTACGGATGGGCAGCCAGTGAAGCGTCTGCAGCAGCACAGAAACTCGTGCTCGCCTGTGCAGGCCAAAAATGGCACGAGCAGCAGAGTTCTGTGCCACCTGCAGGCGCTGAACCAAATAATCCGGGAGACCTAAAAAGAGGGCATTCGCATAATCCAACCTGGATCCAATAAGAGCTTGCACCGTAATCCGCCTATGTTCCACAGATAGCAATGGTAAAAACTTGCGGAGCATCTTCAGGATGCCAAAACAGGTGCCAGCCAGACCAAGGACATGCGCTCTCAACATAAGCTTATTGTCCAGCTTAACTCCCAGGTTTTTGGCGACCAGTGATGACTGTGCAGGAGAACACATATCCGACGGCCACCATTCCTGCCACTCAGGGTCAGTGGCACAGCCGAAGAATAGAACCTCCGACTTACTGGAGTTGGCCTTCAGACTATTCCGCTGGAACCAGTCGAAGACCATTTCCAAGCACCCCCGGATGCTCTCTCCATCAAATGCCTGATCTTTTCCGCATGTGAAGAGAAGTTGCGTGTCATCCGCGTATGAGACGATCTGGGCCCCATAAGCCTCCACCAAGGCCGCCAGAGGGGACATGAAGATGTTAAACAACGTCGGGCTCAACACAGATCCCTGTGGAACTCCGACTCCCAGTGGCGGCATCTCAGCGGAGCTCTGAGAGACCCAGATCGTCTGGCGGCGGCTGGAGATACTTATATTACCAGGGAAGGACGAGGAAGGAGAAGTGGCAATTTTGAAACCGTGGGGGATTCTGATTGCGCTCGATACTGGGAGGTGGTGCAGAAAGGTGCTCTTCCATTTGGAAGGGCGTTTGGTGTAGAACTTATAGTTCGTTTTTATGGGGATCGTGGGGCTGTAATAGTTGTCTTAGATAAGGATTTTGGGGTGGAGTTTTAAAAAATTATGTTTAAGATTCTTTTTGGCATTTTTCGAGAGCTTGGGAGGATATGGAATGGTCCAGGAGTTAGGTCCATGTTTGGTGAGGGCGGGCTGCTGGTCGGTTGGGGTCTGGGAGGGGTGGAGTGTGGGTGGTATTGAGGCGGGTCATGGTGGTGAGGTAAGGTTAGAGGAAAGAAGGGGAGCGAGTAAATGAGGTGGGGGAGGATAAAGAAGAAGGGGGGCAAGGGGAAGGAGAGCGGCGGGAGAAGGAGACACTTTAAGAAGAAGTGGGCTAAAGGTAATGGAGTGGAAGGAGGCGGGTAGGGCGGGGGATATTACGATTTGAAGGGTTGTCAGTATAGGGCGGAGAGAAGGGTAGAGGTGGGTGACCAGGTTAGTCAGATAACAAAAATATTACATATTATATACTGATTGATAGCTATTAACGTATTGTAAAACAGGTTTGACAAGGCAAGTGAAGAGAGCGGCAAGAGGTAGAGGTAGGTGACCAGACTAGCGGGCTAACAATATATCGCACATTGTAAATGGCTTGGCAATGGTTCACTCAATTATAAACAGGTTGAGGAAAGTGAGGATAGTGGGTCACTATATTGATTTGATTACACAATATGTCACATATTATAAATAGCTTGATGTTGTTTCAAACATTTATAAACAGATTGAGGAAAGCGAGGCTAGTGGGTCATTACATTGAATTAATCACACAGTATAGAGTGGCAGCCTCGTGCTATCACGAGGTCACCTCTGACCGCTGTCATGGGGGGTCAGCTCGACTCCAAGGAAAAGAGGTGTGGGATCAGCTGGCATAGAGTCGAACAATCCAACAGTTTTAAAGCGCCAGTTTCGGAGGGATAGGGCAGTCAGTGCGAAGATCTTTGTGTTTATCCAGGGGGCACGGGCTGCGGGCTCACCTTCTGTGCACCGGCCTCTGTAGTCCAAGGATAAATCAGGCAGGCTCATCGAGGGTCGTGGGCCTCAATCGACAGACATCCGGCGAAGTGCAGGGCTGAGGGGTCAAGGCTGACCTCAAGTGGATCACGTTCAGTTTCAGGCGACGAAAGATCCCAGTGGGCTCCCCCAGGTGTTGTTTTCTGGGGGGTTAGGTTAGTCAGTCTGCAAGGCAGAGGGAGGACTCATACACCTTAAAATCAGGGCTGCAGAGGTTAAAAGTCTCCGGTGTGTCACAGGTAGGGGGGTATCTAACAAGGCCTCAGACAGTAGGTCCGTGTGCAGTCAGAGGGAGAAAGGTTTTGGGCCAGGGGTAGATTCAAAGCTTTCAAGCCCTAGTGGGCAAAAAGGCTGATGCGTGGGTTTGGACTAGACTTCCCAAAACAGGGGGAGACTTAAAAAAAAGGTGTAGGATTTGGAGGGGAGGGAGGTTAGGCCGACTGAAGGGAAAGGAGGGAGGTGGTAAATCATCAAAGAAAATTCCTCGGAGCCCCAAATCCCTAAAAAGGGAGGATAATAAATCCCACTCCAACTCTAGTAGTAAGCAGAGTAGTGGGGACCATAAGCTTAAAAGGTTCATAGAAGGTTGGCCCAGCTTTGATTGTCAGCAGATTAGGCACCATAGAGGGGACCCAGCTTGTCCCAAGAAAAAGGTAACCACTGGAGTTGTCAGGGTAGTAGTAGAGGATTATTCCCCAGTTGAGGATATTATAGTTGCTTTTAACTGAGAAAAGGGCCTGAGGGCGAGTTGGTGGTTCCTGAGAATAGTGAACACTTTCACCCCATAAAGGTGATAAGAATCCCAATCGCTGCCCTGAAAGATACCTGTGCCGGTCACACCATTGTTCATTACAAGATGGTATCTCCAGACCAGTATTTGCCAGGAGAGACTCAAAGAGTAAGGGATGTCTTAGGCGCGTTTACTGTTAGACCTGTGGCTTTAGTAACTTTCGAAGTAGGCAGTTCCCTTAGCTATCAGATGATGATAATCAGTTTACAACTCCCCCTAGATTGTCTTTTCGGTAATGACCTCGAAGAGGTTGGTCTAAACCCAGAGAGTGCAGTTGCCCATGGCACTGACTCATCCAATGATTCTGAAGATGCTGTTCCTGTAGTTAGGATAAGTAGGTCCCCAGAAGAAAGGAAAAAGAAATGTAGGAAAGGGGGGCAACCTTTAGAAAATGTTCCAGTGAGCCAAGGGCCTTCTATCCCTATAGGTGAAAACTCCAAAGTTGACACTAGTAAGGCCTCTGTTGTTACTCAAGACATCCTGGAAAGTCAGGCCACTGTTCAGCATAAGGTTGTGACACCTGAGTTAACAGAGGAGAGAGTAGAAGGAGGGCGCATAACACAAGATGTAGTAGCCCCCAACTCAGAAAAAGCAGAAGGGCACCCTGAACACAAATAAACCTGTTGCATATCCCATCTACCTGTCAGTTGAAATCTAAAGGTGTGGTTCTGGGTACTGACAGCTGTCAGTAGCCTCTACTGGGTATTAGCCTTCGTGGCTGCACTGTCATCGGCATGGTGGTCTGATCCCCTGACAAGTAGCAAGATAGGCCCACTGACCCAATAGGTCAGGGTGGGGTTACTCCAGGTATGGATAACCTCTGTGGGTAAGCTAGGTGTTACCCTTGCTGAGATAGGGTTAGCAGAGGTAGAAACCTCTGACCATAAAGAAAAGGATGAAGGTTGAAGTAAACAAAATGTCAGTTAAAGTTCTGTTTAGAATGGGTCCTGTCAGCATTGAGGTTGGTAAGATTCCCAGTGAGAATGACCCGGTCAGCAAGATGTAAAGCAGAGTAGGCCCTGCAATAATGAAAGCCAGGTTTCTGCATCCTTCCTAGCTTAATGCCCATGAAGACTCACCAGGAGGTGGTTGTGGTCTACAGCGAATGTTCCCTTGTGTGAAAAAAAAGCTTTTTGCAGGTATCCCCAGACTTTTGTTCCCATTTTAGACTACTATCTGTTGGTTTCCAACTTTGAGAGTGCACTGAAGCGTGCTTTCCAGATCACAGTGACCCTGTTCTTTCCTTTTCAAAATGGTTGTCCCTAATTGGCATGTGCTGACTTACTTATAAGTCCCTAGTATATGGTACCCAGCAGTAGCGGTCGGCAGTAGGTGTTTCTGTACGGCGGTGACGTGGGCAGGGGGAGGGGCAGGGTGGGGGATAGTAATGTATGGATTAGGGAGTTTTACAGGTAAGTAAACATTTAAATAAAAAACGAATTTCAAAGACATGCCCGAGCCGGAAAAATAAAACGATAATAAACACTTTTTACTGTTGTGTTATTTTTCACCTACTGACAGTGGAGGCGACGCTCCTCCTCTATAGGGGAAGACTGGAGCCACCTCTGGTTTCCGCAGCTGTCTTCATCTGTTACCCCAATGTTACCATGCCTTTGGCGTCAGAAGCTCCTCCTACTGCACAGGTCCCTTTCCCCACTTGTGGAGATTGAAGTGCTTCTGTGGTTCCCAGAGCTGCATAAATGATAAGCCAGTGTTCCCTCAAACTGACACCCTGATCCTGTCTCCCGCCATTGTGTGCTGGGCAACGAACCTAGCAATCGTTGGTGGGGGTGGGGGAATAAGGATGGATGGTGGAGTCCTAGTTGTGCAGACTCTTTCATACCCACTCTATACCTTTGGTTCAAGTTAGGTTTTGCACTGGGTGGTAGTGCGTACTAATCTGCCCTCCCCCGCTCTGGCTTCCTGCACCTGGTCTGTGAGCACGGTGATGCTCATGGCAATCCCCTATGATCTTTTTTCTGCCTTGGGTAGTCTTTCCTTTCTGAAGTATAACGGAACCCATGGCTGTTCCATGACACTGGGTTCAGGCCATGGGGTGGTCTGTTGTTGTGGCTGGAGGCCCTGGGGACTGGGGCACCTTTGCCCTTTCTCCCTCCGGGCCCTTAATTCCCGCTGGAGATGGGAGAGTAGGGAAATCTTGTTGAGTGATAGATCTCATTAGCGTCTGGTTTTCTATGTGCCAGTGAGGCGCAGGCGCAGAAGGGAAGGAGCTGGGGCCAGGCAAAAAGGGTCGAGTTTATGGACTTTCAGTGGTGCCAGGGTGTGGGGTTCAACTAGCTGATGCTCACCATGGATTGCAGTGACCTATCAACCCCTTTCACACTCAGACATGTTGTTCTTTGTTTCTGAAGCAATTTCGGATTTCATTTTTTATTTGAAATATCTAGTTTGTGTACCTTAAAACATTCTCTCATAGAACCTAGACCCTAAAATATATTTAAGTTTTAGGGTCTAGGTTATAAGTTTAAAAGTATTATATTCACCCTAGTTTAGCACTTTGCTGAGTACTTCTGAGTTTAAAGATGAGAACATTTACTGTCAAGGTCGGACTCGTTTATAAGGCAATCAGGCAATGCCAGACGGGCTGGTCTGACAGGTCAGTGTGAGTGCTGTTTTTAGGTTTCACCTACACCTCACATACACCTTGTCCCACAGACATATTGTTTACTATTCAGTGGAATCACAACCCGCCCACTGCATACTATTAGCCGTTTTCGTTTTCAGTCTCATTTCCAATCTTTTGTTTTCTTAGCTCCTGTAGGTTTCTCTTCCTTTCTTCTGTTAGCTCTTCCCACAACACTCTAAGAAGCTGAATGCCACCCTAATCTACACCACTCTATTCCACTCTAATCTACACAACTGCACTTCACACAATGCATTCTATGGCACTGTACCCCACTCCACTCTTCCCACGTTATGCCTCTCCACACTACTCTATGCCTCTCCACACTACTCTGTGCAACTCCACACCACTCTTGAGCTCTCTACTCTACCCCACTCCACTCTTCTACAAGTCACTCTACTCTACACCATCCTCTATCCTATAGCACTCCAGTCTACTGAACACCACTCTACTCTAAGCCATTCCCCTCCCCCCCACAATGCCACTCCACGCCACTCCACTCTATGTAACTGTACTGTATTGCACTCTACTCTTTTTTAATATATATTCTTATTGATATTGTAAACCCAAAAAACAATACAAAATGATCCTCAGGCAGAGTGCTTAAGACACAGCAAACCATTTGAATGACCAGTAATATCAGAACCAATATAGCAGATGGGGAAGGGTGTGAACCTGTAGTGGGGACTCCACAAACCAAAAGACCCATCGCACTATATTCCAGTTCCATGGTCCAGTCACCCATCCTTCCTCTAGCAAACTCATACACATATGTACACCCAGGACGAGACCTGCCACGATATCCAGGAATCCTCAGAGGCAGCACTCCAACAACAGTGCTATGTCCAACGGGGCAGCTGTGGGCGAGGGAACACCCAAAGTTGCTCATCAATAGTAGTTGTCCCCCACAATTCATTAGTGGACAGGCCAGCAATATGGCGTCCCAAGCAGGCAAAATCGGCACCCTCCGCACTCCCCTGGCCTCCTCCGTACAAATCTCCTCTCTTTCACATTCTACCCACCTCATCAGCTCCAAACCCCCAACTATATATCTCCGGGCTCCACACTGACTTACAGCTCATAGTTAATTGTCTGCGAGCAAGAAACAAGCAGATCAGAAATCGATCCATAGCTTTCCGAGCCGTGGTTTGCTTGTGTAGGCTTAGTAGACACAGCTAGGGGCGAAGCATATATTCCTGGTTGGTGTCTCTATGGATCACCTGGAGGACCAAATACAACAACATATCATCTACATATAGAGATATGTACATTCAGAAGTGAAGTGCAGTTTACAATGGTGTTAGCCCAAGCCAACTGGTTAAGCCAAAGGTTCCAGGTTCAGGGCCAACAACAGTAGGGATTGGGAACAACTCTGGTGGATGGCCCGCTTAACCACAAAAGCGTCCCAGATCAGAGAGCCAGTACAGTTCCTAACACGTAGGCGAGTGTAGAGGCTCTTCATCCACTTGACAGAGGATAGGCCAAGGTCCATACCCCACATGGTATCATATATATAACTCCCAAAAGAGCGAGTCAAATGTTTTTTTAATATGCATCAAAAGGAGCAGCGCCCTTTCCGATAAGCGCACCCGTGGGTCCAGAGACATGAGCAGGTGACGAATGTTAGTCATGGTGCAATGTGTGGGTACAACGCCTGTCTGATTAAGATGAAACAGAGAGCACATTTGAGGGACGAAACGGGTGGCTAATACATTGTCAGGATGTTGTATTGGGTGGTAAGCATCGATAGTGGGTGGTAGGAGTCCAGGAAGAGCAGGTCCCTATCATTCTTTGTAAGCAATACAATAGCGGCTTCACTTAGGGAGGAAAAAGTAGGCCCTCTGTCAGGAGTCATTAAAGAGGGCTGCAAGTTTGCTTTCCAAAGCAAAAAATGTGGAAAGGTCTTCTGGGGCTACCACCTCCTACAGCAAATACTCCCAAGTATGCCATCAGTGAATCACCCTCAACCCTTTCAGGCAGCACCACAATCCGGACTTTACTCCGGTGGGCACGACCCTCCTGGTCAGCAAGCCAGGCCGCCAGGCACCATTTTTGTGCCTCTAGAGCCATAATGCAATGGTCCACAAATTGGATGGCAGGAGTCAGGGATTGCATAGTGCCCTGCAGATCATGGACCCTCTCTGACAGTTTCCATAAGTCTTCCCAGGTAAAGCCCAACTCTAGTGAAAGTAAGTCAATTTTACTTTCCAAACGTTCCCCAAAGGTGTCTATGACAGCCAGGAGGATCTCAAACTTGCCATCCATATAAGTCTTATCCCCACTCCCAGCGCCTGCTTAATCCCCTAATTGGGGGCGCTTGCGGTCGCATCCTCTTTGGTTTGTTGGATGCGCCCCATGATGACCCCAACAAGGAAGAAGAGAGCACCGGAGATAGATGCAGTTGCACACAACTAGCTAGCTGTAGGCCCAGTCAAGCACATCCCAGGTTGGGCCATGAACACAGTCAGTCGTTCAACAAATGTTGCAATGGGGTCAGAATAACACCAAATGGTGTAACACAGGGACAAATGGGACCCAAAACAACATGGCGATGGCGGGGCCTCCAGGGACAGTCAATCAGAGCAGTGTAATCAACTACCCAGCTCGATAGCGTGATACACCAAAGGGAATCCCCCTCCCTAGGCGTACGCCAGAGGGCCCCTGCTCACCAAATACTGAATGTCCTGCACCAGTTGCTGAAGAGCCCTTCATTAGTAGGAGGGTAGATGGTTTCCTGCAAGATGAAGAAGAGACAGCAAAGTCATCACTAGAGGACCCGGCAGAGAAGTAGGCATCAGCGCACACCAGCCCACACAGTCCCCATCCTCATGTCTCCAGGGTGCCCCATGGAAGGACTAAGGCCAGTAAAACATTCAAACACCAATGCTTCTCCTGGTGCCCAATGCAGTAAATAAGGCCAGCAGGACAGATAGGCGCTCACCCCCTGCAGTAAATGCCCCATGGGGCACCACAGTCATCAATGTAATACTCCCCCAAGTCCAGAGGGGGAGAGAAGCAGGCAGAGAGGGTGAAAGTACTTCTACCGAGGCCAAAGAGGGGTCTCCATCTTGGGCATGGTCAGAGCCCAGTCTCGGTAGTCCTGTGTGGTGCAACAGCTCCCAGAACAAGTGCTGCAGTGCTACAGGGGCCTGTGTCCCCAGAATCCCCCAATGTGGACAATGAAGGCGGCAAGCAAAGGGGGATGGAGAGCTCGTCCAACATGGAGGCTGTAACGCCGCCTCCATGGACAAAATCGAGTCACCATCTTGTTACTGCTTCAAACTCTGGTGTCCTGGGCCGTCAGACCCCTCTTACACAGTCTCCTCACCAGAAGTGGTGTCTGGAGAATCCATAGGGTCACCAGAAATCCAGGGGCTCCAATCCTATGGCAGCAGGTACAGTGCAACTCTACTCCACTCCACTCCACTCCACTCCACTCTACTGCACTCCTCTCTACTCTATGCCTCTCCACTCTACACTGTGCCTCTTTATGCCTTTCCACTGTACACCATGCTACTGTATACCACTTCACTCTATGCCACTCCATGCCCTTCCTATGTACGTCACTCTACTCCACTCCACTCCACTCTCTGCCACTCTATTCTACACCACTCTACCCTACACCGCTCTACGTGACTCTATGCAAATCAACTCCATTCCACTCCACCCCAATCCATGCATCTCTACGCCACTTTTTGCTACACCACTCTACTCTTTGCCACTGTACGTCACATTGCTCTTGGCCACTTTTCTCTACGCCACTCCACTCTATGGCACTCTCCTGTACGTCACTCCACTCTGCGCCACTCTACTCATCTCCACTCTGTTCCACTCGACTCTATGCTACTCTACTCCATGCCATTCCAACACACTCCACCCCACTCTATGCCACTCTACTCCACACCATTCTATCCCACTCCACCCCACTCTATGCCGTTCTACTCTACATCACTCTTCTCTATGCCACCCTAGGCCACTCCACTGTACAGCACTCAACTCTATACAAATACAAAATACATCACTGTATTCTATGCCACTCTCTGACATTCAATACCACTCTACTCCACTCCTCTCCAGTGTACACCACGCTTCGCCACTCCACTCCACTCCACCCCACTCTGCTCCAGACAATACTATTCTAGGGCACTCAACGTCAATCCACTCCATGCCTCTCCACTGTACTCAAAAACACTCTACTCTACTCTACATCACTCCACTTTACGCTCCTTCACTCTAGGCGTCTCCATGCCACTCTACTCTACATCACTCTATTCTACCCTATGCCACTCCAGTCTACTCTGCACCATTCCACTCCACTCTACTCCACTCCATTCACTCCAATCTACGCCACTCCACTCAACATAATGCAACTCTACCCCATTCTACTCTACGCCACTCCATTCCATGTCATTCTACTCTACAGCACTCTACTCAATGCCACTCCACTCTATGCAACTGTACTCTACTCCAACCTGTGCCCCTCCACTTAACACCACTCTACTCCACGCTATTTTACCCCACTCCAACCCACTCTACGGAACTCCACTATACACCACTCTACTCTATGCCACTCCACTTTACCACTCTACTCTAGGCCCCTCTATGACACTCCATGCCACTTCAATTTACTCCAGTGTATGCCATGCTGCACTACTCCACTCTCACTACTTCACTCTACGCCACTCCACTCCACACAATGCCAGTCTAGGGCACACTATATCAGTCCACTCTATGCCACGCCACGCTACACCACTCTACTCTACATCACTCCACTATACTCCACACCACTCAACACCACGCCACTCTTCTCTGTGTCACTCTGCTTCACACCACTTTATTCTGCGCTACTCCACTCTATGCGACTCCACACAATGGCACTCTACCGCATTCTGTGCCACTCCAAACTACGCCACTGTAGTCTATGCCATTCTACTCTACGCCACACCACTCCAATCCAGATCATGCCTCTCTACTCTATGCCACTCCTCTCTATTCCACTTGCTCCACTCTGAGTCACTCCACTCTACACTATGCCACTCTATGCCCTTCTATGCTGCTCCACTCTACACCTCTCTGTGCCACAGTATGCCACTCTACTCCACAACACTCTAGTCTACTCAACCGCAGTCTAAGCCACCCCACACTATGCCACTGTACTCTCTGCCACTCTACGGGACTCTACACCACTTCACCCCACTCCACTCCACTCTACGCCACTCTATACCACTGCACACAATGCAACTCTGTGCACTTAACCCTACTCCACTCTAATCTTTGCTGCTGTACTTCACTTTGCTCTGTGCCACTCAACTTCATGCCACTCCACTCCATTCCACTCCACTCAATTCTACTCCACTCCACACAATGGAATTCTATGCCCCTTCAATCTATGCCATTCCACTCTTTGCCAGTGTAGGCCACTCTGCTCTACGCCACTGTATGCCACTCCACTCTGACACCTTACTCTACCCCACTCCATGCTACACCACCCTACTGTACACCACACAACGTTATGCATCGCAACTCTAAGCCACTTCACTCTATGCCACTCTAGTCCATACCATTCTACCGCACTCCAACCCACTGTACATACACCATTCTACCCTATGTCACTCTACTCTGTGCCACCCTGTGACACTCCACTCTACAACTCTCCACTCTATACAAATCTAACCTACTCCACTCTATGCCACTCCACTCTACTCCTCTCCAGGGTATGCCACCCTATGCCACTCCACTCTACTCCACCCCACCCCACTCCACACAATACAACACTACAGCACTCTACACCAGTGATATCAATGTTACTCTATGCCACTCCACTCAACTGTAATCCACTCTGCTCTATGCCACTCCATTTACCCTCCACTCCACTCTACGCCACTCCATGCCACTCCACTCAACACAATGCAACTCTACACCACTTCACTCTACGCCATTCTACTATTCGCAGCTGTACGCCACTCAACTCCAGTCTACTCCAGGCCACGCCACTCCATGCCACTCCACTCCACTGCCCTCCACTTTAACCACATGCGTGCGGCGGCTTTTCCCGCGGTATGCGGCATTTTAAAAATTACCGCGTTACATGACGAGCTCAGCTCGTCATCAGCACACGGCAGGTAACGCTGATGACGAGCTGGGCTCGTCATCAGCATGCAAGGAGTTAAGTAACTCTACTCAACTCAATGCAACTCCACACCACTTCACTCTATGCCACTTTACTGTTCGCCACTGTATTTCACTCTGTTCTATGCCACTCTACTGTACACTACCCTACACCACTCCAGTCCCTTCCGCTCTATGACACCCCACTCTACACCACTCTAATCTATGGCACTCCACTCGTTGCCACTACACTTTATGCCACTCCAGTCTGTGCCGCTCTACCCCTTGCTATTCCATCCCATCTCACTCCACCCCACTCTGCACCCTTCTACTCTATGCCACCCTATAACACCCCACTATATGACAATCCACTCCACTCTATGCCACTCTACTCTACACTACTGTACTCCTTACCACTCTACTCTACATGACTACTCCACCCCACTCTACTCTATGCCACTTCACAGCACTCCACACTACTTTACTCTACTCCACGCTGCTGTACTCTACTGCACTTCATTCTATGCTGGTCTCCATTGTATGCCTCTCTATGCCCCCCCTCCATTCCACTGTATGCCACTCTACTCTCTACTCTAGGCCACTCTCCGCCACTCTACTGTAGATGCCACGGGAGGCTTGGCGTCTTGCCAAGCTGGCTTCCGTCCTAAGCACTCCACTGAGTCCGTTGTGGTGTCGGTCCTGAACAACCTCAGGGAGGGCCGGGACCAGAACAAACATCAAGCCCTGGTGCTCCTCGATCTCTCCGCCGCTTTTGATACGGTGGATCATTCCATCTTGCTTTCACGTATCGGAGCGGCGGGAATCGGAGGCTCAGCACTAGTCTGGCTCTCGTCCTTCCTGCGGGATCGCACCCAGGCGGTCCGGCTGGGAGAGTTCACGGCAGCCCCTCTTAAGATCACTTGTGGTGTCCCCCAGGGTTCCTCTCTGTCCCCCCTATTGTTCAATCTCTATATCTATCCCCTTATCTTTGCACTTCAGCAGCTGGAGCTCACTGTATATAACTATGCGGATGACCTCCAGCTTGTTTTCAACCTCTCTTCTTCCCCTCACGCTATTTCTAATTTCCAAACTACTATGATTTTCATCAGGGACTGGATGAGCCACAACCATCTGAAGCTGAACCCAGATAAAACCGAGTTGGTGCTCACTGGTGGCTCCCCCAGTCCCTGGAACTCTTCTTTCTGGCCCTCCACTCTTGGTTCCCCTCCTGTTCCCTCTTTCACGGTCAAGACTCTTGGCATAAAAATCAACAACCTGCTTACCCTCCACTCACAAATCAGTTCTGTCGTCTCTTCTTGCTTTCTGATGCTCCGCACTATTCGCTCTGTCTCCCGGTTTTTCTCCCCACTTGCACTTAAACTTATCATGTCTGCCTTGGTGATCTCCCGGCTAGACTATGCCAATGCCCTGTACAACGGCATCCCGGCATACAGCCTACGGAAACTCCAGCTCGTGCAGAACCAGGCAGCCCGGCTGGTGTATGGCCTCCCCCGTTTCCACCACTCTACACCACTGCTGAAGGCGCTGCACTGGTTGCCTGTTCGGCAACGGTCTCTTTTCAAGACTTGGTGCATGGTTTTCCAGGCACGGCAGGGAACGGCCCCGGCCTTTATTTCTTCCCTTTTAACTGATTATGTCCCCACTAGACAGCTTCGATCATCCTCTCAGTCCCTTTTACAGGTCCCTCGTTATACCAGGAAAAAATGGGGAGGTTCCAATTTCTCAGTCTTGGCCCCGGTATTTTGGAACTCCCTTCCTGACCATCTACGAGCGATAAAACATTACTCCCTCTTTCGTAAGGGCCTGAAAACTTTCTTGTTTGCTCAGGCCTTCCCACATTAACGGCTCCTTTTCCTTTTTCTTTTGCTCATCATGCCTCCAAAAGCGCCAAGAAACCGTTACGGTGTATGTTGCGCTATACAAGCTTTTTAAATTCAAATTCAATTCTACTCTAAGCCACTTTACGCCACTACATGATTCTCCATGCCACTCCAGACTACTTCACTCTATGGCACTCCCCTCTACATCACTCTACTGTTTGCAATTCCAGTCAAAGTCACTCTACAGGGCTCAACTTCACACCATTTTACACCACTCTACTCAACAGATGATGACGAGGGAAAATTAATTATTTATTTAATTTTCCCTTGTCATCACCTGTCGTGCTCCCCCCCCCCACCCCCCACCCAGGGGCCGCTCCTGCTCTATGCCACTACACTTCACTTTACATCACACAACTCCACTCCACTCTATGCCACACCACTCTATGCCACTCTGCACCGTTCCACTCTACGCCACTCTAATCTACTCTCCTCTATGCCACTCTACTCTATGCCACTTAACTCTACTCTATGGCACTCCCCACTGCACACATGGGTACTCTATAGCACCCTTCTCCACTCTACTCTACACCACTCCAAAGCACTCTGCACCCCTCTGCTCCATGTCACGCTACTCAACTCAACACTATCCTACAGTACTCTACACCTCTTGACTCTACGCCACTCCACTTTGCTCCACACCACTCTACTTCACCCCACTCTGCCATTCTACTCTTTGCCACACTACTCTATGCCACTCTATTCAAAGCCAATGTATGCCACTCTACACCACTTCCAGCTACTCTACACCACTCCACTCTAGCCAATCCACACCACTCTACTCTATGTCACTCCACACCCCTTCACTCTATGCCACTCTATTCTAGGGCACTCTGCTCTAGGCCACTCTGTGCCACTCCACTCTATGCCACTTTACTCTATGCTTCTCTACTCTATGCCTCTCTACTCTATGTCACCCCACTCTATGCCACTCCTCTATGCAACTCTATGCTACTCCACTCTATGCCACTCCACTATACACCACACCACTATACACCACTCTACGCTATGCCACTGTACTCCACGCCACCATACTTCACTTCACCCCACTCTATACCACCCCACTCTATGCTACTATACTCTTTACCACTTTACGGGTCTCTGTTCCACTCCAATCTACTCCACTTCACTCCACTCCACACAATGCACCTCTTCACCACTTTACTCTTCGCCACTGTATTCCACGCTGTTCTATGCCAGTCTACACTATGCCATTCTACTCTATGACACTCTATGCCACTCCAGTCTATCCCGTCTGCATCACTCTGCTCTATGCCACTCTACTCCACACCATTCTACCCCACATCACCCCATTCTACGCAATTCTACTTTACGCCACTCTCTCCACGCCACCCTATGTCCCTCCACTCTACAGCACTCCACTCTATACAAATCTAATCTATCCCACTCTACTCCACACCACTCCCATGTATGCCACTCTACTTTGTGCCGCTCTACTCTACCCTACTCTATGCCAAACCAGTTGATGTCACTCTACAGCATTCCACATCCCTCCACTCTATGCCACGCTACTCAATGGCACTCTCCTCTAGGCCATTCAATGCCATGCCACTCCATGCCACTCTACTCTATGCCTCTCTACTCTATGTAACTACACTCTACACCACTCCAATCTACGCCACTAATGCCACTCCACTCTATGCCATTCCACTCTATGGCACGCCACTCTATGCCACTCCACTATACACCACTCTACACTGTGTCACTCTACTCCACGCCACTCTACTCCACTACACCCCACTCTATACCACCCCACTCTATGCTCTTTACCACTCTATGTGACTCTGTTTTACTCCAATCCACTCCACTCCAAACAATGCAACTCTGTGCCAATCTAATTTTCGCCACTGTATGCCACTCTGCTCTATGCCACTCTACTATATGCCACTCCAGTCTATCCACTCTGCATCACCCCACTCCACTCTTTGCCACTGTAAGCCACTCTGCTATATGCCACTCTACTCTATGCAATGCCAGTCTATCCACTCTGCATCACTCCACTCTATGCCACTCTACTCTACACCATTCTCCCCCACTCCACCCCATTCAACATCACCCTATACCCCCTCACTCTGCGGCACTCCACTCTATACAAATCTAATTTTTCCCACTCTATTCCATGCCACTCTGGTGTATGCTACTCTACTCAATGCCACTCCATTCCACTGTTCGTCACTCTATGCCACTCTGCTTTATGCCACTCAACTCTACATCACTCCACTCTACCTTTCTCTTTGCCACTCTAATTTACACAACTCTAGTCTATATCACTCTACTCTATACCATTCTATGCCACTCTACTGCATGCCATTCAACTCTACGCCACTTTACCCTACGCCACTCCACTGTATGCCACTCCACCCTACGACACCCCACTCTACTCTACCCCACTGCACTCTATGCCACTCTAATTCTCTGTCCTCTATGCCACTCTACTCTATGTCATGTCACTAGTTTTAGCCATGCTGAACACTAGCCACAATGCTGTACAACCTGGCTGAAAGATATTGGCAAAGCCAATAGCTATCGTATAGGTGGCACATACTGGGTTTACCAATGCTTATATGGCCTGTTTGAAGGCCTGGTTTATCATCCATGCGGCCGGTTTATACTGTTGATTTCCCTTATTAAAACAAAATTGCCTGCAGCAATCTCAAATCGCTGCAGTTTTCCTTACCTTGCAAACCACTTCTACATAATGTCTTTACGAGATCAAAACTGTCCCAGTTTGCAAACAAAACCTGCATTTGTGGTTATCTAATTCACCAATAAGAACCATTTTTATTTTGGTCCCTAGACCTATCTTCTGTTCTAGTCCGACCCAGTTTGCCGTCATGACTTTCAACTTTCAATAAAATGTATATGCAATATTTAAGCCAGAAGTCTTATTGGGGAAACTTTGGCAGGCATAATCTCTGGTGTGCAACACCAAGGGACATCTGTGATGTATGCCATGTTGTATTTGGGTCATCATAGATTGTATTAAAGTTAAGTATTGATCATGTCTATTTAGATGGATGGAGAGGTCATGCCTATTGGTATTCACATATACATTTTAGTACTGAGAACAAGGCAGTTAGGGAAAATCAGTTGGTGGTGGAAAATGTCATATTCCTTCTATTCTTCCTTGCATTCTTGTAAATAAAAGCCAAGGGCTGTTCACTGTTCTGCAGTGAGCCGTAGCATTCCCACTTTCTGAGGTAGGCTCACACCGATCAAACCGAGGAAGCGGTTGATGAGCGTTATCAAGAATGAGACTTACGCAAGCTATGATGATGAGGTTGGGGGAATGTGCTGACTCGCGTAAGAGTAGCATGTCTGTAATGAAGTTTGACGGATGTAATTACATTGTGTCAAGCTTATCTCGATCGATTCCAACACAGAGGGCGACTTCTCTTCCCATTGTCATCTCAAAAATCTCAGAAAACAAAGTAACCCAAAAGAACTCTGGACCATGGATACACTCTCGATATATCTTGGTGCAATCCACTACTCACTACAGTAAACATAAAGGGCCTCATTTATGAAAAGTGTTGCATCGCAGCAGTAAAACAGGGATGTGACACTTTTTAAGTGCGCACTCCTTGCAACACCATGGATGTGCTGTATTTACTGTACGGCGCTACACGTCACAGGGATTGACAGATACGTTAGTGTTCTTGAGTATCTGTAGGAGCAAAATTGGTGCCTTGCTGGAGTGTGTCTGAAAACAGACGCAACTCCAGCAATGTGTATTTTCACATGGGGCAAACCACATGTGAAAAGCCCTGCATCTCTCTTTACGCCTGCTTCAAGTAGTCGTAAGGATGTGACGTAGTGACGCCCTAGAAATGGTCACTTCTGTGTGGCTTTTCTGCTAAGGAACGTCCACCCCGCATACATTTTTCCTGACGCAAGTATAATGTAGCGCAGGGGTTTACCTAAATGCGTCACTTTGTAAATATGGCACAGTGTGGAGCATTGTTTACACTACCGCAGCGTCACAAAAAGTGATGCAACGCTGGTGTAAGGGCCATATAAATGAGGTCCTAAATGATTTTGGGCAATCTGGAGACCAGGGGCCACATGTATCATGCATTTTAATGGTCGCAAACGGCCCAATTCGCAGAATCCGGCCGTTTGTGATCAGTAAATGCATTTGGTATGTATGAATTCGGATTTATCATTAGGTAAATACATATTGATTAGTATTAGGTAGGGGTGTGTTTAGGGGTACACAGTCTAAATATCGAGTTTGTAATATCGACCTACCGAAATATCGAGTCTGAAATATCGAAGGTAAAGAATATCGAGGTCAAGAATATCGTTGGACAGAATATCGACCCTAAGGTATGTAATATCGAATTTATTTATATCGATGTAAGTAATATCGAAGTTAGTAATTTCGATATCAAATATATCGATGTTACTAATTTCGATGTTACTAATATCGATATTTGTATTTAATATGTATGTGTTATATGTTTTTTGTTAAGTATTTTACTTGTTTTATATTACATGTGTACTATTTTTATATATTAATAATGATATTTTAAAGTTAATTTAATGTTTTAGTACTGGAGCGGGTTGTGGGTTTATAGGGGAATAGGGTGGGAAGTAATTTAAATATATTAAATTAATTATTATTTTTTAGGAATTACAAATTAATTTTAATTAATTTTTGCATTTAAGTTTTGTAGCGGGTAGTGGGTTTATAGAAGAATTGGGTGGGAAGTATTTTAATTGTAGTTAAATAATTATTTATTTTAATGTATTGGTATTGATAATAAATTCATTTTGAATTAATTATTAATTGGCAATTAATTATTTTAATTGTTAATTTATTTTTTAAATTAGTAATTAATGTTTGTAATTGGTAATTAATTTTTGTAATTGATAATACATTTAAGTTTTGTAGCGGGTAGTGGGTTTATAGAAGAATTGGGTGGGAAGTATTTTAATTGTAGTTAAATAATTATTTATTTTAATGTATTGGTATTGATAATAAATTCATTTTGAATTAATTATTAATTGGCAATTAATTATTTTAATTGTTAATTTATTTTTTAAATTAGTAATTAATGTTTGTAATTGGTAATTAATTTTTGTAATTGATAATACATTTTTTTAATTGGTAATTAATATTTGTAATTGGTAATTCATTTTTTAATTAGTGATTAATGTATTTAATTGGTAAATCAATTTTTTAATTGGTAATTAATGTTTGTAATTGGTAATTAATTTTTTTTAATTGGTAATTAATTTTTTAATTGATCATTAATGTTTGTAATTGGTAATTATTGTTTGTAATTGGTAATTCATTTTTTTAATTGGTAAGTAATTTATTTTAATTGGAAACTATTTTTTAATAATTGGTAATTCATGATTTATAAAAAGTATTTTTTGTATAAAAAATAATTTTATTCTTTAAAGTTTTGTAATTGCTAATCAAATTTCAATAATAAATATGTGTTTTGTTTTGAAAAATATTTCATTGTTCAATATTTATTATTTGGTAACTAATATTGATTAATTAATTTGTATTGGTATTTATTTTTAATTTATTGTTAATAAGTTATTCAATTGTAATTATGTTTTTAATAATTATTAATGGGTATTTGTAAATGATGTTGGTTTCAAATTTAAATTATTAATTATTTTAAATACAAACATTATTTATAAGTATGTTATATTTAATTTCTATGCTATCCAACACTTTCCCTACTGTTGCACTCTCTGGAGTGGGAATAGTAATATTTACCCCTACGCTATTCAACGTTTTCCCTACTGTTTTACTCTCTGGAGTTGGAATAGTAATTTTTACCCACCCGCTATCCAACGCTTTCCCTACTGTTACACTCACTGGAAGGGATTTGTAATTTTTACCCCTACGCTATCCAACGCTTTCCCTACAGTTGCACTCACTGGAGTGGGAATAGTAATTTTTACCCCTACGCTATCCAACGCTTTCTCTACTGTTGCACTCAATGGAGTGGGAATAGTCATTTTCACCCACCCGCTATCAAACGCTTTCCCTACTGTTGCACTCTTTGGAGTGGGAATAGTAATTTTTACCCCTAAGCTATCCAACGCTTTCCCTACTGTTTCACACTCTGGAGTTGTAATAGTAATTTTTACCCACCCGCTATCCAACGCTTTCCCTACTGTTGCACTCTCTGGAGTGGGAATAGTAATTTTTACCCTTGCGCTATCCAACGCTTTCCCTAATGTTGCACTCTCTGGAGTGGGAATAGTAATTTTTAACCCTACGCTATCCAACGGTTTCCCTACTGTTGCACTCTTTGGAGTGAGAATAGTAATTTTTAACCCTACGCTATCCAACGCTTTCCATACTATTTCACACTCTGGAGTTGGAATAGTAATTTTTACCCACCCGCCATCAAAGGCTTTCCCTACTGTTGCATTTTTTGGAGTGGGAATAGTAATTTTACTTTCCACGCTATCCAATATTTTAATTACTGTAGTTTTTTATGGACTTTAAATAGTAGTTTTATTTATTTTTTATTTAATATTTTTTGTATTATTTTAGATAATGTAGTATTTAATTAATTTAGAATATTTTGTAGGCATAGTTAATTTTTTAATGTATTAAATAATTATATACTTTTTATTTATGTTATTATTTTATGTGTGTAGATGTATTTCTAATTTATAGTATTTATAAATAATTTATAAGTAATTAAAATAATTATTAAAAGTTATTATTAAGGGGTCGATTCCGATCCTGGAAAAAGCGCTCCGATTAGCTGTACGGAGCGTTTTTCCCGTATGAGTCGTACACCTAAGATGTCCCCGTTTGAACGAGCAAGTACGATCCTAACCCAAAGCGCCACTCCGTACAACTAGAAAGTACATACGGATTTACTCCGGGCGACGCTGTACGCTACGTCCGTACGTAAATAGGCAGCCATTTCCGGACCAGGAAGTACGATCCGTGTTGAAGACACTCCGTACGGCCCCTTAGCTACGAGAGCTGTAAACTGCTGTAAAACCAGAGTCCGGCCCGAACTGCACCCCGGTACGTGACATACACGACATGAACCCCTTCGAGCGTGTCATCCCAGCCCTGTACGCCTACGACCTCGTATATAGAAACCCACCGCAACAACGGAAGTATACCTGTACGGTGCGCCACACTCTAGCGCATATCACCATTGCTATAGTGATACGTTCCGCACATACGCCATTAACGTAGGGGGGGTATAGTGCGCCACACGCTAGCGCATATCACCATTGCAACAGTGATACGTGCCGCACACACGTCTGAAATGTCGGGGTACGGTGCGTCACACGCTAGAGCATATCACCATTGCAATAGTGATACGTGCCGCACACACGTCTGAAATGTCGGGGTACGGTTTGTCACATCTGAGTGGTGGGTGGAAAAGACCCCCAGCAGTGCCCAACAGTGCCCAACCGTATAGGGGGAGGGTGCAGAGGACTCCCAGCAGTGCCCAGCAGTGCCCATCAGTGCCCAACAGTATAGGGCTGGGTGCAGAGGACTCCCAGCAGTGCCCAACCGTACCCAACAGTATAGGGGGTGGGTGCAGAGGACTCCCAGCAGTGCCCAGCAGTGCCCAGCAGTGCCCAACTGTATAGGGGTGGGTACAGATGAACCCCAGCAGTGCCCAACAGTGCCCAACAGTATAGGGGGTGGGTGCAGAGGACTCCCAGCAGTGCCCAACAGTATAGGGGGTGGGTGCAGAGGACTCCCAGCAGTGCCCAAGGGTATAGGGAGTGGGTGCAGAGGACTCCCAGCAGTGCCCAGCAGTGCCCAGCAGTATAGGGGGTGAGTGCAGAGGACTCCCAACAGTGCCCAACAGTATAGGGGGTGGGTGCAGAGGACTCCCAGCAGTGCCCAGCAGTATAGGGGGTGGGTGCAGAGGACTCCCAGCAGTGCCCAGCAGTGCCCAACAGTGCCCAACAGTATAGGGGGTGGGTGCAGAGGACTCCCAGCAGTGCCCAGCAGTGCCCATCAGTGCCCAAAAGTATAGGGGGTGGGTGCAGAGGACTCCCAGCAGTGCCCAGCAGTGCCCAACAGTGCCCAACAGTATAGGGGGTGGGTGCAGAGGACTCCGAGCAGTGCCCAGCAGTGCCCAACAATATAGGCGGTGGGTGCAGAGGACTCCCAACAGTGCCCAAGGGTATAGGGGGTGGGTGCAGAGGACTCCCAGCAGTGCCCAACGGTGCCCAACAGTATAGGGGGTGGGTGCAGAGGACTCCCAGCAGTGCCCAACTGTGCCCAACAGTATAGGGGGTGGGTGCAGAGGACTCCCAACAGTGCACATCAGTGTCCAACAGTATAGGGGGTGGGTGCAGAGGACTCCCAGCAGTGCCCAACAGTATAGGGGGTGGGTGCAGAGGACTCCCAGCAGTGCCCATCAGTGCCCAACAGTATAGGGGGTGGGTGCAGAGGACTCCCAACAGTGCCCAGCAGTGCCCAACAGTGCCCAACAGTATAGGGGGTGGGTGCAGAGGACTCCCAACAGTGCCCAAGGGTATAGGGGTGGGTGCAGAGGACTCCCAGCAGTGCCCAACAGTGCCCAACAGTATAGGGGGTGGGTGCAGAGGACTCACAGCAGTGCCCAGCAGTGCCCAACAGTGCCCAACAGTATAGGGGGTGGGTGCAGAGGACTCCCAGCAGTGCCCAGCAGTGCCCATCAGTGCCCAACAGTATAGGGGTGGGTGCAGAGGACTCCCAGCAGTGCCTAGCAGTGCCCAACAGTGCCCAACAGTATAGGGGGTGGGTGCAGAGGACTCCCAGCAGTGCCCAGCAATGCCCAACAGTATAGGGGGTGGGTGCAGAGGACTCCCAACAGTGCCCAAGGGTATAGGGGGTGGGTGCAGAGGACTCCGAGCAGTGCCCAACAGTATAGGGGGTGGGTGCAGAGGACTCCCAGCAGTGCCCAACAGTATAGGGGGTGGGTGCAGAGGACTTCCAACAGTGCCCATCAGTGTCCAACAGTATAGGGGGTGGGTGCAGAGGACTCCCAGCAGTGCCCAGCAGTGGCCAACAGTGCCCAAGAGTATTGGGGGTGGGTGCAGAGGACTCCCAGCAGTGCCCATCAGTGCCCAACAGTATAGGGGGTGGGTGCAGAGGACTCCCAGCAGTGCCCAACAGTATAGGGGGTGTGTGCAGAGGACTCCCAGCAGTGCCCAGCAGTATAGGGGGTGGGTGCAGGGGACTCCCAGCAGTGCCCAGCAGTGCCCAACAGTGCCCAACAGTATAGGGGGTGGGTGCAGAGGACTCCCAGCAGTGCCCATCAGTGCCCAAAAGTATAGGGGGTGGGTGCAGAGGACTCCCAGCAGTGCCCAGCAGTTCCCAACAGTGCCCAACAGTATAGGGGGTGGGTGCAGAGGACTCCCAGCAGTGTGCAACAGTGCCCAACAATATAGGCGGTGGGTGCAGAGGACTCCCAACAGTGCCCAAGGGTATAGGGGGTGGGTGCAGAGGACTCCCAGCAGTGCCCAACAGTGCCCAACAGTATAGGGGGTGGGTGCAGAGGACTCCCAGCAGTGCCCAACTGTGCCCAACAGTATAGGGGGTGGGTGCAGAGGACTCCCAACAGTGCCCATCAGTGTCCAACAGTATAGGGGGTGGGTGCAGAGGACTCCCAGCAGTGCCCAGCAGTGCCCAACAGTATAGGGGGTGGGTGCAGAGGACTCCCAGCAGTGCCCATCAGTGCCCAACAGTATAGGGGGTGGGTGCAGAGGACTCCCAGCAGTGCCCAGCAGTGCCCAACAGTGCCCAACAGTATAGGGGGTGGGTGCAGAGGACTCCCAACAGTGCCCAAGGGTATAGGGGGTGGGTGCAGAGGACTCCCAGCAGTGCCCAACAGTGCCCAACAGTATAGGGGGTGGGTGCAGAGGACTCACAGCAGTGCCCAGCAGTGCCCAACAGTGCCCAACAGTATAGGGGGTGGGTGCAGAGGACTCCCAGCAGTGCCCAGCAGTGCCCATCAGTGCCCAACAGTATAGGGGTGGGTGCAGAGGACTCCCAGCAGTGCATAGCAGTGCCCAACAGTGCCCAACAGTATAGGGGGTGGATGCAGAGGACTCCCAGCAGTGCCCAGCAATGCCCAACAGTATAGGGGTGGGTGCAGAGGACTCCCAACAGTGCCCAAGGGTATAGGGGGTGGGTGCAGAGGACTCCGAGCAGTGCCCAACAGTATAGGGGGTGGGTGCAGAGGACTCCCAGCAGTGCCCAACAGTATAGGGGGTGGGTGCAGAGGACTTCCAACAGTGCCCATCAGTGTCCAACAGTATAGGGGGTGGGTGCAGAGGACTCCCAGCAGTGCCCAGCAGTGGCCAACAGTGCCCAAGAGTATTGGGGGTGGGTGCAGAGGACTCCCAGCAGTGCCCATCAGTGCCCATCAGTGCCCAACAGTATAGGGGGTGGGTGCAGAGGACTCCCAGCAGTGCCCATCAGTGCCCAACAGTGCCCAACAGTATAGGGGGTGGGTGCAGAGGACTCCCAGCAGTGCCCATCAGTGCCCATCAGTGCCCAACAGTATAGGGATGGGTGCAGAGGACTCCCAGCAGTGCCCAACAGTGCCCAACAGTATGGGAGGTGGGTACAGAGGACTCCCAGCAGTGCCCAGCAGTGCCCAACAGTGCCCAACAGTATAGGGGGTGGGTGCAGAGGACTCCCAGCAGTGCCCAACAGTATGGGAGGTGGGTACAGAGGACTCCCAGCAGTGCCCATCAGTGCCCAACAGTGCCCAACAGTATAGGGGTGGGTGCAGAGGACTCCCAGCAGTGCCCAACAGTGCCCAACAGTATGGGAGGTGGGTACAGAGGACTCCCAGCAGTGCCCAGCAATGCCCAACAGTGCCCAACAGTATAGGGGGTGGGTGCAGAGGACTCCCAGCAGTGCCCAGCAGTGCCCATCAGTGCCCAACAGTATAGGGATGGGTGCAGAGGACTCCCAACGGTGCCCAAAGGTATAGGGGGTGGGTGCAGAGGACTCCCAGCAGTGCCCAACAGTGCCCAGCAGTATAGGGGTGGGTGCAGAGGACTCCCAGCAGTGTCCAGCAGTGCCCAACAGTATAGGGGGTGGGTGCAGAGGACTCCCAGCAGTGCCCATCAGTGCCCAACAGTATAGTGGGTGGGTGCAGAGGACTCCCAGCAGTGCTCAGTCATAGGGGTGTGCATGTCCAACATCATATAGCAAGTACATGCCTGTATGTGTACATCCCTAACTGGGAACACTCATGATAGTTGCATATCAACACATCACACACAGCAGTGACCTACTCCACCGAGAATGGTATCTTGTCACACACTGGGTGACACACAACATGTGGGTGTATTGTCAGATCCCACATGTATATCCACCCGTCCAGTTCGCTGGCACACACCCCTCCATCATGACTCAATAGTGTGTAGTCATGTAACAGACCACCAAAGAAATGAAGCACAAATGGACTAATGAAGTGTCACGTACATCCCGGACATGATGAAAATGTCCAGGTGGTGCAACATGTACTCCCTCATGGATGTAACAGGGTAGTACTCCCCTAGATATAAAGAACCAACATGTATTTTGTGTGTCCAAATGTAAAAAATGTACAATCTGAATCATAACGTCAAGGCTGATAACATTGTCATGCATAGTGTGATAAAGTATTATGGTCTCCCTGAAGGCATTACTACATACTACAACCCCAAGCACAGTGAGTAGCATTGATGGCACTGACCAATTATCTGAATGGATTTGTGAGCAGGCATGGCCATTGCCGAAGGGAAGCTACAAATCTATAGGGAATCAATACAAACGTCATCACAACAATTGTGTAACTGTCCGTAGTGAAGATCACATGTGTCACTGAGGAAGAGACACTCTTTAAGACAATGTCTGCATGCAAACTGCACACACACACCAATCTAGAAATTTTGCTGCAACATTGGGATAGCACAAACATACCATGGTCTACCTCATTACCATCAGGAAATAGACATATGTTACAATACCCAAAAATGAACATTACACCAACCCGTAGGCACACTGCAGCTAAAGTAATTTCCTGAAAAGCAAAAGTTCTGAATGAAAAATGAAAAGCTTCATTCAGCCCAACAATCTAAAATACGCAAGTAATGAGTCCAGGCTCACAAAAGGCCAAAGGCCAGTCCAAATAAATGTCCCCAACAGTGGTGGCGTTGTGGATGTTGACACACCCAAACTTGCCTGCACATGGAGTTCAGATGTCTGTGGACACATGGGGGGCATCATCGGAGTCAGGGTCCGGCACCGCAGGGACAGGAGAGGGAAGGGCAGGTGTAGTGGGTCCAGGTGGGGTGGATTCCTCCACAGTGGCCGGTGCAGCACGAAAGGATGACAAATATTCTGCGCTGCACACTGCTGCCAGTTCTGACAAACTACTACCTGACCCGACGACACAATGGGGGTAGATGTAGAGGGCTGTGAGTCAGGTGTCGTGTGTCTGTGGATGTGTGTGTGACGTCTGTCCCCTCTCCATGTGGGTGTGCCTACATCCCCTTGAGATTGGGTGCGTGGAGATTTGCGTTTTGACTGCCTTGTGGGTGTGCTGGGTGTGTCTGTTGTGGTGTCTGTCCTGTGGCGTCTGCGTGTACGTTAGACAGGTATGGGAGAGGGTGATGTGGATGGGTCTGAAGGAGGGGGGGCTGACGCTGCAGGATGGACAGTGCTGCCGTCAGTGAAGACTCTATGGCTGCCAAACTCCGACTTTGGCCAGATATGGCTGCTGACATGCCCTCCATGTATGACAACAACTGTGTCATGATGTGTGTTTGGCCATGTAGCACAGTCAGCATTGACGTCTGGCCAACTTGGATCTGCCGGAGCAGGTCCACAGACTCAGCACTGAGGGCAGCAGGGGAGACAGGGGCAGGGGCTGCGGTGCTGGGGACAAAGGAGACACGGGGGGTAGCACGGACCCTAGGGACCCTAACAACTGGAAGGGTGGAGATGGGTCTGGAGGAGGAGGGGACAGGCATAGTTGTTGTATATGGCATAGCTGCATATTCCCCCTCCTCCTGGGAGTCCGAATCCGAGCCGTTCGCATGGTACGAGGTGTCGTGCTCATGAGGTCCGGCCGCCTGACTCCCCTCACCCTCTGTGCCACTGCCTTCCTCCGACTCCTCAAAGCTGGTGGCACTGTTGCTGGGTCCATCTGTCTGGTCCACGCCTGTGTCTCCTCCAGGTTGTGGTGATGATGCTGTTGCCAATGAGAAAATTATAAATATGGTATATCAATAAGGACTAGCTAGAGGTGCGAGACTCTGTTATGTACGCTTTTAACTGAAAAACCATTCGGTTTGTTATAAAAGCCCTCACCCACCAACCTAGTTGGTGGCATGCTTCATCATCGGGCCCACCACAGTGACACCTAGTGTGTCCCGGGTGTGCTTCAACGCCAGAATTACTGCGGAGCTGGTATGATTGCTGAGTGTGCAGTGTAGTGAGTGAGAAAGTGAAGATTAAAAGCTATACAGTGGGTCCCAGTACCCGAGGGTAAGATAGTTAAATTTTATTAACTGGGCCCCTGTTAGCAGATAAAAAAGGCTGTCGGACGTGTTGGAGAGTCTATGACCCCCTACGTCCAGTGTGGTCTACATGTTTCAGCCAGGCCTTTAAAAACAGGCTTTCCTCAGGACCAATGAGTAGTGTAGTGCAATTAAATAATACTAAATTATAGTGGATGTGTTTTTTTTTTTAATGTGTCGCACTCCCTAAAGTGCGTCTATATGTAGAGGGGCATTCCCTCTTGCTTTTACTACATATAACACATAGGACATAGACGGACATACACATCGAGTCAAATTAGCATGATGAGCTGTTAGCACAAAAATTGCCGTCTGGTAAGGTGTGTGCTCCACCTATATCGGACTAGGGTGTGGTCATGTACACGACATGACCAGGTGGTTATATCATGAAACCGATTTTGGTGGTGGTGGGCTAAGACAGCGTAATTTTAGACATGGTGAGGAACAGGTAAGTAAGTATATTATATCCTCACACAGGCTAGTGTCTGTAAAAGCCTCCTTGGGTCACTCAGCAGAGAAAAAGACCCTGGAAGAGGTTTAAAAATGAAGAAGCGCGTAGTAACGGACAACCTGTGGGGAGAGAGATGCAATGGCTTACCCCAATCCTGGTGATCGTCTTGTTTTACTCACGAAATGCCGGTCTGGTTCCTCCTTGGACCTGTCGTCCTTCTGCGGTGCCCGGATTTGAAGTGAGGGGGCCATCGTTCGAACTTTAAATAGCCTGGATTATTGGCTGCACCTGTATGATGGTAGAAATAGAAGGAGGTGCTTCGCCCTGAATGCCTAGTCATTGTAGTGCTGCGCGCATGTGCAGGGGAGCAGTGAATACAGTGCATGCGCGTTGCCGGAGGGGGTGTTGCGCGTCCTCTGTTCTCCTGCGCGTGTGCACTGTAATGAAATGCCGACTTTCCATTTGTGTTCATGGGAATTACCCTGTTGAGAAGTACAACGTATTAAATATATACCGTTAATGTGCACGTTGTGTGGTGTGCTGGCGAGGGTACATTGGGTTATGTATCGCCTATGTTCACATATATGATATGCTGGGGGTACTGAACTGCGAAGAAACGGGGATAAGGAAGGACCACTCTGCATGGTGGCTGAAAGGTATTCTTTCTCAGAAGGTGTCATTTTAGGTGGGATGAATGCGGCAGGAGTCTGCCTGTCATAGAGCGGGGTTGGATTTTCATGCAGGCTCTGTGTCTGTTATAGTTGGGGAGTCAGGTCACTCAAGGGGTCAGGGAATTCCATGGTATTGAATCATTCAGACCCTCAAGGTGAGTGGAGAGTCGGTATATTCAACGTTGTTCTTTGGCAAGGAGACATTTTTCATTCATTGCCCTTGTTTCAAACTGTTCTATCACTGTCCATGTGAAGTCGTTTGGGGTGTGGTTGTGAGTCAGGAAGTGGTCTGTCAACTTGCTAATGTTTTTGCCACATCTGATGGTGCTCCTATGTTCCGTCATTCTGGTCCTGACTTTACGGGTGGTCATCCCAACGTATCGTAGGCCGCATCTACAGGTTATTAGATACACTAGGTTGGAGGAATTGCAGTTAGTGAACTGCCATTGTATCCAGGTTTTGCCAGTTTCCAATGAGAGGGATTTTGATGGGGAAGTGAGGTGGTAGACACTGCAATTGTTGCATGGTTGGTGGCCTGTCAATTTTGGAAGGCCCCAGGCATTAGTAATGGTGTTCTGTGATGGGCGGTTCTGTGACTTGGGTCTGGTTGATACAAGCTGGTCTTTTAGGTTTTTAGCCCTTTTGTATGCGAACCGCGGTTTCTCCCAATTCCTGGTGCCTGAGTTGATGATTCTCCAGTTCTTGTTTATAATGTTGGACACCTGATTTGACGCAGTGTTATATGTAGTTACACATGTGATTAATGGTGCCTCTGGGGGTTTGATGATGGTGTCCAGGAGGGCTTCTCTGTTCTGGTTGCGTGCCCTTTTGCAGGTTTTTTGTATGATATTGGTTGGATACCCTCTGTCTTCTAGTTTGTGGACTAAGGCAGATGACTGTAGTTTGTAGTCTTGGGTATTGCTGCAGTTGCGCCTGATGCGTAGGAATTGGTCGTAGGGCAGGTTCTCCCTCAGGGGCCTCGGATGGAAGCTGTCAAACCTGAGGAGGGAGTTCCTGGCTGTGGGTTTGTAGAAGGTTGTGGTGGTGAGGCCACCTCCCTCCGCCTGAATGTTAAGGTCCAAAAAGGGCAGTTCATTTTGGCTGCTGGAGCACGTGAAGCATAAATAGGCGTCACGGTTGTTGATCCAAAGGATGAAGTTATCGAGTGTTGGTTTGTCGCCGTCCCAGATGATGAGATTATCATCAATATAGCGGCGCCATATTTTGGTGTTGGTAGCGTACGGGTTGGTGGGACCATGGATATGGGTCTGCTCAAAGTGGTAGACATATAGTCCAGCCACGCTGGGGGCAAAAACACTGCCCATGGAAGTCCCATTGGTCTGCAGGTAGAATGTACCTTCATATTCGAAGTAGTTCTTCTTGAGCGCAAGGGTGGCACAGTCCATGATGAAGCTTATTGGAGTTTGGTGTTCCTAGTTAGTTTCCATTAGGACATCATGTACAACCTGTAGGGTGGCATCTTGTGGGAGGCTAGTGAATAGACTCTCGATATCAAGTCCGACCAGAATTTGCGTTGTTGGATTAAAACTGATGTCTTTTATGATATTGAGAAGGTGTTTTGTATCCTTAATGTATGATGGCGTTTTTTTTACCAATGGGTTAAGAAAGAAATCACAAAATCGTGAAAGTGGTTCCAGTAGAGATTGTATGCCAGAAACGATTGGTCTTCCGGGTGGTGGTGTGACCCCTTTGTGCACTTTAGGCACTATATAGAAGTATGGGGTTTTGGCATTTTTTGTGCGTAGGTAGTCCGTCTCCTGTTTCGAGATTTGCTCCCTGTCGTTGGCGTTTTTTTACTAAATCGTTGATGGTGATTTGTAACTCATCTGTGGGGTCCGAGCTTAAGCGTTTGTAGTTACGCGTGTCGCTTAGGAGTCTGCGGCACTCTTGGTCATAATCATTTTTGTCCATTAGGAGGTTCCCTCCTCCTTTGTCCGCTGGCTTGATAACCAAGGACGGGTTCTCCTGTAATCGTTTGTTGGTCTCACGGTCCTGGTTGGAAAAATTATTAAAGGTATTTTTTGGTTGTAGTCGTTCTATGTCCGAATACACCGCCTGTTCGAAATGAAACTGGCCTGAGACCGAAATCCAACTTCGTCCCACCACCTACCAGCATACCGGTGGAGATAGTGGCCTTTGAAAAGCGTCCATACGCAGAAATTAATTCTCGTCCATTCTCATTTTTTTTAGAAAACCTCGGTGACGAGAAATTGATGTCACATTCCGCTGGCAACTGTGTGGACAGCGTTACACCCTAATCAGGTAACCACCGACTCCCGGTCCCACCACCCCCCGCCTAAATTCTTCCTGAGAATCCAGTAATCAATGGGCAACCACTTTTAATTTATTTCTAGAGAAATTTGCCCCATTATGCAACAAGATCCTGAACTGCTGACTTAGGCCATTCGTATGCTCAAGATCTAAGGGGCCCAACACTGGGGTAAGCTTAATTCCCCGAGCCCACGGTAGTTTTATTGATTTTATTCACTTCAATCACGGCATGATTGCACTCGAATTTTCGACCGGTGTACCATTTTTTAATATGAGGATTGTACGTGCTCAGACCGACTGTCAGGAGCCTGCGGCTTTCTGATATGGTTTGCCAAATATAGAATCACCGCGCCACCACCGTGCACATATGCAACCGTCCTTGTTAGTCACAGAATCTCACTCGTCCTCTTTACAAACACTGAATAGACCACGATAAGTCGATTCCGAGAAAACAAAATGTGCAAAGCAATTGGAATGTTTGAGTTGTTGGAGTTTCACTTATAATTTGGTCAATGACCTTTTTTTCTCCCCCCTTTTTCTCTATCTCTTTCCCCAAACAGGCGGGTGTTTGATAACTACAGGCAGGCAAATGTTTTCAATTTTCTGTCCTGATGATGATCCCATGTAACTAGAGCTTTAAGGGATCGAAACGTCGACTTTCTGTAGCACGCTCACAGCTTAACCATTGTGTTATATCTCAGTTGTGTGTTGTGTTTCCTGGCAAACACGTCAATTTAAAATCGATCCTAAAGTGGCCAGCTTTGCTCTCTCTTTGCCTGTGAAATATTTCCCCTTACATGTTGTTTTGTCTTCTCTTGAATGTGGTACAGGACTGTGCCAGAAACGATCTAATTAACTGTTTCAAAAAATTGTTCAAATAAATACCCTGTCCGGCAGGACAGAGGACAAATATAGTTTCCTACTATGGCCTATATTTTATTTTTAAACTTGATTCTGATAAGCTAAGGACCTTTGTCTTTCAAAACATAAACTACCCACGGTCCTCAGCCAACTGTTTGGGTTCCCTTGTTAAAATAAGAAACTGTAGCGCAATCACTAGATTGCAAGGGATTTTCTTAAAATTCCTGACCCTCAGCCGAGGGTAGGCTCCCCTAGTACCTTGTCACTTATAAAACCTTTATCTCCATCTCCTTCACTCCAGCGACCTGACATGTCCAAACACGCACCCCTTTACACTGATGATTACATAAAACAACTGTGCCAAAGACCCTCTCTGCTATCTGAAACTCCTGACACACCCGATATAACTAACAGTCCCTTACCTGAACAACTAGAGAAACTCCGCAAGAAACAGGTACGCTTGGAGTTAATGATTCTAATGCTAACTGACTATCTAAAAGCAGAGGTGATCCCATTAGGCTTAGTGGTACGAAATATTCCCGGTATATTTACCGACAATCCCAAATACATTGCTAATTTCAGCTATATAGGGACTACATGCTCCCGCCATTGGCTTGTCTTGGGAATCGATATTGCCACAGAAACACTAAAAACTTTGGAACTTGAAATTAGCGATATCGAAAAACAATTATCAGAAAAAGATCTCACCCCTGACTGTAAAAAACTCCTAGAACAACTTGAGAATACAATCTCAGATTTCCACCGAATAGAGCAAAATAGGAAATCCAATAAAATAAAAAAAAAAAATTAAAAACTATAACGTTGAGAATACCTACCCATACCTCCAGAAAGATTTTTATACTAATAGAACTTACTCCTACTCTCAAACCAACAAACCCTGGGGACGCTACAACCGTCGCCAAAACCTGGTAGGTTTTTCCGACACATCTGCTGAGTCTTCAGACAGCTCAGACCTAGGCGAGGGATCGCCCAACACTCCCCAACGCGGGCGGGTAAAGAAACCTCAAAGATGGCACAACCCCCCAGGAGAAAGGAAAACCAGGAACAATTTTTACCAATGGTAGTAGAGAAACCAGCAGAGGTGATACCTATCTTTAATCTCTCACAGCATATACTTCTAGAAACAGAAACAGAATTACTGAAGAAAGGGCTGTCTTTTGTACCAACCATTCGTCCCAACTTTATGGAACTGCATACTGAACTGTTAAGATTCTTTAGAACAATCCGTCTAAAAGCATTTTTTCAATTGCATCCCAGCACTCCTTCTGAACCCAACACCCCGTTCCGACCTCCATCCACCTTCTCTCCCTCATCCACAATGGTCCCGCCCGAGATCATAACATTTGAGAAACTTGTACTCAAAGACCTCACAACAATTCAGAATAGTAAACTCTTCATCCCCTATAACATCTCTCTCCAAGAGAAGAAAGCAATCGAAGTCCTTAAAAACAACAGGAATGTGGTTATTAAAAGTGCAGACAAAGGAGGGGGAATTGGTATTCAAGAAACAGAAACATACAAGGCAGAAATTATGCGCCAACTGAATAACCCTGACCATTATCAAAAACTCTCTGGGAATCCCACAAAACAAATGCAAGAAATTATTCACAAACTGACATCTGACGCCTGCACTGAAGGCTTTCTGAGCAAGAAAGAATACAACTTTCTTAACGTAAAATCGCCGAGACTGCCAGTTATATATACACTTCCCAAGATTCACAAAAATCTCACAAATCCACCAGGGCGACCCATAGTCTCAGCCTGTGGGTCAATCTTGGAACCCCTGGGAGCTTACGTGGACTTCTTCATCAAGGAGTTTGTCCCAACCACGGCATGCTATGTGAGAGATAGCATGTCGATGATTAACCTGGTTGAACATCTTGAATTTGACCCCCTCCAAGAGACATTTTGCACATTAGACGTGGAGTCGTTGTACACAAACATTCCACAAACGGCGGCACTACTAGTCATTCAAAAAATCTTAGATACTAGACAACGCCCACATAGAGTCCCAACCATCTTTATTCTTCAATTACTGGAACTATGTTTGACGAGAAATTTCTTTTTCTTTGACAACACTTTCTTCCAGCAGATCAAGGGTACATCCATGGGGGCTATTTTTGCCCCCAACCTAGCCATACTGTTTATGGACCAATTGGAAACTGGCTCCATACTGACACCATCCAACCCTTTCTTCTCTGGTATTAAAATATGGAGAAGATATATAGATGACATTTTCCTGATTTGGAACCAGACCAATGAAACATTAACCAATTTTTTACATTGGCTTAATAATAATTGCTGTGGACTAACGTTCACTCTGACCTATGACAAGTCTTCTATAGCCTTTTTGGACCTCACCATCTACCACGCAGAAGGTGAACTCCTGACTAGACTTTTCAGGAAACCCACGGAGAGAAATACGCTACTGTACTATAAAAGCAACCACCCGAGAGCACTGAGGGACTCCCTACCATATTCACAATTCCTCAGGATAAGACGAAACTGTTATTGTAAAACTGATTACTTTAAAGAAGCTGCAGTTCTCTCTAATAAATTGAAGGACCGGGGCTATCCAAGAAGAGTAGTTAAGCAAGCCCTGAAACGCGCATGGTTTTGCCCACGTGAGGTCCTGTTGACACCCAAAGACAGAGATCTGAAAGACAGAATTGCATGTGTCACCACATTCTCGCCTGTTTCCAATAAAATCAGGAAGTCCATAATAAAACACTGGCCAACAATAAATGCAGGCCCCATAAATATTGAGAGACCCCTCTTTGCCTTCCGCAAGAGCACAAATCTAAAAGACTACCTTGTTAGAGCAGCCTTACCTGTAATATCACAGGGAGTTACACTTGACGCAGCCTGGGGCCTACCCCCACTCCTAGGTCATGTGAAATGTGGATGTTGCAATGTCTGTGAATACACGGTGGAGGGTAAAAAATTCACCCACAACAACACCACGTATGAAAGAAATTCATTCTCGAATTGTAATTCTTCAAATGTAATTTATGCCATATCATGTCCCTGTCCAAAACTCTATGTCGGCCAGACCACGCAAAAAGCCAAGACACGCATCTGTCAGCACAGGAGTCGCTTAAGATGTAAAACTGCCAACGCCCCGCTGGTTGACCATTTCAATGATGCAGGGCACAATGAAGATGACATAAGATGGACAATATTGAAAGTGGTAAAGCTACCAGCACGAGGTGGAGATATTGCCCAAATGCTCAACAGAGAGGAGCTAAAGACAATGATTCAATTCGACACGATAAGGAATGGTTTGAACCGGGCTGAAGACTGGACTGCCTTATTGTAACCCATACACTGCCCTTCCAGGCTTGGAAGATGGCACACACAGAGACTGCTTTGGCAATTCTAAAATGTATATAATCTTGAGATCATATTATAATGTCACCTGATACACTTTCACGTTGATTCACTTATGCACCAAAATAACTGTATAGTCACCACATTCGCCGTCTACACAAATTGCACTCGCACTGTAAATATCTTGAGCTTAAATCCCTTCCCATTATGCATATATGAAGCGTCCTTTATCATTCCATAATGGCCGCCGCTGAGCCAAGCTCTAGCAATACAAACAGACCCCTTCCAAGATGGCCACCACGGATTGGCCGCTTTCTATGTTCATAGACACGCCGTATTACTTACAGCGTGGCTTCCCTACCACCGGACTGCAATCTCAGCAGACACGGAGAGGACATCGCTCCCCCGCCCAAAGAACCCCAACTGTAACCGAGTCACTGCACTCTTACAGGTAAGAGCCCCCAACCCCCGCAATGCTGCATTACGAGAATCCCCACAATTATGGGACCTGAAAATGACCCGTCCGTTCTACTCTTGCTTCACCAGATACAGCGCTGACCTCGACTCTGAACCAGGCAGCCCACCCCATTCTGGACAAAGTAATTCATATCAGGTAATCTGCCTAGTCGATAACTGCCTCCCGAGTGAGTCCCACAAAAGCGTCCATACGCAGAAATTAATTCCCGTCCATTCTCGTTTTTTTTAGAAAACCTCGGTGACGAGAAATTGATGTCACATTCCGCTGGCAACTGTGTGGACAGCGTTACACCCTAATCAGGTAACCACCGACTCCCGGTCCCACCACCCCCCGCCTAAATTCTTCCTGAGAATCCAGTAATCAATGGGCAACCACTTTTAATTTATTTCTAGATAAATTTGCCCCATTATGCAACAAGATCCTGAACTGCTGACTTAGGCCATTCGTATGCTCAAGATCTAAGGAGCCCAACACTGGGGTAAGCTTAATTCCCCGAGCCCCCGGTAGTTTTATTGATTTCACTTCAATCACGGCATGATTGCACTCGAATTTTTGACCGGTGTACCATTTTTTAATATGAGGATTGTACGTGCTCAGATCGACTGTCAGGAGCCTGCGGCTTTCGGATATGGTTTGCCAAATATAGAATCACCGCGCCACCACCGTGCACATATGCAACCGTCCTTGTTAGTCACAGAATCTCACTCGTCCTCTTTACAAACACTGAATAGACCACGATAAGTCGATTCCGAGAAAACAAAATGTGCAAAGCAATTGGAATGTTTGAGTTGTTGGAGTTTCACTTATAATTTGGTCAATGACCTTTTTTTCTCCCCCCTTTTTCTCTATCTCTTTCCCCAAACAGGCGGGTGTTTGATAACTACAGGCAGGCAAATGTTTTCAATTTTCTGTCCTGATGATGATCCCATGTAACTAGAGCTTTAAGGGATCGAAACGTCGACTTTCTGTAGCACGCTCACAGCTTAACCATTGTGTTATATCTCAGTTGTGTGTTGTGTTTCCTGGCAAACACGTCAATTTAAAATCGATCCTAAAGTGGCCAGCTTTGCTCTCTCTTTGCCTGTGAAATATTTCCCCTTATATGTTGTTTTGTCTTCTCTTGAATGTGGTACAGGACTGTGCCAGAAACGATCTAATTAACTGTTTCAAAAAAATTTTCAAATAAATACCCTGTCCGGCTGGACAGAGGACAAATATAGTTTCATACTATGGCCTATATTTTATTTTTAAACTTGATTCTGATAAGCTAAGGACCTTTGTCTTTCAAAATGCAGACTCCTAAGCGACACGCGTAACTACAAACGCTTAAGCTCGGACCCCACAGACGAGTTACAAATCACCATCAACGATTTAGTAAAAAACGCCAGCGACAGGGAGAAAATCTCGAAACAGGAGGCGGACTACCTACGCACAAAAAATGCCAAAACCCCATACTTCTACATAGTGCTTAAAGTGCACAAAGAGGTCACACCACCACCCGGAAGACCAATCGTTTCTGGCATACAATCTCTACTGGAACCACTTTCACGATTTTGTGATTTCTTTCTTAACCCATTGGTACAAAAGACACCATCATACATTAAGGATACAAAACACCTTCTCAATATCATAAAAGACATCAGTTTTGATCAACAACGCAAATTCTGGTCGGACTTGATATCGAGAGTCTATACACTAGCCTCCCACAAGATGCCACCCTACAGGTTCTACATGATGTCCTAATGGGAACTAACTGGGAACACCAAACTCCAATAAGCTTCATCATGGACTGTGCCACCCTTGCACTCAAGAAGAACTACTTCGAATATGAAGGTACATTCTACCTGCAGACCAATGGGACTTCCATGGGCAGATTTTTTGCCCCCAGCGTGGCTGGACTATATGTCCACCACTTTGAGCAGACCCATATCCATGGTCCCACCAACCCGTACGCTACCAACATCAAAATATGGCGCCGCTATATTGATGATATTCTCATCATCTGGGACGGCGACAAAACAACACTCGATAACTTCATCCTTTGGATCAACAACCGTGACGCCTATTTACGCTTCACGTGCTCCAGCAGCCAAAATGAATTGCCCTTTTTGGACCTTAACATTAAGGCGGAGGGAGGTGGCCTCACCACCACAACCTTCTACAAACCCACAGCCAGGAACTCCCTCCTCAGGTTTGACAGCTTCTATCCGAGGCCCCTGAGGGAGAACCTGCCCTATGGCCAATTCCTACGCATCAGGCGCAACTGCAGCAATACCCAAGACTACAAACTACAGTCATCTGCCTTAGTCCACAAACTAGAAGACAGAGGGTATCCAACCAAAATCATAAAAAAAACCTGCAAAAGGGCACGCAACCAGAACAGAGAAGCCCTCCTGGACACCATCATCAAACCCCCAGAGGCACCATTAATCACATGTGTAACTACATATAACACTGCGTCAAATCAGGTGTCCAACATTATAAACAAGAACTGGAGAATCATCAACTCAGGCACCAGGAATTGGGAGAAACCGCGGTTCGCATACAAAAGGGCTAAAAACCTAAAAGACCAGCTTGTATCAACCAGACCCAAGTCACAGAACCGCCCATCACAGAACACCATTATTAATGCCTGGGGCCTTCCAAAATTGACAGGCCACCAACCATGCAACAATTGCAGTGTCTGCCACCTCACTTCCCCATCAAAATCCCTCTCATTGGAAACTGGCAAAACCTGGATACAACGACAGTTCACTAACTGCAATTCCTCCAACCTAGTGTATCTAATAACCTGTAGATGCGGCCTACGATACGTTGGGATGACCACCCGTAAAGTCAGGACCAGATTGACGGAACATAGGAGCACCATCAGATGTGGCAAAAACATTAGCAAGTTGACAGACCACTTCCTAACTCACAACCACACCCCAAACAACTTCACATGGACAGTGATAGAACAGTTTGAAACAAGGGCAATGAATGAAAAAATTCTCCTTGCCAAAGAACAACGTTGGATATACCGACTCTCCACTCATCTTGAGGGTCTGAATGATTCAATACCATGGAATTCCCTGACCCCTTGAGTGACCTGACTCCCCAACTATAACAGACACAGAGCCTGCATGAAAATCCAACCCCGCTCAATGACAGGCAGACTCCTGCCGCTTTCATCTAACCTAAAATGACACCTTCTGAGAAAGAATACCTTTCAGCCACCATGCAGAGTGGTCCTTCCTTATCCCCGTTTCTTCGCAGTTCAGTACCCCCAGCATATCATATATGTGAACATAGGCGATACACAACCCAATGTACCCTCGCCAGCACACCACACAACGTGCACATTAACGGTATATATTTAATACGTTGTACTTCTCAACAGGGTAATTCCCATGAACACAAATGGAAAGTCGGCATTTCATTACAGTGCGCATGCGCAGGAGAACAGAGGACGCGCAACACGCCCCTCCGGCAACGCGCATGCACTGTATTCACTGCTCCCCTGCACATGCGCACAGCACCACAATGACTAGGCATTCAGGGCGAAGCACCTCCTTCTATTTCTACCATCATACAGGTGCAGCCAATAATCCGGGTTATTTACAGTTCGAACGATGGCCCCCTCACTTCAAATCCGGGCACCGCAGAAGGACGACAGGTCCAAGGAGGAACCAGACCGGCATTTCCGTGAGTAAAACAAGACGATCACCAGGATTGGGGTAAGCCATTGCATCTGTCTCCCCACAGGTTGTCCGTTAACTACGCGCTTCTTCATTTTTAAACCTCTTCCAGGGTCTTTTTCTCTGCCGAGTGACCCAAGGAGGCTTTTACAGACACTAGCCTGTGTGAGGATATAATATACTTACTTACCTGTTCCTCACCATGTCTAAAATTACGCTGTCTTAGCCCACCACCACCAAAATCGGTTTCATGATATAACCACCTGGTCATGTCGTGTACATGACCACACCCTAGTCCGATATAGGTCGAGCACACACCTTACCAGACGGCAATTTTTGTGCTAACAGCTCATCATGCTAATTTGACTCTACGTGTATGTCTGTCTATGTCCTATGTGTTATATGTAGTAAAAGCAAGAGGGAATCCCCCTCTACATATAGACGCACTTTAGGGAGTGCGACACATTAAAAAAACAAACATCCACTATAATTTAGTATTATTTAATTGCACTACACTACTCATTGGTCCTGAGGAAAGCCAGTTTTTAAAGGCCTGGCTGAAACATGTAGACCACACTGGACGTATGGGGTCATAAACTCTCTAACACGTCTGACAGCCTTTTTTATCTGCTAACAGGGGCCCAGTTAATAAAATTTAACTATCTTACCCTCGGGTACTAGGACCCACTGTATAGCTTTTAATCCTCACTTTCTCACTTACTACACTGCAAACTCAGCAATCATTCTAGCTCCGCAGTAATTCTGGCGTTGAAGCACACCCGGGACACGCTAGGTGTCCCTGTGGTGGGCCCGATGATGAAGCATGCCACCAACTAGGTTGGTGGGTGAGGGCTTTTATAACAAACCCAATGGTTTTTCAGTTAAAAGCGTACATAACAGAGTCTCGCACCTCTAGCTAGTCCTTATTGATATACCATATATAAACTGGGGATCCGGACTAGCTTACCTAGTCCTCACTCTCTTCTTTGATCAGGCCAAAATTATAAATATATCAGTCACCTGTACACATCATACATATCAGCAACAAATCATTTGGGGACATTGCTAATCATGGCATGTATCATGAGTCACATGCCACATAACTCTGCACATATATAAGTCTAGTAATGCGCAATTGTAATAGACACAACGCTCATTGTATACAAAGATACAAGTAACAGACCAGGCCACAACTTGGATGACAGTCACAATGATGAGCCACTGCCTGTCACCAGGATAGGTGTTGATCAATCACTGTTCAGTTGCCCACTCGGCCACCCAAGTCCAGACATGGTCATGTTCAAATCTGTTAGACCCTGTGCCACATGGGAACAGTCCTGCCCGGACTGCCATGTGATGCCATCCCTGGACCTGAAACAAGTTTTCCATCACCTCTCACTGGCATCACAGCTGTCTACAGCCAGGCTTGTGTGAAACACAGATGTGTATACAAACAAGCATGGCTGAAGACATCTGTAATGCCAGAAAGTGGTTCCAGGAACCTTGTTACCAGTCCAGGGAAGGCATGGCTTGACAATTATGGCTAGACTGTTCCCATGAGGCACATGGACAGACAGATTTGCACATGACCATGTTTGAACTCGGGGGCAGAGTATGCAACAGAGAGGTGATGAATAAAACCCTGACCTGTTGACTGGGTGTGAGTATATGATTGGTACAGAGGCTCCCTCCATCACCACACACTTTAGTCACACTCCTCACAGGGGCATCTATCCTCAGACCATACAGTTGCTTATTTATTTATTTATTTATTTAGTGTGTTATATATAGCGCGCAGCTACCCCAATGGGGTGTCCCGGCGCTCCTGTGCGATCTAAGCTGAGTTAGATGTTTTTTTTTTTTTTATTTATTTTGGAGAGGGGATTAGCAGAACAGGAAAGTTTTTAAGGCTTTCCGAAAGGGGAGTTCTTCCTGAATCATCCGGATGGAGATTGGAAGCTTGTTCCAGAGGGCAGAGGCACAAACTTGGAAGGTTTTTCCGCCTGAACGGGTTTTTTTGAATCTGGGAGTAGTGAGAAGATTTTTTGAAGAAGAGCGAAGGAACCTGGTATTGCTGTAGGGGGAGAGGCAGGTGGAAAGGTAGGCAGAGCCCTTACCCCTCATTGCATGATGGGCCAGTACTAATGCTTTAAATTCTGCCCTTTTTTTGTATGGGCAGCCAATGTAGTCTACGGTGGTGGGGCGAGATGTGCTCACGTAGGGGAATGCCACCGACCAGCCGTACTGCAGCATTCTGGAATGTCTGGAGTCGATGGCATAGACCTGCAGACAGTCCAGTGTATAGGCCATTGGCGTAGTCCAGATGCGAGGTGATCAGCGCCTGGACTATAGTCTTCCTGGTGTTGTTAGGTAAGAAATTGATGAACTTTTTCACCATCCTTATTTTGGCAAAGCATGCTGCAGAGACCGTATGTACTTGTTGCTGGAATGATAGGTTAGAATCCCATCTAACCCCTAAATTTTTCACCGATTCTTTAGGCTGGGGGGTGGGGGGGCACTCAAATCAAGAGGCCACCAGATGTTGGGGTCCAATGGGGACGGCTGGTGAAAGAATAGTACCTCCGTTTTCCCCGCGTTAAGGCGGAATAAATTATTGTCCATCCATTGGGCAATGGTACGCAGGCAGTTTTTTAGTAGGTCAAAGGTGGATTGGGTGATACTATTGAACGAAAATAAAAGTTGAATATCATCTGCGTAGGAGGTGGCCTTTATTCCAGTTTGGGCGATGATTTCAGCAAGGGGAGAAAAATAAACATTAAATAGGAGGGGGCTCAGTGAGGAGCCCTGGGGGACTCCCCAACGAAGCGGACGACTGTCCGAGGTATAGGGAGGGGTGAACACTGCCTGTGTCCGGTTGGACAGGAAAGATGCAATCCATTTTAAGGCCGTACCCTGGATGCCTTTGGATTGTAGGCGGTCCAGGAGGAGGGGGTGGGAAACGGTGTCGAATGCTGCCGACAAGTCAAGCAGCACCAACACCGCTCTAGATCCCTCGTCCATCCTCCAGCGTACGGCATCGGCCATCTCAATAAGTGCTGACTCAGTGCTATACCCTGGTCTAAAACCGTGCTGTGAGTCGTGAAAAGCACCGTGTATTTCTAAAAAACCTGCTAGTTGTTGCTGTACAAGTTTTTCGAGCACTTTGGCAGGAGCTGGTAAAAGAGAGATAGGCCTATAATTGGAGGGTTCACTGGGGTCGGCATTAGCTTTCTTCAATATGGGAACTAACCGAGCATGCTTCCATGAGTCTGGGAAGACACCAGTATGTAGAGAATCATTCCATATTCCATTCAAAATGGGGTTAAGAATAGGTGCCAGGGATTTGTATTGCTAGGCAGGCCACGGATCAAGAGGATAACCGGATTTGCATTTTAAAAGTTCTTTAAGGGATTGATCCAAGGTAATCTCTTTGAAGTTGGAGAACGTAGTCTGATCCAATGGTGACAGTATTGGTTACACGGATGTCTGGATTGGTATTGCTAGGGAAGGAGTCGTATATGGTGGCAATTTTATTTTCGAAAAAATCGGAGAGACTATTGCATAGTGTCTGAGACACCAGAGGGGGTCGTTTGAGAGCCAAGGGGTCGGTGAAGGTTCTGACTGTGTTAAATATTTCCCTGGATGATCCCTGTGCATGGTTAATTTTTTCTTCCAGAAAGATTCTTTTGTGCTCAATTAATTTTTTTCTATATTCTTATAGGGCAGATTTGTAGAGGAGCTTACGGTCGGGAGAATAAGTTATTCTCCAGCGTCTCTCAAGGAGCTTACATGCCGATTTGCATTTTCGGAGCTCATCGGAATACCAGGGGGCAGAAGGAGCGGAGCGGTAGGTTTTAATGGGCCTGATAGGGGCAAGGAGGTCAATGGCGGGAGAGATCCAGCCGTTGAAATTGGTCAGTCTGGCTTCTAAGTTAGAGACCGTATCCAAGAGATGGATAGATGAGAGATGGACGGCTAGACTATCAAGGGAGATCTTACTCCAGTTTCTACCTTGTAATTTAGCCGGGCGTATATGACGGTCTTGATGGTGCAAAGAAAATGAGAATGGAATAAAAAACCAAATCACCGGGAAGGGTTCATTTATGCATAGTCCATCTAGGTTGGTACAGATCAGGTCAAGAGTGTGTCCGGCCTTATGTGTTGGACTGCTAATAAGTTGGTTTAGCCCTCCATCTGATAAGGTGGATAGAAAATTGAGAGTGATGGAATCCGAGGGATTGTCAACATGAATGTTAAAATCCCCGAGGGGGGTGAAATTTGCATAACGCGATTTTGCCTGCAGAACATAGTCCAAAAAACAGGTAAGTGGGATGTTTTAGAGTTGGGGGCGGTAAACCAAAAGGCCAGAAAAGGTCAAATTGGCCGCTATTTTAATACAAAAGGGGAGTGCTTCAATGCGTTCCAATTGTTTGTAGGGGAAGGAGAAGATAGTCCAGTGAGATCTATATATTATGGCAACTCCACCTCCAGGGCGAGAGCCCTGTCTGTTAGCGCACAGTATACTATAGCCAGAAGGTATGGCTAAGTGTATAGCGGGATTAGTTTCGTCCCCTAATCAGGTCTCGGTTAAGAATAGGAGATCCCACTTTTCCTCTTCCAGAGTTTGGGCAATGTCGAGGGAGTCGAGAGGTTGCTAGCACATAACACACACTGGCTGTCAAGTGAAGTGGCACACATGTACAAAATCCAGAAAAAGACAAAGCTAATGTGCCTATAATTGTAAATGTGAAAAACATTGATGCATTCTTGACACATCCGCAACCACATGGGAAATGTGAATACAGTAGTGTGGACACCAAGACAAAACTGCGTTGCACCACCAACCCATACATGTAGCATAAATCGATGTGGAACAATCATCTCTGTGAGCCAATAACATCGTCTGTAAATCCTACAATGACTGCATTGTCCAGCAGCACAGGCTAAGCGCATTGTGAAAAGTTTGCATCAGAAATAACATACACAACACACCACTGACAAGGCTAAACAGGCAGGCCCATCACACCTCCCATGCACAACACCCCAATCACTCCGTCAATGTGAGTGATACAGCTCAAGTAGTGAAAACTCAGAATCTGGGTCTCAATAACTGGGCAGCTATATTAACTAAGCCATGGTCACAATGTGTGGCTGCCCATCAATATTAGTCCCATACAACCTGCAAAATTTATTGTGAATATGCACACACGTACTGCCCAGTGTGAGTATGCACAAGCTAGATTTTGTATACATGGACAGTGTGCACATGTAGCTAACAAGGATGTATGACACTACAACGCATGCTTTTACCACGCATGCTGTTACAACGCAGTTTTTACAACGCATGCTGTTACAACGCATAGCGTTTTTGGGGTGCTGGATAGTGAATAGTTTAATTTACTATTCCAACTCCAGTCCCCGTGGATAGTAGGGAAGGTGTTGGATAGTAAATTAAATCTATTCCCTATCCTAGAGCGCCCCCCATTTCAATGCGTTGTAATGGTTTTCGTTGTAAAACCTGCATTGTAATAGCACTGCGTTGTAAAAGTTTCGTTGTAAAGGATGTTTCCCAGCTAACAAATGAGAAATACAAAGTATACCAGGGACAAAGGCCACTGAGGCAGACCCATGCAGAACTCCATGTTGAGACTCATGATCAGTGCCAAAATATCATGAAGGGCAACCACAGTGCACAGGTCGTGGAACAGTTAAGGTACCACCAAGTGTCATAGACCTCCCTCCAACATGATGATGTGCTAAGCAATATGCATACTAATACATTGCACCCTAGGAGGAAATGCTCAAAAATGAAATACCCAAAGCAGGGGACAAATGTGGAGGAGGGGAAGGGATGTAAAGGAGCATCTGCTGAATATGGGGCATTGCAATGACAATGCATAGAGTGCCTGTCTGACCAGACCACCACAACTGTGGGAGTGTTACCAGGCTTCAGAACACTGCAGGTAGCAAGTGATACACATGCCAACAAACAGACATGTACCTACCCCCTCCTTGGTGCTGTCCCTCCTGCAACTGCCTATGGAGGTTTGGGAAAACCACGGCCAGGACCCGGAGCTGGGTGGGGGTGAGGTGACGTGTGCCTCCATGCCGGCGTGGAGCTTCGAGCTTCAGCTGCACCCGGGCGATATGGCGGCTCAAGCACCGGATGTCCTGCCACCTCTTGCGGATGTTCCGGATCTTGCGATGAGGGCCCCCCTCAGACCTGACATCCCTGACAGCCCTGGCTATGTCCAGCCAGATCTCCCCTTTCTCATAGGCAGATACCTGTGAGGAAGACAAAGTGAAACAACATCAGTACACCTGCTCCATGTCCCAAAGACACACACTTGCACCACATTGACGATGAAAACAGGGCATAGGATGCTGACAGGACTTGCATCATTGTCAATGTGAATGTGGCCTGTAAGCAAACACCAATGCACTACATGCCTTAGAAAGGCAACAGATGCCCTAAGGGGTGCTAACCACTCACTGAGCATGGCTAACACTGAACAAGATATGCTATTGCAGGGTGGTGGACAGCACGTGACATGCTGTCACATATCCCACTACACCTAAGAACTCTCAGCAGACCACACATGCTCTAGTGAATGCACTTAGCACAATGCCTGTAAGCGGTAAACACTATTTAGCTACATCATTCACTGCATGGTAGATACCTTAATGTACACACCAGGCACTCACTCCAAAGTACATTGCATCTCTCTGTCCCATAAATACACAATGGCTGTAGTGACACTCACACATTCATCACTCACCTGATCCCAAGGTTTCCCATACAGCTTGCTGTAGTTAGGTAGGAGGGCATCCAGCAGGGCCTGGTTCTCCTCATCACTGAATGCAGGTGCCCTCTCTATGCTCAGCAAAATCAGGGTCTAGGGAATGCAGAGACAGCAGCAGTGTTGTCCACTCCAATGTTGTGCAGGCAAGTGCCCTCTCACAGCCACATGCAGCCTTAAATCTGTGCTGCTGAGGGGCTGTCAGTCTCAGGAAGACAGTGTGATAGGGCAGATTACTTTGCATCCTATGTCTCATCCAATCCCATTCCACATAAGGCCCTGACACAAATTTGCATGGTTTAAAATGTGAGCTCTAGCTACACAAAAAACATTGCAACATTGTATAGTTTTGGCCAACTGAATTTTGCAGAACACCTGTAGCACACTCAAATCTCTGTTTCCTTGACAACTAGCCTGCATTCTGGGCATTCTACTCGTCCCCTAGGTGTTCCCTATGTATTTTCAGGGATCCACACACAAGTACGGTGCGTGATTCGTGGCAAATGCCAGTTTTTGATAGTGAGACAACCCGTACACACGCACGCACCAGTGGGGTACGCTCCACACGTGTATGGCTACAATGCAATAGTGAGACGACCCGTGCACACGCACGCACCAGTGGGGTATGCTCCACACGCGTATGGCTACAATGCAACAGTGAGATGACCCGTACACACGCACGCACCAGTGGGGTATGCTCCCCACGCGTATGGCTACAATGCAACAGTGAGATGACCCGTATACACGCACGCACCAGTGGGGTACGCTCCACACGCGTATGGCTACATTGCAATAGTGAGAGGACCCGTACACACGCACGCACCAGTGGGGTACGCTCCACACGCGTATGGCTACAATGCAACAGTGAGACGACCCGTACACACGCACACACCAGTGGGGTACGCTCCACACGCGTATGGCTACAATGCAACAGTGAGACGACCCGTACACATGCATGTACCAGTGGGGTACGCTCCACACGCGTATGGCTACAATGCAACAGTGAGATGACCCGAACACACGCACGCACCAGTGGGGTACGCTCCGCACGCGTATGGCTACAATGCAACAGTGAGAGGAGCCGTACTCACGCATGCACCAGTGGGGTATGCTCCACACGCGTATGGCTATAATGCAATAGTGAGAGGACCTGTACACACGCACGCACCAGTGGGGTACGCTCCACATGCGTATGGCTGCAATGCAACAGTGAGACGACCCGTACACACGCACGCACCAGTGGGGTACGCTCCACACGCTTATGGCTACAATGCAATAGTGAGACGACCCGTACACACGCACGCACTAGTGGGGTACTGGGCGGCTCACATGCTCTAGTGAATGCATGTGTACAGTGCGTTCCACAAGCTCACGCATGGCACCATTACTATAGTGATAACAGGAAAACACATGACAGGGATGTGGGTGTGAGGTCATCATGAGGATGTCCATGTATGTGTTGGCATGGCATACTTACATGAGCAGGCCCTAGGTGTGGCACACAGATATAGAGCAGAGGGCATGTGATCTAGTGGCACAGTTGATGTGTGATGTGTTGTGGAGACATGACATTTGTGATGTGCCACAATGTGCTTCACATTACCTTGACACTCGTCACATGAGTAACATCATGAACATGTTGTTATTCACATGAACACTGGGATGGCACACTCTTCAGTACGGGCATCTGTCACATGATGCCAGAGACAGGGGCACTATCTCACTTTACCAATTGACGTTCTGCATGACCCTGTGTGACAATGTAATGTGTGTGCCATGTAATAGATTGGACATGCTGTTTGTATCGGGTAAACGTAATCCTCTTTAGGTGCATCTATGATGGGTCTGTGTCGTGATTGCAAGTGTCTCACATGTACGCACACCATGCCACAGGGGCATTTCTACAGTTCATCATGTGTGATGGCATCATAGAGCATTTGGCTACAGACATACAGATCTGCATTCAGAGGATGGCTGTGGTGTAGTTTTGTACAATGCATAACTCATGCACAACATCACTGAAATGTAAAATATATAGCACATGTGACGTGGGTGTGTTCCTTGCAGTCAGCTGTCTGGATGTGTTGACCACCTTCTCATGCACGTCACGTGACGTGTGTCACTGACGTGATACATTGGTCTGCTAACTCAGACATGCCCAGATGATCATTTGTGTGCATGTCATGTCCATTTCACAGCCAACAGGTGAATCAGTTTTGTTGTAGGAGTGCCAACTAGCTGGCATAAGTGTCCAGGATGTATAGCCCACGGCAGATTCATAAGCGATTTCATGTGTTTAAGCAGTGTTGATTGTGCTATGTACATTGTAATTGTTGTTTGCTGATAGTTGTACACCTTTTTACCCAAACATGTCGTGCAGGGCTCCCCCTCTGCCAAGGCCGTTGCCTGACTTGGATGCCATGAGGGAACGTGATTGCATCTGCCTCTACAGATTCCCTCAAGAGTTGATTCAGAAGTTGACGGACAGGCTGGAACCACATCTCCAACCGCGACACAGGTATCCAACTGCGCTGACACCCAAGGTAAAGGTGATGGCAGCCCTACATTTCTTTACCACAGGTACGTTCCAATTCACCATTTGTGATGTGGGGGGGATGTCCCAGACCATGTTCAGCCGTGTTCTACGTGATGTCTTAGCTGCTATGTTGCAGCACATTGATGAATTCATTAAGTTCCCTACTCCACAAGAGTTGAACAATGTCAAGGGAGCATTCTATGCCCTAGGACACATGCCACATGTAATTGGGTCCATTGATAGGACACATGTTGGACTGGTGCCACCACAGGCTCAGGAGCAGGCCTTCCGCAACAGGAAACATTACCACTCCATAAATGACCTGGTGGTGTGTCTTGCTAACATGATGATTTCCCATGTTTGTGCACGTTTTCCAGGATCATGCCACAATGCATTCATCATGAGGCGGAGCAGGGTGCCACAGATGATGCTGCAGCTACGCAACCATCAGGCATGTCTTGTTGGTGGGTAAACACTGTTTCTCATGTATGTCTCAATGTGATTTATCTCTCTCACGGCTTCTCATTACACACTCATTGCCATGATGTATTGTTGTAGGAGACGCCGGATATCCGAACATGCCATGGCTCATGACTCCACTACGCAACCCCAGAACTGCTGCTGAACAGCGGTACAATAATAAACACGGGCAGACCAGGCGTGTGATAGAGCGGACGTTTGGACTCCTGAAGAGCCGGTTCAGGTGTCTCGACAAGACAGGTGGATCCCTACCATACTCCCCGCTCAAGGTGTGTGACATCTTCACCGTGTGCTGCATGATGCACAACATGGCAGTGGAGGGGGACGTGCCACTCATCCTGGATCCTGATGATGAGGAACATCCACCTGTTGAGGATGAAGACCTTGGCCAGGATGCTAGCGATGAGGAGGAGGATGATATCCGGAGTCAGCTCATACGCAACTTCTTCTCATAACGGTGAGTACCTGTAAAATAGTGTGCAAGCTACTACCATAGAGTGACATGTGTAGCATACTGTGTGTCCAGCAGACTGTATACAATGTCACTTTGATGTTTGTGGTGCAGTGTCACACAAGTGACGATGTCATGCCACACACATGAGCGCAATGATTGAACTTTGAATGTACAAGTGTACTACATTGTTAGTGTATTGTACATGACCATGTCTGAATGAATATATTCAGTACGTGTGCCTGTCCTTTCCAGGTCGCCCTGCCTGTTGTCTGTTTGTGTCATCTTGGTCCTCCTGCAATTCCTCTTGATGATAGCAACGTCGGATGAATCTGCGTACCCTGCACAGACATGTGGAAATGTCAGTTTGGGTAAGGATTCCAAACAGGCAGTTTATTGTTGGTATGGTTTTTGATTGTGTGGAAAGTGTTCATGCGCATGTTGTAGGCCCATACATACATGTCACATTATCATGTATCAAATTTCATGTTGCGCCACTCCCATGACAAGACAGTCACCTTTCTTGACAGTCATCTGTAGTAGAGTTTTGACTTTGGTGAATGCATCAATGTATGTTAACATTGACCCTGACACATTGCGGATGGCACGGGCTGCCATTGTGTGTGACATCACAAACACAGGCTCCGTGGAGAATTGCAGCCTCACTGTGTGCAGCAGGATGCGTCTGAATCATCCACTTAACCTTGTGGGCCAGTACAGTTTGATTTCCAGTAAACCATGTTGTGCCGGTGTGGGCCAGTGTATGCCCCACATGTTCTGTCAACTCTCCTGTGAGTCTTTTTGCATGGATGCATTGCCCCTTGTGGCAGTATGTCATGTCACTGTCATGTCGTTACCTCAGTGCCGGTGGAGAACACTGCTTCGCTAGCCTTCTCAGTAAGTTGATGTTAACTTTCCATTCTCATGATGCCAGGTATGTTGCGCTGATTACATCACAACGTTGGGCTGTAGCAAATGTTCACACTTACGTAGCACCAGTCGGGTGAGGTCATTGCCCGAAATCTCTTGTGCCATGCAGCATATCCTGGTCACGGTAGGGTTATTTTTGTTGCTTTGTTCCTATTTACTCGCTGTTGAGTTTGGTTACACATGCTTGTCCTGTCTAGCATAGTAAGGCACAGTTGCAAGAGGTAATGACTGGACCCTATGGGGCTTCTTGGTGTTTAGGTTATTTCCTTCCTCATTTGAGGAGCTGCTTACGGCTCTTGCGGGTGATGTCTACTTTCCCTTCATGACCCTTACTGATTCACAGGGCTGACTACGAATTGTTGGCTTTGTGTCATTTGCACTGCTATACGTCACAATTACTGAGATAGCGAGCATCAATCATACACTGTGACGTCGTTCATGACTGCATGGATCTAATTGCATTGTAGCAGCCTAGTGAGCGTCATACATACTCCATTTTGGTGACAACCTCTACTAACTCTCATGTGTCCGTGTTGAAGGACCTGATCTTGTCTCATTGCAAGATTTGTGATCAGTAATAGGACACAGTGGCAGTGGTTACACTACACAGGTGTGAGTGGTACAGTCTAGGTGCCAAGCTAATCTGTGAATCTGTAACAAAAAGTATGGAATCCTTATGCTTGTTTTGCTTTGTTTCAGATCTCCCTCCCTGCAGTTCCATCCTCACTTTCCCTCGCCTGATCGCCCTAATGTGTCTGTCATTTGTAGTCAGACCAAGGGGATATTGAGAGATGTAACCCTTCCAGCATCACACCACTCTGATGATCACAGGTACGGACAGTCCCTGGCAGTCGTGTGGAGAGTGTTTCACCAGCATTACAGGTAACATCATTGCATGAGTGTTATTGTCGTCAGAGCAATGCCACTGGGCATGTAAATTGGCTGATGCAGCATGGCCTTGCAACTAACTTCATCCTATTGTGTAGGAACTGTGTTTCACACAGTACATTGTGCCTCATTGCTGTCACCATCGTTATCTTTCCAGTCTGCATGCGTTCAATATGGCATTGTTTACAATGATTGTTCATATGTGACAACAAGCATGCTGTTCGTAATGGCTAATGGACCATATTGTGCATGATAAACATGGTTGTGTATGTGTTGTGTAGCTTGGTACACACAACGTGCAGGCTACAGCTGCTGACGCAGTGTGTCTTGTGCCCTGCTTGGCATTATGGTGATTCGTCCTGTGGCCGTGATGTTTGGTGAATGTTCACACATTTTCAGGCAGTGACCCATGGGTAACCAGCCACTCCTGGCTCACATACACATGTCACTTATTGCCTAGCAAGAATCCTTGAGTTGTGTGCTTGTTTAGCATGTTCTATCGCCCCTTCTGCCGTCATGTGTTCACTCCTCCCTCCTGCTGCATCCCCAGCCACAACGGTGCACCGTGTGGCCCAATCCAGCAACACACACACCTATGATATATTGCTCCATCCATCCATCCATCCATTATTGAAGCATGCCGCAGCTTGTCTGTGTCACTGTTGCACAACCGCCAAGTCAAAGGCAGGTCCGTCAGCACCTGCAACATGCACACTGCAAGACACTCAGCTCATTTGATCACACATGTGACAGCATCAGAATAAAGTTGTTTAGCTAGCATGTCTCTCCCCTTTTTAATAGTGGTGGCCAATTGTCTTTGGCTATCATAGGGGTTCCAGGTGCACACACACTTTAGTTTCACCTTAATTTATATGAGGGAACATAGAGGTTGTTTATTTGGGCACCATATTTATATTAGTTAGGGAATCACTATTTGTATTTTCCTTTTCGTTCTTTTCTCACACGAAGAGAGAGTGGCCGATGATGAGAAGTGGCTAAGCTGGCAATTGTCTGTCAGGAACCCCCTCAGGTTTTGCTACCGTGAGGCACTCTCTCTTTGCTCACTTCGTTTTCAATTTTTAGAGTGGGATCAGACCTTGGTGTAATTTGTATGAAAACGTGAAACACACCATGACCCTATGGATTAGTGTCAAGGTACACATCTAAGGCAGTAGTAGAAATTGGCCATGTAACTCTGCCATTGGTCGTAAGAAATTTGGTGTGAGGTGGGTTAGGCCTTTTTGTTGTTGAACAGTGTCTGAGTGGGGGGCGGCCTTTCCCCTTTGTTCCCCCTTAGGCTCCTTTTGATTGAATGACACATGTGACACAACAGACTCATGCCACAGCCAACCTCCACACAGTGAACACCAGACAATCATCCACCTGGTAACACGCTACCACAAACACACCCATGACAGCCTCACAGGCTGTGTGTGCAACTCATACTGACAACACGACGCAGCCACACTTAACAGTGCGTGTACGTACAACCAGGTCATGTGCCTCGTACTGCACACACACTACTTCCAGCAGCACCACATTGTAGTGTATTACCTCGTTGACACAACACCACCACACATCGTCTCCAATGCTGTAACGTGGTAGTACGAAACCTCAGCACACTACTTCTGCCTAGCCATCACAGACGAGTTGTCAAAATCCCACAGGGACCACACACCCAATCCAGGATTATGATTGGTCAAACTTAACGGGTACACCCTCAGAGTCACATCCGACACCATGGACACACTGCATTGTCAAACATCTGCACATCCAGTATCACACCAGCATCCTGACCAGCCTCATTGTAACTATCATCTTCAGCTCTCCTATCCTACACACAAAATTTGGCTAAGCCATCTATCAATAAATCGATTCATTAGTTAAACGCACTACCTACCCATGATGGGCTCAATGCACTGGGGGGGGGACTGCTACTGATCGAAACACCCTGGGCTTGAGAAGTATTGTGAAAGGCAGCAGGTCCTGGGTCTGTCGTTGACTTGTAGGGAGGGTGTTCCAGGTCTTTGAGTCGAGGTAGGAGAATGGTCTGTCACTGTCCATATTTTTCCGGATGTGAGGGACAGTGGCGAGAGCAAGGTTGGTAGAGCAGAGGCTGCGGGTGGGTGTGTAGAAGCTGAGTCTGTGGTTGTGGTATGCTGGTCCTGCGCGGTGTAGAGCTTTGTGTGCGTGGATGTGGAGTTTGAAGCTGATCCTGTTGTTGACAGGGAGCCAGTGCAGGCCTCTTGGGTGTCGTGTGATGTGGCCGGGTTGTGGCAATCGAGGATCAGACGTGCCGAGGTGTTCTAGATGCGTTGCAGCCATCTCAGGAGTTTGGTTGTTGTAGCTGCATAGATGGCATTCCCTTACTCAAGTCAGCTGGTGGAGAGGGCCAGGGTGACTCTTTTGTGTGTATTTGAGGTGATCCATTATAAGATCCAGCGGGGCATTCAGAGGGTGTTGAAGCAGAAAGCAGAGATGGCGTTGTCCTGCTTGTTCATGGGGAGTGAGGAGTCGAGGATGCCCCCCAGGTTGTGTGCGTGTTTGGTGGGTTATGGGGCTGTTCCTAGCGATGTTGGCCACCAGGAGTCGTCACAGGCTGAGCTGGTGAGGCCGAGGATGTGTACCTCCGATTTGTCAGGATTCTGCATCAGCCTGCTGTCCTTACTCCATTTTGCAACAGCTTTCATTCCTCTGTGGAGGTTGATTTTGGCAGTGTGTGGGTCTTTGGTGAGGGATATGATCAGCTGGGTGTAATCGGCGTAGGAGATAATGTTGAGGCTATGTTGTTGTGTCACATGGGTGAGTTGTGCCATGTGGATATTTAAGACCGTTGGGCTGTGGGATGATCCCTGTGGGATGCTGCGGATGGTGTCAGTGGTCTTGGAACAGAACTGTGGGAGGCAGACGCTCTGGGTTCTGCCGGTGGCAAAGGATGTTGCCTAGACCAGGTCACTCTCTTTGATTCCTGCGTCATGGATGCGTACTGTTAGGGTGCCGTGAGAGACAGTGTGGAAGTCTGCTGATAGGTCCAGATGGATGTGGGCGTCTGTTTCTCCTTTGTCCATGAGGATGCTGATGTCGTTGGTGCCGGCAATGAGGGCAGTGTCCATGCTGTTGTTGATGCAGAATCTAGACTGGGTTGGTTCTATGATGTTGTCGTCTTTGAGGTAGCGGGTCAGCTGTCTGTTGAAGATCTTCTACGTGACGTGTTCTGGGAAGGGGAGCAGGGAGATAGGCCGGAAGTTAGAGAGGTATTTGTGGCCCACCTTTGGTTTATTCAGTAAGGCTTTGATCACAACATTCTCCCAGCTCCCAGTGAAGGTTGCTGTCTCGAAGGAGATGTAGGATTTTTTTTACGGAAAAGGGGTGAGATGGCTTATCTGGCTTGGTTGGAAATGTGGATATGCCATGGGTCAGATGGGGATCCAGAGTGAATGTAGTCCATGGTCATGATGGTGTCTTCAATGCTGACGTTGTAGGAGGCAATCAGGTGATTTGTGTGGGTGTTGGTTGTAGGGGGGGGGTGGTCTCGTTTGTGGATGTGGGGCTAGTGGACTAGAAGCTGTTGTGGATGTCGATGATCTTACGGTGAAAGAAGTTGGCCAGTGAGTCACACAGGTCTTGTGATGGTGGAATGTCGTTGGTGCTGTATTTGGATTTAGAGAGTTGAATAGCGATGTTGATGTGCTATTTGCTGTTGTGTGCGTTGCTGTCTAGGCGGTCCTTGATGGCTGCCCTGTTGTCGTCCTGATGAGTTAGTGGTGTCTGCGGGTGGCACTCTTGTGTGCGTAATAGCTTTCTGGTGATTGTTTGCAGAGCCTGCTACTCTACAGCTTCCAACAGGTGCACATGGAGGTCCTGGGGTCTTTGGTGAACCATGCGGCAATGTTGTTGTTGTGATAGGTGCCGGAGGTCTTGAGTGGGTCGAAGGTGTCTGCGCAGTCGTTGATCCACTGTTTGAGGCAGATGGCAGCGGTGTGGGGGTAGGTTGGATAAGCTTGTGGTGCCAGGGCAAGGGTGGCTGTCAGTTAGTCCTCGGTGAGCTTGCACCAGCAGCGGCGTGGCATGGTCTGTGTGCCGGGGGGTGTGGTGGGTTTCGTGAAGGTGAAGTGGACGCTTCTGTGGTCTGTCCAGTGGTGTTAGGTTGTGTGGTTGAATGAGACGTGTGGAGTTTCTGAGATGATGGGGTCCTGTGTGTGTCTAGCGGTGTGGGTGTGGGTTGTCACGAGTTGTTGTAATCCAAGGTTGGCAAGGTTGTCCATTAGGGCGGTGGAGTTTGCGTCATTGTTGTTATGACGGTGGAAGTAAATTTCCCCAAGGAGGAGGTAATCCGTGTAGGCGAGGGCGTGCGTGCTGATGAGGTGAGCGAGGGAATTGATGAATAGTGGTACGACTCCAGTTGGTCTGTAGATGAGTGTTCCTCTGAGAGTGGTGTTGGTGTTGGTTTGGATCTGTAAGTGCATGTGCTAGGCGGTGGGGAGGGTGTCGTTGGTGTTGGTAGTGACTCTGGGAGTGTTAATGTGGATGATGGCAATTCCTCCTACCACTCTGTAGGTGCGGTGTTTTCAGGAGTTGTCATTGCCTTCTGGTATGGCTATGGTGATGTCTGTTGGCAAGGTGGTGTTCAGCCTGGTTGCCGTCCACAACACCAGCCAGCTCAACTACAGCAACAACCTCTACACAGGAACAAGAACCTGACTCCCGGAGTACTAGTCGAAATCCAGGGTGCATGCACACACCTCATCCTCAACAACTCCTGCTACGGCCACATGACCATCCGCCTGAGATACCTACAATGGTCCCACAGTCAAATGTAGGTTCACCTTCATACTCCTTAGCCACACTCAGTCGGCACTCCACAGACCCAGGCAAAATAAATTATATGGACGTCTACTATCCAACACCCCGTTGCCCACAGTCCTTCTTGCCACCCTTGGCCAGGCCAACAATCTTCACATCCACAGTACAACAGCATGTGGCTGCTAGTTCTCATACCTCATTAAACAGATCCTGTAGCACCCTCTGTGGACACCTACATATTACCGAACACGAAGGAACCACGTGGTTTCACTTCCAAGCAGCACAGTCAAACAAATCCAATGAACCAAATTCATATTTAGCTCCTTATTTACTCCACTTTTCACTTCCTTTACTTCATTTTTGTATCCTTAGTTTATTCAATCCATTTTACTCGTTTTTCTTAAACATTCGCAGTTTTTCACAAGATATGACACCGCATTAGGTTTTGACGAGCTTGTGAAACACATGTCACGATACCCCTGATGAAGGGTTGTCCCGAAATGCATTGGGTTTTTTAATAAAGCGTGGCATGTGGAACATCAAATACTCCTGCGTATTTTGTTTGGCTGTGCTGCTTGGAAGTGAAACCACGTGGTTCCTTCGTGTTCGGCTTTATGATTGCAGCGCGATTGGGCGGAGCACTAAACAAGCATGCACGCCTTCACAAGATGAAATGAAGATACATTAAAATTAAAATGAAAAGTTGAATTGGATAAATTGGGAGTGCATCTCACCACCTCTGTCCCATATTCATGGACACCTACATATTAGCCATGCTCTTGACACCTCACACACTCTTCTATGACTATCTGTCATTGCAGTATTTCAAGCAAACCCCATCTTCTGCAATTATTAACCATCACGGATGAGTATTGCAATCCATGTATGTAGTTTTGGCTATCTTGTGACCTATGTGTGTCCACAGCCGGACTCAGATCCCAGTGTGTGGATGGCTAGAGTTTGCAGGAGACTGTGGCATTTGAAGACATGTCACCTCATCAATGTATTTGAATCTGGGTACATACAAATACATCAATGCATATTGTGCTAGTTAGATTTATTTAGGACTCTTGTGCGTGTAACGTGAATAGGTGCGGTACAACAAGGGGGGAATCCAAAGTTCACAGCGGGAGATGTGATGCCTTACAGTATGAGTCAACAGAGTCCAGGCCACAGTGCTTGGCATCATTGGGCACACTGCGACCAGCAAGTCCATGTGGGAGAGTTTAAAAGTCAATAGGGTGATGCTGTTGCCCACAAAGGCAAGATGCCAGACCAGGTGACCTGGGAGTTGTGCATGGCTCTATGCCACTCAACGTCTGGACCATGGACAACCCACCTTCCTTGGGGGACCCTCACGTGCCTTGACGATGCCTGGGATGCTCCGTCTGACAATTCCTCCTCCTCCTCCCTCCCTGTGCCTGTTGTTGGTCTTTGCCTAGATGTTTCTGGCCTTGTGACACAGGGAGGGTGCTGCATGTTGACAGCGATCGGACGGAGTGATTGGTTAATTTCCCTATGCACCGTCATGAGCTCATCCAGTCTTGCCTCCATCCGTCCCTGGTGTTGTTCTTGACTGGCATGTAGCTGGGCCTGCTGATTTGTCATTTTGTTGAGGGCCTCCACTACCAGGCTGAACTCCCTGGTGTCCCGCCGGTATACATCCATGATGTCTCTGAGTTCTGCCATACCGGGCCCTGCAGCTGGCTGGTCAGGTTATCGCCTCTGCCTTGCACCACTCCCACCACCCCTGCCCACATGAGTAGGGCCTGCGTTTGTGGGCACATCATGTCTACGGGACCCATGAGTGCTGGCAGTGGAGGTGTCGTCTGCCACCTCCTGGGTACCCGGCGAACCATGTCCCTCATTGTCAGACTGGCTCTGTTGTGGATTATGGGCAGGGCTCGGAGCTGTCTGCTGGGATGTGGCGGGAATGGGTGTGGTGGTTGGCACAGATGTATCTGTTCCAGCTGCTGCAGGGGTTTGGGATCCAGGGGGGCCTGGTTGGTTGGGGTCATCCACAGTGTGTTGAGCGACCTCGCTGTCGGTGGGCTCAGTGCCGTGCTGAGCCTGGGACTGGGATCCATCTCCCCCCTGGTTGGGGGTAGTTTCCACACGTTCCCCTGTGGGTGTGAGAGACAAACACTGTTAATGCACTATCATGCAACATCCAAATGTTATATCCATTGTCGTTAGCACTGTTCCACCTGCTTTGGATTGTTGAAATTGTTCACTTGTGTATGGGTATGTTGTGGGATGAGATTGACATGTGCTCAGGGGTGCTTGACATGTTGGGTACTGTTTACGATGACTGGCCCAGCCATTGCTGGGGCTTGTGTTGCCAGCACCACACAGATCCAGCTGTGCTCTGTGTGGCCCAATCTGCACAATGCAGCGTCAATCCTTATGCCTGGTTCAGGCATGCACAGGGTTTTAATGCAGCATGTTTATGATGGAGACTGAGTGGAATTTTGCTGATTTCATTCAGCAACTTTTGAGAGGTGTTGCTGTGCCGTGACGGCCACCCACCGCCAATCCCCCAGGAACAGTATACCCACTTCAGGCACAGGGCTTTAGAACGTGGCACTTCTCCAAGATGCATTACCTTGTCAATACCCAGGTTCGTGGTGCTACTTGAGTGCATCCACAGCATTACAAAGCTGTGGCAACAGCATTGTGTGAGAGGCACAATGGACTTGTGATTCAGCACTGTGCTTTATTTGCTTGGATGCGTCATCAGATCAGTATTTGTTAGGTTGTGTTACATGACGATTGTGACAGTGGTGCACTCCATTGTCTGTCCCCAGGGGCTCAGTTTCTGTAAGGGGTGTGTGTGACAGGCCATGCTAGTAGTTTGAGTGTGATTTGCAAGTGGCCGTCCCTCGTGGTGTGTCAGTCCCCCCATGAAGCATGCTGCCATGATAGTGGTTGTGAGTTCCTGTGCAGGTTTTCTGACCTTGTCCTGGTGTTAGTCTTTGCACTAGTCACAGGAGGTCCTTGTGCTGCCTACACCAGGGCCCAGTGTCAGCTATCTTGTCAGTATTTTCACACTCCCTGTGCATTGAGCATGGTGCATGGGTGTGTACCTGGGCCATATGGGTTGAGTGCAGCCTCCTACCCTACACCTTGCACCCTCTCACCCTCCCCCTTGCAGCCTTCTGGCACTCTCCTTGCACCCATCCCGATACTGTTAGGCACTGCTTTGAGTCATGGCCACACCCCCCCACACCACCCCCATACTGTTAGGCATTGCTGGGAGTCATGGCCACCCACCCCCATACTGTTAGGCACTGCTGGGAGTCACAGCCACATACCCCCATACTGTTAGGCACTGGTGGGAGTCATAGCCACCCCCCCATACTGTTAGGCACTGATGGGAGTCATAGCCACACCCCCGATACTGTTAGGCACTACTGGGAGTCATAGCCACCCCCCCATAGTGTTAGGCACTGCTGGGAGTCATGGCCACACACCCCCACACCAATCCCATACTGTTAGGCACTGCTGGGAGTCATGGCCACACACCCCCACACCAACCCCATACTGTTAGGCACTGCTGGGAGTCATGGCCACCCACCCCCATACTGTTAGGCACTGCTGGGAGTCATAGCCACACCCCCATACTGTTAGGCACTGCTGGGAGTCATAGACATCCCCCCATACTGTTAGGCCCTGCTAGGAGTCATGGCCACACCCCCCGCACCAACCCCATACTGTTAGGCACTGCTGGGAGTCATGGCCACACCCCCCCCACACCAACCCTATACTGCTAGGCACTGCTGGGAGTCATAGCTTACACACACCCATACTGTTTGGCACTGCTGGGAGCCATAGCCAAACACCCCCATACTGTTAGGCACTGCTAGGAGTCATGGCCACCCAGCCCATACCGTTAGGCACTGCTGGGAGTCGTGGCCACACACCCCCACACCACCCCCATACTGTTAGGCATTGCTGGGAGTCATGGCCACCCACCCCCATACTGTTAGGCACTGCTGGGAGTCACATCCACATACCCCCATACTGTTAGGCACTGGTGGGAGTCATAGCCACACCCCCCATACTGTTAGGCACTGATGGGAGTCATAGCCACCCCCCCATACTGTTAGGCACTGCTGGGAGTCATAGTCACCCCCCATACTGTTAGGCACTGCTGGGAGTCATGGCCACACCCCCCCACACCAATCCCATACTGTTAGGCACTGCTGGGAGTCATGGCCACCCACCCCCATACTGTTAGGCACTGCTGGGAGTCAGAGCCACACCCCCATACTGTTAGGCACTGCTGGGAGTCATAGACACGCCCCATACTGTTAGGCACTGCTAGGAGTCATGGCCACACCCCCCCACACCAACCCCATACTGTTAGGCACTGCTGGGAGTCATGGCGACACCCCCCCACACCAACCCCATACTGTTAGGCACTGCTGGGAGTCATAGCCACACACCCCATACTGTTAGGCACTGCTGGGAGTCATAGCCACACACCCCCATACTGTTAGGCACTACTGGGAGTCATGGCCACCAAGCCCATAATGTTAGGCACTGCTGGGAGTCATAGGCACATCCCCCATACTGTTAGGCACTGCTGGGAGTCATAGCCACCCCTCCATACTGTTAGGCACTGCTGGGAGTCATGGCCACACCCCCCCCACAACAACCCCATACTGTTAGGCACTGCTGGGAGTCATGGCTACCCACCCCATACTGTTAGGCACTGCTGGGAGTCATATACACCCCCCCATACTGTTAGGCACTGCTGGGAGTCATGGCCACCCACCCCATACTGTTAGGCACTGCTGGGAGTCATAGCCACACACCCACATACTGTTAGGCACTGCTGGGAGTCATGGCCACACCCCCCACACCACCCCCATACTGTTAGGCACTGCTGGTAGTCCCTCCATGTTACATGAGTTGTTTGTATACTCACCAGGCTCCACAGCTTTTTTGATTCTGTGAACTCCCACCGGTGGTAGCAGGGCCATGACTTTCTCCTCCCAGGGATGGTATTGTGCAGGTATGTGGGGACCGCCACCTCCAGTGTGATGAGTGTTGGCGTGATCCTCATCCATCTTGCGCTTGACCATCCTCCGCAGATCGTACCACCTGGCCTGGCAAACCACCCTGGTACGCCTGATGGGTGCAACAGCATTAACCTCTCAACGATCCTCGCCCACATCCGTGTTTTGTCAGCTATGCTGGTCTGTCTGACCAATGCACCAAACAGCTGTCGCTCAACTCTGATGACTTCATTGGTAAGGATCTCCATCTCTGGGTTAGTGAACTTTGGATTCTTTGGTGTGGTCATGGTGTGGGGTGTATGTTATTGGGGGGGTGATGGTGTGTATGGATGAGGGTGTGTGGGTCTGAATGTGAAGGGGGTGGTGTGTGTGTGAATGAGATAGGGTGTATGTGTGAAGGTGTATGGCTGCAGTTGTTGGTGTGCTATCAGTGTCTTTGCGCAAATAGGTATGTTGCAAAGGATGATGGGTTGTATGTGTGGGCCCTTTTATTGGTCCATTTGTGGGTGTGGCTTATTTAGAATTTTTGGTGGGTGTGTTATAAGGGGTGATTGTGACTTGGGCCCTCTGTTTGCCTGTTTGGATGTGGCCAGGACATTGTTTTCCTATTGTGTGTACACAGTAGACTTGTTTTGTGGGGTTGTGCGACTCGTTTTCACCCTCCTTGTGCTGGATTCGGGGTTTGTGTGCACTTTATTAGTGGGGGGTGTGCAGTTCGTTGTTGTTGTTGTTGCTGGCTCATACGGGACATTTTAGCGGTTTGAATTTGTTGGTGCGGCTGGCAGTTACGGTCCGTTTTCGGGACCGGGGTTCGTGTACGCTTGATTGAGGGGTGTGCGAGTCGTATTTGTTGGTGCGGCTGGCAGTTACGGTCCATTTTCGGGACCGGGGTTCGTGTACGCTTGATTGAGGGGTGTGCGAGTCGTATTTGTTGGTGCGGCTGGTAGTTACAGTCCGTTTTCGGGCCCGGGGTTCGTGTACGCTTGGTTGAGGGGTGTGCAAGTCGTATTTGTTGGTGCGGCTGGCAGTTACGGTCCGTTTTCGGGACCGGGGTTCGTGTACGCTTGATTGAGGGGTGTGCGAGTCGTATTTGTTGGTGCGGCTGGCAGTTACGGTTCATTTTCGGGACCGGGGTTTGTGTATGCTTGGTTGAGGGGTGTGCGAGTCGTATTTGTTGGTGCGGCTGGCAGTTACGGTCCGTTTTTGGGCCTGGGGTTCATGTACTCTTGATTGAGGGGTGTCCGAGTTGTATTTGTTGGTGCGGCTGGCAGTTACGGTCCGTTTTCGGGCCCGGGGTTCGTGTACGCTAGGTTGAGGTGTGTGCGAGTCGTATTTGTTGGTGCGGCTGGCAGTTACGGTCCGTTGTCGGGACCAGGGTTCGGACAAACTTTTTTCATTCATACAGAGACGGCTACGAATACTTAACGTACGACGTAACCCACTCCAAGGGACCCCTTCCCCTTTGGGAATGGTAGCGAAAACATTTTTTCAGAGCAGACAGTGGTCCCAGGGTCTTTTTTAAATGCACCGCGTTTTTATTTATGGAAAACAGGCTGCATTAAAAAAATGTTATTGCTTTATTCATAAGCATTCATGGGCATGGTGGTCTGCTGACCCCAGCAGGCCACCATCCCCATGATTTTATTGATTCCCAATGATCGCAAACTGTGACCTACCTCATTAATATTTATGAGGAAGGTTGATTTGCGACTCACTAGGAATCGATTGTCCCATGCATTAGGAATAGCGATTACCTAATTGCAATTCACAGAAAATTGCAATTAGGTAATCACTATTTCCACCACTGAAACACGTGGCCCCTGCTGTCCTTCACTGCCATCTTCTACAGTGTCTCATAAAATCTATGATCATTCAAGACCACGCAGACTTGAAAGTGCACCCAGATTTCCTCAAAGATGTGTTTGATCATTCATCTGATGTATTATTCTTTCATAGTTCGCCTTGGGCATCATCTCAAGCAGCCCTTTCTTTTATGATGTTGCTGTGTTTAATTTTCTCAATATGCATAACCTTGCCTGCCAGGGACGTGGAGAACCATCAACTCCAATGGTTCATCATGCTTGGGAGCTCAGTGAAGTTAAGCAATAAAAACATTGTTGCTGTAGGGCAATCACCTTACCCCACCACTCAGAGAAGTCTTGCAATGTGAACGATGCTGAGGTAAGGAAAGTCACCTTACTCTTCCCTCTTTCCCTTATTCCCCATACCTCTTCCAATAGTCCTGTAGTCACAGAGCAGGACCACAGTACGTGGTCAATGGTACAGTCAGGGGGGATGGAGGTTCAAGGGAAGTCACTATCCCACCAGAAATGACTGCGGCTTTTTATATGTATGTGCATTATGGACACAGTACTTTTTTGGTTAAACGGCACTGGTATACAAAAACAGATCATCCAAATAATGTCCAGTGGAGAGAAAGTTTGAACTCAATATGTTGGTTCAAGTAAGGGGAGCCTTAGAGGCCTGGAAAGGGGTGATCCAAGAATCAATGAGAAATATATTTATGTTGATTGGAATGAAAAGACATCTAAGAGACTTGGATGCAGAATCTCAAAGACTGCCAGGAAAAATTATTAGAACAGGTTTAGGAATTAAAAGAAAAATCATTCCCCACGGTGCCGTTTGGAAATCCCCATCTTCCCCCAATGGAGAGACGATATATGCCACAATTGACCCATGTCTTGTCACCAGTCACTCCTCGCATCTCATCATCCTCCTTCCCATTGCCACCTTTGCATGGTGCGGGTGATGCCACTGCACTGGGCCTCGAGCGGTGGGTGGGGGGGTTCCATGTGCACATGTACTCTCAAAACATGCACCATTGGGTGCTGCTTTCAAAGGTCATGCGCCAATTCAAACTCTCCCCTTGGTGGTTGTGAGGGGGCACTGTACTGTAGCTGTGCAGCCCACCGTCACTTATATTTTGGCACCGGGATTCTCTGCACCAGTGCCTTTGCTGGTCAGGATGGTATCCTCAGTGTGGCCTGTCATTATGCATCAGTCAAGCATTCCTTCCTATTGGTTAATTGAAATTGGCATGGGTGAGTGCAGTAAGAGGGACTGCGTGCCCGGTACAGTGCACACAACCTGACTTGCGAGTGCACATGCGTGGCGATAGTGCCTAGAATGTGTTCTTCTTTGGATGTGGTGTGCTCTGGACTCATTTCCCTACATGTGCCACTTGCTTGCCTACTCTGCTCATCTAGTCTGCCTGAAGTTCCTTTGTTTAAAACAATTCTTAAAGCTGACAGCAGTGCACAATGTTTTCTGTCCCCTTCCTATATTGGATCTGAGCTTGGATAAATTCACCAAGGCCTTGACCCCATCCTGCCTATCCTGCCTCAGCCTCGCCACCCTCCATGTGATCCCAGCGGGAGCCCTGTGTGTAGCAATAGAGTAGAAAATTACATATTTATGGTTCTGTATTCGCGTGCGTGCAAGATTTTGAATGTTTGAAAGTGCCTCCGTGAGAATGGCAGCGAGCAAGCTCTGAAGTTTGACGGCTGAGTATGTAAAGAATGACATTTTTTAAGGTTAGGCTTGTAACAACAGCTTGGAGGTGTGTGACAGTGTAGCAGGGTTGCGTGTTTGAGAACAGTCATTGTCAATAACTATACAACAAAATAATATATGCGTACATTTGAGGCTGAATTATCGATGCATGCGCGGCCGATTAAATGATAAACCAGTGTGCTACAGATTGTAATGGAAATATATGTGAGAATAGAACACAGTGTGTCTAACTGGGCGGGCACCTTGCTGTCTATGACACGCTTGTACCTGTGACTAAGTATTTGGAAGGAAACTCTGTATGTTGAATTTAAATAAAATGTCCATACCCTAGGCTCAGTATGAGTCACAGGCTTTCTTGAAGCTCATAGGACCGTTTTGTGTGTTTGAAAGGAAATTGTGAATTGTGTGCTGCTATATATGTTACAAAGTGTGGCAGAAGAATCAGTTTGGTTACCCTGTAACTGTCATCCCTCCTGAGGCTTGAGCCGGGAGGTTGTTGTTTTCTGTGTTTAGCTAATTTTAAAACTGCACGCTCTCACTAGCTGTCCTTACAGCGTTTTAACTGCACATTACTTAGCTTGATTACGAAGCTAAGCTGTTCTTGTTTTGCCTCCCCCCTCGCTGCACTAAGTCCCCCCCGCCTCTGCTTGACTACAAAGTGGCATTGGTAACTTGTCCCTCGGTTTCCTGCTAGATGGGGGTCAGAAACCTGAATCTCCTTAATTAAAACTCACCCAAGCCGAACTGAACGCTGTTTGAGGTGATTAACTAACTTTGTCGGCCATTTTGGAGTGGGATAGCCTTTGAAGGCACCCGATTGGACACTATATAAACGGAAGACCATGTCTCCGCGCAGCGGACGCGATCAGCCGACGCGCCGGACTTGCGCCGGAGTCGCGCCAGAGTCCTGCCCGTCTGCGCCCGTCAGCGACCAGTATGCGGCCACAGACGCAGGTACTGTCACCCTGGGCATTCCCCCTCTCACAACTTATGACAGCGCTAGGCTTAAATCCCTGCGACCTCTACACTGTATTATTCCCTCATGTATTAGCGCTGCTGCCAATCCCATCTTTCCACTTATGAAATGTTCTCCTGACCTTCCCGGCTATGAAGAACATAACTGCCTTCTTCTACAGACTACTTCTTTGCAGACACGCTTAAAAGCTGGCCTGCTAAACTGCTGATCCTTAGTCAAACACTCCCTTGACGTATTCCATACTTTGGAAGAAGATAAATGGGATGTATTGTTTCTTACTGAGACGTGGTTAGGAGATGACACCAATCCTGCGTTACATCTAGCAATCCCGTCGGGCTATAATATATTATGTGCCAAAAGACAGAGCTCACACCCTGGGGGAGGAATGGCCATAATATACAGAACCCATTGGTCTATTTCGTCTTTCGCCTATAATCAAGTAGAACGCATTGAAGCGCTTCCTTTTTGTATTAATATTTCGCCCAATTTAACATTTTCCGGCCTCCTGGTGTATCGACCTCCCAATTCTAAACTATCCCACCTTCCAGTCTTCTTGGATTACGCCCTACAAGCTTCACTGCGTTATGCCAATTTCACCCTCCTTGGGGATTTCAATCTTCATGTTGACAATATGGAGGATACTGCCTCCCTTAATTTTCTGTCCACTCTGGCTGACGGCGGATTGAATCAAGTTGTTAGTGGTCCAACGCACAAAGCAGGCCACACTCTTGATTTAATCTGTACGAACCTGGTAGGCCTAGTCACACCCAATCCTGTTCCTATAGTCTGGTCGGATCACCTGCTTGTACCTCTCATATTTCCCTGCCACTACACAAATCGTCATGTCCGTCCGGCTAAACAACTGGGCAGAAACTGGAGTAGGATTTCTCCTGATAGTCTAGCTCCTCATCTCTTATCTGTTGACCACTTTGATACGAGCCTTGACCTTGATACACGATTAACACACATTAATGACCACATTACTTCGGCAATCGATCAGATCGCCCCTATTAGGCCCATAAAAACCTATCGCTCTTCTCCCTCGGCCCCATGGTATTCGAATGATCTTCGCAAGCTCAAATCAGAATGTAAACATCTTGAGAGACGTTGGAGATTCACCTTCTCACCAGATCGTAAAATTCTTTACAAATCCGCCTTGAAAAACTATAGGAAAAAGATCATTGAACATAAAAGACTATTCTTAGAAGAAAAAATCAATCGTTCCCAAGGTTCATCAAGGGAAATATTTGAGACAGTCAGATCTTTCACAGATCCCCTGGCATTGAAACGACCTCCAGTGGTATCACAGACTCTCTGTGATAATCTCTCTTTTTTTTTCGAGAATAAAATAGCCACCATTCATGATTCTTTCTCTACCAACACTTCAGTATATAAAAGTCCTATACCCGTCTCTTCATCTGGCCCTGAGTCCCTGTTCGTTGACTTTGCAGAGATTTCTCTGGAACGATCTCTTGCAGAACTTCTTAAAATTAAATCTGGCTCTCCGCTGGACCCATGGCCGGCTAAACATTACAAATCCTTAGCTCCCATCCTTAATCCCTTTCTGAACAGAATATGGAATGACTCATTACAGCTGGGAGTTTTCCCCGACACCTGGAAACAAGCACGCCTGGTTCCGATAATTAAGAAGGCCAGCGCCGATCCCTGTGATCCTGCTAACTACAGGCCCATTTCTCTACTGCCTGCCCCTGCTAAAGTACTAGAAAGACTTGCTCAACAACAACTAGCTAGCTTTCTTGAAACATCAGGTGCCTTTCACGATTCTCAGCACGGCTTTAGACCAGGATACAGCACTGAGTCGGCTCTCATCGAGATGTCAGACGCAGTAAGATGGAGGCTGGACGAGGGATCAAGAGCGGTGTTGGTGCTGCTGGACTTGTCGGCAGCATTCGACACCGTCTCCCACCCCCTCCTCCTTGATCGCCTGCATTCAAAAGGTATTCAGGGCACGGCCTTAGGATGGATTTCATCCTTCTTGTCTAGTCGGACCCAGGCAGTGTTTACCCCCCCATTCATTTCTGAAAGTCGTCCTCTTCGGTGGGGAGTCCCTCAGGGCTCCTCGCTGAGCCCCCTCTTATTTAATGTTTATTTTTCCCCACTTTTTGATATCATCGCCCAAACTGGTATAAAGGTCACCTCCTATGCTGATGATATCCAGCTTATGTTTTCATTTAATAACCTCTTCCCCCCAACTTTTGATCCATTAAAAAATTGTCTTCGTACAATTGCCCACTGGATGGACAATAATTTTCTTAGATTGAATGCTGGGAAAACGGAGGTTCTCTTTTTTCACCAGCCTTCTCCACTGGACCCTAATATTTGGTGGCCTACCGACTTAAGTACTCCCCCCCTCCCAAAAGACTCGGTGAAAAATCTTGGAGTGAGATGGGACTCCAACCTCACTTTTTATCATCAAGTGCATACAGTCTCCACTGCCTGTCTAGCCAAGATTAGAATGATAAAAAAGTTCATTCACTTTCTGCCGAGTAACACCAGGAAGATTGTAGTCCAGGCGTTGATCACATCACACCTGGACTACGCCAATGGCCTCTACTCTGGCCTGTCTGCAGGGCTCAGTCATCGCCTTCAGACAGTACAGAATGCGGCGGTGCGATTGGTTATCGGTCTTCCCTTACGTGAGCACATTTCCCCTCACCGCCGCAAACTCCACTGGCTACCACTGCAAAAGAGGGCCGAATTTAAAGCTTTGGTACTAGCTCATCGGGCAATGCAGGGTAAAGGCTCCGCATATCTGTCTTCCTGTTTGATCCCTTATAATAACTTCAGGACTCTACGTTCCTCGTCAAAAAACTTCCTGTTGGTTCCCAGATTCAGGAAATCCCGCTCAGGTGGGAAAACTTTCCCAGTGTTGACAGCGGCCCTATGGAATAAACTTCCTAATGCCATCCGGCTGATCAAAGATGAACAACCTTTCCGGCGAGCACTCAAAACTCACCTGTTCTCCTGAGTTACTTCTGCCTCAAATAACCACCAAGGTCTGCATGTAGTTATACAGGAGCGCCGGGACACCCCGTTGGGGTAGCTGTGCGCGATACCAAATCACACTAAATAAATAAATAAATAAATTAGGGGTAGGCAGTAAACTCCGCTCTGTCAGCGGAGTTTGCAGAGTTTTGTCACGCCGTGCTCTGCTTGGAATGCAGAGTTCGGCAAAAACTCTGCAAACCCGCTGGCGGAGCGGAGTTTACTAGTGCTCTCACCCCTAGTCTCAGCAATCCCGCTGTGGGCGACTTGCTTGTGGCAACAATAGGGGTTCTGGGCCCCCAATGACGCTCAGCAGCCAAGAGGACTTCATCCCCCAACCGGTAGTGCGCCAGAAGGTCCGTTTGCTGAGTAGTTGAGAAAGTGGGTGGGGCCTCTGACGACGTCTCATCAATCCTGCTGTCGGGGACTAACTTGTGGCAACAATAGGGGTTCTTGGCCCTCTTCGACCCTCAGCAGCCAAGGGGGCTTCATTAGGGGGGGGCGACCAATAATCTGCCCAATCACGGAACTCTGTGGAATTTGGAGGAGTTTTCGGCAACTCTGCATAATTCCACAGAGTGAAATTCAGTGAGCTCTGCCGAGGCCTGTATGTAGAGATGACATTTTGCTTATGGCTGTGGTTGAGAGCAGTGTGTTTGTTGCTGAAAATGCTTCATTTGTACGGGTGTGTGTCTGAAACAGCACAGTGTATGCTTTGAATTAATGCAGTGTCTCAAATTTTGTACCACTATGGTAAAGCCCTCTTGGGATTAATCTCACAAGGAGGGACGATGGCTTGGTAGTTCCAGCATATGGGCCCCAGACAGTTAAGAAGGAAGAAGGGTATGCCGTTCCTAAGTTCTTCACGACTCTTTAGTTTTTTGTTTGCTCATAGCACAGGAACCCAGCGAATAAAATATTTTTGGAGATTCCGGTAGCTATTTTTAAACCACACTCACATTCTCCCACCTCTGCTCACTACACATACGCCCACTATTATCTTTAACTTCACGTCGGCAACCAGAGAAGACTTCCGGCACAGAGCCCCCCTGCGAGGTCCGTCTGGCATTGCAGCACCAGCCCAACGAGGAGCTGCCCAATGATGAAGCATGACACCCTCTGGGGTGTGTGAGGGCCCTTGCTCCAAATTGGAGCTATTCTGTTTTCACCCTTTTTTTCCTTACGAAAGCCTGGTTTCATCAAATAGACCCCCCCTCTCTTCCTCCTCCCCCTCCCCCCTTTGTTTCATTAGGAATGGCATACCCTTCTTCCTTCAAAGCCCTCTTGTGCCCACTTTGGTTTCCCCTTTAGTTTGACATTTTACACATTTTAGCAGACTTTCTTTCAGCCCTGTTACCTATTACATATTTTATTTTCACAATATGATTCTAAGTAACATTTGCCAGAAACACTTTCCTGCTACACAATCTGTACTCTTTGTTCATGACTAGGAACATTGAACGACATATCCTAGTACATGTGTTGTCCATTCAGACCCAACTTTAACATCTATGCACATAATTGCATCAAAGCTGTATCACTAACACTGTGGTTCTATTACATAAACAGTGCACTGTCCTTTAGTGGGTTAGAGGGGGTCACTCCAGCCACAATGGTCCCGGGACGAATGCTGTGTTCGGCATGCAGCTCTGTCAATGCTGATCTTCCATGCAAATTCTGCAGAGAGTGATTGTCATTCCAACTCCAGATCAAGTCACACATGTATGGGGTCTCAGGCAATCCTAAGAGATTGGGCAGAAGGTACACCCACTATGTTCTGAGGTACCCCTATTCTACTCTCAGAATAGGGATAGCATTATGTAGGAATATAAATATATAGAAATCAGACTGTCATGGGTGGACTTTTTTTTCTTTTCACCATGTTTGCAATGCTGGTTACTTTGCTTTGTTTTATCTGCCTAATAATCACAGTACATTCTCTCTATGCAAGACTATGATTGTTTCAATAAATGCAATGAACACTTTATTTGTATTCTTCCTGTAGTTTACCAAGGGTATGCATGAGTAAGCAACGGAAAGGGTGTGATCTATTTCCAAAATTCCTTGGGGATCAAACTGTCATGTTTGAGGTTACCAAAATTGCCTGTTACCCCAGGAGGCTTAGGGGTTCGGGTAAGGCACTGTTAGGTAGCTAGGAATTGGGCCACCAGTTCCTGAGGATGTAGATCAGTGATGCTCAAAGTACGTCCGGAGTACCACACGCAGCCTTCCTGGCCTTTACATGCAGCCCGCTGATCAATAGGAGCACTAGCCTGCTGTTCACTCGACTCAGCACTGACATTAAAAAGATGTTAAGTATACAGGCAAGCGCGTATCAAGAGAGAGAGAGAGGACTAGAAAGCTAGTCCGAGTCCCCGTAATTTATATGTGTTATCAAAAGAGACTAGCTTAAATATGACCAATATTGTTAGTACTCTGATTAGATTTGTCATGGGCACCTCGTTGGTGAGTTCATGAAGCCCTCACCCACCAACCTGGTTGGTGGCATGCTTCATCATCGGGCCCACCCAGTGACACTTAAGGTGTCCCGGGTGTGCTGCGACGCCTGATTACAGCGGAGCTGGTATTTTACTGAGAGTGCAGTGTGAGGTGTAAAATGAAGTGTGAGTTAAAACGGCTTGGCGAGGGTCCCAGTACCCGAGGGTAAATTACATTTTAATAACTGGGCCCCCATCAGCGGTTAAAATAAGGCTTGGGGATGTTTAAGGGAGGCGAGTTACTACCTCCTACATCCATCAGTTGGTCAACATGTTTAAGCCAGTGCCTTAAACTAAATCTGGCTTTCCTCAGGACCTTTTTAAAAATAGAGTGTAGTGCAGGTTAAAAAGGAATGTAATCCAGGCTATGTGTTACACTCACTAAGGTGTTTCTCTAAGTGTGAAAGGGGGGATTCCCTTCTCATATATGCCTGTACCGACAACATTGAAGACATAGACAAAACATGTAAGAAGAGGAGAGTCAAATAGGCGTCTTCGCCACATAGTCATATACATAGAATGCCGAATCTACAGTGCTCAGTGGGTAGACTACAGTCGGCAAAAGTGTAATGGCACTGGTGGTACCATTATTGTGATTATCGCAAATAATTGGGGGTGGTGTCGCTAAAACACGGGTATCACACATATGCATGAGATACAAAGTGTGATGGGGCGTAAGTAAACACTCTTACGCTTAGATTTTGCAGCCAATGCTTCCAGGAGTGAAGCGGTAAGGGGTTGACCCTGTAGGGAAATAATGTTGGTCACTGGGAGTTAGAGACCTGTAAGGAGGGAAAAGCGCTTACCCAGAGATTGTGGCTTGGAGGTTGTCATACTCACAGCTTTTCTGGTCAGAGCCTGCCTTGTACCTGTTGCACCGTCCTCGTACTCCGGTAGAAAGAGCTGGAGTTTCTTGTTCGTTTTTATATGCTTGCTAATTGGATTAACTATCTGCACCTGTAGCTGGGAGTAAGAGTAGAAAGACTACCCCGGGTGTGTTCCTAGCTGTCTGCTCATGGGCGGTGGAAAGACACTAGTCTCTAGCACATGTGCGGTGCTGCTTGTGTCTATTGCGCATGAGCGGGGTTGAGACACTAGTTGGTGGAAAGACACTAGTCTCTGGCACATGCGCGGTGCTGCTTATGTCTATTGTGCATGAGTGGGGGTGAGACACTAGTTATTAGTGCAAGTGCGCGGTAGAGTATGTGTTGTGTTGAATTATGCAATCTGCCACTATCAATAGTGCGGGCATGGAATTTCAAGGAGGTGCATTTAGCTCGGGTATAGTGTAATGAATCTTCACAGGTTGCTGTAGGAGCGGGAGGCTATGGCTGGGTATGGCAACTAGTCACAACCCGATATGGGTTGGGCACGATTAGGGGTGGTAGCCTCAGTTGAGTGGGAGTTCATAGGTCAACTGGGTTGGATGGGTACTAGTAAAGACCTCTGTATAGAGGTTTACGTCAGCATGTGACTGAGTTCCAAGGGATTGCATTGTTCAGGCCATTGATGTGCGAGGAAAGGCGATAGATCCAATGCTGTTCTTTGCTCATCAGTCTTCTTTCATTGTCTAATGCCTGCTCAGGGATTTGTTCGATGACTGTTCATGTGAGGTCATTGGGGGTATGGCCATGGGTGATGAAGTGGTTGGTTAATTTACTGATGTTTTTCTTACACCTAATGGTGCTTCTGTGCTCAGTGACCCTAGTGCGCATATATGAGCAGGGAATGCCCCCTCTCACACTTAGAGAAACACCTGTACATGTATTTATATATCACCTTAGTGAGTGTAACACATAGCCTGGATTACACTCCTTTTTAACCTGCACTACACTCTATTTTTAAAAAGGTCCTGAGGAAAGCCAAATTTAGTTTAAGGCACTGGCTGAAACATGTCGACCAACTGATGGATGTAGGAGGTAGTAACTCGCCTCCCTTACCTGTACCCTCGGGTACTGGGACCCTCGCCAAGCCGTTTTAACTCACACTTCATTTTACACCTCACACTGCACTCTCAGTAAAATACCAGCTCCGCTGTAATCAGGCGTCGCAGCACACCGGGGACACATTAGGTGTCACTGGGTGGGTCCGATGATGAAGCAAGCCACCAGCCAGGTTGGTGGGTGAGGGCTTCATGAACTCACCAACGAGGTGCCCATGACAAATCTAATCAGAGTCAACATATTGAAGCTAGTCTCTTTTGATAACTCATATAAACTACGGGGACTCGGACTAGCTTTCTAGTCCTCTCTCTCTCTCTTGATCCGCGCATACTTAGGCAGCGCACAGCTGCGAGAGTTCTAACCAGGACCATGGCGGAGAACCATGGCCTCACCTTCAGCGAGGACGATGTGAGTGACATACTGGCAGACCCCTCCTTCCAAGCAGATTTCAATATTGCTAACTCCATAGCCCAGACCACTGATTGGGAGACCTTAACCGAGAAAAAGCGTAATAGAATACGAACCATCCTCCATGGAGTGATCCTAGCCCTATACTTAAGAACCAACACAGCACCAAGGGGCCTCATCATTACTAATGCAGCCAGGATTTTCCTAGATGACCCCACCTTCCGAAAAGACTGGGCCCAGATCGCCTGGCACTGTACCAGGGACTGGATGGTACTGATCATTAAGACGGCCAAACGTCTCTCTGACGCCATCGTCATTGAGATCCAAGCAACAGAAAGCCATTTTAAAGCTACATTAACCGCCTACAAAAAGAAACTCAATGATCAGAACAGAGAAATGAACGAATACAAGGAGCATCTGACACAAGAAAAAATCAAGAAGTTTGACAAAGATCTTAAAAAATTTTGCTACGCTAAAACATACCCTTACTCTGAAGATGACTTCACCCCACCACCCAAGACCCCGAACGCTTCAGACTCGTCGGCTGATGACAGTTCCGCTTCCAGTGACTCAAGCACTGGCTCATACAAACGAGGTGGCAGAGGCCGACGTGGCCAACGGTGGCCTAACATGTGGCAAGGAGCCCAACAAGGACAATACTACGGAGCCCCTCGTAATTTTGGCCCCATACAGAACCCGTATTTTGGATTCCCACCCATGTATCCCCTGGGACCAATGCCACTCTTCCCGGGCAATCCCAGCCCCCACATTCCTTTTTTAGGACAGGGCCGAAGATCAAGAGGCAGGAGAAGACAAAACCAACAACAACCGCAGGTACACTGGGCCGAAGAGGAAAATCCAGTGAGCTCCATCACCCGCCAGAAGACCAAAGACCAACCGGGCACCAGCAAACAATAACAGACTCAAATCAAACATCATTGGTATTCAACTTATCCAGCACGTCCCTGATACCCAAAGAACAAGCAGTACTGGAAAAAGGCCTATCATTCGCCCCCACATCCAGACTTGACAAATTCAAGTTACACGTGGAACTGGCTGAGTTCTTCCGTAAGCTCAACTCAAGGCCTTTTTTGAGAAATCGACAATGGACAACCAACCTACCAATGAGAAATGTCACAGGCCTAAGGACTAAATCCACCTTCAACCCGCCACCATCCACAGTGCCCCCTGAGATCAGCACTTTTGAGTTGGCAGTATACAACGACGTTGAAAATCTTAGTCCAACTAATCATTTCAACAACCTATCCAAAGATGAAAGAGACATCATCCAACGTCTCAAAACCAATCCTTCAATCATAATTAAACCAGCTGACAAAGGGGGAGGTATTGTCCTTCTAGACAAAAAAGATTATGGCACGGAGTGCCGCAGACTGTTAAGCGACAGCAGAAATTACAAAAGATTGGAACAAGATCCCACTGACACTCTTCAGAACACTATCCAGACACTAATAAAGAATGCCTGCGATGCTGAACATATTTCCAAGCAAGAAGTAGAGTACCTCTGCCCCCAGAAAGTCAAAATACCATACTTCTACACTGTACCCAAGGTACACATGGGCAAAATCCCCCCACCAGGCAGACCCATAGTGTCTGGTATCAATTCGCTCTTAGAGCCCCTGTCACGCTACTGCGACTTTTTTCTCAATCCGCTAGTGCAACAAACGCCCAGCTATATCAAGGTCACCAAACACTTACTACAAGTGATCAACAACATGGAGTTTAACACTGAGACCCAACTTCTTGTAGGGCTGGATATTGAGAGCCTCTATACCAGTCTACCCCAAGAAGCCACAATAAAAGGGACATCCTCAGGGAGTCCCCATGGCCCTACCACACCCCCAGAGAATTCATCCTCCAATGTGCCACACTGGCACTAAAGGAAAATTACTTTGAATATGAGGGAACCCTCTACCTCCAGACCAATGGAACATCCATGGGCAGCGTTTTCGCCCCAAGCGTAGCAGGTCTTTACGTCCACCAATTCAAACGCACGCACATTGCTGACAGCACAAACCCCTATTCCAAACACATCCTCGCATGGCGCCGTTATATTGACGACATCCTTGTGATATGGGAGGGTCCACAAACAACCCTGGATGAATTCCTCATCTGGCTCAACGGCAGGGACCCATACTTGAAGTTCAACAGCACTATCAGTGCAAACCAACTTGCTTTCCTGGACCTAAATATAACAGTCAAAGATGGCAGACTCACCACGACAACCTACTATAAACCCACGGCCAGAAACTCTTTACTCCACTTCACAAGCTTCCACCCACGCCCGCTAAGGGAGAACCTTCCCTTCGGGCAATTCTTACGTATACGCAGGAATTGCAGTGATATAGCAGACTATAAAAAACAGTCCGCTGAACTATCCAAGAAACTGGAGGCCCCGGGCTACCCACAAGCCATCATCTCCAAAACCAGGAAGAGGGCCTGGAACCAGAATAGAGAGCCCTCCTTGAAACCACAGCTAAAGAGGAGCAGGAACAACCTATCACCTGCGTCACTACGTACAACACAGCCTCCAATGAGGTAGCCAAACTCATTAAGAAGAACTGGAAGATCTTGAATTCTGGCCAGAGGCAGTGGGACATACCGCGTTTTGCTTACAAGAGAAGCAATAACTTGAAGGACCAACTAGTTAACACCCCTCCCAAAACGCATACCACACAAGAACTGAACACCATTCTGAATGCATGGGGCCTACCAAAAGTAACTGGACACTACCCCTGCAATGATTGCAGTGTGTGTCATTTAACCACCCACACCAAAACTCTAACCCTAGAACGTAACAAGGTGTGGACACAACGCAGCCACACCAACTGTATATCACGTAATGTGATTTACCTTCTCACCTGCTCCTGTGGTCTCCGCTATATCGGCATGACCACCCGCAAAATACGCACTAGGGTCACTGAGCACAGAAGCACCATTAGGTGTACGAAAAACATCAGTAAATTAACCAACCACTTCATCACCCATGGCCATACCCCCAATGACCTCACATGGACAGTCATCGAACAAATCCCTGAGCAGGCATTAGACAATGAAAGAAGACTGATGAGCAAAGAACAGCGTTGGATCTATCGCCTTTCCTCACACATCAATGGCCTGAACGATGCGATCCCTTGGAACTCAGTCACATGCTGACGTAAACCTCTATACAGAGGTCTTTACTAGTACCCATCCAACCCAGTTGACCTATGAACTCCCACTCAACTGAGGCTACCACCCCTAATCGTGCCCAACCCATATCGGGTTGTGACTAGTTGCCATACCCAGCCATAGCCTCCCGCTCCTACAGCAACCTGTGAAGATTCATTACACTATGCCCGAGCTAAATGCACCTCCTTGAAATTCCATGCCCGCACTATTGATAGTGGCAGATTGCATAATTCAACACAACACATACTCTACCGCGCACTTGCACTGATAACTAGTGTCTCACCCCCACTCATGCACAATAGACACAAGCAGCACCGCGCATGTGCCAGAGACTAGTGTCTTTCCACCAACTAGTGTCTCAACCCCGCTCATGCGCAATAGACACAAGCAGCACCGCACATGTGCTAGAGACTAGTGTCTTTCCACCGCCCATGAGCAGACAGCTAGGAACACATCCGGGGTAGTCTTTGTACTCTTACTCCCAGCTACAGGTGCAGATAGTTAATCCAATTAGCAAGCATATAAAAACGAACAAGAAACTCCAGCTCTTTCTACCGGAGTACGAGGACGGTGCAACAGATACAAGGCAGGCTCTGACCAGAAAAGCTGTGAGTATGACGCCCGGAGGAACATGGCGGCAGGCTGACGCCTGTTGCGAGAGCTCCGTGTCCAGGAAGGTTTCTCTCGAGACTCAGGCGGAAATGATGGCACCAAACGGTGAGGAGGGAAGGTGAGACTGTGCTCTCTTTAGCGGCGCAGTGCTAACGCACACTTTCTTTTCCCCTACCTTGTTTTTCTTTCTCTTGCGAGGAGGGGGGGTTTCACCTACCGAGGCGGGTGTGCCTGTCTCTGTATCCCTATCGCACTAGGACCCTGCGATTAACACTGGCAATGCTCAGGATCTGCGAGCAAGCCTGCTTGTTTGAAGACGCTGGTGCTGACGCTGTCTCCGTGGCTTCAACGCAGATCCACGCTGTGGATGAGCTGGAGGTCGTGCAGGGAGAGGCATACAACGCCGGTTGCAATCGAGCGCGACTGCCAGGAGTCAGAAGAGACCGAGGAGACCGGACCTGTATGTGGCAAAGGTCGAGGCGGTTCCTAGCCCGTGTCTGCATCAGTGCTCCTTTATGTTGTGACTCCAGCAACAATAGCAACAACAGCAAACGGTCAGTGAAGGGGGCAGGGGGGCATAAGCTGGGGTCTGAGCGCTTAACTCAAGGAGGTGGCGCTTACTTAGTAAAGGTCAATTCCCCCTGGGTGGTATCTGGGGTACCTGGGTGTGCTGGGTGTGCTGAACAAGTGGGTAATGCAGACACTGCCATAGCTACCTGGTACTCGGTGCAGTACGAGGGGATGGACCTGGGTGCAATTTCCTTCTCCACACCATCATACCCCCTTGCCCTCGCTCACAAGCAGATACATCTGGCAACACAGTGGGAGAGAAGTGCGACACCCGACTATATACACTCCCTGCACCAGCAGCCCAGGTGGCTCCTGTTAGGAACAGATACCAGCTCAGGTCCTATCTAGAGCAACAAAAGTCCGAGGGTGGGCACCAGAGTGCGTCTAAGGCAGCGGCAACACCACTTACCCCAAAGAAAAAAGGGAGGAAAGAGAAAGAGAAAAGGGACTGACCCGTGAGAACAGGCGAGCCCAAAAAAGCAAAATTGCCTGGCACGTTCCCGTCAAAACCCGCACCCTCTCTCAAGGCATACTTCAAAATTATGGAGCAAGTTGTCGACCCTAAGGGGAAAAAATCTCCTCTCTCATCCTCCGCCTCCGTGTCCACTAACTCGGTTAGTACCTCAAACGTAAAAAACACTTCTCAGCTCAATGGGCCCCAGTCAGGCAGCAGGTACACCGTATTAGCTGACATGGAGGATTTAGTGGATATAGCGGATCAGATGGAAAACGCACAAGAAACTCAAACAACAACTACGGCGGTGCCGGCCTCAGCTATTACTCAGGAAGAGACGCCTGTAGTGGGAATGGTGGAAGTGGTGAAAGCTCATGGTTCAGCAGAAGAGGTAACTGGGGCTAAGATTCCGGATGGAGGCCTCTCGCAGCTTGAGGCACTCCTTTTCAACCTTAGAGGCGATCTACTGTCCAAGTTTGATACCTCAGAAGCATACCAAAAGAACATACAAGATCAGTGTTCTAACTTGGAGGCTAAATTAGACGATGTCTGTAAACGGACCGTTGTGCTGGAAGAAGACGTCTCTTTGCTCACAGGGGCTTCCAAGAGGCATGAAAGGGACATCGAGACCCTTAGAACTCAGAACAGGGCACTCCAGATGGACGTAGAAAGGCTAGAAATCCACTCTAGGAAGAATAACTTGAAGTTTTTAAAGATTCCGGAAGGTGCGGAAAATGGAGACGTAAAGGGCCCAGTGTGTAAACTCCTCAGGGAGGGAGTGCTCAAAGATGGCCCTGAGATAGACTTAGAATCAGAAATACAGAGGGCGCACAGAGACCCTTTTAGGCGCCACGCTGACAGGGCCGCCCCGAGGAAAATCTTAGTTAATTTCCACACATTTACTGTAAAGGAGCTGATTCTGAGCAAGGCATTGTCAGATAAAACCCTCCAAATAGGTTCAGCTCACTACCTCATCCGCTCTGATGTGGGGAGGGTTACGGCCCAACGACAATGGGAACTGGGTAATCGGATGCCAGATTTAAGAAGTATGGGCGCACAGGTGCAAATGAAATTTCCGGCCTTCCTGAGGGTGGTATGGAGAAACAAAACGCACAACTTCACTTCCCCCCAAGAAGTGGACACCTTTTTAACTCTAATGCGAGATACTTCCCATTAAGCTCAAAAAGGTTATCCAAGGGCAGGCTGAAGCTAGCAATAATGCAATGTGCCCCCACAATGCTAGAACATAAGTACAGGGAAATAGCGGGTGTGGATCAAATGTCACAAAGGATCTTAGGGCTCTAAGTATTATGGCTCATCTCTATGGCTTTTGCCCCTATTATCACCCATGGAGTAGTTTAAAAAAAAAAAAAGAGAAAAAATACCACACATATTTAAAACCTCACATACACTAGGAGTTGGGGAGATAACAAAAAAAAAAAAAAAGGAGCAGGAAAAAAAAAAAATTATAAATAAAATAATAAATAAATATATAATTTTTGCACAAAAAAGGGTAAGCTCTGCTTATCCATATAGGTACATACATTTAAATTAGAATCACATTTTGGTGCCTACCTCTCGCTTTATTGGAGGGAGTATCCGACTGGATATGGAGAGCTCTCACACGCGACATGATCGCCAAAACAGGTATGGGGGGGTTCCTCAGGGGGGGTGGGCGGGAGGCTGGGGGGTGGTAAGGCAAAAAAATGGAAAAAATAATCCTCTTATACATAACAGATATACTATACTTACTGGGTGCTGGGCACGCGCCTTTTTTTCTAGAAATCGGTTCTTATGGCCAATATGACATATAAGTTAAAAGTTATTTGTTGGAACGTAAATGGATTGAGGGATAGGAGAAAGCTACACAGGGTAACAGATTATTTATACAATTCAGGAGCACACATTTGCCTATTGGAGGAGACACACCTAGAGAAAGCAGAATGTAAGACGGCATTTAAAAAATGTAGGTGGATCCAGGATATTCTCTGTTCTGAACAAAGTGGTAGTACAAGAGGGGTGGCCATATTAATCAGAGTTAATGCAGGGATCAGGGTATCGAAGTGTGAAACGGACCATTCTGGGAGATGGCTGGTGGCTTCGTTAATAGCAGGACAAACTCCCCTCACTTGTGCAGTTTATTATGGTCCTAATCAGGACGCGCCAGGGGCCCTCACGAAACTAAAAAACAGCCTAGTAGAGACTGACGGACCGGTAATTATAGGGGGCGATTTTAATCTGATATTTGATAAAGATCTAGATCGTACCTCTAAAGTTAGATTCACTCCTCCCCAAAAGTCCAGATTGGAACTCAAGAACATTATGAGGGACTTTAACCTCATAGATATCTGGAGGCTCAAAAACGCAGGGAAAAGGGAATATTCTTTGTATAGCAGAAGGCATGGACACCACTCAAGGATAGATTTCTTTTTACTCGATAAAACCCTTTTCTCTGCAGTAGACACCATATCCTACGCCCCGGCTATCCTGTCCGATCATTCTGCTGTCGAGATAGTAATTCGACTTAAACAGCAGATCCAGCAGAGAAGGTGGACTTTAGACAGAACACTTCTTCTGGAAGAGGCTGTTAAGCAAGATTTGGCAGCCCAGTCAGAAGAGTTTTTTAGGACTAATGTTGGGTCAGCAAGCAAACAGATAGTCTGGGAAACATATAAAGTCTTCATAAGAGGCTGGTTGAGCACCCTGACGATTAGGAGGAATAAGCTTTCAAGAGAGAAGAAGGAAGACCGACTTCTGAGACTTAAATTAAAGGAACAGGAACTCCAGAAGGCTTCCTTAGGCCAGCTAGAGACTAGACTCACTCTACAAAAAGAACTTGACATCCTGCGGGCGGAATATCAAGCAGAGCTAGACAGGATCCTGAAGCACAGGTGGGATGTGAGTAAACTTCAATCCTTCTCATACGGGGAGAAATGTGGTTGCCTCCTGGCGTGGAAGGCCCGAGTAGATAAAACTAGGAATCAGATTGACAGCTTATCCCAGGCTAGTACAGGGGAAACCACTTACGATGATGATCTCATTAGAGAGGAAGTCAAAACTCATATGCAATCCCTGTATAGAACTACTCTGCCCCAGAGTGGACGACAGGCTGGAAACTGGCTAAGTAAAGTCCAGCTCCCTGAATTATCAGAGGCAGAAAGATCTTTCCTCAGCTCCGAGATAAGGGAAGGAGAGGTGAGGACTCAGATCTCAAAAATGGTTAATGGCAAAGCGGCAGGTCCCGACGGGCTCCCGGTAGAGCTATATAGGACCGTTATAGACCAAATTGTTATAAACTTAACAATATTATTCAATGAAATCCTGCTACGGGGGGAGCTGGCTCCTAAGTCATGGGCGGAGGCCACAGTCACTCTAATACTGAAACAGAACAAAGATCCTCGCAAGGTAGAGTCGTATAGACCTATTTCTGTACTAAATGTAGATTATAAGATCTTTGCGGGTGTATTAGCTACAAGACTGGCCAAGGCAATTAAATCTATTGTCCACTGCGACCAAAGGGGGTTTATCCCTGAGCGGCAACTCAATGAATTAACTTTCCAAGTTATTGCTGCAATAGATGTCGCCATTGAGAAAAAGCTGCCCCTGACTATTGTAGCTGTCGATGCTGCTAAAGCATTCGACCAGGTGGAGTGGGAATATCTATGGTTGGCTCTGGCAAAATTTGGCTTTCCTATTAATTTTATAACCGCGATTAAATCCCTATATCATGCACCGCTAGCTAAAATTTTAGTCAATGGCTCTCTCACAGATCAGATATTTATAGCTCGAGGAACCAGACAGGGCTGCCCCTTATCCCCCCTTTTGTTTGATTTGTACATTGAGCCTATTGTTTGCTTACTCAGGTCGGACCCCCTTATTAAATCATTTAAGATTGCCGACCTAGAATTAAAATTTGCACTTTATGCGGACGACCTGTTGATGTACACCTCAAATCCAGGAGTAGCCATACCTAGATTAATACAACTAGCAGAAAGTTTTGGTGAGATCTCTGGGAATACAATCAATAAGGGTAAAACTGAGATCATGGAATGGAATCAGGGGGTAGCTACGGTAGGTTGTAGGACAAAAATGAGGTATCTGGGAGTACACTTAGCTAAAAAAATAGAGGACATTCCAAAAATCAATCTGGACAGGGTTATAAAAGATACTACAGCCCTACTCCATCGCTGGTCATCTCTCCCATTAAATATCTTTGGGCGGGTGAACCTACTCAAGATGTTTATCCTCCCCAAGATCACCTTTTTATTTAATTCAATACCCTTATCCTTTCCCTTAATAACAATTAAGAAGCTACAAGGGAAATTGGGATACTTTATCTGGAACACGAAAGCTCCCCGAATAACTTGGAAGAAACTTAGAAGAAGTTTAAAGACTGGAGGATTAGCCTTCCCTGACCTATATATTTACTGCCATGCCTTCCACTTCAAACACTTCAGACTAATGGCCGTCAAAACTGACCAAACCTCCATGGGTGTACTATTTCTAGCACTACTGCAGGATATCCCCCAGGGACAGGACTCTTTCTTGTTTAAGTTTGGGGACCCAAAATTCTTCAAGAAGGTCAGGCTTAAGATTCTGGGGACTGCGGTTAGAAACTGGGTATTTGTCAGGAAGAGGCTTAACATTCCCTACTATGCAGCGCAGGCCCCGGTATGGGATTCCCCTGGGACACCAGCTTGTCTTGACGACCAACTGTCTCGACCATTGAAGGTAGCAGGACTGGAACACTGGGGGGACCTACAGGAAGGAACCCAGCTCCTGACATGGGACGCTCTTTCTAACTTGACAGAGGGATCACTCACCAGGTTCAAGTACTACCAGCTGTCTGGTTGGTGGTCAACCAGAAGGGAGGGCAATAAAACCCCAAACCCAAGATTTGACGTAGTTACTAGAAGAGGAAGGTGGAAGAGTCAAATTGCATACTGGTATACATCGTTGCTTGAGGAGGATGATGTAACCAAACCTGAACTGAAAAAACTCTGGATGAATAAGTTAACCACGAATATTATCAACCTTAGAGACTGGTGGCTTCACTCCTTTGCTATCCTACATTCAGTAGTTAAACCCGCAACGTTAAAAAGAAATCATCTGTATACTATGTATCGGGTTTATATTACTCCTAAGAAATTAGCGAAGATCACCAAGCTAGAGCATTGTTGCCCGAGATGTAGCCATCCTGAAGCTGACGATGTTCACATGTTTGCTGACTGTACCGAATTGAAAGGTTACTGGGAGAAAATTACTGATTTCCTCGGAGAGGTTCTAGGTGTCCCCTTGGTAATAACTATAACTACCATCCTGACGGGGCTAAGTATGGGCTATAACATGAATGACCCCTCTACAAAACTTGTCTTTTATGTCATCCTCCTTGCAAGGCGAGAAATTTGTAGAGCCTGGAAGGACATAGCCCCCCCCCCCCTTCCCATGCTGCTTACGACAAATCATCCTTACCAGTAAGTCCGATTTGGCATGCGATCCTACAAGTTTGGTTAAAGTTTGGGCGGCCCTCGAGGCATGGTAACACGGTTGATTGGTTTTCCAATGATTTATCTGGAGCCTTGCCGGTTCCCTTGACTCCAAAGTAGCTCGGGGCACCAGTTAAACTGCGAAACGGAGTATGGATGGGAAAGCAGTGGCTACTTGAGGGATTAGGTTCACCTATCCCGCTTTTGGTCAAGCATAACAACAAGGGCCGGATCAGGACGACCAAACAGCGCGAAGGTTACCAGTCTCCCATCAAGATTTCCAATAATGGTATATGAGGATTACCCCCAAAAAAAAGAAAAAACAAAAAAAAAAAAAACGGCTTGGCAAAGGTCCCAGTACCCGAGGGTAAATTACATTTTAATAACTGGGCCCCCGCCAGCGGTTAAAATAAGGCTTGGGGATGTTTAAGGGAGGCGAGTTACTACCTCCTACATCCATCAGTTGGTCGACATGTTTCAGCCAGTGCCTTAAACTAAATCTGGCTTTCCTCAGGACCTTTTTAAAAATAGAGTGTAGTGCAGGTTAAAAAGGAGTGTAATCCAGGCTATGTGTTACACTCACTAAGGTGGTTCTCTAAGTGTAAGAGGGGGGATTCCCTTCTCATATATGCCTGTACCGACAACATTGAAGACATAGACAAAAAATATAAGAAGAGGAGAGTCAAATAGGCGTCTTCGCCACATAGTCATATACATAAAATGCAGAATCTACAGTGCTCAGTGGGTAGACTACAGGCGGCAAAAGTGTAATGGCACTGGTGGTACCATTATTGTGATTATCGCAAATAATTGGGGGTGGTGTGGTGCATTGGCTGCAAAATCTAATCAGAGTCCTAACAATATTGGTCATATTTAAGCTAGTCTCTTTTGATAACACAAGTATACAGGTAAGCCTTTATTTACAGGTTAATTAATGTTAAAGAATGGAAGTAACTAGGCTGTCCATCACCACTTAACTCTAGGAATGCCTTCATTTTCTTAGCTATCTTGCAGCAAAAGTGTATAAATATGTTAAGGTCTCTTAAAAATTAAAAAATGGAATTTCATTAACATGCACAACGATTTCATAATAGTATATCAGATTATATCAGTGCATTCAGAAGTATTTTTGTAAGTGATAGTTTTCAAATATGAAGTTAGAAACATTCATTCTTCCCCCCCACACTGACAACAATGCCAATAGTGGACTAAGAGGCAAGTCAGTTGTTATGTGCATCCTTTGGGTGTCCGGGGTTGCTGTTATTCATGAACAACATTATAGTTCATTAGATCAAATTTAGGAGAAGGTTTTGTACAGCACACATCTTGAAGTCATGTATTTTGTGGTCCTCTTATATGTGATAATAAAAGAAAAAGCAGGGCAAGTGAAATAAAACAATTGCTTAGGATCAGACAATTTGGTAAAATGGGCAACTGGGATTGAGCCCAGGATTTCTGGTTTCACATTGTGCAATTCAGCCACTAGATGTATATGCTTCGCTTCCACTGTACCCACCTTACCGCCCCCCTCTCCTCTGCCCCCACCCCGGATGGCCACCGTGCTGGCATCGACACCGCCCTCAGTCACATTGTAGATCAAACGTTGCGCCTCTTGGGAAAATGTTTGCAAGTACCCATGACATAGATGGACCCGACACTAAATTCTGAAGTCTTATTGTCCTAATACTCAGTCCTACATTTTTCAGTGGGAACCATATAACACCACTATGTGACTAGTTCAGTGTTGGCGAGCAAGGCAACTGTGTAGTTCGATGTTAGTGTGCGCGTGTAGTCATGCAAATTGCATATATATCTGGCTAGATATTGGCATGGTGCAATAAATTAAATATGTTTCTCAGCAGAACTGAAGTGTTCACAAAAGCAGTATATATCTGTGGTTTAGTGCTAAAGATGTCAAGTGAACTGTACCTGCCACAGCATTGGTGTTTTAATTTAAGCTGAACCGATCTGGCTATGTTGTAAACATATGAGAGACATATGCCTAGATGAAGGCTGCTTGGGCATATGGTTTGTGCATTCCTATGGCTCCTCTATGGTGTACAAACAAAATTAGAGGGAGAAGGAGGTTAAGGTTAGGGTCACCCTCCTAATTATATGTAATGTAACAAAAATCCATGAATGACAGATCACTGAACCTAACCTAGGCAGAGGGGGTTTCAGCAAATGCGCGAAACACACCCCTGTACTGAGAAAAGAAAAATCCTTTTCTTGAGTCCCCTCACTCACCCACGATTTCCCCTAGGTGACATGCTTCATCATTGGGGCCATCACAAGCAGCTGCTGTTTGGGGCGTGCTGCGACTTGCGAAATTACGTAGGAGCACTTAAATGTGAAAATGTGTAGTGCAGTGTTGGGGGAGTGGTGTACAGTGACGTTAAAAATACTTAGCTAGTGAGCTAATGTTTTATTTTTGCTCCTATTTGGTATGGATAAAAGGGGTTAATATTAGGGAAAAAGTAATGGTTATGTGATTACTGTCCATAATATTTTGTCGACATGTTTCGAGGTGTCCCCTAAACCTCTTCTTCAGGACCACATGAGGACCAACCCCATGCGTACCACTTCGTGAAAAACCTATAATAAGGAAAAAACTATAATAAAGACAAAAATATGCACACCAAATGTGTGGGTATCAAGTAAAATTCATATGGTTTCAATATAGACTCGTAGTGTCTGTTCAGGGAATAAAACAGAATGCCAATTAGTACATACTGCATGCCCACCTCTCACGTGGGCAGATGAATAACATCTGCGGTGCTTAGATCAATGTACTCCTCTAAAGATGGTGTAGGTGCCCTTAGAATTAAAATTAAGTTAGTGCTCAAATCTAATGTGACAGGATAATACACATTAGATGTCTCTGTTGTGCAAAAGCGCGGTTAGATAGTTTAAAAACATTTGTGACAAGGAAAACACATGACATACAAAACACATAACATTTAAAGTTCATCATTTTTTGGAACATATTTATTACTCAGAAAGCAGCCACAGAGACCCTGGTGGCTCAAAAGAATGATATAGCTTGGAAAATTGAGGACATTGAAAATCGTTCTTGGTGTGCCGGAGGGCATCGAAGGCACAGATCCCCGGAAATGTATTGCTGATCTTTTCACTGAAACTTTCAAAGAATTGACACAGTGGACTTGGGATATGGTGGTGCAACGGGCACATCGGTTTCCCTTCTGACGGAACAATCATTTGGGCTCTAGCCAAGCTAATCCTCGACCTAGAGCAATGTTGATTTGCCTTTCTGACTTTTTGTCTAGGCAAACGCTTTATGATCTGGCAAGGCCTGAGAGAATGAGAAAAGGAAAAGGAGTTGAGTTTTTTGTGCGACCAGATTAATGTCACACAACTGTGGAAAAAAGGTGGCAATTGCGACACTTAATTGATCCTTTCCAGACCAAAATTGCTGAAGTGTTCCTCCTTAATCCCGCCAAATTTAAAGTTATATATAAAGACAAAACCCAATTTTTTACTTCTGAAGTTAAGGCTAGGGAATTTCTACCAGGCATTAGACCGTAGGAAGCTGGTTGATGTGTGACAAGAACCCGGGGTTTATTATTATATGCTGAGGACGGCTATGTATAAAATAGGGGATGCTTTATCGTGGGGTGTTATTAACTTTGGGCTGGGCTGGATAAATTTGGGAGGGGGCAAGAAGGGGGGTGGTTGATGACGTTACGAGGCTTCCCATCGCTTCAGAGTCCTGCCACCCTCACATCACCACAGAGGGTTAATGTGCCTGCTACAAAGAAGGTGTACCATGCAGATCAAAGAACTGAGGGGCATATGTTTAAGGAAGTTGCGGAGTGAGGTGTTAGCAGTCATGGGCTAAGGCCTCTCTCCGCCACTTCAGAAACGGAAGGCTGCACTATATTTACAACAATATGGTGCAGCCTTGCGCTTCCCCTGCACTGGTGCTACACTTAGCAGTGTAGCGCCAACGCAGACACCCTTGCACCATAGTGCAAGGGAGTCTGGGTGCAGGGAAAAGATTGTTTATGTACAGGAGGGGGACCTTCCTGTACATAAACAATCTTTAAATGCCATTTGTCTCACTTCCATGTGTGCTGCTTAATGCAGCACACACAGAAATCAGATTTTTTTTTTTAAAGATTACAAATACAAGGCATTTTGCTTCATCCATGTGTGCTGCACAAGGCAGCACACATGGATGAAGCAAAAATGAGGAGAAATGATGCATTTCTCCTAGTTTCGCCAGCTTAAGACCAGGTTTTCCCTGTTCTTAATTTTAACGCTGCCTCACTTTTACGCTGCCCTTGTAAATAGGGCGCAACATCAAAATCAGTGCCTGTTGCAGTAGAACCCCCACCGCAACAACCACTGCCCACCCTTTCACGCTAAGCATAGCATGAAAGGGGGCCTTATTTACAAGGCAGCGTTAAGCCAAGTTAAGTGGCTTAACTCTGCCTTGTAAATACGGCAATGCCCCTATCGCCACCACAACGTCGTAAAAAGTGACGGTGTGGTGTCTATAGGGCCTTGTACATATGCCCCTGAGTATGATGAAACTATGAGTAGCACTATAAAAAAAATTATATGTTTGCCAGAAAGGTGCTATAGAGAGATGAGGTGCATTGTTGGTGAGTGGTAGTGAGGGAAGTCATGGAGAAGGAGAAAACACTCATTGTTTTGAACATTATTTGCCGGATATGGCCCGGGATATGCGGGTGGCGGTCGATTATGTAGTGTACCAGATTCCAGAAATTTCTGTCAGGTGGTGGGGGGCCCGACATATAAAAAAAATTCAGCTGGGGGGGCTCAACCTTCAAAAGTTTGAAGACCTCTGCTCTAGACTCATGTGTCTTTTAGCCTCTATGTGTGGGGTGCAATGGGATGCTTTCGCTAGCAGAGGAAGCATAGGGGTGGGGCTAGGGGGTGATTTGGGGATTGGGGGCTGCTGTAGGGTCACGGGGGTGAAAACAAAAAATGTATCAATAAATGATTTACAGCCAATATGCGCAAATAGCGTGTGGCCAGGTGGAGAGCTTTTTTAAAATTGTCTTAATTCTTCCCAGCTCTCAGGAAAAGTCTGAGATCCTGAAAAGGGAAGGCACTGCAGTGGGAATAATTTTCAAAGTAGGGCTGACAGCTCACTAAAATTAGGGAATTTAAAAAACATTTGTTACTGGACAAGTCAGTGCAACATATGCACCATGCTACTTCCCTCAGGAAAGTTGAGGATCTCTAAAGGTATTTTTAAAAGCATGGGTTCCTGTGGTACATTTGCCTAAATATATGGGTCAAATGGGAAACCCCTCATGGTGCAGTTCTGTCTTGTCATTTGTAGTGGGCAAACTGGTCTTCAAAATAGTACCTGGGTTCAAATAAACTGGAAAGACAGTTATAAGTGCCTGTTTAAAGACAGATCTAGGACAGAGTAGGTGCTTTCAACTAAAACACCTCTTGTACTTAGTGCCCTTTAGAATACTGTGACCCGGAGAAAACTAGAGAAGCAAGCAACGTTGCTGCACTGTGTTGCACCAGCTGGAGATAGCAGAGCCGTGTCCTTATCTACAAAGAAGTGGTGCAGCTCAGCTCTGTCCTTACACTGGCGCACTTACTGCATTCATATGCCAACACAGGCACCCTTGCTCCATAGTGCATGGGTGTCTGCGTTGTGATCAGAATAGACCCCATCCTTCACAAAAAGTATACTGAAAGGCAATTTCCTCTTTGTAAGTGTGCTGCATTGTACAGCACACATGCAAAGAATAAAAAATCAGGAGAACAAAAATATTTTTCTTTGTTTTTTGGCAGGAATCCATAACTTTTAAGATATGGTTCTGTGACAAAATGCATGGGTACATGCACGGGAAAGTCTATGCCTCCTTGATGCAAGGTAAAAAAGCAGCACATTGCGCTGCATTGCTTTACTTTGCCTACAAACTAATGCAAATCGCCATTTGCATTGGTTTGTAAATATCAACCCGGAGTTTATGTCAGATCTGGGTTAAAAAAGTAACACACACTCAACACATAATCTTTGTGTATCTGGGCCTGCAAATTCAGAAGAAATAAAGCCTCAAAGTAGTGCTTTGGCACCGGTGCTTAATTTATTCTGATGGTTTCTGCTGCCTGGCACCGGCGCTTAATTGTCAGAACCAGCTCTAGTGACAGTAAACCACATGATGGCACTGTCTTTTTTTAATTTTCAGATGAGCATAACAACCCTGTTTATTAAGTCAATACATTGAAAATTAATAATACAAGCCTCTCTTGCCATTATTATAGCTATGTGTGGCCTGAAACAGTCTGCATTGTCACATTTGTAGGATTGCACTGGTTAAGTGTTATGTTGGTACTGCCATTGGCAGCGCTGGCAGGGTATGGGTGGTGCATGCTGCAGTGGCCTCCAGAGGAGGGCAATGGCAGTTCACTTTTTACAAATTGAACACTGTTTGGTACAGATTGCTCCACAATTCCTCAAACATATGAAACAGACTGTGTCCACGCATTAATTGACAACATTATTTGCCCTCATGCTGTTGTTCACCCTCGAGAAAGCCTGGCTCCTCGACCGGACCACCGACAACATGACCGCCCTCAAATACGCTACCCGCAAGCACCACCAGCTCATCCGCACCACCAAGAAGAAATACCTGAAGGAACGACTGGACAACAACGCCCACGACAGCAAAGAACTCTTCACTATCGTCAAGGAGTTCTCCAACCCCAGCACCGGCACCAACGACATCACTCCGTCACAAGACCTCTGCGACTCCCTCGCCTCGTTCTTCCACCGCAAGATCGCCGACATCCACAACAGCTTCGGCGCCCCACCCACGCACCCAACCGTCGAACCAATGCCCCCCACCGCCACCCTTCGCACCTGGACCACGGTGACCACCAAAGACACAGCCCGCACGATGAACACCCTCCACTCCGGATCACCGACCGACCCCTGCCCACACCACGTCTTCAACAAGGCCGACTCCACCATCACACCCCAACTCCGGAACACCATCAACGCCTCCTTCAACACCGCCACCTTCCCGGAGAGCTGGAAGCACACCGAGATCAGCGCCCTCCTGAAGAAACCTACAGCGGACCCCACCGATCTCAAAAACTTCCGCCCCATTTCGCTCCTCCCTTTTCCTGCTAAAGTCATCGAGAAGATCGTCAACAGACAGCTGACCGCCTTCCTCGAGACGAACGGATCCCTCGACCCCTCGCAGCCCGGCTTCAGAGCCAACCACAGCACCGAGACCGCCCTCATCGCAGCCACCGACGACATCCGGACCCTGCTCGACAAGGGGGAAACAGTGGCCCTCATCCTCCTGGACCTCTCCGCTGCTTTCGACATGGTCTGCCACCGCACCCTAGTCCAGCGCCTCAGCAACATCGGTATCCAAGAGAAGGCACTGGAGTGGATCATCTCGTTCCTCGCCGGAAGAACACAAAGAGTCCGCCTCCCCCCGTTTCGCTCCGAGGCCACCGAAGTCATCTGCGGCGTCCCACAAGGATCTTCACTCAGCCACCTCAACATCTACATGAAACCTCTCGCAGCCATCGCACGCCAGCACAACCTCAACATCATCTCTTACGCCGACGACACCCAGCTGATCCTCTCCCTCACCAGAGACCCCGACACCGCCAGAACCTGCCTACACGAAGGGATGAAAGATGTCGCCGAGTGGATGAAGGACAGCCGCCTGAAACTGAACTCGGACAAGACGGAAGTCCTCATCCTGGGATCTTCGCCCTCCAGCTGGGACGACTCCTGGTGGCCCCCAGCCCTGGGCACTGCACCCAAGCCAACCGACCACGCACGCAACCTGGGCTTCATCCTGGACCCCTCCCTATCGATGACCAGACAAGTCAACGCCGTCTCCTCATCGTGCTTCAACACCCTGCGTATGCTTCGCAAGATCTTCCGCTGGATCCCGACCGAGACCAGGAAGACTGTCACCCAGGCACTCGTCACCAGCTGACTGGACTACGGAAAGGCCCTCTACGCCGGAACCACAGCCAAGCTACAGAAAAGATTCCAGCGCATCCAGAACGCCTCCGCCCGACTCATCCTGGATGTCCCCCGACGCAGCCACATCTCCAGCCACCTGAGGAACCTGCACTGGCTCCCCGTCGACAAGAGGATCACGTTCCGGCTCCTCACCCACGCACACAAGTCTCTCCACGACCTGGGCCCCAAGTACCTCAACGACCGCCTGACCTTCTACACGCCCACCCGCCAGCTACGGTCCACCAGCCTTGCCCTCGCAGCCGTACCACGCATCCGAAGAGCCACCGCCGGAGGAAGATCCTTCTCTTACCTGGCTGCCAAGACTTGGAACTCCCTCCCCATCCACCTTCGGCTGACGCAGGACCGTCTCGCCTTCAGGAAACAACTCAAGACCTGGCTGTTCGAGCAGTAGCATACCCCTCCCCCCAAGCGCCTTGAGACCCTCCCGGGTGAGTAGTGCGCTATACAAATGGCATGATTGATTGATTGATTGATTGTTTGGTAGATAAAACCCTCATAAGAGCTATGTGTTGTATTAAAGTCCACTGTTAAAGACCACTGTATGATTGTAGGCTAATGTTTGCAACAGGCCATGCTGCCCGAAAGTTTAAATGGTTACACCAATGGTTCGAATATTATGCACAAATTCTGTCTGTTGTATCTATGTAAGAATGGCATGTGTGTGCATTATCAACTCTAAGTAAATTTTGATGACTTTATACCAACTAATTCTGTATGTGGCACTTACTCTTGGGCCTGCACTATTATTCTTTTATATATAATACAATTTGCAACAAATACTCTTGTAATGATTGTGTGAGCACGGTTCCCTCTAACCGCGAACATTGTTTTTACCTTGCAATTGTATATCGCTGTTCCCTGCCGCATCCCTGATGCTCAGCCAGCTCCCACCCCCAGGCTTTGCCAACGGCCGGAAGGAGGAGGAGCTGGGAGGCGGGGCCAGGTTAAAAGTTACTGCAGTGCGGGAGCGGGCAATTGGGTGTTGTGTTGCCGCGTGGACCTTGCCTGACAGCGCGTCCTTGTTAAAATTGAATACTTGTACTTAGAATTTATTTTAAAAATCGAACTGCGAACATTGTTTTTACCTTACAATTGAATATCGCTGTTCCTTGCCGCACCCCTAACGCTCAGCCAGCTCTGACCCCCAGGCCTTAGCCAATCGGCCGGAAGGAGGAGGAGCTTGGAGGCGGGCCAGGCTTAAAAGTTGCTGCAGCGCGGCAGAGGGCAATTGGGTGTTGTGTTGCTGCGCGGACCTTGCCTGACAGTGCGTCCTTGTTAAAATTGAATATTTGTCCTTAGAATTTATTTTAAAAATCGAACCGCGAACATTGTTTTTACCTTACAATTGTATATCGCTGTTCCTTGACGCACCCCTGACGCTCAGCCATCTCCCACCTCCAGGCCTTAGCCAATCAGCCGGAAGGAGGAGGAGCTTGGAGGCGGGGCCAGGCATAAATGTTCACCTCCACGCGGACTCGCGCAGCGGGCTCACCAAAGGCAAGCCCATCTGCGCCCGTCTGCGCCTGGACGGCCCAGGGACCATGACCTCTGGCCAAATGACCAGCTATTCCTCTATGGCACTAAGATCACTAGCGCAACCGCTACTCCCGTTAGACCCTGTTGCTTATAATCGCATTCTGGCCAATGGAATCCTACAAGATCAGGTGGGCCACTCTGTTTTATCTCCCTCAGCCCCCTATCTTTTCCCTACTATCGGCCCCAATTCAGTTGACCTGATTACCCTTCGCATCCTCTATCTTAACACTCGTTCTCTGGTAAAACATCAACTGGACATCTTCTTGTTGCTAACTTCAGAAAAACCGGATGTCCTGTTGATTACTGAAACCTGGCTTACTCAGGACTCCACACCAGCCATCTTAGCGGCACTTCCCTCAGATTATTATATCCTGGCTGTTAATCGGTCCTCAGGGAAGACGGGAGGGCGGTGTCGCCGCCATTATATATAAAAATTATAAGCTTGCCACCATGACTTCCCTTGACTTGCCTGAGGTAGAGAACATTGTCATTACTCTTGACGCTAACATTGGGTCTCTCATACTGGTGCTTATCTACCGACCCCCCCAGACCATGCCCTCATTCCCGCTCTCCTTAAGTGAGCAAATGGCCTACCTCATCATGAACCATGCCAGGGTTCTACTTATCGGTGACTTGAACTACTGGTTTAATGATGCCCTTGGTGGGCCACATGCCGCAGAACTTTCGGAATTACTCTACAACTTAAATATGTCACAGCACTTATTTTCCTCTACTCACATAAAAGGACATACCCTTGACCAAATTTGGTCCCATAACATCACATTGTCAGTGCCCTCAATCTCCCCCTTCATTTGGTCCGACCATCATCTGATTGAATTTACAGCCACTCTTAATGGCAGGATTAAGATCCTCAACGTGGCAGAAGGCTTGACAAGAAAGTGGAGAACTCTCGACAAACTGGATTTTATAAACACCTTGGCCAGCTCTCTACCCACTTTTAGCTCCAATGTTAATTCCATGGAAAAGAACATAGCGGACTGGCTATTGATAGCTAGTGACGCACATTCTCCTCTCACCAAATTCTCGCGTGCTCGACACTCAGATGCCCATGAATGGCTTACCACCGATTTAAAAGAACAAAAACTTAAGCTTTGCCAACTAGAGAGGGAATGAAGGCTCTGTTATTCCACCGATGACAAACAGCAGTTTCTGCTAGCCCGTAAGGTGTATAAACAAGCCATATTGGCAGCTAAAGCTGCCTATTTTTCAGCTAGAATACTAAACGCCCATAACAAACCTAAAGAAATCTTTAAGATTGTGAACGACCTGAGTAATGATGAGAGAATATCGCCTAGCCAGGCTCCCACTCAAGAGCTGTGCAATTCGTTGAATAACTTCTTTTTGGATAAAATCGCCATCATCAAGGCCAGTATCCCCTCCACAATCAACGCAGAATCATTGGAGGATGTCTCCAGGAACTCATCCATCATGAATCATTTCTCAGCTATAGGTCCTAATACATTATCAGATCTTATGACCAGGGTTAAATCAGGCTCTCCTAATGACTGCTGTCCGCCTTCTGTCCTGAGGGACATTTTCACTGCTTTACCTCACAGTATACTTCCTTTCCTGAATGAGTCCCTCAAACAGGGCGAGGTACCCAGTGCTTTTAAGGAGGCTACGGTGATTCCCCTTTTTAAAAAACATGGGGCTGACCCCCTGAACCCCTCTAATTATCGTCCTATTTCCCTTCTTCCCTTTTTTGCCAAGATCATGGACGCCCATGTAGCCAAATACCTTTCTAATTTTATCGAACAATCAGAATATTTAGAGCCAAATCAAGCTAGCTTTCGGCCGGCTCATTCCACGGAGTTAGTAATCCTTGCGGCACTGTATACATTAAGATCAAATGCTGACAGGGTCTAGTGCTCCTGGATCTGTTGGCTGCGTTTGACACGGTCGATCATAACATCTTGTTGAACCACGTCGAACAGGCAGGCATATAAGGATTTGCATACAACTGGATCCAATCTTTTCTTACAGGCAGAATGCAAGCAGTACGTCTCGGCGCCTATACTGTCCCTAAATTGACCACTTCTTGTGGGGTCCCACAGGGCTCGTCCCTCCCCCCTCTGTTGTTCAACCTGTACATCAGGCCCTTCCTCTACTCACTAAAAAATAGAAATATTACCATCTTTAATTACGCCGACGACCTTCAGCTTGTTTTTTCTTTGGATTCCCCTAACTCTGCGGTGGAATTCCAAACTACTATGCTACACATTCAGCGCTGGTTGGACCTTAATCATCTGAAGCTCAACCCAGGCAAGACGGAACTTGTGCTGCCCGGGAAGAGCGATGTCTGCTGGGGCCCGCACTGTTGGCCGAGTGAATTAGGCCCTTCCCCTACCCCTTCACCCTCCAAGAAAAGTCTTGGGGTCACTACAAATGCAGATCTTTCACTCAGAGGACAAGTGGGTGCAGTGGTCTCCACCAGTCTCTTCCAACTGCTTAAAGTCAGGGAGATTGCTCACTTGCTGACCCACTCCGCCCTCGCTCAGGTTGTGATAGCGCTGGTTCTCTCACGCCTTGATTCTCAAATTCTCTTCACATTGGTCTGCCACTGTTTCTACTCAAGCGTTTACAAATAGTTCAGAACCAGGCGGCAAGATTAATTTACAAACAGCCAAGATGGCAATCGGCCAGGCCTTGGCTGTTAAAACTTCACTGGTTACCCGTGGCCCAACGGGCAGCGTTTAAGATGGGCTGTATAGCCTTTAAGGCTCTGCAGTGCAAGAGCCCAAAATTCATCAGTGATATGGTTACAAAGCACGTCCCTCTGCGCAATTTACGATCAGCCCATCTCCACCTATTAGCCACTCCGGCTATCAAACTCAAACGGCAGGGAGGTTGCAGGTTTTCCTACCTTGCCCCTAAATTTTGGAATTCTCTCCCACTAACAATAAGGAGCTGGGCCAACCTGTTGGGATTCAGATGGGTTCTCAAGACCTGGTTGTTTGAGCAAGCCTATTAAAAGTCCATAAGCACGACACTACTCATGATTAGAGCCATGAAGCCTCTTGGTGACCGAGGGCTTTACAAGCTTTTGTTAACATAACATAACATTACATAACATAATAAGAGTGCATCAAACATTTGTTAAGCTTTTAGTAAATGAGAGGCATTAACTTGTTTTATTTGTATAGCTCCTAAATGTGTGCTGAGTTTCCTAAGCACCATATTACTTACATCTATATTATAAAAGCCCATGGAGTTAAAACATTTAGAAGAGCATTTATAAACGTAGTTAGTGAGTCAGTCAGCTACTCAGTCAGTCAGGATGGGAGGATAAAGAGAGGATACCAGAAAAGCAGTTGAGTGTCTTTTAGTAGTCTGTTTAGTAGTTCCTAGACAAACCTAAACACAGAGAAGTTTACTGCAACACCAAAGGATAAAATAACATAAAAATTGGGACAAAATGTGGTACCATAGCTTAGCAGTTTATCTTCCACACCTGATATGTGATCTATGGCAAATCTCTTTACTTCACAAGCCTACAATTCTAAGCTTGTATGATCTAAAAATAGGTGAGCTGTATATTGCTGGTGCAACTATATTCAGCCAGTTCCCTTACATCAAACGTTGCTTTCTGTAATTTGGTTTCCACTAGTACACTGTTCTATATGCAATGATTTATGTTTAGGATGCCCCTGCTGGAATAAAAATGTTCGCTTTAAGCTCTGTACTTCTCCTTAGTATGTACAGTATCAAATGCCTAAAATTAGTAAGCAATGTACAACAGATATGCTCTGAAAATAATGTTGACGTTTATTGTGGATGAAAAAGCTGAAAATATGAGCTGTATACATTAAGAGAATGGATAATGTATGGAAGTATTCCACAGGATCTGCCCATGATGTCATTAAAACGGGAAACATCCTGTACAACGCAACTTTTACCACGCAGTGCCTTTACGACGCAACTTTTACAACACAAACCATTACAACGCATTGCGCTGGGGGGCGCTCTAGGATAGGGAATAGGTTTAATTTACTATCCAACACCGTCCCTACTATTCACGGGAACTGGAGTTGGAATAGTAAATTAAACTATTCGCTATCCAGCGCCCAAAAGCACTATGTGTTGTAAAGGCATGCAATGTAAAAACAGCGTTGTAAAGGCATGCGTGGTAAAAGCATGCGTTGTAATGTCATACATCCCATTAAAACAGCTTTGTGAGTTTTGAATTGCATTAAATGCATCTCAAGTCAGATGCATTTGAAAAAGGAGTGCAATACATTATTGTAACCATTATTTAATGCATTTTGGTTTGTTTATGACACTGCTTGGAGTAATGAGCTCCCGCCACTAGCTTCGGTTTGGCATTCTCCCAGTGAACTACATGCTTGTGACTGCTTTGGTGGAAGATGTGCAGCCGTGACCCAAACTTGACTCATAGCTCCATTCCAATCATGGGCCCCTGAAGTGAGGGGCTGGTCTGAACATTTTTGCAAGGATTGATTTTATTGTCCAGTCTAGCTGTACCTGTCCAACTCCAGCATTGAAAAGCACTGTCTGGTTTATACTTCTGTAGGTAGAAATGTATTTAAAAATATTTATAAACTATGTAAAATAACTTTCAATGTTTTTCATCTCTGATGGGTTTTTAATTTTTAGGTCTTGGCTCTAAACAGTGCACCTGCTGTCTTGGAGGGACATTTTGTATATACTTTGTGGGCTTCAGCCCACCCATAAGCTTCCCATTTGATGGCTCCATCTCCGATTCTTTCTCTTCATTTGTCCATGGCATGCATGCAACAATGGCCCTAGACTATTGATCAAATTGACTTGATCCCTTGGTTAATTAGTCAAAAATAGAAATGCGATTCAATCTGCATTTAAAAAAATCAAGCTGCATGGGAGAGAGAAATTAATGAATAGACAGAAAAACACCATCCACAGTTCAAAGATTTGTATTTATCAAGAACGAAATATTACAGTTATTTACATTGTCAAGCAACAACAACTAAAATGTACGGCGCAAAGACTAAAAAAAGAGCTATAGTCAAGGGTGAACAAAGAGGTGCTCAAGTGTTGAGAGGAGAGAAGAAAAAAGATTAAGGCATCTGATTTGAATATTTACAAAAAAACACAAACAAGCGTTTCAATTCCGCTCGTTGACTAGGCCTGTCCAGATTGTTCTTGGGGGGGGGAAACCAAGGGGAAGGTGAAGGGTACAGGCACACAAAATAAAAAGGTGTCGACGTTTCGACCCTAATGCTCTAGGGAATTTTGCTTCCTCGGCTGCGGGTCTTCATCAGGACATGGGGGGGGGGGAGGGGGGGAAAGGTATCTGGCCGTGATCACACCGTTGTCTTGATCAGCCACCAAAACAGCTGGGTAGGTGCGACTCCCTCCTGGCTGGTTGGAATTTACCTGATTCAGGTTCTGAAGGTCTCTTATTTGGGATCAACTCGTGATGTAACAATTTAAAACCGATGTCCAATGGAGCAACGGTTTCCTACCGGCGCCTCCAGGGCAACCCGTGATGTGGAGAATCGATGTCCAATGGAGTAAAGGTTTCCTACCGGCGCCTCCAGGGCAACTGGTGATGTAAAACAATCGATGTTCAATGAAGCAGGGGTTTCTTACCGGCGCCTCCCGGGCAATCCGGTGTTGTACGGAGTGATTATTCCTCCAAAGTCTGTCAGAGTACCACGTGTGAGAAGAAAATGATATCTCCACTGGTATTCAGACGTCAGGGTACAGGTACTGTTGATTGCCTGCGTGGTTTAGGCTGTCTGGCATCCGGGCATCGGTCACCGGTACTAATCCCGACAGTAGTGTCACCGGTACTAATCCCGACAGTAGTGTCGGGATTAGTACCGGTGACCGATGCCCGGATGCCAGACAGCCTAAACCACGCAGGCAATCAACAGTACCTGTACCCTGACGTCTGAATACCAGTGGAGATATCATTTTCTTCTCACACGTGGTACTCTGACAGACTTTGGAGGAATAATCACTCCGTACAACACCGGATTGCCCGGGAGGCGCCGGTAAGAAACCCCTGCTTCATTGAACATCGATTGTTTTACATCACCAGTTGCCCTGGAGGCGCCGGTAGGAAACCTTTACTCCATTGGACATCGATTCTCCACATCACGGGTTGCCCTGGAGGCGCCGGTAGGAAACCGTTGCTCCATTGGACATCGGTTTTAAATTGTTACATCACGAGTTGATCCCAAATAAGAGACCTTCAGAACCTGAATCAGGTGAATTCCAACCAGCCAGGAGGGAGTCGCACCTACCCAGCTGTTTTGGTGGCTGATCAAGACAACGGGTGTGATCACGGCCAGATACCTTTCCCCCCCTGCCCCCCCCCCATGTCCTGATGAAGACCCGCAGCCGAGGAAGCAAAATTCCCTAGAGCATTAGGGTCGAAACGTCGACACCTTTTTATTTTGTGTGCCTGTACCCTTCACCTTCCCCTTGGTTTCCCCCCCCAAGAACAATCTGGACAGGCCTATTCAACGAGCGGAATTGAAACGCTTGTTTGTGTTTTTTTGTAAATATTCAAATCAGATGCCTTAATCTTTTTTCTTCTCTCCTCTCAACACTTGAGCACCTCTTTGTTCACCCTTGACTATAGCTCTTTTTTTAGTCTTTGCGCCGTACATTTTAGTTGTTGTTGCTTGACAATGTAAATAACTGTAATATTTCGTTCTTGATAAATACAAATCTTTGAACTGTGGATGGTGTTTTTCTGTCTATTCATTAATTTCTCTCTCCCATGCAGCTTGATTTTTTTTAAATGCAGATTGAATCGCATTTCTATTTTTGACTAATTAACCAAGGGATCAAGTCAATTTGATCAATAGTCTAGGGCCATTGTTGTTTATATCACTGATACCCAGGTCCTATGATTTAGTGGGTTCTACCCCATTGATTTAATGGCATGGCATGCATGCGTCATGCCTCTTCCTGTGTTTAGCCCTCCCTGAGAGCATGGACCAATTACTACTCTCCATCCCCAGTTCCCATTTTAGCAAATGTTTTTGGAACTATGTTTTCCTTTGATTTGGAGCACTTTATACAAGCTCCGAAGCTCCGTTTATGTAAACAGGCCTGTAAATCTTGTTCTTATCTCATCACAAATGCTTGTGCACCTCATGCCCGATCCACAGATCACCCCCTCCCCCATCACTGCTTTTCCCATTGTTGCTACTTTTCTTTTCCCCACCTCCTTTCCTTTGTTGCATGGCCGGGAAGGGAAAATGTGGTGCGCACTCAGAAACAGCAAGCAAGAGCAGCATGACAAGCAGATACCACAAGCAGTGCTAAGTGGAAATACGGCCATCTTTCAGGATCAATGGGACAGTATAAGTATGGCTGCTCACAAAAAGCACAGTATTTTTGCCAGGATTTATACTATGAAACAGTTGTACCAATGCCATTTTCAGACCCGGAGCAACTCAAATTATGTACTAAATTATTTGTTTTAAATACACAAAATACACATCTGCTAATTATCTTTAATTAATGGTATTGTGTTTTTGAAACCCAAACAAAACGAAATTAGATTGTGTTTCGTACCATGAGCAAAACATGTGTCTCCAGTGGTGGTAAGGGGCCACCAGCATGTTTTTAAGATGGTTCTTGCATTTTTGACAATGACTTCAGTGTCAGGTCACACGCTTTTGCAACTTACTTGTTCTGCTTTTGAATATTATGTTACCAATTGGCTTTGCAATGTGCAGCCCTTCATCTCTTACTAACATTCCAATGCTCAGAGCCAACATAAACAAGCATTGGAAATGCAAAAGGTTTTTAAATTAGAGCTATTGGCATTGTAAATGGCAATGTCTTTTAACTACCTAGGGAGGAGGGAGATAGCAGCGGAGCGGACTGCTGAAATGCTCTCTTGGAAAATGATTGGCCAAAGTAAACCAAACAAGCAGAAGACATTATGTACAACCGAACGAACCTATTAAAAAAATAATTAACATTAAAAAATGCTTGTTCTAATGCTTGTTTGTTATAGCTTTTTTTATTTTTTATTTGTGGGAATTAAACAATGGGAAGGAATCAAGGGAAGAATCAACAGATGCCAGCATCCAAGGTCAGACTGCACTTGTGTCTATGTGTAAGATTAGAAACTAAGGAAAGAGTCTGAAATCAGTATAATAAAATTTATATAGAAGCATTGAGGCCAGAGATACATAATGAAACACTGAGGTAAGAGTATGAGAGGAGAGCAATAGAATAGAAAGAATGATACCCACAGGAATGGGAAAGGATGACAGAGAATGAGAAACAAGAGAGAGAGAAAGAGCAAGAGATTGTGTGTGTGTGTGTGTGTGTGTGTGTGTGCATGCGTTTGTTTGTGAGAGAGAGAGAATGAGTGAAATTGAGAGAGGGGGACCATACAATTAAAAGAAATAGAGGAGGAGTGCCTGGGTGATGGCCAGAGAGAGAAAGCAGAAGACTAGGGACAGCGAGGGAAACAAAGAGTAGCAAAGAGGAAAAGAAAAACAGGAGAGGGGAAATGGTGAGAGGAAAAGTGGAAATATATAAACAGAAGAGAGAAAGAGGAAGAAGAGAAAGGCAGACAGAGGAAATGCAAAAGGGATAAAAAAAATAGTATACAGAAATGGGGAAATAATAGCAAACATACATGGAAACCAGAGTCAAAAAGCTAAGGAGTGAAGGGGATAAAGACAAAACTGACTGAGAAACAAAATGTGAACTAATGTCTGTCATAGAAAAAAAGACAATGGTTGAGATCTAAAAGGTTAGGTAATGTTAGCAATAAAAAGTAGAGAGACAAGACAAGAAAGATGGAAGAACGTTAAGGGGGAGACCCAGATACTAGCAAAAGGAGAGAAATCTATACAAAGAGTGAGAAGACTGAGTGCAACAAAGACAGGGAGGAAAATAAATGAGAGAGGCAGAAAGAGAGAGAGATGAAGGAATAAGAGGGCAGAGGAAGAAGACAGTAACAAGAGAAAAAAGAAGAGTGTGCGTGAGAGAACATAAGATGGGGAGAAACACATAACAAGAAGAAGGAGAGAGGTATTGAGGAAGACACCAAAGAAGAAAGACAAAGGAGAGAGATTGGTAGGAAGACAGAGAGAGGGAAGAGGAAATGAAGACGAGAAAGAGGGAATCGAATTAGAGAGAGGGAGTAGAGGTAATCTTGCATGCAATAAATGAAAGTTATAACAGAAACACAGCACAAAACGTTTCTCTGATCCAGCCCAAGTCTTCAATAACCCTCACATAAGAAACACCACACTGTTTACAATGATTATTTTCTAAGTAATTGATGAGAGTGGACTGTCAAAATATGATTGGACTTTAGTCAAGACCTTGCAAGATAATGCAAAACATAATAATTTATAATTTATTCCACACTGTTGTCAATTAGCGTTTTGCAATATGGATTCCTGAACTGAAAATGAAAGGCACCAAAACTAATACAAAAGGCCTTGCTGAGAATCTCTCACTTAACTTGTCTTTCAGCCATATTACCTACTCTGCATAACACCTTAAATGACATCCCACAGGAAGGTATTTCGAAATGCACAATGTGCGGTGAACATAAAATGCTGAATACTCGTAATTTACGTACAAATACAGAATACTGGGTACACAGAATTGGAAAAAAAACCTGAAAGAGCACGGATTTCCCTAACAAAACCAATGCTAGAAAAATCACTGCAAAATGTATACAAGAGCATATTGTATACGGAATGCTCAAAATCAAGGGTGGGATCGGAAGCACTAACCCACCTAGTCTGTGAAATTATCCATTACTGAGCTGGTGGTTGGCAAAGGAGAGACACATACTTTTTTGCAGATCAGCAAGCCCATCCACTTTGTTTTGGTCACCTGTTTGAAATGGAAAACTAAATGAACAGAGAAGAGGTCCAACCAGTCAAGCTGCAAAGCGCCAAATCCTCAGAGGCTGGAGTTCATCCACCGCAGGTTGCTCAGAGACTCCTAATCAACAATGGAGAAATGCAGAAAGAGATACCAACGAAGAAGATAGGGTCAGTGTTAATGAAGACACGCTTTTTGTATTATAGATCAGATTTAATATTAGCATGCCATCATAACCCGAACTGTCTCTTGGTGCTTTATTGGTGAATGTATTCATTTCCAACGTCAAAGGTACCCTGATCTTACAGCAAGAACTCGGCCCACTTATTTAATTTACCACCTTATTTTGCAGTTTCTGATGTTGTGAGCACCAGCTCTAAACAAAATCTGAGTTTACCACTCAGATCTGTTGCTGTTCTTAAATGGTATAATGTTCCCTTTGCTGTATGAAACCCTAACAGATTAAGCCAATATAAAGTATTTCCAAGAAGGAATTGGAAGGCCATGATCAACCTGTATTTCGCAGGTCTTCAAAAGTGGAAATCGAATTTCGTACCAGTGACAGTGTTTCAGTTGCATAAAAGCACTTTGTTGGGCATTACCTAGTCTGCAGTTTTAGCTACAGGAGCCGACTGTGTCGACATACCCGGGCGAGGCTCGGGACATTCTATCCATAGAGTATTAACAATCCTCTGCAAGTTTTAAAAATAATATTTGTTCATAGTTGCGAGTGAAACCCTGCAAGAGACATTCAAGCAGCAGATTCTGTATGTGGAAAAAGGTATTTCCAGGTGAAATGTAAGTGAGCAGGCGCTGCTCTGGGATGTATCCAAGTAAGATGCAATCTTGATTTATACAGACCTGGGGGATTACATAATACTGCACACCAAACTCTGCATTTCTGTGATAGGTTCTACCACTCTGGACCAAGTAATCCAAAATATCACACATTTTGAAAACATCAGACCAATTATATATTTTCTCAGCTGTATAAAAAACATAACTTGGTTTTTGTTTCAGTAAGATAATCACATTTATAGACTTTAGTAGTTGAAGTCAAATCACGGTGCCATTGCATCAAGACTTAATATTGTGTATATGAAAGGAGTGGCTAAAACTGGGCAACAGTTGCTACTGTAGCGTAGCAAGGTATGTTGTCGAAAAAACACCTGGGCACCTTCGTTAGAGCACTGTTGTCATTTGAGAAGGAAATAAATTCGTTAGCCAAACATATTTTCCTGGCACACTCCTTTAATGTCACCTGAAGAAAAACTTTATTATACACACAATGTTTCAGAGTTCATTGTGTGGCATCTGGAATAATTTACAGTTGCGAAGCTGCTTTTCAACAAAAATAATATTCATGTATTCCAAACTGATTGGCCTTCATTTGCCCAGGATATGCGAGCTATTATTTCCAGGACATGACTCAGCAGTAATGTGAGCCATTGACTATGAACCACAGAATGAGCTTTTTAACTCTGAACAAGCCCATCCCCAAATCAACGTCATTATGACACTAAAGGCAATGTTGACATACGTCTTTATTTCTTCCGTCTATATTAGAATGTGTTTAGTTTATTTATTTTCATTAGAATGAAGATTATGTCCGGTATTTTGGGACACAGAGGGAGCAGAATTAACAAACGGCATTAATGTGACATAATATACAGAGTTGCAGGCTTTATTACTGGGGACCTGGGTTCGAGTCTCGGTATTGGCTCTCCCCTTAAAAAACATACTGATCGTAACAAATAAAATTGAACCGCGCATGCTGATGCAACAGAAGCCGCATGGGCTACAAAAGCATTTAAATGTAGAAACTTGTGCCCGCTCACCTGGTCCCTATGTTTACCTGGCCAAAATACCACATTACTAAAACACGGCGAGAGAAAAAACAAAAGTAATGCCGCAATGAGCATAAGTTGACAGGAGGGAAAAGTACATGTAATAGGGCCAGTCGCCATGGGAGGAAACTAAGCACACAAAGGTGGGACAAATACAACCAATGCACCAATAAAATGCCTACATTTCAGAATGGCACCCAAAATAAGGAGTGGAAACCAATGGGCGTGCCAAAACCCCACAAATGAGATACAGTTTCCAGAGAGACAGAGCATGCGTGCTGCCTAGGCTCGACTGACTAGGGAACATGGGCTGTCATGAAAGAGGATGAAGATGACAAGGTCTTTATCCTGGTGATTATTTTAGGGAAAGTGATAGAGATTAATATGTGTGTGAGACTATTAAAAATCATGTATGACAAGTTTTTATATATGTACCAGGCACTCGGCCGGATGGGCATTGGAGTGCTTTATATTGGGCTCCTGCCTCTCTACTTACATTTCTGATGATTGTTCCCTCGACTGTGCTCAGGTCATCTTTGCACTACTTAGGAGAAAAACTCTTATAAAAGTCTAATTTCATTCCGGCTGCCAGAGATGAAATGATTTCTGTTAACCAGTATCTTCTGTTTATATAAGTGTTCAGACTGTGCTGCTTAATTTTCCCTTTAGCCTGTGGATAAATACTTTAGCTTTATCCTGCAGCCTCAATTGATCTACTCTGTCTACAAAATGACTGTTGGGGCACCTAGAGAGGGGGCAGGGGGGGGAAGCACAGTCACTGACTCGCATGTTGGTGTGACAAAGGCCGCTTTATTGGAAACAGGTGCACCTTGCAAATACCATTCCCTTGGCCTGTGCAGAACAAAACTAAACCTCTGCTAAATATATTTTATCCTAACAAACCCCCGCCCCCTCCCCTAAACATGGTTCCCCCCAACAACAACTATAAACACCAACTTGCAATTTCCAACTTGCCTCTCTACCTAGCTAAATAACTCCCTGTACTTACCCCCAATAAAAACCAGACCCCCTAAAAAATCCCCCATTACTTAGTAAAATTGCCACCCCAAAAAACACTGAACAACACACCAGCACCTGTTCCAGCGACAAGACCCCGTACAGCAAAACCCCCCGATGCACCTGCTTCCAACAAAACCCTTCCAATATACGACATTTAATAAAACCAATATTCAGTAGGGACCCTGTAACAAACCCCCAAATTAGCCCAAAAAAGGGGAAGGTGGGAGGGAAAAGAAAAGGCCCCCACAGAAACACCCCGTCCGGCAGCTGGGTCACTACCACCGAAATAGTGGATAGTGCCCTAAAATGGCCGGTTATATGCTGAACCAGCCCAATGCTAGCACAACAGCCCACCCTAGCCCAAAGCTACCGCAAGTAGCCCAACCAGCCCGAGTACGGCACTTGCTGTTCCCCCCCCTCGGCCCCAAAACTCCCCAGAGGGACAGGCCTCCCAAGTTCTCGTCCTTGGATTTTTGGCAGGCAACCAATGTCCGGTCACCGGGTCACTCCAGATCTTCATTGCGCAGACTTAACTTTCATTATGTTTCACCTGCCATCTTTCTTTCAGCTTAGCATTTCAGGCCCAAAACACTCACTATTAACGAAAGAATCATAAACAGATGTCAATTTCTCAAATATGTTACTATCACAGTTTACCTTCCCCTTCTAGTCTATCACATGTTATTTCTTATTTTTTTATGCAAAGCGTTAGTAGCGAAAAACTTCTTTTAGGATTCGGGCAAGCATATGCCAGACTTGCGGTACTTTATGACCTACAGTTAGCAATTCTTTGGCCATGTGTGAGAGTTTTCTTCTCACATGGTTAAACACGTGGTTACTTACACAGGACAGGATCGCACTTGCGCAAAGTGATTTTCGGTTTCAAGCAGGATTTCTATTACATAGCTAATTATTCTTTGTTATTTAAGCTAGCAAAAAGTCTTTTTCCCCCAGTGTATGAATGTTGCATGTATGTTAATTTTTATTTATCAATGATTTCTACTTGTTAGTGTCTGTTAACGAGAGGTTGATCCAAGCAAGTTCCTTTTCTCGAATCCTTGCTCCATCATAAGTACTTACCATGTTTTGGCTTGCAACACTTTAACACTGTTGAATTCATGAATGACATTCCATTGTTTTTATAAATGTATCAAATTGTTTTGCATCAGCTCTGCCATGGCCACTTCCTACTTATTTTAGGTCTCGGCTAAACAGTGCATGCGCTGTCTCTTCGAGACACGTATTCTCAAATTAAAGGGTTGCGTTTTGAGGCGGCTGGTGCTGGCTTCATCATATCGCTTTTTCAATGACTTTCAGCCATGCTGAACAGCAGCAATGCTGCAATTGAGCATGGCTAATAGACATTGACAACGCAAATAGCTCTTGCATTGCCGAAATCTATTGGCTTTGCCAGTGCTTGTTTTTACACAGCTTCTCTTTTCATCTTCTCCTTGACAGCAGTTCGTGTGTCATTAAAGGTTGCCATGCAATTCATGTAAGTAGAATACACATAAAGTGCTGCACACAGGTGCACAATGTAATGAGACAGAGGATGCTCTATTGATCCTATAAAGTTAGAAATTATAACCCGATACCACTATTAATTGAATAGTATAGGGAAAATATTATCCATCTTAAAAGTTTACTAAACTCTGAGATGCGATGTATCCTGCATTAACCAATAGGAAGAAGCACTAACACCAGTTTAGGTTTATGCCATGTCAAGGCAGGCCTTGACATGGATATCTAGAATCAAGAACGATGCCATTTAAGATAACTTTGTTTCTTTTGTGAAGCAAAATGATGATTATTCAATCTTGTTTCTGCTACTTGCGGATGGTTTACACAATTATTCCATTGTTGCCACATTAATGTCGCAAGGCTGTGGTTCAGGCTATGAATATCAAACTTGGTTGAATGGGTCTACTTTAATTGTATCGATCAAGCTGTGCACACTAAAAGCTGGTAGTAAAGATGCAACTGTTGTAGAAACTGTCAATGCTTTGGCATCGTTTCTCACAGAGTACCATTCAGCTGACTATAAACCAGAATCCCTCAGCTCAGCATTGCCTCTCTATGAAAACAAAAAGCCAAGGGACACTTAGCACGTACCTGTACACTAGCACAAGGAATGAGATCACAGGCAGGGCAAGAAAAAGGTAAGATTTGACAGAGACGAATAGTTTTATTCTTTATTAAAAGAATAGAAAAAGTTGCTGTCCAAGAGACTGGAGAAACCTGGAGGAATCAGGTTGGATAGCAAATTGAGCAGAGAACCTCCAAACGGAGCCTGGGACAAAAGATGTGGTGGCTTTGTTTTCAAGTGTTCTAGCAATACCAAGATAGAAATAGTTCTACTGAGTGCCCATATACATCAAACTGGGAGCTTCAAATAGAAGCCTAAGATTAAGTACACACTGTTTGTCTGAAGTGACAAACTTATTTGATTTTGAATTGAACAGATCCCAAGAGATAAATGTAGGAAGCTGGCTCTATATCAGGGGCGGCTGGTGACATTTGAAGGTGGTGAGTCGTGGAGGTCAGAGGTGAGTGCCCGGTGGTGGGAGGGTGCGGAATGCAAGGAGGATGCGGGGAAACTGCAAGCCCTGCACAGCCGAGGTGTGACCGAGAAACAGAAAGGCAGAAAGCGGCATTACAGCTTTAAGCCATCCTAAGCAGCAGAGCTGGCTACACAAGGAACCTGAACCCGGGGAACAAACAGAAACAAGCAGCGGTGACAAGAGTGTCAATGAATACTGTGACACCCACTAAATTTGGCGCTGTAACACCAGCGCAACTAAATCCTACGGGTGCCATCTCAACGGTGCCGGGCGTGTGCCACCCACAGACCGACCACCCACAGCCTGGAGCTTCATCACCAGTTCATTCATTCGTTAATCGTGACAGAACCAAGCAGGACTCGAGGATGAATGAATAGAACTACCGCGTGTACCAGAGGCCGTGCACTGAACAGCACTGAGGTGTCCTCACTTTTTGTGTGTGGGGTGAATGGGGTATGGGTCGCACCGGTCTCATGTTACCCATTATGCACTTTAACCGCGGCCCCTAGGTCATCCCTCCTCCCCCCCCGACACAGAAGAAGCGCACACCCGGGTGAAGTTATGAGTTCGAGAGTTACACAAGTCCATGGGGAGCGAACAAATTAAGATTCCGAGTTTGAAGAAATTATGAGACGTAAAACACAGCCAGGTCCGGTGGATGGGAGCCAGACACAAAGTAGATGGGCTCCACCTGAGCATGCCGGAGACACCAAAATGGAAGTTAATGCACTTGCCTGTTGTTGCACGGTCGCACCCCAGCCTGTCGATAGTCTGCAGTGCTGTGCTGTGACTACGGCTGGTGCCGTTGTCCGTCCCTGCTGCTGCGTGTCGATCAGTCCTGGTGGTGCCGGAGTCAGAACTGCGCTGCAGCCGGCGGCCTCTTCCGCAACTCACTTCCTCAGCTCCCACCTCCATTTGTTCTATCAGGAGGCCTGGGGCTAGCGCGAAGGCAAGGGGAATGCTCCGGCTGTTGCCACCCACTGCTCTGTCTTGAGGGGTTTGGCCCTGCCCCCTGCCATTCATTTCAGTGGCGGCTCCTGAAGTCACCTGGGGTGCAGCATAGTCGTCCCATTTGAAACCAGTCATTTTCTGCTTTCTTGGGCCACTCCCTTCAGGATGACGTCACTCTTTCAGCATGTGCTTCGAGGGCGAGCAATAGTCCTCGCCCTGGCCAGGACATGCGTAGGAAGTCTCTGACCTGTGACCTCGTCCGTCCTCCCCCTTCTAGAAAAAAAGAAAACATTAATCAAAACAGAATTTCACACGGGGCAGGGCGTGAGCACTTCCACTTCATTTGAGGCTGCTGGCTGCATTACGTGTGGTATCTCTCTTCTTGTCTCCTCCCCGATCCTCGTCCCGAAGCTAGTGGGGAAACGCCCCTTTCACCCCTATGCACCAGCCGCCACTGCTCTGTATATACTATACAAAAGTCAGGTATAGTGTGCACATAGTCCAGTGGGTCCCCAAAGGTAGGCAGAGGTTAATGTAGATAATACTTTACTCCCTATTTGTGGTAGTGTTGGCGAGCAGTAAAGCCTTATCAGAGGGTACTGTTAAGCATTTGATGTACACACATAGGCAAGAAATTATTTCACACACTCCTTGGACCGCTGCAGTTAGAGAGGTGTTGGGGTGTCGCCTACGGAAGCGGTTGGAGGGTACCTCCCAGATAATGGCAGCAGGCTCAGGTTAGAAGCTTTTGGGGATTCATGGATCACTGTTGCCCAGGCAAGGATTGCCAGGGGGACCTCCTTAGGGTGTTGGGCCACTTGGGTTTGGGCTAAAGGTGCCGGGTGCTGACTGGTGGGAGACTCACAGACTCAGCCAGTCAGAGTCGTTGGTCTTGAGCAAGTCCGGTGCTCACAGGAGACAAAGTCTTTCAATTGCACAGGCAGGGCAGGTCCTCTGGATTCTTGAGGGCTGCTGGCTGCAGGACACACCGAGGTTTTGTTGGAGGAGTCTGAGGTCGGGACAGGCTGATAGGGCTGGGGCTAAGTCAGTGGGTGTCCTCCTCTTCATCTTTCAGTGCGGCTGTTTGGTCCTTCTTCTTTTTGTTTCTTCTTGTTGGCACTTGTCTAAAGAGGCAAGGTTCAGGGTTGCCCCTAAATACAAAATTTAGGGGTGTTACAGGTAGGTTCAGGTCGGGACCAATGGGTCCCTTCCTTGGGTGAGTCAATCAATCAATAAATCAGGGAATTCTGAGCGTGCTATCCACCCAAGAGCGTCTCAAGGCATTGGGGAGGGGGGTCAGCAGTGCTGTTCCGCCGAAGAGCCAGGTCTTGAGAGTCCTCCTGAAGATGTTTAGGGAGGGGGCGAGTCTGATGTCTGTGGGGAGCTCAGGCCAGGTCTTGGCTGTGATGTAGGAGAAGGATCTTCCTCCTGCTTTGGCTCTGTGGATGCGGGGGGTTTCTGTGATGATGAGGTTGGCTGGTCGGAGGTTTCTTTTGGGTACGTGGAGGGTGAATCTGTTGTTGAGGTATTTGGGTCCGGTTTTGTGTAGGCATATGTAGGTGTGGCTGAGGATCTTGAAGGTGACTCTCTTCTCCACGGGGAACCAGTGGAGCTTCCGTAGGTGTTCGCTGAAGGGCTTGCGTCAAAGTATGCCGAGAACGAGTCTGGCGGCGGTATTCTGTATCGTCTGGAGTTTGCAGAGTAGGGACTTGTTTATGCCGGCGTAGAGTGCGTTTCCATAGTCCAGCCTGCTGGTGATAAGTGCGTAGGGGATCCATTTGAATGTCTTTTGCAAGATGCAGAGGATGTTGCAGCAGCTGGAGGTGACAGCGATGACCTGTCGGTTCATGGTGAGGGATGAGTCGAGTACGATGCCTGGGTTTCTGGTATGGTCCGTGGGGGTCAGTGGGCTGCCGAGGGCTGTGGGCCACCAGGTGTTGTCCCATACTGAGGGGGTGGTTCAGAGGACAAGGACTTCTGTCTTCTCGGAGTTGAGCTTTAGGCAGCTGTTGGTCATCCATGCTGAGATGTCCTGCGTTCCTTTCTGGAAGCTGAGTTTGGCGGTGGTGGGGTCCTTGGTAAGGGAGAGGATGAGCTGGGTGTCGTGGGCATAGAATACAATGCTGAGGACATGTTGTCGGATGATGGTGGCGAAGGGGGCATGTAAATGTGGATGAGGGTCGGGCTGAGAGGTGACCCCTGTGGGACTCTGCAGGTGATTTACATTGGATCTGAGAGGAAGGGCGGCAGTCTGAACCTTTGGCTTCTGCCAGTGAGGAATGACCAGATCCAGTCGAGGGCGTTTCCTTGTATGCCGGCGTCATGTAGTCTGGCTATGGGTGTATGGTGAGAGACGGTGTCAAAAGCTACTGATAGGCCGAGTAAAATCAGGGCTGTGGTGTGGCCTTGGTCGAGGAGGGTGTGGATGTCATCTGTGGTGGCGATTTGGGCGGTATCGGTGCTGTGGTTGGTTCGGAATCCAGATTGAGATGGGTTGAGGACAGCGTTGTCTTCGATGAATGTCATCAGTTCCGCATTGACTGTTTTCGCCATGTCTTTTGCGACAAAGGGTAAGAGCAAGATGGGCCAGTAGTTCTTGAGGTCCGTGGGATCAGCTGAGGGTTTCTTGAGCAGGGACCTGACTTCTGCGCATTTTCAGTCGTCTGAGAAAATGCCGGTTTCAAAGGTGGTATTAATGGTGCGTTGAAGTTTGGGTGCGATCGCGGTGGCGGCTCTGTGGTAGATGTGTGGTGAACAGGGGTCGATGGGGGCACCTGCGTGGATGCTTATTATGGTTGATGCAGACTCTTCAGCCGTGATCGGAGTCCAGGAGGAGTGGTGGGATGGCTGGCATGGCTGTAGGGTGGGTCGGCTGCGGAGTCAGGCGTATGGTCGACAAAGTTGTCGTAGAGGTTTTTTATCTTCAGGTGGAAGTAGGATCCAAGCTTGTCGCAGAGGTCTTGGGACGGGGTGATGTCTGTGGCTTCGCTGCAGGGACTGGTGAATTCCTAGATGACACTGAAAAGTTCCTTCGAGTAGCTGGAGTTGGCGAGCATTTTGTTGTGGATGAAGGTCCTTTTGGTGGTTCTGTTTTGTTGGTGGTAATCCGTCATGGCGTACTTGCAGGTGGTGTAGTTTCCAGGTGTTTTACTGTTTCTCTAGTTTTTCTTCAGGTGTCTGCAGGTGCGTCTGGCTTCAAGGAGGTCGGTGGTGAACCAGGCGTCTTTCCTGGGGCGCTGTTTATTGGGGTTGCGTCGCGGGGCAAGCTTGTCTGCGCAGTTGGTGATCCAAGTGTGGAATTCCCTGGCTGCGGCATTGGCATCAGATGCCGTGGTGTGGTTGTCTCCGGTGAGGGTGGAGTTCAGTTGCTCATCAGTGACTTTGCTCCAGTTCCTTTGCAGTGGGCGTGGCTCTAATTTGGGTGCCTTGGGTTTGTCGACGAGGTAGTGTACTAAGTGGTGGTCAGTCCATGGGGATTGCATTGTGTGGACGAAGTGGACGCAATTTCCTCCTGCAAAGATGGGGTTGAGGGTGTGTCTTACCCTGTGGGTTGGTGTGGTGGTGAGTTGTTTAAGTCTGATGTTGGCGAGGTTGTCACGGAGGGTGGTGGAGTTGGGGTTGCTGGGGTTGTCAAGGTGGAAGTTCAGGTCTCTGATTAATATGTGCACAAAGATATTCCTGACTGCGGCTGACCACAAGTTCAGCACCTCAATCGCAATACCCACTTAGTGAAAAGTCCTGTGCAATCAACCTCCGAGACCTGCCGCAATTGGGTCTCACTGTAATTCAGAAACAAAGATTGAAGAAAATGGAGGGAGCACCAAGGATGACCTCACACTCTATTCAATATACACTTTTCAGTATCTGTTATTCTTCTTTTATATAACGGATGACAGGACAACAGCCAACGCATTTCGTTCCTTTTAAAGGAACTTCATCAGGGCTGAAACCAACACAAAACAACACATAAATAACTACATTACAAAATAGAAGGACAATTATACACACAATTATAAACATATTACATGCATATAAAACATAATGTTCTCTTGGGGCACAAAGACAAAACATATAGGCAAAATACTGTACTCAAAAGATTATTTTCAAGAATACACAGATGTTATTTACAAATATAATGTCAAGAACAAACCATCACGAATTAAATAACATATAATAATATGCAACAAGTATAAATACTAACAACACACCAAGAACATGAAGAAAAATGGAACAAAACCAGTCAACCTATTTTGACACCTTGCACGAGTTTTAAAAAATTACATAGATCCATAAGCACAAGAAAAAGAAAGCAAAAGGGAAGACAGAAAGGGATTTTCAAAGTAACACTTATTAATGGAAGAACAAAAAAAGGGGAAAAGAAAAAGAAGGAGAAAAGAGAAGAAGTCTATCCGTGAAGACTAGAATAGAACCACATGTTGAAAGGAGTCGAGGTTTACCAGAAAACATAAATATCTAAACAGGAAATACAGACAGCATATTTCATTAAAAGCCACCAAAATATTGTAAGCAAAAGGGTCCAATTGTATAAAAAATGGTAGACGGTTCCACAGTGATGGTAAAGTAAGAGTAGATTCCGGCCAAAGTAATCTAAAGGAATATATATATTGCAAATTTGCAGTCACAACCATGTTAGTACATAAGTAGAGCTCATTCCAAGTTTAATACGAACACCAGTCTTAATATGTGTACTAATCGACAGTGGGAAGAAGGCATAAGCCTCGCTTTGGTTCGCTAGTTCCCCCATCTGCAAGATAGCGGGAACTGAGAGTTGGCCTTCACCTCGCCTCCTCCACCTGAGGGGTGGGGTTGGCATAGGTGGGCACACCTCTCCTCCTAACTTGGTTTACCCGCTGATTCTCCTGCCCAAAGTAGGGGTCAGAACCGGTGGGGGCCAGGTGCTGGGAGAAGCAAATGGCTGGGCTAGCTCACAAAGGTGGCAAGCCTTTGAAGCTTCTCCTTCATGGACCCAGCCCATTCTAGGGGAGGCGGCTTGGCACCTCGAACCAGGATGTGCTTTGTTGCAGGACCCTGAGAGCAGTAGACTCTCAACCCAAGGGTCCCAAAACATGTCTGGTGGTGACCGCTGGCAAGGAGCCACTCAGCCACGACACTAGAGTTAAGTCGTTTTTCAGGGGGCATCTCTAAGATGCCCTCTAAGTGCATTTTTCATTATATCCCACACAGGCATCAGTGTGAGTTTAATGTGCTGTGAAGTTTGATACCAAACGTCCCAGTTGTCAGTAAAGCCATTATGGAGCTTTGGAGTTTCTGATGACAAACTCCCTGACCATGTACTCTTCATAGCATTATTGCACTTACAATGTCTAAGAATGGACTTAGACACAGTAAGGGTACAGGGCTCATGCACCTGTACCCTCACCACAGGTATAATGCACCGAGCTAGAGGGGTGGCTTACCTATGCCAGGGCAGTGGTTTGTAGTCATGGCACACAGGGATTTGTGCTATGTCAACTCTTCACTTTGTTCTGCACCAAAACACGCCGTTTTTCTGTGCCAAAACATGCAGCCTGCAATGGTAGTGTGTGTGTGTGTGTGTGTAAAGGTACAGGGCCTTTAAGGGTGGCACAATATGTTCTGCAGCCCTTAGAGGCCTTCCCTAGTCACAGTGCCCTTGGTACCTATGGTACCTTTTACAAGGGACTTACAGGTCACCCAAAGAGTTTCCAATTGTGTTTTGCAACAGTACAGTTTGGGGAAAGAACATAGACCCTGAGTAGCTGGTTGGCAGGAACCCAGGGCACACTCACCCAAAGTACATGAACATTAGTCAAAACGTGGGGTGTAACCATGCAAAAAGAGGCACTTTCCTACAAAAAATATAAACAGTTTTCCACGTGCACAGGTGGTCATTGATATCACTGATGACAGCTTAAATGACAGAATGAAGACAATAACTCATAAAACAACTACACAGGCAAGATGATCGTCAAGTATAATGCATTGTGGGTTAGAGCAAAAACAATAGAGGGCAACTATACATTAAAAGTAGGGAATAGTTTAAAGGAGCCGTAGCGATGCCAGTCTGTCTCACTTGGGATGACTCGGTGCCGATAGAATGAATAGAAAAGGGACTAAGAAGAGACACTATGGGGAAAAGAGTTAGGAGGAAGGATGCAGGATGCAGGAAGAAAGGAGGGAGGTAGTGATGTCCTGGAGCAGGGGGGTGGTGGAAGAGACCGAGCCATGATTAAGAAAGGGCAAAGAAAGAGGGGAGTCAGGAGCGGACACAGAGGAAAGAGAGGGAGGAGTGTTGCTGCTTCAAATGTCCCTGCTCCATTGCTATACAGAAACAGAGTGAAGCACAGGTATGTTTACATATAAATATATTCAGAGGTTAACTGTTGAATTAAATATTGTGCAAGTGATCTGTTGCTTACAGTGGTCTGATCCTGTCATGACGTGCTGCAATTAGGAAGTAAGACAGCAAAGAGAAAAACATGACACTGGCCTGCACCCTTTCAGAGGCTGAGACACAGCATCCATGACATCACTCTGCCATTCCTTTTGGCAGTGACATTTCCCGTAGTAGTCTCATTTCTATTATCTGAAGAGGAGAGGAATGCTGTGCTCTGCTTTAACAAAGACAAGATGAAAGTCACGTGCGTGTGTGTGTGTTTGTGCTGTGAACAGAAAGTATACTGTTCCTGAGACTAGACACGTAATCTCGTTTTCAACTTCAGAGGAACACATAACCGCTGTTTCTCAAAAGAGACGCACGGATCTGTTGTTATTTGTTAAACAGAGTCGAACTACATTATAAGGCAACCAGGCAGCGCCAGGCGGCTATCCTGACAGTTCAGTGGGACCGGTTTTTTGCTGTTTGTGGAGCAACTGTTTTATGGCCTGCTAGACCGGTTTTTACTGTTGATTTCCCCGAGATTACCACAAACAATGCCTGCAGCAAAACATAAATGCACGCAATTATTCATATCATACAAAACACGAATACAGTGCCAGTGAGCCATGGGGCTGGAACAATTTTAGAGTGGGGTTGCTGATCTGTCACATCACCTCACCAGAGACATGAGATATGTGACAGTCTGTATGTGGAAACACAACAAATACTGCCAGAAGTAAAATATTTGAAGGGCCCCTTTTTAGTCATTCAGTGGTTAATTGAAAGTAATTTTATGTGGCGGCATCTTCCGCATTCCAAGTTCCAGCACCACTGCCTGCTTGTCTTTACAAGTTCAAAGTTACATTACTTTGAAAACATGGGTCCCTGTTTTAACTTTCTAATTCACTAACCGGGTCTATTTTTATTTTGGTGCTGGGTCCTATTTTATGTCCCATTCCGACCCAGTGTTAATATATGCAGTCTCATTCTAATCTCAGTCAAAGGAGCCTGAGCAGGATAAGGTTTACAGTGCAGAATGCACCCCATTCATTTAATAAGAGCATATTTACAAGTCAGCGTATAGAAAATGCATTTCTATATCCGGCCTCGTGTCCAGGGCAAGAAAAAGGTTTCACCACCTGAGGAAAGGTGATTGTGACCTTCATTCGTCCCTCTCTGTTGGAACTGTTGATTGTCAAAGCTGAGCTGCAGAAGGTGGTAACGCAGAAGACGATTGGCGAATATCAAACATCCAGGGCCAAGCGCTACGAAACGGGCGAACAGGCAGGTAGAGCTTTAGCGTTACGACTAAGACAGGAAAAAGCTAAGAATATAATCTCCAGTATAGAAGAAAATCGTAAAGAATACACTGAGGCTAAGGAGATACTACAGGTTTTTAAGAATTTCTATCAAAATTTGTATGAGGAGGAAGATCGTGATGGAGAACAGGGGGAGGAGCGCTGGGACAATGGTCCCCGACTAGATGATCTAGCGAGAGAAGAGCTGGATAGGGATTTTACCGGGAGTGAGATCACAGCCGCATTACAGGAGTTGGCCTCGGGTAAGGCGGCGGGCCCAGATAGGATCCCCCTGGAGGTATACAAATGTATCGAATCTGAGATCACCCCGCTGTTTGTGGACCTATTTAATGGTGTATTGTACTCAGGAGTAATCCCAGATTCTTGGAGGGAAACCAATATAGTAATCTTTCATAAGAAGGGGAAACCCAGGGAGAATCCGGGGTCCTACCGCCCTATCTCGCTGATTAATGCGGATACTAAATTGTACTCTAAAATCTGGGCTAAAAGGTTGGGCAGTATTATCGGCGGTCTCGTCACCCCGTGGCAGCATGGGTTTGTCCCTGGGCGTGGTACGACGGATCATACAAGGAGAGCAATAGCTCTGTTCGACGCCCAGGGTGCCACGGGTGGTGTGGAATTTTCTTTGGGGTATCTTGGCAGGGAGAGGCTTTGGGGATAAAATTATCATAGCCCTCAAAGCTATGTATAGTGACCCTGTAGCGCGCGTGGTGGTCATGGGTGAGAGCTCAGATAAGATAGCTATTAAGACAGGTACGCGTCATGGGTGCCCCTGCTCCCTGATCCTCTTCTCACTCTACATCGACCCTCTGATTCAGAAAATATTAGGGTGCCCTAGGATTATCCCTGTTGTATTTTATGGTCCCATAAACAAAATTTTGGCATATGCTGATGACCTGGCGGTCATCACCACTAACCCCCAGCAGGCGATGCCAGTTCTGGCTCAAATGGCAAAGGATTTCGGCAGTCGATCAGGGTATCTATTGAACTAATCGAAAACACAGATAATTTGTACTAAAAACATTGTTAAATCCGACCCTAGATTTGTGGACTCTGCAATTTATTTAGGGGTGAGAATTAATGCCTCAATTGATAAAATTGTGGATGAAAATTATCTCCCACTCATTAAAACTATAGAAGCAGATCTAAAAAGAATAGGTGTGTTACACCTTTCATTGATTGGGAGGGTAAACGCGGTAAAAATGACAATGTTTCCCAAAGTGCTGTACTTGTTTCGGGCCATACCTTTATTTATTGAGGATAAATTAATTAAAAGACTGGAATCTATCCATATAAGGTTTATCTGGCAGTATGGCAAGGTCAGGCGATCCACTAACTTCATGTCACTTCCTAGGGAAAGGGGTGGGATGGCCCTCCCAAACTTAAGATTATACCACTGGACTTGCCTTTTGACACAAATGTCTGTCCTTTTTCATTCTGAGGTGAATTTTGTTGTGGAAAATACAGATACTAAGAGACCCCCATCTATCTTCGAGCTTCTGCTGGGGAGAAAGGTAATTGGTTTATTGATGTGCGAAGTCGATCGCAGATATTATAGGAGGGCCCGATTTAAGATTCTGGAAGGGGCATGGAGGGTTTGGAAGTCTACCCTAAAGTTTTTTAATGTTCCGAAGGTAAATTCGTATCTCCATTTATGTAACTCTAGCCTTTTCCCCTAATTGGTCGCAGATAGGAACCTTCAGGCTTGGAAGGGGCTTGGAATTATGACTCTAGGGGATATTATGGAGGGAGATGGGATATTAGGATTTGATACTTTGCAGCGTAAGTTTGGTATCCCATCTAATCATTGGTTTTTGTATGGTCAAATTGTACGAACCCTGAAGGTACTAAGGCCTAAGCTGCCGCCTCCGGTGGATTTCCCCTTGATGGACTCATTAGCTAAAGGGTGTAAGAAGATAAAAGTTGTCTATAATCTTCTTTTGATGGGAATCCAAGATGATATGGAGAAGACCGAATGTGCTCTGGCCACGAAATTGGGCAATCCCGATGTTGTTTTGGATCTCGCCTTTAGCTTGAATAAAAAAATATTTTGGTCTTCAAACCTGAGAGCCCAGCACTATAAAACGTTGTTTGATCTTTACCATATGCCAGCAAAGCTGTTTGCTTGGGGGGTTAGGGACGACGATAGTTGCCCTAGATGTAATGCTGGACAAGCAGATCTATTACATATGTTTTTCCACTGTGGTATGCTAATTCCAATTAGGGATGAGATAGAACATTTTTGGGAGGGGCTGCTAGGTTATAAGATTGATCTATCCCCTACCCTGATGCTATTGATTATAGACGATAAGCTGAAACTGGGAAAAGATGAGGAAGCTTTGGTCTTTATCTCAGTAGCGGTACTTCGGATCTTAATTTTGTCGGGGTGGAAAGATACTGCCGCTCCCTCATTCCAAATGTGGCTTTCCAGATTATTGGGCATACATAATATAGAGTCTTGCCTATATGAACAGAAGGGTAAAACTGTGGTGTATTTACTATGGGTACTGTATCGATCCCCCTATTTCTGACCCTTGTCTGGTTTATAATTAACTAGCAGCCATTCAACTGCACAGAAACCCGTTATCTGATTAGCCACACAACGGCACAGAAGCCCGTTATCTGATTAGGTCATAGCGCATGCCATCTCATTAGGCAAGCACTATTCCTCCAGCCCCCTAATAGGCATACGGTGTTCTCAAAACAAATCAAACCTACCACGACCTGGGAAATCCCCACAGCCATTGTTTTGATTTAGCCGAGAACTTCAGTAAAGAATGTGCGAACGATCAGTTCGTATGACATCCTTATTGACGTATTTATGTCCATCCTTACGTCAATCCCGGCACCTTACAGGTATAAATAATACCGACATTGCCTTAAGCAAACACACGAGGTGGTGACAAGATTGGAGCAGCGAGACTTGCCGAGGAGCCCAGCTGACAGCGAAGCCCACAGACGCTGCCCCTCCTTTCTGACGCGCTGAGAGAGAGAGACGCTGCCTTTTCTCCTGCCGAGAAATCCAGCTCCGGCGCTTCCAAGCAGCCCTCGCAGGCAGCTGGAATATCAAGACCTGAGATAGAGATACCAGCCCTCCAGCCTTCTAAACTCCCAGGTACTGAACTGAATCATCCTTTGTAGAGAATTCTTGAAGCAGACTCTTGGCAAAGCAAACTTAACTTAAACTGCTACTTATCTACTCCCGCCACGTATTAGGCTTAGGTCAGGTACATTGGGGTAGGCGTAGTTAGAAGCACCAGTTGAGTACGATTAGTCAATGTATATATGTATGTATCTATTTTATCCATTTTAAGTATCATATGGCTAAGAAACCATATCAATGCTTTTACAGTATTATTTTATAATTCTGTTATTACTGTATGCACTTTACTTAACTCTAAGTATTACAATAATAGCGATTCATTTCTCTTGTATGAGAAAAGAGACTGATCAATAAATGACATCTTTTTATTGAACACGCCCGTCTCTTCCTTTTCTCTACAATCTGGTGAAACTAAGAATGCACTGAACTGACTGAGTAAAATAAGTTGTCTTTTGTTTTCACACAACTCTAGAGATACACTCTTGATTAGGGGAGAGCAAAGTTGTCATGTTCTATGGTTGTCAGAAACTAAATCCCTTCTTGTCTATCCAGGGAAGTTAAACTCCTCCTTGTCTATTCGAGAAAGTTTCTAGTGAACTCTGAGCTAGCTGGCACAAACATTAAACTTTAAGTCTAATATCGTCAGTAGAAGACCTAGTTAACCTCTGTCCTACGTCTATACTATTGAAGATATTATTCCAATGTGCAGAGCCTATTGGGATGATAGGAACTACACTACATGGCGCCCAACGTGTTTGGATGGGCGATAAATCTAACGTAAGACATTAGAGTAACTCAGTCGTGCTTTTTCACACAGACCCCTTTTCCCCATAATACTCCAAAGACGTCTGGAGTGGGTGAAAGGTTAAATCCGCCAAACTTAGTAGGAGGAGACTCCTATGTATGGTTCTTGGTTTATTCAACGTTGAAGGATACACTGTTCCAAAATATTGTGCATCTAATCTTTGTTTCCATAGAAACCTGATCTGCAAATAAATAAAATAACTTTCTTGACATTAGAATGTCACTAGAAGAAGAAGAAAGGGAGACAGTTAGAATAGCAGCTGAACTCCTAGCAGCTGACAATACTCTGCTGCAAACTGACCCGGATGCAATACTCATCCCGGTCAACATAAGAAAATCTATAACTTTAAAACTTATAGAAAATGGGCTGACACCGAGAGGTGGTACAGTCATATTCGTAATCGAGGCACACGAATATCGGCAGACAGAGGTATTCTATTCATGGATAAACTTTCCAGCAGCAAACGCTGTAACAAAGGACTTCCACTATTACAAAATAGAGGAACCTCCAAATGAGTACACTCCTTTCGAGGAGGTGGAAATACCACTCAAATACCAAGAGCACCTGCTCTGGTTTAATGGCGCCCTAAAACATAATAATCACATCACCAGGCTCGATCCACTAGGTAGACCAGGAGCAACGTGGCCGGTCCTATCCGGATACACACCACATCCAGACATTGAAGAAATGTCTGCACCAGATCTTTTAGCACAGCTAAAACAACTAATTAAAATACACAGACAATTAGTCCAATATGTAATGCGGACTTCAACAGTCCAACCAGCTATTAAAATTCCACAGCTGATCCCTCACCAGGGGAACACAAATAAAATTACACCACAGAACATACAGTCCTGTCTAGGTAAAGTACCCGCAAAACGGGAAGAAATTCCATTCTGGTTAGCACAAAAAATCACTCAAATAGAGGCGGTATTTCCAGATACCACCCCGGTTGAGAAACACAGGATTCTGACTATCTGTCTTCCAATGGGAATCGCACCACATGTGGAGGACTGTGACACTTGGGGTACAGTCTTTGCTTCCATTTACACAAAAACACATGGTGTTCCATCCATGTCAGTAATACCAGATGTGCTAAAACAAATTCAAGATGAATACGGTCCAGAACCTGCTTTAACTCTTGGTATGAAATTACTAAAAGACTTCAAGCAGGTCTCGGCAATATTACTAGCCAATATAAAGGGAGAAGCAGCAAATGTGGCAATGCGCCAGAGGTTAAAAGAGACAGATATAGCAGACCAACCATTTGAAAATGCCAGAATCATAGAAAAATCCTATGAAGAACTAGGAAGAGATAGTTTGGGTGGAATACCGGTGAAACCCCAACTAATTGAAAAACCTGAAAAAATATTTATTAAAAATAATCTAAACACTCACAAAAAGAACTGGGATGGAAATAAACAATCCACTCCTAAAGAAAAAAGATTCCAGTCCAGAGGAAGGTCTCCTCGGCGGAGAGAAAGATCTCCGGACCATGGACACAAGTCTCCCCAAAGGGAGCCCTCTGAGAAAAAATACAACCTTAGAAATAGGGATAATCTGAAGAAACCTGATAGATATCAAGATATTGATACACGTCCCTCTCAATCTTTTCACACTTCCTAGCAGAAAACGGAAAGGAGAGGACGGTCAGAACACAGGTAAGAGCACGTCAAGTCCAAAGACAAGGAACCTGCTCATCAAAATAAAAAATTACAGTTTCCAAAAAAGAAGGTAGCCAGTATTAAAGTAATCAACCATGCCGAGAATACTGAGGACACAGCTGAAAAACGGAGAATGGGCTCAGACAATGCTAGACAGCGCAGCAGAAGTGAGCATAGCTCGCAAGATCCTTATGAATCATCTGGAGACAGTGGACACGAATGAATACATTCAGGTGGAAACTGCAGATACCAGAGTTAGCAAACCTCATAAAATATATGAAATAACATTGCGTATAGAGGGGGATAAGACTAGGAAAATAAGTGGTCTCTTTTGGGATAATCTCTCCAAGGGCTATGATATCCTTCTAGCTGAAAGAGACTGGCCACCAGAGTTTGTCAGGGAGTGCCTTCATGGTGAAGAAATAATTATGCCTGCCTTCTCAAATCATATTCCAATTCATAAAAAATATACACTTGCAAGAAAGTGGGCAGTAGCCCAAGCTCCTGCATTATATAAAAACCATGTGGGATGGGATGAGGATTCTCCTCCTCACAAAATCCAGTTAAAATCACAACCTACTGCTCAGAGGCAGTATCCAATTAAGCAAGAAGCTAAAAAACGGGTAAAAGAGATCCTTGATCAACTTGAATACCAGGGGGTGATTGAAACTTGCACCTCACAAATGAATAATCCTTTGTTTCCTGTCTCCAAACCAGACAATTCATATCGTCTTGTTTTGGACTACAGACACCTTAACTCATGTTGCAAAACTTTTGCAGTACAAAACTCGCATAGTGCTGCACTAATGAATAACATAGTGCGCAAAAAATACAAAACAACATTAGACATCTCTAATGGATTCTTCTGTCAAAATATAGCACCAGAAAGCAGATATTTGACCGCGTTCTCAATAAATGGCGCGCAAAAAATTTCTGTTGTTTGCCCCAGGGGTTCAAGAACAGCCCAGGATTATTCTCAGCAAGAGTAACAGAGTTACTACAAATATATGATGATGAGGCATTATCTTATGTCGATGATATCTATCTAACAGATGATGACTTGGATACTCACTTGAAGAGAGTGAACACCATAATACTTGGGTTCGCAGCAGAGGGTTACAAATTCAACTTTAAAAAGTCAAGAATTGCCCATCTAACTGTCCTGTTTTTAGGATATGAACTATCAAGTGAAGGCAAAAGCCTGGCTGACAATTTCCTAGAGAAATGTGCTGTAATCCAAGCACCTAGAACACTAAAAAACTTACAATCAATTCTAGGTTTCCTAAATTTCGGAAGAACTTACATTATAAATTATGCAGAGAGAGTTAAACCTCTCTATGACCTTATAAAACCAGATTTTAAAAGAATCAATTGGACTCAAAAACACACAGAAATTTTGAAATCTTTACAAACAGATATGTTAGTTAAAACAAAATTACAAACACGTGACAACACACGCAACCTTGTGATTCGAGTCATCCCAGGAAGATGCGGATTCACATACCTGACCTCTAATGAGGGAGAGAAGGTACCAATAGCATACAAATCACATTTGTACACAGAAGCTGAAAAAAGGTTCAGCATTAAGGAAAACATTGTTCATGCGGTTCAAACAGTTGTAGCAAAGGAAAAATACCAAGCCGACGGTAGACAGGTTACAGTCAGAACAGCAGAATCAGCTTTTAAGGCATTAACAACACCATGTAATTTACCGACAACGGCACTGAATCCAGAATGGATACAATCGGTAAATTCTGTTGCTACAGACAAAGTAAAATACTATTTTGACCCGGAAATGAAAGAATTAAATTATCTAGAATATGAGAGAGAATACCCTCTGCCAATCGACATTCTGCCTTTACGACAGTACGCCTGTATAATATATACAGACGGACATGCTCAACCCTCAGTTTGGGGAGAGCTGGCTTACAACGCCACATGCGAAATTGTAAAAGAAGTGTGGCGCGGAGGTAAATTAAGACCTCTACTTACAAAAACACACTCAGTGGAAAATAATTCAGAACAACAAACTGAAATAATAGCGTTAAAAATGGCGCTAGATAATGCCGATCGCGAATTCCCGACACTTATAGTGTGCGATTCGTATTACTGCGTCAAATCATACAATAACGATTTACAGAAATGGATTCAAAACGGTTACAAAGATGACACAGGTGCAACAATAAAGCAAAAAGTGCTTTGGGAACAAGTAGTTCTTTTACAGAAAGAACTACCAAAAACTCACGTGATACACTCACTGAGTCATCAGCGTGATGGCGTTCACGTTGCAGGGAATTCATTGGCTGAGACAGCCACAGTGGTAGCAACTAAATCGGCTTCCGTAGCTACAAAAAAGCGTGCAGTAAAATACATTGACGGTGAAACTGTGCTGGCAGTAAAAACGTCATCAAAAGGCGACTGCTCAGCACTACCGATCAATTACCCTCTCAATTATACATACATAATCGATGCAAACTCAGTCCCTTTTGCTCGAATCCCTGGAGTGGGGGATAGAGTAATTCCAAACATGGACAGGAGAGGCTTGTTAATAGCAGACGCACATATGGGTGAGGGTCTCAGACACCTTAAGCTAAAAGATTCTCTGGAAGAATTACAATCAGTGTACTGGTGGCCAGGCATGAGCCTGCATCATCACATTTTTGTAAAAAACTGCCCAGACTGCAATAGAGATCGCTGTGGCGAGAGAAACGGTTTAATATCATGGCGTTTCACTCCAGAATGTATCAAATCAACAAAAAAAAATAAAACCCAGTATGAATAATGCGTCGGATTAACATGAAGAGACTATTTTCACTTATAATGTAGGCCCCAACTTTCGGCTGACGTCGGAACTGTTATACAAAGATTTGCGAGTCTATAATGGCATATACGCTAGAAGCATGTTACGTTCTGACCAAAATCTTTCCTTTAGCTCTAGAACAGCTTATGGGGGTGCCTGGCCAGAATTAACATTGCATTGCGGGACTCTTCTCACTTCCTTCCTGAGGGAAACGGGATGGTGTAAAGAAAAAACCATGGCATAAAGCAATCTATAACAGCAAAGGTATTAGGTTCGGGAGCTGGGTGGGTCAAACATTTAATAAGTGTCCAACGTAGTCTAAAATAACCTGCCAAGAAATTCTCTGAAAGGACTCAGTCCGTACGAACTATTGTTTGGGACTAGAATGTTAATCCAGGACTTAGATAGTCAGACTTCAGTGGTTAAAGAAAAATGCTTTGATATCAAAGATCGCTTGGCTATTTTACAGGACTTAAATGAAACAAGAAAAGACCTGAGCAACATAAAGTTGAAACAGCAGCCAACAACCACTGAAGAAAAACCACCTGTCCCAGCAAGGCCTGTCTGGATTCCAAAAGTCGGGGATCTGGTCAGAGAAAAGATCGCGGTAAAGAAGGAATTTGGGCCTTCTTACAGAAAAGCAGTTCCTGTCTTGTCTATCAACGGGACAAGATCAGTAGTACTACCGCCACTTGCTGGTAAAAAGGAGAACCGAGTCATATCCATCGACCTGGTTAAACCACAATCATGTGGCCGATAACAAATAGTAGGCCAAGTGGACTCCCAAGAAGTAGCAGAACACCAAAGTTTGCTACATCCACAGAGGTTCAATCTGAAAGACTGATCACATTTGGAAAATCTACAGTGAAACAACAAGGACTATGCAACAAAGCAATGGAACTTGAACCTCTTAAAACCCAAATCAAAGCTTTTCATCAAGAAACAACAACCTACGATGATGTAACTACAGATTCTTCTAATGAAACAAAGCAAAAGCCAAAAACAAGAAGTAATCCAGAAGCAATTGGAACAATTGACAGAACGGCATCCGGCTACTTCATCAACTTCGATGATTCTTCAGAAGAACAAAGCGAACCAGAAGTACAGCCATCAACAAAAACTTTTAAAGACAAAGCAAAGGAACTTTTTCAGCAACTAAAGAGAACCTATCTGACTTCTCCATGGATTGAAATTTGGGTGACATTAGGTGCATTTGTCCTCATCATGGTACTATGCTTGGGACATTTCATTGAGGGAAAATATGCTAAAATGGACACAGCAAGCCAGAAAATCAACTTGGTCCTTAAACCACACACATCTTCACATGTCAAGAAAAGAGAACTTTCTTCAGTGAACTTCACAGCCAATCCTATACCAGGCGGTGTAGCATGGGACAATACTGATTATGAAATCTATGGCCCGGTTGAAATCCTGAAGTATCCACACCAATTTAAGATCTCGTTAAGTGACTTTGTAAAACCAAGCACATTTGCTGATGATTGGGACTTTGAAAGTATTAATGATATGATGTCTGACCTAGTAATGTCTGCTAAGTTTACAGAACATGATTATTTACAGGGTTCATCTAATTATGATCAAATGTTCTGCTATAACCACTATGGTAACCATTATCTCCATAAATCTGCACAACCTAGAAATGTTTTAAATTATAACCAATGGGAACATTGTGCTACTCCACCAAAGGGTAGTTCCAAAATATTTTTTGATAAATATTCATACTTTTCAGGGTTTAATACAAGTAATGCAGAAACATTTTATTTCAAATTGTCGAATAAGACAGGTATGAAGACCATGCTTACAAACACAAAATTGATATATTCAGATTCATTTTTTGAGCAAATGAATACATTTGGTTTTGATTTCTGGAACAGTAACATTGAAACAAAAACTGTTTGGGGTACAAAAGATTGGCAAGTACAAGGTATAGAATCATTGTTCAGAGCCTGCATGATCCCAGAACAAATTATATTTTTGAATGACACTATTCAACAAACTACCTGTCTTGGCTTAGCCAAAATCAAAGACTTAAACAAACCGTCTATTCCAAAGCCAACAACGAATAGTAATAACTCTATAGAGGTTGAGATAGACGTAAACCATATTTTAAACCAAAACAGAACACATCCTGATTGGAAACAATGGTTGATCTGGCCCACAGACACAAATAACTGTCAAGACAGATTCCTGAACAAAATACAGGGGTTCAAATTGACCAGGCCAGACCCTAGATATTCCCAAAGACAACATCCAGGGATAGTAACTACTTACAGTGTGGGCAAGCTCTGCCTTCAATGGCTACAAACATCCACACTGGCAGAAATTAAGCAACACCTAACTTTACTTCAAGAAGGTGCTGACTTGCGTGATTTCATTATGGGACCACGCAAACAGCGTCAAAAACGTTTCATAGCGGCCTCTATATATGCAGCTTACAATGAAGTTTGGAAAGTAACTCAAATTGAGACAGCAGAAAAAATACGGGAAATTGACCGTATTAATTTGGAAAAATCACTTTCTGTTGTGGACAATGGGTTAATGACTCTGTCCTCCAGAATATATTCACTGGACAGTATTGTATCTTCAGCAATCGATATAATATCGCAAGACTTACTGATGTTACAACACGGTCAGTCCCAATTGCGTTCTATTGTACAACTTGGCTGGACGTTACAAAATCTGCGTTCAGGCTATGTGCCTTGGCGTTTAATCAACACAACGTCACTATTTAATATCTTTTTTTTTTTTTTTTTAATCTCTTTATTAGCATCAGATTGGTTCGTGCAAGCATAAAATCACACAGTAAACTGTTCACAATGAAAACATAAGTGGTCATTACACAAAGTTAATAAGTGGAGGACTAAACCAATAATATTACAAGCATTGTAACACAGTCTAGAGTCTTATTTTCCGTTTTCCAGATCGTAAGGAGAATAGCACATGTGGAAAGTTGATGCAAAGAGACATAACCTGTTTCAAACATAACAAAAACGAATGAGCCGTCGTGACAGAGAGAGCGGCAAGCAACACAGCAATTACGAGCAAGATGGCATCAGCAGTGGCATAGGCATACGAGGGTAGATAGAACGACAAATGAAAAGACTTGGGTAAAGCAACCCTTCCAATCGGGGCAAAACATGCAAGGAAACGGAGGAGGGAAACCTCCTGGCCCCAACTAGCATACACATTAAAATAAGCAGCTCACGCATACCCCTCTCCAATAGTGTGCATATGCTAAGTCCTTTAGTGCGCTATTGGCAGCGCATGACTGTCCCACCAAAACCACCTAGCCCACCCCTTCCGGGACAATAGAACTAGCAGCTTGGGAGAGGGTATCCCGCGTGATCCTGCTAACATACTGTCGATATGGGCCCCAGATGTCGATCGGGCGTGAGGCAGCTGGGACCTGCGTGGAGCATTCCACACTATTGGTATTGCATTGGGCAAGGCTGCGCAGCCACGTCTTGGAATCGGGGATTCGTCTGGACCCCCAGAGTAAAGCAATTTCCCGTTTCGCCAGCAAGAAACCTATGGCAGCAAGCTTACGCGTGGCGCGGGGGAACTCAGCGACATACCCAAGCAGTGCAATCTCCGGCCTGTGTTGCAGTTCGCATTCTAAAATGTCGCCCAAGATGCGGTGTACCTGTAGCCAGTAGGTGTGTAGTTTTGGACAAGTCCATGTGAGGTGTGCAAAATCGGCATGTGGAGCCGTGCATTTAGGGCAGTGATGAGGTCTGGCCGGGTCAATTCTGTGGGCCAGCGCCGGCGTGCAGTATAGGCGCCTCAAAAATTTAAAATGTATTAGCTTATGCCTACTGTTGACTGATACCTCTTTAGTGACGCGGCAACAGGCAGTCCATTGGTCGTCCGTGATAGGACCACCCAGATCAGCTTCCCAGGCCGCACGAACCCTCGCATCCGAAGCAGGAAGGGCCTCCACACAGAGTCCATACAGCCTGGAAACCATGTGCGCTCCCGTTTGTGACTGGAGTAGGAAAGTCAGCGCTGCCATGTCATCTGGCGGTAGTGGGAACGAGGAAAACTGAGCTCTAAGCATGGATCTCACCCTGGTCAGGACAAAGGAATCCATAAACGTCCGGTCTGTAAATCGCGGGTCCTCGGACACCGAAAAAACATGTCCGTCCGGGAATAGATCTCCTATTGTGGTGAGCTGGAATTTGGACAACGTTTTGCGGACCACTGCCTCCGCGGTGATGGGGAGCCAGTGTGGGTTAGGTAGGGGAAGAGCCGGAGAGTACAACACGTCTAGCTGGAGCAGTTTACGCAATTGCAACCAAGCCCACGATGTGGTGGACACAGTTTGTATGTCGAGCGGGTCTCGGGGTAAGCCTTTGGGCAGTATCGAAGTGAGGGCAAGCGGCAGTACCAAGTCTGCTTCAGGCCTCAGATATGGGATCCGAGCGTCCGGATGGAACCAAGGATGCGCATAGGCGCATTGCGCGACCAGGTAATAAATATAAAAGTCTGGGACTCCAAAGCCACCTCTCTCATAAGGCAGCGTCAGGATTCGCCACGAGACTCGCGGGTTCTTGTCCCCCCACACTAACCGCAACAACAGAGAGCGTAGTTGGGTAAAGAAGATTTGAGTGAGCGGGATCGGCAAGTTATTAAATAAATATAGAAAACGGGGAAGTATAATCATTTTGATTATGGCGATACGGCCAGCCATCGAGAGAGGGAGGCGAATCCAACGCGCTATATTATCCTCTAGAAAGTCTAACGCCTGGCCGTAATTTAGACGAATCATGGATACCGTATCTAGATGAATGTGGATACCCAGATATTTCACCGAGTCAGTATTCCACTCAAGCGGGAACGGACATTCCCAGCGGGCAGTGGAGGGGGTGAGTGGAAAAATATCAGATTTGTGCCAGTTAATACGAAGGCCGGAGTATTTCCCAAAGCGAGTCACCTCAAGCAGCAAGGGCGCCAGGTTGGTCTCCGGAGATCTGACATATAGAATGGTATCATCTGCGTAGAGGGAGATGAGTAACGGACCCGTCCAAAACTGGAGCCCGCGGTGCAAGTGGTGCTCCTGAAAGTGTCGCACCAAGGGATCCATGGCCAGAATAGACAGTAGGGGGGACAGGGGGCATCCCTGCCTGGTGCCCCGGGAAAGAGGTAAGCTATCAGAGAGCGTGCCGTTAAGGCGCAGTCGCGCCCTAGGGGCGGTATAAAGCAGCTCGACCGTGGAGACAAACAGTGATGGCATGCCCATCCGGTTCATGACTGATAGAAAAAACGACCATTCCAGGGAGTCAAATGCCTTCTCGGCATCCAAAAACACCGCAGCCGCCGGTGTATCTGGGTCAATTCTGTGGAGTACAGAAAACAGCGTCCGTAGATTAAAGGAGGTGGATCTATGGGGGACGAATCCGGACTGGGCTGGCGAAATGATAGATTCCATAAGTAACGACAGTCGAGTTGCAAGGACTTTTGCCAAAATCTTATAGTCCAGATTGAGTAGGGAAAGGGGTCTGTAGGAGCCACAGCTCGTGGGGTCTCGGCCTGGTTTAGGAAGTAGAATGATGACTGCCTCCCGCAGCGTGGGTGGCAGAACCCCCGTCTCGAGTGCCTCCGCATACACCTCGATCAGGCGAGGGACCAGTTCCTCCTTGTACTCCTTATAGAAGTCGGCCGAAAAGCCATCCAGACCCGGCGCCGAGGAGCCCTTTAATGCATCAATGGCTTCCACAACGCAGTCTGGATCGATAGGCATCGCCAGAAATTCCTGCATATGTTTTTCCAGGAACACCATAGAGATCTCGTTGATATAGGGGCCTGGGTCGCGACAGTCAGCCGTCAGAGTGGAGGTGTACAAGTCTTTGTAGTAGGATAGGAAGGCATCGCAAATGGCGGGGGTGGTCTGATGACGAACACCTAATTCATCTACCACGTCAGAGATGTATGAAGCCTGGCGGGGAGGACGGAGCAACTGGGCCAAGAGTTTGCCAGGCCTGTCACCCTCACCGTATTGTCTAGCTGAGTGTTGTGTGCAGAGATATGTCAGTTCCCTGTCTGCAGTGTCCCTGAACTCTTGCAGCAGCTCTAGCCTTCTCGCCTCCACCCTGCCGTCCGCATCTGTGAGCGTGCCCATGTCTAGCGTAGCAAGTTCAGTCTCGATACGGGTCAGGGAGGCCCGGATCTCGCGCAAAGCCCCCACATGTTTATTGATGCAAACCCCTCTAATAGTGGCCTTGAATCCCTCCCACAATGTAGCCCAAGTGTCCACCGTGCCCTCGTTTAACTCAAAATACTCCTCTATCGCAGTACGAATGTCTTCTTTGAAGACCGGATCAGATAACGCCTTGCCAGGAAAGCGCCATTGTTTCTCATATCCTCCCAACCTGGGGATCAGTAGGGTCAACAAAATGGGAGAGTGATCAGAGAGCGTGCGTGGGAGTGTCGAATGGTCCCTCACCCACCCGGCCACCCCTGGGGAAAGGAGCCAATAGTCGATTCTGGTGCTAGTGTTGTGATATCCCGAGTGGTGGGTATAGGCGGGTGTGTTGGAGTGTAAACGGGCCTCAATGTCAATGAGTGGGTAGTGCGCGCACATATCCGCCAGCACAGCACGCGAACGGGGTTTACAATCTGGGGAAGAGGAGGTGCTGTCCCTGGTAGGGTCCATCAGCAGGTTAAAGTCGCCCCCCATCACTAACATATCGGTGTCCAAGCGTAGCAGAACATCCTGGAGATTTTGGAAGAAGGCAGGGGAATCTGAGTTGGGGCCGTATACACCAACAAAGGTGATCTTGAAGCCAAGGAGTATCCCCGTAACCACAACATATCTGCCATCCACATCAAATATACTGTCTGAGTGCACAAATGGGACGCGCCTATGTATCAAGAGCGCCACCCCCCTTGCGTATCTGCTATAGCTAGAGAAAAATCTGTGCATGCCCCAGCCTTTCGCAAAGGAGGAAGAGTCAGCCCTCACCAGGTGTGTTTCCTGCAGAAACAATACATCCACACCGTGTCGCGCTGCGTAGTTTAGAACCTGCCGTCTCTTCCTCGTGTCATTCAAACCCCGAACATTCCAAGTCATGAAGGTAAGTCTGGAAGGACCAGACTGCTGCCCTATCTTAGCCATTCAAACCCGTAGGAATCACAATAAAACATGTGTGCGCAGACCCGCCGTCTCCCTCCCGCAAAACAGGCATCATTCACATAGAAAAACAGTGCATTTGCACAACCAGTAGAACCAGAGCATAAAACAACCCATCCTAACCACCCACCACCCAGCCACTCCTTAAGCCCTAGGAGGCTCTTCCCACCCCTAAGAAGAAAACCAAGAGCAACAGACAAAAACAGTTGTCCAAAATCGTACCTGAAAAATAAAGACAAATTAAGAGAAAAGTACAGTACGGCTCGTGCCATGGGGGTTGGCAACGCTCCGCCATGCGAGAACCGCAATCGGGGCAACATTCAATCCTCAGCAATTATGGAAAGCACTGCAGAAAAATAACAACATCTTTAGATGCACAATACTGAAATAAATGGCCTGTCATGGAAAAAATGGTGTGGAAACAAGTCAACCCTGACCGCTTTCAGCAAAAAGGTCAGCACTAGTCTGCGAGTCTGTGTGTGGGGGAGATCGTTGTGCATCGCCTGAGGTTCGAGGCGACCCTCTGTTTTTGTAGGCTCGACAAAACTCCTGTGCCTCCGCCGGGGAATCAAAAATGCGAAACCTGCCATCCACGTCCACTCTGAGCCTGGCAGGGTACAGCATTCCATAACGTAACCCCAGTTTGCGCAAAGCAGCCTTGACACTAGTGTACTTACGGCGCGCATCTTGGACCATGATTGTGAAGTCCGGGTAGAAAGAAAGCACGTCACCTTGCCACTTAACCTCGCCCGCCTCTCTGGCAGCCTTCAGCGCCGCGTCTCTGTCTCTGAAGTTCATGATCCTGGCTATAATGGGTCGGGGCGGCAGCCCTGGATTAGGCCGGGGCCCCAGTGACCTATGTGCGCGCTCCACTACGAAGCCAGCTGTGAACGTGTCTCGACCAAATAGTTCGATTAGGAGATGTTCCACAAAAGTGTCAAATCGTCCGGTTGCTGTCGTCTCCGCCACACCAATTATTCGGATATTATTGCGCCTACTGCGCGCTTCTAAATCCTCATTCTTAATTGCGACGTCTTTAAGGATCTTTTCCACGCGTTCCAGTCTTTTCAGCGTCGACGCAGCTCCATCTTCGATGTCGGAAACTCTGGATTCCGCCAAGTCCAGGCGCCTATCGTGCAGTTGAATCGTCGCGCCCATGTCCGCCATTTTCTTTTCGAGGGTATCAAAGCGAGAGTCCAAGGCCTTGAATCCAGCCCGCATCTCACCCATCATCTCAGCGACCATACCAGCGGTGTCCCTCGCCGTCGCCTGGCCCCCGGTGTCCGCCTCAGTTGCAGGCGAAACCGAAGCCGCACGGAGGGACGCCGTGCCGAAGGTAAGCTTCTTCTGGGTAACATCTTTCTTTACCATGTTGGAAATAATGGCGGGTAGGTCGCCAGGACCGCAGGACTCAAAGACAACTGCGACCAGCTAGAGCGTCAAGCACAGACACAGGGCCCCCCGACAGCAAGGTGGGCAGGTCGGGACCAGTGGAACAGGGGCTCCCGCTACCGCCCCGCACCAGGGCTGTGCCACACCGCAGGGCCTCAGAGATGCCAAGGCAGAGTCTCGCAGGTCGTCGGGGCAGCAACCCGGCTGGAGCAAAGCGTTAGGGGCCCTGCGTAGTAAGTGGGGCCAGTAGATGGCCGTGGCGAGCACTCAGTAGCAGCCGGCAGGACCAGGACTCCGCCGAGACAGGTAACAAACTGTGGCGTAGCAGGGGGACCAGGTATTCAGGCCATCGAGGCATCAGCAGCCAAAATGGGCGAAAGTCTCGTAGGTCATGCAGCCAGCGTCGGACGTGTAAATGCGCACAGGCGTCTGACAATCGTGGCCAGTCGTAGCAGCAGGAGAACAGGAGAGCGTGCAGTTTCTGGGCCTGCAGGGGGACAGGCGCGGGTATGGGGTGCACGTTAACGGTGAGGGCAAGGGTGGCGCGCCCCCACCGAGTGCAGCAATGCGTGGCTGTCCAGAGAGCACCTAAGAGCCCGCCAGTCGCACCCCCGTCACTCACCTCCCAACCACGGAGCCCGCCGCCCGCTCCCCCCGCCCGCCGCCACACGTCCCAGGCAGCCTCCAAAAATCGAGGCCCCGGCTCCCAAGGCCGGACCAGGCCGCAAGAGCCGGTCGCGTACCGAGGGGCCGCACCTCCACCAACGGAGACAACCGGGGCCAAGCAGCGGACCCGGGAGAGCACACCAGCGACCCCAGGGCCGAGGGGGGCAACGCAGAGGCCGCCAAGAAGACTCACCAGGCGCTCCGGCGCTGCAGATTAATGGCCCGCGAGGCACAGCCGGCCTCAGCACCCCTCCGCTGTTCCGCCCGTTCTCGCCGTCCCCCGTCCTCCAAACTTGGCAGGCTGCATCAGGTGGTATTAGGGGTCGGTTTCAGGCATATCCCGACCCCAGCTCAGTGCCGGATCTCCTGCGAATGGCCCCGTTCCACTCTCGCTCGGCGGAGCTCTACAGTCAGGCGGCCATTCCGTTCGCCTGCGTAGCCACGCCCCCTATTTAATATCTTTAACCTTACTGATAAACAAATCAGTTTAGTACAGAAGGGCGCTGACTATACAATTCTGAGCATTGAAAAACTTGAGAGATTACCATTGACAATGTCAGAACGACCTGTCATTGAATGGATAATACACGGGATAATAAATATTCCGATAACAACTTTCCAGTTTCAATACTGCCAAAAATATATACAGGCAGGCCAGTATGAAAGGTTGGGTAAAGGATACATTAAGTCAACATGGAACTTGCCCTATACACATGCATGTGTTAGTAATAAAGGACAAAGTGTGTTCCTTAGTGGCAATAATTGTGAAAGGTCACTAAGCGGTACACTTCTGTGTCAGGGTATTAGTTTGCATGGAGCTTGTGAAGGGAACTCAAATAACCTTTCATGTCACCAGCTAGGCACACCTGCAACACAAATAGAACCATTCTTTAAGAGACTCTCGAACGGGAGTTACATTCTAATTGTAGATCGCAGATGTTGCAGTCTGCTGCCCGGAAAACCTTATCTCATAACCGTGACTACGAAGGTCATGTGCTGTGAACGAGTGTTGTACCCGAACGATGCCCGAGACAGGGAGGCAAGGTTGTGGCCCAGTTTGAAGATTTCTTCTATTCGAATTGATACTTTAAGCAGAATGAAGACAGTGCTCCTACAGACGCCAACCATGTTATCGTCATCAAAAGAAACATATGATCTCCAAGTTGCAAGGACAACGGCTGAGATTCATTCACTATTATCAACCAATTCCCCCATACATTTCGCAGAAATACTGAGCGAAATCTTAAATATTTCTGATACAAGTGGAATCGCGAGTGTATTTAAGACAGTGTTTTCCGGAGCTTTAACCCCATTCAAAGCCATCCTGGGTATTTTTCCTGATTTTGTCCATTCCATCTTTGGCGGACTTCCTCTCCTTTTGGGACTAGTGGCAGGCATCCTATTTTTGATCCTGTTACTTCGCTATGGCAAACCACGTCACAGACAAGACACCAGCGATAATGGAAGAAACAATCCGAGCTATTGGCTACCGGGACCGCATAACTAAAGTCCTTGGACTAGCAAGGCTACGAGATTAAAACATGACTTGGTTTCTTTCATTCAGACCGATGTGGCAAAGTTGTGTTATGCCTGTATTAAGGTGCTTGCTATGCGGCGAAGAATGCGTGATGGACACCTGTCTGACACTACAATCGGATGTGCCAATGGACGCAGAGACTTTGTTGGTCCGGTAACGGCTCATGCATTGTGCTGTACCCAGCGGCTACCAATCCTGATGACGGCATTCGTGGAGACTTCACCACTACGATTGAAGAGTTGTGAAGTACAAGATGAAAGCAGCATCGATCAGGTACAACCTTCTGTCAGCTATGCTGAACAAAACATCTATGAAGGCAATCATGCTCATGAATGCATGTTACAAAATTTATCCGAGCTAGTGGAACTTTCACAAGAAGCAGTTGACAGTTTTTTCGAAAGTCTCAACAATATGATGTTTTCACCAGAGCAGAAAGAATGACTTTGAACAAACTAGCACACGGCGTTCCCTACACCCTGTATTTGGCCTTCAACTTTGAAAATACAGCAAAAGAAATTTTCTCACCAGTTTTTACAGAGAGCGAGACATATTTTCCCCTTCCATTCCAAAATATTTACGATTTTTTTGGGACACTTATCTTCTGCTTAAAGTAAAACTATTCTTAGAGAACAAAATTTCTATCTTTAGCTACTCAAGACACATTAGCTACCCTCTAGCATGTTCACGAGTATTATGATTTTTGTGATGAGATGGTCTCAACTTTTTTCTTCTGTATTAAGAGCCATTTCATGTGTAATTTCCGCATTTCATTCATGCTGATTTCAAAAATATGCGTTTAGATTTAGCTTTATTATGCTGCTTGAAGTGCATATAGTGACTATACTCATCTTTTCGTGTATTTCCCATTTTGCAATTTCAAAATGCATTTGATTGTATTTTGGGGTGGTTCGGTATACACATGCACTACTAGTATGTTTACTATGCCTAGACTTGTAAATATGGACATAGATTACGTGGAGTGGGTGTGGTGTATTTACTATGGGTACTGTATCGATCCCCCTATTTCTGACCCTTGTCTGGTTAATAATTAACTAGCAGCCATTCAACTGCACAGAAACCCGTTATCTGATTAGCCACACAACGGCACAGAAGCCCGTTATCTGATTAGGTCATAGCGCATGCCATCTCATTAGGCAAGCACTATTCCTCCAGCCCCCTAATAGGCATACGGTGTTCTCAAAACAAATCAAACCTACCACGACCTGGGAAATCCCCACAGCCATTGTTTTGATTTAGCCGAGAACTTCAGTAAAGAATGTGCGAACGATCAGTTCGTATGACATCCTTATTGACGTATTTATGTCCATCCTTACGTCAATCCCGGCACCTTTCAGGTATAAATAATACCGACATTGCCTTAAGCAAACACACGAGGTGGTGACAAGATTGGAGCAGCGAGACTTGCCGAGGAGCCCAGCTGACAGCGAAGCCCACAGACGCTGCCCCTCCTTTCTGACGCGCTGAGAGAGAGAGAGACGCTGCCTTTTCTCCTGCCGAGAAATCCAGCTCCGGCGCTTCCAAGCAGCCCTCGCAGGCAGCTGGAATATCAAGACCTGAGATAGAGATACCAGCCCTCCAGCCTTCTAAACTCCCAGGTACTGAACTGAATCATCCTTTGTAGAGAATTCTTGAAGCAGACTCTTGGCAAAGCAAACTTAACTTAAACTGCTACTTATCTACTCCCGCCACGTATTAGGCTTAGGTCAGGTACATTGGGGTAGGCGTAGTTAGAAGCACCAGTTGAGTACGATTAGTCAATGTATATATGTATGTATCTATTTTATCCATTTTAAGTATCATATGGCTAAGAAACCATATCAATGCTTTTACAGTATTATTTTATAATTCTGTTATTACTGTATGCACTTTACTTAACTCTAAGTATTACAATAATAGCGATTCATTTCTCTTGTATGAGAAAAGAGACTGATCAATAAATAACATCTTTTTATTGAACACGCCCGTCTCTTCCTTTTCTCTACAATCTGGTGAAACTAAGAATGCACTGAACTGACTGAGTAAAATAAGTTGTCTTTTGTTTTCACACGACTCTAGAGATACACTCTTGATTAGGGGAGAGCAAAGTTGTCATGTTCTATGGTTGTCAGAAACTAAATCCCTTCTTGTCTATCCAGGGAAGTTAAACTCCTCCTTGTCTATTCGAGAAAGTTTCTAGTGAACTCTGAGCCAGCTGGCACAAACATTAAACTTTAAGTCTAATATCGTCAGTAGAAGACCTAGTTAACCTCTGTCCTACGTCTATACTATTGAAGATATTATTCCAATGCGCAGAGCCTATTGGGATGATAGGAACTACACTACCAAACAACTCGGGAGCTGGGAAGACGCATATGGGCCCCACTCATGAAATGGAGGGAGGCAAGACTGCAATTTTAGGGTACAGTATGCCATGTCTAAATATGTATTATTCGGAGGAAGCCTTCCTTCTGACAGGCTGGCTTGGACAAAAGATCTAGGGTTATGGTTTTAAAATGCTTTTAACATTAGCTCTGCGTTTATTCTCTGTCTAATACTGTAATTGCCCTGAATATGCAGCTATCTGTCTGTTTTTAACTGTAGGGCTTCAGCCTTGTTTACTCTGTTTCGGAACAATGAACTGTATTTATCTCTTTTTACAATGCACCGGAAATTCCCAATAAAAATATTTAAAAAAAAAAAAAAGAGGAAAGGTGATCGTGACCTTCCTTCGCCCCTCTCTGTTGCTCATCTGCAGTCATTGTTTTTACTTTAACCAATACATCAGAAGAATAGACTAGTGGCTCCAGCAACTTCATAGATAGGATTAGGAGCAGAGAAACTGCTGTTTTATTTATCATTATCACTATTACAAGTTACAACGAAAACAAGCATTGGCAAAGTCAATAGGTCTGGCATTTCTCATAGCTGCAGAACCTTAAGTCATTCGAATCAGAAGCAACAGCTTGACGTCTTTAACAAGGCTGCAGTTCTTAAAGACTTTACTACATACCTGCTGAGCCAAAAGCAACTTCAAGTCAATTACAAATCTGCAGGACCTCCGGTGGTAACCAGGCATGTTTTTGGAATCAGATGCAAGTTCTTCAAATGATCTTCACAGAATTTACCTATACACTTTTGTTGCTTCAATGATTTGTGTTTTCTACAGGATATATAAATGTGCTAGTGCTGGTGTATGACAATGAACAACTGATGCAACTTTCAATAAATACTTTTATTACAATGGAACACTTGTGATGATTATATATTATAATAATGGTACCCAGCAGTCACTGGTAAATTCAAGTGCCTTCAACTTTACTTTTATTAAACTGTGTTTAGAGTGGGTGACATGTTGACAATGGGTTTTCAAACCTCTAAGAGAAGCTGTCAGCTAGATACCTGTGTATCTGTCGGCGCCATGGAGAGCAGAGACCACAGCTTTGATTGGGAAGGTGAGGGAAGGAACAGAGGGTATTGGGCATGTTTGGCAGGGAGCCAGGTATTTACTTTATATTTGAGAGTAGGAAGGAGAGTAATTCAAGATAGGATGGTGTGAGTAAAAGGACGGGACAAGTTAAAAAAATGGAAAGACAAGGGCAAATGATGCAGAGTGTGGTGGGTAAGAGGTGGGTTAACAGTCCTTTTATTTTAATTGGAGTGGGAGGGAAAAGGGATGGTTGGAGGGGATGGGGTCAGTCCCATGACCCCTCTAACAATGCACAGCAGTGGGAGATGAAATGGGGGCCATAAATAACATAAACATTGTAGACAGAGTGACTGTGGATAAAGTTAATGCCTTTCACCATGGGGTTTAAGGTGGCATCATAGACAACTTAAGCTTCACTTTTTGTTGGAAAGTGGATTATTAGTAGAGGCAAATATATGTATATCACTGGCAATAAGGTCACTAACACAGTCTAGGGCTCAGTATAGGTCTCAGAAAATTATTCCCATGCTCAACCCTCAGTAGCTTGGCTGTGAGCAGGCAGGGTTAACTTCAGAGAAAGGTATGGAAAGCATTTCAAAACACAAATTCAGCAACTAATTAAGAAACAACGCACAAAAATAATCTAACACCAATTTCTAAAAATAGGAAATATTTATATCTTTAAAATGACAGCAAAACAAAAATAATACAACATTGGGAGCAAGAGATATTCATTTTTTAAGATTTAGCACTATAGAGAACTTGGAAACCTATAGTTCCTATTGGGTTATCTGGTCATGCTAGACCAGGACAAAGTCAAAGTTTCACCCCAACCACAACGGAGCCCCGCACGGCTTCCACTGTTGGTTGGCCTCGGTCAAAGTTTTTACCTTCTGACTTAGAAACGTTTCTGGAGCTTTTTTTGCCAGGGTCCCTCAACGCTGTCCACCGGACCGGATTCGGCGACAGTTCGTTGGCTTGCATTTCAACAAGCTGCGGGTGAAACTATAGAAATGTGATCTCTGGAGCTTTCTACCGAATGTACCAAGGATCTAGGCCGGCTAACAGTTGAAGGTGGGTGGCTTGACTTTCGTGGTAGGGCCGGTCACATCTATCACCTTCGGACTTAGAAACCTTTACTGACCTTTTTCTCAAGGGGTTCTTTGCTGCTCTTCACCAGGCCAGATTCAGTGAGGGTTTGCATGCTTGGCTTTTGACCAACTCCCGGTCAAACTCTGGAAGTCAGACGTCTGGAGCTTTTCAGCGGGATGAACCTGGAGGGCAGGCTGGCCCGTGGTTGAGGGTCACCGTCTTGGATGGCCTGATTGAGTCAGTCCACTTATGTAGATTGTTTTCTGAAGTTGCTCCAAACTTCTGGAACTTCTTCCTGGAGTACCTCAGAGGGTCCCAAAGTGTCCAAAACGTACTCCAATTGTCTGGAAGCTCCAAGATGGTCCTTTAAAATTTGGGACTTCAGTTCTCACAATCCACTCGGACAAAACCCTCACAAATCCACTGGAGTCACTCCAGGCTGGGGTTTCTTGGTGGTGATTGTCCAGGTGAGATCTGTTAACCTGTAGCTTGCAGGGAGTCCACTCTTTATTCCTCTTGAAGCCAGTTAGGTCCACAGGGCTGTGGTTTCTGATTGTGCAGCAGGCAGTCATTCAGTCAGCGTGCAGGGCCTTGTTGGTGCAAATCAAACTTCCTGCATGAACCCTTCTTCTTCTCTTGTTTCAAACATCAGATCTGAGAGGCTCTGCCCCTCTCAGATACTTATTTTGTGTTCTCTGGGGTCAAGCAGGAGGTCACTCCTGTCCAATGAGGGGCAGGGCAACACCCCAGAGCATGACCATTTGCTCCAAAGTGTGGCACAATGGTCTCCCGGAAAGCACAATTTCTCCAAAATGTAATATGGCCGAAGTCTCAGCAGAGAGGCAAGAGCTAACAAAACCAGCCTCCATGATGGCTCATCTCCATAGTCTCCCTCCCCCTTGGACCTGCACATTCCTTCCTTAAGCCTGCCATCTGGCGCTGTTCAGAGGGGACGGGTGTGGATGGACCTACTTCTTCTGCCTGGCCACTTCTTCCTTTAAAGCTCATGGTTTACAACCTCTCTCCGTGCTCTGACATTCATGTGCAGCAGAATCCTCTCCTCTCAGATGGCTCCTCACCACAGGTGCCAATTATCACTTCACCAAAGCAGCCTGGCCAATACACTTAACTCTGACCAATCAGGGCAGACCACTAGAAGGCTGAATTCTGGCTTACAGAGAAGAATGTTTTATAACTTCTTTTCTGTACATTTTAGGATACATTCAACAATAGCATATTGTTGTATTTATCAATACCTATCTTCTAAGTCCTTGAATGATATCTTTCTGCAATCACTAGAGTTAGTTATTGTTAGAACTGGGGGACTCTTGTTGGCAATGGTATACACCTTTTACCAAATAGGGACCCTTGCTTCTAAGTCAGGGAAAGGGGATTACACTACTGGATAACCCCTGCTCACCCCCTTGGTAGCTTGACGCAAGCAGACAGGCTTAGCTCAGATGTAGTGTGTTAAGCATTTGTGAGCACATACAGTAATACAGTGAAAACACTACAGATGAACACAACACAGGTTTTATAAAAATATGTATTCTTTATAAAGACTTAACACAAGACCACAAATTACAAAAATCCACAATACTGTACTTAAAATAGACTTAAAGATGGTAGAAGTTACTTAGTTCAAGTTGATGATAAATGCGGCACAGTTCTCACAAAAGTACCTGGATGTGTAACGTAAATCAAACAACAGGCTCGCAGAGTTGGAGATGCGTCGGTTCCTTGCTTCGGGGAGACGATGCGTCACGCCTCAATGCTTGCTCAGAGTAGGGGGTGCGTCTTGGTCCTTACCGGAGACGAGATGATGCGAAGATTCTTGTACTGCGGCCCGGTTACGATGCGGCAAGATGGCGCCTCAATGCTATGTGACAATCCGGTGCGATGCGATAAGATGGCACCCTTGATGCGACGACGTGAAGACAATGCGTGCATGCTCGGCGGCCACGCGGCGAACTCTGTAGCTTTGGAGTCACGACTGGCCCTGTGACACGCTTCTCCGGTGATGGGACAGCGACACGCCTCTCTGGTGATGCGTCGGGTAACAGTTTTGACGAAGGCACGCTTCTCTGGTGATGCGGCGGCAGCAACACGCTTCTCTGGCAATGCAATGGCAACAGCTGCGACAATCTTCTTCTCGATGCATCGTGCTTCCAGCTCCCAGTGACACGCAGGCTTCTGCAGACAGAGTTCCCAGCAAGGAAATTCAGAGGGGAGCTGGTGGTGAAGTCTTTTCTCCTTTAGACTTCAGCAGGAGGCAAGCACAAGTTCAAGCCCTTGGGGTAATATTCTGCAAGATGATGAAATTTCTTTAAAAGCTCCTTCTCCTTTCCTTGGTAATAAAGAAACCACAGGAGGCCAACCCAGCACACTGGCAGGGGGGCTGTCCAAACTACTGAAGCTTCCTTGGTTCTTCTCCTTGACAAAGGTTTGTCTTGTTGTTCCAGAAGTGATTGAAAATCTTGGGGTCTGGGTCCCCATATTTATACTGCAAAATCCTTTGTCCTCTGAAGGCAGAGGGCCCTTTGCCTAGTTCAAACCAGTCCTGGTTTACATAAAAGGGGTGACCCTGTGTCCCTCAGAACCTGGGTAAGCGTGGTTGAGTACAAAGTGGTTCCGTCGGGTAGCGAGAAATTGCTTTAAGGCGTAGTTAATTCAGTTCAATCTATACATAAAGTAAACCCTCTCAGAACAATGTAATCCAAAAATATATTCTCTTTATATTAACAAAAATTCACAATATACAGGAATTACTTCATTCTGCAATAACACAAATTTCAATAAATGATAAAAACAATGCAAATTACATGTGGTGCATGTGACTATCAGTGAGCAAAGTGATCAGTGCATTTAATCCAGTGACACATTTATACAATATATACAGTGAAATTGGAAGGGGGAAAAGGCCAGTATATTCAATTCGTCCTCCAAGGAGACAGGGGTTAATTGTACAAGCTCCTGGAGTTATCTTGACCGGTGATGAGCGTCGACGTTTCGACCCTAAAGCGCCCCAGTCGGTGGTCGCGGCGGGTCTTTATCAAGACAGGGACCGTATATAGGGCAGATCCAGAAATCGCTGCCTGGTGGGTGGCCAAAAGGTCCGACCCCTGGGAAAAGCAAAACGCGGGGAAAGTCCGTTCGTCTGCGTGCGAGTCCTGCCAGCAATGAACGCGGCGGAACACAAAGAGCGTTATTAGAAACCCTTGTGTACGTCCATGCCGTCGGTCCTGGAGTACTTTATTGACAAGACTCCTTCTTTCCTTTCACAGTGTATGCCAGGGACATCAGGCACACCACAGGCGGTGGAGCCATCATTTTGGAGAGAAGACACAGCCCTATTCAGGTCCCAGGTGCAACTCCTCCCACCCATCTACTTGCAGATCTCTCTATTCATCCTTGTGCTGACTCACCCTGTCTCCTGGAATCCTCCAGCCCGTGTCACTCAAACTCCAGACAAGGAATACACAACCTAGCAGAGGCTGACTTGGTTAGTTAATCAAGAAAATACCTACTTTCTAAACGTGGTATTTTCAAACTCAGAATGTTAAAACCAACTTTACTAAAATATGCATTTTATCATTTTGAGTTCAGGCATACTAAACTTGAATTTCTACCTAGTTTCCTGAGTCAGTTAGGATTATAAGATGTTATAATCAAATTGCCCATTCCGGCCTATGGGGAACAGCTAGCCTTGCAATAGTGAAAAACGAAAATGACTATAATTCACTATTAGGACAAGCCACACACATCAGGGCATGTCCTGCCTTATACTTACAATGCACCCTGGCCTTGGGCCTACCTTAGGGGTGTCTGATATGAAGAAAAGGAAAGGTTTAGGGACTGGCAAGTGGGTGCACTTGCCAAGTCAACATGGCAGTACTAGACTGCATATGCGTGTAACAAGAGGGAGAGAGAGGACTAGATAGCTGGTCAACTTAAGCTAGTCCTCTTTGATTAATCACAGTACTAGACTGCACACATGTTCTGCAATGGCAGGCCTGAGACACACTTTACAAGCTGCTTCTGTGGGTGGCACAACCAGTGCTGCAAGCCCACCAGCAGCATTTGATTTACAAGCCCTGGGCACACAAGGTACCCTGTACTAGGGTCTGATATCCCAATCATGGAGTCACTAATCAATACATCAATTTTACATAGGGAGCACTTGCAGTGTGGCACTGAATAGCAGTGGCACAGTGCCCAAAGCATTTAACCAGCAAAACAGAGGAGGCAATCAGTAAAAAATGGAAGGGAGACTCACACCAATGATACCAGGTCTAACAGTTATTATTTAATAACTTAGTGCCATGTTAACCTATGTGGCTGGGGATTTACCATGGGGAAACTGAACTTGGCATTTTCTCCAACACCAGGGCTTATAAAACATCCTTTATAAGGACTCTGCCTATATCTACAGGACACTCCAACCCTGAACACCTAGGGGAGACTTTAGGGGTGCTCAATATACAAAACTTATTGTAGATCCTCACTCCACAGTGCTCCTAGCACAAACGTCAATTTTGGGAAGCACTTTACAACAATGAGGGAAGAGAAATGTGTAATTTCACTATCCCCAAGGCATATAAAACCTCTTTTATAAGGGTCCTCCTTATAAATACCTGACCCCCCCAATTCTAGGACATTTAGGGGAGACCCTGGGGTACCTAATATGCCAAAATATTGTACTTTATACATTTTTAAATGCCCCAAATAACAAAGTCAAGTTTGGGCACAATTTTCAATTTAAAAGCAGTCCTGCAACAACTGACTTCAGTCTCCCTGGAGTGCACACATGCAAGTGCACAAAGGGCTGCTGGCCTCTAAACTGCAATACCCTAGTATATACTACAGACTTAAAGGCAGTTTTAACCCACTGCCCTATTATGGACTAGTGCCTTATAGGGGAGGTCATGCCAATCATAGAGGTACCCTAACCCGTAGTGTTCCCTAGTGTATGTAGGTGTTTGCACTCAATCAATCAATCAATCAGGTCATTTGTAGAGCGCACTACTCACCCGTAGGGTCTCAAGGCGCTGGGAGGGGGGGGGGGTGCCGCTACTGCTCGAACAGCCAGGTCTTGAGCTTCCTCCTGAAGGAGAGGTGGTCTTGGGTCAGGCGCAGATTGGTCGGAAGTGAGTTCCAGGTCTTGGCGGCCAGGTAGGAGAAGGATCTTCCTCCTGTTGTCGCTCTTCGGATGCGGGGGACGGCGGCGAGGGCGTGGTTGGTTGATCTGAGGAGGCGCTTGGGAGTGTAGAAGTTGATCCGGTTGTTGAGGTAGCTCGGGCCTTGGTCGTGTAGGGCTTTGTGCGCGTGGGTGAGGAGCCGGAAGGTGATTCTCTTGTTGACCGGGAGCCAGTGCAGATCTCTCAGGTGTCCGGAGATGTGGCTGCGTCGGGGGATGTCGAGGATGAGTCTCGCCGAGGCGTTCTGGATCCGCTGGAGTCTCTTCTGGAGTTTGGCCGTGGTTCCGGCGTAGAGGGCGTTGCCGTAGTCCAGTCGGCTGGTGACGAGGGCTTGGGTGACCGTCTTCCTCGTCTCGGTGGGGATCCACCGGAAGATCTTACGTAGCATGCGCAGGATGTTGAAGCATGACGAGGAGACGGCGTTGACTTGTCTGGTCATGGAGAGGGAGGAGTCCAGGATGAAGCCCAGGTTGCGTGCGTGGTCCGTCGGTTTGGGTGCGGTGCCCAGGGCGGAGGGCCACCAGGAGTCGTCCCAGGCGGAGGGCGTGGAGCCCAGGATGAGGACCTCCGTCTTGTCTGAGTTCAGTTTCAGGCGGCTGGTCGTCATCCATTCGGCTACGTCTCTCATCCCTTCGTGCAGGTTGGCTCTGGCGGTGGCGGGGTCGTTGGTCAGGGAGAGGATCAGCTGGGTGTCGTCGGCGTAGGAGATGATGTTCAGGTTGTGTTGGCGTGCGATGGCCGCGAGGGGGCTCATGTAGACGTTGAAGAGGGTTGGGCTCAGCGAGGATCCTTGGGGTACGCCGCAGATGACTTTGGTGGCCTCTGACTTGTACGGTGGTAGGCGGACTCTTTGTGTTCTTCCGTCGAGGAAGGAGGTGATCCATTCCAGTGCCTTCTCCTGGATTCCGATGTTGCTGAGGCGCTGTACTAGGGTGCGGTGGCAGACAGTGTCGAAAGCCGCGGAGAGGTCCAGGAGGATGAGGGCCGCTGTTTCTCCGTTGTCCATCAGAGTTCGAAGGTCGTCGGTGGCGGCGATGAGGGCGGTCTCGGTGCTGTGGTTCGCTCGGAAGCCGGACTGTGAGGGGTCGAGGGATCCATTCGTCTCGAGGAAGGCGGCCAGCTGTTTGTTGACGGTCTTCTCGATGACTTTGGCCGGGAACGGGAGGAGCGAGATGGGACGGTAGTTCTTGAGGTCGGTGGGGTCTGCTGTGGGTTTCTTGAGGAGAGCGCTGAGTTCGGCGTGCTTCCAGCTCTCAGGGAAGGTGGCGGAGTCGAAGGAGGTGTTGATGATGTCCCGCAGGTGGGGTGCGAGGACAGCGTCGGCCTTGTTGAAGACGTGGTGAGGGCAGGGGTCAGTCGGAGATCCTGAATGGATGGAGTTCATGGTGCGGATGGTGTCTTCGGTGCTGATCGGAGTCCAGGTGCGGAGGGTGGTGGTGGGTGGCGTCGTTGCGGTTGTGGCTTGCGTTGGTTGGTTGTTGAAGCTGTTGTGTATGTCCGTGATCTTGTTGTGGAAGTAGGACGCGAGGGAGTTGCAGAGGTCTTGCGACGGTGTGATGTCGTTGTTTCCGGCGTTGGGGTTGGAGAGCTCTTTCACGATGTTGAAGAGTTCCTTGCAGTTGTGTGCGTTGTTGTCCAGCCGGTCCTTGTATTCATTTTTCTTGGTGGCGCGGATCAGTTGGTGGTGTTTCCGGGTGGCGAGCTTGAGGGTGGTCATGTTGTCCGTCGTTGGTTCCCTTCTCCAGGCTTTCTCGAGGGCTCGACAGTTCTTCTTGGAGCTCTTGAGTTCGTCGGTGAACCATGGTGTTTTTCTGCTGCAGGATCTGCTGGGCGGGGTCCTTAGAGGGGCGAGTTCGTCCGCGCAGTTGCTGATCCACTTCGTGAGGTTGTCGGCGGCCTGGCTGGGGTTCGCTGAGTTGGCGGGAGGGTGCTGGCTCAGGGAGGCGGTGAGCTGGTCGGCTGTGATCTTGTTCCAGCTTCTTCGAGCAACCTGTTGCTGGCGGTGGTGGATCGTCGTTCTTCTGAAGGTGAAGTGGACGCAGCTGTGGTCCGTCCAGTGGAGTCCTGTTGCGTGGCTGAAGGTGACGTCTTTGCTGGATGAGAAGACGGCGTCGAGTGTGTGTCCGGCGAGGTGGGTGGGGGTGGTCACCAGTTGCTTGAGTCCGAGGTTGTCGAGGTTGTCGAGCAGGGTGGTGGTGTTGCGGTCGTTGTTGTTCTCCAGGTGGAAGTTGAGGTCTCCCAGGAGGATGTAGTCGGCGGAGGGGAGAGCGTGCGGGCTGACGAAGTCGGCGATGTCCTCGCTGAATCGTGTGCGCGGTCCCGGGGGTCGGTAGATCAGGGTGCCTCTGAGGGTGGTCTTCGGGTTGGTGTGGATCTGGAAGTGCAGGTGTTCAGCGGTGGTGAGGGTGTCGTCGGTGTTGGTCGTGATGCGGATGGTGTCTCTGTGGATGATGGCGATGCCTCCTCCGGTCTGGTTGTCGCGGTCCCTCCGGGTGATCTTGTATCCCTCTGGGATGGCGATGGCGATGTCTGGGGCTGAGGAGGCGTTCATCCAGGTCTCGGTGATGAAGGCAACGTCGGGGGCGGTGGTGTCGAGCAGGTTCCAGAGTTCTACGGCATGTCTGTGGACGGAGCGGGTGTTGAGTAGGATGCACTTGAGGTGGGTGCTGCTGGAGTTCGGCTTGTCGGGTGCAGGGAAGGTCCGGATGCAGGTGAACTTGCAGGCGAGGCAGCTGAAGGGTCCGTGGGTGTGCTTCGGGGCGGCTCGGTGACATCCTGGGATGTGGCCGGTGTTGAGTGCGGTGAGGTCGGCGGCGCTGTAGGTTCGTCGGGTCGGCTTCCGTCGGTGGGGGCCAGGGGTCCTGGCGCTGGTCGCGTTCCGGTCGCGGACGGGCGCAGACGGGCTTACCTTTGGCGCGCCTTCGGCGCACAATCGGCGCGCCCGCTGCGCGTCAACGCTGCGCGTTCGCACGGTCGCCATTTAAGGCGAAGTGCGCGGGTGGGCGGAGCAGCTGGGAGGCGGGAGCGGGGAGGGTTACAGAAGGCAAAAAGGGGCGTGGCTAAGCGGCGGTGGCGGGAAGGGAGGGCGGGGGGCGTCGAGGAAGGCGGTAGGCGGACAACAAGGAAGGAGGGCAACACGGAGGAGAAAGCAAGTAGAAAACAGGCACAAATGCACGAAAAAGCGGGGAAAAACAAGGGAAAACAAGTTACAAGACAAGCACAAATTACTGTCAAAAATAGTACAAAAAACCACTCGCAGCGGCGGGAGCCGGCAACGAGGCGGCAGCGAGGCAGAGGCGGCTGGGGGCACACGCAGCAGCTGGTGGCCGTGCGGCGCGGGGGTGTCCCACAAGTGGGTCACACTCACCTGCGTCGCACGGTCGCCATTTAAGGCCAAGTGCGCGGGTGGGCGGAGCAGCTGGGAGGCGGGAGCGGGGAGGGTTACAGAAGGCAAAAAGGGGCGTGGCTAAGCGGCGGTGGCGGGAAGGGAGGGCGGGGGGCGTCGAGGAAGGCGGTAGGCGGACAACAAGGAAGGAGGGCAACACGGAGGAGAAAGCAAGTAGAAAACAGGCACAAATGCACGAAAAAGCGGGGAAAAACAAGGGAAAACAAGTTACAAGACAAGCACAAATTACTGTCAAAAATAGTACAAAAAACCACTCGCAGCGGCGGGAGCCGGCAACGAGGCGGCAGCGAGGCAGAGGCGGCTGGGGGCACACGCAGCAGCTGGTGGCCGTGCGGCGCGGGGGTGTCCCACAAGTGGGTCACACTCACCTGCGTCGCACGGTCGCCATTTAAGGCCAAGTGCGCGGGTGGGCGGAGCAGCTGGGAGGCGGGAGCGGGGAGGGTTACAGAAGGCAAAAAGGGGCGTGGCTAAGCGGCGGTGGCGGGAAGGGAGGGCGGGGGGCGTCGAGGAAGGCGGTAGGCGGACAACAAGGAAGGAGGGCAACACGGAGGAGAAAGCAAGTAGAAAACAGGCACAAATGCACGAAAAAGCGGGGAAAAACAAGGGAAAACAAGTTACAAGACAAGCACAAATTACTGTCAAAAATAGTACAAAAAACCACTCGCAGCGGCGGGAGCCGGCAACGAGGCGGCAGCGAGGCAGAGGCGGCTGGGGGCACACGCAGCAGCTGGTGGCCGTGCGGCGCGGCGCGGGGGTGTCCCACAAGTGGGTGCACTGAATTCTAAGTGTGTTTTTAGCATAGCACTGGCCCTGGTTAGGCAGAGCCCAAGGACAGTCATAGTCAGTTACCACCAGTACCAGTCAGCAAAAAATAGGGGTGCCCAGGGCACAGGATGACTTTGAAACACTCTCCTTGACTATTTGATGTTACTTAGATCCCCTGAGTGGTAAACATGTTATTCATATATAATTCTATATGCTTTACTTTAGGGGAGCACAGGGCCGGACTGGTGCTTTCCGGCACCGGGCAATCCCCCGGTCGGCTGGAGGGGGGTGGGGGCCGGTTTTGAATCAGGGGGCCGGTTTTGTGGATGGGGGCCGATTTTCGGTCCGACCATCACAGCGTCACTCACTTCAGAGAGAAGAAGAGAAGTCACCAGGTGTCGTGTGACTTGTATCTGAGACTCTAGTCTCTTAGTCTCAGACTTCCAAGTTCGAAGCAGGCCTGCCGCCGGTGCCCATATTAATACTACTAGCGCCAGCAGCAAGCCTGATTGACCGGCGGTGACCGTTTGCACACTGTCTGCAAGTGCAACCTAAAGAAACGTCAGGAGGAGGAGGGAGGTGCCTGCGCAGCGCGCAGAATTATGCCCTGCCTCCTCCGGCGCGTCTGCGCGCCTCTCTAGGGTGCGGCTGATGTTCCGCATGTGCAGGGCAATTAAAACTGTGCAGTCTGCCCTACAGGTTGCAGCCAGCATCACAAGTGACGAGAGCGAGAGGACCGGAGCGGCCATAATTTAATTATTGTACTGGCTAGCCCGCCAAGTAGCCCCCCTGTGTCTGCCACCAACAGCAGGAGCCGTGAGTAAGTGTTTCCGCCCTGGCCCCGGTACCAAATCAATTAATCATTATCATGACTCATAAATGATTGTCTTAATGTCTTGTCTTCACAAACAGTTGGCGGGCGGGCAGGGCATCGCGCAGTGGTGGTGGTCTGGAGTCTGGACGGAGGGAGATTCCAATCAGGCCTGATTCCAATCCGACCGCGTAACCAGTGTGTAACATACAGAGCTGGCCTGTGCATATACTGACCGTAAATGCACAGCACAGCTCTGTATGTTACATGAGGCCTCTCGTCAGCTAGAGCCTTGTTCAGCCTTGCCCTTGCTTGCTTGCTTCAATGAGCTGAGCTTAGTTACCCACAACATCCTCTGGATGAGGCAACGCTTATGCTTCCATCGTCTTCTCCGGGCCGCCCTCCCTGGTCTTACTGTTCTGTTCTCCAGCTCTGACGCAAGCCCTGCCCTTGGCTGCAGAGGTGTTTCAAAGTACGGGAGGAACATCTACTGCGGAGTGCTGCCTGGAACTGGGCACAACAGATGTGAAACACTCTGCAGACTCGGCCGTTCAGTCTTCTAATGCTGTACAATCAGTACCAATAAATCGGAAGTTAACAAAATCTAGCGCCTAGAGGGAATCGAGTTTGCAGTGATTCCTGTGAAATTAGCATGTGACGATTGGCTGAGGTCTATGCCCGCAGTACAGGAATTCACCAGTGTTTCTTACAGAGTGGAACCGTGATTTAAACAGTGACAAAACAGAATTCAATTAATCCAAACAATATTAAGGATGTTTAAGGAGTGCAAACGTTAAGGCTGCGTTTAGTGTTATTCAAACAGCCTGTCCACGTAGGAAAAAGCACATGCTTTTATTTCTGCAAGAATATAAATATATATTTTTTCCTTTGTTTCATAAATAATTATCTTTTTCACAGCAGGATGTGACCCAAGAATGAAGTAGGAGCGTACACTAGTTACAACAGAGTACTCCCATTTTCAACATTCTCTCATCTCTGGACACACTCGAGTTCCCTACAGCGAGACAGAAAGGTACAGTCTAGCGGCTACATTGTGGACCGCAGGACAGGGACGCTTGCGCTCTATCAGCTGCTTCCACACTTCACATTTTCACAAGCAATTTGTGCTAATGGTCAGATTACTTTACCCTCTGTGCCTTGTTTCATTAATTGTAAATAGTTAGATACCACAACCAGAAACGCTTAGAAACGGGCCGAATCTAGTACTGTGCGCTATGTGAATACTTCCACGTCTGAAACCCAGAATTAAAGTGGACAGGTTGCTCGTGTACAAAGCAGCAGACGGTAACCCAGCCTAATGAAGTATGGTTCTCAGCTCCGAAAACAGTAACCGGGTGCCCGCAAGTCACATGATCGCCTCAATTTGGTTCTGAAAGTGCTCTCCTAAATCCTAAGGACTTAACTAGGGATAAGACATTTTTATGACGTGCTTGCCTCTGAGCGCTTGATAATGACAAACATGTACAAACAAAACAGTAACCCTCAGATTGATATCCACTCGCACAATACAACCCCTCAATACATCTGTGCCCTGCCAAACCACCGCCATCCGTATTCACTATTCACACCTGCCCCATCCCCTGCACTTACCGCGCCAGCCTCCTTCATGATGAATGATCCTCTTAACCTGCATGATGCGGGCTCCGGGGATGCGACGCTTCTTGTCGGGGCTCATGCTACCAATCTGACTTACAGCAGCTGAAGACGGCCTAATGTGTAGAACTGTTGAGATACTTCATATAAAACAACAACCTACAATGGTTCTGTGCTGTGTTGCTACCTCGACGGTCACTACATCAACCAGTCTGTTAATGATATCGAAATGATCATAATTTTGACAAGGCCGCTGCCTCGACCTCCCTTGATGATACCTGCGGACTTGATAATTCTCGTCTCGGTGCCTACTCTAACCAGGGATCACACTCGGCAACTCTGGGCATTAAGCTTGCCTCATCTCTACAACGGCCCCCCACAGACGCTGGGGATGCCTGGTTTCACCTTGGAGATACCCAGAAGGGACAATCTCACAGGGAAAGCCAGGACGGGTTCCCCAGCGGTCTTCAGCGCCAGGACGCTTACGGGCAGCAGTGCGCTTTACAAGTCCCACACATTTACATTTACATTTACCTGTCACCTGACAATTTAAGTGATACTATCTACATCTTCACTAAACGTATCTAAGATGGAAAAATATAGAGACAATCTCGCCTATGAGAGGTATTGGCTTTCTCAACGTTGTTTATCCATGTCACACAGCAGCGTGGCTGCAGGGCAGCATGACTGAAAGTAAAAAGAAAATAAAGCAATATGACATTGTGCTTTTATTTTTGTGAGAGATAGGGCAGGAAGAGAGACAACATCAGGGAGGAAGGATGAGCATGGAGGGCAGCACAGACCATGCAGGGTGTGAGAAAAGAGTGATATGATACAGGCAGCAGCGTCAGCGTTATAGTGGTTTTTTTTGTTATTGTGGGTGGAGGAGCAAAACAGACAACGGAGGAGCAGACACAACATGGACAATGGAGGTAGAGCGGGTTATTATGGCTAATGTGCAACAGAGAGAGGGCAGGTGAGGGGTTGAGACATGGACAACAGAGTGCAGTGGCAACACAGAAAATAGATAGGCAACACAACAATCAGAGTGGAGGGTGTGTTGGGGTCAATACGGAGAACAAGGGGGTGGTGGGTGGAGGGCAAGCAACACAGACTGAGACAACTGAGGGAGGGTGGACTGGCGCAGCATGGACAATGAAGGGAGTCAGGTGGGATGAGCAAGGACATTGGCGGGCGAGCAGGTTAGGGCAACATAGGCAGTGGACAGAGGGCGGGTGGGAGGTCAACACAAATAATGGAGGAAGGGCAGGTGCACACATAATAAAAATAACAAAATGTAAAGTTTTAAAATAGTACATAAAACAGCTAGTGATCCAATCGATTTTTTTAGCATCGGTTCAACTATGAAATAAGACCTGTACCATTGCTGATCCATCCCAATATATGATCTGTGCAAATCACAACCCTGGGTTGTGTTACAAAATGGTACGTACATATCAAATGTCCCAGAGCAATTTTTAAACATCGGAGCAACCATAAAATAGGATCTAAACCAGTGCAGGCCCCCCTCAATATAGAATCTGTGCAAATCCCAACCATAGGTTATGTGCAAATAACAGAGAATACTAGAACAATTACTTCATGAATTTCATAAGATTTGAAAAGATTGAAAAGAAAGTTATAATATTTTGAGAGAATTAAAAGATGTTTAATAGGGTGAGCGTAATCTCTAAACTACTGCTTGTCAAATTTTGCTTGTCTTGTACCAGACAGCCTGTAAAACCTTGCTCACAGCAAATACAGTTGTGGGGGAAGTGTTGCTTTTTAAAATGACGTGAGCCAAATGAGAGGGGGTATACAATATTGGTCCCAGAGCTCCGACCTCCAGCTAACAAATTGTCACCACTGTGCACCAGACGCTCTTAGTCACAGAGCTCCTTCAGCTGCAAATATGCCACCACCGTGCACCAGACTCTCTGGATCTCCAACAAGGAGGTGAACAACTCCCACCTCTCACCAGCAGTGACTACTGTCTGCCACACTGTTGGCAGTTTCATGGCAGAAGCGCGGGTGGCAAATAGCTCAAAGAGGTAATTGGGGAGCCGGCCCCTTTGCTCAATCCAGGGCCACTGTCTGGCCACGGGAGGTCAAAACAAGGCTCTAGACTGTCACATATCCCCAAGCAGCACCAGGTGCGGGCCAAAGTCACTGAGTTGTGCGCTCAGCTCAGGAATGGGTAGCTCATTGAAGCAAGGCTGAACAAGGCGCTAGCAGGCGTGACATGGCTATCATGTCCCCTTCGTCATTAGGCCTTCGCTGAGGCTGTGAATTATGGCGCGGCACCTCATATAACTGTGAGTGTATTTATTGCAATCCATTCTGTTCCTTAATAAAGATATTGATTTGTTAACAACTAAACTGCAATATGGCTAATACATCACCTGAGCGTGTAATAAGTGTGATTGTAGACTGCGCAGGAGGGGCGAGGAAGGGATAGAAAGAGCCAGGGGGGTGGGGACTGGGAGGGGACAAAAAAGAGTGGGAAATGTACACAACGAATATACATTCCTCGTGGGAAGGAGCCTGCCTGAAAAGAAGCAGTGGCGTAGCTAGGGGGGTGGTACAACACCCCGGGCGGCACGCGTTTTGGGGGCAGCGGCCTCCCTCATCTATCATCTGCCGGCAGTCTCGGGGTGGCAACACCCCGCTCCTCAATGCGTTTGCCACGAGGGGGCGGCAAAGGGCGAAAATGCTCGCCATTATGTACACACATAGCTGTGCATATACGGAGGGGGCCCTCCTGTGAGAGGCTTAGCTGAGCGCACAACTCAGGCTGAGGGGCTCGGACCCCCTCCGTATATGCACAGCTATGTGTGTACATGCTGATGACAGGACCGTCGCGGATGCAGGCAATAAATCAAAAATTTGTAATTATGATGATGAATCAATCATTATCATGATTACAATTTTTGCTTTGGTGCACATGGGGCCGGCAGGCCGCGATTAAAGTAGGAGAACTGAACTAAGCTAATGCAGCAGGTTGGCTGGCTGTTTTGTTTGTTCTCCTACTTTAATCACGGCCTAGGCATGGGTTGGATTAATATTAGTGATCAGCAATTGCTGTAACTTTGAGGGATTGGGCATGGAATCTGTAGGCTGCACTGAGCTATTTTTGCTCTTAGTTTGAGAAACTATTCAATGAGATGCAGACACACTTTATTGTTGTAAATCACTGGCAGAGCCAGAAAGCCCATCTTTGTAGTACAACTGTACACGGTGCATCCTGCAAACCTGAACCCATGGTGTCCATTGAAATTGCCATATCATGTGCCTTAGTGATAACTCCTAACAGTGAAATCTACTTATTTTTGACTAAAACCACAGTTGTGTTTAAACCATGGAGTTAATCGTATGATCACACATTTGTTTGCACTTTGAGGACCAAAGGAAAGTGATGCTGACAAACGTGATGTAAAAAAAGTTGTCTCTTCCTTTGGATCTGCTGCAGTTTACATCAAGTTTTGAAATGCTGACTCAGAGGCGTCCAAGTTTGGTCCAGGAAGGCTGGATCCTTAGCTGGTGTTGGGATAAACACAGACTGTGTAATGTGTTCCATTTCAGACTCGGTGGATGTGCATTTATCTCATGTCCATAACCTTAAAACGTCTCCATGACTATGGACCTTTTGGTTTAAGTGTTGCCTGCTGTCAATATTGTGACGTACACTACAGGTAGCACAGTCGTGCTCTGTCTGGCATGCATGTTGCCCCATAGATGGCTGAAGCTGAGCCAGTCGGGGGTGTAGAGATGAAAGGAAGAAGAAAAGACAAATGCGGACAGAAAAGGGAACAGTGTGATCTTTCTCTCTCTCTCTTATCTCTTTCTCTCTCTCTCTATCTCTCTCTATCGCTCTTTCTTTCTCGCGCCCCCTCTCTTTCGCCCTCCTTCTCCCTCCCACTCTTTCTTTCTCTTGCCCCCTCTCCCTCCCTTTCTCTCTCTCCCTCTCTTGCTCCCTCCCTCTCTCTCGCTCTCTCCCTCTCTCTCTATTTCTCCATCCCTCTCTCTCCCTCACGCGCTCTCTATTTATCCCTCTCAATCTCTCGCCATACCTATCCCTCTCTCGCCCTCTCACTCTCTCCCCCTCCCTCTATGTTGTTTGGGCTTTCTGTCTCCCAAATTTTATTGGGAGGGAGAAGTTCAACCCCCCAAACTCCCCCTAGTGGTTGCTCACGGCGCTTGCTCGCTACACACCATGTGGGGGCTGGTCTCACTTTTACTTTGTTCTCTCTGATTCACTACTTGTGTCTATTTTTGGTGCTCTCTGGAAGAATGCCTATGGGTACATATGACTGGGTGGGTAACCTGATGTTCTTTAAGGTCATCATCTACTGTTTACTGTGCTTTGAAAGTTGATACAACTTGAATATGTAATGAAAAATGCGCTGTAAAATTCACCATTTTGGTCTGTCGTTTTCCAAAAATTTCGTGGGGGGAGAACCCCCCCAAACCCCCCTAATGGCCCTCGGGCTCGCTCGCTGCGCATGCTCGCTACGCGCCGGACGCAGGCTGGCTCACTATGCACCGGACGGGGGCTGGTCTGGAAAAATTTGCCAGGGCTGCTTTCAGTTCCCAGTCCGGCCCTGGGGGAGCATAACACAGTGCTCTGTTCTTGCAATGAAATACCTAATCTCCCCCACTTGAAAGTAGGTTTAGCTTTTGTTGATGACAAAGAGATAGCATCTTTTCACCCTCCCAATTGTTTTTTTAATAACATATCCGCCTCACCACCAAACCATAAGGCGCTTGGAATCAATTACACCTGCACAGTGCACCAGTCTATGAATGTACCGTATCACCTTTTTTTTCTCAAAAATAAAGTATACATGAGAAAAATCTGTACTTTTAAGAAAGACATTTGCTTTTTGTGCAAACTATACAAAAAAACTTTGACCACATTCCTCATCTCTCTCTCCTTAATAGAATCTAAATCAGGGGCTGTATTACAGAGAGTGCCTTGGGGGAACAACATATTTACAACAAGGGGTGGTGATGGACAGAGTCTCTGAATTAAGCAGAATACTCTCACCCAGTCAAGAGATCAGGGCTAAATCCAACACCGTTTTTTAGCTCATTGCACCATCCCAGTTTCAGAACCTGGCTGTATGCAAACAACAGGCATTTGCAACGGCTTTGTGGGCCCCCGGGGGCACTTTGGTATTACAGAAGGGGCCACAGACGCTTGTGCGGCCCTTTCTCTGATAGCGATAGCGCTGGTGCACATAAAGCGCCAGAGCTATCTTCATGGGGCGATCCCTCATTTGCATGGAGGTGTGCCCCATGCAAATGAGGGAATTGCACCCTCACAGTATTACAGATGCAGGCGCAGAGGCAAAGAAGCTGACTGCACCCGCCTGCAAGGGGAGCTCTAATTTCCCTTCAAAGTGCAGGCAGGTTGCCGCCTGCACCGTGAAATACAGAGCAGCTGCTTCAGTCTCTCTGTAATTCACTTGAATGTGCTGCCCCCAGAGCAGCACGAGTTTGCGGCTGCCCTGTGGGCAGGACATTTTATGTAATAGGGCACCATTTCTCAGTTTGCGCCCAGTGCACCTGTTTTGCGGTGTGCTAGGGGACTAGAGAAAAAGTGCGCCCTAATACATAATATAGCCGCTGGTGTTACACTATTGATAGAAATAGGTATCATCTGTCTGTGTACTAGAGGCAAAAAGAACACCTTATTTTACAATAATGCAGATTGCAGAATTTATTCCAAAGATTAAAGAAGGATCTCCCCGCGACCCATGCCCCCAAAGATTGTTCACTTGGTTCTGGAAGTTATATGCACGTCATTTATCTGTCATCTTCTCTATCATGTTTAATACAGGTATTTTACCGGTCTCTTGGACGTGAGCTTCAGTGCTTCCTCGTGTAAAAAAGCCCAATCCTAATATTCTGAATCCAAACAGCTATTGGCCTTTTGCTTGGCTCCCATACCCGGCCAAACTGGTAGAAAAAATCATAAATATCTAACTTTCCTCCTTTATTGAGAATAATCATCTTTTGGATGATACGCAGTTCGGTTTTAGAGAAAATCATAATACCGAAACTGCTCTGATTACAGCTATGGAGGAAATTAGAGAATACCTAGACTGAGGGGGCACTGCGGTCCTTATCCTGCTAGATCTTTTAGCAGCTTTCGATACGATCAACCACAAGATATTGGTTGACGGTATGCAGGATCTTGGGATTGGAGACACAGCCCAGTCCCTACAAAAATCTTTCGTCAAGTGACGCTGACAAGTAGTGTCGTTGGGAGAATTTAATTTAGATCCACACTTCTTACCTTGCGGACTTCCACAGGGCTCTTTCCTATCCCCTACCCTAATTATTCTTTATGTTACACCTCCTGCCTCGCTAGTAAAATCCTTTGCCTGTCACAGGCGTCATACACAAATAATAGTCGCACTCGCAAAAAGTGTAAACCATTCTGGTAGCACTTTCAGCAACTATATAAGTGCTGTCAGCACATGGATGGATAGTATTTACCTTAAACTAAACCTCACAAAAACAGAGGTCATACTGTTCGGCAATGATCTGTACATTTGGTGGCCGAACTGATGCCCATCTGATCTGGGCACTCCACCAATACCAAGTTCAAAAGTAAAGAATTTAGGGATTTTTATGGATAGGGTGCTCAGATATAAGGACCACGTCAACAAGGTCACCTTCTCCTTCGAATAAGACCATCAAAAACATCGAAAAAGGTCTTCCAGCAGATCTCTTCAAATCTGTAGTTATTGCCTTGGTTCTATCACAATTGGACGCCTGTAATGGTCTATATGTAGACATTCCAAAAGGTCCACTTAAGAAACTACAAATTCTTCAAAATGTGGAAGCACGATTCCTACAAAAAATTAAAAAATCTCAGTTGGCTAGATAAGTCATCAATCAACTGTATTGGCTCCCAGTTGGCCATCATATCACTTTTAAGGCACTTTGTCTAGCCTACAAGGCCCTGTACGGTAAAGCCACATTTTACTTTAAGAAAAACCTGGAACGGTATGTACCTGGTAGAACCTTCTATTCCAGTGTAGCTGGATTCATAAAGGTTGCTAATTTCAAACGTGCCACTTGGGGTGCAAGAAGCTTTTTCAGATCTACGGCTCTACAATGGATCTGTCTTCCACTTGAATTGAAAACGACGTATTCACTCTTTGTTTTCAGGATACAACTTAAAAGCTGGGGTTTTAACCAGTCACAATATAGTACCCATTTTCAGGACTCTTATGTTTTGCATAGCGCCAAGAAGCCTCCGGGCAGTTGCGTGCTTTAGAAGTCGTATCATTCATTCATTCACTGAAGCGTATTCCATGTGATTTTTTTCTGTAATTAGAGAAATACTTTCCTATACCCTGCTCCTATGTGAGTGTAATTTCAAGTACAGTAGAATGGGGAAACTGACAGCTTGTCGATGTGTTCCATAGTAAAACCAAGGGACCTCGTTGTGAGTGGCCTAGTAAATAGACCAGATTTTCCCCACCCCTGGAATCAACAACAACGAGGGTTCTGGTAACTCGGATGGTATGGAAAATACAGCCTATTGCAAGATGGACTAGGAGGGTCCCTAAGAAATAAGGAATAACAAGAGGAATTAGTCATTCAGATCCATTGCCCCGGAAATTTCTCACGCAGGGGTTTTAGCTTGTTTTTGTAAAAGTGAAAAGAAAGGTGATCCCGGTGGTCTCATAATTCTAATAAGTGTTGTCACCGGCCCCACTGGGATTAAGCAGCTACAGGTAATGGAGGCCTGAGTGTCACACCGCAGTGCAGCCACAAGCCTTAAGCTAGCATCAAACAAACAACCACTGGAGGGAAATGAGGGTAAATAGGGCAACATTATTTCATAAAATACTTCCTTCAAACTGCTGCATCATGATATAGGTCGATATAAGGATTGAAAGACAGAACAGAAATGTGTTTTCAGAAGATGTCTATGGAGAGAAAAAATATTTATTGTCCATTTATGGAAGGGCTGTTTATTTACTCAAACAGGTTAACCATAAATCCATGTACGAAGTTTAGAGTACTTCAAGTACTCGAAGCTCAAGAGTGTGAACTCTGAAAACATGATGCCCGGTATTTGTATTACACAATGTTCGTTCCATGAACAAAATGCAGCACTCTTGCCTATTGTCCACTTGCCTAAGTGGTCATATCTTTTTGTTGCATCATTGCCAAAATAAATATTTATACCTGGGCTTTGCAAAAGTGTTTGGCAAACCTTCTTATGTACCTAGGGAAAGTGTTTGCTGTTGCTCTGGACACTTCTGTTTGAGGGTCCCGTTCTTCGGTGGTAGAAAGAATGGCAAGTCGTTCTCAAGGTACATACAATCAGGAGTTTTCTGAACTTTAAAAAAAAAAACATTTTTTTTAATGTAGGAGTCTTTTGTTGACATTATACGTTTGGAAACTAAGTAAACTGACCAAAAGATTGAGCAAAATAAACTTCCAGCCTCATTTAAAGTGGCATCCTGTTCAGTAGCCATAATGATTTAGAATAAAAGCAGGGTCGAGCTGTCATTAGGAGTGCCCTGTTTTATTACAATCCCTCTTTCCCTTTCTATTTCTGCAGGGATTGCCATTCTAAGTAGACCCGACCTTACCACACAGAGTTCCTATCAGATACGATAACGTCCACACACCAGGATACATTTCACAGATCCAACCTTCCGAAATGTGTTCAGGTAAAAAAGATCTGCACATACCTGCACACACAGATTCTGGTATGGCCGAGATCAGGGCCTACCCTTACTGTTACTCTTGGACTGCAGTGCAGGGAGTTGGTGGATAAAAAGGGGTAGGAGAGAGGTGACACATTAACCTGAGACTCCTCAGCCATGCTGCAAGTCAGCAATTTCAGTGGAGAGGACACGCACAGCCAGTGGCTGGAGCTGAAGGGGGCATCCGGGATGCAGGCAGGAGCTGGTCTGTAGAGGTCTCTGCACCGCCAAACCCCATCTGGCCAGATCCCATGAACACAGGTGCCTGTGAACGAGTGAATCCTTCTTCAAACGAGCCCTAGGATTCTTACAAGCCATTAACATCCCCGCTCTCCCTTGATCTGATCAGTAAGCTGGTTTTCAAAAATCCTGTTATTAATTTTGCATGCACCCACAATAGATGTCAATTCGCCAGCACATGCCTTAACAGTCCCAGTTTAACTACTGTGTGAGTGCTGGCATATGCCTGAGCGCATCTTTAAAGATAAGTGTGCAGGACATGTCCAGGTTCCACTCCTGAGGCTGAAGAGGAAGAGGGTGGCCATCAGAAGAGAACTGACATGGTCTGGATTTAAGTATCCTTGATGCACCACACACACACATTAAATGAAAGTACTCCTTTATCTCCTTGCTGAATCCAGTCCCCCCTCTATCTAGATATATCCTTCTCGAAATATCTGGTCATAAGGGCCCTTGTTAGAAGCACTACTGAGACACTGTTATTATCACTAAAATGGATGTGCATGGTGTCAAATGCCAATTCCCTGATCCTGACGCCTTTGTGCCATAAATTATTTTTGGCACACCACTGTAGCAACTGCTCTCCCCTTTTTCGTGTATTTTCTTTTTTTGGCACAACTATTTTATAGTCTTCCTCACTATCCCCATTTGCAACATCCTTAACAGCGTTAGATCTATGTTGCCTCCCTTTATCTCTTTTTCATTTTAACTATTTTTATTGAATTAAAGCAGTGCAGAGTCATTATTACAATACCATCACGATATTTAAGGATCACTTAATACATACAGTTGTTATTATTACAGTATATGCGTCAGCCAACCAGGGGGTCCACGAGCCGGGTCCGTCCCATTGCCGTGTCTGCTGTTGGAGAACTGCAGATTTCACCTCTAAAGGTGTTCCACCCTCCCCATTTCTCGTCCCATTTCTTAGGGCAGCCGCGTAGTTTATAGACCTCTTTCTCTGCAATCATGCACCTGTCCATTTCTGCCACCCATCTGATTGTCAATGGCCTCATGTTGGATCACCACTGTATCGCAATTGCCCTCTTCACAATCAGGTACCCTAATGCAACCCATTGCTCCTCCATGTCTGTTAAATCCGTGGCCTCCCAAATATTCAAGAGCCCCAGCCGAGGTGATAGTGAAATCTGTTTACCTAGCGTATCTTTCATTTTGTCGGTCGCCCTCTTCCACAGGGGCTGTATATGTGGACAGTCCCACAGGATGTGGTAGAATGTACCTATCAGGCCACATCACTTCAGGCATAATTCATCAGGACATCTGCCGATCTTGGCCAGGAGTACTCCGGACATGTAGGATCTATTTAATATTTTCAGCTGTATCAGGCGAAAATGTTGATTTATCGCCGTCTCCCTGGGGGACATCCGCGCAGTCTGTTATCTCTTTTTCTTGTTTCCATGCACGTCTTCTATTTTAGGGCCTGATTACGATCTTGGCAGATGGGATACTCCCTCACAAACATGACATGTTACGCCATATTACAAGTTTCATTATATCCTATGAAACATGGGAAACGGCAGACAGGATATCCGTCATATTTGTTACGGAGTATCCCATCCGCCAAGATCACAATCAGGCACTTGAAGCAAAGTATAGACTTGTGATTCCACTTCTTAATCCTTCCGTTTATATCTTTAGAATGTAACCAATGTTCTCATGTATCATTTATATCCTCAGATCCCCCAAGTTACATTAGCACGCAGGTTGAGGTGACTTCCCTTGCTCAGTTTACACTGATTGGCCAGATCCCTTTCGCTTTTGCTCATAATTTGTGCTTACCATGAAATACACTAAAAGAGCATTTGAAGACTGCTTTCCCCTTTCCTTACACACAATGGTTAAAGAGATAGGTCAGAGGCACAAATTTAAGAATTGTATTAGTGTGATTTTCCTGGTTCTTGTACATTTTAATGTGCATCATGTTTGCCTGATGTTCCCATGTCCCTCATTGTTCCACTTTTCACTTCACTTACAATAGTCTGCATAGGACCGACAGCTTTACAGACACGTAAAAAACATAACGGACCCAGGCCCGGATTTAGGTTGTATTCAACATCATTTATGTGTGTATTTTTATTCGATTTATGATTGAGCATTTGATTGATGAACTGCCATTGTTTTCATTTTACACACTTTTTTTATATGTCAGCATTTTTAGATCCTTTTTAGGTTTCGCCTGTCGAAAGCTGCGCAAGCAGGCGAAATCTAATGTTAGAACAGTATGGGGGACTTGAACACGCCCCTTCTTCCATTGACTAGCTCCATAAATGGAGGCTAGCCATTGGAAGAGATCGTTGTCAATCACTTTTTCCCGGTCAGAACGCGAATCGTGGGCGTTTCTGACTCTTTTTTTAAGTCCCGCCCGTTGTTGCCGTGTGTCCAGGCCGCGCTGTGATTGGCTGCCGGCCCGGGACACCCCCGTGACGTCATTCCCCGGGCCGCGCTGTGATTGGCTGCCGGCCCGGGACCTGACTTGTCTCTCTTTTTCTTTCACTCCCCTCCCATCCCATTTTAAATCTAGCTTCCATAATTAATGTATTTCAGCAATTGGAGCAATAGTCACAGAAATATAGTGGCACTTAAAGTACCCATCAGGATCGTGTCATAGCATTAAATCTGACACTGGCCAATGGAAATAATAGCAGATATGAATACGTCATTGTGCGTGCAAACAGTCCCTGTTATACCATCACCTTTTCGTGCCGTCAAAATCTCGTCTGACATAATTTTACTGAATATCAATCAAAAATAGCGTGCCTGGACAAACGCATATGATAATTACGCAGTGATAAAACGTGTCAGAGAGAGAGAGGCTGCCTGACCATGAAAAGAATGGCCAGAGCGGACCGGAACGTCACAACACTGTGAGAAGTGTTCCTTTATGGACCTGGGCTGATCTGACATTAGTACCAGGAGAAATACAGCTGTACATCAAAATGATGGCCCACGGAGGAATACTTCCGCCAACCCTGTACTTTGCCGAGAAGCATACTGTACGGCTGCCCTCAAAAAGGAATACCCGGGTTAGGCTGATCTGAGGGAGTTACTAAAAGTGTATTTACGGTACCACATTCACACGATCCCTGCCCCGAGTCAAAGTTAATGCCGTTCTCACTTCCAAATGAGGCATGTGCGTTCAGTGCTGACTTGCCTGTCTGAGAACTAGTGCTGTGATTAAGGCAAGCTTGATTACTTGGAAATCTCTTCGTGAAAATTCCGCGCGCCTTCTCCTCCTGTTATCCGTGGCACCCCGCCACTAATCCATGATAAGATCTTTCTGTGCTCGACCAGCGCCCTGACTCTTTGCCGTATTTTGTAATCAGACCGCAGCTTAGACACCCCCACCTACTGTTTTAATTATCCGGTCAGCTGCGCACGTGGTTGAAGATGTTTTGATGTATGGCCCTTCAGCTGGCAGCCGAGTGCTGTTTATTGCGTGGACATCCTTTAATTTTCGTGAATCGATTAATTTCGCGGGTCTACCTTCCCATACAAGCTTGTGTCTGTTTATTCTGCGGTGCTCATATTAACTGTTGTCGCTATTAGAATTCAGAGACAGTAGCTGTCGATAAGGTTGTTGCCTAATAGATTTACCATTGGCTACATCAATATGATATTAAGTCACTTTTGTTTTACCTCAGACATGTGTAAATAATCAAGAAAGCTCATTAATTAACTGCAGAATTATTTTTTCCCCACTTGCAACGTTTAGAATTGACAAGATAATGAGCCCATCAAGGTTACATTTTTGTGGCACTGAGCCTTTCGGAAAGTATTGCATGAATTTTCAGACACTATAGGGGACATTTCATTTCAATAATCGTTTGGACAAAAATGTTTTTTTTTCCACCTTATTAATCTTAAAGCTCATCTTAGTTTTCATGTTTTGGGTTACTCGTCAATAGTGTTTTTAGGTTTCGCCTGTCGAAAGCTGCGCACTGCGCAGATTTTCGCGCAGGCGAAATCTTATGTCTACAGTATGTGTGTGTTGTCCCGCCACTCTGTTCCATTGGCTAGCTCCATAAATGGAGGCTAGCCATTGGAACAGAGATCTGTCCGTCAATGCCTGAGCAGATTCGTGGTCGTTCCCGAGAATTTTAGGCTTTTGCCCACGTCATGCGGCGGTGGGCGGTGTTTTTTTTTTTTTTAAAGCTTTGTTTTGACCACACTTCCAAAATGTCGTTTTCAGGGGTGGGTTGCGCGATGTCCCGCTGTCCGTTCCAGCCCCCCCTCCCGCTGTCCGTGTGCCCGTTCCCGCCCCCCTCCCGCTGTCTGTTCCCACCCCCCCTCCCGCTGTCCGTGTGCCCGTAGGTGCTTGTTCTTATTCTTATCCTGGCCTCTTCTCGTTTCCCTTTTGCATTTTCTAATACTCCTCCTCTCCTCGCGTGCAGTCCTGTGAATTATTTCTTCCTTTCTTCGCCCACTACATTTTCAACTTGTAATTATTACTTTTTCCTCCGTGTTTTAAAAAAAATATTTTCTTTGTTTTTAATTCGCCGTATTTGTTTGCCTTAGAATAATGTTCCACCAGTCTACTATATATTTCTTTGTCGCTCATCCCCCGGTCTGTTATCTCATTGGCTGTTCCTTGCCCCTTTCCCTGGTTTTGCTAACCGGTGTTGCTAACTAAATCCCCCTCCCCCCCCGCCCCTTGCCCCTTTCCCTGGTTTTGCTAACCGGTGTTGCTAACTCCCCCCCCCCCCGCACTCCCTCCTCGTGTTTAGCACGTTTCTTTGACCATTGCTTAGTTTGTTTGTTGTGTCACGCGTGCCAATCAAGAGCGCTCCTTCTTTCTGCCCCTCACCACCCTCCCCCTAGCCCCTCGACCCAGGGCCATTCACAAGCTGCTGCCCCTGCGCAGTCTTATTGCATGAAGCCTATCTGAGGAGGCAAGAGGCTGCTGGCGAGCTGCCCGGAGTGGCGGCGGAGGGCGAGCCTAGCCCATGTCTGTCGAGGGCCCGGCCCGGCATGCTCTCGCACAGGCCTAGCACTGGCTCTCTGACGCGGAGTTGAGGCCTGGTCCGGCAGCTGCGCTCCGGGTGCTTGTCGGTTTAAAAGGGGACTGAGGGGTGCAAGCGGTAGAGCCTGGGGTGAGCCGCACAAGCATCGTAGCTCTCAGCCCGGCTCTCTGACGCGGAGTTGAGGCCTGCTCCGGTAGCTGCACCTCGGGTGTCTTCAGTTTAAAAAGTGTCAGGAAGGTGCAAGCGGTCGTGTCTGCTGGCCTGGGGTGTGGGAGGAGTTTGACTTGTCTTGAGTCGTCAGGTTGCACTTGGCCCCCTCTCCGCAATCCGCTCCGCTTCCGGGCTTAGCTGTTGGTGGGAAGATTAGTTTGTGAGGATGTGATGAAGGTAGAATTAACAACCCTCCGCCGAGCGTCAGAGATCAGCTCTGACCTCGGAGCCGATAGTATCAGAAGACGAAGGTTCTCTTGTGGGGTCTTCTCTCCGATGCTGTAGTTTGTCTTTACGTATAGCGCCTTGGTTAGTTATGCAGGTGACGCTAGTACAGCCAATGCTCGTGCACTCTGGGGATCGCAGCCATGTTCAGAGCTGAAGTGCGTGAGCAAATGTCACTTTCAGACTTTGTAGAGCAAAACTTTGAACATGCGTAGTAGTCTCACTACAGAGGCAAACAACTACGCGGCACACGCAGAGTCCCTTGGCAGCGCTGCTGAATGAAGCTATTGGCATTGTAAATGACAATGCCATTTATTTATCTGTTTTCAAAACCAACACATAAATAAAACGTTTGTCATTTACAATGCCAATAGCTCTAACTTTTCCGAAGGCGAACCCATTACATTGTAAATGCTTGTTTAAATATGCACATTCTTTTCGAAAATGTAGGCCTTATTCAAGATGATGTTGCACTCGTCTTCTCGCCAGAGTGTTGCCTAACTAACTACATGTGCAGCTGAAGGAACAAGAACCTACTTTAATCCACTTTTGAAAAATTGATTCTTAGTCAAATTGGATGTTTGGAAAAAGTAATTCTAAACCCTGTTGATAAGTGGCCTTATGCACTAATTGACCATTTGTGTCTCTACTTTACTTTTTAATGAAAGTCAGATTACTTACAAGTTAACAAACAATGAAGAGGAAGTGCGATGATAAAAATAGGATGATATCCCTGCGAATGTGTATCCTAAATACAGAAGAGGTTCTCTGATGAGAGGGCAAGCTACTGAAAGGACGAAGACCCTCAACAATGTAACATTAGAATATCTCTTGTCTCTATTCTAAATGGAGAGGGTTACCACATATAGCAGAGACTTTGGGACCTTGTGTGCACACTTACCTGTACATAAACTGTTGTTTGCTGCACAAAACACACTTTTAAATAAACAATGTGACTCTCTACATGTAAAACAACGTCTCTTGTATGCAGGGGTGTAAAAAAAGCCCCCGCAAGTATGTCCCCGTAATTTAGGTATGTTTGTATGTACCTTAATAGAAATTAGTTCACTTTATCCTAATCTAACTTGTAGCTTTCAAACAGAACCAATGTATCAATGTCTGGCAGATGCAAATGTTCAAGGTACATATGAACATGTCATTTTTTCATTAGTTGCAAAGGTGGCAATTTCTTTATGTTCCTCTTTTTCAACAGGTAAACAAGGCAGATCAGAAGTCGTCGGTAACGTATTCTGGCTGATTGCTTGAGGTTCTGGGCAATATAATCATCAACACTAAACCCTAACATTTCGGCATCTGTGCACCCCATAGACCAGTGTATTAAGAATAAAATATGTGCAACAATGAATGATGTTGTATCTGTGAGACTTATATGCAGGAGAGTAAGATCAAAAAAGACAATCTGAGAGAGGAATTAAACAGTGGCAAAAGATCAAAGCTAAAGCACTAGTGATACCTGCCACCTCGATGGTGAATTGATTCCATTTCAAGGAAGGCATTTAGCTTTAATAGACCTACAACTGAAGAACCTAGTGGTAGAAAGCATTGGCCAGAGAACACCTGTACATACTGTAACATTGATGAGTCAAATTACGCCTGGATACCACAGGGTAAGTAGTACTACTGAGGTACTACCTTACATAGTACAAAATGCAGATCGTGAATCAATCCACTAGTGATTACCCTGCAGTACTTGTGATTGGCCACGCAGAGTGTGTGACTTACTCTAAGACTGGGCTGGAGTAGATCTGAACCTGTCTGGGGTGTAGGACTACTGGGATAGAGTAGGTTTACTGGGATTGATATTGGTATTACTTTGTTGAATTTCAGCTCACTCACCCTTCCATAAGTGAGCTTTTATATTTCTATATCCTTTCCTGAACCCTTCTATAATTTTCCTTTCGCCTTCTTACTTTGTAGTAGATAATCACCATTTTCAAGCCATTTTCACTAACCACTCCCACACAACACCTAAAATGTAAGACTTTGGGTGCAGATTTCTATGCATTCATGACGGAGAATTTTGCGCATACAAGACCAGCATGGGCATAGAGCCATACCCGTTACATTGTGAAAGGCACTTAAGAGTACATGAAGAATGCATTCGAAAAAATTTGAAAGTGACACTCAATAGATTTTCCATGACTGTTCTGCCGTGTCTATTGCACCTCACCGTGGGGGAGAGATGGCTTCCGTCTGACCTGGAATGAAACTCCAGACTCACAGTATTCTTGTGGAACTACTCCTGCAGCAGTGAGTTGCTTTTTTATTGTAGTACTTGTCCAGGTGTGGTGAAGTAACTTTCACTCACCGGCACTGGTGGGATGTATGGCCATACACATTTTTTTCTCCTGCTCAATATTATGTATTATCTGTTCCAATCTTGATTCATTCATTTTCGGGTTTGGATTAATTATAGATCTATACAAGTATTTTCTTTCTAGTCTAACAGTGTATGAGGAAAACAAGACTTATCTCTGCACATGCTTAGTAGATAAGAAACATTATGAAATTAATAGAGTGTTTCTGTGTAGTGCAGACATTGGTACTGGACGCACAGCATTGCTACATACCATGCCACTTGCCTGAAGGACAGGCTATATCTGGTGGTTAAAGCTGCATCGGTTCTGGACATAGATGTTGAACAAGAGCCATGCTCTGTGCACAGTAGCTCATACAAACCAAAGGATATGACTGCAGAGCATCCACACAGAACCTGCCCTATTTATCCATGTATTTTTATAAGCTTTTGCATTGTGTGGACCGCGTCTCATAGGGCATCAGATAACTGCTGAAGGAAAAAGCACATCAAGGGAGGAAACAGACAAACACTGGTCACAGAGGTATAAAAGAGAGGGATGGGGTAGAAAGATAGAGGTCAGACGTTATTGTGCCTCACAGGCACAATGACTGTAGATGCGTTAACAGTCCGTACGGGGTGCGTGACATAGTCCATTCAGGGGCCTACCAGAATGTGTGGAACAGAACTTGAGTAGCCACAGTCCATGTAGGGACAACACATGCTGTCTAGAATGGCAGATCTACACGGGAGCATGAGAGGTAGGAGTAGAGAATAAAGAACATTGTAATTCATGCACAATTAGGCTAGCTGCTATAGGGGCATTAGAAAGAATTGAAATGGAGGAGGAAAAAGAGTGAAGCGGTAAGTCAGCAGGATGAGGCGGACGCAACAATGGTGACCTGATTCAAGTGCCTTTGTTTGGAAGGTTAATCGTAACAACAATGGTCCAATCGGAAAGACCAACAAAAAAGGGCAAGACAAAACTAATTAGCTTGTCCTAATTTCATTTGTCTGCACCAACTTCCTCAATCCTGAGGTGGGGGTAAACAATTACTTTTATCAACTGGAAAGAGAATATACAAGAATGTCAATACTTATCACAAACACAAAAAGTAAATGTATAAGTTTTTTTATATGTATGCAACTTGACAGTGTAATTACTTTATTTGCATACAGTCACTCCAGATAGAAAGATAAGAGAGATACAGTGCTCAATAAGAGTGCCTGTGTAGGAAATTCAGTTAGAGAATGCAAGGAGGAAGTACGTCTCATACATGTAACATAGTCATTGTATAAAAGTCTGTCTGTTACATTTATTAGTACATCATAAATGTGATCTCATAATGTATATGGATGCTGGTTTCAATCAAAGTTGCCCCTTCTTTGGAAGGATAGTCCAATCCAGACTTTGTGAAATGTCGACGTTTTGACCCGACATACAGAAGAGGGGCCAGTTAGAGCCTCAACAGCGGGTCTTGATTAGGACTTGGTTACAGAATACAAGGGAGCGACCTATTGGGAAAAAGAGGACAACAGGCCCAACTTAATTAAAAACAGTTAAAAATGTGTGTGTGATAGTATCAACTCTTTTGGAAAGAGAACCACATTCTCATCTGGAGTATTCAGTCTGCAGGTAAGGTGTTCTGAAAAATGATTGAGAAAATAAGGGCCGACGGGCTCCTTGCCATAAAGGGAAACTTAAACAAAGTCCTGGAAAATGCAATCAGAAAGACCCAGTATCACTGGTGGTGTCCAGACTGTGAGGGAAACAAAGAAATCATACTGTTAAAAACAGCTCACCTTAAACAAAGTGGCCTTATTGGAGAGCATACTTATCTAGATATGCTGTAAAAAGCGAACAAAGAGCCTTATTAGTGACTTTCACCAAGGTTCGGTGAAAATGCATGATTGAGAAACACATTGTATGTGAATGACTTACAAAAACTCCATTGTCAGCCATTTCTTTCTGGTATAGAAAAAAAAGCCTCAGACTGAATTAATCACCTCAGACTCTGTGGGGGTCAATGACTTAGGGCTTGATTATACCTTTGGTGATATGGGAGAGGGCTGCCATGCCAGCACCCTGTTCCCATACCATCAAAGTTGACTGCCGCCCGCCCACCAGATTACATGTCAATTTGTGGTGTGATGGGCGAGTGGTGAGGCGGTCCTGCGGCAGTGCAGTTCTAAGGCTCATATGTGAGCCCTTAAAGTGTAGCGCTGAGGGAGCTCCAAAGAAAGTTTGTGCACTGCATGGACTGTGCAGTCCATGCCGTGCAGGAACTGTGGTACATGCACACAGGGTGCACATCATGTGCCCCATGCATGCACAGGGGCACCATGGGGCCTTGTAGGTCCCCCTCACTTTCCTGATCGCCACACTTTTCATGGAGGGATCACCACCATGAAAGGTGTGGAGATCAGGAAATGTGTAATATTGCTTGGCGGTGCCGGAGCGGCACCACCAGCATATTGCTGCCCCAGACTGCCCCTCCACCTTCGAGGGATGACAGATCCCCGGCAGTTGTGGAGGTCCTATGCCTGTCCGACTGCTGTAGACGTAATACGGCAGTCAGACCACTGGTGCGACCGTCCCCCGATTGCCACTGAACCTCCACCATGGGTTTGGCGGTCCGATGGACCACAAAACTCGTATTTAGGCTCTAAATATTAACCCTATTGTAAATTGACTGGATAATGTATTGAAAAGAATATGAATATATGCATGACATCCCAGCCGTGTTGCTTATCTACGTCTGAATACCAAGAATTCACTGGTTCATGCGAACGTGGCTCAATGAGCAGCACATCCACAGGCTGAGATAAAGCAAAAGAAATGTCAAGGTGCACGTTGACAGAAGCATGAAAGGAATCCAGTCTGACATGCCTTCTTCAAAGCAGGTGATTGAAAGTCTCAAGAGTACATGGAAAATATTTCATCTGCGTGTGCAACAATGCACCTAACACGTAAAGTTTAAAACACTTTGGGGTTTGCTTAAGGGTTGAAGCAATCCTGCTGTCCCAGCTCTGAAACCAAAAGGGGCCCTGGGCTGGGTGAAAGCCAGATCCCCCTTTGAATGAAACAAGTACCCCAGTACAATGAGATAGCATGTATGATGTACTAATAAATGTAACAGACAGGCTTCTATACAATGGCTATGTATCCACCTCCTCTTTCCATTCTCTAACTACATTGACTAAATGGGCACTCTTTTTGAGCACTTTACATCTCTTCTCTTTCTATCTGAAGTGATGGTATGTACATAATGTAATTACACTGTCAAGTTACATATATATTAAAAACGTATGAATTTACTTTTTGTTTGTGTGATAAGTATTGACATTGTTGTATATTCTCTTTCCTATTGATAAAGGTAATTGTTTACCCCTTACCTCAGGTTTGAGGGGGTTGGTGCAGACAAAATGAATTAGGACAAGCCATTAGTTTTGTCTTGTCCTTTCTGTTGGTCTCTCCGATTGGACCATTGTTGTTGTGTATTAAAACTTACCCAGGTCCTTCAGGTTATGGTTGGGTTGCCCCACTGATATGTAATGGTTCGTTTTGAATGTGGCTGTATCAGGAATCAAGAGGAGATGACTGCCTTGTGGTACTTTTCAAGCTAGTGTTTATTTAGGTTGTTCTTTAAGGAATGATAAGAAGGGGCTTTCAGGGTTCACTTGATAGATTGTTCCTGGATGACCATAGATGCCTTCCGCAGTGTAAGGCTGCATGGCACGCCCTGTGATAAGGCCCTGCCATACCTATACACAGGGTCTGGGCTTCAGCCTTGGCTTGACCGCACTAATGGTATCTCCAGCAGGGTTGGGTTGGGATCAAAAATCGGCCCGGGCACATCAAAATAAAGTGGCCCATATTAGCTTATTGCCTTTTGGCAAAACACTGCTTCAGCGAAGTTTTATGAAAAGAAAGGGGGCGGGCCATGTTTTTTTTTTATTTTTTTTATTTCTGAAATTCTTTATTGTATATAGAAAAATATAATTTTACATACATGGAAGAGGCTTATACATGAGTGGAAAGAAGAAAAGAGAGAAAAGAAGAGAGAGAGGGGGGGGGGGGGGGCATTGCATACTCTTGAGATCGTTCGCCAGTTCCCAGTTCGTGGTCTCATAGTCCAAAAGTCTCATAGTCTGGTAGTCCATATTGCGCCCATTGGTGTTCCTTGGCGTTTGTTGTCAGGCGGCTTGCCCCCCGCGCCACCCCGGGGGACAGTAGAGAGAAGTCTAGGTTATAGGTTATAGGTTGAGTAGGAGATGTGCTCGGTGCTCTGTTGGCACTAGCCTATTTCGGCCTGTGACCCCAGATGTTCATGGCGGCTTGTGTGATGATGACAGGTAGCGATCTAAAGATCCCCACATGGTCGACTGTTTGTGCGTCTTCGGTGTGTGTTTTGCTGTTATGTTGTCCGCCCCCCTCAGGAACGTGACCCAGTTGAGCCACGCCTGTGGAGCCGCCTTTGATGTGTCCTTCCAGTTAGTTAGGACGACTTTGACCGCGGCTGTCAGCATGAGATCTATGAGGTCCCTGTCCTCCGTCTTAGTGATTGCCTGGGACGTAAACCCTAGCGCTAGGCCTGTGAGGTCTGTTTGTATGTCTGTGCCTGTGATCTCGTGGATAAGTGTTCTGATCTTCCCCCAGAAGTCCTTGATTTTTGGGCATTTTATTAAAAGGTGTTCTAAGTCTCCCCTTTCTTTATCGCAGTTCCAGCACACGTCGCTGTCTCTAATGCCTACGGTGGCTAATCGGGCTGGTGTCCAGTATGCCTTGTGTATCAGCCAGAATTTTGTCTGGTTCAGCGTGGCCGTTACTTTTTTTCGACTGGTGGACCTCCATAGCTCTGCTCTGGCTTCCTCACTGAGTGCTTGACCTGCTGCCTCCCCCCAGAAGTTCATGACTTTGTCATTGAGTCTGGTGTGTTTGGGGCTTAGGATCTTGTAAAGGTGTGCTACCTGATGTCCCAGTGTGTTCAGACTGTTAGCCAGCTGTATTATCGAGGGTGTCTGGGTGTTGAGGTTTGCCTTCCTTATTGCGACCTTTATCTTCAGGAAGTTGTATAGTTCTACGCTCTCTAGGTTGTACTCTCCTTTCAGGGTGTCGAACGCTACGTCGGCGCCCTTTTTCTTAAAGTCACTGGCTGTGGATATGCCTTGACTGTACCAGTCATGCATGTCTAGGACCTTACCCCTGTATTTTAGGGATGGGTTATGCCAGATTGATTCAAAAGGTCCCCTTTTGATGCTCGTATTTAGCAGTTTGTCAATCTTAAGCAGAGCTCGTTTTGTGTTTCTGAGTATCGGGTTGTCTTTTATTGCCGGGTGTTTGGTGGCCGTAAGGAGGGTAATGGGTTTCATACCGTTTAGCAACCCTTGTTCTAATGTTAGCCATGCCGGGGTGTAGTCCTGTCTTGGGTCTAGCCAGTGCAATCCCTGTCTAGCTAGACACGCCTCGTGGAATCGCTTGAAGTTTGTTATGTTTAGCCCCCCCTGTTCTTTTGATAGTCTAAGTTTTTGCATACTTATTCTGGCCCTCTTCCCTCTCCATAGGAAATCGTTCAGTATCTTGTCTATCTTTTTGTGGAAGTCCTCTGTGTTGGTGAGGGGTAGCATGGCTAGCATATAGTTGAGCATTGGTGTGATCATCATTTTTATTGTCTCCACCCTCCCCCACCATGTTGTGAACTTGGGCGACCAGCCGTCTACCTTGGCCTTGATTTTCTGGATTATAACCTGTTCATTATGTTCTAGTGTCGTGCTCAAGTTCCTCTCGAAGAGGATACCCAGGTACTTAATAGGTTTATTTTGCCACGCTAGACCTGATGTGCCGAGTACTGTCTTTGTTGTGTGGATGTTGAGGGGCTTGCATTCTGATTTATCCTTGTTGAGTTTGTACCCTGAAACCTGGGCGTACCTCTCAATTGTGTCTGTCAGTGCCTTGATGGATCTCTCTGGGTCCTCTGTCATTATTAGCACATCTTCTGCGTACGCCGCCAGTTTAAAGTTTTCCCCTCCTATTGGCACCCCCGCTATGTCTTCGTTAGTTCGTATCATTGTTAGGAGTGGTTCTATTGCTAGTAGGAAGAGGCCGGGTGAGAGAGGGCATCCCTGTCGTGTGCCTCTGCCTAAGTTTAGTATGTTTGAGGTGCCTCCGTTCACAACCACTCGCGCTTTGGGGCTGTTGTAAAGCGCCATCACCATTCTCCTGTAGTTGGGTCCTAGCCCGAACTTCCCCATGCAGTGATCCAGGTAGGGCCATGAGACTCTGTCGAACGCTTTTTCGGCGTCTAGGGCTATCATGACGGCCGCTTTGCTGCTCTGGGCCGAGTGGTTGATTATATGGCATAGTAGTCTGGTGTTGTCATGGGACATGCGGTTTTTGAGGTATCCTACCTGGGAGTTGTGTATGAGTTTAGGTAGGTAGGCGTTAAGTCTATTGGCTAGTATCTTCGCGTATATCTTGCAGTCTACATTTATGAGTGAGATCGGCCTGAAGTTCTTCGCCTCTGTCATGTCTTTCCCTTCCTTTGGTATGACTATTATATTTGCCTCAGCCATTGATGGGGTCATGCGTCCTTTGAGGACGCACTCCTCGAATACCTGTTTCAGAGTGGGTTGGAGTGTTGTCAGGTGTTGCTTATAGAACCCAGCTGTGAATCCGTCCGGCCCTGGAGCCTTGTTCTCTTTGAGGCCGACCGTGGCCTTCTTTATCTCATCCTCTGTGACCGTGAGCTCTAGGATGTCTCGTTCTCTGTCTGTTAGTGTGGGTGTAGCTATGCTTTGAGCAGTTCCTCGCCCCCATCTTCCTTTAGTGTGTCATCTTTTGTGTATAGACCCTCATAGAAGTCCCTGAAGACCTCGAGGATGTCTTTATTGGCAGTCTGGGCTTTGTTGTGCTTGTCCTTGATTGCCCCAATTGTGTGCTGTTTTTGTTTCCCTTTCAGGTAGGTTGCTAGGTTTTTCCCCGCTTTGTTGGCGGTGCAAAGGTTGATTGACTTGTATTTGTTGATCCAGGTCCCTGCTCTTTCACTCAGTATCCTGTTGAGCTCATACTTCCGTTTGGTTAGCTCTGTGAGTGTGTTATTGTCTTCCAGGCTGGCTATGTGGCTGTTCTCTAGTGTTTTGATTTCTTTCTCTAGGTCTGCGATCCTATTGTTCCTTGCTTTGTTCATTTTCCCTTTTATTGTCATTACTACCCCCCGTATGGTTGCTTTAAGAGCATCCCATAGTACCTCTCTAGGCGTCTCTGGTGTGTCGTTGATTGTCAGGTATTCTCGGATTGCTGTGTCTATCTCTGCCTTCGCTCCTGTGTGTTGGAGGAGGCCGTCATCAAAACGCCACCTGCGTGTTGGCTTTTCATTGTGCCTGCCTGATAGTGATAGGCTTATATGTGCGTGATCTGATATCGTCCTGGGTCCTATCTCTGTGTGGTCTATAAGGTGTGTGTGTGTTCCTGACATCAGTATGTAGTCAATCCGACTGTAGGAGTTGTGGGGGTTGGAGTAGAATGTGTATTCCCTGGCGTCTGGGTTGCTTAGGCGCCATGGATCCTTCAGGCTCAGTTTCGAGCACAGGTTCCTGAGGATGTTAGGGCTAGCGGTTGTGTGGCGTCTACAGGGGTGCTTGTCTATAGCTGGATCCAGGACTTGGTTGAAATCCCCTGCAACGATCAATAGATCTTCCATTGGTAAGTTGTGTAGCTGGGCACCTATCCCCTCCCAAAACTGTTTGTCTTCACTGTTAGGGCCGTAAATGTTTGCGACGTGGTAGGTCTCTCCTGCTCGCTTGAGGCTGGTCACTAGTGTTCTGCCCTGGGTGTCAGCTTGGTAGCTAGTAATAGACAGGTTCGAATTCTTGCTGATTAGTGTTATTACCCCATTCTTCTTGTTCTGGGCCGGCGATCCCACCACCTCCCCTATCCAGTTAGCTCTTAATCGCAAAATGTCTGCCTCTTCTAGCCTGGTCTCTTGTAGCACATAAATGTCGCTTTTAAGTTTCCTTAGGTGGTCAAGCACCTTCCTTCTTTTAACAGGGCTATTTAGCCCTTTGACATTTAGGGAGACTATTTTGATATCTGACCCTATGCTGCTCTGCCCGTTATGTGTCATTAATGCTGGTTTGTGTTCGCTGTGCTGGTGGGCTTCTCTTAGGATCATTTGTTTCTCTAGCCATGTGCCTGTTTATGTGTTCCTGTTTCTTTGTGCTCCTACTTGGTGCTGGTGTGAAAGAAAAATAAAAGATGCAAGAGATGCATAGAAAGAAAAGATAGTCAGTAAGCCCATGTACAAAACCTCCCCCCCCCCCATTTCCCCTCCTCCCCCCTCCCCCACTCTCGCCTTCCCACCCCCCGCCCTCCCTTACTTGCAAAAAGGGTGTGCGACGACAAAGTTCCTCTGCCCGCATCATCCCTGAGGTAGAGTTGGTTATATTTTTGGCAGTTGTGTTCTTCCATGTTCGGGTTTCTTTTATGTCCTTTAGCCCTTCGTTCTCTCAGTCTCTATCTGCATCCTGGGCCTATCCTTCAATCCCATGTGCTGTATATACGCTGCTCTGTGCATCTTGTCGGTCCTCACTGTTCGCCTCTTTACTCTAATTGTTCGTCTAGCGGCGACGCGCTTCTCTTTGCTGCCCCTGGGCTTTTGTTCTCTTCCATGTCTTCCACTGCTGGACCTTGAAGATATTGTTTTAGGGCCTCCGGGCGTTCAAAAAACATCGTCTTCCATTTGTCTGTCACCTTGAATTTCGTCGGGCTGACAAAGCTGAACGTGGCTCCTCTTCTTCGCAGGGTGTCTCTTTGCGCCAGGAAGCCTTTCCTTAGTTCCACTGTCGGTTTCGAATAGTCTTGGGTCAGTACTATCTTGCTGCCAGCCCATGTTAGATTCTGATTTTTCCTGGCGAAGGCAAAAATGGCCTCTGTCTGATTAAGTCTCAGCGGGTTACAAATTATCGCTCTTGGGCCTCTGCCTGTGGTTGGTTTTCCTGCTGGTATTCTGTATGCCTTTTGTACCTCAAAGCCTCTCTGGAAAGTGATACCTGTGAGTTTTGGGATCATCTCCTCCAGCATGGCGGAGCAAGAGCCTGCCTTATCTTCAGCTCCCTCTGGCACTCCCAGTATTCTTATATTGCCCCTTCTGGCCCTGTCGTCCTTCTCCGCTAGCTGTTTTTGTACAGCCTGCGTGGCTGTTCTCAGCTCTGTTATCGCCTTGGTGTTCCTGCTCGTTTCATCTTCCACCAGGCCTACTCGGCTTTCTGCAGCTTCTATTCTTGTGTTTGTTTTGTGCAGGTCCGCTCTGATGGCCGCCATCTCCAGTTGCATGTTCTCCAGCTTGAGTTTTGTCTCTCTTCCCACCTCATTGCCTTCGTTTACCTTCCGCAGGATCGTTTCCAGCGTAACCGGTTCGCCTCTTGCTTTGGTCGGGGATCCTTGGTTGTCAAATTTCGGTTTTTTTCTGCTGATCACCTGCCAGCTTCCCGTCGCTGCCTGCCATTGTTCGGATGCCCCTCCTTGACAGGATATTGATCAGCCTCCCTCCTGCTTGCACCACCTTGGGTGTACTCATTGTTTGTGCCTTTACCGCAGTGGGTTGGACAGCTTGTCTGTATCTGCTTGGCTCCCTGATGTGTCTTGTTCTCGTTTTTGCTTTTGGTCCGGCCAGCGTGCTGGCTGCCTGGTTGTGGCTTGCACGGCCACTGGTTCGCTGGTCCCTTTTTTGCTATTTTCGGCTTCACTTGAGGGGGTTATGCTGAGGTGCCTGGGCACTTCCTGTCTTGATGGGCTAGGTATTTCGCACCCCCCCCTGCTGCTCAGCGGGCTTGTGAGCTGCGCTGTATGTTGTCTCTGTCTCTGTGTTGCTCGTGGATATGTGGGCTTCTTAGGCTTGGGGTGCTCGCTTCTGGCTTCTGGCCCTGCCCGTTGCCTCTCCGAGGCTGTGTTTCCCGCTTCGCCTCAGTTGCGGCTTGGCATGTCGCGGGCCATGTTTTATTAACTTCACTTAGACAAAAAAAATGCACAGATTAGTTCACACTGCTGAGCCACACACGAATGCAAGTGAGACTACTTCTGCTCAGGCCCCCTGCCCTGCTCAATCAGCATACATTAATGGGCCAGCCCAGCGAGAGAAAGGGAGTGATACCTCCGGCCCATCTGCCTCTAGAAAGGCCACTCAGCGACCTACTGGGCCGCTGGGGGCATCCTAACAGACCAGACAGGCCCCAGGCTGCCCAAAAAAGCAGCCCACAGCTAAACTCGGCTACCGGCCCTTTTGCCATTCCCCGATTGCCCGCATTACCAATCCGTCCTTGATCTCCAGTGTTACAAGGATTAATATTTTTTAATTCTTTTAAGCGGCTATGAGGACCATTTATGAGCACCTCCCTGCACTGCATTTCACACCTACACGGGAACTAATTTGTGCTGAGTTTTTTACCGTCTGCTTAATCTACCTTCCCCTCTCTGACATCACACGCATCTAACCTACAAGGGGATGTGTTCTAGACATGATGAGGGACAGCTTGTCTCCAGAGTAGGCATCACATCAAGATTAAGATGAGTGTACTGGAACTTCCCCTTATTAAAACATTAGTTGCTGCTGCCCTTCTCGGCTGCTGCCATGTTATCACCACTCTTAACAAGGGGAGGGGTGGTGGAAGCATGCATGATGTGTGTGTCAACAGTGATGCTTGGCAGAATTGTAAAGTTTTGCTTGGACTAACATTACTACGGTGCTTTTTTATATCTGACTTTAAATTCCTGTTGTGACATCCTTATGGAACTCTGCTATACTTCTAAATTCAAGAGGTCAATTTAAGCCAAACATTCATACCAACTCACAATACAGCCATAGCCACGGGAGTGCCTTGATTTTGCGTCAGCAGCATTTGTTCCCGTAGTGCAGAATTCACTGCACAGTGTACAATTTGTAGGTTTAAAAATAAGTGTTTCTAGCTCAGATGAATCAAATGATATTAAAACTGCCGGACAACAGGTGAATGCCTTTTCAGACAGTGGCGTAACAAAACTTGAGGGGGCCCTCCTGCATGGTGCGGGAAGGGGCCCCCGCCAGAATCAATCTGGAGGTCTCGGCCAGAGTACTGTGCTGAGGGGGTACCCTAGAGTTTGGACCCCCCTGCACCGTGGGGGCTGGGGTGGCTGCGGGGGCTTGTGTTTCGCCACTGTTTTCAGACACTGACACTTTGCAAAAGATACATGGTAAGCTCTTAGTTGCTGTTTCCATTCTGCTAAAGCGGTGCCACTTTTTTGACCAGTGTTAACATCCACAATTGATGGTGTACGGAGGGCTTAATTCGTCAGCTTGAAACTAAATATGTACATACTTTAATAGAATTCAAAAAGTGTGGTAAGCATTCCTCATTCTTTATCCTGAATATATTGTGTTTCTGTTTTCTTGTAAATGCATTTTAACAGCAGACACTTGACTTTGTTATGAAAGAATCTTTTATTATACACTGGGCTCAATTTAGCATTTGATAGACAGAGCTCTGTCCACCAGGGTGGCTGGCGGGGGCATTACACCCTGACAGACTACTGCCCATCAAAGTTAGAGATGACCTTTGGCCCAGCACTCATCTCTGTACATTGAAAGGTGCCACCATCACAGCAGTACCTTTTCATGGACATAAACTTTGGTGAATGGCTGCTGTCGGTTGAGACAGCCGGTCACCAACATTTTGAAAAGATTTTGTTTTTTGAAAACAAACTCCCATAACAGCAGTTCATTTCAGAAAAACAAAATACTAATGCAAGCACACCCTGGGAGTTTTCTCCCAGAGTGCATGAGTCATTATTTTTGTCTGTCATTCACCACCAGGCTTTTTCTGTCAGTGATGAACAGAAAAAAATGCCATTTAAACATCCACCCTAAATAGGGCAAGCAGTGCAATGTCTTTCCTCCAACAGCCTTCACTCCATCGGTCCGTCATAGGAAGCTTTCCATCGACCGAGTGGTTCTGTTGACTGACAGCTGATGGCCGTCCAACTCTAAATCAGGCATTTGTACTGACGGTTTGGTGGACCGCGTACTTTGTTGCGTTGGTAATGGGGTACTCTGCCAGGCACACTCTACATCAAGCCTACTGTTCTTAAAGCAGAAGTTATTTCAAGAAAGCACTCAGAGTCTGGAGGGATCCCAAAAACGTTGCATTTCTTTTTAAGGCTTTGAAGCAATCAATTGATTTAAATCAATATTTTAAAATATTCTCCATCAAGTGAAATATACAAATCATAAGAGTAAGGTAACAAATAATAAAAATGTTACACAGCTATAATAACAGTCCTTTTTAGGTCTCGCGCCAGCTCAAGACCTATTGCTGCCTAGTTAGCTCTGAAGGGACCACAGACCGGGGCACGAGCGCCGATTGCACCTCGTGGACGCGCATGCCCAGCCCCGCCTCCCGAGCCATGCACATCTCAGGTAGTCAGCCATGCCTCTCAGTCGCGCGCGCGCACACCAGCTGCCCATACACGCAACAGCCACCCCCAGCCACGCACACACGCACCAGCTGCCCACACACGCACCAGCTGCCCACACACGCACCAGCCGCCCCCAGCCCCGCACACACGCACCAGCTGCCCACACACGCACCAGCCGCCCCCAGCCCCGCACACACGCACCAGCTGCCCACACACGCACCAGCCGCCCTGGCCGCGCACACACGCACCAGTCGCCCGAGCCTGTGCACGAGCCCCCAAGGCACCAAGTCCCACTCACCGGGTGTCATCTCCTCCGCCTCCATTGACGTGGCTCACCACTTTTCTGCCGCCACCGCCGGGTTCCCCCTCCGGCATGGGAGCCCCGCATCACCACTTCCATCTCGGCGAGTCACTTCGTGCACGAGCTTATGGCGGAAGTCCCGCCCCACAGCAAGCATGACGCTGCCGAACTTCCGGATTTCACGCTAGATCGGGCCGGTGGCTTGCCAGGAACTCGAGCGATATCCAGGTATTTGTTTTTAATGCTGCATCACGTGTGCAGTCCGAGAAGATCGCCAGGACCTAGTTTAAAAGGCACTTCTGACTACAGATGTTGCATGCAGACATATCCAAGGGACATTATACAGTAAAACCCGAACAGAAGCGGTTAAATATAGTGTAATGCAAAACTTCAGTGCACAAACCAGTCCGTAGACACATTGCATGGTTTCTAGAAATTCCGCAACATTTGTGACATGTTCAGTTCTTTGCATTCTGGGACTTAGTTTTATTTTCGTGTATTAAAAGCCACCCTGTACATTTCTGTATGGTGTGTTTTAAGGCCTCTCTGGACATGCGACTCTTCACCACTACGTGGCATGCCCGGGTGTGCGTCCATGCACCGGAAGTGATCTGTGCCCACGAACTGTAGATGTTCTAGCAAGGAAATATCACAGGGCTGTGTAGGTGGTCTGTGGGAAGTCAACCAAATTGCCCTCCTTAGCAAATGTTCCCACCTCCGGACATACTAATAAAAGGCTGCTGTGGTTTCTCACACCTGGCGCCTCGTGCCATCAACAAAGTGTACCTTTATGTTTGTCAGCACGGTGACAATAAGTGAGGCCTCGTAACCATGGTACCCGTGCGCTGCAACACTTTAACCGCACACCAGACAGACTAACCAGTATTGGAATCAATAATCACACAGGAGACATCCGTGGACATAAAACTATACATGTGCGAGGGTACCTGGACCTGTGGGTAGGGAAGTGATGTCACCACTGAAAACCTCACCTGGAGCATAGCGCCCCTTCCTGGGAGGCGGCCAGTACAACCGGAGTACTGTGTGCCATTCTGAAGGCCTTATGTGAGGTATAGTGGCTATGACACAGTCACACCTGAGCATTGTGCGAATTCCGTAACCCTCACCAAGAGAAGTGCTCTGCATGAAGCAGTAACACCATGGAGTTTGCATACAGTCCCACACGTCTCACCTGGAGTGTTGTGCACAATACAGAGGGCCAACTGACGGATTGTGTCCAGTACTGCAGGGTTTATCTGGAGTACCATGCTAGAAAAGGCAGTGTGCTGGAGTACGGCACCTCGTAGACATTTATATTTTAAAGTACGGTTTGATTCGATATTATGAAGTGCTTTGCTGTTTTAGAAATTGAAAGCATTATTGTATGTTTATTTGTTAAATCGAAAATAAACATTTTAAAATTAAAATAATTTGCAATGTTCAGACATATCTGATGCTGACTTTATTTTATAATTACAAAAAGGGGGTGGTGATGGACAGAGTATCTGAGTAAATCAGAACACTCCTACCCAGTCAACAGATCAGGGCTTGATCCATCACCGTTTTTTAGCTCACTGCACCATCCCAGTTCAGAACCTGGCTATATGCAAATGAGTCTGTCCCTGGCCCAGTGCATCATGGGAACAGGGCAGACCAAACTACCAAGCCAATTCTTCACTGGAAAGGAAACAAGCTTCTGGGGACCGGTTTCTGGCATTACAGCCGACTTCGGCCCGTCTTGCTTGAATCCTGATGGTGCAATGAGCAAGGGACTCATGTCTGAGCATACCCTTCCACATTTATGGTGGCCAAAATAATTACAAAAAGGGGGTGGTGATGGACAGAGTATCTGAGTAAATCAGAACACTCCTACCCAGTCAACAGATCAGGGCTTGATCCATCACCGTTTTTTAGCTCACTGCACCATCCCAGTTCAGAACCTGGCTATATGCAAATTAGTCTGTCCCTGGCCCAGTGCATTAAGGGAACAGGGCAGACCAAACTACCAAGCCAATTCTTCACTGGAAAGGAAACAAGCTTCCGGGGACCGGTTTCTGGCATTACAGCCGTCTTCGACCCGGCTTGCTTGAATCCTGATGGTGCAATGAGCAAGGGACTCATGTCTGAGCATACCCTTCCACACTCATGGTGGCCAAAATAATTACAAAAAGGGGGTGGTGATGGACAGGCACTCTGTTCATCACCACCCCCTTTTCTGAATCATTTTGTCCACCATAAGCGTGGAAGGGTATACTCAGATGTGAGTCCCTTGCTCATTGCACCATCAGGATTCAAGCAAGCCGGGCCGATGACGCCTGAAATGGCAGAAACCGGTCCCCGGAAGCTTGTTTCCTTCCCAGTACAAGAATTGGCTTGGTAGTTTGGTTTGCCCTGTTCCCATCATGCACTGGGACAGGAACAGACTAATTTGCATATAGCCAAGTTCTGAGCTGGGATGGTGCAGTGAGCTAAAAAACGGTGATGGATCAAGCCCTGATCTTTGGACTGGGTAAGAGTGGTCTGCTTAATTCAGGCACTCTGTTCATCACCACCCCCTTTTCTGAATCATTTTGTCCACCATAAGCGTGGAAGGGTATACTCAGATGTGAGTCCCTTGCTCATTGCACCATCAGGATTCAAGCAAGCCGGGCCGATGACGCCTGAAATGGCAGAAACCGGTCCCCGGAAGCTTGTTTCCTTCCCAGTACAAGAATTGGCTTGGTAGTTTGGTTTGCCCTGTTCCCATCATGCACTGGGACAGGAACAGACTAATTTGCATATAGCCAAGTTCTGAGCTGGGATGGTGCAGTGAGCTAAAAAACGGTGATGGATCAAGCCCTGATCTTTGGACTGGGTAAGAGTGGTCTGCTTAATTCAGGCACTCTGTTCATCACCACCCCCTTTTCTGAATCATTTTGTCCACCATAAGCGTGGAAGGGTATACTCAGATGTGAGTCCCTTGCTCATTGCACCATCAGGATTCAAGCAAGCCGGGCCGACGACGCCTGAAATGGCAGAAACCTGTCCCCGGAAGCTTGTTTCCTTCCCAGTACAAGAATTGGCTTGGTAGTTTGGTTTGCCCTGTTCCCATCATGCACTGGGACAGGAACAGACTAATTTGCATATAGCCAAGTTCTGAGCTGGGATGGTGCAGTGAGCTAAAAAAGGGTGATGGATCAAGCCCTGATCTTTGGACTGGGTAAGAGTGGTCTGCTTAATTCAGGCACTCTGTTCATCACCACCCCCTTTTCTGAATCGACTTTATTTTATACCCATCTCCACTCACCAATTGCAAACACCAGTTGAGCAATCTCATAAAAAAGAGAGTTTCCCAGGGACCAGAAAGGACTGGGTTGCAAATGATTATAACAAGAAAGGTTCCTCTCTGTGTATTTATTTAAGTGGGTGACCATGAGGCCTATCCATGTCAATTCGCAGTTTATAATTTGCAATTGAGGCAGACAAAGAAACAAATATAGCTCCACACTAGGATGATACAATATTATATCCACTAGCTAACAATTCCGTTTTACGGTTTCTATCTCAGAGTCACCTACAAGTACTGTGAAATCATATTATTTCAAAAAATCACAAATTAAATAGAAGAGTAAAAACATATCATATACATTAAAAAGTCCACTTGTCGACGCGTTTCGGTGCGTTGGTTACACTTGTTGCACCTTCCTCAGGACAGACAGAATTAAAAACAAATATACTTCTTCTTTCTAAAAAAAAAACAACAGAATGCATACAATTAGTATAGAGTTCCTAATGTGAGTTAACCTAGTAGTGGGCATATTGTTCGGGTAATTTTATGTATACTATCCTTACTTTTATGGATAGGGTTGACGTCCTTCTATTTAGTTATCCGGACGATTCAGTCTTGACTAGAATACTTGCTAGTAAGAGCTTCCTCCTTTCACGACCAGGGAGTTTCTGGAATTGCAACAGCACTTAATAAATTTGTGGGCTAGTGTTTAAACAAGTCTGTTGTCTTGAATGGCACATAGACAAAACTTACTTTTAGAATTAAGGTTTGACACGTAATCAGTGGTATCTTTTTTTTGTGCAGAAGCGTCTTTGAATCAGCGCTGCAGGTGTTAAAACGGCTGCGGTGCCTGTGGGATACATATGGATAGTACCATTTAGTCTAGACGGTATTCCATATTTCTGGGGTGTATTAATTTATGACAGGACATGTTAATACATACCAGTCGTGTGGTGCCTGTTGATTTAAACCCGGTTGACCACTTCCTCTCTTTCGATGGTGATCTTGGTATCTATTTTGATATTCACCCTTTTTTTTTTTTTCCCCCTCGTGGCCTGTGTGACAACGCTCTCCTCTTTTCTTTCAGAGCTGTTGTGACTGGGAAAAGGTGATATTATACGCTTAGTTGTCACTTCAATCTCTTAACTCTGTTCAGAAATTTGCTGAACCTTTAGACGATTTTAATCTATGTCTTATGACATAAGATATTTAAGTAAAGTACAGAGGCAGTTAAAATGGTCTTCCCTGTCCACTTTTCAGGGGGTTTAAACATGACATGAATGATGCTCACTTGCGTCTCCTAGAACTGCAATATTACATTACTTTCCATTAAACTTACTTAACTTTCCTACCTACCTATATTTAGTGGTGGGGGCATGCATTCTCCTAGTCCCTTCATAAAAAAGTTTTTACTACGGACAAATACCGCTCGTCAGGACCACCCACCTTCTGATAATTATTCTTGGCGGTTCTCCCTCCACAAGCTATGACCCATATTGACGTTCTAACTCACCTAGAGCATGCTTTGCGGAATCTCCCACAAGCTATAACCCATATTAACGTTCTAACTGTCCTAGTGCATGCTTTGCGGAATCTCCCGGTTCCGGGACCTCACCTGTTCGGTTTCGGCGATACCTCCTTCTGGCAACCGACAACTTCCCCGGAAATGACGAATACTGACATTCACCGCGTGCTTTATATACCCATCTAAGTTGTTTAATTACTCACTAATTGTCCTTAAATTAGTGAATTTTAACCCGTCGTGGACATTCAAGACTCCATTTTGGTAGTTTGTTGTCATTTTTTATCTCCCAATTGACGCAAATATATAAATTCTGAGCGCCATTTTGGTAGTTTATTATTAATGTTATCCAACTACAAAGTCACGTTTATGTTGATCGGGGTCGTGTTCGGGATCTCGGTTTTAAAACAATGCTTGCATTTGCTCGCAGTTAATATTCTAAAGCGGGTGTGCGCATACTAGTAGTTAGATAGGGTTGGTTGTCTGGACGGTGGGGAAAAGTATATATTTACAATAATATCGGATTCTCAATGATGGATATTTGGTTCAGTGTTTGATTATTGTATTTGTTGTCGTGCTTGTCGCTCTTACACGGTGCACGCAACACCCTCCTATACTGTCATTGATCCGACCTCGGAGCTATAACGGCAGCCATTTTAGTAGTTTTTATGACAATCGGTTATTACAATATGATGCCTGACCAACAAACTTCATGTTTACAGTTGTCTATTTCATTACTTTATCGTATTAATACGTGGGGATAGACAAGTGGGCAGCGCTGGTGATTTCTCTGCTCATAACCTGTATAGCCCTCCCCGCAAGCATAATACTACAAGGATCCCGTTGATCAAAACTTTATCATTCTCTATTTCTGAACAGAGTTTTTTACTTTATTCAGTCTGATTAAACATTTCTTTTTGCAATATAGGAAATATCTAAACATTTTTCTTTATCAATACCTTTCTATATGCAGTACTGTAAAGATATATAAGCAACTATTGTATTAGTAAATAAGATCAAACATATCTTCTTCATTTATGTATTATTGCGCTCCATTATTCACAATCACGTTAGCATATATAAGGGCAGTCTTAATTACGGCTTATACAGTAGAATGATTAATATAACTAAAAACCATCTAATTATGCAAACTCATTCTTAAAGGCCATTAAGTCATTATTCACAGTCATGTTGTCATATGAGGAACGTCTTAATTATGGCTTCTACAGTAGTGTAATTGATGTATCTGTAACTATCTAATCATTCTGTCCCATTCTTCACGGCCATTAAGTCCTGAATAGTACGATTTAAATTTAGACATATAAAACTGTTCTCTCAGTTTACGCTTTTTATTAGAGTCTCCTCCTCTCACTGAAATCTTAATTTTTTCTAGAATGAACCACTTAAGGTCATCCACTTTATGATTCTCTGTGATCCAGTGTTCAACTAGTGGGGCATTTTTTCTCTGAAGCCTGATTGCCGATCGATGTTCTGTCAGCCGTAGGCGTACCTCTCGTCCTGTTTCTCCTATATAACATTTGTTACAAGGGCAGAGTACAAGGTATACCACATTGGACGTTCGGCAGTTGACATGCTCGTTCATCCAGTGGGTAATGCCGTTCACTTCCAGTTTGTCTGTTTTGATAATACTCTTGCAATGTGAGCATGAGCCACATGGCAAATTTCCCCTAATGGGAGCATTATTAAGAATGTTTCTCTGTCCATTACTTTTTGGTTCTTTGAACGTATGCACTAAATGGTTTCTAATGGTCTTATTTCTGCGATAGGCATACGTTGGTTTTGCCAGTGGTGTTGCTCCTACCTTATTCAATATTGCCCAATTTCTGTTGATTAAGTTCTTGACTTTGTTACTAAAGCCATTGTAATCGGATACCATAATGATATTATCCTTATGTTCAATTGTTCTTGTGTTTGTCTCGAACAGGCTGTCTCGGTTGTAGTATTTGGCACGCTTGTACGCTTGTTTAATTAAGCGTCTGGGGTATCCTCGCTGTGCCAACTTTTCTTTTAGGATCTCTGCGTGTTTTTCATAACTAGTTCTATCGCTACAATTTCGCCTGATCCGTAAAAATTTACTAAAAGGCATCCCATCTTTCTGGCAGTTTGGGTGGTAGCTTGTGTGGTGCAGCAAAGTATTACGATCTGTGGGTTTCACATATAGTTCTACATTTAATGCTTGGTCTTTTTCATAGATTCTGATGTCCAAGAAATCTACAGCAGATTGACTTTTACTGGAGGTAAACTTTAGATTTGGATCACCACACTTAATCCATTCAAGGAAATGCTCCAAATCCTCTTCTGTACCGTCCCAAATAAAGAAAATGTCATCTATAAATCTAGACCATCCCTTCACATTCTCAAAAAAAGGGCACATCTCGTTGTAGATATGCTTTGTTTCAAATCTCCCTACATATAGGCATGCCAAGCTGGGAGCACATGTTGCTCCCATACTGGTCCCCTTAATTTGACAATAGTAGTCCTGCTTGAATATAAAGATGTTGTTCTTCAAAATGATTTCGATGCATTCTAGGATGAAGGTGTTCTGAGCCGTCAGATCACCTGAGTCGTTTCTCAAAATATCATCCATCATTTTCACTGTATCCTCCTGCGGGATATTAGAGTACAATGCTTCAATATCCAAGCATACTAGCCATTGGGTATCTTTATTGAATGTTAAGCCTTCTATTTTGGAGATCATGTGGGTTGTGTCTTTTATATAGGATGGTAATGCAGCCACTAATGGCTGAATAAAATGATCCACATACTTACTGAGGGGCTCAGTTAATGACTCCATTCCTGACACTATCGGTCGCATAGGTGGATTGTACTTTACTTAAATATCTTATGTCATAAGACATAGATTAAAATCGTCTAAAGGTTCAGCAAATTTCTGAACAGAGTTAAGAGATTGAAGTGACAACTAAGCATATAATATCACCTTTTCCCAGTCACAACAGCTCTGAAAGAAAAGAGGAGAGCGTTGTCACACAGGCCACGAGGGGAAAAAAAAAAAAAGGGTGAATATCAAAATAGAAACCAAGATCACTTTCGAAAGAGAGGAAGTGGTCAACCGGGTTTAAATCAACAGGCACCACACGACTGGTATGTATTAACATGTCCTGTCATAAATTAATACACCCCAGAAATATGGAATACCGTCTAGACTGAATGGTACTATCCATATGTATCCCACAGGCACCGCAGCCGTTTTAACACCTGCAGCGCTGATTCAAAGACGCTTCTGCACAAAAAAAGATACCACTGATTACGTGTCAAACCTTAATTCTAAAAGTAAGTTTTGTCTATGTGCCATTCAAGACAACAGACTTGTTTAAACACTAGCCCACAAATTTATTAAGTGCTGTTGCAATTCCAGAAACTCCCTGGTCGTGAAAGGAGGAAGCTCTTACTAGCAAGTATTCTAGTCAAGACTGAATCGTCCGGATAACTAAATAGAAGGACGTCAACCCTATCCATAAAAGTAAGGATAGTATACATAAAATTACCCGAACAATATGCCCACTACTAGGTTAACTCACATTAGGAACTCTATACTAATTGTATGCATTCTGTTGTTTTTTTTAGAAAGAAGAAGTATATTTGTTTTTAAATCTGTCTGTCCTGAGGAAGGTGCAACAAGTGTAACCAACGCACCGAAACGCGTCGACAAGTGGACTTTTTAATGTATATGATATGTTTTTTCTGTTTTTACTCTTCTATTTAATTTGTGATTTTTTGAAATAATATGATTTCACAGTACTTGTAGGTGACTCTGAGATAGAAACCGTAAAACAGTATAATCGAATGCACAACTGAATTTTCAATTTTAACACAAGAGTTTTATAAAAATAAATATTGAGTCAAAGTATAAAATCATCCTAGTGTGGAGCTATATTTGTTTCTTTGTCTGCCTCAATTGCAAATTATAAACTGCGAATTGACATGGATAGGCCTCATGGTCACCCACTTAAATAAATACACAGAGAGGAACCTTTCTTGTTATAAACACCAGTTGAGCACACAACCTTCTCACACTTCACATTCCACAGCATTATCCTCTCATACACTTTAACACAAGGCAGTTGAATTTAACATGTTTCCTTCAATTTGAAACCAGCATCTGCAATGTAATAGGTCTAGCATTTACTCGAGTTTATGCTATTGGCATTGTACGTGACAATGCCTTTTATTTATATCCGGGTTTTTTTAAACCGAAATAAGACAGTCATTTACAATGCTATTAGCAATACCCCCACACACACATTTTTTTAAAAACTTTAATAAGCACAGCGCCGTCTTCACGGACGCCGCGCTATGCAATGCAATAGGTGTTGCTTTTGGTATTGCAAATAACAATGCTTTTTAATTTTTTCAAAGGCATTGCCATTTACAATGTCAATAGCTCAAAATAATGTCATTGCAAGACCTATTGCATTGTAAATGCTTGTTTCTCACGTAATTAAAACAAATATACCACACTACGCACAGATACTTTGTGTCACTCATCTTGCAGTACTGCCTTTTAAGAGCCGATTCAACTATACTGCAAGTAGATCCAACATTATTCTCTAAACATTGTGCGATCGCTAAAAAATATTTGCATTGCTAAACTACAAAACTGTAGGAGACCCGAAACATGCTTGCCTGGGGAATCTGACAACTGCATCATCTTGCAGAAAACAGCATTTCTTGTCATACCGTTCCCATGCTTGTTAAAAATAAACCGATCAAGCCACAGGTCTTTCCAAGAAGCAGAGTAAACAAGCATTTGCAATGCAACGGTTTCGCCTTTGCAAAAGTTAGAGCTATTGGCATTGTAAATGTCAAAATTTTTATTTATGTGTTGGTTTTTAAAACAGATAAATAAATGGCATTGTCATTTACATTGCCAACAGCTTAATCTCTTGCAAATGTAAGACATATTGTACCCTACTGGACGAGCTCAGCAGACAGCAATTACTAACACACACACACACACACCCAGAGACACACACACACCTAGGAGAGCAAGCACAGCGAGGGGGCAGGGAAGCAAGCGCAGCCAGGGGGCGGGGGTTTGAATAAAAAATAAATAAAATGGTGGGGCTGGAAAGAAGAGAGGAACACGTAGTGATATATAGACACGAAGAATAGCACACCAGAGTGAAAGCAAGTAGAGAGATGATGAAGCTGGAATTATGGAAACAGTTGCACATGAGGGAAAGAGAAGATGGGGGAGTAGAGAGCAACACGAAGCATGTGTGGCAGGCCTTTGGGGGGAGAAGCACATAAGGGAGAGAGCATGGAGGGGCTAAATAAACAATTTAGCTACCTAAATGTGTGCAGCGGAAGAATAGAAGTAGCCAATCAAAAGAGTGGTAAAAAGAGCAAAGAGGCAATGCTTCAGAGAAGGGACAAACACAAGAAGACAAGCCATCCATTAAGAAGCAAGCAAGAGTAAAAAGCCAAACTGTGGTACGCAATAGCAAAGCTGTAAGCCCACTGTAGGTTTATGGCATGGTACACATAAGTCTTTGGCCTACAGACAGCTAAAAGCTATCTGGTAGGCAAGCAGCAACAGTACGAAATGTATAAATGAAGTATGAAAAATCCAAGAAACCTCACCACTGTCAACACATTTCAGATGGCAATTGACCAACCAAAGAACATTTTAAAATCAACTGAGAATGTTCAAAGTCATACAAAATCTCATACTCCACGTTATGGTCAGAGCTGCAAACGTTGGAACTATGTTCAAGTCCTGGCATCAGCTCAACATCCTGTGATTATGGATAAATCATTTTATCTTCCCTAAAGTAAAATTAGTTTCCCTAAAATAAAAATACATTTGAAATGTTCAATGTGACTGGTGCTTAAGGGCATTGCTCTAGTCAGTGCCTTTGTGATGTGTTCACACTGTATAAAGCTAATTAGACTAACCAGATGGTGGCGCAGTTTTTGGGGCAATTCCGGGGACTAATTGTGATCCCAATCTGAGGCTGCCTCTGGGATACCATGGCTACACTTTTAACTATTTTGGTAAAACTCTCAGGAAGTTGGCGCCGTTCTGGTACCCCCTATCAAGGCTCAATTCTCCGTCTGAGTCATGGTGCTAGTGAAACAGACACGTCTTATTCAGCCGAACACAGCTCCCAGCCACGTGGGTACAGCTCCGTGCAGCTTGGCCTAGCTGTGGGAAGGAGGGCACATCACTCATGCTATGGAAAGACACGGACAGCGGGAGGGGGGGGGCAGGAAAGGAACGGACAGCGGGAGGGGGGACAGGAAAGGAACCACTCACCTGGACTTCCTCGGCCGGCGGTCGGCCGCCAAATGGCCCAAACAAACCTCGACGAGGCAAAAAAAAAAGCCCCGTCCACCGCTGCATGACGTGGCCAAAAGAGAAAAATTCTCGGGAACACCCCCGAATCTGGTCCGGCCTTGACGGACAGATCCGGCACTCAATGGCTAGCCTCCATTTATGGAGCTAGCCAATGGGAGCCGTGGGACGTTCCTGAAGTCCTTATTGTAATCAATGGATTTCGCCTGCGCCGAAAAGCTGCGCAGAGCGCAGCCTTCGGCAGGCGAAACCCAAAAAGGATGAATCGTCCCATTGCAAGATTCTTGATAGTAAATCGGCCTGTCTCCAATGTTTGTTTCCTTTTACTCCATACCACAAGTACAATTACGGTGATATTCACGAGGAATGTTATGCACATTGTGTCAAGATACTTCTCACGACCAAGGAAAGCTTGATCTGAATAAGATGAGGCCACATTCTGCTAGTAGTACTTCCAAGGTCAGACCGTTCTGTACTAAAATGTATTGAACAAAAAAAAGAGTGTATCGCTGTTGCAAGGGCTTTTGCCCTATTAAAACTGGCGGTGTAAACACTGCCTCCTCAGGGACACGTGCACATGCTAATATAGCACGTTTAATACTGTACTGCAGGGCTGTTTCCCAAAGGGAAAGGATGCTTTCAGAGGAATATATTGTCAACAAGACGTAAACATGAATCTGAAGCCCAGTTTTAAAACATAATTAGGGCATGAAGAAAAAAAAGGAGACACTTTCATTAATAGAAGTGTGAACGTCTGGGTTAGTTTCGAACATTCATTGTTTTTACACGAACTGTTTTGCTGCAGGGAACTGAAAAGATAATGTTCATATTATGTGATTTCTATGCTTCTGTACAAGAGAACAGTGTTACATGTAGATGAATAATATTTTGAAGTGGCTTTGCTGATACAGTTTATTTTCTCAAGAAATCTACATATTTTCTATAACTGTGGGACTCTCTTTGAACTCAAATGTCGAAATAACTGAAAAGGTTATGGTACACATTTCCCCTTCCTTGCTACATAGTATGATGTCCCTTAATTGCACAATTAAGTTAGCCTCAAAGCATGATTTGGTTCTCCATGATGCTTATTCCAGTGGCTCTGCATTTAATTAGTGCATCAAATCAAATGCTATGCTAATTGAAGATGTAGTCCAAAAGGGGATGCATAATTCCTAAAAAGCAATAAAAGGTAGAATCTGTAAGGGTGCTAGACCATCATCTGTAATGATTAAGAGCCTATTAATTACGAGTCTGGCAGACCGCCAGACTTGTGGGGGCGCTGTGCTTGGCGATTTTGACCCCCCCTATTACAATTAGAGTGGTTGGACCGCCATTGCTCCATCGCAGCTGCCAGTGAACCGCCATTTCCGCACTGTATTGCAGCGGTCAGGAGGTCGCAATATACTTGGCGGGATCGGGCACCTTTCTGCCTCTTATCATTGGGGTGCATGGAGGGGTGCCCAACATGTGCCACCATATGTGCATGCATTCCAGTTCCTGCAGAACTTGGACTTTTCAGTCCATGCCATACAGGAACTGTTTTTGACGCTCCTATTGCGGGGCCCATTTTCAGGGCACCGCCGTGGGAACGTAATAAAAAAGCCTGTTAGACATGAGAAATACTCGCAACCTCGCGGGCGGCCCAACCACGGCTTTGGCAGTGCATTGGTGGGGTGGACCTGACACTGCACCACAAAACTCGTAATCAGGCCCTTGGTGTGGTGGCATTCATAATTGTCAGTCTTTGTAGCCAGTAGAATGCTCTATGAAAGTCAACAGATAAATCTCTGTTCCTGCTATTGAGAACCTTCATCCGTTCATGTGAGTGTGGAGACCAGAACCCTGGTTTAATACAGTTAGTTAATATTTGGTAAGCTTAGTCACAATCCTCTGGCTGCCCTCTTACATTGCTGTCTCCAGTACCTTCTTGTGCCTATTACCTGCTCTTGTTAGGTAGTATGCCTGACTGTTATCTAGTGTGTACTGCAGAGTTTGGTTCGTCCAATGTTTAGTGCTCCATACTGATCCCCAGTAAGAGCTCCATTGACCCCAGAGATTGAGATAGAATTTAGGGGAAGGACTTGGATCAATGGTAAAATTGCATAGGCATTCATTTTTGCAGACTTTTTATGCGTGTCTATTCATTTGCTATTAGTGAGTGTTGATGTTTGTATGGCACTGTGCATCCTCTCCTGTAGAAAGCACTCAGATGTCTGGGCCTTGCATGCGCTATATGAAAACATGTTAATTAACAAAAATAATTCAGGCTTTAAATTACCCTGCTAGGCCAAGTTAATAATTTTGATACCAGTTGGGAGTTCAAAGCATTTCCCCTGTACAATAGCCCCATTCGGGGGGAATTAATCTTCTCCTGGAAGAGGAAGAGGAAGGGAGAAGTCTCCATAAGGTGATTATCTGCCTTTATCTGATAATGCTCTCAGTAGACAAAGGCAGTGAAGGCAGTCTTCTGACCGACGTCATCTCAGAGATTTCTCTTGATGTCTTGGAAGAAAAAATCCAGTTCAGAAAGTGGTGGAATCTGGGTTAGAGGGATGTTTTTTCAACCCTGCCATTTTGTAAATTTCCCTGGAGCTGTGCAGGAAGGGTTGGAGAGCCATTGAGCTGTTCTATTGAAGAGTCAGTTAGGAGTGCAGAGGTGATGTCACATTTAAGGAGTTGAAGGGTGATGCTGTTTCTCTCATTCCCATTTCAGTGAACTCTCCACATCTATTTTTAAACCCCTTCACAAGGATAGAGACTTGGAAATGACAGAAGAAACAGAAGAAGAAAGACAGACCCACAACACGGATGGACAATGTCTGTAGGTAAGAGACTCTGAAATGTACGTCTTGGAAGTCTGAAGACTGTATGAGAAGTTGGCCTGGTATATGATGTCCACTATTCTAGCGGGCACCTTGCACCAGTCCAATGGACCCTTATTGATGGTAGGTTATAAAGTCAACCTTATAGAAAGCTAACCTAGTGGTAGCTGTGGAGAGCAGCCTTCAGGCTAAGACTTGGAGACGAGTTAAGCAAGTTGTTTTACCATTTATAATCTCTTGAGTACCAAATGAAAGCACACCACACAAGGTATATATCAAATATATATGTATTTATTCTAAACACAACCCCTCTGGACTCTTTATGAGGTCAGAGGCAAAAGTACAATACAAGGAACTTAATTAGCATATGATAAGTTGCACAGTATACGTTTTGCCCTAGGGGCCTCACAAACCATATACTAAAATAGTGGTAAAAGAACCACGTGAGGAATAGAAAGCAGGCCTAGTGCCTGGGGAATCGCTTTGGCTTCTAGGCACAACCAAAGGTTAGGATGTAGGAGGCCCACGGGAGACGCGTGCAGTGTCTAAACACAGTCGCGGGTTACTATTGACTTTCCTGATCTTCAGGCTGCCTTTGATAGTGTTGATCGCAATTTATTGTGGTCAAAATTGAGAGCATGGGCTATACCAGAGAGTATTCTAAGGGGTCTCCTGCTATTTTACTCTGATACCTGGTCGCAAGTAAAAATTAGGGGATGGCACACGGTTGTCTAGAAAAGTTTTTACATCAGTTGGACTGAAACAGGGGTGTGTCCTTGCCCCTTACTTATTTAATCTCTTCATCTCAGATCTTTCCGGGAAACTGAACAATTGTAATGCTCACCCGCCCAAACTAGGCGACCTACAACTCACCCATTTGGCCTATGCCGATGATATAGTACTCATGAGCCTAACGAAAGTGGGTCTAACCAGATTAGTAACTGAACTCTCAGCTTTCCTGTCGGCAAACAAGTTGGCTTTAATCGTTTCAAAAACCAAAACCATGTTGATAACCAACCGCCGTGGATCTCATTGCGATATTTGGCTAAAAGGAAAACCACTAGAGAGAGTCTCAGCATACAAGTATTTGGGTTTTTATCTAGACGATAAGCTTGATTTAAAAGAACAGAAGAAATATCTGACGCAAAGAGTGGGTGCCCTGATATTCGGACTAAGTACTTTGACAAAAAAACTGGAAGGTCCATCACTTAAACCTTTATTAATCGTGATGGCCAACAAAGTTCTCCCAACTCTGGCCTATGCAAGTGAGGAAATGCATGGAAAGGATGCGGACCTACTTAACAGTTTAACAATTAAAATTTACAAAAAGGTTCTAAGATTACCCAGGATGGCGTCACCAGTGCAAATGCGACTAGAATTTGGCTTAAAAAAGGAAACTCTGGGCAGATTATACTCATATATCAAAGTATGGTACCAGATCAAGCAAAAAGCAATCAATAATATTCTTAATACCTACCTATGGCAAGAGCTCAAATCCCCCAAAAAGTCCAAAGCAAATCAATTTCTCACGCATGCTTTGGAGGTGACTTGCTCAAAAACTCAATGGGATAAAAATCTGTCATTTGCAGTATTCAAACAGGCATTAAATAAAGTGGCCAAACTCCATTCATTGGTATTGGACAAAGACATTTTTTCCCATCGCTCGCACTCTCGGGCTGTGATAAATGGCTATAAGGCATTAACCCCAGCACTGTACCTGGAAACAACTTATTCCATTTTTATTAAGAGAAAGCTGATGTCATTGAGATTTGGCAAATTTCCGACACTAGCCGAGGAACCTGCTTGGAAACAGCATGCAGCTGTTACATGTAGACTGTGTGGTAGCCCCAAAGAAGATCTAATACATATAATTTGTCATTGCAAGATGTTGTCTAAGGAACGGACATACTTTTTAAAGCATAGTTTTTGGATCAAGAGGCTGCGAACATGTAGATCTGCCATTATTGGAAGCTTGGACATAACTGCGCCTCGAATACCTTGCACGTTGGTGAAGTTCTTGCAGGCATTTGAGAAACACCTTAAACAACATGAAGTTCTTAATTGTTAATAATTTGACTTTGGAAAATCATTGATTCTTACTTCCTGTTCTTATAAAATGTTTTTTTTACTCATTTTTAATGATAATTTTATAAATTTTTATAATGGTTGTGCGAAATACATCAAATTGTTATGGTTTTAATTAACTAAACAATAAAGTTTAAATTTCAAAATAGTGGTAGCTGTGGAGAGCAGCCTTCAGGCTAAGACTTGGAGACGAGTTAAGCAAGTTGTTTTACCATTTATAATCTCTTGAGTACCAAATGAAAGCACACCACACAAGGTATATATCAAATATATATGTATTTATTCTAAACACAACCCCTCTGGACTCTTTATGAGGTCAGAGGTAAAAGTACAATACAAGTAACTTAATTAGCATATGATAAGTTGCACAGTATACGTTTTGCCCTAGGGGCCTCACAAACCATATACTAAAATAGTGGTAAAAGAACTACGTGAGGAATAGAAAGCAGGTCTAGTGCCTGGGGAATCGCTTTGGCTTCTAGGCACAACCAAAGGTTAGGATGTAGGAGGCCCACGGGAGACGCGTGCAGTGTCTAAACACAGTCGCGGGTTACTATTGACTTTCTATGGAGAACGAACAAGTTACAATTTTAAAGATTAAGGGTAAAAGGAGGTGAACTGCGATGGAACCCTTTTAGACTAGGGCATTTGGAGAGTCAATACCCACAGGAGCACCGGAGTACTCGTGTTACCTCACCCATGGAAGCCGGGTGCATAGGTGTCTTTTTGTGTCGGGTTTCGTCGTCGATTCCAATGGAGAGCTGCGAAGAAGTGCTGCAGGCGACCAGAGGAAAAGTGTCCGGGTGGATCCAAGGGTGGACCGGAGATGTGAAGAACCTGAAAGCAGAGGAGACAGAGTCTGGGCCACTAGCCAGTAAGCAGGGCGGCGATAGAAAGATGACACCAGATGTCGGTGATATCAGGTGAAAAGTTGAAGTTTGTCTCTTCAGCCACGAGGACCAGGATGTGTCAACAATAACCAGGAGCTGGATTCGAGCTGTCCCACAACGGATCTAGTTGACTACGGTGTTGGTATCTGGATTGGACCTAACAAGCCTTGGCAAACGCAATCCACGCAGGATGTCGAGATTGGCTTTGTTGCAAACCAGCAAGGTCTGGGGCGCTTCTCCTTTGCAGGGAAGCTGGAGCAAGCCTGGAGCAACCAGGAAAGCAAAGTCATTTCAAGAGTGGTCTTCCTGGGGGCTCACTAGCCAACAGACTAGGAACTGCAAAGACGCATCAAGCGGAAATGCACAAAGCAGACCCACGGGACACTCGTGGAGTATGGGCCTCTGAGCTTCGGTGCAAAAAATGCTCAGGCTGGGGCTTCAAGCACCCTAATGCATAACTTCGGGATACCTTGGGAAGTTGATGCAGGTAGCAAAATGCAGGATGTCCAGGAGTTCCGGTCCCATGTCTCTCGTGTCCGCCACGGATCTCAGCTTTGCTGGGAGCGAAGGTCGGGATCAGAGATGTCTGGAAGTCTATGTCCTGTGTCACAGATTCTTCAGGGTCCGGCAGGAGCCTCAAAAATGCAGACCGGCAAAGATGCTGTTGGTGCCTGTTTGAACAGGGTGGTCACTCCTTGACCACAAGGGAGATTTCTTCCACCTCCCAGTCGAAATGAAATGTCAAAGGTCCAGGATATATGTTGCAGAGTTTCGTCCAGGGTAATCTAAAGTCCTAGGGACTGGGGTTCTATACTTATAGTAAGTTTAGGGGTTGGACTAACTCTAAGGTCCCTCTTATGGGTGGACCTGGGGAGGGGGTGGTTACACCCCTTTCCCTTTGTCCAGTTTCGTGCCAGAGCTGGGGCTGAGTGCCCAAGCAACCGGTTTGAACTGGGAAATGCATGGAGCACCTTGTGTTCCCCAGGCAGTGTATGAAAGGCATTCACTGAATGCAACCCACCCTGCTCCAATACACTAAAGCCTGTCTGGGGGGGTGCTAGCATCTCCCTGGACAGGAAACCTATTGTCCAAGCCTCCCCTGCCGGAGTTTCTTCCAGCAGCAGGAGGGCAGACTCGTGTCTGTGGCAGCAGCATCCATTTTGTGATGCTGGGGCCCTGTTTAACTTTAACCGGGTAAACCAGTAACAACATATCTTCTCCCTCTAGAAGGGTGGCATGCTACCCCTGCCGCCAGAACTGGCAGGGGGGTAGTATTCCAAAGTGTTTGACACCTTACACAACATGTTTTGATAAAGCCAAACCAAAGTTAGAATTCACCACGAGGATTATAATGCACTTAAGAGTATATGGTATGGCTACATCATAGAACAGCTATAAGGAGATGGTTCCGAAAGCTGCAGAGGGGCTCAGCTCATGCTAGGGCACCCTCTCACACAAAACCAAGCACTTTGCCTCCAGGATTGTCAAGGCCTGAAATAAGAGTGACTTATAGGTTAATGTGTGTCTTTATATAAGGTAGATATAGATATACTATATCTAAGTAAGGGGTGATTACACCACCTTACCCAGGCTGTAAGTACAGACCTGTTGTGTCAGTTTGAAAGGCTAACCAGGGGTGGCACAATACATGCTGCAGCCCCTGGTAGGCCTAGGGTGCATCTATGCCCTGGGTACCTACGGTACACTATACAGGGGCTCACAAGAGTGACCAAGTAACCAATCTGGGATGTACTTAAAGTACATGGTATCAACTTAGAGAGAGAACAGCCAGGCTGTGGGCCTGATTAGCAGGGCCACAGCCATACTACAGTAAAAAAAACAGAGAATCACAGCAAAAAGTGGGGGTAACCATAGGAAGCAGACCCTACTCTCCTACACAACCCCCCAAACGCAGGGACATTAAACTAACCTTGACCAGTTGAGTCTTCATGTTCTAAGTGGAAATATCTACAGAGTCCATCTGCATTGGCATGGTTACTCCCAGGTCTATGCTCCACTATAAAGTCCATCCCCTGTAGGGAAATGGACCACCTGATCAGTTTGGTATTTTCACCCTTCATCTGTTTTAGCCACAAGAGGGGCTTATGGCCGGTCTGAACTGTGAAGTGAGTACCAAACAAGTATGGCCTCAGCTTCTTCAGGGCCCAAACCACAGCAAAGGCCTCCCTCTCAATAGCTGACCAACGCTTCTCTTTAGGAGTCAGCCTTCTGCTAATAAAAGCTATTGGCCAGTCTTGACCTTCATCATACAATTGTGATAGCACAGCCCATACCCTCAACTCAGAAGCATCTGTTTGGACAATGAATTCTTTGGAGTAGTTAGGACTTTGCAGAATGGGAGCAGTGCACATGGCCTGCTTAAGGTCATCAAATGCCTTTTGAGAGCTGACTGTCCACTGAACTTTCCTAGGCATTCTTTTAGAAGTTAAGTCATTCAGGGGTGTCGCAATGGAACCATACCCCTTGACAAATCTCATATAGTACCCAGTCAGGCCCAAGAAAGCTCTGACCTGATTCTGGGTGGTTGGAGCAATCCAGTCCATTATGCTCTGTAATGGTTGAACCTGGCCTCCACCTACAAGGTGGCCCAGGTACACAACCTGACTCTGCCCTATCTGGCACTTAGTAGCGTTGATAGTCAGGCCTGCCTTTTGCAGGGCCTCCAAAACATTTTTCAGGTGGTTCAGGTGATCTTCCCAGGTGGAGATAAAGACAGCAATATCATCAAGATAAGCTGCACAGTAGTCATCCAGGCCTGAGAGGACTTTGTTCACAAACCTTTGAAATGTGGCAGGTGCATTTTTCAGACCAAAGGGCATCACCACAAACTGATAATGCCCAGTAGGGGTTGAAAATGCTGTATTGGGCTTGGCCTCCTCAGCTAACCTGATTTGCCAGTAGCCAGCTGTCAGTTCAAATGTGCTCAGATATTTGGCAGAGGCCAACTTATCTATGAGCTCATCTGCTCTGGGTATTGGACAGGCATCTGTCTTAGTGACAGCATTGAGACTTCTGTAGTCTACACAAAACCTCATCTCTCCCTTACCATCTTGGGTGTGAGGTTTTGGCACCAGGACTACTGGACTAGCCCAAGGGCTATCTGAAGGTTCAATAACTCCCAATTCCAACATCTTCTGGACTTCTGTCCTGATACAGTCCCTGACATGATCAGGTTGCCTGTAAATCTTACTTTTAACTGGCAGACTGTCCCCAGTATCCACTTCATGAGTGCACCAGGTAGTCTGACTTGGAGTCAGTGAAAACATATGTCTGTATTCCTGCAGAACTTGTCTGCAGTCCCTCTGCTGCCGGTCAGTGAGGCTGCCTGCCAAGGCTACACCATCAACTGAACCATCATCAGGGTTCTGAGAGAGCGGGTCTGGGAGAGGGTCACTCTCTTCCTCCTGTCCTTCATCAGTAGCCATGAGAAAGCCCATGCTTGTCTATTCAATTGCTATTAGTGAGTGTTGATGTTTGTATGGCACTGTGCATCCTCTCCTGTATAAAGCACTCAGATGTCTGGGCCTTGCATGCGCTATATGAAAACATGTTAATTAACAAAAATAATTCAGGCTTTAAATTACCCTGCTAGGCCAAGTTAATAATTTTGATACCAGTTGGGAGTTCAAAGCATTTCCCCTGTACAATAGCCCCATTCGGGGGAATTAATCTTCTCCTGGAAGAGGAAGAGGAAGGGAGAAGTCTCCATAAGGTGATTATCTGCCTTTATCTGATAATGCTCTCAGTAGACAAAGGCAGTGAAGGCAGTCTTCTGACCGACGTCATCTCAGAGATTTCTCTTGATGTCTTGGAAGAAAAAATCCAGGTAAGAAAGTGGTGGAATCTGGGTTAGAGGGATGTTTTTTCAACTCTGCCATTTTGTAAGTTTCCATGGAGCTGTGCAGGAAGGGTTGGAGAGCCATTGAGCTGTTCCATTGAAGAGTCAGTTAGGAGTGCAGAGGTGATGTCACATTTAAGGTGTTGAAGGGTGATGCTGTTTCTCTCATTCCCATTTCAGTGAACTCTCCACATCTATTTTTAAACCCCTTCACAAGGATAGAGACTTGGAAACGACAGAAGAAACAGAAGAAGAAAGACAGACCCACAACACGGATGGACAATGTCAGTAGGTAAGAGAAATGTACGTCTTGCAATTCTGAAGATTGTATGAGAAGTTGGCCTGGTATATGATGTCCACTATTCTAGCGGGCACCTTGCACCAGTCCAATGGACCCTTATTGATGGTAGGTTATAAAGTCAACCTTATAGAAAGCTAACCTAGTGGTAGCTGTGGAGAGCAGCCTTCAGGCTAAGACTTGGAGATGAGTTAAGCAAGTTGTTTTACCATTTATAATCTCTTGAGTACCAAATGAAAGCACACCACACAAGGTATATATCAAATATATATGTATTTATTCTAAACACAACCCCTCTGGACTCTTTATGAGGTCAGACGCAAAAGTACAATACAAGGAACTTAATTAGCATATGATAAGTTGCACAGTATACGTTTTGCCCTAGGGGCCTCACAAACCATATACTAAAATAGTGGTAAAAGAACCACGTGAGGAACAGAAAGCAGGCCTAGTGCCTGGGGAAACGCTTTGGCTTCTAGGCACAACCAAAGGTTAGGATGTAGGAGGCCCACGGGAGACGTGTGCAGTGTCTAAACACAGTCGCGGGTTACTATTGACTTTCCTGATCTTCAGGCTGCCTTTGATAGTGTTGATCGCAATTTATTGTGGTCAAAATTGAGAGCATGGGCTATACCGGAGAGTATTCTAAGGGGTCTCCTGCTATTTTACTCTGATACCTGGTCGCAAGTAAAAATAGGGGATGGCACACGGTTGTCTAGAAAAGTTTTTACATCAGTTGGACTGAAACAGGGGTGTGTCCTTGCCCCTTACTTATTTAATCTCTTCATCTCAGATCTTTCCGGGACACTGAACAATTGTAATGCTCACCCGCCCAAACTAGGCGACCTACAGCTCACCCATTTGGCCTATGCCGATGATATAGTACACATGAGCCTAACGAAAGTGGGTCTAACCAGATTAGTAACTGAACTCTCAGCTTTCCTGTCGGCAAACAAGTTGGCTTTAAACGTTTCAAAAACCAAAACCATGTTGATAACCAACTGCCGTGGATCTCATTGCGATATTTGGCTAAAAGGAAAACCACTAGAGAGAGTCTCAGCATACAAGTATTTGGGTTTTTATCTGGACGATAAGCTTGATTTAAAAGAACAGAAGAAATATCTGACGCAAAGAGTGGGTGCCCTGATATTCGGACTAAGTACTTTGACAAAAAAACTGGAAGGTCCATCACTTAAACCTTTATTAATCGTGATGGCCAAAAAAGTTCTCCCAACTCTGGCCTATGCAAGTGAGGCAATGCATGGAAAGGATGCGGACCTACTTAACAGTTTAACAACTAAAATTTACAAAAAGGTTCTAAGATTACCCAGGATGGCGTCACCAGCGCAAATGCGACTAGAATTTGGCTTAAAAAACGAAACTCCGGGCAGATTATACTCATACATCAAAGTATGGTACCAGATCAAGCAAAAAGCAATCAATAATAATCTTAATACCTACCTATGGCAAGAGCTCAAATCCCCCCAAAAATCCAAAGCAAATCAATTTCTCACGCATGCTTTGGAGGTGACTTGCTCAAAAACCCTATGGGATAAAAATCTGTCATTTGCAGTATTCAAACAGGCATTAAATAAAGTGGCCAAACTCCATTCATTGGTATTGGACAAAGACATTTTTTCCCATCGCTCGCACTCTTGGGCTGTGATAAATGGCTATAAGGCATTAACCCCAGCACTGTACCTGGAAACAACTTATTCCATTTTTATTAAGAGAAAGCTGATGTCATTGAGATTTGGCAAATTTCCGACACTAGCCGAGGAACCTGCCTGGAAACAGCATGCAGCTGTTACATGTAGACTGTGTGGTAGCCCCAAAGAAGATCTAATACATATAATTTGTCATTGTAAGATGTTGTTTAAGGAACGGACATACTTTTTAAAGCATAGTTTTTGGATCAAGAGGCTGCGAACATGTAGATCTGCCATTATTGGAAGCCTGGACATAACTGTGCCTCGAATACCTCGCAAGTTGGTGAAGTTCTTGCAGGCATTTGAGAAACACCTTAAACAACATGAAGTTCTTAATTGTTAATAATTTGACTTTGGAAAATCATTGATTCTTACTTCCTGTTCTTATAAAATGTTTTTTTTTTACTCATTTTTAATGATAATTTCATGAATTTTTATAATAGTTGTGCGAAATACATCAAATCGTTATGGTTTTAATTAACTAAACAATAAAGTTTAAATTTCAAAATAGTGGTAGCTGTGGAGAGCAGCCTTCAGGCTAAGACTTGGAGACGAGTTAAGCAAGCTGTTTTACCATTTATAATCTCTTGAGTACCAAATGAAAGCACACCACACAAGGTATATAGCAAATATATATGTATTTATTCTAAACACAACCCCTCTGGACTCTTTATGAGGTCAGAGGTAAAAGTACAATACAAGGAACTTAATTAGCATATGATAAGTTGCACAGTATACGTTTTGCCCTAGGGGCCTCACAAACATATACTAAAATAGTGGTAAAAGAACTACGTGAGGAATAGAAAGCAGGCCTAGTGCCTGGGGAATCGCTTTGGCTTCTAGGCACAACCAAAGGTTAGGATGTAGGAGGCCCACGGGAGACGCGTGCAGTGTCTAAACACAGTCGCGGGTTACTATTGACTTTCTATGGAGAACGAACAAGTTACAATTTTAAAGATTAAGGGTACAAGGAGGTGAACTGCGATGGAACCCTTTTAGACTAGGGCATTTGGAGAGTCAATACCCACAGGAGTACCGGAGTACTCGTGTTACCTCACCCAGGGAAGCCGGGTGCATAGGTGTCTTTTTGTGTCGGGTTTCGTCGTCGATTCCAATGGAGAGCTGCGAAGAAGTGCTGCAGGCGACCAGAGGAAAAGTGTCCGGGTGGATCCAAGGGTGGACCGGAGATGTGAAGAACCTGAAAGCAGAGGAGACAGAGTCTGGGCCACTAGCCAGTAAGCAGGGCGGCGATAGAAAGATGACACCAGATGTCGGTGATTTCAGGTGAAAAGTTGAAGTTTGTCTCTTCAGCCAGGAGGACCAGGAGGTGTCAACAATAACCAGTAGCTGGATTCGAGCTGTCCCACAACAGATCTAGTTGACTACTGTGTTGGTATCTGGATTGGACCTAACAAGCCTTGGCAAACGCAATCCACGCAGGATGTCGAGTTGGCTTTCTTGCAAACCAGCAAGGTCTGGGATGCTTCTCCTTTGCAGGGAAGCTGGAGCAAGCCTGGAGCAACCAGGAAAGCAAAGTCATTTCAAGAGTGGTCTTCCTGGGGGCTCACTAGCCAACAGACTAGGAACTGCAAAGACGCGTCAAGCCGAATTGCACAAAGCAGACCCACGGGACACTCGTGGAGTATGGGCCTCTGAGCTTCGGTGCAAAAAATGCTCAGGCTGGGGCTTCAAGCACCCTAATGCACAACTTCGGGATACCTTGGGAAGTTGATGCAGGTAGCAAAATGCAGGATGTCCAAGAGTTCCGGTCCCATGTCTCTCGTGTCCGCCACGGATCTCAGCTTTGCTGGGAGCGAAGGTCGGGATCAGAGATGTCTGGAAGTCTATGTCCTGTGTCACAGATTCTTCAGGGTCCGGCAGGAGCCTCAAAAATGCAGACCGGCAAAGATGCTGTTGGTGGCTGTTTGAACAGGGTGGTCACTCCTTGACCACAAGGGAGATTTCTTCCATCTTCCAGTCGAAATGGAATGTCAAAGGTCCAGGATATATGTTGCAGAGTTTCGTCCAGGGTAATCTAAAGTCCTAGGGACTGGGGTTCTATACTTATAGTAAGTTTAGGGGTTGGACTAACTCTAAGGTCCCTCTTAATGGTGTGGACCTGGGGAGGGGGTGGTTACACCCCTTTCCCTTTGTCCAGTTTCGTGCCAGAGCTTGGGCTGAGTGCCCCAGCAACCGGTTTGAACTGGGAAATGCATGGAGCACCTTGTGTTCCCCAGGCAGTGTATGAAAAGCATTCACTGAATGCAACCCACCCTGCTCCAATACACTAAAGCCTGTCTGGGGAGGTGCAAGCACCTCCCTGGACAGGAAACCTATTGTCCAAGCCTCCCCTGCCGGAGATTCTTCCAGCAGCAGGAGGGCAGACTCGTGTCTGTGGCAGCAGCATCCATTATGTGATGCTGGGGCCCTGTTTAACTTTAACCGGGTAAACCAGTAACAACATGTCTTCTCCCTCTAGAAGGGTGGCATGCTACCCCTGCCGCCAGAACTGGAAGGGGTGTAGTATTCCAAAGTGTTTGACACCTTACACAACATGTTTTGATAAAGCCAAACCAAAGTTAGCATTAACCACGAGGATTATAATGCACTTAAGAGTATATGGTATGGCTACATCATAGAACAGCTATAAGGAGATGGTTCCGAAAGCTGCAGAGGGGCTCAGCTCATGCTAGGGCACCCTCTCACACAAAACCAAGCACTTTGCCTCCAGGATTGTCAAGGCCTGCAATAAGAGTGACTTATAGGTTAATGTGTGTCTTTATATAAGGTAGATATAGATATACTATATCTAAGTAAGGGGTGATTACACCACCTTACCCCGGCTGTAAGTACACACCTGTGGTGTCAGTTTGTAAGGCTAACCAGGGGTGGCACAATACATGCTCCAGCCCCTGGTAGGCCTAGGGTGCATCTATGCCCTGGGTACCTACGGTACACTATACAGGGGCTCACAAGAGTGACCCAGTAACCAATCTGGGATGTACTTAAAGTACATGGTATCAACTTAGAGAGAGAACAGCCAGGGTGTGGGCCTGATTAGCAGGGCCACAGCCATACTACAGTAAAAAAAACAGAGAATCACAGCAAAAAGTGGGGGTAACCATAGGAAGCAGACCCTACTCTCCTACCCTACACAACCTCCCAAACGCAGGGACATTAAACTAACCTTGACCAGTTGAGTCTTCATGTTCTAAGTGGAAATATCTAGAGAGTCCATCTGCATTGGCATAGTTACTCCCAGGTCTATGCTCCACTATAAAGTCCATCCCCTGTAGGGAAATGGACCACCTGATCAGTTTGGTATTTTCACCCTTCATCTGTTTTAGCCACAAGAGGGGCTTATGGCCGGTCTGAACGGTGAAGTGAGTACCAAACAAGTATGGCCTCAGCTTCTTCAGGGCCCAAACCACAGCAAAGGCCTCCCTCTCAATAGCTGACCAACGCTTCTCTTTAGGAGTCAGCCTTCTGCTAATAAAAGCTATTGGCCAGTCTTGACCTTCATCATACAATTGTGATCGCACAGCCCATACCCTCAACTCAGAAGCATCTGTTTGGACAATGAATTCTTTGGAGTAGTTAGGACTTTGCAGAATGGGAGCAGTGCACATGGCCTGCTTAAGGTCATCAAATGCCTTTTGAGAGCTGACTGTCCACTGAACTTTCCTAGGCATTCTTTTAGAAGTTAAGTCATTCAGGGGTGTCGCAATGGAACCATACCCCTTGACAAATCTCATATAGTACCCAGTCAGGCCCAAGAAAGCTCTGACCTGATTCTGGGTGGTTGGAGCAATCCAGTCCATTATGCTCTGTAATGGTTGAACCTGGCCTCCACCTACAAGGTGGCCCAGGTACACAACCTGACTCTGCCCTATCTGGCACTTAGTAGCGTTGATAGTCAGGCCTGCCTTTTGCAGGGCCTCCAAAACATTTTTCAGGTGGTTCAGGTGATCTTCCCAGGTGGAGATAAAGACAGCAATATCATCAAGATAAGCTGCACAGTAGTCATCCAGGCCTGAGAGGACTTTGTTCACCAACCTTTGAAATGTGGCAGGTGCATTTTTCAGACCAAAGGGCATCACCACAAACTGATAATGCCCAGTAGGGGTTGAAAATGCTGTATTGGGCTTGGCCTCCTCAGCTAACCTGATTTGCCAGTAGCCAGCTGTCAGTTCAAATGTGCTCAGATATTTGGCAGAGGCCAACTTATCTATGAGCTCATCTGCTCTGGGTATTGGACAGGCATCTGTCTTAGTGACAGCATTGAGACTTCTGTAGTCTACACAAAACCTCATCTCTCCCTTACCATCTTGGGTGTGAGGTTTTGGCACCAGGACTACTGGACTAGCCCAAGGGCTATCTGAAGGTTCAATAACTCCCAATTCCAACATCTTCTGGACTTCTGTCCTGATACAGTCCCTGACATGATCAGGTTGCCTGTAAATCTTACTTTTAACAGGCAGACTGTCCCCAGTGTCCACTTCATGAGTGCACCAGGTAGTCTGACTTGGAGTCAGTGAAAACATATGTCTGTATTCCAGCAGAACTTGTCTGCAGTCACTCTGCTGCTGGTCAGTGAGGCTGCCTGCCAAGGCTACACCATCAACTGAACCATCATCAGGGTTCTGAGAGAGCGGGTCTGGGATAGGGTCACTCTCTTCCTCCTGTCCTTCATCAGTAGCCATGAGCAAGCCCATGTCTGCCCTGTCAACATATGGTTTTAGACTGTTGACATGAAGCACCCTGTGGGGTCTCCTGAGAGTTCCAAGATTTACCAAATACATGAACTCTCCCTTCTGTTCAACAATAGTGTGGGGTCCACTCCACTTGTCTTGGAGAGCTGCTGGAGCCACAGGCCCTAACACCCACACTTTCTGTCCTGGCTGGTAAATAGCCAGTACAGCCTTTTGGTCATGCCAGGCCATTTGCAATTCCTGACTAGGCTCAGGGTTTTTGGATGCCTTTTTTCATGTACTCAGCCACCCGGGAGCGGAGACCATGTACATAGTCCACAATGTCATGTTTAGGGGGTTTGAGAGGTAACACCCATCCCTCCTTCACTAGACACAATGAACCTCTGACAGGGTGCCCAAACAGAAGTTCAAATGGGCTGTAGCCAACCCCCTTCTGAGGAACCTCCCTGTATGCAAATAAAAGGCAGGGTAGCAGGATATCCTATCTCCGCCTGAGCTTTTCTGGGAGACCCTTAATCATACCCTTTCAGGTCTTGTTGAACCTTTCAACTAAACCATTGCATTGTGGGTGAAAGGGTGTGGTGAAATTATAGTACACTCCACACTCCTTCCACATTGCTGTCAAGTAACTAGACATAAAGTTTGCACCTCTGTCTGATACAACCTCCTTAGGGAAACCCACTCTTGAGAAACTCCCAAGAGGGCTCTTGCCACAACCGGTGCTGTTGTGGTCCTAAGTGGGATAGCTTCTGGGTATCTGGTGGCATGATCCACTACCACCAGAATAAACCTGTGCCCATAGGCTGTTTGGGGATCCATTTGTCCAACAGTGTCCATCCCAACTCTTTCAAAGGGAACCCCCACCACAGGTAGTGGTATCAGGGGGGGCTTTGTAGTGCCACCTGCTTTGCCACTGGCTTGGCAGATTACACAGGAGCGACACAACTCCTTTGTGTCTTCTGACATGTGGGGCCAGTGAAAGTGAGGGACATGCCTGTCCCAAGTCTTGTTCTGGCCAAGATGTCCTGCAAAGGGAATGTCATGGGCTAGTGTCAAAAGGAAGCCCCTGAATGCCAAAGGTATGACCAACCTCCTGGAAGCATCAGGCTTGGGGTCTCTAGCCTCTGAATACAGGAGCCCTTCATCACAATAAACGTTATGGGTTCCACTAGCAATCCCAGCAGCTTCAGCAGCAGCTTGCTGTCTGAGGGGTTCAAGAGAAGGGCAGTCCAACTGCGCCTGCCTCAGATCAGCCCTGGAAGGCCCCCCTGTCCCAAGAAACCCACACTGATCAGGTTCAAGCTCTTCTAGGACAGTTCCGTCTTCAGGCCCACAATCATCTTCCTCGGAAGGCTGAGCCTCATCCTGAGGCAGGGGGGAAGGCACAGCCTTAACCCTACTGCTCCTTTTCCTGGTAGGCAACTGGTCCATTATTCCAGAATCCAGTGCCTGTTCAGTGTTGCAAATTTTGACCTGTGACCTAGTCACAGAAAGAACATGTGCTGAGATGCCTAACATTTCTGCATGTGTCCTGAACTCCACTTCAGACCAGGCTGAAGCCTCTAGGTCATTGCCAAGCAAACATTCTACAGGGAGGTCTGAACTAACAACAACCTTCTTAAGGCCAGTTACCCCTCCCCAGGAGAAATTAACAATTGCCATACTGTGGGTGGTAGTGTCAATGCTAGCATTGGTCACTAGGTAAGTTTCCCCTAGTATGATCTGTCCAGGGTTCACAAAGTCAGGTATCACCATGGTGACACTAGCCCCTATGTCCCTGTAGGCCTGAGCCTCTTTCTCATTGACTAAAGGAGTTTGCCTGTACTTGCCCAAGTTATTGGGACTCACAGGGAATGACATATCCATGCCTCCATCACAATTCAAAACAGCTTGAGTTGGTACTCTGACTAGGCCAGAGTCCATCTCAGTTCCCAGGGTTAACCCTACTACACCCTTCTGTTGAGAACCACCACTTGGAGCTGAACTAGGAGGAACAGTTGCCTTAGGGGCAATGGCGGTCAGAGCTGTCTCCTTTTTGGTGCAATCACTTGTCTAGTGAGAATTAACTTTACAAATCTTGCACCAGGGTTTCTTTGGACCTTCTTTCTTTTTGGATTGTTGGGGACCCCCACCATTAGTAGCTTTTTGGGGACCTTGAGAAGACTTCTGGTCTTTTGCTTTCTCCCCACCCTTTTGGTCTTGCTTCTTCTGGTCACCACCTTGGTTCTGTACCTTCTGCTTCACCCTGGTTCTGACCCATTTGTCTGCCCTCTTACCCAATTCTTGTAGAGAGGTCAAATCAGAGTCAACCAGGTGTTGATGCAAAAACTGGTTCTGACAATTATTAAGAATCTGTTCTCTCATTATAAGGTTATACAATCCTGTATAGTCACTTACTTTACTGCCCAGTAACCAGCCTTCCAGAGCCTTAGTAGCACAATCTACAAAGTCTGTCCAGTCCTGAGTCGGTGTCTTTTGGGTATCTCTGAACAGCAACCTATACTGCTCAGTGGTTAGGCCAAACCCATCTATTAGAGCACTCTTCAGGACATTGTAATTGTCAGAATCCTCTTCTCTGGCAGTGAGGAGCTTGTCTCTACCTTTGTCTGCAAAGGAGAGCCATAAGATTGCTGCCCACTGACTCTGGGGTACCTGCTGTACTCTGCAGGCCCTCTCCAAAGCAGTTATCCATTTGTGGATGTCATCCCCACTCTGGTAGGGAGGGACAATTTTGCTTAGGTGTTTATGGTCATAAGACCTATCCCTACCACTAGGGATTTGCTGCCACCAATGGGCTCTAGCCCACACCATTTCCTCTCTCTTTCAAGAGCTAGGGTCTCTTTTTTAAGGGCAACTTCTTGCCTCTGGATCCTAAGCTTGACTTCTCTCATTCTAGCTTCATGCTCTCTTCTCTCAGGGGATGGTCTCCTCCTGTGAGATGAGTCAGAGGACCCTATTGATGAACCAGAATGGTGAGATTCTCCTGAGAGGGATCTCTGTCTTCTAGGCACACAAGTAGGCCTACTTGGGGGATGAAGGAAGGCCCACTATGGCCCTCCATATCTCCAGGTAGTCATCTGTCTTCCAGATGGGTTTCAGGAACCACATTCTGGTCTGCATCATCAGAGTCCTGGTGGGGAGACTCACTAGGATCCTCTTCTGATGATGGATGGCCCCCATCCCTATTAGCCTGAGTATCTGGATCTGATGCTTTTGCTAAGTCATCTGCCACTAAGATTTCTATCAGGTGTTGGGTGGTGGGACTCTGTCCTTGCTTTCATTTTCTTATGGCACACAATCCTTTCAGTTCATGACTAGTGAGGTGTGGTGTGTGCACCTACCTACACTCATTGTTACCTCCTAGAACCTCTCTAGAAGTTGTAGTTAGGGTGTGCTAAGCCCTTACCGCCTACAACTGCTAAGTTCAGTAGTACTTATGTATTATAAGTCTTAATTTATATGTACCTACAGGTACCTTAATGTGATTTTTCAAATGATATTCTCAAGATTATTTGGTAAAACAAGTGCAAGCTCTTATCCCATCCGCTGTACACCAATGTGAGAAGTTGGCCTGGTATATGGTATTGATGGTAGGTTATAAAGTCAACCTTATAGAAATGTATCCTATTGGTAGCTGTGGAGAGCAGCCTTCAGACTAAGACTTGGAGACGAGATAAGCAAGTTGTTTTACCATTTATAATCTCTTGAGTACCAAATGAAAGCATACGACACAAGGTATATATCAAATATATATATATTTATTCTAAACACAACCCCTCTGGACTCTTTATGAGGTCAGAGGTAAAAGTACAATACAAGGAACTTAATTAGCATATGATAAGTTGCACAGTATACATTTTGCCCTAGGGGCCTCACAAACCATATACTAAAATAGTGGTAAAAGAACCATGTGAGTAATAGAAAGCAGGCCTAGGGCCTGGGGAATCACTTTGGCTTCTAGGAACAACCAAATGGTAGGATGTAGGAGGCTCACGGGAGACGCGTGCAGTGTCTAAACACAGCCGCGGGTTACCATTGACTTTCTATGGAGAACGAACAAGTTACAATTTTAAAGATTAAGGGTAGCAGGAGGTGAACTGCGATGGAACCCTTTTAGACTAGGGCACTTGGAGAGTCAATACCCACAGGAGCACCGGAGTACTCGTGTTACCTCACCCAGGGAAGCCGGGTGCATAGGTGTCTTTTTGTGTCGGGTTTCGTCGTCGATTCCAATGGAGAGCTGCGAAGAAGTGCTGCAGGCGACCAGAGGAAAAGTGGATCCAAGGGTGGACCGGAGATGTGAAGAACCTGAAAGCAGAGGAGACAGAGTCTGGGCCACTAGCCAGTAAGCAGGGCGGCGATAGAAAGATGCCATCAGATGTTGGGTGATTTCAAGTGAAAAGGTGAAGTTTGTCTCTGCAGCCACGAGAACCAGGAGGCATCGACGATGACCAGGAGCTGGATTCGAGCTGTCCCACGAAGCTTCTAGTTGACTGCTGTGTCAGTATCCAGATTGGACCCAACAAACCTTGGCAAACGCAATCCACGCAGGATGTCAAGATTGGCTTTGTTGCAGACCAGCAAGGTCTGGAGCGCTTCTCCTTTGCAAAGGAGCTGGAACAAGCCTGGAGTAACCCAGAAAGCAAAGTAGTTTCAAGAGTGGTCTTCCAGGGGGCTCACTAGTCAATGGACTAGGAACTGCAAAGATGTGTCAAGCAGAAATGCACAAAGCAGGCCCACGGGACACTAGTGGAGTGTGGGCCTCTGAGCTTTGGTGCAAAAGGTGCTCGGGACTGGGGCTTCAAGTACCCCAATGCACAACTTCGGGATACCTCGAGAAGTTGATGCAGGTAGCAAAATGCAGGATAACCAGGAGTTCCGGTCCCACGTGTCTCGTGTCCGCCACAGATCTCAGCTTTGCTGGGAGCGAAGGACGGGGTCAGAGATGTCTGGAAGTCTGTGTCCTGTGTCATAGATTCTTCAGGATCCGACGGGAGCCTCGAAAATGCAGACCGGCAAAGATAATGTTGGTGCCTGTTTGAACAGGGTGGTCACTCCTTGACCACAAGGGAGATTTCTTCCATCTTCCAGTCAAAATGGAATGTCAAAGGTCCAGGATATATGTTGCAGGGTTTCGTCCAGGGTAATCTAAAGTCGTAGGGACTGGGGTTCTATACTTATAGTAAGTTTAGGGGTTGGACTAACTCTAAGGTCCTTCCTATTGGTGGACCTGGGGAGGGGGTGGTTACCCCCTTTCCCTTCGTCCAGTTTCATGCCAGGGCTGGGGCTGAGTGCCCCAGCAACCTGTTTGAACTGGGAAAAGCACCTTGACCTGAAGTACCTTGTGTGCCCCAGGCAGTGTCTGAAAAGCATTCACTGAATGCAATCCACCCTACCCCAATACACTAAAGCCTGTTTGGGGAGGTGCTAGCACCTCCCTGGACAGGAAACCTATTGTCCAAGCCTCCCCTGCCGGAGTTTCTTCCAGCAGCAGGAGGGCAGACTCGTGTCTATGGCAGCAGCATCCATTTTGTGATGCTGGGGCTCTGTTTAACTTTAACCGGGTAAACCAGTAACTACATGTCTTCTCCCTCTAGAAGGGTGGAATGCTACCCCCGCTGCCAGAACTGGCGGGGGGGGGAGGGGGGTAGGAGTGTTTGACACCTTACACAACATGTTTTGATAAAGCCAAAACAAAGTTAACATTAACCACGAGGATTATAATGCACTTAAGAGTGTATGGTATGGCTATATCATAGAACAGCTCTAAGGTCATGGTTCCGAAATCTGCAGAGGGGCTCAGCTCATGCTGGGGCACCCACTCACACAAAACCAAGCACTCTGCCTCCAGGATTGTCAAGGCCTGCCATAGGAGTGACTTATAGGTTAATATGTGTCTATATATAAGGTAGATATAGATATACTATATCTAAGTAAGGGGTGATTACACCACCTCACCCAGGCTGTAAGTACAGAGCTGTGGTGTCAGTTTAGAAGGCTAACCAGGGGTGGCACAATACATGCTGCAGCCCCTGGTAGGCCTAGGGTGCACCTATGCCCTGGGTACCTATGGTACACTATACAGGGGCTCATAAGGGTGACCAAGTAACCAATCTGGGATGTACCTAAAGTACATGGCATCAATTTAGAGAGAGAACAGCCAGGCTGTAGGCCTGATTAGCAGGGCCACAGCCATACTAAAGTCGAAAAACCAGAGAATCACAGCAAAAAGTGGGGGTAACCATAAGAAGCAGACCCTACTCTCCTGCACTGTGGGCATGAATTAGAGTTTGGCAGACTGGGTTACTCTGTCACAAACATGACAAATATCCTATCCACCATACTACGATCCCATCATATCTACAGCGCCTGTAATTCAGCAGATGGGTTATCTGTCACACTTGTGATGGAGTAACCCATCCAGCAAACTCTACAACAGGCCTTGTGTCTCCAGAGCTGTCGGCACCAGATCCCCACCTCCAACTTGGGGTCGGTAGAGGTTGGATTTTCAGGGGGCCTTGAAGGAAGTAGTTCATTTAGGTCTTCTGTGACCTAGTCCAGGCTGATTGTGCCCTACGAGGCACACCAGACTCTTGCTTGATGCAAGAGACTCTAACAGGAGCGAAGTAAGTTTCTACTTCTCTTCAGATGTATTGCCAACCATGTACAGATTAACATTTTCGTTCAAAGTAGGTCCTGAAGAAAAAGAGAATAGGCTAAGAGAGGAAAAAAGAAACTGTATATAAACTGTATATACCCACTGTGATATGTTATTCAGCTGGGCTGACAATGCATATGATATACCTTCAAACCATCTCCATGTTTCCAACTCTGTAAACTGAACTAGAACTGAAACAAAATTATCATCCATGAAAGGAACATCAAAGGCATTCAGAACTATTATGCTTAGCTCAGTGCAGAAAACTATCTTCCGCACTATGAGGAGACACTCTATGATTTTGAATTGTGTTGAAAGTGTCAGGTTCATAATCTGCCATATTTTAAGCACACATAAAGACCATTTTGTATTTTATTTTGTTTATTTATTTATTTTTAGATGTTTTATATAGCGCTGGCTGGACCAGAAGTATTAGAGCGCTTTACATGAGTATAAAATAGTAAGTCACAGGAACAAAAATCAGCAACAATCAACAGCAGTGAATAATAACAGGTTACAAAAGAGAGACAGTTGGTAACTATACAAATACAGGTATAAGATCAGGAGCAATTAACAAATCTAAAAGGAATGATAAGACGATGGGTTAGGGTTAAGACCCCCGATATTTGTTAAGGAGGTGCACTTTGAGGTCCTTTTTAAAGCTGAGATAAGAAGGGTTGCATCGCAGATCTTTAGGGAGGACATTCCAGGTGCTAGGGGCATTGCCGGAGAAGGAGCAGGATTGGGTGGATTTCTTTTTTAACAGGGGTGAGACAAGGATGAGAGCGTTCGTACTTTTCAGAACTTGGGAGCTGCCAGCTATGCAAAGTTTGTTGGCTAGTTAAGGAGGCGTGTTTTGGGGGAGGGCTTTGTGAGTAATGCAAGCATTTTTGTAGGCAGACCTGCCTTCGACAGGGAGTCATTTAAGAGTTTTGAGGACTGGGAAGATGTGGTTGAAAACGTTTGCAGTCGGTGATGAGTCTAGCTGCGAGGTTGAGAACAGATTTGAGAAGAGCTAGGTGGATCTTAGGGATTCGGGTGAGGATGGCGTTGCCGTAATCAAGGGATTGAACTACTAGTTGAAGTCTTCAGATGGAATAAAGGGCTTGATTTTTTTGAGATGGCGGAGAGTGAAGAGGGCTCCTTTTGCTGAAGAATTGAGATTAAGGTTATTATCAATGGAGAAACCAAGAGATTTGACTGAGTTGGACAAGGAGAGAGAGCAGTTGAGGGCATTGAGGTCGGAGATCCAAGTTTGGATGGGGAGAGGGTTGGATTTAGGGAAGAAGAGAATGATTTCAGTTTTTTAGGGTTCAGTTTGAGATGATTTATTTGGAACCAGGATTGAATCTTGGCAAGGGTGCTGTTGAGGCGTAGGATATCGACGTGGGTTTTGATCTTGTGGTAAAGTTGATTATCATCAGCGTAGAGGTGTAGTTGATTCCTGCTTATTTGAGGCTGAGAGTGAGGGGTTCCATAAAGAGGTTAAAGAGAGATGGCGAGAGGATAGATCCCTGGGGGACTCCTAAGGATACCGGAGTGGGGCTTGAAAGATAGTTGTGAATTTTGATTTGCTGTATTCGGTGTTGTAAGACAAACCATTTGTGTGTGGTACAATTAAGGCCAAAAGCATCTCTGAGAACATTAAGTAGTGCAGCGTGGTTGACTATATCAAACGCTGCAGAGTGATCAAGGAGTATACACGTCTCGCCATTGACAAGAGAGGGATGAATGTCAGCAACAATATTTAGCATGGCAGTTTCGGTACTACAGCCTTTTCTGAAGCCTGATTGAAGGAGGTCAAGTAGGCTAAAATGTTCAATGTGTTTGTCTAGTTGGAGCAGGACACATTTTTCTAGGGCTTTAGAAAAAAGGGGCAGGGTGGAGATGGGGCGGAGATTATTTAGGTCATTGGGGTCAGCATTGGAGTATTTAATAATGGGCGAGATTTGACCAAGCTGAAGAGAGATAGGGACACATCCCGTGGCCAGGGAGGTGTTGATGATTGTGGTCCAGGATGGTGCAATGATGTGTTTTAGGTCCTGGATAAGGTTTGAGGGGAGGGGTCTTTGGTATTGGAGGAAGGCTTAAGTTTAGAGATGATGCTGAGAACTTCATGTTCAGTGACAGGGAGGAAAGAATGCCAGGATGCATTATTTTTTTGTAGTGAGTTAGAGTGATTAGGAGTGTGAGGAGAAGTAGTGGGTGGGGTTGGGAAGAGGTTATGGGGGGTGTAGCAATGGGTGTGTGTGTGTCGGGGGTAAGGAGAGGTGGAGAAGCGGGCATGTGAGCGGGGCATCGGGGGTATGGAGAGAGCGGTGAAGCGTTTAGAAGTAGTGTCAGGAGAAGTTCAACCTATTTTGATGTAAAGACATGTAATCAAACTCTTTGAGGGCATGAGAATTCTTTGTATGCCTCATGTGGAAAAACAATGTATGCAAAATATGAGTTCATAATCCTTAACTGATAGCTCCTAAAACAGTACTTAGACATGTAGCCTAAATCTCCGTAGCCTAAATCTTCGAGCATGAATGTTTTCATAGAACACTTTTCTGTAACTAATTCAGTCTTTTGTTGAATCCAGAAGTATAGCAAACCGTTGTCAAGGTTGCTCTTAACAACAAAGTCCTGGTTACAGCAAATGAGCATCTCCATGCCTAGCAAGTACACCCTAGAGCAGACAGAACTTATACTCTGACTTTAAAAATGGCAACAACTGTTCGCCAAACCTCACGAGAGTCATGTGATTTCATGGAACATGTAGTTTTCTTGACTGAGCATGAGCAACTCGTGTAGCAAATCCAGCAAAGATGCAAAGCCTCTGTCAAAGCGGCATCAACACTGTACACTCCTAGATTTTATTGCTTCTAAGTGCATGCACCATCAGGTAGTTCAGAGTATTACGCTTCCATGCTAGTTGAATGTAAAGACTTAAGAGTTGGCCACAGATCATGACGGCAGCTTACAACTGGTTGAAGGTCTGAGTTGTTGGAGAGCACGGGCAAGGAGAGAAATGTGCTTTGAGGTCCTAGGATGCTGCTACACCAACGCCTCAGGTCAGAAAACTATCAAGAGCTAGGTCAGAAGGGCAGGCCCCAAGCTCAGGAGGGCAGGCTCTAAGCTCTTTTTTGCCCAAGCTGTAGGAGGAAGACACTGTGTCTGGAGTGTGTCACCAAGAGCATAGAAAACACACCATGTGTGATATGGTCCATTGGGCCACAGTTATTCCCAAAAAAGTCAACTGATTGTGTGCAACAGTTTGAAACCTTCCCACAGGCCCCAAGGGAATTCAGGGCACATGCAGCGATGACAATATCCCACGTAGGATTTGTTTCATCTCTGGGGAGCCATTAAGGCATTGGTTCTCCCTGAGGGACCAGCAAGCTCTGGGAAATTCATACTTGATTTTAAAATGTCCATCCTCTCTTCGTTTGGTAGGGAGACTGCCTGGTTGATACTCCCTGGGGAACCCCTGGAAAGTACCAATAGGCCCCATGAACTGAAGGGGCGGTAGGTGAAAGTACACCATTGTGCTTCGCTCCCCCTCTCCTGCTTTGTAGGAAAGAGATCAGGAGAATCGGAGACACCTCCTTTCCCCACTAGCTGCCAAGTGACAGGCTGGCAGTGAAAACAGGTGACTGCACAGCTCGAAGGTCTGCGACACAGTCCTCCTTGCAAGCGCACAGGTGCCTTGGAAAACATAGGCATCAGTGCCAAGATCTTTCTTTCTGCCAGTGGACGCTTTAATCTAAAACAAGAAAAGGAAAAAATACCTGGCCCACAGTGGTCCTATCAAAGGCTTATCCATGGCTCAAAGAAATTGCCCCGTTAGCCACTGGGGTTCAGGTTGAAATTGGCAAACCTAGAAGGTGATACTCCAGGAGATGCAGAAGCACCATTACAAATTAGTTCCTGGTTCTTGGGCCTGCTGCCTGGAGTGCTTTAGGTCTCTAGTGGACCCTCAGCAATCTTTTTCAAACGTTGACACCCTAAATCTTCCAGGACTGAGTTGCATGACCTTGGATATGATTCAGGTGACTTCAAGCACCCTGAGAGCTGAATGGATGATGTGTCTTTGAATGGCATGGAGTGTTCGTGTTCTCTCTAGTTGCTAGATTTTCTTGTTTGATTGTTTTGATTTGAATGTAGAAATGAATTTCACAGCGATGCTCACTGTTTTGGTATTGCTCACTATGAAATGGATGTCAAAGCACTATGGGATGTCTTTATTTCTAGAGAAAGATAAAAAAGTGTATATTAATAGTATTGTTCTGAAATGTTAATTTTTATTGAATGTCTTATATTCTGTAGTGACACATTAAGTTAAGGCCATTGAGCCCACCTTTTATTAAATGCCTATCATCTATTTGCATAAGGCATCTATGGGGTATTGTAGTTTTAGGGGTTGGGGCCTGCTGCCCCATAAACTGTTAAAGATGTCTCAGATCCATGGGGTCTAGCAGAAATGTGGGCAACTATTTGACCATTGTGAATTTCCTCATTGTTTGTCTCCTGTGGAATGAGAAGCCATTAAGAGGATTCGCCAATTGATTTTTTCACTTCCCATCTTCTATATATTTGTAATTATGAATTTATTATTGGCGTTTATTAAATACTTTTTTCTATTGAAGAAGCACAGACTGTGTATTGATATATTTATAGTTATATGTTTTAAATCTGAGTTAGAAGACTCTAGGACACAGCTTCAGTAAGCCTTGGAATGCCCTGTCTCCCTCACCTGTGTGTCATGTGTCAAAAGGGCATTAGGTTTGGGTTTCCATAGTGCAGGGGCCCCATAACAATGTAAGGGAATGACCATGATTGTTACAATTGGGGCTCTGTCATTTATAATTGCACTAGGACCCTACAAGCTGGATTTCTCAAAATGACAATTACAAACACTCTCCTTAAGGATTAGAATCAGGGATTCTTTTTTTTTTTTTTTATATTTATTTTTATTGCAGAAACACAGAAAAGTTCATCCAACACTGGAGCCCTTCGGCTCAGCCATGTTAGAAAGCGTCGTAACAATTATGTAGTGTCACACGGCCATTCAGCCCACACCTTAGAGGTCGGGCGGCAAATGTCGGCCCTCTTCTGAAGGCATTTCCACAATAATCAGTTTAGGCATTCAAAACACTTTAATTTTCTGCTTTTCCAACTTTAACCCCCAACCCCCCTCCCCCAACTGTACAATTTAACTCAATCCCGTGCTGCAGTCGCGGAAGTGGGCACTTCACACACTTCTGGCTGCCTTCGTGGTAAGTACTCCAAATACCAGTGCATATAAGTTTGCATCTCCCCCTTCCCCGTCCCATCACCACCCAACACGGAGCAATGCTTCACATATCCTTATCCACCCGCTCTACATTTTGATCCCCCTATACCCACACCCATGGCTTCGTATTGTCTTCAGTTCTCCTTTCATATTGCAGTAGCTGTCTCGCCCCCCTCTATTCCCCTAGTCACCTTCCCTAGTACCCCTCCCTCCAATCCATGGTACTGTCTCCATTTGGCCCACACTCTGCGGAACTTTTTGGGGCAGCCCCTTGCTTTATAGGTCACCCTTTCTGCGGCCATGTAGAGATCCAAACCCCGCCTCCATTCCTCAATGTTTGGTGTCTCCGAGGCTCCCCAGTATTTGGCAATATCTCTTTTTGCTACTACCAGTGCTAGCACCAAGAAAATGAGTAGTGGGCGTGGCAAGTCTACCTCGTTTGTCATGCCCAGTAGGGCCAACTTAGGGTCTAGCGATAGTTCCATCTCCAGGACCTCCCCCAGTTCAGTAAAAATGTGTGTCCAATAGGTACGTATTCTGTCGCAGGCCCAAATGGTGTGAAAGAAGTCCCCTTGTTGTTGGTGGCACCGAAGACATGCCGGGTCATTTATTTTCCCCATTTTAAGGAGCCGTACTCTATCGACATACGTTCTATGAAGCACATTTAGCTGAATGAGGCGTAGCCTCGATTTGATTGCTACTTCCCGGGGATGCATGAGGACGATCTCCCAGTCCAGATCTTCCATAGCTCCCAGATCTGCCTCCCATATGCCCCTTAACTTGGTCAAGTCGCCCAGCATGTTATTAGTCAGGGTTTTATAGGTGAGGGATACCGCCTGATCACTTATCTGCTCCTGGAGGAGTCTGCCTTCCAGTGGCGCATATTCTGGTATCTCTGCGAGCGTGATGTTTTTGGCCATCCATGCATGTCTCAGCTGTGTGTATTTAAACATTTGTGTGTGGTGCAGTCCAAACTCTGTCTGAAGTACCTGGAATGGCTTCAGTTCTCCCCGGGAGATCACGTCCCCTATGTTTCAAATGCCAATGTCATCCCACCTTTGGAAGCCCCTCAGCTTACAGATTTCTGTTAACCATTGGCAATGCCATAACGGCGTCTGTCTAGTGGGTTTGCCCTTCCATCCCATGCGTTTTGTGGCCTTGGACCAGGCTCTCAGTGTGATTATCGTCACCGGTAGGAGCGACTTCCTCGTCGAACCACCGTACAGGTAGTATAGTATAGTTTTGGGCGACATCTTGTACCTTTCGAGCGCATACGTCGGGTGATCCGCTGGTGCGTGGATCCATTTATTTATCGGGATCAAGTGTTCCGCCCAATAATAGGCCTCTAGGTTGGGTAGCAAGATCCCCCCACTGTATTGGTGTCGTTGGAGCGTCTGCAGGGCTATCCGCGGTTGCTTTCCCAACCACAGAAAGGCACGTAGATCTGCATGGATCTTCGGTATGGTAGTGTTCGGGAGTGCGTAGTATTCATTTTGAAGTACATATAGGAACTTCGGGAGGGTAATCATTTTGTACATCGCCGCCCGGCCCAGAAGAGTGAGCGGCAATTGTTTCCATCTAGTCATGTCTGCCACCGCCTCCCCCATGATCCGTGCTATGTTTTTACTGAATGAGAGTTTCTCATCTAGGGTAATGTAAATGCCCAGGTACTGAAATCCTACCGTGGTAGTAACCAGTGTTTCCGGCAGGGTCCCCCACACCTCCTTCCCTTGTGGATCATATAGTACCGATTTATGCCAGTTGATCGTGTGGCCTGCTCTCGCTCCATATCTGTCTAATTCCTCAAATAACACCGGCACCGTAGTGTCGGGTTGAGTGATGTACAGTAGCACGTCATCGGCATATAGGGATATTTTATCTTGCACGGCATCTGAAGCTCCTCATGGGAAGCCATGAATATCTGGGTTCTGTCTAATCTTTGCGGCCAGGATTTCGATAGTTAGTGTGAATAGAAGAGGCGACAGCGGGCACCCCTGGCGCGTACCCCTTTTAACCTGGAATTCACAAGATAATCTCCCATTCACCCGCACTCGCGCTCTCGGCCGTGTATAGGAGCTGTATCCACCCCCGGAATTTTGGGCCAAGGCCAAATCTCTGTAGAGCCGCCATAAGGAAGGGCCAGTGCACCGCATCGAACGCCTTTTCTGCATCGAGGGAGAGGAACCAGTGGGGTTCACTCCTGCCCTTGACTTCTTGCAGCCAGTTGTGTGTGCGCCTAAGGTTTAGCTTGGTTGCTCTATCTGGCAGAAATCCCGATTGATCCATATGTATTAGGTGCGGGATTACTGTTCGTAGGCGATGCGCTAAGATGGTCGCTATGATCTTCACCTCCATATTAAGGAGAGAAATGGGGTGGTATGAGGCGCAATCCTCTCTTGGTTTGCCCTCCTTATAAATCGGTACAATGGTGGCTAGTGCGAGGTCAGGTGGAAGGGCCCCTTCCTGGTATGCTTCGGTGAAGAGGACTTTACGGTGCCGCGTCAAGAGATCAGTTGCCCGTTTAAAGAATTCCGCAGGGAACCCGTTTGGTCCCGGCGTCTTACCCGTTTTCAGTTTGGTTATAGCGTCTGATATCTCGTCTGACGTGATATCTGTTTCCAACACCGAGCATGCGTCGGAGGACAATACTGGTACCTCCGTTGTTCCCATATATTGCAGCGCCATGTCTATATCCCCTAGATCTCTGGCCGCATAAAAGCTTTCGTAATGGGACGCGAAAGCCTCCGCTATCCCCTCGTCATTGCTCACTATGTCCCCCTCTGCTGGCTTGATGCGTTCCACCCACCTAGCCATCCTATCCTTCTTACTCAGCCATGCCAGTAGCCTACCAGATTTATCTCCGACATCGTATAAACGATGGAGAGTCGCCAGGGACTGTGTTCGTGCCTCATTGGAGACCACCTCTCTATACTTCTTTTGAGTGTCTAGCAGTCGTCGCAGAGTCACCGCGTCCTTGTGTGTTTGATATTTCTCTTCCAAATTCAAAATTGTGGCTTCCAGGTCTGCCACCTCCGCAAGCTGTTTCCGTCGCTCCTCCCCCAACCTCCTCTGTATTCTATCTCGCAGAACCGGCTTCATCGCCTCCCAGAAGGTAGTCCCTGAAGCGACTGATCCTTCATTCTCAGCTACATATACCTTAATGTCTGCCCTGATGCCGCGTGCAATCTCCGGTTTCTGGAGCTCCCAAGCCGCCAAACGCCATTCCGCGCCTCTCCCTCTCCTCACCCCTCCCACCTTTGCATACAGGGGCGAGTGGTCCGAAATTCCCCATGCTTTGTATTCTACCACGTCATCCGCAGTTAGGTATTGCCTCGCTACGAATATATAGTCGAGCCTCGAAAAGACCCTATGTGCCCCAGAGTAGAATGAGTATGCGGTCTGTGTAGGGTGTCGCCACCGCCATACGTCGGTGAGTCCTATTGTGGCCATCTGCTGAGACAATGCTGTCTGTGTGCCCCCTCTACGCGCCTGCCCAGTGCGGTCTTGCTCTTCAGACATTACATCGTTAAAATCGCCTCCCACTATTTGTATCGTGTCCGCTGTATCTAAAAGAATGGACGCGACTGCCTTGTGCGTACGTGCTTGGAGTTTCGGCGGTGCATAAACCGAGATTATGGTGTACCTAAGTCTCCTCCACGTCCCCTGTACTCCCACATAAGTTCCTTGAGGGTCACTCCATGTGCGTGTGGTACAGAACGGGGATGACTTTTTAAGGAGTATCGCTACCCCTCTGGAATCCGATGTGTACCCTGCATGTGCCAGGACCTCATGCCGCCCCCTCGCTATGAATGCACATTTGTTCCCCTGCAGGTGTGTTTCTTGCAATAGAATTATGTCCGGTGCTATTCTCTTAAGGTATGCCGTCACCAGTCCCCGTTTAATTTTAGATCCCAGGCCATTCACGTTCCATGTTAGGATGGTGACTCCCCTGTCTTCCTGTTGCGGTGTATCTAATGTATCTGCCATTGTGAAGATTGATCCTTATCTGCCATTGGTATCCGTGTTGGATGCAGGAAACGGTGTGTCAAAGTGCATGGATGTAGTGCCCCCCCGTGCCCCAACAAACTTGAAAATCCCCCCCCCCCACCCCACCTCCCTCCCCTTCCAGATGTGTCCTTGACTGGGACATAGCTTTCCGAAGGAGTAGGCCTGTCGCCCACCCACCAAACCCTCCCTAACAAACCCCAAACAACCTTACAAACGTGTCAAACACAACACAATAAAGGGGGTGTGTCAACTTGCGTGCTTCCCTGTAGCGGGCTGCCACTCCAATTCTTCCAGTCCTCCCAGTTACGAGTCCGTCCTCTTGTTCTTAGTATCTCTAAGCTGATGGTGCCTTGTGCGTCGTAGTCCCTCTTCCGTTAGGATTTGGAGTCTTGAGATTCAGATTCGGGCGCACTGTGTTGTCCCGATCGGTCCTGTTCCAACACCCTGATTTCTTGTACCAACGGATGATCTGATTGTCTTTCGTCGTCTTCTCCCTCCCCACCCGATGTGGGACTGTCGAGTGTATCCTCTTCATCTCCTTCGGATCGTGCCGTGTTGCGCAACACTGCAAATCTCGAACCCGGTGCTGCTGCGCCTCCTGGAGAGGCGGAACGCCCCCTCCTTGCCGTCCCTGTGCCGCGGCCTCTGTATGGCGTCGCTGGCGTTTGCCTCCTAGCACGTCTGGATTTCAGTCTCTGAGGCTTCGGAAGTTCCCAACGAGTCGTGTTTTTCAGCGACCTATCTAGCACCTCACGTCTTGCAATCTCTCTACTGTTTAGGATCGGACGTTCTTCCAGCCATTGCCACGCGTCTTCCGGTGTGCAAAAAAGAGTGTCTGTTCATTGAATAGCACCTTAAGTTTCGCAGGGAACAGTAGCATGTACGAAATTTTTAAGTCTCTAAGTTTGGCCTTCACCGAGTCGAAGGATCGCCTTTGCTTTTGCACCTCTTGGCTGTAATCCGGAAAGATCATGATGTGCGAGTTTTCCATCCGGATCTCACCCAACTTCCTCGCCTCTTTCAGTATCAAGTCTCTGTCTGCAAAGTTCAAAAAACGTGCAATAACCGGACGCGGTCGTGCCCCCTCCGGCGGTTTCGCAAGGAGTGCTCTGTGCGCCCTCTCTATTATGAAACATGCCGAAAAGTGTGCTACTGGGAATGTTTCTCGCAGCCACGCATGCAGGAAGGACACCATGTTGTTCTTTTCAATTCCTTCCCTAAAGCCCACAAAGCGTAGATTGTTACGCCGGGCTCTATTTTCGGCGTCATCCACTTTCCAGGCGAGCTGGCGATGCGATGCTTGTAGCTCCGCCATGTCCTTCCGTAATGTCGTGATAGTGTCTTTGGCTTCCCCCATTCGTGTCTCCGTCGAGGTGACCCTGTCAGATAGATTACGAAAGTCCTGTCGTAAGAGTGTCACTTCCGAACCCACCTCACCTATTTTGACCTCCAATGCCGCTCTGGACTCCTGGATGTCTGTACGGGAGGCCTGGATTGCCACCAGTAGCCGATCGGCATCAGAACTCATGTTAGGGGCTGTTGAGAGGTTATCCGCCGCCTGACGCGGCACAGCAAAGTTGTCCATTGGGCCCTGTTTGGGTCCTTTCGGCGGAATATCCTTTTTCCCCATGGCTTTCCTGGGTGGTCGCCGGTCAGGTGTTCCGCTGGCAAGTCGCTTCTCACCACTCGGACGTTAGGTGGGGCTTCCGGGTGTTCTCTCGCTGTGTCCGATGGTAGGGCCCTCTCTTCAGTCCTTTCTTCCACACCGGGGTCCCCAGGCGTTCCTGTGTCACCCCGTTCCGGCAGTGGCGCCGTCCGCCTCCCCCAGCCTCCAAAAGTTTACCGGCTTGGCCCGGTCAGTAATCTTTGGCAGGCGCGCCTTCTGCTCCCGGCCAACCGGTCACGGACACTCCAGGCCTATCTCATTCTCCCGGTCGCACACTACCCACCGTCTCTCTCGCAGCTTTGCGCCCCTTTCTCCTTGCGTAGACGGTGTGTGATAATAGATGTCAACGGCCGCTTCCGGTGCTCCGACCTGTGTTGGCGGTGTTTCTGGCTCGTTGCTGTTCGTATTGCCCGTAGGTGCCCTCCAACCTGGTTACCGCCGCCAAGGGGACACCGACATGTGCTTCTCTATGCCTCGCGGTTCCTACGCCTCTCAGATCGTGTCTCAATCTTCGTGTCCCCCAGGCGAAGTCGGGTGTGCCGCCGTGTTATCCTTCGTGCGGGGGTGGGGGGGGGAGTTCCGGGGCCCTCCCGGGCATCCCTTCGCGTCTCTCCCAGCTCTGCCGGCCGGGTCCGCCTGTCGTTCCGTGGGCCCCCTGAGGAGGAGCTGGTGTCGGGTCGTAGGTGTACCCCCTACCTATTGTGCTGTGGTCTGGGCGGACGGGTCTGGAGCTGCTGGGCGTCCCTTCAGTGGAGGTCGGGTGCTTGTCCCCAGCCCACACGCCTGCCGCCGTGTTCCCTCCGGACTCACCGCCACCTCCAGTCTTCTGGCGCCCTGCCGCCGGGGATCAGGATCGTCAGCCGCGGTCTTGGACGGGATTGGAGCTTCATCTCCCGGGAGTGGTATGGGCGCTGAATCCCACGCCCGCTGCGGCTCCCCTCCTACTCCGCCGCCGCTCCCGATCCCCTCGCGCCGGCCAGTCGGGAGCCCGCCTCGTTCCTCTCAGGGCCGAAGGCTCCCCCTCATAGCTCCGGGCGCCATCTTAGTGCAGGTCGCCCTGTGATGTGTGATCTCCGGATCCGCGGAATGGGGGGGGGAACGGATCCGATGCAGGGGATCGCTCGGGGTGTGCCTGCTGTCGAGCGTGTCCCTCACCTTAGCAGCGTCACTCAGGGGGGGAGAGCAGGGCGTCAGAACTCACTGTGCTCGAAACACCCGGGTACCGATGGCCGCCATCTTGGTGCAGTAGGGTGTACGATCCGGCTACTCCGTCGCGTTTTCCCTGTTCGTATCGCCGAACAACTCCTTCTCGCCCCTTTCATCAGTTGCAGGACACCTTCAGCCTCCGTTTAATGGTTTTTTTGGAGGTACTTGTCGAGTTTTCTAGCCGGATCACGAGGCAGTCTCCCAGGAGCTCCGCAGTCGCACGTCCTAACCGGCCATGCTGCTGGCCACGCCCCCCTAGAATCAGGGATTCTTAAGCACATGGCAGTCTCAGTTGTAAGTGGTAATCAAGGGGGTAGGGAATAAGAAGCTGTGATCCATTCGGCTTCCAATGGTTAGTTCAGAAATTCAAGGGGGGAATGGATCACTTGTCCTGTGAAATCAGGATCTTGGTAGTATTGGAACCATATAAAAACGCTCATAAACCTACACAGGCAACTAGCGGTATATCTCGATTCTCCGCCTTGGTGTACCGTTACAGCATCATCATAGGGTTATTAGATAGTATATATGCTGTCCTCCACCTGGAGGTAGACCAACTGATTTGCCAGTAGTGTCCAGAGATAAAAAGAGGGCGTGAATGTGCTCAAGAACACAGAACTTTATTCAAAAAGACGGTGATGTGAGAAATTAAAACATAAAGGTGGTGCGTGTGTAGACCCAGTTACCAGTCTACGGCACTAATAGGTCATAGGTCAACATGTTTCAGCCTTCTCATGTCTTCTTGAGGCTTTCGTCAGCACCAATTGTGTTTAGGTGCTCGCTGTGGCTCCTAATAAAGCGGTAACTTACCACTTATGTTTATCTGGAGTCAGATCTATCGTATCTGAAACTTCCGAATTCCATTTTCTCCTTTCTTCGAGATGCCGTGCGGCGATAATAAAACCTCATTCGGTTCAAACAAGTCAGTGACTTGTTCTGTGTCCTTGCGCGGCGTCTCAAACCGGGAGTCCGCAATTGTATTACACACTGTACAAATACTTCTATACTCCTTATTCATTGGGCAAAGCAACCCAACAATGCTGTGCTGGTTAAAACCAGAGGTATCACACTTCATGCGGAGCACCAGACTGGACTGTTTTGAAAAACATGGTCCAGATTAAGTCAGATTTATCGTTCCACCAATGATTGTGTATAAAGTAGAGAATAATGTGAGCTATAGCCATTTCATCAAATGAGCATGTAAAATTTTCATTTTTTCAAAATGGAGGCAAGATGGCGTCCGCGAGTCCGTGAGGAGTAGGTCGAGCTCTACCCAGCTCTTGACCCCTGTTGTGGTTTGTTGTCGACTATGGACTGTTAGCAGGGCTACGAGAAAGAATGCTCCGTCCGCTAGTGTCGAACTGGACAACCCGATTGTACAGAAATCAACGGATGCGTGTGCCGGTGTGCCGGTGTGCAGAGGAGCTAGTGTTTACTCACCGTAGTCACAGGCGTGTTGAATCGCGTGTTGGATCGTCAGAGATCGTCAGAGATCGTCGAGGGAGTGGTGCCGGTGCTGGAGGTCGCCTGCATCAGCGGTGTCATCAGCAGGGCCGGCAACAGCAGCAGCGGCAGAGTCGGGAGTCAGAGTCAGCGCCAGCGGGGTTAACATTGTGTTGGGGACTGGGTCAGATTTCCCCGGAGACTCTAGCACTGTTTGTGGGCCGTGTGGAGGAAGAGGGAGAGGGAGATGTGCCGAGTGAAAGGCGCCTGATCCCCTGATCCCTGATCCCGGCACTCCATTCCGCACTTGCACATCGGCGGGGGTCAAGTCGGAGCTTTGATCCGGCTGCGGAGGAGACTCAAGCTGAAACGGATAGGCGAGTTGACGAGTCGATGAACCGAGCTGACCCGACTAAGCCAGTCAAAGCAGTGGCAGGAGAGAGAGGCGAGAGAGGCAACCACCAGCCTAAGAGGAGGCTCGAGTTTTTTTTTCATTTGGAGAGTGGGAATGCGGAGTCCAGTCATCCTGACACCGAGAAGGCGAGTAAGGGGTAAAAAAAAAGCTTTAAAAAAACCGCAATAAAACACAACAATTTCACATTTAATATATAATAATACCCCCTACAATAGCGAGAGACCAGCAATTAACCTCAAAAGAAAATCTTAAGCCAAGTCTTGTCTTTCAAGCCAAGCCAGACCATGCTATGTTGTGTATCGCTCCAAACTATTTAGATTCCTATCCATTGGTTCCGTCAGAGACAGACAGCAGCAGCTGCGACAGAAATTGTCCAAAGTGTCCTAAATTCTGATTTTTGCTATTCACTATATACTAAGCATGGGCGTAAAATCCGCTCCGCTCGCGGATTTTTCGGATTTTCGGCAAATCCGCAATCCGCGAACGCTCGCGAATTTGTCGAAAATCCGTGAATCCGCTCGCGGCGGATTTTTTGCTTGGTTGCGGCGCGCGGCGTGGTGCACGGCGTTCACTTTCCGTCATTTTAGCGTTTGCCGAGTTGTTTTTCTTTGCGAGTGACGCGCCATTTTAGATCTTGCTGCGTGTTCCCGCGGGAGTTTGTCGCCCGCGAATACGTACTCGCGGCTTGCCACCTTGCACAGCACACCTCGCGAGAGTTCGCAATTGCGAACACGTAGTTGCGGCGGAAAGGAACAATCTCGCACTTGCGAAATAGAGATTTTGCAATTTCGCACAAGAAAATCACCAGCAAACAGGATAAACCTTCAGAAAATTATGATTTTTATCAGAATCACTCCTCAGGTTGACATTTGCATGGCCTTTTTTTTTGCAAGGAGTCCATTTTGGGGGGGGGGGGAGGAAGGAAGTGCCCCACAGTCTCCAACTTCCTGTTCCTGTCCAGCAGGCTCCTCCCAGTGCTTTGTCCATCTCCTGGTCACTTTCATTTGGATCTGGAGCTGGAAGGATTACTTTTTGTGGGTGCTGCTGGATATTTGGATTTGAGGCCTTTTTGACTGTCTTTGGATCACTTTTGGATTAGAAATCAACTTTCACAAGTAAGTTTGTTTGGGGCATTACAGTTGCTGCAAGTACAATTTTGGAACTTTTTCAGAAAATTAAATAAATTATATTGTGGGTAGCCACAGTATCCAGTAGGACCAGGGTTGGTTATGGGTGCATGATACAACTGTTTTGTTGAATTTAAACACCATTGAGGCCATGGATGGGCTGGGATTGTGCAGATTTTATTGTTTTTTGTCGTTTTTTTGGGCCTGCTGGTGTGGCCCTTTGCCCAGGGGTGGTGAGTGTTGCATGGGCCTAGTCTTTCTGTGGGGTGTCTTCTTGAATTTAAACATAATTGAGGCCATGGATGGGCTGGGATTGTGCTTATTTTATTGTTTTTTGTCGTTTTTGGGGGGCTGCTGGTGTGGCCTTTTGCTTGCCCAGGGGTGGTGGTGGTGCATGGACTGAGTGTGCCTGTGGTGTTGTCTCACTCTCTTTGATGTAAACATCATGGATGGCATTGGATTGTGGTGATTTCTGGCTGTTTTTCTGTTTTTTGGGGGTGTACTGTTGATGTGGTCTGGCCATGTGGGTGGTGGTGGTGGCCATCTTGAGTGCTGGCTGGTACAGGCAACATGTGCTTGGGGTGTAAGGGGGCCATTTTGAGGAGAGGCAGTGTCTGAGGCCTGCACTTATTTTGCCTACTTTTCATCCCTTATGCCCAGGGGTAGTGAGTGTTGCATGGGCCTAGTGTTTCTGAGGGGTGTCTTCTTGAATTTAAACACCATTGAGGCCATGGATGGGCTGGGATTGTGCAGATTTTATTGTTTTTTGTCGTTTTTTTGGGCCTGCTGGTGTGGCCCTTTGCCCAGGGGTGGTGAGTGTTGCATGGGCCTAGTCTTTCTGTGGGGTGTCTTCTTGAATTTAAACACCATTGAGGCCATGGATGGGCTGGGATTGTGCAGATTTTATTGGTTTTTGTCGTTTTTTTGGGCCTGCTGGTGTGGCCCTTTGCCCAGGGGTGGTGAGTGTTGCATGGGCCTAGTCTTTCTGTGGGGTGTCTTCTTGAATTTAAACATAATTGAGGCCATGGATGGGCTGGGATTGTGCTTATTTTATTGTTTTTTGTCGTTTTTGGGGGGCTGCTGGTGTGGCCTTTTGCTTGCCCAGGGGTGGTGGTGGTGCATGGACTGAGTGTGCCTGTGGTGTTGTCTCACTCTCTTTGATGTAAACATCATGGATGGCATTGGATTGTGGTGATTTCTGGCTGTTTTTCTGTTTTTTGGGGGTGTACTGTTGATGTGGACTGGCCATGTGGGTGGTGGTGGTGGCCATCTTGAGTGCTGGCTGGTACAGGCAACATGTGCTTGGGGTGTAAGGGGGCCATTTTGAGGAGAGGCAGTGTCTGAGGCCTGCACTTATTTTGCCTACTTTTCATCCCTTATGCCCAGGGGTAGTGAGTGTTGCATGGGCCTAGTGTTTCTGAGGGGTGTCTTCTTGAATTTAAACACCATTGAGGCCATGGATGGGCTGGGATTGTGCAGATTTTATTGTTTTTTGTCGTTTTTTTGGGCCTGCTGGTGTGGCCCTTTGCCCAGGGGTGGTGAGTGTTGCATGGGCCTAGTCTTTCTGTGGGGTGTCTTCTTGAATTTAAACACCATTGAGGCCATGGATGGGCTGGGATTGTGCAGATTTTATTGGTTTTTGTCGTTTTTTTGGGCCTGCTGGTGTGGCCCTTTGCCCAGGGGTGGTGAGTGTTGCATGGGCCTAGTCTTTCTGTGGGGTGTCTTCTTGAATTTAAACATAATTGAGGCCATGGATGGGCTGGGGTTGTGCTTATTTTATTGTTTTTTGTCGTTTTTGGGGGGCTGCTGGTGTGGCCTTTTGCTTGCCCAGGGGTGGTGGTGGTGCATGGACTGAGTGTGCCTGTGGTGTTGTCTCACTCTCTTTGATGTAAACATCATGGATGGCATTGGATTGTGGTGATTTCTGGCTGTTTTTCTGTTTTTTGGGGGTGTACTGTTGATGTGGACTGGCCATGTGGGTGGTGGTGGTGGCCATCTTGAGTGCTGGCTGGTACAGGCAACATGTGCTTGGGGTGTAAGGGGGCCATTTTGAGGAGAGGCAGTGTCTGAGGCCTGCACTTATTTTGCCTACTTTTCATCCCTTATGCCCAGGGGTAGTGAGTGTTGCATGGGCCTAGTGTTTCTGAGGGGTGTCTTCTTGAATTTAAACACCATTGAGGCCATGGATGGACTGGGATTGTGCAGATTTTATTGTTTTTTGTCGTTTTTTTGGGCCTGCTGGTGTGGCCCTTTGCCCAGGGGTGGTGAGTGTTGCATGGGCCTAGTCTTTCTGTGGGGTGTCTTCTTGAATTTAAACACCATTGAGGCCATGGATGGGCTGGGATTGTGCAGATTTTATTGTTTTTTGTCGTTTTTTTGGGCCTGCTGGTGTGGCCCTTTGCCCAGGGGTGGTGAGTGTTGCATGGGCCTAGTCTTTCTGTGGGGTGTCTTCTTGAATTTAAACATAATTGAGGCCATGGATGGGCTGGGATTGTGCTTATTTTATTGTTTTTTGTCGTTTTTGGGGGGCTGCTGGTGTGGCCTTTTGCTTGCCCAGGGGTGGTGGTGGTGCATGGACTGAGTGTGCCTGTGGTGTTGTCTCACTCTCTTTGATGTAAACATCATGGATGGCATTGGATTGTGGTGATTTCTGGCTGTTTTTCTGTTTTTTGGGGGTGTACTGTTGATGTGGACTGGCCATGTGGGTGGTGGTGGTGGCCATCTTGAGTGCTGGCTGGTACAGGCAACATGTGCTTGGGGTGTAAGGGGGCCATTTTGAGGAGAGGCAGTGTCTGAGGCCTGCACTTATTTTGCCTACTTTTCATCCCTTATGCCCAGGGGTACTGAGTGTTGCATGGGCCTAGTGTTTCTGAGGGGTGTCTTCTTGAATTTAAACACCATTGAGGCCATGGATGGGCTGGGATTGTGCAGATTTTATTGTTTTTTGTCGTTTTTTTGGGCCTGCTGGTGTGGCCCTTTGCCCAGGGGTGGTGAGTGTTGCATGGGCCTAGTCTTTCTGTGGGGTGTCTTCTTGAATTTAAACACCATTGAGGCCATGGATGGGCTGGGATTGTGCAGATTTTATTGGTTTTTGTCGTTTTTTTGGGCCTGCTGGTGTGGCCCTTTGCCCAGGGGTGGTGAGTGTTGCATGGGCCTAGTCTTTCTGTGGGGTGTCTTCTTGAATTTAAACATAATTGAGGCCATGGATGGGCTGGGGTTGTGCTTATTTTATTGTTTTTTGTCGTTTTTGGGGGGCTGCTGGTGTGGCCTTTTGCTTGCCCAGGGGTGGTGGTGGTGCATGGACTGAGTGTGCCTGTGGTGTTGTCTCACTCTCTTTGATGTAAACATCATGGATGGCATTGGATTGTGGTGATTTCTGGCTGTTTTTCTGTTTTTTGGGGGTGTACTGTTGATGTGGACTGGCCATGTGGGTGGTGGTGGTGGCCATCTTGAGTGCTGGCTGGTACAGGCAACATGTGCTTGGGGTGTAAGGGGGCCATTTTGAGGAGAGGCAGTGTCTGAGGCCTGCACTTATTTTGCCTACTTTTCATCCCTTATGCCCAGGGGTAGTGAGTGTTGCATGGGCCTAGTGTTTCTGAGGGGTGTCTTCTTGAATTTAAACACCATTGAGGCCATGGATGGACTGGGATTGTGCAGATTTTATTGTTTTTTGTCGTTTTTTTGGGCCTGCTGGTGTGGCCCTTTGCCCAGGGGTGGTGAGTGTTGCATGGGCCTAGTCTTTCTGTGGGGTGTCTTCTTGAATTTAAACACCATTGAGGCCATGGATGGGCTGGGATTGTGCAGATTTTATTGTTTTTTGTCGTTTTTTTGGGCCTGCTGGTGTGGCCCTTTGCCCAGGGGTGGTGAGTGTTGCATGGGCCTAGTCTTTCTGTGGGGTGTCTTCTTGAATTTAAACATAATTGAGGCCATGGATGGGCTGGGATTGTGCTTATTTTATTGTTTTTTGTCGTTTTTGGGGGGCTGCTGGTGTGGCCTTTTGCTTGCCCAGGGGTGGTGGTGGTGCATGGACTGAGTGTGCCTGTGGTGTTGTCTCACTCTCTTTGATGTAAACATCATGGATGGCATTGGATTGTGGTGATTTCTGGCAGTTTTTCTGTTTTTTGGGGGTGTACTGTTGATGTGGACTGGCCATGTGGGTGGTGGTGGTGGCCATCTTGAGTGCTGGCTGGTACAGGCAACATGTGCTTGGGGTGTAAGGGGGCCATTTTGAGGAGAGGCAGTGTCTGAGGCCTGCACTTATTTTGCCTACTTTTCATCCCTTATGCCCAGGGGTAGTGAGTGTTGCATACTTGCATGTCCCTAGTCTTTCTGTGGGGTGTCTTCAATGTAAACATCATGGATGGCATGGGATTGTGCTCATTTTTCTGTGTTTTGTCGATTTTTTGGGGTGTATAACTGAACTGATGTTCCTCTGTCTTCCATTGCTTTTAGGTGCACAAGAAGACTCAATAGAACCACCAGTGCCAGGAAGAAGTCCTGCAGCGGTGTGTGCAGCATAACGTCACGCGACGTCACGTCTGGACACAGAACCCTCTGCAACTCGTGCAACTGCTGCCTGCTGACCTGCTCTGAAGAAGATGGCCCCAAAAAAAGTAACCCGTAGCTCCTCTAGCAAGAAAGGTGCCAGTAAGGAGCAGAAGAAGCAAGTTACCAAGGACACTGGTGTGCCGCCCGCCCCTTTTTTTGTGAGTAAAAAAAAAAGTATGCCTGCAGCAGCTGCAGCGGGATCTGCTGGGGACCAAGCTGGCAGCAGCACCCCCGCTCCATTGGGCTCAGTGCCACCACCACCACCACGCCAACTTAAGTCCAAGCCCTTGAGTGCTGCAGAGGCAGCCAGTATACTTCTTCAATCACCATCGACCAGTGATGTTGGCTCATCGCAAGAAAGCAGCAGCAATGTCCCTCAATCAACACAGGTTGTTGTAGCTCATCTGACGAGTGTTGAACAACCACAGCCGCAACAACAATCACATGTGCAAGTACAAGCCCAAGTACATGTGGAAGGAGAGGCAGCGCAAGGAGATGCGCATGCAGAGGTGCATGGAGGGTCACAACAAGTGCCCACAATAGTTGTTCCTCCCGAAGTAGGGGCACATCAGGAAATCGACAATCAAGGCGAGGTATCATTTGAGGAAGCCACTCCTCCTGATGATCCTTCATTGTCTTCCACAACCCTAGCAAGGAAGAGATCAAGGGTGGTGTCTACATCCTCTTCAAGCACACCTCCTTCTGATGATACGGATCAAACTTGGGAACCAGCACCACAGCCGTCTGAGAGTGAGGCACACCATGATCCAACAAAGGTACTTAAGCGTAAAAGGAAGCTCGTCCAAAGTCTCAGACTTATGGAGTGTGATGAGGCTCAACAAGAAGTGGCGGATACTGCTGCTGATGAAGACTCTGCCAACGACGACCCAGTCATCATAAAGGTCACTGCAGCCCCAGCGGGCATGCAGCAAACAGACATTTTGACCCTAGCCCGAAGAGCTGCTGCGCGTGATGATGATGATGATGATGTTGTCGATGAGGAGGCAGTGGAAACACCACAATCATTGGAGTTAAGTAGTACACCAACTCGTCCCGCTTCCATATTTCTTTCTGGCAAGAAGAGACCTGCGTCAACCTCGACCTTAATTAGTGGCGGTGAAAGTGGAAAACGTACAAAAGTTGGCCAATCCAGATCCTCCACTTCATCTGGCATTAGCTTCATGACCACCACCACCACCAGTATCGCCGCCTCCTCCAGGTCCCACAGACACTTCAAGTCCCCAGTTTGGGACTTCTTTACTGTTTGTCCCAAAAATCCAAGGTTTGCCATTTGTACCCTTTGTAAGCTTGCAGTTAGTCGTGGTAAGCCAGGTAGCAACTATGGTACCGGCGGCCAGAGTGGTCATCTTGACAGAAAGCACGCTGTCCAATGGTTTGCGCACCTAGCTGCGATCAAGAAAGGCCAAAATCAAGGAAACGTTGATGTTTCATCTGATGTTGACGAGCAGGAAGAAGACGTGTCAAACACTTCCCTTACACCCAGTACCCCTCTCAGCAGCACACCCAATGTGAGGCACACTAAGAGTGTTGGAGCGAGTGAGACACCAACGCACAAAAGTTCACCAGCGAGCAAAATTGGGTCAACGAAGTCATTATCAGCCCGTAAATGCTTGGTCCAGGGCAACATTAGAACAATGCTTACTTCAGAGGTGCCATATGAACGCAACCACCCACTGACGCGTCTGTATAACACTAAGCTGGCTAAAATGCTAGCTGTGGACCTTCTACCTTTTTCTTTTGTAGAAGCGGTAGGTTTTCTTGAATTAGTTGCAACGCTCTGCCCTAAATGGAAGGTTCCGAGCCGGTTCTATTTTGCCAGAGTTGCGGTTCCAGCACTACATGAAGATGTGCTGCAGGCGATTGGGGCAGCTTTGCAGAAGAGTGCTGTTCACACAATACATCTGACAACAGACATGTGGACCAGTGGCCCAGGCGATGATTACATGTGCATCACTGCACACTGGGTCTCTTTTTCAGGTGTTATAGCAAAGCTAAACGCAGGTGTTGACCCGGACCAAGTTTTCAAAGCTGCTCGGAAACATGCAACACTAGCCATGTTTGCCTTGGAGAAAAGTCACACAGCAGAAAACCTTTTGGAAGAGTTTGACAAAAAGGTGTTGTCAATGCTATCCCCCCTAAAACGCAAGATTGGTTATGTTTCCACGGATAATGGCGCCAATGTAGTTAAGGCCATGTTACAGGGTCACCATGTTAGAGTGCCGTGTTTGGCGCACTGTATCAACCTGGTAGTTCAAAAATTCTTGAGTGATAAAGAGAGTCCAGCGTTCGAGGTAATGGCCACCTGCCGCAAAATGTGCAACCATTTCAGCCATTCTTTTAAGGCCCGGAAGCATCTGCGGAGACTGCTACTTCAACGTGGAATGCCAGTGAAAGCACTCATCCAGGAGGTGGCAACACGTTGGAACTCAACCTTCTACATGCTTGAGCGTCTGCATGAGCAGTATACGGTACTCGATCACTATTTCTTGACAGAGGCTACATCTCAGAAGGAGGACCTGCGGATGAGTAAGGCGCAATGGGCCATAGTTAAAAGCCTGACAGACATGCTTCGTCCTTTTGAGTTCTTCACGCGTGCAGTCAGCCAGGAGGACTGTAATTTGGGAAAAGCTATCCCATTGTTGTGCATACTGGAGCACCAACTGATGGCGGTTTCTTCTGAGTTTGAAAAAGATGAAAAAAAAAAAAACCATTTCATTTTGTCTGAGAAATTATTACATCGCCTACGTGGTGATGAACGTCTTAAAAACATCAACTCAGATCAGCATTACATTTGTGCTACTATTCTGGATCCACGCTACAAAAAGGCGCTGGCAGACAACGCATTCTTTCCTTTCGCTGATGCAGATGTTCAAAAGTACAAACATTGGTTAGCCTGGTCAGCCAAGAGGTTTGAAAAAGAACGGCAGGTTATTGAAGGAGAAGCCAGTACATCAGCATCAGCATCAGCAGGCCATCCGCAGTCACAAGAATCCACTTCTGCACCTGTGGCTGGGGCACAAGTGACCTCTCAGCCGTTAAAGACACCGGCAACTGGATCATCTGCACCACACACAATGACAACACTAACAGTGGCTGGGGAGGAGGATTGGCTAAGTTTGATGGGGTATGGTTCTCGAAAAAATGTCACAGGCACAGCAAAAAGTAAGCAAAGTGGAGGAACAGTTGATGACCTTGAGTCGATGGTGCAGGACTATCTGAATGACTCAACAGTGGTCTTTCTTAATGAGGAGCCATTGCAGTATTGGCATGGCAAAAAACAATTGTGGCCACAGCTCTACAACCTGGCTATAAACTATTTGTCTTGCCCACTCGCAAGTGTGTCTTCTGAACGTGTTTTCAGTGCTGCTGGTGGCATTGTAACTGCCAAACGGAGCCGCCTATCGCCCAAAAATGTGGAGCGGCTGACAATGATCAAGATGAATCAGCACCTCATACCACCAGATTACAAAGTGCGAGAAAGCACGCCACATGAAGACGATGAGGACAGCAACGTAGATGAGGGGATTTTTTCTCTGTTCGGTGCCACTGACCTCATCCAGCCTGAATTCGCAGAGTATGATGACGAAATCTTGTTCTTATTCCCTGACACCGAGCCCTGAAAATGAGACAATCAATCAAGAACTTTCTTTTTCGTCCTTATTCACTTTTATTCCTGTGTGCTTTGTGTCTCTCTTTCTTTGTTTTGCACAGTTAATTTAATTCAAACTTTAATCACCTAATCCCAAAAACAAGACCATCATCAGAACTGTCTTCACTTGTTTGCTTATTGATTTGAAGGTGCCGCAGTCTACATTCCTCAGGTTCACAAGTTCTGAAGAACATGCTCCTCTATCCTCCTCCTCCAGACTGCGATTTCCCTCCAAGCAGAGTGCTGGATTACGCACAATGAAGAAAGACTCAGCACTTGTGGGGGTGTTGTACTTCTTTGCGGGTGAGTTGACGGTTTTGGGCCCATTGCTGTGAAGCTCTAATAATGGACAAAAGTGTTTTGGACCAAATATGAGGTGGAAATTTCTTGCCGTTTTTGCTGACTTGCTTGCCTTTGAGGTGCTCTTTGGCGGGGTTCCGGGGGTTTGTGTGTAATTTTTGGTGTCTGTCGAAGCACTGCTGCGACAGTCTAATCTTGATTGCATTTGCTTTTCAGGAAATCCGTGGTGGAAAACAGGAGTTATGATGATTGATGATGATGACCTAGCTGAACAGCGCGGCATTTGGAACGAAGGCCGAGAGATATTGTAAGTATGAGATTTAGCTTTTTCGCTGTTTGGGGGTGTTGTCGGGTGTTTTTTTGCGGGTGGGTTGGCGCCGGCGGGTCTTGCCTGGGCCATTCCTGGGAAGGTCTAATACCGGATACAAGTGTTTTGGACAAAATCCATAAGGAACAGCCTTTTTTTTGCCATTTCTTCAGACATCTTGCTCAATGTAGCGTTTTGGGGGGCTTCCTGCTGTTCGTGGGTGGGTTGCGGCCGGGGTCTCTGTCGAAGCACTGCTGCGACAGTCTAATCTTGATTGCATTTGCTTTTCAGGAAATCCGTGGTGGAAAACAGGAGTTATGATGATTGATGATGACCTAGCTGCACAGCGCGTTACTTTGGACCGAAGGCCGAGAGATATTGTAAGTATGAGATTTAGCTTTTTCGCTGTTTGGGGGTGTTGTCGGGTGTTTTTTTGCGGGTGGGTTGGCGCCGGCGGGTCTTGCCTGGGGCATTCCTGGGAAGGTCTAATACCGGATACAAGTGTTTTGGACAAAATCCATAAGGAACAGCCTTTTTTTTGCCATTTCTTCAGACATCTTGCTCAATGTAGCGTTTTGGGGGGCTTCCTGCTGTTCGTGGGTGGGTTGCGGCCGGGGTCTCTGTCGAAGCACTGCTGCGACAGTCTAATCTTGATTGCATTTGCTTTTCAGGAAATCCGTGGTGGAAAACAGGAGTTATGATGATTGATGATGATGACGACCTAGCTGCACAGCGCCGCGTTTGGACCGAAGGCCGAGAGACATTGTAAGTATGAGATTTAGCTTTTTCGCTGTTTGGTGGTGTTGTGTCGCGTGTTTTTTTGCGGGTGGGTTGGCGGGTCTTGCCTGGGGCATTCCTGGGAAGGTCTAATACCGGCTAGAAGTTTGTTGGACAAAATCCATAAGGAAACACCAGTTTTTGCACTTTTTGTAAGTTAGGGTTCGTTAGGGTTAGCCCTAGCAGCAGGATTGCATGTGTTTAGGGGGGTTCTATTGCAACGCGGTTCTGTTGTTGTAGAGCACTGTTGGAGCGATGCTGGCTATGGATACTTTTGCTTGCAGGCAAGTGGTTTGAATACAATCCACGGTCTGTATTTGGGTCTACTGTTACTTTCAAAGTACGTTTTGTAACCATTTTTCTGCTAGGCATCGTTTTTGGAGATATGATTGGGTTCTTCTACATTTTTGCGACTGGCTTTAGTAAGGGTCTTGGTGGGAGCATTGCTGGGAAGGTCAAATTTTGTTCTAAAACACAGTAGTACACCCACCTTGAGGGGAAAGATCCGCTATAATATTTTGGCCATATTTATTGATCCTTAAAAAGGTGACTCAGACAGAGCACGCAATTTCAAAAATATTGTACTGTCTATTAGGGAAATCAAAGTGTCACTTTTTGAACCACACAGCGTACATACCTTTTATTTATTTATCAGTGGTATTGTAATAGCACTTCCTGTTTTCCGTTCAATAATTACAGGCCGGGTTTCAGTCAACATCCGCCAGGCAGGCAGTGGACAGGGTGTCTCTTCTGTCAGTGGTCACCACCACATTGATGGACGAAGCGTCAGCTGGAATGGAGGAGTGCCGCCAATAAGAGGAATTGTTTGCTGCATGCAACTTACTTACCAATTTCAACAGGACAACTCCAACAACATACGCAATACAGATACAGTATCCATTGTTGTCTTTTATTCTATGAGTGTGACTGCATGTGCTTACCTTTACTTTGTAACCAAAGATTGTCTGTAAACTCTGTATCTTCAATTATTGTTTGTCCATGCTATGCTTTTTTTTTCTTCTCTCAACAAAACCTACCCAAAAAGAAACCCCCATTCCCATCCATTTTACAAACCCTAACCCTCTTCCCCCGGGCTGTGTTGTTTTGCTTGATGTCTGACTAAAATGACATCAATAATTCCACACACTTGCTGGGGAGGATAAGGTGATAGCAGCAACAGGCTGGTGAAGGAATACGAGGATATCTTCTAGACTTACTCAGCTTCAGTACTATATCTTCTAGTAGTAGTAGCCAATGTCAAATAAATTCAACGCAAGTACTAGTTATACTTGCAATACTTTACCATTTGTTAGGCTACATTATGGCACTGTTCTAGTGTACTGTCACCTGCTATTTTCTCGATCGTACCGTAACCGTTGTAATGCTACAGTAAGGAGTACAAACAAGGTTTCGTTTTCTTTTTTTCCATAGGCATGCAACTGCCACTGTGTCACACCACTAGTAACACCGCAATGAGGAAATGTCACCCGCCCAGGAATGACAACGTTAATCCCCATTTCACCTGGAGCCAGCCCTGGGCCTAGCCCTAATTTCTAACACAAATTACAGGTAAGATAAGCGTTTGGTGGGAGGTAGTATAATGGAGTATTATTTCGGAGTAGACAAGAGATTGACGGTTGTACTACTAAAGTCCTACGACTGTTCAGGAAAACAAAGTTACTGTTACACCCCCGCCCCCCACCCACCAGACTGAAAAGCAGTAAAAAACAGGTATGGTCAGATAAAGTAGTTGAAAAATATATTTATTTATCCCTAACAAAATAATCTCCCTCACCCACCCTAACCCCAACGATTGTCTCTGAAACGTCCCAAAATGATCCCAACTCCCAAATCCCACCCCCCAAAAGTCTATAAAAAAAGGGCAAGGGACACTCCACTACTGGAGGGTGCTGGTGCTGGTGCATGATGCGGCATGGGCATCATACTCCTTGCGGAGGGTGGCAAGCTCGGAGCGGAGGCCCTTAACCAAGGTCTTATACCTCAGGACCTCCTGCTCCAGGTTGGACATGCGGACTCGTAGGCGGCGTTGGCGTTCCTTGCAGCTCCTGTGGTGGGCAGCTGGTATTTCGGGTGCTTGGCGGTGGCGGTCGGCTTTCTTAGCCCGGCTCGGTCCCGCTGGTTTAGTCACGGAGGAGGATGCAGTGGTCACAGTCGAAGATGTTGCCCCGCTCGACTGCGTGTCCTCCTCCTCCTCCAGGGCCACCAGCCGCCGATACTCGGCGACTGTGGCCTCCAGCCTCCGTTGCCGGGCCAATCTAGCCTGCTCCCTCCTTGTTGTTGATTTGGAAGGAGCAACTATATGAAGAAAGAAAGACATAGTCTGTAACCAATGCTCCTTATTAATAACACAAAGTGATTGAGCCGAAAGTTGGGTCACAGAGTACAAGTAGCAAATTGAAAGCACAGTACATAACTATTGAGGACAGTATCTATGTAACCTCCCACTTCTGCATCCTTGCTCTAACAGTAGTGGTAGTTTAATGAACTAATTCTACGACCACTATGGACTTCCATTACAGTCGACTATGACAGTACACCAGTCTTATTCTTCTTCTTCTCTCTTGTTTAGGGAAATGGGTACGTTATCTTATGCAAGCCGGCAGAATGACATGGACACAGCACAGTGAAGTTGCACCCGAGAAAAAAAGTTGCACACCATGATGATGGAGACAGACTTGCGTTACTGTACCGGTCCAGTACATGCAGGTGGTGAAGCTATTACTTTTCTATTACGGGTGGCACTGAGAATACTCTGTTACAAGGGCTACTGCTTAATTAATTTACCTTTCACCCTACAGTGCAAATGAGTACTAGAAAAGGAAACTGAAGAAGCTAACTAATTTGATTATCTATCACTTCACATGGGACGTATTTAATGACAGATGAGATGACTTTAGGTGCTTTGCTTAATATTGAGTGAACACAGTGATACACCCACACATGAATGACGTACTACAAGTAAACTAAAGTTATTAAGAGAGGTACGGAGTGTCCACCGTAATAACCAGATATATGCTGTGAATGCAAACGCAATACAAAGTACTGCTACTATTCATGGTAGTATTGGACACATTTACAATTTCTTTTCCTTGCCTTCCCTGCACTGGGACGGACGTGCGGGTGCGGTGGTACATGCTCTTCAAGGTAACACTTACTTCACCTGGCGACCATCTACTCTCTCTAGATACACATTTGCTATGTAAGAGTCAGAGAATACCATGCTCCAGGCATCCATTCATTCAAAGTATACGCACACATACAGTTTCTGTTTCACCCACCCAGGCTGCTGTCCTTCCACCCATCCTTGCTTCATCATTGACCCAGCCATGCACCATACCATATTCTTTCCTTCCCAGCCACCTCTGGGTCCAAGCAAACACATATCGTTCTTCTTTGCCAGCCATCATACAAGTTCGCGTCCCACTTACTTACACCCTTCTTTCGCTTTTCGTTCATCCCATCCATCACGTTCGTCTAAGAACTTATTGGGATTCTTCTCACCAAAAACTTCACAGCTAAGTCGAAGTACATTTCGAGGAGGCTACTACCTGGTTGATTTGTAATTGTAATACACCCGTGCAGAAAGCACACTATGCAGTCTTCAATCTCAATAAGTAAGGAATATATAGCTTACCTGTTTCCGCCACCACCGTTTGATCCCCCACAGGAACGGCCACCAGCTCTTCTAACGCCGCATCCTCCCCAGAGGCCTCCGAGTCCAAGTCCAACACAGCCACCTCCGCGCTGGCCCCGTCACCAGATGTTACACCTACAAAGTACATTTAAGAAAGTTAGAATACACCACTCACTACTATATAATATTTGGTCTAGGAGAAATGTTAAAAAAACAGAATACAATGTAATAATTTGTGACTGTCTACTCCATAGTAAAAATGTCCCATTTTCCAGGGAAGGCTGTTGTCTTGCTGCACTTTTATGCACAACTGATGAATGCTTGCTTTTGATTTTTAACACGCACCACTTTTTCTCCTAACAGACAGAAGCTTGACTCCTGAGTCCTAAGAACACGACCAGGATCAAGTTCAAAGTAGGTGAGAGTTCGGCTCGACCACAAGAAATGTGTCCAATTAATCGTCAGCACTAACCACTTTTCCGTTTACAGTTAAATAGTTTTATGACAAAGTAGATTTTAATAAATGTGTTTACTTTTAATAAAGCTTTTACACTTAAATAGACTCTGTGGTTTTTGTTCCTCTAGACTAGAGTGGATGAGCTAAAGGTTTTGGAATTTTTGCAAGCATGAGTGCCTCTGACACTTCTTGACTGTGCTGTGACTCCGTACTACTCTCTTGTCCTGCGTACGATAATCTAGAGATCATTGGGGATCTATAATCGGTGACTTCGGGAGCTGAATGACTCTGCCACACTATCTAGTCAGTAAGGAGACAGTGCATAGAGGTATTGCTGAATATAATGGGAGTCCAATGGAATTGCCAAATGTCCAATCTTAGTTAGCTACACAGACAGACTAATAAGAATAGTCTAGTAATACCACAGGGAGTCATATTCGAGGCAGGATAAGAATTTATATCCAGTCTACAAGAAGATCAAAGACGATTTAGAAAAAATCGAATGAGGAACGCTAGGAAAAAATAGGTACTGTTTAGTAAAATGTAAACTTACTGGGGCCAGCAAAGGAGCCCTCGCCTGCCCGATCCTGGCCTGCATCCTCAGCACCCTCCTCCTGTGTCCTCTTGCCCTTGGGGGGAGCTGATGTACAACATGAAAGAAAGAAAAACCATAAAACATGGATGAGATTTTTCAACCAAATCAAACATTTCAAAAGAACAATAACAACATATTTTGGAAAAATAGCAAATAGATAGACAACTATTCCACGGGATCTATCTCATGTGGTATACTACGTTATTCGTATTGCCTGATTTGCGGAACGTTGACTTAGAAAGTTCCTATGTAACTCAATAAACAGACTACTAAAGAGGTTTGCCTAGGCCTGGCACTGCAGGCAGTAGTGCGCAACACGTGACAGACAAAGTCCATCCTGCTTGCAGATCAGTGAATACTCAAACTATCAATCCACCCGCCACCACCGCCACTATTTCTTCTGATAGCCATGTGACTGTCTAAAGGAAGGACACTGGACTTCAGTCTGTTGGGGCTGATTTATAAGTCCCTTGCGGAAGTTGCGGCTGATTTTCCTCCATTGTTGCGTGCCTTTTCTGACGCAGCGGCAGAACAAAAGACTCGCCATGGTGTTGGTGCGGCGTATATATAAAAAAAAAAAACCACATATGGGCATATGGGCGATGCATCACGTTGTAAAGCCCTGCGCCATCAGGGGGCGTTCCGGCGCAAGGGAGGGCGTACCTGCGCAGGAACGAATCCTAAAAGTGGCTGAGGGAAATCTACAAGATGTCAATCAGTCATTTTTAGGACAATGATGCATGACTCAAACCCTGCGCGCTTGAAGCCGACGTACGGCTTGATGCAGCATTGGGGAGATAGGGTACCCCAGAGCATTGCTGGAGCTGCGCCATCGTTGGCACGCAACTCCAGCAATGCGCTGCCTTTACGGCACAGATGCGTAAGGCTTCTGTGACGTTTTGGGCCAATGGGTGGTGGTGGCATGGCACACAATTACTGCCGCATCCCTGCTACTTTGCAGGGGATGCGCCGGTAATTGAAAATATGACCCTTACTGTCTAGCATTACGCAGTTCTTTTCTTTACAGTACACTGATACATAATTTCTCAGGCCAATGAAATGCTTCTGAACACAACATACAAAACAAAGAAGCATAGTAGCAAGCAAGGCTACTGAGAAGGAGAGCAGTGCACCTGAAAATGAAATGCATAGAAGATTTTGAAATATAATTTACCTCAATGTAATCGGCAGCATTATTGCTCTTGGTAAAGAACAAAGATTTGCAAATAACAGAGCAGGATAAAACAGAGTAGTAAATGTACTACTACTACTACTCACCAAGCCCGGGGACCTCTACGCCGAGCGCGTCCAGCAAGTCCCGCTCCCGGTCCATGACATCGGTCCAGCGGTGGGTGGCCTGGTTATATGTGCGCCGGACCCCAGAGATCTTGTACATGGCCCGGCACACCTTCTCCCACCGCTGGCGGCGCTCCCGGATGCCATAGCCGGTCGCGATCTTGCCGCCTCCCAGGATCGTCTTGGGGAGGCGGCGCTGGACATGGAAGATCAGTGCCGCCACTTCCTCCGCGCTGAAGATCTCCCTCGGGACCACTTGCTCCCCCCTTAAACGCCCGCACGGGAGCCGGGCACGGGGTGCGGGACCCTTCCCCTTCTCAGGGTGCTTCCCGGCTCCCTTTACCATGGTCTGGGCAGAAATAAACTTAAATGATAAAGAAGAAATAGAATAGTGAAGAAGAAAAGAAAAGAGTTTAAAAAAGTAGTTTAAAAGTAAATAAAAGCTGCAGAAAACACAAAAATATAGAGCTAGAAAAATAGAGGGTTAGATAATAAGTAAAATTAGATCAAAAAAACTTCAAACAAGCAAAGGATGGCAGAGATTGAGAGAGGATACAGAAAGCATGCCCAGAACCATAGCAATGAATGAGAAACAAGATGGCCGCGCCCGTTCACGACCGCGTGGGTAAGTTCGCGCGAGATTTTCCTTGCGAGTACGCGCGAAATTGTACTCGCGAGCAGCACACTTTGCGAGATTACACATAGCGGGCGGAAACGGAATTACGTCACGCCAACAAGATGGCCGCGCCCGTGTACGACCGATAGGGTAACTTGGCAAACGAATAGCTAGAAGCGCCTCGCGAACACGCGCAAGATCACGCGAACATACACGTCGCAACAAAAACAATTTTGTATTCGCACGTATTCGCGGCTTCCGAAATCGATCTCGCACGGATTCGCGCCCCAAATAACGCGCGAAATTGCAAAAAAAACGATTTTAGCTAAAATGAAAGCAATGAGCAGGTGCAAAAGTTCAAACTTAACATTAGTAACATTCAAGGTAGTGCTTCCTGATGGGCCCCTCCAGAGTTTGCAACAATTCTATGACCCTGCTATGACCCAAACAGCAGGCTCATAGAATAGCACCATAAAGGTCCTGTAAAAAAAAAATTTAACTGCAACAAAAAGCAAATTACAGATAAGGAAGGAAGCAGGTGCCAGCCAGACTGGAACTTTCAAAATTACTGACACATTAATGAAACACAAATTAATTGATGGCAGTTGAAGAAGGGCAGGTGTGCTAGCTTTTTTCAACCACCATAATCTACAGTAATAAATAAACCTAATAGGTGCCTGTGAGGATGTACTAGAGGGTGGCATGGGTGTCCCAGAGGGTGGCAGTGGTGAAACAGAGGGTGCTGTGAACCTGTGATGATAAACCAGACGTAGAAACAACATAGTCGCGGCCGTTGCAAGCCGAAAAGTAAGTTCGCAATTGCGAACTTGTCCCAAAATCGGCGCGAACACGCGCCAACACAAAAAACGGAAAAATCCGCAAATCCGCTAGAGTTCGCGGATCTTCGCGGATTGCGAATCCGTAAATACGCAAGTTCGCGGATTGCCAATCCGCAAAATCCGCCCATGCTTACTATATACACTATAAGACACGCTGCAAGATACAGTCACGTTCGGGGGAAAATATATATATATAATATAACAAAACTGTTGGTGACCGAAAACTGTGACAGACTGTTTGAGACTGTGAGTGACTGCTGAAGACTGCCTAAAAAAAAAAAAACTGCCAAACATCCGAAGGGTTGAGCAAGGGGTGTTCACCGCCGAATTTAGCATCTAACAGCATCCAGCATCCAGCAAATTTGTAATCTTAATACTACAATATAACACTGCATGACAGCGTGTCCAAATCCGAAGAGAAAGACGGATGCAGGTGACACCTTTATCATACACGGCTTGGGGAGCTTGGAAAATATCTTGAGGCCGCTCCGGATTACTGTCAGCAAGTGGTGGTGCTTTGAGCAGGGCACGTAACTTTCCCTCCTTACCCAGGTATTCAAAATATCCAGCGGCTGCTGTAACAATTGCCTTCACTCTTTCAGTTCAACCTAATCGTAAGCACAGTCAAAAAAAAAAGGAGAGGCAGGGGTTCAATCAAGTATTTAATATGGCAACCGCCGGCACGCTTCAAGGTGAAGGATCTGGTCTGGGTAAACAGAATCAAAATCACGACTTAAATGCTAAAGACAAAAACATAATTAGTCTACAGCAGGAAGTAAACACTCAGGAGATTCTGGAGGAGGCCGAAATACAAGGCCAGGGGAATACGGTACGGCGGGTTGAGACCAGGGGGGCAAAAAATAAAGAAGAAAAAGATAAAAACCGGGAAAAAATAAAGGAAAAAGAGAAAGAGAAAGAGAAAGACCAACCGAAAGACAGATCGAAAGACAAAGAAAAGGAAAAAGCAAGTGAAAGAAAAAGAAAAAGTCAAAAACAAAGATGACGAGCAGGAAAATGGTCCGGAAATCCAACTGACGCAAGCCAAACTAGAATTACAGGCAACAAATGCAAAGCGATTGCAGGCAATCAAAAACCTAAAATCAGCTGCTAAGTCAAGTGGGTTGTCACAGGATTCCCAGCCACGGATTTCAACAATCTTCTGTCCCGTTTCTAAAGAACCCGCCTATCAACCGGACCCGGTAGAAATAGATATCAATGAAAGTACTATAACTGAAATTCAGAGGAAAATAGATATTTTGAGCGAGTATCATGGTACTTCAGAAGCGGGTATCAAGAATGGATCTCTGGGCTCCCCTAATAGTACCACGAGCGTCAGACTCTCAGATCCCAAGGATAAAACAGAATCCTTTGAAGAGGGCAAACAAGACGAAGAAGGGGACCCGTCAGCCGATCATCGCGCCCCCGAAGCATTATCATCGATAAATGCAAGCAGTATAGTGACAAATAACTTAGCACATTTGGAGGATGCAAGCGACTCAAACCTAAATCCTATGCCAAACTCAAACGCAAACATCCCTAATATAAATAAGCCGGGAACGGACCTGGAATCTGAGCTTGAATCAATATCAGAGTCTGAAATCTATGAGACAGGGATGTCAACTTCAAGTGAACCTCCAGGATTACGACACGAAGAAATACACACAGATTCCAACGATTTATCTGACTCCAACTCTAGCTCCAAAAAAACAACAACTCTCCTAAAGATAATAGTGCTAAAAAAAAACAAGAAAAAAAAAAAAGAAGACAAAGGAGACAAAACAAACTGGTGGATGAAGATACTACAGACCAAGGAAGTAATGTAGAACTATTCTATCAGCCTGATCAAAAACATAGGAGCACTTCCCCACACGCTATGACACACGCTATGACTAAGTTGCACTCAAAAGTAAAACCAAAATTAAAAGGCGATGACATGGTGGTTAGTGAACCATCTCTGGTAGACGTATTTAACTCAATAAAGAAGTTTCAACTGGACGTTAAATCTGACAACAAGAAACTCCAAGGGGCAATCAGTAAAGTAGGCCAAACATGTTTGGAAATTTCAGATAGAATGGCCTTGGTCGAACAACGCACCGAGAATCTTGAAACCGACGTCATGGCTCTGCAGAAACAAGGCCAATCACAAGAAGAGACTATTCGTGATCTAATGATGAAGGTAGAGGATCATGAAAACCGGGCTCGCCGTAATAATTTACGCATACTGGGGATCCCCGAGGGAGTGGAGGGGAACGATCCAAGGAGTTATATGCTATCCCTGTTTAAAGACTCATTCCCCGAGCTTGCTTCATGGGATTGGGAGAAGGAGATTCAGCGAGTACATCGCTTTCCCTTTACCATCAACAAAAGGTCACAAGGATCAGAGCAATTTCCCAGAGCAATGCTTGTCAATTTCGGAAACTTTCTTTTACGGGAAGCAATCTTTGACTTGGCAAGACCGACTAAAAAAAGACAATACAAAGGATATGCTTTTTTTAGCAGACCCGATTTTGCCCATGCAACGGTCGAGAGAAGATGGCGACTACGGCAACTTTTTTCCCCATTTGAAAAAATAGGCGCAACAGTCTTCTTACTGAAACCAGCCAGACTAAAAGTTATATTCAACGGCACAACGAGAAGCTTCTCCAGCGAAATTCAGGCGCAGTCCTATTTGGAAGAGATCTCTGACCACAGTAAAGATAAAGCAAATCTTTCCAAAGGGAAAAAATACAACAAATAGTGATCATATGTTTACAGTCAATGGGTCGAGACATAGGTAGAGAGGGTGAGCTGAGAATCTCCTTAAAAAAGTGGGTTGACAGGTAGTATTAAAGTGGAATAATTAAATGCCTATAAATGACAACCGTTGATTAAAATCACCGACTAGGACTATCAGCTCTTCAGAAGTTACAGGGGTCAGGGCCTAGAGCCACCAACTTCCGAAGGATCAGCGAGATGCCCACAAACTGGGCCTACGGGCAACAGGTAGCCTCATTAGATGGAGGGGGGGAGGGGGGAGGGAGGGAGGGTGGGTCTTAGCTGTTGTGGGGAAGACGGGGGAGGGGGAAGGGGGCCGCGGTACAGGCAAATTGAAAGGGTGGAATCTATGATCAGGCTTAAAAAGATAAAAAAAAAAAAGACTTAATTTTAGTAGTACACCAAAGTTACAAAATAAATGGCTAAATTGAGAATATTAACCATGAATGTATGTGGGCTCAACGATATAAAAAAAGGCGAAGATTAGCAATAGGTTTACATTCAATAGGAGCAGAAATAATATGTCTTCAAGAAATGCATATAGAGGGGTCACAGAGACATCTGTTTCAAGACCTGGGATACAGAGTAGTTGTCGCCACCACCCAACCAAATAAAACTCGGGGGGTAGCTATTTTAGCGTGAGGTGGGGGTTTAAGTTTTTTAAGATCAGCTTCAGACCCATCTGGTAGATGGGCTATTACAGAGTGTCAATGTATAAGTGGGAAACAATTTACTGTCTCTTCAATCTATGGCAATGTCACAGACGATCCAACATTGTTAGAGTTCCTATCTAACGAATTGGCACACTGGCCTGTTCCTATGATCCTGTGTGGGGATATTAACATCAATCTCCCACCAATTTGGCTTTCTGAACTAACATTTAAATATCTAGGCCGGAAACCTAGAACTTACAAGGCCTTGTTGGACATTTGTCATGTTCATGGGCTGGTAGATTGTTGGGAGATGAAAACACCGCAGAATCAAGTGTATACTTTTTTTTCCCCACCCCCATCGCAAACTGGCTAGATTGGATTATATATTCATCTCCAATGTAATCCTATCTAAATGCTCTATAAATAGGCTGCCGAGGGTTTTTTCAGACCATAATCCTCTGCTTTTGAGTTTTGATATTGACATTATTAAATCTGATCGCAGTAACTGGACCTTTGAAAGAGCTCTGCTAACCAACGATAAATATTGTACTCATATGGACCAATGGATCCCAGAATTTTTAAGTTTCAACATGGGTAGCGCCCCATTAGAGGTGGTATGGGACTCATTAAAGGCAGGGATAAGGGGGGAAACCCTTAGATTTTCTATCCAAAATAACAAAAAAGCCAAACAAAACTTAAAAGACCTAGAGGAGAATCTGGCCAGGAAAGAAGAAGATCTAATTAGATTACTTCAAGGGGGGAACAACATTCAAGAGGCAATCAGAGATGTAGCGATAGCAAAAAACTTAATATTTGAAATATTCACCCGTAAAGCAATCATCAAAGCTACTGCAAATAGGGAAAAAATCTATGAATGGAGCGAACAGATAGGGCACCAATTAGCTACTAGTGTAAGAGAACAAAATTCTAAAAATACGATCAAATCTATAAGAGACCCCGTTCTCGGCCTAACTCAGGATACAAACGACATTAGGGAGGCCTTTAGGAGATATTATGCAGAGCTTTATTCTGAAACAGATATTAAACAAGATAAAATCGCTGAGTATCTAATTTCGGATATAAGGCCCTACCTATCCAAAGCAGATGAGGGACTTCTCGCTGAAACTCCAGACTGGATAGAAATTTTACTATCTATACGTAGTCTTCCATCTGTTAAGGCATCAGGTCTAGACGGTATTCCCGTGGAATTTTATGTCAGATTCAGTAGCCCACTCAAAGACATTCTAACCCAGTTGTTTACCCAGGTCTTCATGAATGGAAATCCTCCGGCTTCTTGGGCATGTGCAAAAATTATAGTGTTCCCCAAAAAAAATAAAGATCCTACAGAACTAGGCACATACCGTCCTATTACCCTAATTAACAACGATTCCAAAATATATTCCAAACTGTTAGCAAGTAGATTGGCACCTTTAATTCATAAAATTGTATCTGTTAGACAACACGGGTTTGTCCCTGGAAGATCAACCACAGATCACGTCCAGAGGCTGATAACTCTCTTTGACATTGCCGAGGTAGCAGGAGACCCTATGGGCCTAATTTTATTAGATGCTGAAAAAGCATTCGATAGGGTCTCCTGGCAATATCTATGGTCGGTCATGGCAAAGAGTGGGATCGGGGATCATTTTATTCAAGCAGTACAGAAAATGTATATTGCTCCCGAAGCGGTCGTTATGATCAATGGGGTCACATCAGACATCATCAAAGTGCCGAGAGGTACAAGACAAGGGTGTCCTTGTTCCCTCTACTCTTCGCCATTTACATTGATCCCTTTATCGCAAAGCTAGAAATGAATCCGTCCATACTACCCGTTAAGACATCGAATGATGAAACTAAAACTCTAGCCTTTGCAGATGATATTGCGATTGTTACATCTGATCCAATTACAACAGTAAGGATAATGGAGGAAAAAGCTAAAAAGTTCGGGGAGATTTCGGGATACAAATTAAATCAAACTAAAACCCAGATTGTAATAAATAATAACATCAGTTTGGATGATGCAAGAGTTACTGATAATGCATTATATCTTGGCATTAATATCACATCGATCTGAATAAACTAGTGGCCCTCAACCTAGACCCTTTAGTGAAACAAACTAATAAAACATTATTGAGACTTCACAACCTACATTTAACAATAATCGGAAGATACAATCTCATTAAAATGTTTTTTTTGCCTAAATTTTTGTACTTCTTCCGGGCAATTTGTCTTAACTTTGACCTAACACTCTTTAATCAAATAGACAATATGCTATCTCGTTTCGTCTGGGGCTATGGAAAAACACGAAGAGCCTATAAACATATCACACACTCAAGGGATAGAGGTGGCCTAGCTCTCCCTAATGTTAAATTCTATTGGTGGGCTACAACCATCAAATACAGTTGTTTACTGCTAACCCCCAAACAAGACTCAAGCCCATCAGATCGACTCCAACACCACAGGAACTAATGTTGGGTAATAACGCCAATAACCACCTTTGGAAATTATCCTATGAATGTCATCTAAAAAAAAGAACGATTTAAAACACTCAAGGGTATCTATACAGTTTGGAATATGGTTCGGAAACATCTGGGGATAGGCAGATTTTCATTTTATACTCCAATAGAAAACAACACCAATCTGCCCGAATTTTTTTTGGATTCCTGTATGCGGCGATGGGTTAGTTTAGGAATATCGCAATTCGGATCATTTTATGATTCAACGGGTTTTTGTTCATTTGAATCGCTAAAAAATAAATACGGGTTGAATTCTCATGATTTTTTAAAGTTTTTGCAATCATGCGATTTTATTCTCAAAAAGGGGGGACCTAATGGTTGCTTCAAAAAAATTCCCACAATTAACACTGTGGTCAGCTCCGCCAGTGTAAAAATTGGAGACATTTATAAAGACCTAATTGCTGTACTACCAGACGATGTCGATAAACATGCAAATATCTGGCAAAATAAGATCAATATCACAGAGGATTTAGCCCACAAAGCACTCGAACTATCCTGCACTACTTTAATGTCGACCAAGCTACAAGCTCAGTTCTATAAAACTTTTTTCGACCTTTATTATACTCCCGAAAAAATTTCAAAATGGGGGGAAGGGAAGGGGACTCTTTGTCCCAGATGCAATCGACCTAAAGTCGATCTGATACATATGTTGGCTACATGTCATACTCTAGATAATATTAAACGAGAAGTTTCCAACTTTCTATCTGAAATATTCGATGTCGATATAGAGATTAGCACAGCAGAAATCATGCTAGGAGTAGACCAAGTTAGTAGACCCATTGCCATGCAGGGACTCATATATATTGCTATGGCAGTCTTAAGAATCTGTTTGACTTCTGCATGGCTGGACCAATATCCACCAACATTTCAACAGTGGCGGATGCGCTTTTTAGCTACATATAATCTTGAAATTGCCATTTATAGCCGGAAAGGTATCAGGAAAAAAATAACGGGATTAAAAATTTGGGACCCAGTTAGATTATGGTTATTGAGCCCAGCATAGATCAATATGGCTGAGAGGAATCGAGTGTTTTGGAATGTAACGATGTATTTCTTTTTGCTCTTTGTTTTTTTTTGTTTTTGTTTATTCCTTATCCTTCGAAGCCTGTATATTCCTTTTTATCTTATTTTTTTTAATTCTTTTAATTTATTTTTTTCTGTATCATTTTTGATTCTTTTACTGCTCTATCTGTACCGGGTGGCAGGGGGGAGGGGGGGAGGGAGGGGTAACCGCGATGTAAAAATAAAAAGTTAAAAATCTCAATAAAGATTTGTTAAAAAAAAAAAAGTAAAATTTTCATTACAGTATTATCATATCAAATCCAGCAGATAGAAGTGGTCAACAGTTCTGAGTCCTGAGGTGAACCCAAAAACAAGGTTACAGGTTCGATACGCGTTGACAAGTGTGCAACCAGCAGCGCAAAAAAATTGGCGCTGACAATCAGGGTTGAAGAGATTTAAAGTACAGTAAACAGTACCTCAGGTTTTAACCAGTGCAGCATTTTTAGGTTGTTTTGCCCATTCAATAAGGAGTGTAGAAGTATTTGCATAGTGTGTAATAAGTAAAATCTCCTTGTGGCAACCAAATCCAGAACTGATGTATTTATTTTTGTAATGTAAATTTGTGTTTGTGTTTAATGTCTTGGCGGTACAGTGATGTTGTGAGCGTGCAATGTATTGTAAATTCAAGATATATTCATATTGTTCTTTCATGTATAATAATTTCTACCAAAAAGTAATATAATCAGTGATAAAAAAAAGTGATCATTGGTATTGAATACAGGGGTCATGAACGAAACTAAGGGTGTGTATAAGGCAAGTCAGTACTGGCATTTTTTGTGGTGTTTTGAACTTTCTAAAAGTGGCATTTTCATAACTGTAATATAAGATTTGACTTGACCATAATTTAGGATTTTTCATTACAATTCCAAAGACACCAAACATGAGCCAAATACCTGTTTCCATATGGAAATTACACTTTTAAATGTAATAAGGTATCTCCAAGAGGTAGGCCTTGCAGTAGTGCAAAATTAATTTTTCACTACCAAGGCATGGAAAACTTGAAAATATATGTATAACTTTTTTTAACACTGCACCCTGCCCACTGGACTGTCTAGGGCCTAATCTAGACATGACTTATATGCATTAAAAGGGAAGGTTTGCGCCTGGCAAAAGCTTTAATTTGGCAGGTTGGAATGTTAGTTTAAAATGGCACACACGCAGGTTGCCCTAGCAGGCCTGAGGCATGTTTAAAGTGCTACTTAAGTGGGTGACACAATCAGTGCTAAAGGCCCACTATAAGCAATTAATGTATAGGCCCTTCCACAGGATGTGCCACTTTACCAGGGACTTACAGGTAAATTAAATATGCTATTTGGGAAAAAGCCAATCTTACTATGTTTTAAGGAGCGAGCACAATCACTTTAGCAGTGGTAAAGTATGCAGAGGCCTAGGGCCGGTAAAAATGAAGTCTGCAAAACAGGAGGTCTGAAAGCAAAAAGTTAGGGGTAATACCACGCCAAGGGCGCCAGGTTTAACAATAGTAAATGAAAATTGTACTCAAAAGAGAGGATGCACTTTAGAAAGCTCAAAAAACATGACTAGAGACAAAAATAGGTATTCAGTGTGATTATATTCTTTGGAGCAGTAACGCCATTTTTACTATAACCTAGTCCTTCACATGAGACATGGCTGGAAAAACCTTTACATAAATAAATAAGACATATATAATTGGTTATGCATTATTGCAGGTTACTTTATGGAAGTGCATTATGCAGTGACTTGTCTCAGAAGTGCATGCATACACAGTGCAACATTAATTTCCACCAATCAGGAAGCCATGATTTACAGGACCAAAGACAGCTAAGCAAACAGGCAGTGCTCCTGGATTTCCGAGAGGTAATGCCAAAATATAAAACCCCAAAGTGATGCAAATTTGAGAGACAAGCAAAGTGAGAGGTAAGAAGCGAAATGGAAGTGCTCCCATTATAGATGAAATTAAAAGACACGAAACAAGGACAGGCTGCATGGAGGAAGGAAATTAAAAATACATGAAGCCAGCATGGGGGAAGGTAATTAAAAAAACATGAAGCTGAGTTCCAAGCTATGTCAGCACTTAGGCAATGTGATTCCATGAGTAAGAATCTGAACAATCAATTGCTGGGATGAAATGTCAAGACAGTGATGGAATACCTAACAGCCTGTCACAAACATTTAGCAGATTTAGAATACAACATTTTTAAGAGTTATCCATATACAGTTCATGAATACATTATAATTATAATTCCTTTCCTCAATAAAAAGAGATAGCAAACATTGGCAAAGCCAGTAGGTCTATCTTTAATGTTCCAAGGCATGTGAACACAGGCATTCATAAAAGCAGTTTTCATGCTTTGTATGATGAATTGCTGCTCCACACATTTAAACCTACACCATTTTACATTTCAAATGCTGGGGAGGAAGTACAGGCTAAAAGGACTGCTTGTGTACAGAATCCACATATGGCATAAATAACTGAATGAGAAAAAAAATGCGACGATTGAGTGTATTTTTCAGCTACAAAATAGTTACTCGTACATTCTGATTGTAGCATTTTCTGAAAGGCAGGATGATACTCCAAATAGGCATTTAAATACATTCAGAGAGAGATGCTTCTCTCAGTGACCCAGCCCCCACTATATGCACTTTTTAAAGTATTGCTAACAAGACAGGCCTAAAAACCTCAGATTCTGCTGGCCAATACAGGCACGATTTATCAAGCTGTATAGCTATGCAAAGCTTACCATCTGTGCAAGTCGTTGGAAAGATGGTATTCATGGCGACAGACTTGATGGACCTATGGTCCTTCATGATTTCAAATTCCATACGTCTTTGTGCATATTACTTCTGGCATGCATTTGTATTTCTTTCCACCTTTTTGAGGAGTACATTGCTAAAACAAGTGCACTCTAGTAACAGTCCAGAAATCTTTTCCTTGTACTTTTTCGATGTAAAAACAGCCAGACATATTATTTACAATATTACATTACAGATGTTCTCAGAGTGAATTATGTCAACTGGAACCCCTGAGTCAATTAGTTGGTACAGTATGGAAATCCACTCTCAAGTGCAGTAGAAAAGAAGCATTCACTGTCATTTATCTACAGTTCAGCAGCAACATGTGCTCTATGTTCGCCCATTATTTTGCATTAATGCCCATCATTAATTTATGGCCTTTGGCCTCCGGCTGTTGCCTGCTTTATTGAATTATGCATGGAACTACATAACAATGTATGGCTTACGTTTTATATATTTAGATGGCGAGGTTTTTGTTCATATATTTTTCTGCCATAGTTTAGTGCTTTATTTAGAACTATTGTTCTTTTATATTTATATTCGCCTTAAAGCCTGTAAATATTCCCATTAGATTCTTCACACCGTGTGTCAGAGACCTCACAGTGTGGAGAAATGATCACCATAATGGCACGGTGGTGACGCAGTTACATTATTAACTGCTAACAACTTGCTTTATGCAGACCGTTGAACCCTTGTTCTTTTGCATTGTGCATTAAACAAGTTCGGTGTGTTTTTGTGAGGTATGTTTTCACTAACATTCCAAAGTGTAACTAAAATAGGAATGTTTTTCAGTTATAGAACGAAAGTGATTCAAAAAGCCTTCAGAGAGTGAAAGGCATTCATGAATTCTGTTGGTAAACAGGACGAAGGTTGTGAGCACTGGCTTTGGCTGCTCTCGAAGGTCATTGAAATGCTGCCAATGTCCAGGGACAGCTGTAAGCATTATTTGGTACAAGGAGAATCTTATGAATCTGGGCTAAAGTTCAAGTATGGATGCAGCGCAGATGCAAGGCACAAGAACAGTTCAAACACCGGAAGAGAGGAGATTGTGTTTTCCTTTTTAGACTGTACTTAGCCGATTTTCATAAATTTTAATTGCTGCCACAACCGCCACTATTATGTACCGGGCGCTGAGGACTACAACCACCAGCCTGCTTAGCGGCCACGCTAAGCCACACCATGCCACACCACACCGCCATCATCCTGGGAACGCGCCTGGAGGCACATAAATAGCCCGGTGGGCTCCCGCAGCGTGGGACGCACGTGGGCGTGAATAGGCCAAGGGCGGGCCTGTCTGCGCCCGTCCAAGACCGGAGGAGTCTGGGCCTATCCTCTTAGTCTCTTCTTTTCATCCTCATTAGACTTCAGTAATCTACCACAGCAAGTTTGACCGTCTTCCTGGTCTTGCACCAGCTCTAGTTCCAGTTCTAGTGGCAGCAGCAGAGGTCCAGGTAGGGAGACAACTCCCCTTATCTTCATCTTCATATATTTTTATGATCAGCTCCCTGGCTGTAGTATTGGAGTACTAGCAATATAAGGGATAAGGTAGCTGGACTACTACGGAATTTGTGTCTAACCTCTGGTTTATGTATTAGTAGACAATGACCCTGACCCTTGTTGTTCTTGTGCTGAAGGCCTGTGAACTGGTTGATCGACTTGGGTACTACATGGGGAAATGCAGTGTATCTACAGCTCCTGGGGGGCCACAGCTGGCACCTTAGGCCCAGTGGGGACCATGAACTCGTTTTTGCAGCGGCTCGCATCGGTGCTCGATAAGGAGATCAAGTTGGTGATCTCCTGTAATTGCCCATCCTCCCTTGCCCACATGTGTACAAAGGTCTGTGGATAGTGTAGATGAATCTGCTAATAATTCCGGGGTCCAAGAACCGGTCGGATTGAACATATCAAACAGTTGTTTACCTGGTCAACAGTTACTCCTTACACCGACCATCGTGGTTAATAATTCAAGGGGAGACAACATAAATTCAAGCAGGGGCAAGTGGGGGCTACGTTTGTTAGTCACTCAAGTAAACCATTAGCTGCTGGACTAGCTACACAAGGGAGACCAGGAGGTGTTGAGTTGGTCAATCAATGGACAGGCACGAAAAGAAAGTGCGAACCGTCTGGGGGAAGGCCAAAAGACCAAGAGCCGACCTGACATCTCAGAAGACCGCAGTCGACCAAGAACTGCCAAAAGTAGATCTGCTGTGCATATTAGAATCCTTTCAGGATTCTTTGAGGGTTATCATGGTCTCTAAATTGGGCCCAATAATCCAACATTTGACCGTGATTGAAAAGGGTATTTCTGAACTCAAATGTTGTGTACCGCTAGGAGGTGTAGCCGCTGATCTGGAATCAAGGCCTTTAATGGCTCCCTCTGAGGTTCTTTAATTTTGACTCCATCTTACATTTGTCGTCAATTTGTGTTGCCTTTACACAGGCTGCTCTATTCATGAAGTGTTTCTGCCCGTTGGACTGCAACGTGTTGAAAACGCCCTCTGTCCTTGTTTTGAAAACCAATCTCAGACACCAGCTGGCCTAACTGCATACAGACATGTTCTGGCATTACTGATTGACCTATAGGTGCTGTAGTTTATTGACTCATGGGTTGGGCAGAAACACACTTAAGGGGGACGTTCTGGTTACATGATGCTTTGTTCTGAATGTTTTCCTATTGGCTAATATTTTGCAGATCTTGCATGTCCATATTAGGTATTTTGCATGCTTGCAAAAGCTAGGACTGACACTTACTTTTGTGCTGAGTTTGTAACCCTGAGTTTGTCCATCACCACCCCCTTCTGTACCGCTTTGGCCGCCATAAGTGTGGCAGGGTATGCTCAGACGTGAGTCCCTTGCTCACTTTGCCACTGGATTCAAGCAAGCCGGGCTGAAGACGGCTGGAATGCCAGAAACCGGTCCTCGGAAGCTTGTTTCCGGTCCAGGGAAGGCATGGCTTGGCAGTTCGGGCTGGACTGTTCCCATGAGGCACAGGGTCAAACTGATTTGCATATAGCCATGTCTGAACTGGGGTGGCAGAGTGGGCTAAAGAACGGTGATGGATCAAACCCAGATCTTTTGACTGGGTGTGAGTGTTTGATTGGTTCTGATGTACCGTCCATCACCAACCCCTTTTGTACCGCTTTGGCCGCCATAAGTGTGGCAGGGTATGCTCAGACGTGAGTCCCTTGCTCACTTGGTCACTGGATTCAAGCAAGCCGGGCTGAAGACGGCTGGAATGCCAGAAACCGGTCCTCGGAAGCTTGTTTCCGGTCCAGGGAAGGCATGGCTTGGCAATTCGGGCTGGACTGTTCCCATGAGGCACAGGGTCAAACTGATTTGCATATAGCCAAGTCTGAACTGGGGTGGCAGAGTGGGATAAAGAACGGTGATGGATCAAACCCAGATCTTTTGAATGGGTGTGAGTGTTTGATTGGTTCTGATGCTCCGTCCATCACCACCCCCTTTTGTACCGCTTTGGCCGCCATAGGTGTGGCAGGGTATGCTCAGACGTGAGTCCCTTGCTCACTTTGCCACTGGATTCAAGCAAGCCGGGCTGAAGACGGCTGGAATGCCAGAAACCGGTCCTCGGAAGCTTGTTTCCGGTCCAGGGAAGGCATGGCTTGGCAGTTCGGGCTGGACTGTTCCCATGAGGCACAGGGTCAAACTGATTTGCATATAGCCATGTCTGAACTGGGGTGGCAGAGTGGGCTAAAGAACGGTGATGGATCAAACCCAGATCTTTTGACTGGGTGTGAGTGTTTGATTGGATCAGATGCTCCGTCCATCACCACCCCCTTTTGTACCGCTTTGGCCGCCATAAGTGTGGCAGGGTATGCTCAGACGTGAGTCCCTTGCTCACTTTGCCACTGGATTCAAGCAAGCCGGGATGAAGACGGCTGGAATGCCAGAAACCGGTCCTCGGAAGCTTGTTTCCGGTCCAGGGAAGGCATGGCTTGGCAGTTCGGGCTGGACTGTTCCCGTGAGGCACAGGGTCAAACTGATTTGCATATAGCCATGTCTGAACTGGGGTGGCAGAGTGGGCTAAAGAACGGTGATGGATCAAACCCAGATCTTTTAACTGGGTGTGAGTGTTTGATTGGTTCTGATGCTCCGTCCATCACCACCCCCTTTTGTACCGAGTTTGTAACCCGAAGCATATAAACGGCCTCTGTGATTTGTACTCTTTAGACTGCCTCATTCAGTTGTTAAGGCTCCTGTGTGACGTAGTCTCACTTAATTAAGTTTAATAAAGATGTCTTTTCATATTTCAGCTTCTGTGCCAAGTTCTTTGTATTAGTGAGACCCCTGAGAATGAAGATTACAGTTCTTCAAATGGCACCCAACAACGCGGGCCTCATCAGAGAAGTGACTTTCTGAAGGAGTGATCTTGTCAGGAGACTGAAATCTACTGAGGAGGACAGGACGGGACTCTACTACTCTATGCACAAGGATTCTGGAGATGCTTTGTCTTTGCAGCCCAGTATATTTCTGATCTTCCTAATTTTGATCCTCCACATAATGTCACTCCTGACTGAGAACCTTTTTGGCGTGAGTATTCTAAAAAAGCGACCGTTAGGTCATTTAGAACTTGGCAGTTAGAATTTGGATAACCTTTTGATTGGTAAGAGTAAGGTAGTTTAGTAACGTTTACTGTAGCTTTGGAATTTTGGAATTTGTGTTGGCCAACTTTTGATTTGTATGGATTTGATATGCAAATTGCAATTTGTGTAGACAGGTAATGAGGAGATTTTTCTCTATTTGGATTATGTTGAACGGTGCACGTACGAAAAGTACATTAAGCACTACTTTGATTATAATATTGTATATTCTGCAATATTTTTTGCATGCCTGTTTTCAAAGCTCACATGGAAGAATGTGTTGCTTTTTCTTGGCGGTACCATAGTGTGATGTGAAATTAATTAGCCGGCTCTCCTAGAAGGAATACCTAAATAGGTTTAGGTATACAAACATATTTCTTCCTTGGTGATTCTGTATCCCCAGGGAATTAAAATATGGACATAATACATACAAGGATCCTTTGTTCTGTACAATTTTATGAATGAAGATATGCAGAGCGATTTTTCGTGTTCTGTTAGCCAAAGCTAGTGAATTGAGTGTATTTTCGCTTCTTGGACATACATCAGTCTGTTGGGCTGTTTTTGCAGTCTTTTGGAGCACAATTGAGAAGCGCTACTTGTAAATATGACTTACAACTAGTATTTACAAATGGTTTGGTTTAAGTACAGTCTGTGGGCTGTCCTTTGTTTCTGTTCTGAGTATTGGTTTGTGGGTTAAATGTGTGTTTAAATGTCTATGTGGTTTTCCCATTAGTACAATTTCTGTAAGTGAATAGCGATGGCGCTATTCACGAAATAAATGGCTAAAGCGCGCCGTATTGTGTGTCCTGAGTGTTTGACCCCTTTCTGTTTATGTCTGAAATGAGCTCAATGTCTGTTCATGGTTTTTCTTGATGTTTTCAGACTATTAAGCAAAATATCAAAATGCTTAAAAACTAAAATGTAAATTCACATTCACTAGGAATAAAAACGCCTCAAAATCGAAATTGTGTGTTTTGTAGAAAAATAAACTATAGTATTTTTTACTTACATACATTGTGTTAGATATTAACAGGCTAACACTTCAGCTGAAGTACATTTTTGCTGAATTCAAACGCATATTATAGAATTAATTTGTTTTAGTTTTAAATAGATTGCCACCGTGCACATGTTATAAACATTGAGAGACAAGCTAAATAGACAGGAATATTTACTCAAGCCAGGACTTTGCCCTCAGTTGCATGGGTGAAACTTTGCATTTGAGAATGTTGTTTTAAAAAGGTTCCAAAACTAAGGTTCATTATTTTGTATTATAGGAAGACATTTCAATTAAGGGTTTTCCTCTCTTTAAGCATTTCTGTAAGCATATTCTAGGCTTTGTTGCTAAATAATAATTAACCCATGTAATGAAGAAACATTTAAAAAGAAAGAAACAGTAACAGATGCTGAAACAAGATAAGGCATGTGCAAGGAAACTAAAAAGTTAACGATGTCTTGAACATTGATTGGCAATCTCAGATAAAGATCAATCAGGGAAATTGGCTTTGCGAGGTCAGTTTAAGGTGAAGAGGTCAGTTTCTTGCAGTTCATTTTAGAGTAAACCTGGTTAATGTGTACCACCTTGTTCGCCAGGCTATCTTTGCAGGCCTACGTGGCACAGAGCAAAAAAAAAAGAAAATGAAGTCAGATACGAGGAATTACAGAACCTTAATATGTGGAATTATCAAAAATGATTGGGTTTATTAAAAATAATTATTAATTATGCAAATTAGTTATTAAAAATAAGTGCTACAAAATTCGTTTTTTACTATTCATGAAGCTTAATACTTATACTGTGACCTCCTAGTATTATAATTTAAGTTATGTTATACTGCATAATGAGGACATTAGCATATAGAATTTCACTTGGCGCAGGCGTGACAAACTCATTTTTCTAAGGAATTACATGAGATATGTCTAATGTCCAATCCCTGCAATTTGTAAAGAACCTTCTGAGGATGATTAATAAGTAATGCAATTGTAGGATCTTTATTTTTAAGTGCCCCAAATATTAAAGTCGAATTTGGATAAAATGTGGGCATTCTTGCCATTTACAATAGCTTTAAAGGGTGTACAGTCATAATATCGAGTCTTTTATTTCGACTGGACAGAATATCGAGTAAAAAATATAGAATGGACATAATATCGACTAGACATAATATAGACAACAAAAATATCGACTAGAGAAAATTAATATCGAATAGAATGGACATAATATCGAATCAAAAATATAGAATGGACATAATATCGACTAGACATAATATAGACAACAAAAATATCGAATTTAAGGTAAGTTAATAATAATTTTTATTTTTTGTGAAATATAAGTCTGTAGCGGGTTGTGGGTTTATAGGGGAATAGGGTGGGAAGTAATTTAATTCTAATTAATTAAATATGTTAATTTATTTATTAATATCTATTTAGAATTAATTGTTAATTAATTATTAATTGGTAATTAATTAAAATATAATTGGTAATTAATTATAATTGATTAATTGATAAATATTTTAATTTTAGTAATTTATTTTCTGTAGCGGGTTGTGGGTTTATAGGGGAATAGGGTGGGAAGTAATTTAATTATAATTAATTAAATATGTTAATTTATGTATTGATATTTATTTAGAATTAATTGTTAATTAATTATTAATTGGTAATTAATTAAAATATAATTGGTAATTAATTATAATTGATTAATTGATATATATTTTAATTTTAGTAATTTATTTTCTGTAGCGGGTTGTGGGTTTATAGGGGAATAGGGTGGGAAGTAATTTAATTATAATTAATTAAATATGTTAATTTATTTATTGATATTTATTTAGAATTAATTGTTAATTAATTATTAATTGGTAATTAATTAAAATATAATTGGTAATTAATTATAATTGATTAATTGCTAAATATTTTAATTTTAGTAATTTATTTTCTGTAGCGGGTTGTGTGTTTATAGGGGAATAGGGTGGGAAGTAATTTAATTATAATTTATTAAATATGTTAATTTATTTATTGATATTTATTTAGAATTAATTGTTAATTAATTATTAATTGGTAATTAATTAAAATATAATTGGTAATTGAAAATAATTTATTAATTTTTAAATTGTAAATTATTTATTGTTAATAGGTAATTAATTAGTATGAGTAGGCAATTTTTATAATTAAATAATTTTATTTTGTATTTATAAATAAATATTTAATATTTGTATACACTTTTTAAATATTTTAATTATTTGTAATTGGTATTAATATTTATGTTATTTATATATATTTGTGAAGTATTTACTTTCCCTACTATTGCACTCTCTGAAGTTGGAATAGTAATTTTAACCCCTACGCTATCCAACACTTTCCCTACTGTTGCACCCACTGGAGTGGGTATGCAACGTTTACAACGCTACTTTTACTATGCACTACCATTACAACAAAACTTTTAAATTGCAAAAACTTTTACAACGCATACATTTACAAAGCATGTTTTTAAAACGCAGATACCGTTACAACGCATACTATTACAATGTAAGTATTAGTAAGTATATAATTATTTTTAAAAGGTTATATGTTTGGGATTTTGGGTAAAGGGGTATTTTTAGGGTTCAGGGTCAGTTTTCAGTTTTTGGGTAAAGGGGTATTTTTAGGGTTCAGGGTCAGTTTTCAGTTTTTGGGTAAAGGGGTATTTTTAGGGTTCAGGGTCAGTTTTCAGTTTTTGGGGTAAAGGGGTATTTTTAGGGTTCAGGGTCAGTTTTCTGTTTTTGGGGTAAAGGGGTATTTTTAGGGATCAGGGTCAGTTTTCAGTTTTTAGGTAAAGGGGTATTTTTAGGGTTCAGGGTCAGTTTTCAGTTTTTGGGTAAAGGGGTATTTTTAGGGTTCAGTTTTCAGTTTTTGGGGTAAAGGGGTATTTTAAGGGTTCAGGGTCAGTTTTCAGTTTTTGGGTAAAGGGGTATTTTTAGGGTTCAGGGTCAGTTTTCAGTTTTTGGGGTAAAGGGGTATTTTTAGGGTTCAGGGTCAGTTTTCAGTTTTTGGGGTAAAGGGGTATTTTTAGAGTTCAGGGTCAGTTTTCAGTTTTTGGGGTAAAGGGGTATTTTTAGGGTTCAGGGTCAGTTTTCAGTTTTTGGGTAAAGGGGTATTTTTAGCGTTCAGGGTCAGTTTTCAGTTTTTGGGGTAAAGGGGTATTTTTAGGGTTCAGGGTCAGTTTTCGGGTAAAGGGGTATTTTTAGTGTTCAGGGTCAGTTTTCAGTTTATGGGTAAAGGGGTATTTTTAGGGTTCAGGGTCAGTTTTGGGTTTTCGGGGTACAGGGGTACTTTGTAAAAATAAAGTAAAATTACATTTAAATTAAATTTATTTAATAAAATTAAATTATATTAAATTATATTATAATATTTTTTATTAATTTATATTCAAAAAATTATTATATACTTACCAATACTTACGTTGTAATGGTATGTGTTGTAAAGGTATATGCGTTGTAAAATCTTGCGTTGTAAATGTATGCGTTGTAAAAGTTTTTGCGTTGTAAAAGTTTTGTTGTAATGGTAGGCGTTGTAAAAGTATGCGTTGTAACGTCATACATCCCTGGAGTGGGAATAGTAATTTTAACCTCTACGCTATCCAGCGCTTTCCCTACTGTTGCACCCACTGGAGTGGGAGTAGTAAATTTGACCTCTACGCTATCCAACACTTTTGCTAATGTTGAACTCACTATAGTTGTAACAATACATTTTAAACATTTTCTAAAATGTTATATATGTTTATTTAATAATATGTTTATATATATATATATATATATATATATATATATATATATATATATATATATATATATGTGTGTGTAATTTTTGGTGATATAATTTTTTTAATTATATAAATTATTTATTAAAATTACATTTTTTTATTAATTATTTCTAAGTTTATATTAAATATATTTATTACTATATTAGTTTTAACTTAATTTTGAGACATTTAAAAAAATCGATATTTTGACAGTCTATATTTTTGTAAGTCGATATTTTGGAGTCGATATTTTGGTACTTACCTGTTTGAAGATAGGGAGTCGATATTTTGTCAATCGATATTTTTGACTCGATATTTGTGTATCTCGATATTTGTGTCGTCGATATTATGTCAGTGATCCGCTTTAAAGTGCTTTAGGCTTCAGTAAATGCATACATTTAGGTATAATACAAATTTGCAGGTTGTTCCCATTTGGGTTTGCTTTTAAATGGCTCAGTGAGCCAATGTGCCCGGTGCAGAGGTTTGAGTTTAATATCAGGGTGGAAGGTTTTAACTTTAGCTGGACCTACTGAGACCTTTATCTATTTAAGGTTGATGAAATAAGTACCATTGCAACAAGCATTTGTTCTTAATACATTAAAGAACTTAATTCCAAAGGGAAAAAATGAAAAAAAGGGTTTCTTTGAAAGCTCCAACATCATGCTAAATGCTCTGCAGAAATGATACATTTGTATCTCTGCTCTAAAAAATAATGTCCGCTAGTTGCTTTTGACATAAAAATGAGGTATTGCATTAAGTCTTAGACAGAAAATAAGACAAAGCTCTTTATTAAAATTTTGAAGGCTACATGCCTAAGTGAGAGCGATTTGCCAATTAAGAATTATTTTTCACAATGGAAATTGTGGCACAAAGCTAACATGGAGTGTCAGTGAAACAATTTTACTTTTAGAAAGTTAAAATGGCCTAATGTTGCAAGCTGACTGACAAGATGGTAACAGTTAAGTAATGGAAATGTATTTTTGTGTTTATTAACGTGTATCATGTTTTGTCTTCTGATTAAAAGTTATAAAGGATATTTGTGTGTTATGAGAAATGTCTCTCTTTTGTGTGTTGTGTATTGTTTTTGCTTCTGCCCACAGATCATTCATGGATTGTTCTGGGTGATTTTAAGGCTGACAAGACACGTAAGTTTGGTTGGTTAAAAAGAGATGTGTTTTTGCGTAACTCCTTTGGAAAGGAATGTTCATGTGATTTTCATGTTTGTGTATTTGGTCCTATCATGAATTGTTCTTGCTGGTCCTGTATGTCAGAAGTGACACAGTAGAGTGTATTGACAGCCGATCACAACTGACTAGTGACCAGCTGTCAAAAGGAGGGTAAGGAAAGTAAAAGAAAGTGTGAGGAAAGTAAAAGAAAGTGTGTAAAAGAAAGTGTAATTTTGATTTTAAGCCTGACAAATTAAGCAGGCATGAATATTGGGTTTTAGGCTGCAGGTTCACAGTGCATAAAGTGCATGCAATGGTGTTGTATGTCACCGCTTATTTACATATGCTATTGTACTTTGTCTATGCTTTTTGTGCTTGATATACAGCGCGTATATCTGATTTTTATTTTATGCATGTTTTTGTTTTATGTTGCTGCTTTAGATACTATTACAAGTTCACCTGTGTTGTGAAGGGTTCTACATGACGATGTATATCGCTGCACAACAGTTGGGTGAATTTGCGCTGATACTAAATTTCACAGATATGATTTTTTATGCTGTGGACAAGACAGACAACACTTCACCAGTGTATGTCAAATTTGGCTATATAGTATTGAAGTAAAATAAAAGAGATATACAGGATCAAAGTGTGTCACCTGCTGTTAGTCACGCTACTGCCCCCTTCCCTTAAGGAACAGGCAGCCCTAGATGTATGTATCCTGATTGGACGTAAGGATACATTATAGATCTGTGACTCTTGTACATGGTGACCTAATTTCTATATTACATTAGTCAGTTTTGTTCTGCTTCCTAAGTAGTGTATGGCTTTGTACCATAAAGGAAACAAGGTTTCATTTTTCCCTGAAAAAGTAACTGGAACATTAGCTGAGATTACCGTATATGGTGTAGCGGCCAGCGGTAGAGCTAACATTTGTGAACTATTTTTGATTTTTTGTTCACCCAAGTAATTCCTTGTTCTTCCTATAGATTTATCTTTTGTTACTTCTCCCCTGACCGAAGTCGCATCGTGCCTAGCTATTGGGGATTTTAGCTGTGTCCTAGTTCCATTTCCCTTTCCCAAATTCCTTTCACCAGTTGGTGTATTGCTCAGGTTCACACTTCCAGACTGCAGTAATGTACAAGAGACCCCATATTATGTATAATCCCCTTTTGTATGACCAGACTGGTTTTCAAGAATTTTCTTTAGGCCTACTTTGATGTTTTCCAGTCTGACCGTCAGGGTAGTGATAGACTGGTTAACTGACTCAATACTATAGTAAGATAAGTTTTCCACCTCAATAGGAAATACCTTACATTTATTTTTTTGAACATGACAAATTTTCAATGACTGTTTTATTTGGATTTGTACCCTTTTGTTCCTGCTTCTTTAATTTTTGATGGGATCAGATGTGTTCGAAATAATGGAAATACCAGGACTCTCTAATTCTTGTCTTTTGTTTCCACATTTGATCATTAGCTTGTGTATTGCATAGTCCACCTGATGCACAATTATTAAAGGGAGGTATCTACATGTCCCTGATAATATGTATTATGCGATTTCTCTTTTGAGGTGTTGTAGATAAGGAATTTAGGAACACCTATATGTAATCATTGAGAGAAAAAAAATGTGTTTACCCCATTAGACGATGCCACTATGTGTGAGGACATCCATTCAGATAGAATTCCCATGTAGCTATCTACCCTTAGAGGGTAGAGGATATGCTCTCACATGGAAACCAATTGAAGAGGCTAGAGGCACTGTTTTGCCTACTGCCTTTGTCTTTGTATTGCCTTTGAGAATGACAGTGTATTCTAGACCAGAAATGTCCCATGACGTATGGCCACTCCTTTAAAGATTGCAGGCCACCTGCTTGCAGTCCCCTTGTTAAATACAATGAACTGTTTTTGTACTAAATTGAAGGAAACTAACAACTGTGTCACATTTCCTACGTCACTAGGTTCTGCGGGATTAAGTCATAATAACCTGTGGAACTCACCCACAATCCCATCAGTAACAGCTATAGATGAAAAGTCCCAGCACCCAGAAAAGTAGCAAGACTGGACAGCGATCGCCAGCGTGCCATCAGTGGTATCTCCAACGTATTGTGCTTGCTTCATCAGAAGGCGTTGAACATCAGAAAAGAAGGAGGAGCTGGTTTTGCCACAGAACCAGAGTTTCAGTGCAAAAGAGCGAAAGAATTAAGGCTACAGTTTTCTACCTGTCATGTGCTGGTAACCTCTGACAGTGTGCAGTCCCTTGAGCTCCTTGGCCTGAGTTTTGGCCACCCCCCCCCCCTTTTCTTTGCTCCAACGGAAGTGCAGTGCACCGGAGGATCCAGGATTGGCAAAAGGCACTACATTGTGGTACCTATGATTAAATGAAAGAATAGCCTGAGCGTCCTCTGACACTGAATAATGAGTGTTGGAGCCTGAGAATGTAGACCCGGGTCTGCATGAGATGATCTGTGCCCATGACTAACGAACAGCACAATATCTGTAGTGCCTGCAGCACAGGAAATATATTGGTGCACTGCATAGAGACATTGAGACTTTCAAGTGAGCTGTGAGTGTTTGCCAGGAAGGCACTCCAACGGATACTGAGAAACACCATTTTCATGAAAGGCCGGAATGAAGAGACCCATGCAGAAGAAAACAACAGAAGCAGATTTGATGGACAATAGAAGCCTGCCAGAGAGGCTTGGACGGACTCTGGGTATTTCCCGTGCGATTGCATTGAATGGGTGTTTGGAGACTGATTCTTATTGTTTTACTGGCATTGTCAATAGCCACTGAAATAACTAGGAGCCCTGAAAATGTTTGCAAAATAATTTTAGGATTTGCTTTTGCCTAGGGTTGTGAAAAAATATGATAAACCTGTTTGTAATAGTGGTCATTACTTTCTTTTGCAATCTGAATGTTAAATGCTTTGTTCTCTTTGTCTTCCTGCTGATAGTTTATATATACCTGTTTGTATAAAATGAGTAGAATGCTCACCTAGCAATGAATTAGGATTTGCCTGTGTAATGGCAAAAGGAGGGTCTGAGGTTCTTTAATTTTGACTCCATCTTACATTTGTCGCCAATTTGTGTTGCCTTTACACAGGCTGCTCTATTCATGAAGTGTCTCTGCCCTTTGGACTGCAACGTGTTGAAAACCCCCTCTGTCCTTGTTTTGAAAACCAATCTCAGACACCAGCTGGCCTAACTGCATACAGACATGTTCTGCCATTACTGATTGACCTATAGGTGCTGTAGTTTATTGACTTATGGGTTGGGCAGAAACACACTTAAGGGGGACGTTCTGGTTACATGACGCCTTATTCTGAATGTTTTCCTATTGGCTAATATTTTGCAGATCTTGTATGTCCATATTAGGTATTTTGCATGCTTGCAAAAGCTAGGACTGCCCCTTACTTTTGTGCTGAGTTTGTAACCCTAAGCATATAAAAGGCCTCTGTGTTTTGTACTCTTTAGACTGCCTCATTCAGTTGTTAAGGCTGTTGTGTGACGTAGTCTCACTTAATTAAGTTTAATGAAGATGTCTTTTCATATTTCAGCTTCTCTGCCAAGTTCTTTGTATTAGTGAGACCCCTGAGAATGAAGATTACAGTTCTTCACCTCAACATCAGATTGTTCTACCTTGGGAGGCCTCCATCCATACAAACACCAGGGAACCTCTATGTTCCCCTCTAAGGTCATTGAGGGGCTGTGCACATTCACGTTTGGTATCGCCCCCTCTGTGATCCATACTGTGTCAAAACGGGCATAATCTGTGGCCCAAGGGAAAGATCGGCTACACGGGATCAACCCATTTGGGAGAGTAACGCACCTGGGGAGCAGTACCAGGGGGGAGGGCTCTATGCAGAACTCAATGCGGAACCTGACTGTTATCCATCTTCCAGCAGAATCAACCCCATATATTGTGATACCGGGGAACGTGCCAACTCTCCCCAAGGAGGACTACACTCAATTGAAGACCAAAGTATTACATTGGCTACCCTGCAATACAGTTTTATGAATGAGGGTAGAGAAAAGCATCAATATGGTGCGAAGCGTCAACTGGGTCAGCAGCTCTCTTAAATCGTGAAAGGGTGACTGTGTTATTATCAATTTTAATCAACCTCACATTGCAGAAAGGATTTTTTTCACAACTTTGAACAATGCCCCTTTTAGTCCTAAGACATCCATCATGGCTTTACCTCTTGGTTTCTTTTACAAACCTGAACCATTGGTACAGAATTACATGTCTACGGCCCCAACTAACAGTCATATGCCATTATACCCATCTTCCACAAATTTGAATCCGAATTTGGCTCCTGATCCAAATTATTGGCATTGGACGGCACACGGCCGGCAGGCGCTACCTCCTTCTCCCACTTTGGAGCTATCAAATCGTTTCGACCTTGGATGCTTGTGAATGACTTAGTGGGCCTGCTTTCAGGAATCCAGTGACATGTACTAACCTGCAGGAAACCTCATGCCTAAGTACCTGGACCATGGGTGAAACCGACAGAAAATTTGTATCCTCGAACATTGCAGGTCTAACCAACAAGTTTTCTGACCCTTCGTGGATTGCGTATATAAAACAATTCAGTGTGATTTGTTTGCAGGAAATGTGGCTGACTGGAAGCAGTTTACCACTGGAGGGCTATAAGTCGTTTTCTGTCACTGCTATCCCCTCATATGCAGGAAGACCAAGAGGCGGCCATGCAATTTTCATTTCCTTGGCAGTTGAATTCAATTTGTTGGTCTTGCCTACAGAGAGATCTTGTATACAGTCCCTGGTGCTCTGTAGGGGGTGCCATAATTTAGGCCTCATACATTTTTATAATTCAACATCTTGCACCAAGGGTGTAGGTAATATTTCTCTGCTGGGTTCCTTTGTAAGGCAACATCTTAATATCACTTTCCGAAATGTTGTGATTGCTGGGGATTTTAATATTCACACATGAGGTGACCCCAGGGTATCTAGATTGGCAGATCTGGGATTTCCACCTGTGAGAGGAATCCATTTTGAACATTCCCTACAAGGGGAGACATTGAATGTCCTCCTCCATGAATTTGATTTATTGTCCCTCATGTATTGATCTGACCCTTGTAGCAAGGCCGTTATCCCATCCTTTAAAGGTAGGGGTGATGGATGGTTCATTTATAGTTTTTATTTTGGTATCATCACCTCTACTAGAATCATTCATAGGATTCGCTAGACAAGCGAGTGTACACAGTGACCTTAATCCCCTGTGTGTTCATTTTCGTGGGCCTTTATTGTTGCATAGAGGGGGGCTGGGCAGAGTGGGAGGTGAGACCAATAGGTGGTGGGAGGCAGTTAAAATGGACCCAGATATCCCCAGACGCATTTTACAGGTTTATATCGGTCTTGTGTGCTAATGAGTTAGCCATGTGTACTACTTTGACCTCTGAGCCGGGGGAGATCATTAGTGCTTTTAAAATTATTTCAGACAAAATAAGTGATTTCTTAAGTGCTCCGGCTTGGCGATCTGTTAGTCAGTCCCCTAGATGGTTTGATTCCCTCTGTTCCCGGGTGGCTAGGAAACTGCGGGTAGCCTTAAATAGGAGCCCAAGAAACCCTATATTAGTGAGATCTTGCAGAAGAGAGTATAAAGCGGAATTGGCAAGGCATAAGTCCACTTTAAAGGAGGAAGTTTGGAGGGAGTTAATTGAGGCTAGTCCCTTTTTAAACCCTGAGGAAGGGAGTGCAGTAGGTGCCCACATTACTGAGGAGGAGTGGGTGCTACATTTTGAAGCCATGTTTGAGTGCCCCCCACTGAGCTAAACTGTTCTTTTTCGTGGGAGGCAGTTACACCTGACATGGTTTTCAACTTATCAGAGGTTAAGGATGGTATTTTTGGATTGACTGGTAACAAAGCCCCAGGACCTGATGGCATCCCAGCTGACCTCTTTAAATAAGATCCAACTTTTGGGGCGCTGGTTCTTACGGCAGTTGTGAATACAGCAGCAAAATCCAGCTGACCTGAATCTTGGGCTACCTTCACCGTAGTGCCAGTTTTTAAAAAAGGCAATCGGGATAGTACTCATTGTCACAGACTAATCTCCCTTGTTGGTTTCGGTGGTTAAGGTTCGTGGGTCGAGTACTTTTAGATAGGCTGACCACTTTGACAGATGAACATTCCACTCTATCGGACATTAGGTTTGGGTTCCGGCCTGGGTGGTGGACTGTGGCCAATGTCTCAACCTATCCATGATTGTTAATAAATATACAGTTGCCCGCACTGGCACAATTTATCAGCAATCATTGATCTGTCCTCCGCTTTTAATTAGTGAACAGGGCCAACCTGTGGCAGACCATGGGGTGTATCGTGTTCCTCTTTTTCTTTAATTTGTATATCAACAATTTGTTTAAAGTGCTACAAACCACAAGGGTTGATTATCCGCAGGTATTATAAGCGGATGATGCGTTCCTTATATCCACGACCGGCAGGGGGTTAGAAATTCTGCTTGACTCCTTCTCTCCCTTTATGACGGCCTGGAATGTATCCATAAACGACTCCAAATCTTTTGAGATACAGGTGGGCCTTCGCACAATAAAGACCTTTCAATTTAGTGTAGGCACTGCTCAGGTCCCCCGCTCTGATATCTTTTCGTATTTGGGGGTCATATTGGATGAGCAGATGAAATTGGGCCCACTAAAACAGAGAAAGAGGGGAGACTTAGTGCAGGCAAAAATGGCCATTTTTAATTTTTCTTCTACATTAGACAAAAGACAGATAACGACACTTTTAAAGATATATCAGGCCAAGTGTGTCGCGACAGCCTCTTACGGTATTGAAATATGGGGACATGTAGCCATAGAAGATTTACAAATGGCTGAGAATAAGTTTCTGAAGCGTCTATTAGGTGTGCCCAGTGGAACTTCTAATATGGCGGTACATGAAGAACTGAGGGTCCAGTATCTGTGTGACACATTCGCTCTCCGTCCACTAACATTTTGGTAAAAAATTTGGCGGAATGAAGAACTGTTGTTGACCCAATTGATTTTGAAAGGGTGTATGACCCTTGATTATGCACATCCCATACCATGGCTTAGATACATAAAGAGTAGCTTTGAAAGACTAGGTAGAGCAGAATCATATACTAAACCAGAATCGGTATCTAAAAAGGATTTGGGTTGGGTAAGGGAGTCCTTTTGCAGTCTAAGGAATATGGAGTGGGAAGAGCTGGAATGGAGGAAACCTAGGGCCCGATGTAGGTTGCCAATTACCGGTCGGTAACGGCCGATTTCGGCCGTTACTGACCGGTATTTGGGATTTGACATGTAGGTAGGCTTAATTTAAAGAATCGGTATATTTACCGATTCGGTAAATTTACCGATTCGGTAAAATACCGAATTGGTATATTTACCGAATCGGTAAATCTACATGTAGGTGGCACTGTAATCAGTGCCACAGGCCCTTACTGAATCGTTATTTACCATGGAATACTATTCCATGGTAAATAACTATTTCCTGTGTACATGCACATCTGCATGTACACCTGTGCCATGTGACACACATACATGCATGTTTGTGTGTCACATGGCACACAAGCCAGTATCAAGGGTGCAACAGGGTGTCAAACTGACACCCTGTCCCCCTTGCAAATTCGGTATTTTTACCGAATCGGTATTTACCGATTCGGTAATTGACATTGATTCCTATAGGCCTCAATGACAATTACCGAATCGGTAAATACCGATTCGGTAATTACAGAATCCTACAGAGTCGGTAAAAAATACCGAATTTTTAACTACATCTCATTTACCGAATCTAGAATACCGAATCGGTAAAATTCAGTATTCTAGAGTCGGTAAATGAGAATTACCTACATCTAGCCCCTAGTGTTCGAACATTTTTAATACTGAAAACTTCATTATCTACTGAGCCATATCTTCTGGGATCTTTTAGTACTTATGAACGATTTTGTTGACTAGGTTTCGCCTGGGTTTTTTCACCTCCCGTTGGCTTTGCCAAGGGGAGTAGTATAGAACAGATCTTAGCTTTGTGTGGCTGCGACGGTGAGTCTCCACAGGATTGGCTTCATTTTCTATTATTCTGTAGGTTTTATGTGATCCCTCGGAAAAAAATGTATTGTCCCTCTCTTAAGGAGGATGATATTCAGGCAGGCTCGCCCAGCTCTTATTTATTTACAGCTGTTGCATGAAGATTCCACTCTATGGGCCTTATTTATGAAGGCCTTGCGTCGCCGGTGGGTCACTTTTAAAATGGGAAAAAGTGACGCAGGGGCTGCGCAAGGCCTTCATAAATAAGGCCCTATTTGTCTTCAATTTCCTTAAATCTGCAGTGAAGCTTAGAGCCTATGTCGATCAAATGGTAGTATCTGTGAGGGTCAACTCTTAATCTAGTCCCTAAGATGAGACATAATTATCAGATAGGATCCCGGGAGTCATCTATTCATGGTTTATTTTAATTTTTATTTTAGGGGACCAAGTATTTTGTAGTGTACTTTGCCTATGAATTGCATGAGATCCCAACAGGGTCTGGTTTTTGCATGTGATGAATCGTGTAAAGATTATATGAACGTATACTAAGTATTGTTTTTAAATATTGGAAACTTTTATGGTTTTACACTGGAAAATCAAAAAAGTTATTTTGATTGATTTATTGACTGACTGTACTTAGGGGCCTATTAGGATGGCGGACGGACCTGCATCCGTCCGCCACCCCAGAGGTGGAGGGACAGCCCGCAGGGGCAGCGGCGGTCCCTCCGTGCGAATTAGGATGTGACCGCCACCCTGGCGGTCACATCCTGTATTTTTAACATTGCTGCGGGTGCTGCTTGAAGCAGCACCCGCCGCAATGTGAAAACTGCATGCAGTGCATTTGCATGCACAAAGCGGCAGGCACCGCACGGTGCCTGCCTGCCGCTTTGGCAAGCAAATGTGCACCCCCACCCCCCCTTCACCCTTGGGGCCCACAACGGGCCCCCAAAGAAAAGACCGTATGCCTTTCCGGAAAGGCATGTCTCAAGGTTAATCCTAATATGGCTGACGGTGTCTGATAGACACCGCCACCATATTAGAGCTTTTCCGCCTCTGAAGGCGACCGCGGCGGAAAAGCGGCGGACGGTCTCCCCGTCCGCCGATGACCCCCCAGCAATCCTAATCTGGCGGGGGGGGTCTTCACAAACACCGCAGCGGTAAATCCACATCCTCTGGGCCAGCGGTGGCTTCCGCCGGCCCGGAGGATGCGGATTCACCGCAATCATAATCGGCCCATAAATTTGAACTTCGGAGGTCTTTATCAGTCAAGAAGAAAACAACACACTTAAAGAGATGCTCCAAAGATGGAGATGATTTCATTCCATTGCTGGTTTGCTCAGATCTGTTTAACCATAGCTGCCTGAAAAATTCCACTGTGGGCGTGTTTTCGCCCAGTTACAAAACATACATAATGTATCTTTATGCTTGTTGATTTCAGTTCTCTATGCAGCACTCTCAGCAACTGGGTAGATGGGGCTCCACTCTGAGTGTATATGAATAAACAGTTATTTGTTAGTATTCTCTACTGGCTGACCAACTTCATTTAGTATGGAAGGCTGAGAGGTGCTCATTAGTGACCCGGTTGCCCTAAGCGGTCACTTCCTTTAGTTGGCGCCCGAACAGAGACTACTTCGAGTGATTGATCCATCCCCTTTCCACAGGCCAAGGACATCGTCTGGTCGGACTGACAGCTCAGGTTTCCCTGCACAAAGAGTTTCTATTGCTCACAGCTGCTCCTTCTATCCCGCCGGACGGTGCCTTGCCCAGTGGTCATCCCGACTGGAGTCCTGAATGGCGAAACCCTTGGATCTGACCGTTTGCTCTGAAGAGTCGGCAGTGGCGAACTGGTTTGTTGAATTACTGATATCAGGTGAGTTTGTTTTGGTTCTTTGTGGATATGGTAACGTTTGGGTTTGCGTTTGTTACAGTCTAAGGACTGTCGTGATAAAAAGTATTTGCAAATATTTTGCCAGGTAAAACTAACAATTTCGTTTTTCTTTCAAAATGCCTGGCCTAAGCAAACTTTGGAATTTGTGTTGTCGTTGTTGTTCTGCAGATGCTCGATTAGAAGAAGCTCAGCCTGCGCCTCCTGAAGGCAGCCCTAATTTCTATATGTATGTGAAACATGGTCTTGGCCCTATTATGTTTAGTACACTATGGTGCAAATATACGAGGGACAATGCCAAGTTGCAGTGGCCTTTGACGGGCACCTTTGATGAACAAAAAAATAGGGTTTTTACAGGAGCAGTTTTTTAAGAGACGAAGTAGACAGTCGATGTTTGACTCCCTCCGGACTTGACAGAAGGAGGCCAGACAGAGGTGGTTAAAGATGGAGAGGTACGCATGGAAAGGGAAAATGCAAACATTGACACAGAAAGCTATAGCATATGATAGAGCAAAACAGGAGTCAGGAATTGAATGTGAAGATACAAGATTTCGGCTGCATATTGACAAGTCTTATTTAGCCAAAGAAGAAAATTATACTTTTGTAGAGGAGTTCTTAGATATCCGACCCCCACCTCCTTATGCCCCGCAGAGGATATATCCCATCGTTCCTTTACAGTCACAGTAGTTTCTAACAGAGTCCAGTTGTATGAAAAAAGTCCCACTAAAATGACTCTGATCCCTAAGCATGAGGTCCATCCAATATATCATCCAGAGATACCTGAGTTAATGGACCAGCTTGGTAACATCACTAGACCAGCAGTAGCTGCATGTTTTCAGGAAGCAATGGGTTTATACTCCGTGGAAAAGAAGTGAGGTTTAACTCTTAAGGCTATGCTACCCAACCCTAGGAAAACTCCTACAGCTTATTAGAATTAAGAGAGGCTGCTTCTTCTACTGTTATGACTATTGCAGATATTTTTTGGTCTTCTTGTTCCGGTCGATATTTGGAGACAGGTCCACACTCAGGAACACGTTGCAGAATTGGGCGATATATGGGATGTGATTAAAGGATGGGAACAGGAAAGAAAGCCTAGTGATAAACCCTGTGCTGAGATACTTGTATCATTGCGTATACGCACACTCTTATTCCACCTAAGAAGGTAAGTTGGGATCAATTGACAGCTTGCCGAGAGAAGAAGGATAAGAGTGTGTCTGATTTCTTTACTCAGTTTGAGGACACATTCTTGGATTATAGTGAGCAGGATATGTCCGCTGAGGGAGGGTTTGATTGTTTATAGAGAGGTTTGTTACTAACTTTCTTCCTGAAAAAATGACCCATTTGCAGGCATCTGAGATCACTTGGTCTACGTCTTCCCCCTCTGTTATTTTGAATATGGCCCAATATTATGAACACAGAGATCAGGAGGGACAGCATAAAACAGAGACGAAACGTAAGGATTTAAAGACGAAGGTGTTGTTACAGCAAGCATTTAGGGGAAACAATGGGGCATGAGGAGGTCCTTCTCGACAGTTGCCACATACTCGGCAGCCTTCCGCAACACCTTTAGGGGAAGAATCAGTGTGCATATTGTAAGGAAGAAGGACATTGGCGTAGCCATTGCCCAGTGATTTTACAGAAGGTTGCTTTCCCCAGAGGATGAGCTTCTGGTGGTAGGGGTTGTGGGACTGATAGAAATCAGAATGCTTTGGCTCCTGGGTGCCGTTCTGACAATAATTCTTTTGATGACCCAAGAGATGGACAGTACTATCATGATGAATATGACTTGGATGATGTGACAGGTATGTCGTACAGTTAGGACAGCCAGGGACAGAGTGAGGGACCAGTTCATATACCTGTGGATCAGTGTGGTCCTTATGGCACAGCAGATTTGCAAGGCTCAACTAAAGAGTTTTTGGTGGGTACAGGTGCAACAAAGAGTTCTCTTTCTCGACATCTCAGTCTGGCCACAATAATGTTTCTGTACGTTTTTCAGGTGTACTGGTTGTAAGCCCCATTTCGTGCCCCCTTGCATTGACTGTTGGTCCTTTTACTGTGGAATCTCTGTTCCTATTAACATCTAATTGTGGTGAAAATGTGATGGGTTTGGATCTGTTGAAGAAATTACATGCTACTATATTTTGTTCCCCTGCAGGTGTCTATATAACTATGGGTCCGGATGTGAGCAGTAAGCAGTGTTTGTATCAGGATGCGCCCCTTCCCCCTGAATTTGCTCAAATACCAACTACGCTGTGGGCCACAGGTGATACAGATGTGGGTTTGTTACATATAGAACCGGTTTCTATACAGGTTAATGATAATGCTATTTTAACTCGCATTCCTCAATATAAAATACTGCAGGCAGGTGAGCGGGCTCTTTTTCAGATTGTTCAGGATTTGATACGAAAGGCAGTGGTTGAGGAAATGTCTGCCAATGTTTGTAATAGCCCTATTGTTCCGGTTCTTAAGTGGACACCTTTGGGTTCTCCTGATGTTCTTGATGATGTTTAACGCTTTGTGAGTAATTTGGGAGAGGTTAATAAAATTGTAGTTCCACAGTTTCGGTTGGTTCCTGATATCACTACACTCTTAACTATGATTCCATCCACTTCTAAATTATTTTCTGTTATTGATTTGAAAAATGAATTTTTTAGTATTCCTATTCACCCAGACAGTAGGTATTTATTTGGATTTACACTGGCCGGCAGAAGCTTTAGATTCTGTTGTGCTCCTCAAGGCTATACAAAGAGTCCTAGTATCTATAGTCAGGCATTAAAGATTCAATTGGATACAATGTTCCTCCCTCGGGTACTGCATTGGTGCAATATGTTGATGACCTATTGATTGCTTCTGATAGGGAACAGGGTTGCAAAGACAGTAGGGTGCAATTGCTTTTGCATTTGGCACATCATGGTCATAAGGTTTCTCTTTCCAAATGTCAGTATTGTCGACAGGAGGTCACCAACTTAGTTCACCTTCTGTTGAAGGAGGGTATGAGATTGACCCCTGAGCGTGTCAGTCCCTATTATTAAAATGTCCATTACACAAACTCAGAAAGACGTACATGCGTTTATAGGTATTACTTCCTACTGTAGCCAGTGGATCCCAGATTATTCGCTACTAATCAAACCTTTGCTTACACTGACAACGAAAGCAGTGCAGGAGCCTTTGCCTTGGATGCCCGAATGCCAGCAGTCTTTTTAGCAATTAAAAACTGCACTTTGTTCGGCTCTGGTACTTGGCACACCCAATTATTACAAACCGTTTGTGCTCTATGTCCATGAGATGGCTGGTTGCGCAATTTCTATCCTAACACAAAAATTTGGGGATAAACAGAGGCCTTATGCTTTTTTTATGCTGTGCTTGACCCTGTTGCTAGGGCCCTCCCGAGTTGTCTGAGAGCAGTCGCGGCTGTGGCCACTTTAAGCAATCGGCTGGACTCGTACTTGATACAGACCTCACAGTTATGGTACCCCATGCTGTGGATACACTTTTGAATAAGACAAAGACACAGCACCTCACCAGTGAACGTCTTACTGGTAATTAATTAACATTGTTTGCAAAACACATTACTATCAAGAGATGTGGCACTCTGAATCAAGGGCTGGGCTCCGACTTCGGACTTCACCCACTCAGAACATTCTCGCCGTAGAAGACACAAGCCTTAAACTTCCTGCCAAAGCCATGGGTCCCACTCCAGATGGCCAACATTGATAAGCCCTTCTTCAAAATCCGTTGGCACCCTAACCCGTCAGATACCTTCAACAAAAAGACTAAGTCAGAAGGTTAACTATCCACTGGGATGAATCTGGTCCCTGTAACTGACCTGCGTTCCTACAGAGTCAGCCTTATCTTTTATTACTTTGACCCAGTCTAGCATGACCAGAAAGCCCTGGTTGCCCCTTGGCACTCTTGGGCATCAGAAACATCTAATACTTTGAAAAACTGTGTCTCCAGTTCCACACATCCAATTGTTGTCATTTTGGTGACTATATGCACTTCAAAATCTTCTTGACTTTTAAATTGGAGTGGGATTTTTATTGGGTTGTGTTTTCTACCTTTTTAACTGTTTTGGTACTGATAAATGCTTTACACATTTTGTGTAAGTTAAGCTTGTCTTTTCTGTGCTACAGCTACTAAGGGTAGATCTCTGGTTTAAATTATTGAGAACTATCTAGTTAGGAATAGTGTCATTATTACTTGAAGAAGACTACTGTCCATCTGAACTAATAATCCACTTTCTCAGAATGATGTTAAGGCATCTGGGTGTGATGCCAGTCATGTTGTATTTTGATGGACCTGGCCCTTTTTGCAGTATCTCACCCAGATGGTTTTGTCTTCTGTTGCTCAGCCCAATTTTTTTGTTATGACTCTGTGCACCTTTTCCCTACTAGCCACTTGTAAAGTGTTTTTTGCTCTCTCAATAAAACATGGTAAAACTGGCTTACACCAGACTGGCACATTCAGTTTACTGGTAAGTCCCTAGTATAGGATACTACCTGTGCCCCAGGCCTGTATATTAAATGCTACTAGTGGGCCTGCAGCACTCATTGTGTCACCCAACAAAGTATCACTTTAAAACATATCTCTGGCCTGCTACCGCAGCCTGTAGGGCAGGTTTAAATGGCATTTTGACCTGGCATACCACATTTCTTTTATATTACATATATGTCACCCCTAAGGAAGGCTCTAAAGGCCCATAGGGCAGGGTGCATTGTATTTTAAAAGTAGGATATGTTGGGTTACGTTTTACACATCCTGATAGTAAAAAACTCCTAAAGTCATTTTTCACTATTGTAAGACCTATCTCTCCCATTGGCTAATGCCGAGCTGCCTTATTACATTTAATAAGTGCTAACTTTGGATTGGGAGCTGATAGAGATATGCTGATTGGACTCCAATCAATTGCAATTTTAAAATCCTCTTTAATAATAGTGGCAGATTTTTAGTCACTATTTTGAATAGGCCAGTTTTAGAAAGTTGGCTTTTTCTTTTCCTAACCATATGTGTCTTCTGCCATTGAGCTGGGTCACATGACTGTGAATGGATCTGCTTCTGGGGGTTGTGTTCCTTCCAGACATTGACAAAAGGGGACTAGGTGTGGGCAGAATGGGACATTCGCAAGAACAATGGGGGCGGAGCTGTGCACTTCATATGGCTTGCCTCCAGTACACACAAAGGAACCTGACACCAGCCTATTGCTACCCCAGATGTCTTGGAGCCTTGACAGGGGAAGGGAAGAACCTTCCAGTACCACATATGGGGGTAGGACAGGATGTTTCCTCACACTGAAAGACTTGCACTGGGTGGTATAAATATTTGACCATCAGAGCACATATTCAGTTCACTCCTCGACCTGTGAACAGTACATAAGAAAAACTGTCTTACTCCTCAGAGGACTGCCCTGTTGATTGAGGTCTGCCTTGCTCCCCAGAGGAATGCCCTGCTGCTACCAGAGAACTGCCCTGCTGCTTGAGGACAGCCTTGATCCCAAAAGGCTGGCATGCTGCTTGAGAACCGCCCTGCTCTCTGGGAAGGAAGACTGGACCAGCTCCCTTCATCACAAGCTAATCTGAGGGACTCTGAGGGTCAGTTGGCTGACGTCCTGTCTGAGCTGCAGGGGCACAAAAAGCTCAAGAAGCCTCCTTGTAATTGCCCAGATGGCCTGCTGTATTGGACATGGCTGGTCCTGCAACTTGACCTGTCTGGACCCTTCTGGCCTCTGCTTGAGTGAGTTCCTGATCTTCAAGAGGTGTGTCCCCAGGTCCTGGACACTTGGCTGGCATTGGTTGAGCTCCCTCTTTGATGAAGCATAAAATCATGAGGTTGTGGGCTCTTTGCAACAGCGAATGGGCCAGTTTGCGTAAGACTCTGCTGCCAGTGACGACTGCCAGCACTAAGCTCCAGTGAATCCAACTCTTTACGTTACACCGACCGCAAGCGACAATTGGCAATGTGCGACCTGCACTTATCGCTATAGCAATGACAGCCTGTGGTGACCCCAACGTGAAGCTCCAGCAAAGACCGTCTATGACACCCGACCAGCACTTCACACTACAGCAATGACAGCCCGCAACACCTGGCCTGCTCTTTGCACTGCAGTGACGACCATCCATGACATTCTCCTTGCTTCTCATGGCTTCTTGCATTGTGAACTGAACTCTTTGTACCTGACTTAAAGTAGGTAACTTTTGCAGCAGGACAAAACCGGCCCCTGTATCCGGTCAACGCTCCATCGTGGTTGGCCTGAACTTGTAGCCTCCCCCAGTCTAGCATGACCAGATGACTGCGAGTGGCGCTTTGTGCATTTAGGCACTATATCTACATAAAACCTAAACATTGCATATCTTGAGTACTACTAATTGGATTTTTATCATTCTGGTATACTTTTATTGCAAATTAGTCTAGTTTTCTAAATTGGTTTAAGATTTTTCCTGTGTTGTCTTTTCACTTTATTACTATTCATGTGCTGCATAAATACTGTACATATCACATCTCAGTTATGCCTAACTGCTTTGCGCCAAGCTACCAGATGGTTAAGTATAGGTTAATTTTAGTGACTTTTGTGGTTCACCCTGACAAGTATGGTGGTTTTTGCCTGAGTGGGGCTTCCACGCCCCTGAAACAGTAACCCAATTTGTTACATTGATGTTCAGTGATGGGATCCAGTACTTTTATTTGTGTAGTACAACTGAGTGATTTTCTACAGAACTAAAAATCCCATATTAATTTTGTGCACCTATGACTCTTGCCTACAATGATGGAGTTTGATCTTGGAAACCTGCAGTAAGCATTGCTGGTGAAGTTGTGTAGGGAGAGGGGGCTGATGCTGGTGAAGGGCTCTACAATGCTTGACTATAAGATAGCTCTTCAAGTCTGCAACACAGGAGCAGAGTGATGATGATGAGGACGAGGATGAAATGGAGGAGGAGTGTTGTAGAGATTACATTTAGTCACCATTTTAGCTTCCCTTTTTAACATAGCATCTTTTTCTCATGTTTCCCCTAATATGAGGAAGTGCCATACACACATTTATTCGTGGTAGATATTGTTGCCCTGTAGCTGCACAATTAGTTCCAGGATCACACATATTAGAACTCGATGCCCTTGTTTTATTTTGTGCTCTTTTGGGACAGCTATTTCTCTCCAGACTAACTAAGGATGATGTTCTGCACCTCTGACGCAGTAAAATAAGGTTGGTGTTTTATTATTTAAACAGTGTCTATGATGAATTTTGTGAGAGGCACTTCACGCCGGAGTTAGCTGTGACTGAGATGCAGCTCTACAGGCCTGACCTTCATTCTGAGGAGGAAGGTAGCTGTTCAAGACAAGTGTGCAGGCCAGCACACTCAGACGGGGTGCATTCGTTAATGCACTGAGACCAGCTTTCTGACACCGTATACCAAGGTATGGAGTTAGATCATTCCAATAGGTCTGTCAGAAGGGTACTCCCGATATTATAAAGTATTACTGACAGATAGGAGTAACATTAGGAACAATTATCAAGGTGGAATTGTTCTTATTTTTCACCATTCTAATAATGCTCATATCAATGATGAGACCCATATGTCCAATAATCGCAACTCATGTTTTCTTATCAAGGATTAGATCTTTTCAATTAACATTTGTAAATGTATTCTCATATCTTTTCTTTCTGACACCTTGGGCATGCAAAAGTGACAAACGAAAGGGCTAGATCTGTTTCCACGGATTCCTTGGCAAACAGAGTGGTCATGGTCAAGGTTGCCGACATCATCTATAACTGTGGCAGGTTAGAAGTTTAGATGTGGTACTGTGAGATGGCCGAACCAACATTTACTGATGATATGAGTAGACTTAGGGCCCCATTAGAATGATGGGCGGACATTGTCCGCCCGCCACCCTATCGTAGAACGGGACCGCCCGCCATAAGGGCGGGGGTCCCGTGGGGGGAATTAGGATGTGCCCGCCACAGTGGCGGGCACATCCTGTAGTTTTAGCATTGTGGCGGGCGGTGCACTCTGCACCGCCCGCCACAATGCTAAAAATGCTTTTTCACATTTGCATATGCAAAGCGGCAGGCACCGCGCGGTGCCTGCCACTTTGCATATGCAAATGTGGGGGGTACCATAGGTACCCCCCCCAGTCCTCCCCCACCTCTGCCTACACCAGGGGCGCCCGCAGGGGGCCCCCCGCAGCAAACACCGCCTGCCTTTCCGCCACCATATTATTCCCTTTCCGCCGCGGTCGCAAGGCGACCGGGGCGGAAAAGCGTAGGACGGTCTTTCTGTCCGCCGCAGTCCCCCCCGCCATACTAATATGGTGGGGGGAATGCGGGTAAGGATGTCGGGCGGATTGCCTCCGCCAGGCCGGCGGTGGCCACCGCCAGCCTGGCGGAGGCAATCTGCCCGACATCATAATGGGCCCCTAAGTCTCTATTTTGTGAAGGTTTGTTGACCCAATGCATAGTCCTATTAGATCCAGAGGAACCGTATAACATGGTGCAATCAACATTTTTAGATTTGGCACTGATTTAATGGCCCTCTTGAGTAGTTTTCTAGCATGTGCCCAAGGTTCTTTATCACCTTTATACAGAGATATCTGTGGTGATAAGGGTTTATACTCCGCAACTTTAATAGGAAGCACTTATTATGTCTGTAGGTTGATCAACCTTGATCGCGTTTCCTTTCTTTGTATTCCATTAATTAATTATGGCGCAAGAAGTTATTATTGCTGTTAATTGTAGACAAGCTGTCACTAATCATTTGATTAGATATGGGCTCACCAATTGCGGTGGAGATGTTCCCTTCGTGCTTCAGGCACACAAAGCTTATAAATGGGAAGTTTTTTATTCCTGTGTAATTTTTCTGCAGTCGATGTGAATTCACAGACATTGCATACATAGACTGAGGCTGAAGTTCCATCAGTATATAGACCTTATGAATATTTAGAAATATCATTAATTTACCAGGACTATCATAATTGGTTCCAAGTCACCCTCCCACATACATTTCAAACTGTAATACTGGGTCCTCTAAGTAATGAAGGGCCAATCTGTCCGGTCTTAGCAGACTATAGGCCTTATCAGCACACCAAAGCATTAAACCAGCATGAAACGCTTGCTCTTTTGAAGCATTTGGCTAGACTGTGTCGATGTCTGTTGCAGTATATTATGCGTACATTAACTACTTGCCCTTGCAAGGGCTCTTCAAGCTGGACAGGTGCAGTTGTCTGTGCCTGCAATTAGTCCGGTCACCATTAATGCCATTATGAGTAAAATCTATAACAAACATGATGAGCTTTCATTTTGGATTGCACAAAAACAAATCAGCTTGAAGTGGTGGTTTCCCATACGCGATCCTAGGATACATTTTGAATTTCCATTATGTGTCTTACACTTGGGAAGGTACCCCCTGTTGAAGAGTGAACTACATGGGGTACTGTATTTGCTGCCATTTACACCATTACTCCTGGTTTTCCATCAATTGCAGTTTTACCTTGAATTCTTTAAATAGATTCAGGTTGAACATGGATCAGCCCTTGCCCTGGATTTAGAGATGAAACTCATTGGCAACTTTGCCACTGTGTCCTCAATTATTTTAATTAATATCAAAGGGGAAGCAGCTTCTATGGTGATATGCCAACGACTTGCTTTAGTTCTCACTGTAAATCAGGAACACAAGCTCCCTGAAATAATTTCTGTAACCTATACATCCATGGTTCATGATAGTTTGAGAACCAGGCTTAATAAGCCACAACTTAAAGGCAAATATGATACCGATACTGCCAAGCAGATACCTGAGTCTCCTAAAAAGCGCTGGGATAAACATAAAGACAAAGCTAAAACTAAAACACGGATTGGATCCCCCCAGTTGGAGTCTTCCAAAAAAACATTACAATCCAGAAAGATACCCCCAGGCTTATAAGGGATTACTTTTCAGTCCAACTATATGATCAGCAAGGGGGGGAGAGTTCAACCTCAGGATATCTGCCAAAAGCAACAGGTACCACATCAAGATCAGCATCTAGCAATGTGATGTAACCCTCACCTTCCGTTATGTTGGCCACTATCAAGCAGATGCAGGAGGCAGTCAGGATTGATAACTGTCGGGCTCGACAAGCTGCCAGAAAAATAAGTAAAACCTGCTTCAAGATTTCTGACAGGATCACTATGGTGGTAGCACGTACAGAAACCTTTGAAATGGAGGTCACCAAACTAAAAACTTTGAGCATCTCCCAAGATCCTAAGCTTACTGATATGATGTGGAAACTTGAGGAGCAGGAGAACAAACAGAGGAGAAATAACTTGAGACTGTTGGGCATCCCAGAAGGTGTTGAAGGTGGGAACCCTTGAGGCTATATAGTTAAATTCCTAAAGGGTGCCTTTTTATTAAGACATAGCATTTACGATTTGGCACATCCCAATACGAAAAGAGAGTTTGAGGGAGTCTCTTTTTTTGCACGGCCGCACTTTGCCCACGCCACTGTAGAGTGAAGATGGCGTTTAAGACAAATGTTTTCTCCTTTTCAGAAACTAGGTGCTGAAGAATACCTACAAAATCCAGAGAAACTAAAGGTGGTCTTTTAAGGGCGCACAGAAAGGTTTTTTCCGAGGTGCAGGCCCAGGAATAACTAGACGAGTTGCGGGGGGGGGACCTGATTTAAAAGTTAGGATCAAAGGCAGCAAGTCGAATTGGGAAAGGGAATAATGAAGGTGAGCCACTAGATTGAGAACGTTAAAAATGGGGGGAAACAAAAAAGGAGGTCTTATTATAAAAAAAATGATTTAAAAAAACTGGCGTAAAAGTTGAGCTAATGGATTTACTCTCACTGACAGACATGCATAATGGAGTGTTGGGGGGGATTGGGAGCCGGGTTTGATATCTCAGATGGTTTCACACAGGCCAGGCCTGGTTGCTCATTGGTTGGGAAAGGGCAAGGGGACTGGGGATAGGCCATGGAGGGATGGGGATGGGTCCACACCGGTGTGTGTAGGGCTGGGAAGGGTTGGGGGAGGGGGTAGAGGGAATACCACACTCAGGAGAAAAACGCGAAGAACCAGGATATTGATTAATAGGGAGAATAGCTTCTGGTGTGCTGTTATTGTAATGTCAAGAGCCAGGAGCCAAGGCTTCTTTATAAAGTAAGAGAATAGGCGATAGAGAAGTGATGCCTCGATCAACATTTGTGGTCTGAATGATCCCAAAGAAAGTTCAAGAATTTCAAAAGGGTTACAGGTCCTAAAAGCAGACATTATTTGTCTGCAAGAAACACATATCAAAGCTTCTCAATGTGATTTTTTAAACACTTAGGGCTAGAGACTTATATGTGGGACCTCACAAGGGGCACATACTCGGGGGTGGGGGGTCGCTATTATGGCCCCAAGCATCTTGCTAAAAATTACACAAGTAGGGGCTGATACACAGGATCAATGGGTTGCTGTAGTTTGTCATACTCCCTGTGAAAATAAATTTACATTGTGTACAATCTATGGTAGCATACTCAATGACCCCTCTGCCATTAACCAGATATCTTATGAATTAATTAATCAGCCCCTACCTATAGTTTTATGTGGGGAATTTAACATCAATCTCACCAGTAATTGGGACATAGGGGTACAACCAAAATACACTGGCCAAAAACCCAAAGTATTTCAAGCCCTTAAAAGGGTGTGCAAAAATCATGGCTTTACTGATGTATGGTGCAGAAAGAAAACGATGGAGCATGGCTACATGTATTTTTCTGCTCCCCATTCCACACACTCCCATCTTGATTATTTTTTATGTCAAGTAAGTTTATCACAAATTGAACGATACCCGCGGTACCCCTCGGATCATAATCTACTGGTATTAAAAATACGAGGAATAGAGGAGAAAATACAAAACACATGGAGTTTTGAGTGTGTCCTGCTTGCCAAGGAAGACTATTGTAGGCATATTAGCGAGTGGATCACAATATTCTTTAAAGAGAATAGCAGTAGTGCTTCTTTGAGCATGGTGTGGGAAACATTCAAGGCTTGCCTAAGGGGGGGAGACATTTAGGTTCTCACTGAATCGGGGGAAGAAAGAGAGGCAAATTATACAAGTTAAACCAGACAGCTTAGTGGTTGCGGAAGAAAACTTGATAAAGGTTTTACAACAAGGTGGGGAGATAAAAGAAACCCAAATTGGGGTAATAACTGCTAGGGCAGCAATAGAGATGATATTTGCAAACAGGGTGGCAGAAAAGTATACTGCTTGGAAGGAAACAATGTGTGAGTGTAGTGAGCAAGTTGGGCACCATCTGGCTGTCAGATCAAGGCAGAAGAGCATGAGTAGGGAGAGAAGTTCTGGACACCATTCTCAGGTTAGTCTCAGATTCAAGTAAAATCAGAGACGCATTCCAAGCATATTATCATAATCTACATATGAAGACACTAGGGATAGGCCGTGGCAGACTGAAGAGTTCCTCAAAATGGTACCCACAAATAAATTATCTATAGATGAGTGGGAATCTCTAGAAGGAGATCTGTTATGGGAAGACATTTTCCTTGAAATTTTCAGTCTTCCCTCCGGTAAAGCGGCAGGAGTTGATGCAACCCACTCAGAATTTTATAGAATATTTGCTCTCTAATTGAAAGATCATATGACCGCACTATTTAATCATATATATAGCGGCGCACCTGCCAGGCTTATGGTCTATAGCCAAAATTGTAGTATTTTATTAAAAAGAATAAGCCATCGGTATAATTAGGCTCATATTGCCCTTTAACATTAATAATTGGAGATTCAAAAATCTACTCTAAGGTGTAAGCTGTTCGATTGGCCCAGCTCATAACAAAATTGTTGGCGAACCAACAACATGTATTTATTGCAGGGAGGGATACTACAGACCACATTAGGAAATTTATCTTGCTTTTTGATGTGGTGCAAGTGTCAGGAGACCCATGGCCTTGATTCTACTAGATGCGGAAAAGGAATTCAACAGGGTCTCCTGGCACTGTCTAAGGCAGTCAATGCAAGCAAGTATCGGTCCAAGGTTTATTCAAGGAATTAAAACCTTATATTATAAACCTCAAGCAAATGTTTGTATCTCCGGAGATAGGACAGGTGATGATTGCTCGGCAAACTCAACAGGGGTGCCCTTGTTCCCCACTCTTGTTTGCTCTGTATATCGATGCGCTTATAAGATAAATAGCGCAAAACATCGCAATTCCCCCAATAATAACGCTGGGATACAAAAGTAAAATTCTGGCATACGCAGATTATGTTGCAGTAATGATATTGAATAAAAGGAGGGACCAGGGTGCCTGTTTACCGAGGTCCAGCATACATATCCCACAAGGACTAGTAAGCAAAAAGGGTCTGAAGTTCCTCTGTGTTAAAAGGCTGGAGAAGGGGGGAAATAGACAGGGTGTAGTGAGTCAGTGGAGACCACTACGTGCATGCAATTAAGGAGAGCTCCCGTTGTCGGCACTAAGGCTCTCACACACCCAGAAAGCTAGGTGTCATGCTTCATCATATGTGCCTGCCCCTCGTCAGGTCGGCGCTGCAATACCTGTTGGGCACCCAAATCAGGGCTCTTTGTCGGGGATCTTTTGTTCCTGCCGGTAGGTGCAGTGGGGGTGAGGGGCCTAGTGTGTGTAGATTTGAAGTGTAGTGAATGTAAAATAGGTCAGTTAGTCCTAAAAACCTTAATTGGGAAGGTAAACTGCCTAGTCTAAAAGAGTGAGAGGGGCACAGGACTAGTAACAATGTGTCTAGTGGTGTATGCCCTGCTCTTAAGTGATCAACATCGTTTGTGTCATTGTAGTCCTATAGATCAAGTCACTTCCTCAGGATCAAGTGAAACGCTATCTGCACTACAGAGGTAAGTAACATTCTACATACCCAAAACACAGGTTGTTGACCTAAGGGTAAAGTAAAGATAACAGGTGGATGAAAAGAACAGAACATATTGACATGTGCACTTGATGTAGTCCCTGGATCATGCTGTGTGGGACTGTGAACTAGATACGGTCATAACAGTTTCAAGTGCCTTATGTGATTTAAAATATCAAAGAAATGTACATGTAAAACAAGGATGATGGCGTCTAGGTAACTGCATTCATCAGGACAATACTGTGACTCACCTGGTCTGTAAGTAAGATAGGGGCAGGCTCATATGATGAAACATGACACCTAGCTTGCTGGGTGTGTGAGAACCCTAGTTCCAACAAGGGGAGCTCCCCTTAATTGCATACACGTAGTGGTCTCCACTGACTCACTACACCCTGTGTATTTCCCCCCCTTCTCCAGCCTTTTTAACACAGATGAACTTCATACCCTTTTTGCTCACTAGTCGCAGTAATGATGCCCAACCCAGAAGTTGCTATCAAAGGAGTAGAGGTGGAAGCCTCTTTTATTGGTAACATCTCTGGCTTCTCGCTGAATAAAGAAAACCCCCAAATCATTATTAATGATAATATTCTATTGGCAGACAAACGAGTAGTTGAAAAAGCAGTATATCTCAGTGTCTGCATATTTTCTAATGTTGAGAAAATTGTAAATCAAAACTTAGAGCCCCTGCTAGACAAAACTAGAAGAGAGCTAGCAAGGCTGAATAATTTGCAATTTACGATGATCTGCCGCTGCACTCTGATAAAAATGATCTTCTTCGCCAAAATTTTATATTTTTTATATTGCTGCCTCTGAAATCCTCGAATGAATAGCTAAAAGCATTGGACACTATTTTTTCTAGATTTTACGGGCTTACACCAAACCGAGAAGAGGGCTGTGGTTTTTATCTCTCCCAAAATAGAGAAGAGGGTGGGCTCTTCCAAATCTTAAATTAGATTATTGGACCACCATGCTGCAATATAGCCGTATTTTGCTGACGTAACCATCATCAAAAGATTCTCCCCAACCCATCCCCACTATATTCGCATTGTTAATAGGAAAGAAGAGTGGGCCTTTGGAGACAAGTAGAATTTAGTTATTACAAAAAATTATAGATCAAGTGCCTCCTGGGAGCTTTTAAGGTATGGTCAGCTCTTCGGTATTGTAGGGCATACGGAGACTGTACTGCTATACCCTGATTCAGAATAACCCAAACCTGTTAGAAGATTGCGATTTCAGAAGCCGAATTTGCAAAAGCTCTTAGTCTATCTCAAACTGTTTTAATGTCGAAGCCGTTTTTTAAGAGTTGTTTTATGTTATATTATACACCTGCTAGAAATTTTGCAATTGGGCATGGGCCGGGGAAATAATTGTCCTCAGTGTGCAATTTCCTGCGCTAATATAGTCCACATGTTTGATACCTGTATTAAATTCTGTCAAGAATGAATTAAAAAAATGTTATAGTCAATTAAATATAGAAGTCTTATTGACCCCAAAATTAATTTTACTAGGAGTACTTGAAGAGGAAATGGCGTAGGATACATACTATTTCTTGCAATCGCAATGGCAATATTAAGACTTGCAATTGCCTCGGCATGGCTTGACCTGCGACCTACTGGATGAGAATGCTCAATAGAGATGTTTTTTTTTAAAACAAACTCCATAACCGCGATACAATTAAACATCCTGATAGGTAACAGTATCCTGATGAGCTTTTTTCTCATTCCTTGCAGGACGCTACAGACAAGCAGTCAGAGTGAAGAGGATGAGGAAATCACAGGTAGGAGGAGTATGTGAAACCAAAGGCAGATTCACAGCGGTGCTCTGATGTCATCATAAAAAAGAAAGAGAAACTTCCACAACAAAAAGCACAATTTGCAAAAAAGTAAGTGGCAGGAATTTCTGCTGAATATGCCACAAATATTCAGAAACCTTCTTTGGAACAAGATGTGGGCGAGAACTCTTCTCAACAGTGCAGCTGAGGTCACAATAGTTCACCAGACTCTTCAACAGTTTCTGGTGGCGAGACCGACTAATGATTATGTAAATGTTGAAACTCCAGATCAATGGCTAAGACCTTCTAATAGACTTTATGATTTGGATTAACAAATTTAGGGTGACATACTGCGTACTATTGAAATAATATTCTGGCAGAATTAAACTAATGAATACTACATTCACTCGACTGAAGTTGTTTGACCACCAGAGTTTAATAGAAAAGTACCACTTTGGGAGTATGTAAGAATACCTTCCTTTTCCGTTCTTGTTCACGAGTAAGTTAAAGCAGCATGTGCTGCAGAATGGGCACTTGCGGAAGCCCCAGATTTATATTGTAATCATAGTGGAGAAGTGTGGCTCACTGGTTAGTGGAGGCAGACCTGGAAGCAGAGGTCAGCCCGGGACCAGGGTTCAATACCCGGCTCGCCGGGGTCTTGAGTCCTAAAATGTCCATGGACTCGACAATTCTCGCTCCGGTGCCTACTCGATTCACAGGTTCACACTCTGCGACTCTGGGCAATAGCTTGCTTAATCTCCACAACGGCCCCTCGTGGCGGGATGCCTGGCTTTCACCTTGCGGATACCCTGCCGGGGTTATCTCACAGGGGAATACCAGGACGGGTTCCCTAAGCAAGCGCTTAGAAACCGCTCGGTGATTTGCGCTATATAAATTCCTGTACATTTACAAGTGGGCTGGGATAAAACCTCCCTTATCATGGTATACCTATAAGGTCCAGGCCACATGTGCGCTCACAATACCCCATTAAACATGAAGTTAAATGCCCTATTTGGGTAATTCTATCACAGTTAAAATATCAAGGTGTAATTGAGACGCCTATGAATAATCTATTATTTCCTGTGCTTGAACCTGATCATATGGTCTTATGCTATCGACATTTGAACAGTCACACATGGACCTTTGCTGTACAAAATTCGCACAGCGTAGGCTTGAAAAATAATATAGTTAATAAAAAATACAAAACTACATTGGATATTTCCAATGGCTTTTTCTCTCAAATGATAGCACCTGAGAGCCATACTTTGAATGCGTTCTCAGTGCTAGGAGTCCAGCAAAGATTCTCCAGGCACCCACAAGGGTATAGGAACAGTCCAGGTGTGTTTGCTGCCTAAGTGATGTCAATTTTACAAGAAATTGACTCAGAAACATTGTCCTATGTTGATATTGCTGATGATTTAAACGTGCATTTGGCCCGAGTGGATCGTGTTCATCTGGGATTCGCTGACCATGGCTATAAATGTAAATTTTCTAAATCTAAAATTGTCTTTCTCAGTGTCGTGTTTCTGGGATACAAATTAATGAATGACTGCAAGACCATAATGCCACATTTCTTAGAGAAATGTACTCTTTTGCACAAAATACCTTAAAAAGATTACGTCGCTTTCAGGCTTTCTCTAAAATTAAGTAGAACCATAATAACAGTTATGAACAAAGGGTTAAACTGTTGAACAATGTAATTTGTCCTGATTTTGCTAGTAAACATTGGACTATTGAGTATACTACTATTCAAAGAAACCTGCAAACAGACATGCTTAATTATAAACACTTACATACTCGTGCTAACACTATTAATTTAGTGATCAGCACAATTGCGGGTGCCAGTAGTTACATATATGTTTTATTCAATGATGGAGAAACAGTGGCAATTGCTTATGAGTTGCATTCATAGGGAAAGCATTCATAGGGAAAGCAAAACGCATCTCCAATGTGGAGATGCGTTTTGCTTTCCCTAAAACAATTTTGACAGCTGTTTGGACTGCTGTGCTGAAGTAACATCTATTGGCTCAGGGGCAACGCATAATTGTGGTGTCTCCTGTTCCGCCTTAGAGGCCATCACCAAGGCTAGCATTCCTATTGCAAAAGCCTTACATCCAAGGTGGATCTAGTGGGCCACTTCCTTAATAGCCATTGATGTAGATAATGTTTTGCCCCTAATTTGAAAACAAATGAATACCTCCAGTTTGGAGAAGAATTACCCCGTGTCTAGTGAAATTATGCCTCTAGATGAATATGCGCTCATAATCTATTCTGGTCATGGCTCTGCCCAGCCTGTGGTTGGTACTCAATAAAAGTATTCAGCTGTGTATTCTGCAGTTAAGTGAGTCATGAAAGATGATGTACTGCAGGCACACAAAACATATACAGAAACCTTGGGTGACTGTGCCGCTCAGCTGGCTGAATTGAAAGCTTTGGTTCTGGCATTGCAGAATACGAATTCAGAATTCCCCGCTCTTATAGTGTGTGATTCCTATTACTGAATCCTGTCCTTTAATGATAATTTGCCTTATTGGTGCTTGAAAGGATTAAGAGATTCTAAAGATAATGCTTTCATTCATAAGCTTCTTTGAGGGAAGGTGGCGGCACTGAAAGATGCTTTTCCATCAGCTCATGTGATCCACACATTGAGTCATCAACATGTTGGTGTACACATTGCAGGGAAAAGATTTGCTGTTGAAGCTGCCAAGGCTGCCAGATTGTATTATTAGCTGTGTTACTCCTCAAATACAAGAATAGATAATGACATTATGCCTGAGGTCAATGCCTCGTCTAGTGGCAAGCCCCTACTTAAAAGCTTTTCAGTAAAAAACTCTTATCCATTGAGTCCTCAAAATGTTTCCTTTGCCTGCATTCCCGGGGTGGGTGATCAAGTGATACCCAACCAGGACAGCAGGTTAGAGTTAATTATGGCTGCTCATAAGGGTTTGGCTTCTGCCCGTGCTGGTGTCAATCAATCAATCAATCAATCAGTCATTTGTAAAGCGCACTACATACCCACAAGGGTCTCAAGGCGCTGGGGGGGGGGGGTGCTACTGATCGAACAGCCTGGTCTTGAAGATCCTCCTGAAGGTCAGCAGGTCTTGGGTCTGTCGTAGGCTCAGTGGGAGGGTGTTCCATGTCTTGGCAGCGAGGTGGGAGAAGGATCTCCCGCCGGTGGTTGTTCTTCGGATGCGCAGGACGGTGGTGAGTGAGAGATCGGCGGAGCGTAGCTGGCGGTTGGGGATGTAGAAGGAGAGCCGTCTGTTGAGGTAGGCCGGGCCGGTCTTATGGAGTGCCTTGTGTGCGTGGATGAGGAGCTTGAAGGATATCCTCTTGCTGACGGGGAGCCAGTGCAGGTCCCTTAGGTGGGGGGTGATGTGGCCGTGGCGTGGTATGCCGAGGATCAGTCGTGCGAGGCGTTTTGGATGCGTTGTAGTCGTTTGATGAGCTTGGTTGGGGCTCCCGCGTAGAGGGCAGTTCCGTAGTGTGGTAGCTAAAGTTTCTTTACTACAGATAAGCTACTAGTGGCAGGGTCTTTATAAGCAGATTAAAAAATGTGTCCTTTGCTGTGATTTTTGTCAACAAATAAAATGTTCCATAGTTGCACACCCACCTCAGACACCACTTTTAGTGTAAATTAAGCCACTACAATGTGCTGCGGACTACTCCATACGGAAGGGGCCTTTAAATATATCTTAGTGGCTGTTGATTCTTCTTCTCTTTTTCTATGGCTGTGGCCACATCGATCATCTGATGCTCGAACTCTTATTAAAGATTTGCAATCCTTTATCGGTACATATGCAGTGCCAGCATTCCACTGGGACTAGGAACCGACTTTCACCTCTAAGGCATTCTATGATGCTATGGCCAACCTGAGTGTTGCTGTGCATCATTCTGCCCCCTATCATCCTGAGGAAAATTCAATAGTGAAACGGAAGAACTGTGACTTAAAGCAGTCCTGAACAGCTAGAGTATAAGATTCAGGTTGTAGTTGGATCCATCCCTGTATGGTATCCAGAGAGTGTTAAATAATCTGCCTAGATGGTTGTTGAGTGGTCGGACTCAATAAGAGGTATTATTCTGGGTTCAAATATTTGTTCCAGATCTTGATAATCATGGCACAGTGGCAGCACAATCATCCTTTAACATCAAGGAACGTTTCAGTTTCTTACAGGAATTTCCAGACTTCCGAGATTTGAAATTACAAATGTTCTGTCACTGATGAAGGAGCAACCAGTGTTTTCTGGCTGGATTCCTAAAGTTGGCGATCTAGTCTGAGATAATATTGCAGACAAGGAGTTTGGCCCATCCCACCATGAAACGGTACCTGTCCTTGCTGTCCAAGGTACTTGAACTGTAATTTTGCCTCTCCTTGCTGGTTGTAAACAGAAAGAAGTTTCCATTGATTTGATCAAGGTACATCATGTGGCCAGTTCTCCATAGAAGGCCACAGAGCGTTTTTGGGTAGTTCCTTGCCTCATCTCCCTACCATGCATGAAATTCATCTACATGCAGAAAATAGTCCTGATCTTTCTTCTCTCTGGCTGGGGTCTTCAGGTGCTGAACTTTTCATTGTTCCAGTTAATGATGAAAACACAGTCGGCTTTGTTTTCCTGTGATGATGCTCGCTGCAGGGATGCCTATTATAAGTCACTTTTGCCAGTGTCAGATGCTCCTCGACTTCCGGTTTCTATGCATCTGGATACTCTACTGAGGCTGCACTTCTAGTGATGTTGCCTTTGGCCTCTGCTGAATGGGCTGGTGATGACCCTCTTCATCCCTTGAATCTTGCTCTTGAGGTCTCTTTTGATGTGTTTTCTGTGGATGCGGGTTCCTGGGCCCTGATGACACTCTAGAAATGGATGTGGAAGATATTTCAGAAATGCGGTCCTTCAATTCAGATGCCTCCTAGACTCTATAATTGGCTTATGGGTTTTTAAAAATTGTTTTATTCATGTTTTAAAAATGTGCGTGATTTTTTAAATTAGGCGTATTGTATGACTTTTTGCATCTGCTTATGCTGTTAAAGTTTTATGATGAAACACAAGGCTTTTTTCATATGTTCATTTCTATTGCTTATTTTTATAAAGTTGTCTCATCCAACCAAGGGGAGGGTGTTGTAGAGATTACATTTAATCTCCCTTTTAGCGTTCCTTTTTAACGTAGCATCTTTTTCTCACATGTTTTCTCCTAATACGAGCAAGTGGCATATACCTATTTATTCCTAGTAGATATTGTTGTACTGTAGTCTAAACAACTAGCTTCAGAGTCACACATATTAGAATGTGATACCTTTGTTTTATTTTTGTGCTCATAGTAAACAAGTCTTTCTCTCCAGTCTAACTAAAGGTATTGTTCTGCGCCTCTGGCAGAGTACGATAAGGCTGGTGATTTGTTATTTGAACAGCGTCCGTGCTGAAATCAGGCCTGGGCGTAGTTTACGCAGTTTCGCTTTGCATAACTCTGTGAAGTGACTAAAAAAACTCTGTGGAATTCCACAAGTGGTGGAGTGGTGGAGGGCAGTGCGAACTGCTGTTCTCGCTGGTCTTCTTTCCACTCGGGTAGAATGTTTAGAGGTGGTACTGTGAGGTAGCCTAATCAATATTTTCTAATCATATGAGTAGACTTAGTGCCTAATTACAAGTTTGGAGGTCCATAGGACTGCCAAACCTGCAGTGGCAGGGACGCTACCCGGTCCAACTGCTGTGTTACAACTTCAGCGGTCCGACCGCCATGGGACTGCTGCAACTGCCGGGGATCCCTCGGCTCTGGTGTAGTAGTCTGGGGCAGTAATATTACGGTGGTGCTGCTGCGGCACCGCCAGCATATTATGAATTTTCCGACCTCCACACTTGCCATGAAAAGTGTGGCAGTCAGGAAAGTAAAGGGGCCCCATATCGCCGCAGGAGCAATGCACCGCCTCCCACCAGACCATGAAATGACTCATAATCTGGCTGGTGGGGGGGTCGAGTTTGGTGGTCTTGAAGCGGGGAGCTTGCGTGGCGGCCCGCTCCAAGACCGCCAAACTCATAATCAGGCCCTCAGTCTCTATATTGTGAAGTTTTGTTGTCCTAATACACTGTCCTACTAGATTCCTAGGAACTGTATAACAGGAGGAGGAAGAAGAGTGGGGGTAACTTTACAACAGCTCCAGAACTAGAGGAGAGAGAGAGAACCAGAGAAGTGGGGTCCCCTGCTGGATCCAGTGTGGAAAGCACTGCGTCCTCTCACAACCTGTCTCCTGAACAGTTGGCAGACAGACAGGCTGAGGGGGACCTGCAGCTGTAGTTAGTCAAACTGGAACTGGCTGCAAAGGAGAGAAAAGCTCTAGCCCCCACATGCATCATTGTGTTTTGTGTTCGCAAACGGTGCGAATCGCTTAATTCGGCCGTTTGCGAATGCAAAATGCAATTTTGGGATGAATCATCAGTTCTGTGAAATTCGCATATTTAGAATTCGCATATGATTCGCAAACAGTAAGGAATCACATTTAGCATGGAAAAAATGGCATGCATGAAAAAACGCTATTTGCGATTCCTTGAAAAATCGCAAATAGCATTTCCTAAAATAAGAAGAGCTCAGACTTGGTGTTATTTTTTTCCAAACCAAACTCTCATGTGATTTTGATACCTCTTGGTATATAAGTGACACTCTGACCATTACATTTTCTTTCACCATGGCTGCAGTCATAGTCTTGGCACGTAGGCGGAGATTGAGAGCTGCATTCAGGCGCAGAGTAGTGAGTGAAAGGATATTTAGAGTGCGCATAAATTTATTTGGGCAGACTGAGGCAGAAATTTATGATAAGTATAGGTTAAATGTAGATTCTATACCGGAATTAATTGCTGATTTGGATCCTATACTACAGAGGCCCACCCTTAGAACACAAGCCATTCCTACTCATGTTCAAGTACTTTGTTGCCTACATCTACTGGCTTCTGGTTCTATTCAAGGTGTGATTGCCATTGCTGGGGGGGTGTCACAGAGTTCCCTATCAAGGTTTTTCAGAAATTTTTTTAATGCTATGTTGTTGAGGATCAGGCATTACATAGTGTTTCCAAGTACTCAACAGGAACTTTTACAGACAAAGTTGGACTTCTATAACATGGCTCATTTTCCTCATGTCATAGGCTGCATAGATGGTACTCATATTCCCATATGCCCACCTTCTCAAAATGAGTACATTTTTAGGAATAGGAAATTGTATCATTCATTGAACATTCAAGCCATTTGTAATTCTAAAACCATAATCACAGACCTAGTTGCTAGTTTCCCTGGAAGTGCTCATGACTCCTATATATTCAAACAGAGTGCCATATTCACAAAGTTGGAAGCAGGACATTTTGGAGATGGATATTTACTGGGTAAGTTATCATGTCATGTTGTTGATATTGTTTTCAGACAAAGAAAATTATGACATGTTTGTAATCAACTAAATTGGTTAAATCTTTTCCATAGGTGACAGTGCTTATGGTGTGAGAACATTTATCCTGACTCCTTATCTCAATCCAACAACCCATAAAGAGCAGAATTATAACCAAGCTCATATCTCTACCAGAAATGTGATTGAGAGGACATTTGGAATAATGAAATCCAGATTCCGTATACTTCATAAAACTGGAGGTGCATTACAATATCGTCCTGAGGTGTGTTGCAAAATTGTTGCCACTTGTGCCATGCTGCACAATGTAGCCATGAAAAGAGGCCTTGGATTGGAATTTGAAGACAACATCCCAAACAACCACAACCAACCTCACCAACCCCAACCTAGAATCAATGGTCCTGATGCAGCAGAGGGAAGGAGAAGGAGAGCAGAGATAACTCAGCATTACTTTTAAATAAAGGTAATACACAGAACAAACATGCTTTTGCTGTAACTTAATTTTTTATTGCAATTCAAAAGTAATGTAATGTCACATTCTCTTCAAACATATCTGCTTTTTTTAAACAAAATTTTCATTTGCTTTTAATCATCAAAGGTATTCATCTTGTCATGTATTGAAATTAAATCAAAAATTCTCAACAACTCTCAAATATTGTTCATTTTTTCCTTCCTCTCAACCCCAATGCTTTAACCTGTACAGGGTATGAATTAAGGTGTTTTAAGGTATCTTTGGCAACATTTCTGACACTTCTTCTTTCAGAAGCTGCTTTAATAGTTACATTTGTAGTTTTTGTGGAAGATGCAGTAACTGCAGACTCAGGATGACAGATAGCACTTGGCCCTTGATGGTGCTCTGAAATGAGGCCTTGCATTGACTTCATGCCAGAGGACAGCTCACCATAATATTTCCTCATATCCTTTTGAATTTCTACAGTAGTTTCTATCAATTTAGATGTGTTATTGCACATTCTGTGCATGGCTCTTGTTCTGGAATGCATATTTGCTACTGTTGCTCTTTGTAAAACTGCACCCTGGTTTCCCTGCATTGCTTGACATAGTGTCTCTATTGCTGATGTCATGCGTTCCATTTTGTCTGAGGAGACATTGACCATTTTGACCAGTGCTGTACTCATAATGTTAATGTCTTTGACCATATTGGTGATTTTACCCTTGATAACCCTTATATCCTTTCCTTGCAGGCGCTGTACTTTTAATAACTTCCTCTCAATGAGACTGCCATTTTCAATGTCATCCATCGCTTCATGATTTTGGAAAGGACGTCTGCGACGCCGGAAGATTTGTTGCAGTCTGCGACGCCTGCCTGGGACCCTTTGTGCAGGCTCAGCATTCACTGCTGTACTTGGGACTGCAGTGTTTACATTGTCCTCTGCCTCAGATTCTGTGTCTACCAGTTGACGCAGTCTGCGTCTTCGACTTTGAGGCTCCACTATGGGTGAAGGTGGTGGGTCTAAGTTATTTCCAGCATTATTTATTAAATCTTGTGTAAATGACTCTGCAAATTGAATGAATTCAGCATCCAAATCTGCATCTGCAACTGAAACAGTTGAGGTAAACTGTTATAGAAATTTCTCTCATTGCCTATGTTTTTCTTACAGGTTAACATATGAAATTCATATATATAGACGCATTGCAGACAAATACACGTTAAAGTGACTCTACATACTATCTGAATGGACCTTGTTTTGTGATTTCAATAAAGAAATGTTGTGAAAACTACATGTCCCATGATGCCATTCTTTTAAGCAAAGTTTAGCATTATTGTAATACACTGTGGACAAACATGTTCTTTTCACATTTTTCACATTACAAAGTGATTAATAAGTCATGCAGTCAATACCATTGTACAGAAATTTTAAAACAACTACCTTGACTTGGTCCTGGCTGCTCAGAGGTGTCAATGTCAAACACACCAAGCACTGCCTCAGTAGGTAAAGTCCCTTCAACTAGTTCCTCCCAAGGGGTAGTTGGTATGTCTTTTGGTGAACCCCCACCAGTTCTCCTTGCTGATTTAATGCGTGACGCAATCCTCTCTTTGGCTCTGCTGCGCAAATCATACCATCTCTTCTGGCGATTGCTGATGTCTCTGTGGGCAACACCTACAGCATAGACCTTTGACTGTATTGTAATCCATATTTTTCTTTTAAAAGCCTCAGGTACTTTTAAAGAATTTTTTCCAAAAAGCTGTTCCTGCCTAGCTGTGACTTCCTCAATTAATATCTCCAATTCTTTTTCACTGAATTTAACTTTCCTTTTCCTGGGCTGCTGCTCCAAAACCTCATTGCTTGAATCCATAATCACAAGACAAAAAAGGAACCTCTCCAGCAGCTTTCTAACACACTCCCCAAACTGCCAAATACAAATTGAATGTAGCCCACAGGTGGTTACAATTAGGTTCAGAGGCAGGCACACTGCAATCACTTCAGTATTCATCATGTGCGCATTTTCGCACTTGCCGAATTCGCACCATGCGAATTCGCACATAAGGAATCGCATTTTCCTTGCGAATCGGTAAAAATAGCGATTTTTACCGAATCGCAAGGAAAATGCGAAAAATTTGATGCATCCCATTATGCGAATTCTTATTTGCGATTCCCCTAATTTTCGCAAATAAGAATTCGCACATTGTCACAATGATGCATGTGGGGGTAGGAGCCTTAGAAAAGAAAAATATGTTGTGGGCTCCTTAGGTGAGTCTAAAGGAACAGGACTTGAAGATTCAGCAGATCACTGAGTCCAGTAGTAATCAGGCAGTGACCACACAGTATTCATTGAGACAGGAGTGTCCACATACCCAAGCATCTGTTGCCTAATTTTGAAGTGGGGGATGACATAAACATGTGGTTTGAGACATATGAAGTATGAGGAGGATTGGGGAGTCAGCCTGTGGAGGCACATACCCACTGAGGGGAGGTATTCCTTGTTTTCCTAGGAAAGAGTGTCAGGATGAAGTACCTACTCATGAAATAATCCCTTGTCAGAAAGTATGGTCTACCCCTTGAGCAGCATAGGTTGACATTCAGAGACAGTAAAAAAAAATCACATTAGTCTTAGGTGGATTTTGTGGCTACTTTTGTAAGGCACTGGATGGTTTGGTGAAGAGTAGTGAGGTAAACCCTTATGAGGGGCAGTACAATCTGTTTAAAGACAGCTCATGTTGAATCATTATTTTACAGAGCTACCCCAAGACATAATAGCACACTCTGACCCCAGGGAGCTTGCCAAGGAAGCCGACCTTTGGCTTAGCACCAGGATCTACGTAAAGGTACCTGGAAGTGACTTAGAGGAGGGTGGATCAGGCTCCCCCCAACAGAGTGAAGGGAAGTCCACATTGAGGAAAACAGGTCCCAAAATAGTGTGGGGGAGAAAGATTCCCATGCCCATCTAAGAATAAGAGAGAGGTTTTGAAAGGCAGTGGCCCAAGGCACCCCATTGTCTATCTAGGTGTACTGATTGCTCCCAATTGGGACACAAGCAAGGGGACCAGGTCTGTACCAAGAGACCATCCCCTAGCTGGAACTCTACAGGCGTGGCCAGTGTGGCTTTAGGGGAAGGCCCCAAGAGCAGAGGGTAGAACATGCTCCTTGTGTTTGCTTGGTATGCCAGCTGGCAGGTGAACACCAAATGTAAACGTGTGATCCAAAAGTGTGAGTCACCACTTCGATCATGACACAGTTAATGAGTTAATGGGGTAGTTGTCACTGCCCTAACGGATACCCGTGCCAGTTAGACCATGATGGTGGAAAGACTGGTTTCCTCCTAGTAGTACACCAGACAGGCTTTTAGGGTAACTCAGGCCTATGGGCAGGACTTCTTCAGCCCTATGGCTCTGGTTACCTGGAATCGGGTGGGGTGGTGAGCCAAAGGAAGGTAATAGTTAGTCCCTAGATGCCCTTTGACTGCATTTTGGAAAATAAGCCACCTGTGTTAGAGGAGCTGGGAAGGGGGCCACCTATGCACCCTGAAAGCTAAGCTTTCTTGGGGGCACTACTCCTAACAGGAGAGTATGGACTTCCAGATGATGGGGCAAGAGGTGGAAACAGTCCACAAAGGTAGGTCCAGTGGATCAGGGGTTTTCATCTCTGAGGACAGAGCAATCCACGACTGAACCTGGTGAGGCCACTTCTAACCTGGGGTGCTTCATGCGCTGTCATAGAGATAGAAGGCTTGAGACATGCACCAGACAGACATCTGCATGACACAAATAGTGTGCTACTATATTGAGGGGTGTGGTGGTTCCTCATGAAAGTCCTGCCTTGCCAGGGACCTGTGTAGTCTCAGGTACAGAATCTAGGCTGAGTGGCCAGTCTCAGGATACCAGTCCCTAGACTGGTGGGCAGGACAGTGAAGTCGGGTGCCTAACACTCAGGGCAGGTGCCCCTCTTCCCTACAAACCTCAGATGTCTGGGAAATCTCAGGAGCAAGTAGGGGACTCCTTGCCAGCTCCAAGGATGGAAGTGAGGCCTGCCCACAGCCCCTGCATAGGGCCTCCTCCAGGCAATGAGGGGCACGTGGTCTGGCTCTTGCTCTGACAGCTGTCAGTGGCCTCTGTTGGTTGTTGTCTTTATTGGTAGCTTTCACTGGGTGGGGAACAGAAGGCTGGCCCAAGGGATGAAATGGACCTCATGAGCCTGTCTAGTGGGATGAATCTGTGAACAATTTATGGTCAGGAGCTTCACAGATGGGGTCCACAGATGAGGAGAAGGGTTCCTTATGGGCAACTATAGTGACCCCAGATAATATGTGTATCCTGAGTTGTACACTAGAGAAGGTAACTGCTGCCGCCAAAGTCTGACCGATATTCTTCGTCTGAATCGGATCGGAGAAACGCCATCTATTGGAACAGCTAGCTAGCTAGCTAGCAGGATACACAGACGTGGATAATTGATAATTCTGAACTGAGTTTGGTCGACGATTGAGAACATCGGCTCTAAAAGAGATATTTTTAGATGTCTGGACATTGAGGTCCACTTGGCTAATTGGAACTTCCGGCTGGAAGTGTTAGGGATGTGCAACGTTTTCGTCCTGAAGATGGTCCTGGGGAATTCATAAACCAATATTGGACCGAAACGTCGACCCTTAAACATCGATTTGCTTACAAATGAACCTTTGTGTTATTTTGAAACGGTCATATGTTCTTTGGAAAAATCTGTGATGTATGGTATTTTATTTGTCCATACAAATGAAGTAAAAGATGTTTTATACTACTTACAATAAGATTTGAAATGTTAGTAGTATTGTTGTTGCCATACTGAATTTTGATCAGAATAAATAATGATATTTGAGAAGAATCCCATGTACTGTTTAACATATGTTCACTTGCTGTGACTATTTATAAATAAGAAATAATTGAGAAATAATTCCTTAGAGGACACTTATGTAGATTTGTCAATATTGTACCCAGTCCTCGCGGGATAATTGGGTGGCTCTGTCTCTTTTATAACTTCTAGAAAGTTAGCCTTTTCTTGTCATATCCATTTGTGCATTCTGGTGGTGTCCTGTGTCACTTGGCTGTGAATGGCTCTGCTCTTGGGGTTTATGTATTCTTCCAAGACAGTGACACATAGGGTACTAGGTGTGGGCAGGATGGGCCAGGATGGCTAGGGGTAGAGATGTGCCCTGTCCCACTTGCACTTCAAAGGGCTTTCCACCTACACACATAAGCAATGTGACACCAATCCAGACTTCCCAGACCCTCGACAGGGAAAGGGAAGAACTTTCCAGCACCAGATGTAGTGGTAGGACAGGGTGTTCCCCCACACACAAAGGCTGGCACCAGGTATACATATTGAATCCTCAAAGTACCTCTTTAGTACACTCCTGGACCTATGGACAGTACAGAAGAAGGACAGCCTTGCTCCCCAGAGGACAATCCTGCTGCTTGAGACCTGTCTTGCCCCCTAGAGGACTGCCCTGCTGCTACTGGAGGGCTGCCCTGCTGCTTGAGGACTGCTCTGCTTTCTGAGAAAGAAGACTGGACCTGCTCCCTTCGTCCCAGGCTAACACAAGTTACACCGAGGGTCAGGTGGCTGAACCCATGTCTGGGCTACAGGGACACAACAAGCTCCAGAAGCCCCTCTGCAACCTCTCACCTGCTGTACATGACCTGCACACAACTGGACCTGCCTGAGCCCTGTTGGCCTCTGCTGAAGTGAGTTCCTGATCCCCAAGAGATGCCGCCACAGGTCCTGGTCCCTTGAATGTTGAGCTCCTACAGTGACGAAGGGTGAAAACCTGAAGTAATGGGCTCTTTGCAGCTGCGAACAGTCCAGTTCGTGCCAAGACTCCGTAGCCCTAGACTACCGCCAACATGATGATCCAGTTAACCCGACTCTTCATGCTTCAGCGCCACCTGCAACAACAGGCAAAGCAAGATCTGCACTTAGCACTACAGCGACGACTGCCCGTATTGACCATCAACGCAATGCTCCAGCAACGACTGACCGGCTCTTCACCCTACAGCGGTGAGAGCCCGCACCACCTAGCCAGCTCTTCACACTACAGCGATGACCATCCACAACCCTCTCCCTACTCCCCTCAGCCTCCTCCACTGAAAAGGAACTCTTTGCTGGACTTCAAGAAGGTAACTTTTTCAGCTGGTCTAACCTGCTTCCTGTACAGGCCCTCGCTCATTCGTAGTCAGCCTAAACTTGTGACTTTCCCCCGTTCTAGCATGACCAGATGACTGCAAGTGGCCTGCTATGCTTTTTGATGTCATATTTACCTGAACCTTTAAAATTACATACCTCTGGTTCTATTGATTGGACTTGTATTGTTCTAGTATCAGTTCATTTATTACAATTTACTCTATATTTCCAAAAAGGTTTGGGACTTTTCTTGTGTTGTGCTTTCAGTTTATTACTGTTTGAGCACTGCATAAATACTTTACAGATGCCCTATAAGTGAAGTCTGGCTGCTCTGCCAGAGGGTTAAGCACAGGTTAAGTTAGGGACTTTTGTGGTTCCCCTTAACAAGAATTGAATTTGTTGTCTGAGTGGAGCTTCCACCCCCTTCAACCAATAACCCAAATTCTGACATGTTTGATGAGCTAATGATATTATAGAAAGCTTTCACAAAATTATTTGGATAACTGGTATGCAGTTCCTATACTCGTTATGGCAATTGATTCCATTTATAGCAATTGCTTTTATTGGTTATCTAAATATTAGACCAGATACATGTTTCTCTGGAATCATTTGTCAGACTTGGTTACCAGCTTTTTGAAGCTACCCAGCAACTTCACATGGTAATGGAGAACTTGCTACATTATTTTAATTAGTTTCTTGCTAGTCCTACAATCAGTGAGTGATGGTACAGGGAGATCTGTAAGATCTGGAATGAAAATCATAGTTTCAAATAAACATTCCAAACTGTTTACTATCAAATACTACTGCGTTTGTAGGGTATTAACTCACTGTGTTTGTATAGATGTTAAAGCCAATTAGTGCTATTGTTGACCCTCAAAGTCAAGATTTGCTGTAGTCTGAACACATGTATTTTTGGAGCCTGTGAGAGAGACACTGCACAGTATTCTCTTTTAGCCTAACTACATCTGGTCAGAAAGGAGGTTCAAATATTTCGTTCATGCAGGATAATATGTTTGATTACAACATACTATATTGTGATTTACATTTGAAATGTTTTTACTCCTTTTTAGGTCTCGCCTGTCGATGCGCATGCGCATCGAGCTTGCGAGACTATTGGGGCTTAAACAGTCTTTAACCAACTTGCAAGGAATCGTGGCGATTCCTTGCAGTGCCCGTGAAATTCAAGCTTAATGCGCATGTGCATTGAGCTTAAAAGCGCGTGCACATGCCCCCAGCCGCCTGCTTGCATGTATTTTCCCTCAGCCGCACTCCTTCCACACCCCCGCTCCGCCCCCTCCCCTGCCTGCCGTGTCGCGCTTCTTCAGTTCCCTTAGCCGAACTCCAGGCCCCTGCTGCTTTCACACCCTCATGCCGCTCTCCCCGCTCCGCCCCCTCCCCTGCCCGCCGTGTCGCATTTCTCCTCCCCCCTCCCCACAGCAATGCCCTCCGTCTTGTTTTACCCGTTTCTTCTTTTCTCTATCTGTCCCGCGTCCCTTTCTCTCTTTGCCTCGCAGCGTCTTTTTTTTGCTTCTGATGCCCGTATGTTTCTTTACAGTATCTCAAGCATGCCAAAAGTTCTTTTGATTTAAACATAAAAAACGACCATGTCTAGAACTTAAAGAGCAAGAGATTAGTGCCTTTCGTTTTTAAACTCTGATTTCCTCAAACAAACATGAGCCCGCGTCCCTTTCTCTCTTTGCCTCGCAGCGTCTTTTTTTTTGCTTCTGATGCCCGTATGTTTCTGCTGTAACTTGTCTCGATTCCATTCCTTCCTCTTTTAATGTCTCAGTATGTTTCGATTTTTTTTTGGTGGGGGGGTCTCTCTCCTTATCCTGCTGTACTGCTTTCCGCTGTGTTAATGTTCTCTCCCATCTTTACTACTTTAATGTTTTTCCCATTCCTCCTGCCTCAGCTATAATACCCGTTATCACTTTCTACTTCCCACCACGCCCTCTTCTTTAATGTTTTTCTCATTCGTCTTCTCCCCCTCCCACTATGGTAGCTCACCTGAATATCAGCGTCCAGCGGATCTTCAATACTTTAGCTAACATCTGGGTTTCTCGTTGCCTTTCTCTAGCTAGCAATCCAATTTAACATTCACCTGCCCCTTTTCTGGCTTTTCAGAAGCGCCTATTCGACGGTATTTCTTCTCCAGGCAATTATTTACAGATGTGGGCCATAATCTTCAGTTGGCTCTCTAGAACACAATATTCCATTTAAAACCACAAAACAGTTCAGGGACGGTGCATCTTTTGAGACAATATATGCGCAACCCATAGATTAAAAGATTTCCACCTGTGAGGATAGCGCAGCCTTTCATCCGCTAAACTGGGCACCAGTGAATTGTGCAATACGTCAAAAGGGTGCAAAAAGCGGGCAGAGAAATGGATAACCTGTTTTTTCATATAGCGCTTGAAATCTCCTTTAGGCTCTAGGCGCTGCAAATAGTACCATTTTAGAGTTACCAAAGTGCAATATTACTGCGCACATCGACCGTAGAAGGACGACGGGAGGCTTTGAGCCTACCAGGATTCGAACGTGAGCCCTGCAGATTACAGCAGATGTCAGCGGCGAGCTTGTAAATCACCTAGACTCCGCCACTCATTGTGCTGCTTTAAAAAAAAAATTAACACTGAGTGCGTGGCTTTGCCTTGGAGAAGGCGCATTTTACGTAGAGTTAAGTGAACGAACGTAACTTGATGATGGCTATACTCTGGGATAATACTATTGGGTGGGAAGAGAAATTGCTTCTGCTTAAAGGAAAGCAAAGGGATATTGCAATCTAAACCCAAAATCTATACTGGATTTTAATAGTTTAAATTCTCAAAATATGTTGCCAACTCGAATAGAGTTTATTGTTTACACCTCACAAGACCTCAGTCGGATATCGATATATTTTAATGTTTGCACTTTCTCGATAAGAGGCCAGGCCGTGACCTTCAGCCCAGTGCGCTGCAGCTCATGGAACCGAATCTTGTCAGACCCAGCGCAGCCTTTCATCCTTGCGAACTCCGGGAGAGGGTACCTACCTTTCTATGGGATTTCAAGAGCGCCTTATCTTGGCATGCCTTGAGACAAGGCAGTTGGTGCTGGGCGCTATGGCCGAAGTTGTTTATAAAATCTATAACTTGGTTCCAAAGGCGATGCGTTTGTGTAGGTGTGTGGTGGTATTGTGGCTCACGAGGATTGACCATGGGGCTATTCACTTCTTTTTTAACAACTTTATTAAAGTAAAGTTTGATTATTTTTGTGCAGGCAACCGAGGGGTTCATTCATGGCTGGCCGGTGGCCGGCCGTACTTTCAGTTTCCTGCTTCTCCAGCTCCTTCCTCTCTGCTGGAAACAGACAAAAGGCGCCAGTGGTGCACAACATAGACTGAGCCATCCGGCTTAATGATTGCTTTGGAATTCCATGTGTTAACAGTAAACAGACCAGAGGCGCCAGGAGAGCACAAGCCACACAGAGTTGCACCCCCACCTCCCCCTCTCGCCTTAGTCAAACGAGGTGTTTGTAACCAAGGCTGCGTCTTCTTTGGTGCGTTTATAATGTACATGGGATGTTTGGGTTCATGCTGGGTAGCGCTGCAGCCATTGACTCTCCCCCAGCCCTACCCTCCTTTGGCTTCTATAACGCACTGTTGTAGTACTGTTAAGGTGGGCTAAAATACAGGCACTTTCTTCTAAACTAAACATATGTTTGTGGTAATCTCTTTGTTTTAAAGTGCAAACAATGTTTTAAAATGCTGCCGCTGTTAGTTACACGAGGTATTTGTAACCGAGGACGCTTCTCCACATGATCGCCTGCCTCTCGCACACATGTGAGTGCGTTTCAACTATGTTTTATTAGTACCGTGCTATGTGTTGGCTTTTTCATATGTTGTCATGGGTCTATATTTTTATAATAATGGCAGCGCTTTAGGCAACGCCACCTGCAGATAATTACCCGGACGTCTGCTGAGGCAATCAGCAGCGCTGCTCTCGAAGAATAACACGGGGGTCCATAGCAGTGCCACGCGACCGGTCCGGCGCGCTCTCCTCCCTGCTACCGGGGGCCAAGACAGGCAGGGATATCCTTAAATTGCACAGCCAACGAAACTCCAGGGCAAATGTGGTAAGGGGATAAACAAGGGCACGGCGAAAACATGGCAACAGTCACCGCATGCAAAACTCGATTGCTGTTTAATTTCCTACCCCACCACCATACACGCATACAACCACTCACACATACAACCACTCACACATACAACCACTCACACATACAACCACTCACACATACAACCACTCACACATACAACCACTCACACATACAACCACCCACACATACAACCACCCACACAACCACCCACACAACAACCACTCACACATACAACCACTCAAACAACTACACACACAACCGCACACACACAAACACACACATCTGTCGCCCTCACTCTATCTATTCCCCTCACTCTATCTATTGCCCTCACTCTATCTCTCTATCGCACTCACTCTCTATCAATCTATCTATCTATCGCCCTCACTCTATCTATCGCCCTCACTCTATTGCCCTCACTCTATCTATCGCCCTCACTGTCTATCTATCTATCGCCCTCACCCTGTCTATCTATCTATCGCCGTGACTCTGTCTATCTATCTATCGCACTCTATCTATCTATCGCTCCATCCCCAGCATCACTCAGGGGCACCACAGCATCACTCAGCACCACCACAGCATCACTCAGCACCACCACAGCATCACTGGTTCAAATATGTTCTCTCAATGTTTGAAGCTTTAATGCAAATGTCACAATTTTTTTTTAATATTTCACTTCTGTTCTTGTATTTTAGTCAATGAACATAATCTTCACAACAGTTATTTACAAAAGTTTAAGCTATTGCCATTAAAAAATACAATCACTTTTATTTAATTATTAATTAATTAAAAATATTAAAAGCCAATGTTAATTGTAATATCAATAAATTTAAGTAAAGGCAATACAAAACATGTGACATTACAAATACTAAAAGTGTCACATATGCTAAAGTTAAAAGTATTGGCATTGTAAATCACAAAACATAAATATAAAATGTCATTTACAAAACCAATAGCTCCAACTTTCCTACTGCGAGACCTAGTGGCAACGCCAGTGCTGACGCGCCTGATCTTACCATACCAAATTAGGTCAATAAGCTCTGAGACCGTCAATAGTGCTTGTAGGGCCTGCCATCTAAGTCACGTAAATACAAAACATGTTGCATTCCAAATGCTATAGGTGTCACATTCGCGAAAGTTATAACTATTGGCATTGTAAATGACAAAGCCATCAATTTAGCAATTTTAACAACGAAAAAATAAATAAAATATGTCATTTACAAGACCAATAACTACAACTTTTCTAATGCGAGACCTATTGCATTCCAACCCCACTCACACACGCAACGCCACTCACACACGCAACGCCACTCACACACGCAATGCCACTCACACACGCAACGCCACTCACACACGCAACGCCACTCACACACGCAACGCCACTCACACAAGCAACGCCACTCACACACGCAACGCCACTCACACACGCCACTCATCCACGCAACGCCACTCATCCACGCAACGCCACTCATCCACGCAACGCCACTCATCCACGCAACGCCACTCATCCACGCAACGCCACTCACACACGCAACGCCACTCACACACGCAACGCCACTCACACACGCAACGCCACTCACACAAGCAACGCCACTCACACACGCAACGCCACTCACACACGCCACTCATCCACGCAACGCCACTCATCCACGCAACGCCACTCATCCACGCAACGCCACTCATCCACGCAACGCCACTCATCCACGCAACGCCACTCATCCATTTGCAAAACGAAAAATGTCAAACTCTTCTATTGCGAGACCTATTGCATTTTCAATGCTTGTTTCATTTTATGGTTTAAATGTTTTTATTGATTTGATTTAAAACAAGTTTGTCTGTGTCTCATTAGTTATGGCACATTCCTAAAATAATATTAATTTAATTTTAGATATTTCAGCCTAATGCAAAGCTATTAACATGTATTTGTCACCAACGAATAACCAGCTGCAAGCTTTATGCAGAAGTGTTTCACAGCCTTCACTTTTACAGGGAAATGTAGATCCTCTTGCAGGTGGGTGCAGTGAGAGAATGCACCTGCCTTCAAGGGGATGTCTAGGATGTCCATGGGACCCCCTTTACTCCCAGCAAGAGGGCTTCTCTTAGGAGGCGCACTGACAGTGCGCCACCTTTTAGGTGGCGCACTCAATGCACCTCCTGAGGGATTCATTGCCTCTGTGCCCACATCGGGCACAGAGGCAAAGGAACCCCCTCATTTGCATTGGAAAAGCCATAATGCAAATGTGGGAATGCCCCCTTGAAGATAGCACTGGTGCTTTATGTGTGCCCAGCGAAATTGGTATTACAGAAGGGGCTGCACAAGCGTACACGGACCGACAGACTCACTGGGGCCGGCGGTGACGGTATCCCGACTGCCTTATTATGAGTTGGGCGGTAGGACTACCACAACCCCGCCGCAGGCACTAGGGAACCGCCGTTCCCTTGCAGTGTTGTGGTGTTATAGAGGCAGCACTATGCTTGGTGGACTGCAGTGGTCCTGCCAAGCATATTACGAGTTTCCTCTCTGCCGGTGATGTCATGGAGGTTCCTCCTCCATAAATATTGTGGAGTAGAAGGAAAAAAGGGGGTCCTGGAGGGCTCCCTGTGCCTCCTCTGCATGGGGATGCATGTTGTGCCCCCCGTGTGTATGCGCCCCAGTTTCTGCATGGCATGGACTTTTCAGTCCATGCCTTTCAGGAACGGTTTTTGGCGTTCGCATTGCGGTGTTCATTTTGAAAGGTTCCTTTGTGGGAATGCCAAAACCAGCCCGCAGACAGGAGGAAACTGTTTTCTGGCAGGCTGTTTGACCACACCTTTGGTGGTGCGGCAGTGGGGCGGACCCAGCGCCGCACCACCAAAGATGTAATCGGGCCCTTAGTGTCGGGATGTACAATTGTCTGAACGGATCTTAAATTATACATCAATGTTTTCTTAGACAAAGCAAACTGTTAGGTGATCATAACCTTCAAAAAACATATTTTAATTTATAATTCCCCACTGTATGTGCTTACATTTGAGTATTTAATGTGAATTTTGCACTTGAAAAAATGCTATAAATTGAATCTGCTTCCTGACGTGGGGCTCTATGCCATACTTATTATTTTGAATGTAGAAGAAGACATTTCAGACAATGAATATATACACTTATTCAATATCTTTATGACTTCATCAACTACAGAAAATGTTTTATTTGTATTCTCTGCCTGAATATTTAAAATTCTATGCATATCCTCTTGTGTGCATCAGCAATTAATACAATAATTTAATGTTTAAACCATTCCAATTTCTTTGGTCCACCAAAATTAGTGATTATTCATATTTTCATGAAATGTACTGACTGATCGTGAAACCACTGTTGGCATAGTTTCCCAGCACAGAATGTGGTAACAACATTTTCCATTAATCTAGTGTCTTTCCAGCTCCATACCCGACCAGCAAAGCCTTTAGCACAATGATCATGAAAATGATTAACAGGGGCCATATTACACTAAGGGCCAGATGTATCAAGCATTTTCCTGTTTGCAAACAGCAAAAAGCCTTTTGGGATGTATCATCCCAAAAGGCATTCACAAAATAGGGAATAGCAAATTTTGCGATTGCCTATTTTGCGAATGCATTTAAGGAATCGCAATTTGCGATTCCTTAAATGCGATTCCTTAAATGCTATGCACATGTGGCGTACATACATGCCCTTAGGGCATGTATATGCACCACATGTGCACACATGCACATTTCAGGGGTGCAACAGGGCGTCCTTTTGGCATCCTTGCACCCTTGAAATTGCATGCGTAATTTGCGAGTACCTATTGGATACTCGCAAATTGCGCATGCAATTCCCATTCATTCTGGAATGAATGGGAAGCTATTCCTTATCAGTGACTCGCAATTTGTGTGATGCAAATAAGGAATATGTAGGAATCGCAATTATTATTTCAAAACCTACATACATTGCATTTTGCGATTCCATAATAGTGAATCAGTAAAATTTGCTAGTATGGATTTGCAAAATTCAATATTGATACATCTGGCCCTAAGTGCTGCGGGGACGCAGTGGGCATTTGCACCCGCTTTACATTCCAGCAGGGCACTTTGGTATTACAGAAGGGGCCGCAGATGCTTGTGCGGCACCTCCTGTAATACTGAATGCACTGGCGCACTATCAGTACCCCCCCCTTGTAGCAGCCCTATCTCAAATCCCTTTAAAAGTGCAGGTGGGTTTCCACCTGCTCATTGAAGCACGCAGCGGCTGTTTCAAAGCCACTCCATATTTCACCTGGATGCACTGCCCCCAGGGCAGAACGAGTTTGCGGCTGCCCCGGGGGCAGTGCACTCTATGTAATAGGTGCACTTTCTCTGTTTGTGCCTGGTGCACCTGTTTTAAGGTGCACCAGGGTGCAAACAGGGAAAGTGCGCTCTATACATAATAGGGCCCCAGATGTTTTTATCTACGCTCACCCTTAGAAGCATATGATGCACTTTTAAAGGTACCATTGTTCTGTAATGCTACAATTTCAACTGTAGATTACTCTCTACCTACTTATGGTCTGGTAAATGATCAAAATTACATCTTCTTAGGAAAAACTGTTACATATATTCTGAGAAATTGCCCTATTCAGAAACAAAAAAATCTCTTGAAAATGGAGGAAATAATGTTTTAGGAGCTTTTACGCACCACTCTCTAATCTTCAAATACGTCTGAGTCATATCTTGCTAATCCAAAGTTTAAAAATATAATTTACATTTTCAGTTGAGAACCCAGAGAAACATACATACTTATGTCTAATATTCAAGGCATTTATTTATTCTTCAGCACACATAACTAAATAATGTGTTTCATGATTAGAACTGTTTATAGCCTTGAAATATGAAAACAAATAATGTATCTGTCTCTCAGGGTAAGGAACATCACAGTGATCCCATTGAACAGTTTTTTGGACTGTTCTAACAATTCAAGATCTGCGAAAATACATTCCAAAGTACTAGTTGTAGTACAAGTGGTCTCTGAAATTTTTAGTATTCAAATTTAGATCTGTGTAACATGGTAATCCAAGCAGGTAAATGAAGAAAGCAGGAGATGTGTGGCGGTCTTGAATTCTAAGTATTTATTCCATATATCCAGAGCCCACAGGAGTGCTACCTGCTTCGCTGCTGGTCAGAGTAGAACTATCATTAAGATCAATGGGGTCACCCGTCACCCTCGGAACCTGGCTATCGAATTACAAAGCTACAAGCGGTTCTATTGGGTAAGCACCAAGGAGTACTTATTCAGAACCAAACCATTTCTTCAAACCCAAATGTAATTATTACCAATAATCCTGAATGCACCACATCTACAGCAAATTAGCAAAAATATATAAATGTATTACTTTCTTTGTTTTGATTTGATGTTTTTCTCATAGATTTTGATTTTTACATAGAACAAGTTTGCAAATCAATAAATATGGGCTGTCAGACAAAAAAGAAAAAACACACTAACAATACGAAGACAATTCAATGAGTGACTGTGGTCACAAAAAGTGAAATGAGGGACAAACACAACACTGACATAGATTCTCTGGCCTTCTCCAGTCTTTCACTATAGCATGCACTGTCTTTTCGAGCTACAGTGAGCCTGAACATGAGACTGTTTCTCGTCGACGTTTCGACCCTGTAGATACGTGTGTATGTAGACACATCAGATAGGGTCTTACTCAGTACAAAGCAGACTAGTGACTGCTTATTTAAAAACGGAAATTAAACTACAGTTAGTGTGGTGTGCAATAAAATAAGTGCATGTGAGGGAGCAAACATGCTCCATGACTACTCACCCACATTTCTTAAATCTGCGAGAACATGAATCTACTCCTCCGAGCCGGATGGAGCTTGACCAAAAAATCTTTGTATGCGCTCTCTTTCTAGATGAGGATCATCTGAAAAATTGTGAAATTGCCCAATTCAGTGACAATGACCTGTTTATGTATTGAGTCTATGTTCAGAGCGTCTACCGGTCTGGACAATGCGTCTGTGAACAATCAGTAAAACACTCAACCATGTGCCCCCATCCTCTAATCTCTATTGGTTTGGCATCAGCTGTATTCCAACTCTCAACAGCGTCCCTGTTGGGAGAGTAAATAATTAAGTATAGTGCTTCCAATAATTGTCGACAATACCAAGTCTATCATCATGGAATTTATTCAACAAATACACTTACCCCACTGGTCATGCTCATCGACCTCAAGGAAGGTAAAGAAAATCAGATTGTGATTTCAGTTGTCCAATCCAATTGAGATTACAGTTATACAAATCAATTCCCTGCAACTGCCTGCACATCAATGAATTCTGGTGGGGAAGGGAAGGGGGTGGCAGTCTACTAAAATATTATTGGTAAACGTACGCAGGTCCACACATAAGCGAATGTTCCAATTTATTTTTTCGTACTACTACAATTGGACTGATTTATTCCGATGAATCAGTGGATTGTATGATTTCTGCATTTAATATTTTTTCTAGAAGTTTCTTCAAGTAAGCTCTTGCACTGCGTGGAATGGGTCTGGCTTTATGAGCCACAGGTATAGCATTCTTCCTTAACTTAATACAATGTTGAAACTTGCTAATTTTACCAATTTTATCATTGAAGACTTGCAGGAAAGCTGCCAAAATAGATTGCAAGTCCTTCTCCTCAGCTCTATAATCTAATGCTACAGGTAAATCATTAATTTGAACTAGATTGTCAGCACCAGGAACAAGTTTGAGACCCATTCTGGACAACCAACAATATTTTGCCTTTTATGGCCACATAAATGTTCGTAAAAATACACCTTTCTAAACAGATTACAGGTTCCCAAAAATATCCAAGCATATCTATGTCTGTATCACCCTAGACCTTCGTAATTATGTCAGGTTTTAAGAGAATTACACTTTGAGACCAATGATTGGCATATAGATGATCTGAGATGATGGTTTCGGGAGCCGCGGAATCAGTCATCATCTCCAAATCGAGGTTGCCAAGAGTGACTTGACAAAAAGACCCTTTTGCCTTGGGAAGATGAGGTCTGAAATGGAATCTCCTGGTAAAATAAGATGTTGAAGGTCTTTTTGAAGTGTACCATCATGGGAATGAAAACCAGTGGAAGTATTCTCATACATCTGTACATTACTAACCTGAAGTACATTTTTGCTTTTACAAACCAATTGAAATTGTCATTTTTTGTGACATTTAACACACCTATTACCTAGAGCAGGGCAAATGGGGCTGTTTCCTAAATGTGTGTGTGAACCAAATCTATAACACATGTTGGGAGCCTATTTGTTAAAGGGTTTGAAAGCTTTGCTTTTGAGACAGACAGCATTTATAGAATCCTCATCATGCACAGCATTAACAGAAATGGAAACTTTGTCATGCAAAATACATTCAGAAGAAATTATTGCCCTTTCAATGCTTTTAGCCATGTCAATTACGTCTTCGAGTTGCAAATATAAACAAATTGGTCTCTAATGTAAATATCCAATGCAGCTCCAAAGCTGTAGTTGGCCGCAACATTTCTCAAAGCAGAAATATACTCTTCTACTGTTTCCCCAAGTTTCCTGTTTTCTCTTCATGAAGTTAAACCTCTCTAACATAACGCTGGGTTGTTTTAGAATTTTTTGTTGAGTCTCTGAATAGCCTCAGTATATACGTTCCAACCATCTCCATCTCCAGGGGGTGGGATGATGACTGGTAGGTTATCAAACATGCGCTGATCCTCAGACCCCAAAATAGACAAACAAAAGAGCCAGTTTCCCTCTTGGAGAATAATTTTCTGCATCTATGGCAACCACAAAGTTTTCAAAAGATCTAAACCATATGCTCCAAGAAGTCTTAGGCTTGCTAGGTAATAGTAAGAAATGAGGCAATTGGATTACTTGTTAGGAATTAGCCATTGGAAGAAGGAAAATTAAATCTTACCTCAGAAAAGGACAGGGTCCTTGCCACCGTCAGATGGGCAACAGGAGCAGTAGAAATAAGGGTTGAAGTAGCTAAAAACTGAGGGCAGCGTGACTGGAATAAGTAGATCATATAGATACATGAGATGTGTTGACTGGAGAGAAAAGAAATGAGACACGTGAGGACATAGAAATTAAAAAATATATCAAATGTAGGCGAGAAATGAATGAATGGGTATCCCTGGCCAATTCAATATGTCCGCTGTGTGTGTCAGTAGACGTGATGACAATGCCTTTGATTCTTTAAATGACGTGAAGAATACTTGAATTGGTATTAATGAACCAATCCAAGGTGGTCTCCGTGCGTGCCTGAGGATGCGATGGCCTCACCGTTTGCAAAAGGTGTAGAGAAAAAAATGACGTCTTCACGTGGGCAGCCAGGCAGCGCAAGAGGAAGTATGGGCGTGCCACTGCACGAGACAGGGGTGTCAGGAGTGATGAGGAAATCTCAAATGTCTCCCAAAGTATTTTGGCATCAGAAGACAGGTTGAAAGAAGGCAGCAAGATTCGTATTGGCGGCAAGCTCAGTATCGATCGGGAGGCAGCGAGAGAACAGCCACAGAAGAGTGGAGGCAAAGCATGCACAAAACTTGGTGGGCAGGAAAAAATCCAAGTTGTTGCCACATGTAACATGGAATTCCAAGCAGGTAAACGAAGAAAGCAGGAGACAAGTCAGTCTTGAATTCCAAGTATTTATTACATTTATCCAGAGCCCACGGGAGTGCGACCTGCTTCGTTGCTGATCTGAGTACAACTGTCGTAACAGTGAAGGTCTGACCACAATGATCTGGCAAACCAGCATGGGCCCTAGTTTGAGAAAAAACATGCTTAAAAGCAGGGTTGAAGGTGCATGCATGCCGACATATGGTGCAGAAGCACGCACCATCACCACAGCAAGTATAAGCTAACATTCCAATCTGCTTCAGGAAACTTTAAATATGATTGAAGCTCTTTAAACAGTTACTCAGTCTTATCTATGTCCTAGTCACTTCCAAATGACCTGACAACATGATGCCACCGAGTTTAATGCTAAATGTGTCAATAGACTACTTGGGTCCCAAAATTAGATACGGAATCTTTTTCCAGTAGACACTATCCTTAAGCAGAAATCCTGTCAAGTTCATTGTAGATATGGAACCACATGGCAGGTTGTATTACGGAATGACATGGGACTCTCCGACTTAAATGTGCTTAGCTGGAATGTTGCAGGTCTTGCTTCCAAGCTAAATTCTACGGAGTGGGTTGACTTAGTCAAAAGATATAATATTTTAATGTTTCAAGAAACATAGTGCACTAAGGAATTATTTTTAGAAGCTTTTGTGTGTAACAATAGCATTGTACCTAGCCCTAAAGCAGGCCGCCCATCTGGTGGTCTTTCGACTTGGATAAACATCTCAGCTGGGGGTAGTATAAAAGCCCTTGCGACAAACAATAAGAATTTTCAAGCAATGATCTATACACGGGGGGCCTCGATTTGCTTTATTCATTTTTATAATAATGATTTTACAACACTACCAAATATGAATTTTTTTAACTTGTTTGAGTTTATTGCTAATTTAGAAAATCAAAATGCGCATGATAAATTGGCTGGAATCTGTCTAGGCGGCGATTTTAATGCAAGACTTCCCAGTAACGCTGGCCCAACTGCCATTACTTTGGCTAGGGAGCCTATGTGTAAAAGAGGGGCGGAATTAGTGGATCACCTATCCTTCTGTAACTTAATTAATGTAATGGAAAGAGTTGGTGTATATTCAAATAAGAATTGCCCATTACCTACTTACAGGGGTCGAGGCTGCTCTTCTATAATTGATTATGTTTTTATATCATCCTCCTTAGAGAACCTCTTAGTAAAGGCAGATGTTTTATGTACCTTTCTGAGTGACCATAATCCAATCTCTACAACCATTAGATTTTCCCCTAAACCTAGCCCCGCAAAGAACTTGGGGCTAAACATCTAGTGGTATCTACTGATAAGCTCAGAGTGATTTGGAAGGGCATAGATAATAGAGCTTTATTTTCAAACATGGTAAAATTGTACCCATCGCTCATTGAAATCTGTTTGTCATGCAGCGTCTTTGATGCACGGATCATTGAGGCATTCAGCAGTTTATGCGCTGGCATCAAACACATTATTTCAAGACCAGCCCTTAACAGCAGCAAGAAACCCAATTGGTTTGATGGCACCTGCTCGCGGGCAAATAGAGAACTGCGTGCAGCATTAGCGGCTTCACCCAGGGACACAACTCTTGTCAGATCATTACGATCTTGTTACAAGAGAGCGACCAGGTCGCGAACAGATGAGATTTTAAAAGAACGTTGGTCATAGTCAAAGCTATGAGATCCATGGGCCTAAATATTACCCCCATAAGCTGTAATATAACTAGCGAATCATGGGAGGCGCATTTCGCAAAGAACTATACAGCATCCTCAATGACCCCGAACATCAGCGTTAACCCCCCAGTTACTAAGGTATTTATATCAGTGTCAGAAGTAGAGGATGCCATACACGTAAGTATAGGGAACAAAGCCTCAGGACCAGATGGACTCTCTATCGACCTCATTAAATATAAACCGGACTTTTGGGCACCCCTTTTATGTAATGTTTTTAATAATTTATCTAACACAGCTATTCCGAGTACTTGGTCTACTAGCATTATTGTGCCCATTTTTAAAAAGGGAGATTGATCCAATCCCAGTTGTTTGATAGATAACACATAAAAAATCTTAGGTAGGGTCGTTTTTAACAAAATCAGGACCTGGGCCGAAAAGGACCAAATTTTAAACCAGTGTCAGCTGGGTGTCAGATGAAAACTGTGAACAATTGAACAGTGTCTGAACTTAAACCTGATTCTTGGCAAATACACAATAGCACAAAAGTCATCTATTTATTTGGGTTTTATGGACCTCACATCAGCTTTTGATTTTGTTAATAGATCACGCTTGTGGTTGGTCCTTTTAAATTATGGGTTGGACGAGGCTTTGGTTCATTTTTTTTGGCACATTTGCACAGGGATCTGAAGGCGCGGTGAGGATTACTAATAATGGGGAGGTCTCAGGGGACATTGTCATCGGCAGAGGGGTCAGACAGGGATGTGTTCTTGCCCCTCTACTTTTTATTCTTTATATAAACGAACTACACAATACCCTGTCAAAAATGACCAATGATGTCCCAAAAATTAATGGTAACATACTCCCCACGCTTTTATACGCGGATAAAGCGGTCCTTATGGGCCGCACGCCTAACGCACTGCGCACTTTAGTTAAGGGCTTTGTGTCATTTATGGTTGATTTGGAGCTATGCACCAATTTTAAGGAATCATATATAATGACTTGTGGCCCGAAAAAGCATTGTTTTAACGCAATAACCTCTGGCAGCCAATCCCTATTACGCACTAGCACTGTTTCTTATGTGGGCCTAGTTTTTTCAGAGACAGGATCCTTGCAAGCTCATGCTGCCCACAGCAGAAGTATATTTTCAAAAGCGATTAATTCTATTCTGAGACTTCGGCAGCCAAAACAGGCAGAGGTGGTTTCACCTTCAACGAAGATTTATAAATTACAGTGCATCCCGACGGCCACATATGGTGCGGAAGTCTGGAGGTTCACAAACTGTAGTGGGATTCAAAGGGAAGAAAACAGATTGTGCAGAAAAATCTTGGGGGCCCAAATATTTTCACCGACCTATGTATGCCACAGGGAATTAGATCTGTCCTACGTAGAAGACTTTATTAGGTCGCGCCCAGCTATATTTTGGATACAAATATGGCAGAATTCGGCAGCAACTCTAACAAGAGAGATCATTGTAGATTGCCTTAAGTGCGATAAGGGTCGTTCTTTACCCTGGCTCTCCGCTGTCAGAAAAAAGTTAGCCAGCGTGAACCTTGAACATATTTTTTAATATCCTTTAGCACTAGAGGGCCTGAACAAAAGATCACTCAGGGGGGGCATTGTATGAATTGTATAACAATGAAAGACATGCTATTGAGCACCTCAAACCATCGGTTGCCTGGTACATGCCCCTCCTGGAGGCTCCGAACATCACATGTTACCCAAATATCTTCTGAAGAACATTGGGCGTTGGAAGAGGAGCCTACTTTTTCGCCTCAGGGAAGGTACTATAAAATATTCACTCTGTTTCCCTTTGGGATTTAATATTAATCTTGAGCAGATGCCTTGCCGGTGCGGTACTGGCAGCAACCAAACGGTGGTACATTTTTTGTTTTTCTTTAAGTTTTATGGAAAATACACAAAACAATATTTGATTCCATATTTTAAGGCATCAGCCATTATCGATTACAAAATAGCGTACCTTGAAACCTTACAACTCGTAAATGATGACCTGATTTGCCGTGTAAGCTCGTTCTTACAAGCGGCAGTACGCTCACGTGCCTCCATGAGTGATTTTTAACATTATAAGAGTACCTAATAATGGCCAAGTGAATCCTGCATGTGTTCAAGTTTAAATAAAACCAACTACATCTGCGCTATGCTGTGGGCACTGTCGACAACTAAACTGCACTTTATTCTATCATGATGTTGCTGCCAAACACCTGCCCAATCTTTTTGTATATTTTCGTGGGCATGAAAGCTTAAATATAAATGAACTTTATTCAAGATGCTGGTAATATCGTTTACAATTAATTGCACTTTATTCTATTGTGGTGCTGCTGTTAATGGCATGTCCAACCCTTGTTATCTAAACAATTTCTAGGGTATGGATGGCATTTATAATCAATTATATCTGTATAATGTTTTTAATGTTGTTTATATTCATTGCACCTTATCAACAATATGATGCTGCTATTGCATGCCCGTCCAACAGTTTTAAATGTTTTTATTGGTTTATTTATTTATTTGCAATTGTTAATATGGCTTTGCTGTAGTTCACTGTGCTTTTTTACACTCTGTATATTGTTGCAACTTTATTTTTCATGGAATTTACATGTTTCTTTATCCAGTCGTGAGCATCGCGGATTTAAATTAGGGTTTTTAATGAGAATCTATATGAGATTTTAAATAAGAACTGTATCTCTTTTGTTGGTAGTGATTGAATTGTGCTTTTATGGATACTTGTATCCGAATAAAGATTGAATTGAATTGAATTATGGAATGAATAGGACAGTAGTAATTCAACACTTACCGGTTCCAGTTTATCCTAGCCCATAAGGCACTGTCCATGTATCGTTTGTGTAATAAATACCGTCTACCATATTAGGAATACCATCACAAGCACGCTCACCTGTACGTACCTCTAATGGGACTGTATGTTCGGACAAAATAATCTCTTTGATGCTTTACACACTCTGCCAATGTAGTCTTTTATTACACAATGCCTCTCTTTCTTCTTCGGTATGAGAAGTAGAAATATTTTGCTTCAGCTGCTCGCTGTCTGAAGTATTTTCAGTGAAATGTTCAAGTTTTGATGCACATGCTGGTAGAAGTTGAAGATGTTCACATGGCTGGTCATGAACATTCACTTACAATTCTTTTTTCATCACTTGATTTAGAGGAGTAGACTGCACATGTATGGAGATCAATTCTTGAGCAGTCATTTTAAGTTTCTGGGGTGGTTGCTAGAGATGCCCCTAGCTGTGCACTACTCCTAGAGCTGGCCATATTGTCATGCCTCTTTGTCAATAAAAACTAACCTTGTTTGTCTTCTTACCTCGTAGGAAAGTTAGAACTGCAATTCCTGGGAGGAGCTTCGCGCGCAACCGGGATGGTCGCGTGAGCACAGGGCTCCCGGACCTTCGCCACCTTCGCCGCCTATCCTGCATCTTATCCTGGCTATGACGACGGGTCGTTAATGGCACAACCCTGCTGACCTAATAGTCGTTTTCAGATTCCGGTTTGGACTTTGGGAGCCGAAGTTACGGGCTCCTGAACTTTTCTGGCCTGCTCCTCGGTGCTGCCCCGGACTCGATTTCTATGCCAGCCGGGCAGTAACCGAACAACAACGGCTTGCCCGAGTCTCCTCTGCTCTGCCATTTACTTTCGGTTTCGGTTACGGCTTTGAGACCTCTTCGACTCTGGTCTGCCCCTGCCTGCCCTGGTCACATTCTGCTTTGCTACTCCACCTCGAGTGCCGCGCTGGCCTATTGTGGATCATCGTGTGACGCGAAGTGCCCACTTTATCTTACGGACCCGTCTTGGGCTCATCGTGTGTAGCCATTTTCACCAGGTCCAAGGCGCCCCTCCGGGGCACTGTATCCAAGATGGCCACCAAGCCCGAGGGTGAGAAGCGTAAGACTAAGCCGGCTCTCCGTGGGAGTTCCATACAGTCAAACGTTATGGACAGGTGCACTCTCTCCAAGGGCTCTCTGGGGGGACCGCTAACAGACGTCATGGGCGCCATTGCTGGCATGAAGGCCTCGCTGGGTCAACAGTATGAAGCCCTGGCCACAAACTGGACACCGTTGCTATTGATGTCACTCTGATCAGGGCAGATCTAGCCAAGACCAATGAAAGGGTCAAATCTCTTGATTTGAATACCTCCAGTCTCACCACCGACGTCTCTGATCTACAGGCGGAGGTCAGCAACCTGCGATCCTCACACGACTTTTTCTCTCGTCGCCTGGAGGATTTTGAAAGCCGTGCACGACGGAACAATATTCGTGTGGTTGGTGTCCCTGAAAAATCAGATGCCTCATCGGTCGACCTGCTTGTGGAGGACCTTGTTGTGAACCACCTTGCTCCCAAGGGCCTCAGTAAGTTCTTCGCTGTGGAACGGGCTCATAGGATACCGAGAGGGAAGCCCAAGCAGGGGGCCACCCCGCGACCCATTATTGCTAGAATTTTCAACTTTCGGGACAGAGACGCGATCCTGCAAGCGTCGCGCCAGAGTGGTCCCACTGCCTTTGAAAACACTACGGTGAGTTTTTACCCGGACTTCACCCAGCAGGTACAGAAACAGCGACTGGGGTCCCAAGGGGTGAAAAAGAGACTGAGAGACAGGGACATGAAGTATGCTATGCTCTTCCCAGCCCGGCTACGTGTGGTATACGAGGATCGGACATTCTTCTTTGATCATCCTGAGGCTGCAGGAGACTGGCTTGACACACTGCCCATGCGGCGAGAACGCTCTGAACATTCCGGAGGGGCTGAGGGCGGCCCGGTGGAGCAGGAATAGGGGGCGAGCTCGGCTCCCGGATCTACGCATTGACTTTCAGCAGTGGTTTGATGCTATGCAAATTCGAGTGCTACTGTATTGTCTTTCGGGGATGTGGGCAGGGGGTGGGTGAGTCTTTCCTCCTCTAGGGTTCTTTTCGTAGATTAGTTATATGTTGGGGCGACAGGCACACTGCAAGTTGGGGTGGCTTTCAAGTCTCACGCAGGGGTGCAGGGTGGGGGGTATGGTGTTGGGTGTTTGTTGGGGGGGAGGTGGGGTGAAGTTACTGTTCCTTTGTTTCTTTCGAGGCAACGTGTTGATGATCTCCTGGAGTACTGTTTTGCATCTGTGGTGGGGTGGGGGCGGGGTTGGTTTCTGGGATGGGGGGTAGGGGTTTGAGGTTATTGTGTTGGAACGTCAATGGGTTGGGAGATAGGATAAAACGGGGAGTGGTACTACAACTGCTACGACGTTTATCCCCTGATGTGGTGTTGCTACAGGAGACGCACTTAATAGGCAATACATGCCATGCTATGAACAGGCGTGGTTATCGTCTCTTAGCGCACTCCGGATTTACCTCCGGCTCAAGGGGGGGTTGGTATTCTGGTTCGGAGCTCCCTCCCTCTTGAGGTTGACAATATTATCCTCGATGATAGGGGGCGGTACGCCGCCATTGTTGGGCAGTGGGAGGGGAGGGTCATTACCCTGCTCTCCGTCTATGTTCCGCCTGGCATGCAGACTACTACCTTTGCCGATTTGGGGAAAGTGATCCTGGGGGCCCCAGAGGGACAGCTGGTGGTGGGTGGGGACTTTAATTCTGTGGTGTCCGGGATGTGCGATTGCTACCCTCCCAGGGAAATCGCAAAGTCTCAATCATGGTTGGGTGGCCTCCTGGACACTCTGGGACTGGTCGATTGTTGGAGATTGCTCCACCCGGGGCAGTTGCAGTACACGTTCCATTCCGGTGCCCACGGTAGCCTCTCAAGACTAGATTATGTGCTGGTGCCCTCCCCTCAGGCCTCCTCTATCAGGGAGATTAAACATCTGGCCAGGGGTGTTTCGGACCACTCCCCGCTATGGTTGGTCATAGACACAAAGCTGGGAACGGAGGGTCGGGTGGCTCCGATTAACCCCTGGTATCTCCGGGACCCTAATGTGCGGGCAGAACTGATTAAAGCACTGGATCACTACTTTGCGGAGAATGTGGGCTCCGTATCCTCTTCTGTCTCACTGTGGGAAGCATACAAGACTGTTATTCGGAGCCAGGCCCTTTCCTTAGTCAGCAATGTCAAGAAATGTAAACAGGAGGTGGTCGTTCGGCTTGAAAATGAAATAACTGCTTTGTAAGGGGAGCTGGAATTGGGGGTTACCCACGATAGGCTGCATCTCCTTGGTCTTAAGCAGCTCGATTATAGAGCACTGGTTACTGACGCTGCAAAAGTGATGAGCAGAGAGCAGCAAGGACGTCTGTATGATGTGGGTGACAAAGCGGGGAAACTACTTGCGTGGTTGGATAAGAAGGTGTGCGCTAGTCGTGTGGTTCCGGTGATTGAGAGTGCGAATGGAGCGAGAATAACTGGCCCTGCTGAGATAGTGGAGTGTTTTGCGGAGTATTTACGGGATGTCTACTCCCCGGTGTCAGATAGACCTGAGCAGGATTCTCGGCTACTTTTGCGGGATATCGCGTTGCCATGTTTGTCGGACCCTGAAAGAGAGCTTCTCGATGCCACACCTACCGTAGAGGAGGTGGTGATTGCTATCCGCTCGGTTCGGTCGGGAAAGGCCACGGGCCCGAATCGGCTCCCCATTGAGCTCTACAAGCTTCGCCCGGATACGATAGCCCCTCATCTTAGGTCGATGTTTTTGGAATCGTTGGAAGCGGGTTCCCTCCCCCCTGATCAAAGACTGGCGTCTATTGTTGTAATACATAAGGAGGGGAAGCCGCGCGACCGCTGCACCTCTTATAGACCCATATCTCTCTCAAACGCCGAGCCTAAGATTCTGGCCAAACTGCTTGCTAACCGCTTAATAACCGTCATCGGTGACTTGGTTCACCCTGATCAATTCGGCTTTATACCACACCGCAATACGGCATTGAACCTCCGGCGCCTGCATGGCGCCCTTGCGAGGGCAGCGACATTACGTGAGCCGGCCATTTTGGCTTTTTTGGACGCCACAATGGCGTTTGATACGCTGGAATGGCCATATCCTTGGGCGGCCCTCGCAAAGTTCGGTTTCGACCCTGTATTTATCAGCTGGGTGAAGCTACTCTATACTGACCCTTTAGCTCAAGTGGTTGTAAACGGTCGAGTTTCCGCTCCGTTTGCCCTTGGCAGGGGGACGAGCCAGGGCTGCCCCCTGTCCCCGCTTCTTTTCGCTCTCGCCTTAGAACCCCTAGCGGCCTGGCTGCGGTGGGAGCCGTCTCTGAAGGGCATTCGTTGGACTTCGGACTTTGAAGACCGTGTGTCCTTGTACGCGGATGATATCCTGTTGTATCTCACGTCACCTCGGAAGTCGTTGGTAGTTTCTATTCGACGTCTTGAACTCCTTCCGTAGAAATTCCGGTCTTGTCATTAACTGGTCTAAGTCTGGTATCTATGTTCTCTCGGGCGACGCTCCCCTTTTGCCTCGTGGCTGTCCTATACAGGTGGTGCGGGAGGGATTCAAGTATTTGGGAATCTTTATCTCCTTGGACCCCGTACTCCGTTATAAACTTAATTTGTTGCCCCCGCTTCAGCGCCTCAGGTCTGACGTTGCTGCATGGCGTAGGCTCCCTCTATCTCCTCTACGACGGGCGGCGTTGTTCAAGATGATGTCGCTGCCCCGGTTCTTATGTGCGTTGCAGAATACTTTCGACACTGTGCCTGCTAGCTATTTTCGGGAGGTTGAAAGTCTACAGAGGCAATTGTTATGGGGGGACGTCCCCGTATTGCCCTCGCGAAGATGACACTCCCGTGATACGATGGCGGAATCGCGCTTCCTGACATTCGTCGTTATTACTGGGCCTCTCAGATGGGGGCGATTAACCATTGCATTTATGGTCCCACGCCGAATCCTGCGTTTGAGATGGATAAGTGGTTGTTACCCGGCGGGGACTACAACAGGGCCCTGTACGCGAGATCTGTTGGGAGGGCGCTCTCGGGCCCCACCATGATAGCGGTACAGGTGTGGTATCGCGCCACAGCCACCCTGGGTTGGAAGGATAAATTGACCCGAGCGACCCCACTTTATGCGTCTGAGCGACTGGGGTCACTATGGAAAATGAAAGGATTCGATAAGTGGGACGTAATCGGTATCAGCAGGGTGAATAATGTGTGGACCAAAGGTAGGGTCAAGACGTTTGAGGAGCTGAGGGTAGAGTATGATCTGCATGTTACAGAATTTTTTCGTTACACGCAGGTACGACATGCGGTATTATCTGTTTTTCCATCGGGTGTGGATATTCCGGAGGCGTCCCCGCTTGAAGACCGAATACTGGACGAGTATGTCCCGGACAGCTCGATTTCGCTAATATATAAAAAGTTGATAAATAACAGGGTTGACCTTCTTTGTCGCCTCCGAGAGGTCTGGACCAGTGATGGCTTGGAGCTAGACGACGAGGATTGGCAGGCGGCAGTGTCTTCCCCTAAGGAGGTGGCAATCCCGGCGCGCCTTCGGCTTGTTCAACTCAAAATTCTTCACAGGGTCTATGTGACTGGTCCGCGTCTGGTGCACATGGGATTTTCCCTGGATGGGCTGTGTAGGCGTGGATGTGGTCTTGTGGGTACCTTTCTCCATATAATCTGGGAATGTCCTGCGGTGGTGCGCTATTGGAATCGTGTGCATGAGGTTATGAATGAGGTCACAGGTGTGATGTCGATGCCTGAGGCTAGACGGTGCTTGTTGAACGTATGGGAGCCGAATGATTATGATGTGGCATAGCTTCGGTGGGTAACCCTGGGTAATATGATCGCCAAGAGAGACATAGCCCAATTATGGGGCGCCCAGAGGCCGCCCACGGTTCTGGCATGGAAACAAACATGGATTGGTGCATGTTCAGAGAGAAGACAGTATATGTTGCCCCTGGCAGACCTCGTAAATGGGGAAAGATCTGGAACCAATGGAACTCATACCGTGGTGAGATATGTGCTCCCCCCCTCGCGGATCTAGAGACTGAACTGCATCCCTCCCAACCTGATGTATCCTCCGTAACCATTTAAGTATTTCTCCTGTTCCGGAGCCGCTCTCCCCAGCCTCTCCCGTGATTCTGCTGATTGTATTGCATTTGTATGTCCTCATCCCTCGCATTGATGTGATACCTTTATGAATGTACTGCCTTGTTTTGTTTCTTATGTTTATATGTTTTCTATTTCAATAAAAAGAATTTTTTTTAAAAAGAACTGCAATTCCTGTACCCTTGGTGGCAATGAAAAACGGTCTGCTTACCGACTTTTGTAAACTTCCCAGCTAACTTGAGTCTGACACCACAGAACCTGCTGAATTATGTTCTCAGGTCTCTTGCAAGACCAGCAGAAAATATAATAGCAATAGATCAGAGGGCTCTTGGAGACCTAGATGATCTGGAATGAACATCTTAGTGCCAAAGGATATTATAAAAGATGTACAGTCAAATGGAAATCGTCTTAGTCAGTTAGTAGGTTAGTAAAAACTCGCTGTACACTATATTGGGATTCAAGCCCATTAGTGCCAGTGTTTAAGACCCTCAAAGTTAAGATTTGCTTAAGAGTACCAGGCACTCTCTTCAACCCCACTATTACTCCGGAGAGAGAATGGATGGCTACGATTGTTGTTAGGGTCGTACTGTAGCCAAGGTTTTAGCTAACGCCTTTGAGGTGAATGCCAGATCCTAATCTGAATGAAAAGTTCTGATCTGAATTAAAAGTTAGAACTTCTCCGATGGGCGCCAGACAAAATACATCTTTTACAACTGTGCGAGCTCTTATGTTCTGCTCATTCCACACCTGCAGAAAGCACGTCCAGCTATGTACAGCTACTGATCTACATTCATATTGATTGACAACTAGCAAAGGGCCAATATAATACACATAAATGCTTTAAAAAGGTTTTGCTGATTTTATTAAAAGAACTGGATGTGGCCTTGCAATTAATTAGACAACTGACGAATTCTATATTGAAGCATATACTCTTTAATCATCCTAGGAAGAAGTTCCCACGGATTTCGATCTCTCAACATTTGACAAGTTGCTCTGACGTTTGTACGAGCAGATCTAATTACTGCATGAGCTGCCTTGATGAGATCTCATCTAGTTGCTTCATTTGGAATATAATGATTACCAACCTTAGCAGTACTTACTTCAGCATTTAGTGAATGCTTACATTTCACTTAGGAAATATTTTACTATGTTCAGAAGCTCTTGCTTCGATTTTTAGTGTGATGTCCATATTAGTCTGAGACCTAGTCATGCCTGCGACTTTACACTTTAATCAATATTTATAGAAGATTAATCTAAGGCTAAGTAACTATAATGATCTTCTTCCCTTGAGCTACAGGTTTTTCTTTAATGATGACTATCTGAACTGTGGTATGAATTTTCTCAGTAGTGGAGAATCTGTTCTCGGTAGTAGATTACAAGTGTGACTTGTATGCAGTCACAATTTTTTAACCCTCATTATAGCGTATGTAAGAGCAGGCTTATTTGATGCCACTCTTATTAACACGTGTTGAGAATTATCTTGAGTATTCAAGGTTCTGGAAAAGTATGTCAACCAACACTTATCATTATTTCATGAAAGGTTCCATCCTACTCAAATGGGTTTCTGGCCGGGACACAGCAGGAAGACAGCAATTTTATCTGTTATGGAAAAAAAAACCTTGATCGGAGTGGCCCAACTGCACTGATATTATTGGATCTGAGCAAGGCCTGTGACACCATATCACACTTAGTTTTGCTGCAGAGACTGAAGCAAGCAGGTATTGTCAATCTAGCATTGAATTGAATTCCAACATCTGTGTTCTGACACAATCCAACGAGAATTCACTAGAAGGAGACTGACATGATTCTGTGTCCACCTGTGTGAGAAATGCCTCAGATGATTCTATCTTATCTGTAGACCCATGAACCACCAGAATCATACTATCCTTTTCCACTTGTTCTTGTGAGCTACCCAGATGATCTTCTGAAACCAGATTAACGCTACGTAACGCCTTACAGACAACTAAAAAGTGACTAGATCTTCCACACTTGTAACAGGACTTGACCAATTCTAAACATGCTGACCTATCAATCAATCAATCAATCAATCAGGGGAATTGTAAGCATGCTACTCACCCACAGAGGTCTCAAGGCGCTGGTGGGAGTTGGGGTTTAGCAGCTCCATTCAGTCGAAGAGCCAGGTCTTGAGTGTCTTCCTGAAGATATTTAGGGAGGGGGCACTTCTACTGTCGATCGGGAGCTCGCTCCAGGTCTTGCTGCGATGTAGGAGAAGGCTCTTCCCCCTGTCCTGGCTGTGCGGTGGCGCTGGGTTTTGGCTAGGGCATGGTCAGCAGATCAGAGGTTTGTCTTGGGTATGAGGAAGGAGATTCTTTCATTGAGATTCGGTGTTGTGGAGGCATTTGTAGGCATGGGTGAGTATCTTGAAAGTATCTCTCTTCTCTACGGGGAACCAGTGGAGATTACACAGGTGTTGGGTGATGTGTTCGTGTCGAGGGGTGCAGAGGATGAGTTTGGCTGCGGTGTTCTGTATGGCCTAGAGTTTGTGGAGCAGAGACCTGTTGATCCCGGCGTAGAGAGCGTTTCGGTAGTCCAGTCTGCTGGTTATGAGTGCGTGGGTGACGGTCTTCATTGATTCGGGGGGGACCCATTTGAAAGTTTTTCAGAGGATGCAGAGGGTATTGAAGTAGCAGGAGGTGACTGCGTTGACCTGTTGGGTCATGGAGAGGGAGGAGTTGAGTATGATGCCGAGGTTTCAGGCATGGTCCGTGGGGATGGGAGGGGTGCCTAGGGTAGTGGGCCATCAGGTGATTTCCCATGCGGAGGGGGAGGGTCCGAGGACCTCTGTCTTCTCCGAGTTGAGCTTCAGGCAGCTGCTGCTCATCCAGGAGGTGCCATCCTTCATTCCTTCCTGGAAGTTGAGTATGATGGTGATGTGGGCCTTGGTGAGGGAGAGGATGAGCTGGGTGTTGTCGATGTAGGATACTATGCTGAGTCCGTGCTGTCTGACGATATCGGTGAGGGGAGCCATGTAGATGTTGAAGAGCGTGGGGCTGAGCGTCGATCCTTGGGGTACTCCGCAGTTGGTTTCCGTGGGTTCGGAGAGGAAAGGTGACAGTCTGATTCTTTGGGTTCTGCCTGTGAGGAAGGAGCACATCCAGTTGAGGGTGGTTCCCTGTATGCCGGCGTCGTGGAGTCTGGCGGTGAGTGTGCGGTGGGAGATGGTGTCAAACGCAGCGGAGAGGTTGAGTAGGATCAGGCCGCAGTGTGTCCATGGTCGAGGCAGGTGTGGATGTTGTCTGTGGCAGCGAGTAGAGCGGTCTCGGTGTTGTGATTGCTGAGGAATCCAGATTGGGATGGCGTTTTCTTCAATGAACTTTGTAAGCTGGGCATTGACGATCTTCTCGGTGACTTTGGCCATGAATGGGAGGAGGGAGATGAGTTGGTAGTTCTTGAGGTCCGTGGGGTCTGCTGAGGACTTCTTGAGCAGGGGTCTTTCTACTGCACGTTTCCAGTTTGTTGGGAAAGGTGCCGGTGTTGAAGGTGATGCCTTTCATGGTCAGAGTGGTGTCTTTGGTCGTGACTGGGGTCCAGGAGGAGACGGTGTGCTGGCTGACGTTGCTGGGGAGGGAGGTGGTTTCGGCATCGGGTGTCTGGTATTTGAAGTGGTCATAAAGGCCCTTGATTTTTTGATGGAAGTAGGATCCAAGCTTGTCGAAGAGATCCTGGGAGGGGGTTATGTTCGTGGTTTTGCTGGAGGGCTTGGTGAATTCCTGAATGATGCTCAAGAGTTCCTTGGAGTTGCTGCAGTTGGCGAGGATCTTGTTTTGGCTGAAGGTCCTTTTTGGTGCATCTGACGCATTAGTGGCATTCCGTCATGGCGTTTTTGTAGGTGGTGTGATCTTGTGGCATTTTGCTGTTTTTCCAGTTCTTCTCGAGACATCTGCAGGTGCGTCTGGATTCTTAGAGGTCGGTGGTGAACCAGGAGGCCTTACTGCGGCGCTGTCTGTTGGAGTAGCATAGGGGTGCAAGCGCGTATGCAGAAGTTGGAGATCCATCTGTGGAGTTCTTTGGCTGCAAGGTTGGCGTCGGTCGAGGTGGTGGGAACATCGTGGTTGAGGGTGTGGTTGAGCTGCTCCTCAGTGATTTTGTCCAGTTCCTTCATGGGATGCGTGGTGCAGGTTTGGAGGGGTGGGTTTCGAAGCTGAAGTGTATGCAGTGGTGGTCCGTCCAGGGGGGGTGGCGTGATGTGACTCAAGTGGATGCTGTTCCCTCCTGCGAAGATGGGGTCGAGGGTGTGTCCCGCCTTATTGGTGGGCGTGGTGACGAGCTTTTTCAGGACAATGTTGGCGAGGTTGTCCAGGAGGGTGGTGGAATTGGAGTCGCTGCAGTTGTGAAGGTGGAAGTTCAGGTCTCCGAGGAGTACGTAGTCCATGGAGGCGATGGCATGAGGTGCCATTAAGTCAGCGATGGTCGTACCAAAGGCGGCGTGAGGTCCGGAGGGTCTGTAAGCGAGGGTGCCGCGAAGAGTGGTTCTGGGGCTGGTCTGTATCTGGCAGTGCAAGGGTTTGGTGGTGGAGAGGCAGTCATTCGTGGTGGAGGTGGGGAGGTGGAGAGTTGGAGGGAGCTCTTGTGTGCGATGGCGAGTCCTCCTGCTGGGCGGTTGGGGCGGTCTTTCCTCTGGACTTTGTATCCGTTGGGGTTGGCCGTGGCGATGTCAGGGGCAGAGGAGGCGTTGGTCCAGGTTTCTGTAAAGAAGGCGATGTCTGGTGAGAGTGTGTCGATGAGGTCCCAGATCTCAACGATATGTCTGTGCAGGGAGCGCACGTTGAGGAGGATGCATCTCAGGGTTCCGGAGGTGTTGGCGCTTGGTGCTGGAATGGTGGCCGTGGGGGTGCTGATGGTGTTGAAGGTCTGGCGGCAGTGACGGCAGGAGAACTGTCCATGGGTGGTGCTTGGTGTGGACAGCGGGCAGTTGTTCCTTCAGGGGTTTAGTGCGTGGAGGGCGACACTGTCATAGCGGTGGATGGCAGGAGATCCAGGGTCCCTGGCGCTGGCCGGATCATGGACAGGCGCAGATAGGCTTGCCTTTTACGCACCTTTGGCACACCAGTGGTGCGGCCGCACTGCGGTCACCATTAAATAGGAGAAGGGGGAGGGAAGTGCAGCTGGGAGGCGGGAGCGGGGGTACCAGTGGGAGGAGAGGCCGTGGGGATGGTAGGGGCAAAAAAAGGCGGGAACAGAAGGACCAAAAACGACATGGGAAAGAGCAAGGACACAAAACTCAAGACAATCCAACGCGAGAAACAACAGGGGCACAAAGATTTAGACAAATTACGATGTGAGGTGCACAGAAAATCAGACAAAAAACGATGTGCGAGGCACATAAATCAGACAAAATGTGAAACCAGAGGGAACAGGGACAGCAGTCTCGAACCACTGCCTGTCTCGGAGGTGGAAGGGGCACCAGCAGCGGGGGCTCAGACAGCTGAGCTGCACAGGTGGAGAGCTGGGTCCCTGACCAGAAGGTCAGAGGTCCTGCTCAGGTGTCTGCGTAGCGGTTGCCATTAAATAGGGGAAGGGGAAGGGAAGTGCAGCTGGGAGGCCGGAGCGGGGGAACTGGTGGGGGGAGGGGCCACCGGGGCAGTAGCAGCGAAAACGGGCAGGAACAGAAGCGCCAAAAAACAACAAGGGAACGAGCAGCGACACAAAACTCAAGACAATTCAACACAAAAAACTACAGGGGCACGAATATTTAGATAATTATGATGTGAGGGCCACAGAAAATCTGACAAAAAAAGATGAGTGAGGCACATAAATCAGACAAAATGCGATCCCAGAGGGAACAGGGACAGCAGTCTCGAACCACTGCCTGTCTCAGAGGTTGAACGGGCACCAGCAGCGGGGGCTCAAACAGCGGAACTGCACGGGCGGAGAGCTGGGTTCCTGACCAGGAGGTCAGAGGTCCTGCTCAGGTGTCCACGCAGCAGGCACCATTAAATAGGGGAAGAGGGGAGTGAAGTGCAGCTCGGAGGCGGGAGCGTTGGACCCGGCGGGGACCATAGCGGCAAAAACAGGCGGGAACAGAAGGGCCCAAAAACGACACGGGAACAAGCAGCGACACAAACCTCAAGGCAATCCAACACAAGAAACAACAGGGGCACAGAGATTTAGACAAATTACGATGTGAGGGGAAAAGAAAATCAGATAAAAAAACGATGTGGGAGGCACAGAAATCAGACAAAATGCGATACAGTGGTACTGAAAATTCTGGACCCGTGTTATAAACATCGTTGTATCATGACGATTTTGATATCAGCAGACCGAGAATGGCTAGTATACTATGCACAAGCATTTTCGTCATATTCGAGTGACGACTTCACCCTGAAACCAGAGGTTCCGTCCTGAACCCTCGGGTTCCATTTTGTATACAGCAGCCATTTTGTGGTTGCCCTCACATAGGCCGGTGACTAAGGCCAAAAACGAGTCTGAAGGACACACACCCCTTTGCTGACTTCTGCACGACCTGGGCAAGCTGACTCCACTGCCCGGGCCAAACCTGTTCGGTCAGTTCCTTTCCCAGTGGCCGATCAAGATTAGTATCAAGGCACAACATGCCATAAACCTTTCATCGCACACAAACCACGCCTAATCTTACACACACCTGTCTCTGTTCCTTACTTTATGACCTGCTTTACGAGGAGGAGGTGCACGAATTTATTAGGGGTCCGTCGATATCTGATGAAAATGTTGGGCCTTGCCGGGTGATTTACTGTGGGTTGGACAAACTGAAAATAAGCTTGTCATCATGATGCTGCTTTTTCATTGTAGTGAAAATATGTGAATGGTCAACTGTAAAACCAGGAATGTTTGCCTGAAGCATAATATTCTGTATAAAAAGAGAAGGCTGGCTTTGTAAGTTTGAGCAGTCTCCTGAGAATATACACCGTGTTGTACTTCTAGGACACCTGTTACGGCTGCAGCCAATAAACTCGATCTTTGACTTCACCTAGAAGACTCTGTGTTTCTGTAGTCTGAAACAGAAAGGACCCGAAGTCTAAGGGTGTGTTCCCTGGCACCACTGGGTTCTTGAAAAACCAGTATTTCAGTTGGCGCCCAACGTGGCGATATCAGCGGTACCAGTCCAAGCCAGAGGTTCGTGAGGGGCTTCGTGTGAAAATTCTGGAGGAAGGCCAACCACTTCATCGACCCCTGTATGTCGTTCGTGGTCCGAAAGTCTTTGCTGCGAGGTTCCTCGCGTCCCGACGGCTACGAAGGACTACTGCCCTGACCATCGCCCTGTTTTGGACCCTTGATGATTTGTAGAGCGAAACGATAGACGAGTCTTCTGGTGACGTCATCGATACCTCAGTTAAGTATAAGTGGAGCGTCTCCCAGTCCTTAGTTTGGATCTTAGTTTGGGTATCCCCTTGGGATCTTTGATTTGGAACTTGCAAGTACCAAAGCCGAGGGACTCGTGTATTCACGAGGCTATCGTATTTCGATAATCCTTTGAAGTTTGAAGCTAGACTAGTGTGCGAAGATGCCTGGTCTTAGCAGACTTGGAAATTTGTTTTGTCTTGGTTGTAATAGGGATTCCCGATTGGAGGACTCGTGTCCGGTTCCTCCAATTGGAACTCCAACTTATGAACTCTATGTGAAACACGGCGTAGGCCCCATCACGTATAATGAAGTATGGATCCGATACACCAGAAAGGATGGTGTTTTAAAATGGCCCCAATATGGTAGTTTTGACACAGATATATTAGATAATCTAGAGGTTAGACTCTTTAAGAAGAAAGACCGGCCGGCGATGTTTGACTCTTTCCGCCTATGGCGAAAAGAAGCCAAACAGAAAGAAATTAAATTAGCTAAAAAGAATAAAAGAGAAAAGGGTATTTCGATAATGCAAGCTGCTATGCAATATAAAGATGACGAGGAAGAACAAGCGAGTGAGCAGTTGCACAGGCACCGTAAAATGGCAATCGATAAATGCTATCCAGTTTTGTCACCCCTCCAGCAAGATGTACCAAAAGAACTTGAGAAAGACCCTTTAATGTCGCATTTATTGAATTCGCCACCCCCCTATGCGCAGAGTGCTACTGCACCTCCGCAACCTTTAGTTGTGCAACCTCCGGTTGTTGTGCCCCAGGTTCTTCCACAACCGCCAGCTCCTCTTCAGTTGGCTCCTACTGCTACGGCTCAGCCTCCTCAAGGGCCGCTGACTTTGCTACCTGCTCCCCCTGTACTTCTTACGACTTTGCCTACTGCATCGACTACCTCTTCTGATATTCCTACTGTTACTGCATCTGCATCTGCATCTGCATCTGCCTTGCCTCACTCTGCTTTTACTCCTGTTCTTTCGTCGACTTCTCCTTCTGTTCGGCAGAGAATGACTGATACAGTTGCGAGTCTTCTGTATCCTCTTTTTGGGTCAGCAAGTATGACCCCTGCTTCAACACACAAACAGTTGCGTAGTCAAATGCCCGACTCTAGAGAGCGGGAAACATTGAATTATTTGGCACACAAATGGGTTTCAGACCCCACAAGATATGAGCTAGATTCTGTTATGGATGTCTTCCATCAGTGGGAAGCACCAAAGCAGAGATAAGTTTTCGAGAAAATGTGTACTTCTCTTTGTGAGGATTTAGAGGAAAATTATTTGGAGCCCAATCCGCCTGAGTTATGTCGTATACGATTCGAGTTTGCAAAGGGCACAATTGTGGGTTCCGATGTTGAAAAAGCAGTTGCGACATTGTTGTCGTTTAGAAGTGAAGGTGTTTCTCGGTCATTGTTTGAGCCTGATCCCTCTGTTAGGAGGAAAGCGAGACAGTACCCCATGAGAGAGGTTCCTCCGGTATGGAAGGAAGAAGTACCTGCTGGTCCAAATAATAACCCCCCAGCTGTGCCAGCACACTTTCAGCGTGTTTTTGTACATGTTCCATGGAAGCGAGCTGAAGTATTGGCCCTTAAACAGACTTTACCTGACCCCCGTAAAAACCCTGCAGGATATTACAAGGAATTATCACAGACTGCAGACTCATGTGTTATGAATTTGGCAGATATCGACATGTTGTTTGGAAATGTTGTTCCACAGCCTTTATGGGGTTTGATTCGTCATACAGATCATGCGCAGGAGTTAGGTGATACCTGGGCTAATATTTCTGCTGCAGATGGCCGACAAGTTGGTGGTGCTAAACCTGAGCCTGTAGTTGCAGAACTCCCTGGTAAAATCGTTACCTACATGAAGACTTTAATGCCTGCTATGCGAGTGAATTGGGACAAATTGTCTGCATGTAAGCAGAAGAAAGAGGAAACCGTGTCTGATTTCTTCACTAGGTTTGAGGAGACTTTTATCGACCACAGTGGTCAAGATATGAGTACAGAAGGTGGACAACGGTTGTTCGTTGACAAGTTCGTACATAATTTGCTTCCTGAGTTGTGTAAGAAATTGAAAGATTCAGAGAGTTCTTGGGCCGTTTCTTCAGCAGCACAGATATTGGCTACTGCGCAGTATTACGAAAATAGAGACAAGGACGAGAAAGATAGAGTAGAAAAGAAAACTAAAGAGTTAAAAACTAAAGTTCTTTTACAGCAAGCTTATCCGCCTCGTGGTGGCCAGCGCGATTATCAGCAACCTCAGCAATTTCAGAGAAACTCGCAAAGGTTCGAGTTTTCTCAACCACGCTTTCCTGTAGGCCCTAATCAGTGTGCATATTGCAAAGAAGAAGGTCATTTTAAAAGTAGCTGCCCTGCTTTGTTACAGCGTATGAATGGTGTTTCTAACGCACGAGATAGAGGTGCTCCGCAAGCGCCTAGAGGTAGAGGACGTGGAAATTTTCCCCAGAACGCACGTTCTTTTCCAACTCAGAATTCAATGAATAGTTTTGATCAGCAGAATAACGCGTCTGGTAGGACGCCTCAGTACTATGCTGATGACTACTATGCAGAAGATGAGAATATGGAAGGTAATGATCGCTAGGACAGCCATAGACAAAGAGAGGGAGTTGTTTCAGTTCCAGTAGATCAGAGTGGACCTTATGTTGAGGTGATTACATCAGGTGTGTCAGAGCCTTTTCTGTTGGATACTGGTGCTACAAAGAGTTCTATTATACACTCTAAACTCCCTGGCGCACCTTTGTCTGGCAAAATGAATGTTTCAGTAGGTTTTTCTGGCGCCCCGGTTAGGAACCCGATTTCTAGTCCTATGTCCCTTTCTGTTGGACCTTATGAATTAGAAGCACCCCTTATTTTGACAACGGGTTGTGGTGAGAACTTGTTAGGATTGGATCTGTTAAAAAGATTGTATGCAACTTTGTATTGTTCTCCTTCAGGAGTACAACTTGCACTGGGTAAGAAAGTGGTCTCCCCAATGTATTTGTCGAAGGCTAAACTTCCGACAGAATTGTCGCTTCTTCCCGATATTCTTTGGGCTACTGGTCCTAATGATGTGGGTCTTTTGGAAATACCGCCATATGTTGTGACATTAAAAGCGAATGTTAAAATGCCATGCATTCCCCAATACAAAATCTCTAGTGAAGGTGAAAAAGCACTGCTAGTGATCATTTATGATTTGATTGAAAAAGATGTAATTGAAGAGACAAGAGGCAACGTTTGCAATAGTCCGGTTTTGCCTGTTTTGAAACGCACTGACCCTTCCCAGCCACCTGTTTACAGATTTGTAATTGATCTTAGAGAGGTGAATAAAATAGTTGTGCCACAGTTTCCAGTTGTCCCTGATATCACTGCCTTATTAACGATGATTCCAGCTTCCGCCACTTGGTTCTCAGTGATTGACCTGAAAAATGCCTTTTTCAGCATCCCAATTGCGGAGGAGAGTAGGGATAGTTTCGGCTTCTGTTTAGGAGGACGAAGTTTCCGCTTCAAACGCGCTCCCCAAGGCTATTGTGAGAGTCCATCTATATGTAGTCAGGATTTAAAAACACAGCTTGATACAATTGTTTTGCCTGATGGCGCTACCCTTATTCAGTATGTTGACGATTTACTATTCGCTGCAGATACTGAGAAAATTTGCATAGAAGCAACGTTGTCATTGTTGCGTCATTTGTCTGATTTACATCACAAAGTGTCCCTTTCAAAGTTACAATATTGTCGACAAGAAGTGATCTACTTAGGTCATCTCTTGTCGAAGGAGGGAAGGAAACTGACCCCAGAAAGAATTCAGGCAATTGCAAAATTGAGTGTGCCAAGAACACAGAGAGAAGTGCGCGCTTTCTTGGGCATTACATCCTATTGCAGACAATGGATACCGAATTTTTCTTTACTGGCCAAACCCTTGGTGGCATTGACCTGTAAAGATACACGGAATCCCCTTCCATGGTCTGAGGATTGTCAGAAAAGTTTTTCCGAATTGCGTGATGCATTGTGTTCGGCTCCTGTGTTGGGTACCCCCGACTACAGTAAGCCTTTTACACTGTATGTCCATGAGAAAGAAGGTTGTGCATTGTCAGTACTGACACAGTCTTTTGGGGACAAGCAACGTCCATGCGCGTATTTTTCGTCGACTTTGGATCCGGTAGCTAGAGCGTTGCCGAGTTGTTTGAGAACCACAGCGGCAGCAGCTGTTTCTATTCGGCAGTCTGCTGGGTTAGTGATGAATAATATGTTGATTGTAATGGTTCCACATGCAGTGGACAATTTGTTAAACAGGACCAAGACACAGCACTTAACTAGTGCTCGATTGTCAGGTTATGAGTTGACACTTTTAGCGAGTCATGTACACATAAAGAGATGCAACACGTTGAATCCAGCTACGTTGTTGCCGATTGTAGCAGAGACAGATGCTTCTGAACAGCATGATTGTTTTCTCAGAACAGAAGAAGAAACGAAAGGGAGAATAGATCTTCAGGACACTCCTCTTGTGAAGTGTGATGGTACCTTATGGGTGGATGGTTCATGCTTCAAGCTTCCAAATGGCGATACGACTGCAGCATATGCAGTTACGACTTTGCATACGATTGTTGAAGCTGCACGTATCCCACATAATTCAGCCCAAGCAGCAGAGTTGATTGCACTTACAAGAGCGTGTGTGTTGTCAAAAGGAATGAAAGTGACTATATTTCATTTGGTGTGGCCCACAGTTTTGGACGATTGTGGAAAGAACGTGGATTTCTGACTTCGCATGGAGCTAAGATACAGCATGGTCAGTTGGTGAATGAACTTCTCGAGTCACTTACTTTGCCGTTGCAAGTTGCGATTGTGAAATGCAGTGCGCACAAAAAGGTTACTGATGATGTTGGTCGTGGAAATGCATTTACTGACGAAGTCGCAAAAGAAACAGCAAGGGATGTGATGAGTTGAATGTATGTTGCAGGCCCTGCAAGATGGGTTGGTGATGTTGGAATGTGTGAAGACACGATAGAGAGTGTGAAGTCTATTCAAGCTGAAGCTACAGAGAAAGAGTTGAATGTGTGGAAAGAGAGTACGGGTAAAATGGATGCGAATGGTTGTTGGGTTGAATTGTCAGAACATCAGCGATGGTTGTTACCAGATGCATATGTGCTTGCAGTGGTTACAATGGCCCATGGAATGGCTCATATCAGTGTGAAAGGGATTTGTAAGTTGTTGGCTCCAGTATGACAAAATGCTAGAATTCCTAAGTGTGCAGAAAATGTGGTCAAGAATTGCATGGTGTGCTTGAAATACAATCCTGGTAGGGGAACCCCAACTCCAGCTGGTCATTTTGCGCCTCCAACGTATCCGTTCGAGGTTTTGCAGCTAGATTTCATCCACATGGAAAGGTGCAACAATTTGAAATACGTACTCATTGTTGTTTGTGCCTTTTCAAGATGGGTAGAAGCATATCCCCTAAAGGACAACACTGCCATGTCCACAGCTAAAGCCCTTGTCAAAGAGTTCTTCCCTAGGTTTGGAATGCCGAGAATGGTCTGGAGTGACAATGGAAGTGAATTTGTGGGTTGAGTGATGAAGAAAGTATGTGAAGGGCTAGGTATCCAGCAAAAATTCCACGCTGCAAATCACCCCCAATCAGCTGGACTAGTAGAGTGCTATAATGGCATGCTAAAACTAAAATTGGCCAAAATCCAAGCGAGCTCTGGCCTTAAATGGCCTGACGCTCTGCCTTTGGCACTCTTATCAACCAGAATGACTGTGCATTCGCGAGTGGGACTTAGTCCCTATGAAATTGTGTTCGGCCGTCCGGCCAACATATGGGGAGTGCCTAGGCCGACAAAATTCAGTGAGATCGAACACCCTGTACTGCTTGATTATTTGTATGAATTGACGGCTAAATTGCGTGTTTTACACCAACAGGTTCACGATACTCTGCCTCAGGCCTCTGAAGCTCCAGGACATCCTATTACTCCTGGATCCTGGGTGCTGGTCAAGAATTTTCAGCGGACAAAGAATGACCAGCCCCGTTGGACCGGCCCCCACCTAGTTCTTCTCTCAACGAGATCAGCCGTTCGAGTGGAAGGAAAGAAAAACTGGATCCACGGCGTACACTGCAAGAGGGTTCCTTTGCCTCTGCCGTATGACCGGTGGGTCCAGGAGGGTATTGCTGACTCCGAGACTGAGACTGTGCCCCGTTTTCTGCCTTTCAGCGATGCACGTGTAAAAGGAACAATTTCTGAAGGTGAAAGTGACAATATTTTTCAAGAGGCTGTGCCACCGTCAATCCGATTGGACACTACAGAGCCTAAACCCTTGTTCCAAGACCAGACATTACCTGGAAAAAGACGTTATAACCTGAGGCCGAGAACTATGGACAAATAAAAAGATTTCTTTTTGATTTCTTTTTTTCCCTTTACCATTTAAAAAAAAAAAAAAAGTGCAGCTCTCTCATCTGAGAAACTTTTTTTATTTTTGTTTTTCGAACCACCATCCGAGTTCAGCTGTAGGGTCGCGGTTGCCGAAGTGTTTGGAGTGCAGCCGAAGGCGTTAGGTCGACGGTTCTGGTTGGTCTAAGGGAGTTGCCCTGGACTGACAGAAGCATTCCTTAGCATAGAACACCCTACCATCGCGAGCAGCAATTAGAGAGGATGGAGTTTTTCGAGATGGAGAGACCTGCCATAGAGATGAACTTTAAAGCTAAAATATGTAGAATGATGACCAAGAAAAGCTTTTTGATATTGTGCATTTTTATGTTGTTCTGTATAATGATGTTTTTAATAGGATATGTTTTATTCTCTTTTCGAGTGACATTTGCACCCACTACACAGCCCATATCTCCTCCTTCTACTGTTTCCTCACATTCTTTTCACCCTTTTCCTGAACATGAGTCCATTAGGAGATTAGAGTTTATTAATAACTCCTTCGTTCAGCTTTTGCACCAACACCAATTAGTAGTGAACACAACTAACTGTTGGGTGTGTGGTCTTATGCCTCACACTACTGATAAAGGTATCCCTTACCTGGTCCTGCCTTTCAGCCATAATGGTTCTGTGTGGGCATACAGTACGATGTTCATTTATGCACATGAAGTCCACCCCCTACGTTCTGTAAAAGATAATCCAAAGAATAGTGCTCTAGTTAAGGGTATAGTAGATATGATTAGGGAAGATACTTCCTATGAGACTATCCCGAGAGATGAGACACTAGCATATATTGGATGGAACATGACCGGATATGGAGTTACTCTGAGTGAAAAACAGCGAGCTAAGAGATCCTCCCCGATTTGGATTGTACCCCATCAGGGTCACCTATGTCTGCAAGGTAATGGCAAGAATCCCAGAGCTCAGTTAGGGAAGAGCATCTGCACTGAGACATATGTTTTTGCGTCTCAGACTTCCCCTTCGTTCTTAGCAGCTAGGGGTACCTATTTCATCTGCCATGATAGAGCCTATACATGGTTGCCCCCTGACTTTTAGGGCACATGTTTTGTTCCGTTCCTGTTGCCTCCCACCTACACAGCTGCGGCAGATTACCATAAGACAAGGATAGTTAGAGGTGTCTTCAGTAAAGAAGACACTGCAGGACAAGAATTTGGAGACTTCTCTAAGGGGTTTCTGCCGTTTTGGGGACCCATGGTTAACAGCAGGAACATAAGGCAATTGACGAGGGTGGTTGAATCCACCGTAGTTGAAACTGCCGGTGCCCTTAGTAACTTGACTGCTGAGCTCCAGTCGGATCGCCTTATGACTCTTCAGAACAGGGTCGCGTTAGACGTCATGCTTGCAGACCGAGGTGGGGTATGTAAAGTGATCCAATCGAGTTGCTGTGTTTCCATTCCAGATAACGCTCCAACAGTGTACCAGGCCATCTCCAAACTACATAAGATCTCTGAATCCATTCATGTGGATAAAGGAGATTGGTCGTTGATAGGGTGGTTCTGGGAACTGTTATCAGCCTTTGGATGGAAGATTCTGATGGTCATTGGGATGATCTTAGCCATCCTTTTCCTGTTCTGTCTGTGCGTACAGTGTGCTCCTACTATATGTGGCCTCTGTGCTACATCGTGTGTAAGGAAACCTGTATCAAGGGACGAGCTAAGCAATAGGATGATGCTACAGCAACATCTCAATGAATTTGTGAATATAGACCTGGACTCAGATTAGCGTGAGTATAGGTTATTGCCTATGTAAGGACAAAAGGAGGGTCTGTGGTACTGAAAATTCTGGACCCGTGTTATAAACATCGTTGTATCATGACGATTTTGATATCAGCAGACCGAGAATGGCTAGTATACTATGCACAAGCATTTTCGTCATATTCGAGTGACGACTTCACCCTGAAACCAGAGGTTCCGTCCTGAACCCTCGGGTTCCATTTTGTATACAGCAGCCATTTTGTGGTTGCCCTCACATAGGCCGGTGACTAAGGCCAAAAACGAGTCTGAAGGACACGCACACCTTTGCTGACTTCTGCACGACCTGGGCAAGCTGACTCCACTGCCCGGGGCCAAACCTGTTCGGTCAGTTCCTTTCCCAGTGGCCGATCAAGATTAGTATCAAAGCACAACATGCCATAAACCTTTCATCGCACACAAACCACGCCTAATCTTACACACACCTGTCTCTGTTCCTTACTTTATGACCTGCTTTACGAGGAGGAGGTGCCCGAATTTATTAGGGGTCCGTCGATATCTGATGAAAATGTTGGGCCTTGCCGGGTGATTTACTGTGGGTTGGACAAACTGAAAATAAGCTTGTCATCATGATGCTGCTTTTTCATTGTAGTGAAAATATGTGAATGGTCAACTGTAAAAGCAGGAATGTTTGCCTGAAGCATAATATTCTGTATAAAAAGAGAAGGCTGGCTTTGTAAGTTTGAGCAGTCTCCTGAGAATATACACTGTGTTGTACTTCTAGGACACCTGTTACGGCTGCAGCCAATAAACTCGATATTTGACTTCACCTAGAAGACTCTGTGTTTCTGTAGTCTGAAACAGGAAGGACCCGGAGTCTAAGGGTGTGTTCCCTGGCACCACTGGGTTCTTGAAAACCCAGTATTTCAATACCAGAGGGAACAGGGACAGCAGTTTTGAACCACTGCCTGTCTCAGAGTTGGAAGGGGCACCAGCGACGGGTGGTCAGACAGCGGAGCTGCACGGGCAGAGAGGGCTGGGTCCATGACCAGGTGGTCAGAGATCCTGCTTATTACAGCCCTGACTTATTAGCATGCACATTAGATCGGCATCAGAAACATCTTCGTCTACTGGAAAACTTATTCTGATTAATCTTGTTGTCTCTACCCTTGTTACAACTGCACACCATTGCAAAATCAGAATGATTCTCCTCAATAAGAACTCTTCACGACTTAGTGGATCCCTCAATTTCTTTGCCATTCTCAACAACTTCGCTAAGCTTGGGATTCTTATGTCGAAGCAGTTGTTCCTGGATCTGTTTTTTTGTCCAGTGCATATGATTTGATCCCTGATCTACTGGTTCAACAGGGTACCAAAATCACAGATAGAAGCTAATACGCAAGGCCACCACACAACCCTCAATAACCTGACAAGCAGATCGATGACGAGAATAAAAATTCAATCTCTCCATGACGACATTAGGTACCTTACAAAAATGTTACTTAACTCTGTCAAAGGCCTCACAAAAATTGTTGTATTCTTCAACACCTGCAGGAGGTTGAATGGCCGTTAAATGCTCAAAGATTTCTTGAGCCTCTGTACCTATTGCATTTAACAAAGTCCTTTCTTCGTAGCTGCCTAAAATGTATTGCCATCTATTGCAATAATAACGTTGTTAAACAACTCCAACCACTTCTTCCACTTCATGGGTTGAGCACCTGGACTTTGTAAAAGTTCTGGTGTTGGATTGCAATATTGCTGCATGGTGGCTGATATGAATGAAATCTATTATTTATAATAGTCACACTGTTACCAGGATGACTAGATCATTCTGTCCAAAATGCACCAAAAACGAATGCCTGCTTACCGATCGCTCAGGTGTAGAGCCTACAATAAAGTCACCAAAACGCAGAAAATAGGTGCTGACAGGAGCACCCCTTCCCGTAAATGATAGCAAATGTGGCAAACAAGCAGCAGCGGCAGTGTGTGCACCACTTAACAAAAAACAAAATGCTCGCATGTAAAGGAAACTGCGCCGTGTGGCAACGTGCATCTAAAGGCCTGCACCCCTGATGTGCACACAAGTTCAATTGGGGTAAGAGTAGCCTGACCTGGATCACTGCACAGAAGAAATCTGGGTACGTAAAGGCGGTCCAAAGGTGGTATGCAAAGGCGGTACGAGCGAGGCAAAAGCAGAAAACGGGCACAGTGATATTGTCACTTTTTTTTCAGCGGCGGCTAATTGTATTTGTATTTGTGAAGTGCAATATTCATCCCAAGGGACCTCACTGTGCTAGGATAAACGAAGAACCGGTTTAGAGAGAGGGTATGGTATGTGATAAAAGACAGCGATTCGGAAAACACTAAGAGGCATATTATCAAGAACTGCGATAAAATTATCCCCATAGCAGCCCAGGTTAACACCAGAACCTGGGCTGCTATGGTAATTCACAAGGACATATTATCAAGCCCATTATTGCCGTTTTAGCGGCAGTTTCCTGCCGTTAAAGTGGCGATAATGTTATCGTCTTTCTTGATAATATGCCCCTATGGGGCATATGTATGAAAAACCCTGCTTGCGATTCTCAGATGGCGATTTTTTGAGAATCGCTATTTGAGAATGGCAAAAAGTGATGTATGTAAAAATCGCACATTTTTTGCGATTTCTTAGTAGTCCATAATTGCGATTAGCAAATTGCAAAATCGCAATTAAGGAATACTTTTCCATTCATTTCTATGGGCCAGGAGGCCCATAGGAATGAATGAGAAGTCATTCTCAATTTGCGATTCGCAATTTGAGAACCGCAAATTGAGAATAATTTAAAGAGTGCAAGGGTGGCATAAGGACACACTGATGCACCCCTGAAGTGAACATGTGTGCGCATATGGGGCACATACATTCCCTAAGGGCATGTATGTGCGCCACATGGCACCTTCACAAATGCCAAAAAGTGCTTTTATGAAAGAAATCACAAATTACAACCAACTTGAAGTTGGTGGTAATTTGCGATTTCTTAACGTGAAACCACAAATCTTGAGTGCTTCTTGCATACCATTTAAGGAATCGCATTTTGCGATTCCTTAAATGCTTACGCAAGGTTAAGGAATCGCAAATTTTGCGGTTCCTTAATTTTGCGATTCCTTAATTTTGCGATGCGATTTTCCTCATACATCCCGTTTTCCGAATTTTTAGTCGCAAATGCTGCGGGGTTTTTGTGATTCGCAGCGTTTGCGACTAAAAATTCTGTTGATACATATGCCCCTATGTCTTCAGCTTCTTTCGAAAACACGCGTAATCCTTAGTAAGACGAAGATCTAGCGGGAGGTTGATCCAGTAGGTAGCTGCCAGATAGGTAAAGGAGAGAACCCCCGCTCTAACTCTTTTGATGTGAAGGGTTTTGGCTATAGAGTGACTGCCTGACCTGAGATCGCGAGAGGGGACATAGAATTCCACTTTGTCCTGCAGTATTCTAGGGTCAAGTTTATACAGTGCTCTGTACGTATAGCACAAGAGCTCAAATTTAGTTCTATGTCTAATGGGCAGCCAGTGCAGTTCGATCAGGCAGGCCAAGGCCTAACTGTACATGGTTTTGTTGCAAACCAGCTTGGCTGCAGCATTCTGAACAACCTGTAAACGGGGAAAAAGATAGTCGGGCATGGCAACATAAAGCACATTCCCGTAATCTAGGTTGCTGGTCAATAGGGCCTGGGTGATGATTTTCCTCCAGTTTAGAGGGATCCACATGAAAAGTCTCCGAAGTAATTTTAGCGTGGTAAAACATTTACCAGTAGAGAGTTCGTTCTTGGTCCTGCATATTTAGTGCATTATCTATCAGGATTCCCAGGTTTTTCACCCCACGTTTAGGCACGGGGCAGTGCTCAGTGGCTGGGGCCAGCAAGTAGTGTCCGAGAATGTGCGTTGACAAAGAGCAGTATTTCAGATTTGTCGGCATTTCGTTTCAGGCAGTGGGCTGACATTCAATCCGCGGTTTCTGAGAAGCAGTGGCTCAGATTGCTTTTGGTGGTCTCGTAATTCTCCTCAAACGCAATCAACAGCTGGGTGTCATCAGCATAAGACCAGATGCTGAAACCCCCTTTACTACCAATTGTAGCCAGTGGAGAGACACACGCATTGAATAGGGTTGGGCTGAGGGAGGCTCTCTGCGGAACACCGCGTTCGATGATTTTGGGATTGGAGGAAAAGAAGCCCATTTGTACTGATTAAGATCTATTCAGCAGGAAGGAGTGGAACCATTGGAGGGTTTTAGAGTGAAGCCCTTTAATGTATAAGGTTCTTAGCAGTACTTCATGTGAAACGGTGTCGAAAGCCGCCAACAGGTACAAAAGGATCAAGGCGGCAGGTGTACCCTGGTCGAGCAGAAGTCTGATGTTATCAAGTACAGCCTCTAATACTAATGACTAATGGCAGGTAACCAACTGCCAGCGAGCTCACATTCTAACATGTATTGTGATGGCACAGGCTGGCACGAGAAACAGCTTGTGCAAAACGCGTATCACAAGATAAAATACAGAAGAACAAAATACTATATAACCTATGCATGGTATACAAATAAACTAGGAAATGTATCAATAAAGTTGTGCGTCAGTAGCTTCATATTATGGCACACAGATATTTTGCTCTTCAGTTTTGGATTATTGGCTGTCTGCATTTAACTCATTAAAGGTGTGTCTGCAAAGAATAATGACTACGGTTTTAATGCATATCACATAAATATTTTCGCCACTCATGAAAATGTAATGTTTTTTTTAATGTTCATAATCTGTAGCTGCCAGATTATCAGATTGTTGATGTGTGACATTTCCATGGTTTCAGTTTCTTCTGGAGTGACATTCATCGACCAAATATGTGACACTTGGATTCACACTTTCTTCCAAATAAATCCAGCAATGAAGTCCATGGAAAGAACCCTTTTGAGCAATGAGAAGCGCTAAAAAACTATTGAAACTACTGCAAAGTACCTGAAATGGAAGGTCTCTAACATACTGCCCCTTTGTAAACTGATCATACTGTAAAACAATTGTGCAACCATAGTATTCAATAATAAAGAAGCCTCTCAGAAGCAGTACTGCTGGATTATGTCTATGGACACATGCCAAACACACACGCAGTGAAATACAAAAAACTCTAGGCGTGTTCGTGACCGCCGCCCTCACTACCAGAACGACAACCCGAGAAGCTGCTGGACTGGCTACTTGCCACACTGGGCAGTCTTTCAAATGCTGCAGCCAGCTGCCACGTCTGCACTGATCAAGAGCTCTTTGACCATTCTCTGACATAATTTGCTGCTGCTTAGAGTGCTGGCATGCTGCGTTGCTGCACGTGAAATGCTCTCGACGACAGGCTTATGCTGCATTCCTTTGTTATTTTTCCGGTAGCCAGGAGCTGAAGTCCCAGTCACCTGTCGTTCGACTCAGGGTTGCTGCAGTGGCTGGACTGGTTCGACTTTTAAATACTTTTTTGTGCGAACCTGGACTGCACAGTGTGTGCCCCCAGAATCCACAACAAACACCTAACTGGAGCAGGTGAGAAGTTTACTTCTCATCAACTGCCGACAGATGGGCCCAGGCAGCATTGTCTCTGGCAAAGTACCTTGGGGCTAAGAAGGTGGGGGCATTTCCCACCAGCAGGATTAGAGACACAGGCAAAAGCCTGGCTGCTAGGCCCGGAAAAACAACACCTTGCAATCGGCTGTGAGGGTGTTGGGTATTTGACAGAAAGGTACCAGTTCTCTACTTAGGGGCTCATGACTGGTGATGGGCATGGAAAGGAAAAACACACAAAGCTGCCACCTGCCACCTCTATATCTTCCTGTAATCTCCTGCATATGGTTACCAGTGGGGTGGCACCTGTCACCGGAAAACAACAAGGCAAGGTGCTACCCATCAACCGCCACTTTACAGCAACGGCCTGTGCAGGTAAGAGCGGTGGGGCCCGGTGGGGGGATTTCGACAGACGACGGGGGGAAATTATTTATTTATTTTCCCCTCTCGTTAACTGTCAAATTCCCACCCAACCCGGCCCACCGCTCTCCCCTGTACGGGCAGTTGCTGCATGTTAGGCCTAGTTTGGCCCTGCGTATGATGGCGATAGTACACCACGCAGCTGCCGCACAAACATTCAGCAGGATGGGGAGCTCCAACCACCAGTTGAGGGTCAGCGGCAGCGGAATGAGAAGGGGCTGAACACCTATATCTCACAGGATTCCTACGGATGGGGAGGAAGTCTTGTGTGTTAATGAAATGTGTTCACCATCTTGGCCCTTCTTCACCACGCCCACAGACGAGATGACTAATTTAAGGAGCACCAGTATCATTAATTAATTGTGGGTTTCTAAAGCGCTAGAATCGACTCCCGAAGGAGTATCTCTGCGCTGTAGACCGCTGGGGAACCCGTCCTGGCTTTCCCTGTCGGATGGTCCCTACTGGGTATCTCCAAGGTGAAACCAGGCATCCCCGGCGTATGTAGGGGGCCGTTGTGGAGATGAGGCAAGCTAATGCCCAGAGTTGCCGAGTGTGATCCCTGGTTAGAGTAGGCACCGAGGCGAGAATTATCGAGTCCGCTGACCCTGGTCCACGACCCTGCCGCGTTGGGGATTGAACCCTGGTCCCAGGCCGTCCTCTGCTTCCGGGTCTGCCGCCTCTAACCAGTGAGCCACACCACTCCACTGTATGGAGGAGACCAGGATCAGAGAGACAGGAACAAGATAGAATAGGCAAACAAGGGTATCAGGAGGAATGGTAAGACTAAGATGAGGCAGGTGAGGCAGGAGGACTAGGAGGGCTATGGAAACCAATGCCATTGGGACCAGCACACGAAGACTAGTTTCAGGAGGACCAGACAAAGGAGTACAAGAACTAAGACCTAGATAGACCAGGAGGACCAGTAGCAAAATGATTAGGAGTGGGAAAACCAGGGAGACTGGGTAAAGCAGGAAAGCAGGAAAGCAGAACCAGGAGGACCAGGGGACTAGAATTCGGATTAGGGTGAGGAAAAGGGCCAGGATTGGCAGCCTGTGAAGTAGGAGGACAAGGATCTAGAGAAGAATGGGTAGGAGTACCTGGGAGTTATGACCAGAAGGACCAGGACTGGAAAAGACCAAGAAGAACTAAGGCTAGCATGCCGCAGTCCGTCCCAGGGCGCTCGCCTTAGAACCTTGCCCACCGTGACATTCTAAATGATGTCACAGCGGCGCATTCCACGGCGATCGTGGAGGGCTGTGAAACAGTGGCAAAATATGCATTCCCCCCTGAAATGGAAGATACCACACATCCCCCTTCCCTGCACAAAACAAGAAAAGACCATACATGAAAGAAACATTTGAACATGTGATAACTTCTACTTGGTAACATACTGCTCCAGGTGTTTGGGCCGACAACCCACCCTGTGGCTAGTTCTGCGGGTAAGATAGGATTCCCCTGGGCCCCACCTCATAGGCGGGTTGCCCCTTGTCTGAGGATTGACTACACTTCTATCCTCAATATCTTTGTCCACTTCGGGGAAGTGACATTTTACTACTCTCCCTAAATTCCAGATCTTCCCTTCTTGGGTTTTTACAGCATTTTTAAACAGTTTGACTATTCTTGTGGGTTTTGTAAACTCAGGCCAGCTCGCCCTACCAGTTGGTGCTCTGATTTTTACTGCGTTTCCTACTTGGAACCCTACAAATTTTACAAAGTGAAGTTTGGCAAACCTGTCTTTCCTGTCCAACATGGCTCTGTGCTCCCTGTCTAACCTTTGTGGTTCTTTAGAGTGTCCCATCCACCCTTTGTGCCATCCCATCCACCCCGGTGAAAGTTTTGTGCTGGGTTTTCTTTTCTCGGAGTAGTTCAAATGGAGTGGCCCCCGTTGTCTGGTGAGGAGTCAGACGGTAAGCTTCTATGCACTTCACTATTTCTTCATTCCAATTCAGACCGTTAGTTCTTGCCAGCTGGATGCTCTCTTTAAGGGTCTTGTTGAACCGCTCGACCATCCCGTTGGCCTCCGGATGGTACAGAGCGCAGCGTTTGTGTTCAATTCCATTAACTTCAAGAAAGTCCTTAATTTCTTTTGAACAGAGTTGTACCCCATTGTCTGTCAACAGGCTGCTGGGTAGACCTTCCCTGATGAATAGTTCCTGTAGGAACTCAATAACCACTTTCGTGGTGATCTAGCACACGATCTTCACCTCTGGCCATCTCGAATGTAGGTCCAAGAGTACCAAGACATATGGGGTGCGGATTTCACCCGTCAGCGGGCCAACTATGTCCAGTGCCACTTCTTCCCAGGGCCCCAACGGGAGTGGTCTGCATTGCATGGGAGGCGTGTGTTGCTTCAACACTTTGTCGCTGACTGTGCATGGTATGCAGTCTCTTACTTTCCTCTCGATCTCATTGTCCATGCTGGGCCACCAATAGTCTCCACGCATCCTCTGTTTTGTTTTGGTGATACCCAGGTGTCCTTCATGGGCCAGATCTATTAGGTACTCCCTCAGGGTTTTGGGCGGTATCAGTCTTGTGCCACGGAACAGGCATTCGTCAATGACAGACAATTCATTCCTGATCATCCAGAATGGGCGTAGAGTTATGTCCTGTTTGTCTTTGTGCTTCCAATTGTCGTTTACCCTCGCATACACTTACATCAACTGGTCATCTGTTCTAAGGGCCTCTTTCCACCTCTCTTCTCCAATGGCCCCTTGAGTAATTACGCACACCTTTTCTTCTTGTGTCTCATCCTTATCTCCTTCGTACTCTTCGCCTGCTGCTTCTTCCTTCGTTTCCCCCACAAGGCGTGAGAGGCAGCCTGCTGCAAGATTTCTTGTCCCAGGTACGTATTCAAAGTTGAACGTATATTCCTGTAGATTTACGACCCACCGTCTGATCCTACTGGAGATCGCGTCGAGCCCTTTTTTGTTTAATATCTCAACCAGGGGTTTGTGGTCGGTTCTCAGGTTGAACTTTGTTCCCCAGATGAAATCTCTGAACTTGTTCATGGCCCAGTGTACCGACAAAGCCTCCTTCTCTATTACCGAGTAATTGGCTTCAGACTTCCTGAGGGATCTCTATGCGAAGGCTATGGTTTCCTCGCCACTCTCTCCCACTTGTGTGAGGACTGCGCCGAGTCCTTTGGAACTCGCGTCTGTTGTCACCACCGTTTACCTGTCCTGTACGAACGCTTTGAGGCTTGGGGCTTCTGTTAGTGCTTTCCTCACGTCTTCGAATTCCTTTTGGCACTCTTCATCCCAGTTGAACACCATGTCCTTCTTGAGCAATTGACGTATGGCATAGGCCCTCCCTGCGAAGTTCTGCACAAACTTGCTGTAGAACTCCAGCATTCCCATAAAAGATTTTATTTCTTCCTTGTTCTTTGGCAGGACCAAACTGATTATGGTGTTTTGGAGTTCTGCTTTGGGCCGAATGCCACCCGGCGTTACCTTGTGACCCAAGAAGTCTAATTCTTTACATCCAATCTTACATTTTTCCCTCTTCACTGTGAGGCCCTGCTCCCTGAATCTCGCCAGCACTTGTCTCAATCTTGTATCGTGTTGCCCGTCGTCCACACCAAAGACCAACACATCATCTTGATAGCACAACACACCTGTAATGCCTCTAAGAATGCTGCCCATAAGTCTTTGGAACACCGCTGCGGCTGAGACAAGACCGAACGGCATTCTCTTAAATTTGAAGGCTCCCATTGGTGTAACAAACGCCGTGAATTCCTGAAAATCTTCATGCAGCCTGATTTGGAAATAGGCCGACGTTAAGTCTAATGCCGAGAATACTTTCGCTCCTTCCAACAAGCTCATCATTTGCGTGATGTTGGGCAGCGGGAACTTGTCGACTACCACCTCCTTGTTTAGAGCCCTGAGGTGAATGCATAAACGGACTGACCCATCTTTCTTCCTCGCTGCGACGATCGGTGCCAACCACTCTGTTGCCTCCATCGGTTCTATTACTCCTAGATGCACAGTTTCGCTAGTTCTGCTCCGACTGCCTCTTGGATAGCTATGGGGAGGTTTCTTTAGCTACAACAGGTACCGCGTGCTCCTTCAATTTTATTTTGTGTGAGTAGTTTTTTAGGCACCCTAGTTCCCCGCTGAACACTTCCTTGAACTCTTCTTCAATTCTTCCCCGATCCTCACCCACCTCTTGCACCAAAATCTGTGGGGTTTTGTTGGGGTTGAGGAATACACCTAGTTCTTTTTGTGCTTGCCAGCCCAGTATGTTGTCCCCCTCTAAGGACACATAGATCTTGGAGACTGTCAATCTGTCCTTGTAGCCTACAGTGCCCCAGAAGTACCCTTTCATGTTGATAGGTTGACCACCATAGCCCCCTGGCCTGACATCCATTTTGCTCAATTTGAGTTTCCCTTTGACAACCCTTTCAAATTCCTTGGCATTAATGATTGTTATCTTTGAGCAAGAGTCAAACATGGCCTCTAACCCTGTCTCTTCAACTTTTATCATGTCTTTACGATCGCTGACCTGTCCACTCTGCACCTGCAAGACGATTTCATCACACACCAGTGCAGTACTATCCTTCCCTTGTTTCTTGTATCCCTAACCACTCCTGCAGAAATGTCTAAAATTACCCTTCCTGCCACATTTACTGCAAGTGTATTTCAATGCAGGACAATCCTTGTCGCTCGCCATATGTCCTTGCTTGCCACACCTATAGCAGTTGCCCTTGAAACTCCATCTACCTTTGCTCTCCTTCTGTTCTTTCTGCACACTTTTCTGCTCTTTAACAGCCAACACACCTTCCTCTTCTGCCACCACTTCACTCACTTTAACTTTGCTCTCGCTGACTTTGCTTTCGTTTTCTTGTTTGATTTCACTAACACACTGCATCATGTGCTCTACCTGCTTAGCCACAATGAGCACCTCTCTTAGTGGTGGATCATCTTTCAACCACAACTCCTCACGCACACGCTCGGTCCTGCATGTTAACACAAACTGATCTCTGATTCTTTCTTCACATGTACCTCCAAACTTGCACGTGGCAGCTAGTTTCCTTAAATCTGAGACGAAATCTTCAATCGATTCTCCCTCTTTCTGCCCTCTTTTCCCAAAATGATACCGTTCCATAATAGTTCTTGTTTTGGGAAGATAGTGTAAATCTAGTTTTTTTATACTAATTTCGAATTCATTCAATCCCCTCCCCTCATGTACGCTCAACTCTGGGAGATGTTCTAGCACTTCTTCTCCTTCCGCCCCCATGTAGTATGACAACAACGCTACTTTCCTTTCCAGGCCTAGGTTGGGTCCACACACAACTTCATAGTTAAGGAAGACCTTCTTCCATTTGTTCCACTTAATAGTGGGTTCCCCTGGACTAGGTAAGAAAAAAGGTGGGGGCGTTACATTCTGCATGTTTCCCAACCAGGTTTGTGTTTCTGTCACAATCACAGTTCACAATATGACACTGCACCTTGAAATGTACAATTTCTATAGGAAGACACTCTATTTTGAATTTGCTAGGAGGTCAGGGCCTTATGAAGCCTGGTTCCCTTTTCCCTCATGAAAATAGCTATTAATCATGTGGCATTCAAAGCGAGGGGCGTTACACTCAGAACAACATTATGATGGAAAATGCGGTATAACACTGTATACTGTGTGTAAACTATCACACTCTAACAATTACAGTAAGAGGAGGGGAGAAAGATAATGAATCCTTTCGTTCTTCCACAAGGGGAGCAGAGCACCCAATGAAGTTCAGTTTCTGGAATCTTTGTCGTCTTTGCCAAACGAAAGCAATGACACCACACAGGTACTTTCTTGGAGTCTTTCGCACGTGAATCCCCATCCGTCATTCCTTTTACTATCTCCGAAATTAAGTGCCAGACGTGTGTCCTTGTTGCGGTTAGCCTTAGCACAATGGCCAGTGTCAAACAGAGTTCAGTAAGGCCCTTTTTTCCACTCACAACTTCCACCCAAACCTGCTGTTAGTCAACGTTATCTCCTTTGCTGGCTACCACATTATATTTTCTCAAGACCGTTGCGATACTCTCAGTCCCTCACCAGCATGCTGACTAAAAGTTTAACTCCTCCGTCAGATGACATTTTCTTCTTCCTCCGCAGCGCATTCCGTAGGAGACTGTCTTACTTAGTACTCAAAAACACCCAGCTAGCCGTGATAGTGATCCTTTCTCACAGCGATCATACGCTCATTTCTACGAAAAGTAGATGTGTGCTGACACTTGCCTGTAGTGCTCCCGACGTCTGTCAAAGCCTCTCTTTAGCCACACGCGATCACACACTCTTTATTTCGCAAATTGTTTGTGCGTTGACACTTGCCTGGAGTGCACCCGACGTCCGTCTCAACCTCCGTTCAGCCACACGCAGACTTTTCATTTAGGTGCTGGTGCTTCCCTCCGTTCAAAATGCACGAAGATGGCACCAATTACCTTTCCGTTCTTCTCTTTCCTGCATGTCTGGAGTTGTAAATGCTTTGCGTGTTGGGGTCAGTTCTGCTTCCACATCCCGTTTGTCCTCGTCGCCAGTGCAACATTTAGAGGAAGGAGGCCCACACAGTATAAGATATAAACTGTGGAGTTTATTAGTGAAGATAAACAGCAGATATAACCGACCCCAGCCACAGCTGCCTCCTCGGCTCGCCAGCCGTAGTCCGTCCCAGGGCGCTCGCCTTAGAACCTTGCCCGCCGTGACATTCTAAATGATGTCACAGCGGCGCATTCCACGGCGATCGGGGAGGGCTATGAAACAGTGGCAAAATATGCATTCCCCCCTGAAATGGAAGATACCACAGCTAGGATGGTCAATGATGGGCCAAGACAATTTGTTGCAGAACCATGAGGACAAAGAGCCAGAGAACTAGGAGATCTAGGGCCAGAAGAAGCAGGACCAAATTGAGGAGGATTATGAAGATGAGGGCCAGGAGGATAATGGTCAGTAGAACACGGAGACCAGGATAAGCAGGACAGGGTCTAGGAAGGCACCAGGAGCAGCAGAGCAAAGAGTAATAAGTGGAGCAAAACAAAAAAGGGCTCAGAGGGTCATGAATATCAGGACGTAGGGGACAAGGGCCTAGAGTCCCAAGTAGACCAAATTGACCAGAAACTGGAGCAGTATGACCAAAGTGAGCACAATCAGATACAACAAAGCCAACCAGAGTTTGGAAGACCAAAATTAATGGAAAATGGGGTCCGGGGTATCCAAGGACAAAATGACCAGGCTCATGAGATCCTGACAAGGAGAAACATGATAGAGAGGCAAAGACCAGTGGTTTCAGTATCAAGAGGACCCTAACAATTCAAATCAGGAAGATAGTGACTAGAAGGACCAGGACTACCAACACTAGGACATAAGAGGGAAGGTGGGCCAATAGGGCCAGCACTACTAGAACTAGGAGGTACAGGGTGAGGAAGACCACAACCTGGTATGACTATGAGAAGACAAGAGCAAGAAGGACTAGGAGAACCAGGACCAAGGATATTAAATATGACCAATGAGACCAGGATTAGGATTGCTAGGAGGACCAGGTCCAGGATAACAAGGCCCAGGTGAACCCAAACTATAAGGGCTAGGTCTATAACAATGAGGATTAGGTTTAGTGGACAAAGAAGAATAAGAACTATGACCAGGGCCAAATTATGTGGCACGTTGACTAAATTATGCACAAAAAAAGACAAATTATTCAGTGTAATGCGACACATTTTCTGTAAGTATTATTTCATTATTTTATAATTTTTTACACTGGTACCTCTTTGGAATCTGTTTAACATCTAAATATAGCAATAAGCAACAGAAAGGTGACCAGTCAACCTTTGCAAAGAGATTTCCACTGCACAGCAACACATGGTCCTGCGTTTTTAATAACTTTTGAATAATTTTGAGCTAGAAACACATTTTTTAGTTACAATTGACAGATTGTGCAGCAGATGATGGATTATGTGACAAATGCAGCAAATCTACAACAACACAAAAAATGCTGCAGCTGCACAATCACATAATTCCAGTGCCCCTGACTATGACACTCAGAAATAGGAGGGCCAGGGGGATAGGGGGACCTATGCAATCAGAACCAAAAGGATATAATCTAGGAGGACCAGGAAATAGACGTCAACGGGGACCAGGAACATGGGGACGAGAAAGGTCACAGCAAAGAGGACCAAGATCTGTCATACAAGGACCAGCAGACCAGGGTGAAGAAGAAAAAGAGAATTAGGTCAAGGAAGATCAGAATTAGAATGCCTGAAGTCAAGAGGAAAAGGCTGGAGGGCTAAAAACAGGATTGTCAGGGGGATGAGGAACAGGATGGCCAAGCCTACTAGGACCTCAGCAAGGAGGGCCATAACCAATTGGTGTAGAAACACGAGAACTAGGTGAAGGTGGACCAGAGCCAGGAGGATCATGACCAGATCACAGAGTACTAGGATTATTTAAAATATGAGGACCATAGTCAATAAGTCATGGGGACCAGAATAAGCAAAGAAGATGAGGGGGCAGGACCAATGATATCAGAAGGATTGGGAGGATTAAGACCAAGAGGATAGGCAACAGCGCTCGCAGTCTTTGGAGTCATTGTCAACGCAGCAAAGATGGGGAATAAACTGTAGGCATACTCCCTGCACAGTGCTTCCTTAATCTGCCATTGTCCAGCTGCTGTCATGCCTCAAGCCCCCTCCCAGTGCGCTAGCCCTTTAATTGTGCGCTATAAAGGTATCCTTAACCCAGGGAGCGACGCTTCACGTTCTAGCGTCTAGCTCCGTTGAGTTCGTTTCTGTGCCTGACTTCCTGTGCCTGACTTCCGGTTTTTCCTCCGTCCTGGCGTTCTCCCGCAGTGAGATTGACTTCGGCTCTGTTGGTTCGGTTAAGAACCTTTGCGGGCCGCCTCTCTCGTTCACAAAGCGCCTCTCCACCGCGCTTGTGCAATTTGACACGTTCCGTGTCATTTCCCTATTTTGGCTGCTGTGCAGTGTTCTGATATCCCGCCCGGCGGCCGGGTTTGACTCCGCCATCCGGCGGGATTACCTCTCCCTACCTTTGCCTCTTTGCTGCTCCGCTTGTCAGCTGGGCTTGTGCTCCGCTGGCGAGCCGGGCTTCCTCCCTCTGTTGTTGGCCTCGTTTACCGCTCCGCTTGTCAGCCGGGTTTTGCTCCGCTGACGGGCCGGGCACACCTTCACCCTTCCTTCTTCCTACCACACCGGATTTGCTCCGCTGCCAGCCGGGTTCTGCTCCGTTGGCGGCCGGGTTGTTACAGGTGTGCTGCCCTTAGTTAGTTAGGGCTTTTCCTTATCCCTTCACACACCACTTACTTTTGGGGGTTATTCAGCTCTGGTGATTTCGTCACCTCATGGGACTTGATATCTTGCGTGGACCAGAGAGGAATGGGCTACAGCTACATGTTCCAGAAACACGGTAACAGCGCATCCTTGCGCTGCACATTGTAATTGGTATCAGTACTACTGTATTGCAGTGTATGATTCTCTGTTTTGTTTGTTGTAGATGTTGTTTCCACTATCCAGGATATGACAACCGAATTCTTATGTTCAATTAATCCTTTGGGGTGTGCTTCGTGGCAGTTAAGACAGAAGATCAGAGTGAGCAGTATATCTTGTTAGTCACACCATATACAAGTATACCTTAGGTCATTCAACTTATGAAGGTATTGTCTTCTTCGCTACAGCTCCAGTTATATCCCTGTCCAGAGGTCCTCTCATATCCATTCAGGAACATTCATATACAAGTAGCTAGGTATGAAAGGTTATGTTGTATAATTGGGAATGTGATTGTCCTCTTCAGATGTAAGAATATAACCCTTTGCATTACAGTCTCTCTTGATTGCCAAGCCCACAAGAAGGTTGAGACGACCAGTCTGAAGACCCTCAACACCCACTTGTTACCCCCAACCTTTCCTTGTTTTTTCCCCCTGTTTTCCCCTGTTTTGCCTTCTGTGCTCTAGTGCTTGATAGAGTCGGAAGGCTACAGGGGAAGGCTGCGGATTATACTTCGGATTCCTGACGCTCCTGCAGAATCATCGTGTATCCTTTACAGAACGTGAAGCCCAAGAGGTTCGTTCTGCCCGAGCGTCATGGATCTCGAAGCGGTCACATTGGCGGATGTGGCAGGTATGTTAGGTAACCTGCAGGTTGAGACTCAGACATTGATGGCCAGAATGGACATCCTGCAGAGACAGCAGGCTTCTGGTGCTACAGGAGGAGGGACATCGGTTGTGCAGGGGACCACTCCACATTCAATACCTCTGGCACCCCCTGAGCGTTTTGCAGGAGAAACAGCGCGATGCGCGGCTTTCCTTAGTCAATGCCAACTACACTTCTCTTGCAAGGCTCAATGTTTTCCCTCTGATCAGGCTAAGGTTGCTTTTGTAATATCGTACCTCAGTGGTTCTGCGGCTGATTGGGCTATTCCCTTAGTAGACAGAGATGACCCCCTGCTACATAACTATGCAGCATTTCGACGAGAATTCCGTAAGCTCTTCGATCGACACATGTATACACATTCTGCCGATACCGAATTGTTAGAATTGAGACAGGGTACTCAGGATCTGGTGGCCTATATTACCAAATTCCGCCGGTTGGTGATTGAGTCTGACTGGCCGGAAGAAAAACGAAGTACCATGTTCTACAGGGGGTTGCGGGAGGAACTGAAAGACGCCTTGTCCCAGATAGTCGATCTTCCTACCTCCTGTAATGCTCTCATAGATTTGGTAGTGAAGATAGACCATCGTTTGCATGAAAGAAAGAAAGAGAAAGGGAAGCATGAGTATCGGTATGTTGCTCTGAAGGAGAAAAAGAGTGCCCCAGAAAAAGCCACGGAAGACAGCGAACCCATGCAGATAGGCATAGTCCGAGGCCCTCTGACTTCCGAGGAAAGACAGAGAAGAAGAACTCTTCGGTTATGTTTGTATCGTGGGAAAGCGGGTCATTTTCTAAAAGAATGCCCAGTTAAACCCGCTCAGTCCAAGGTGTCGGGAAACTAGTCAGCCTGAGTTCTTGTGAGACGAGGAACTCAGGTAGGTCTGGATCAACAGTCTCTTCTTCCGATTATACTTACGCTCCTACTAACCATTTGTACATATCAGCATATCTCACACAAGGCACTCTTGGTTTACATGTTTTGATAATGGTGGACTCTGGGGCTTCTGGAAACTACATGGACAGAGAATGGGCTAGGGAGAATATGATAACCGACACTAAAAAGGTGATTGCCAGTAATGTCACTACCATCGATGGCAGTCCCCTTCTTTCTGGTCCAGTTACTCATCACACCAACCCGATGCACATGGTTATAGCACCTGATCATCATGAGGATTTAATGTTTGATTTAATCAGTTCCCCACAGTTCCCGGTGCTTCTGGGTATCCCATGGTTAAGAACGCAAAATCCTGTCATCAATTGGGAAACATCCACTATATCCTTTCCTCCGGTGGCTCTGGGGCCTGTTGTAGGGGTTTCTAATAGAGAGGCACACACAGCCGCGGAATGTAAGGAGGTCTGTCCTGTTCTACCATCCTGTTACCGTGAATTGCAAGCAGTCTTTGATGTACAGGAAGCGGAGGTTCTTCCGCCGCACCACGTCTACGACTGCCGTATTGATCTCGAGGCAGGAGCCAGAATACCCTGTAGCAGAGTGTATGCACTCACTGAGAAGGAGAATGTATATTTACGAGAATATCTCGACTCGATGCTTGAGAAGGGATTCATCAGACCATCGCGATCCCCAGCCTCTTCGTCCTTGTTTTTTATACCTAAACGGGAAGGGGGCCTGCGATGTTGTATCAATTACAGGAAGCTCAATGAAGTGACTATAAAAAACCGTTATCCTCTTCCTCTCATAGCCTCCCTCCTTGACAGAATTCGCAATGCCCAATATTTCACCAAGTTGGACTTGCGGGGTGCTTATCACCTGGTACGAGTCAAGGAGGGAGACGAGTGGAAGACGGCGTTCTGCACCAAGTATGGTCTCTTCGAGTACCTTGTAATGCCCTTTGGGCTCTGTAATGCCCCAGCGGCGTTTCAATTCTTCATAAATGAAATTTTGAAAGACATTCTTGATGATTACGTAATCGCCTACATTGATGACCTGCTGATCTTTTCCTCTACTTTGGAGATACACCAACAGCATGTCCGTAACGTGTTAGAACGGTTACTTAACAATCAATTGTATTGCAAGTTGGAAAAATGTACTTTTCACACGCAGGAGGTTCCTTTCCTGGGATACATCGTTTCCCCTAGTGGCCTGCGCATGGATCCCTCCAAGGTGGAGGCTGTTTTGGCATGGCCGGCTCTGCGGACAATCAAAGAAGTCCAGAGTTTTATAGGGCTGGCCAATTTCTATAGGAGATTCATTCGCAATTTCTCGGACTTGGTATCGCCCATTACTTCTTTGTTGAAAAAGGGGGTCCCTTTCGTCTGGTCCGGTGAGGCAGAGCGTTCCTTCCAGATGCTAAAGAATGCTTTCACCAGTGCCCCGGTGCTACATCATCCCGACCCTGCTCTGCCCTTTGTGGTGGAGGTAGACGCCTCGCAAGTGGCAGTGGGAGGTGTTCTATCTCAGGCGGATGCAGTGTCCGGTGAGTGTCATCCAGTGGCCTATTACTCTCATAAACTCTCCCCTGCGGAATACAATTATGCGGTAGGGGACAAGGAACTTCTGGCTATCAAGAAGGCATTCGAAGAGTGGCGGCAGTATCTCCTAGGTGCTAGACATCCCGCGGTAGTATACACCGATCATCGCAACCTCCAATATCTTAAGTCAGCAAAGGCACTTTCCATGAGGCAACTGCGTTGGGCTCAGTTCTTTAGTGAGTTCGACTTCACTGTCCAGTACAGACCAGGCAGACGTAATGGAAAGGCAGATGCCCTTTCGCGGTTGGGTTTTGATACGCCTACAGATCCCATTGAGCCTACACCGATTATCCCTAGAATGAATATTGTAGGAGGAACTAGGTCAGAGGATGAATTCCTGACACAGGTCAAGTGTAGTCAAGCGTCAGCAGACATGCAGGCTATAGTGGGTTCGCAAGACACGTCCAAGAAGGGAGACCTTGTGTGTGTACAAGGGGGAGTGGTTATACCGACAAAGAACCTCCAAGAACAGGTCATGCAGTGGTATCATACACATCCCATAGCGGGTCATCCAGGGATTAAGAAAACCATTAGCACTGTGCGTGACCGTTATTGGTGGCCTACTATGTTGGCAGACATAGAACACTTTGTTAAGACCTGCTATGTGTGTGCACAAACTAAGGTTTCTCGCCTCAACCCTGTAGGCCTTCTCATGCCATTACCTTCTCCTCCTGGTCCCTGGCATACGGTGTCCCTTGATTTTATAGTAGAACTACCGCTCACCAAGGCAAAGAACAATACGTTGCTGGTGGTGGTGGATATGTTCACCAAAATGGCTCATTTTGTACCGTTACAACGTCTACCCACAGCAGTTGAATTAGCCTCCATATATATGCAACACATAGTGAGACTTCATGGTTTCCCTTCTGCTTTGGTCTCCGACAGAGGAGCCCAATTTGTGTCACGGTTCTGGAAGAGTTTGTGTTCTTTGCTCCAGATAGACGTCCGTCTGTCCTCGAGTCACCATCCACAGTCAGATGGACAGACGGAGAGAGTCAATCAGTGTTTTGAGCAATACATAAGGAATCAGGTGTTGCAGTCTCCGGTGGACTGGGATGAATTGGTTTGGGTAGCAGAAATCTCATATAACAACAGCACACACTCCTCTATCAAGGTCTCTCCATTCTTTTGCTTGTATGGATATCACCCTAAGTTGCTGCCCTCTGGTTGTTATTTGGACTGTCCAACCCCTGCTGCTGCAGATAGAGTAGAGATGTTGCTTGAAATACAGAGGAAGGCATTGGAGAGTCTAGAGATGGCCAAGGTGAGGTACACAGAGGGGGCGAATCTACACAGAAGATTAGAACCCATATACACACCAGGAGATGAGGTTTGGCTTTCCACCAAATACATTACTCTTGGAGGTCCACGCAAGTTCAATCCCAAATACATAGGTCCCTATAAGGTGGACAAAATAATCAATCCCGTTGCCATAAGATTGCAACTTCCGCCTTCATTCAGGATTCATCCGGTATTTCATGTTTCCCTAATAAAGCCGGTTGAGCCCGGGACTACACTGCCAGCAAAACCTACTCCGTTCACTCTGCAGGACTCGGAGGAATACGAGGTCGAGACTATCCTAGATTCCCGTAGAGTGAGGGGTACGGTCCAGTATTTGGTTCATTGGAAGGGATACGGTGTGGAAGAGCGTACATGGGAACCCTTTTCCAATGTCCATGCTCCCAGGCTGTTAAGGGCGTTCCATAAAAGATACCCTGACAAGCCAAGACCAGGTGGGGGTGTTGTGGGGGGAGTGTACTGTCATGCCTCAAGCCCCCTCCCAGTGCGCTAGCCCTTTAATTGTGCGCTATAAAGGTATCCTTAACCCAGGGAGCGACGCTTCACGTTCTAGCGTCTAGCTCCGTTGGGTTCGTTTCTGTGCCTGACTTCCTGTGCCTGACTTCCGGTTTTTCCTCCGTCCTGGCGTTCTCCCGCAGTGAGATTGACTTCGGCTCTGTTGGTTCGGTTAAGAACCTTTGCGGGCCGCCTCTCTCGTTCACAAAGCGCCTCTCCACCGCGCTTGTGCAATTTGACACGTTCCGTGTCATTTCCCTATTTTGGCTGCTGTGCAGTGTTCTGATATCCCGCCCGGCGACCGGGTTTGACTCCGCCATCCGGCGGGATTACCTCTCCCTACCTTTGCCTCTTTGCTGCTCCGCTTGTCAGCTGGGCTTGTGCTCCGCTGGCGAGCCGGGCTTCCTCCCTCTGTTGTTGGCCTCGTTTACCGCTCCGCTTGTCAGCCGGGTTTTGCTCCGCTGACGGGCCGGGCACACCTTCACCCTTCCTTCTTCCTACCACACCGGATTTGCTCCGCTGCCAGCCGGGTTCTGCTCCGTTGGCGGCCGGGTTGTTACAGGTGTGCTGCCCTTAGTTAGTTAGGGCTTTTCCTTATCCCTTCACACACCACTTACTTTTGGGGGTTATTCAGCTCTGGTGATTTCGTCACCTCATGGGACTTGATATCTTGCGTGGACCAGAGAGGAATGGGCTACAGCTACATGTTCCAGAAACACGGTAACAGCGCATCCTTGCGCTGCACATTGTAATTGGTATCAGTACTACTGTATTGCAGTGTATGATTCTCTGTTTTGTTTGTTGTAGATGTTGTTTCCACTATCCAGGATATGACAACCGAATTCTTATGTTCAATTAATCCTTTGGGGTGTGCTTCGTGGCAGTTAAGACAGAAGATCAGAGTGAGCAGTATATCTTGTTAGTCACACCATATACAAGTATACCTTAGGTCATTCAACTTATGAAGGTATTGTCTTCTTCGCTACAGCTCCAGTTATATCCCTGTCCAGAGGTCCTCTCATATCCATTCAGGAACATTCATATACAAGTAGCTAGGTATGAAAGGTTATGTTGTATAATTGGGAATGTGATTGTCCTCTTCAGATGTAAGAATATAACCCTTTGCATTACAGTCTCTCTTGATTGCCAAGCCCACAAGAAGGTTGAGACGACCAGTCTGAAGACCCTCAACACCCACTTGTTACCCCCAACCTTTCCTTGTTTTTTCCCCCTGTTTTCCCCTGTTTTGCCTCCTGTGCTCTAGTGCTTGATAGAGTCGGAAGGCTACAGGGGAAGGCTGCGGATTATACTTCGGATTCCTGACGCTCCTGCAGAATCATCGTGTATCCTTTACAGCTGCATCCGCTGACATCGACTGTATAGGGGCTGCAGTAGGCGGTGTGTGTTTGTTATCAAGCTTGGTGAAAGCCGACTGTCAGCATCAAGGACAACCTCTGGAGGAGGTGGCCTGGCGTAACTTCTGAACACAACAAATCCCTACTTGGTTTTGTCATTTAGTGGCAGCAAGATCTGAACTCCAGAAGCTGGTTCCCTACGCCACCCGAGCGCTGCAACCACCTGAAAATAATATAACTCCAGGCAAGAAAAGTACCCAGGGAAAAGGGAAAGTGGAGAAAATAACAAAGATAACATCTGTAAGGTCCCTTCAAGATGACTGCCTACTTTCTCAAGTGACTTCTCAACTGTTTTTCAATGTATATGTCTTAATTTTACAGTACGCACTGAGCTAGTTGAGTCATCAAGTTTTACAGTTATGTTCATATGCTTTAAAGGCGCTTTCCATAGTTGCATGGCGCAGAATGTTCCCCTCTAATGGTTTGGTCGGGCCGTGGAGTGGTTCTATTGCAGCTGCATTGCGCATGAGCAGTAGCCGCCATCTTTGTTCTGGCTATATAAAAAAAAATAGACCCCTCCGATGGCTGCAATGTTGTGGTTGGGAAACAAAATGGACGGAGCATGTATAGTTAGTGAGGTATGCCTGTCTCTTGTGATAGGGGTTTGCTGTAGTCACACTTTAATAGCTTCCGTGCATCTTATCGGTGTGAGCACTCTAATGCTGCCGGTGTTGTGATACGTGTCCACGGATGATATGATGTTTGGGTTTAAATGTTGCTTGAGATGGCAGTGTAAAGGAACAGATGTACACCGGTACCTTTGTGTCTATGACATGGCTTCAGATCTATAAACGTGTGGCAATCTGGTGGGACAGTTCACGTGGCACACGTCACAAAATGGCGGCTTGTCTGAAAGGTCCTCTAGTATCAGCGAGGGCTGCCCCCTTTTTAGGTTTTGCCTAGCGAAAGCTGCGCTCTGCGCAGCTTTTTCGCGCAGGCGAAATCCTGTTGAGAACTGTAGGGTGCTTTGGGTCGGCCCTCGTCATTGATTGGCTGGCTCCGTAAACGGAGCCTTGCCATTGGACGAGGGGCCTGTCCGTCAATGCCGGACCAGACACGGGGGCGTTCCTGACATTCTTTGCCTTTTGCCGACGTCACGCGACGCCGGGAACGCCCCCGAGTCTGGTCCGGCATTGCCGGCACTTCTGCGTCTCTCCTGCCCCGTGACTGGCCGGCCGGCCAATCCTAGCGCGGCCGGCCAGAAGTGCCCGCCCCCCGCAGCCCGGGGAAGAAGGAGAGGAAGACGGCAAGCACTATGGCGGCGCCCGCGGGGAGACCGGAGAAGTGCCTCTCCAACCTGCCGCTCTAGCTGATTCACAGCATCCCTCCAGCTCTCAGGCCGTGCAATCAGGCTCTCGACGCTGCCTGCCGCAGGTCACACCGCCCTCCCGACAGCCCAGCCCGCCTCAGATCGGAGTGAAGTGCAAATCAATATGGTAATTACATTCCCATGCTGAACCGCAGCCAGGCTGGTGTGGCGGGAGCTCCGAGCCTCAAGTCTTCGCTTCCAGGCGCTGCATTGCGGTTACACCTTTTCTGATCCATTCTCGGCAGGCAGCGCTTGGGGACATCTCAGAGTCCCCGGTCTCGCTTCAAGGCGCTGCATTGCATACATCCTCTCCTTACATAAGTATCTTTCGTTCCCTTTTTGTAGGGGAGGAGGTGCGAAGCCTCTCGAGGCGCTATGTTCCCGTCCTCCTGCGCTCTGAAAGTTGGTGATCTTCGCCCAGCCGAGCCCGTTTCGAGGCGCTGTATTGCCTTTTCTCCTTGCCCCCTCTTCTCATGGGCGGGTTGCGGCCGCTTCTCGAGGCACTGTGTCCCTGTCATTCTGTGCTCCGAGGGATAGTGATGTAGACACAACTGAGCCGGTTTCAAGGCGCTATGTCCCTGTCCTCCGCCTGTACTCTGAGGGTTGGTGATCTGCGCCCAGCTGAGCCGGCTTCAAGGCGCTGTGGCACCTCCGCCTCTTCTCTCGCCTCTCCCCCGTCCGCTCCACCCTCTCGGGGGTACCTCGGGGGTGGGGGGCGGGTACCCCCGAGGCCCGGAGCCCTCCCAGAGCCCTCCCGGAGCCCGCGGGGCTGGCCCGGCTCCAGGCACACCAGCGCCTCACAATCGCGGCTTGTAGCGAAGTGCCTCTCCAACCTGCCGCTCTAGCTGATTCACAGCATCCCTCCAGCTCTCAGGCCGTGCAATCAGGCTCTCGACGCTGCCTGCCGCAGGTCACACCGCCCTCCCGACAGCCCAGCCCGCCTCAGATCGGAGTGAAGTGCAAATCAATATGGTAATTACATTCCCATGCTGAACCGCAGCCAGGCTGGTGTGTAATAGGCTTCAACACATTGACAAAGCCAACAGCTCTTACATAGGCGGGACCTGGCTTTGCCAATGCTTGCTATATATTTTCAGTTTTATATAGGCTATCTCGACCGAAGGTATTGGAGCGCTTTATATGAGCAGCGGTGACATCACACGCGGTCACATCCTATTTCAGGCACAGGAGATATAGTGGTGTGCCGAGGATCACAGGATGTTGAGACGATGCGAGACTCGAACTTGTTTCTTCAGTGCCACAGTCAGCCGCTCTGGTCCTTAGGCCACGTCCTCGCGGTGTTGCCTTCCCATCCGATATTACTCTTGTGGATTGTGGGGTACGCTTCAAAGCGCTGCACGTACCCCTCCCCCCCCCCCCCCTCCTCCATGTTGTCCTGTGGATGTGGGCGACTCTGAAGCCCATGGTCCGCTTCAAGGCGCTGCACCAGGGTCTACAGACATGTCCAAGGTCAGAGTCAAGGTGACCCCGTTGAACCCGGCTCCCTGGCCGTCCTCCGCCGAAGCCTTAACCCCAGCCCTCTCCCCCCGCCCCCACCGCGTTGACAGGCCAGAGTCTGTCTTCAAGGCGCTGCATTAAGTGTATACCAACTTTGGCACTTTCTATGCAGAGGGTGGGTGTGGCGGGAGCTCCGAGCCTCAAGTCTTCGCTTCCAGGCGCTGCATTGCGGTTACACCTTTTCTGATCCATTCTCGGCAGGCAGCGCTTGGGGACATCTCAGAGTCCCCGGTCTCGCTTCAAGGCGCTGCATTGCATACATCCTCTCCTTACATAAGTATCTTTCGTTCCCTTTTTGTAGGGGAGGAGGTGCGAAGCCTCTCGAGGCGCTATGAAGATTAATAAATGTTTTATATTTTTTTACTTTCTATGTCTGTCTGTTACATGGTTACAAGACGGGGGATCTTAAATGATTTTATATCTATGTATTTTATGGTCCCTGCCCTTTCCCAGCCTGTCCTCTCCCAGCCTGTCCTCTCCCAGCCTGTCCACTTCCAGCCTGTCCTTTCCCAGCCTGTCCTTTCCCAGCCTTTAAACTTCCAGCCTGTCCACTTCCAGCCTGCCCTCTCCCAACCTGCCCTCTCCCAACCTGCCCTCTCCCAGCCTGCCCTCTCCCAGACTGTCCCCTCCCTGCCCTCTCCCAGCCTGTCCCCTCCCTGCTCTCTCCTAGCCTGTCCTCTCCCTGCCTGTTGTCGTGTCCCGGCGGCAGCAGGCAGCAGCGTGCACTGCGTCCCCGAAGTAACAGCCCTAAAGCAAGCAAGAAGTACGCCCCCCTCCCACCAATCCCTGTTAGGTAGTGGAAACTGTCCAAACTGGGGTGCAGACAGCCCCTCTCACCTTTCGGCCTGGTACCACTGCACCAGCCGCACTACTTCCCGAACTGACCGTTCTCCACTTCAGCCCCGTCTAAATTACAATTCATGCTTGTGACCCTTTTGCCTGCTTGTGCTTGTTTTCATGACCCTGTTGCCTGCTTGTGCCTCCGTGTGCCCCTGTTGCCTGCTTGTGCCTCCGTGTGCCCCTGTTGCCTGCTTGTGCCTCAGTGTGCCCCTGTTGCCTGCTTGTGCCTCCGTGTGCCCCTGTCGCCTGCTTGTGCCTCAGTTTTCGTGCCCCTGTTGCCTGCTTGTGCCCCTGTTGCATGCTTGTGCCTCCGTGTGCCCCTGTTGCCTGCTTGTGCCTCCGTGTGCCCCTGTTGCCTGCTTGTGCCTCTGTGTGCCCCTGTTGCCTGCTTGTGCCTCTGTGTGCCCCTGTTGCCTGCTTGTGCCTCCGTGTGCCCCTGTTGCCTGCTTGTGCCTCCGTTTTCGTGCCCCTGTTGCCTGCTTGTGCCTCCGTGTGCCCCTGTTGCCTGCTTGTGCCTCCGTGTGCGCCTGTTGCCTGCTTGTGCCTCCGTGTGCCCCTATTGCCTGCTTGAACCTCCGTGTGCCCCTATTGCCTGCTTGTGCCTCCGTGTGCCCCCGTTGCCTGCTTGTGCCTCCGTGTGCCCCTGTTGCCTGCTTGTGCCTCCGTGTGCCCTTGTTGCCTGCTTGTGCCTCCGTGTGCCCCTGTTGCCTGCTTGTGCCTCCGTGTGCCCCTGTTGCCTGCTTGTGCCTCCGTGTGCCCCTGTTGCCTGCTTGTGCCTCCATGTGCCCCTGTTGCCTGCTTGTGCTGTGTGGGTGTGTGTGGAGGGCTCTGTGTGGCTGTGTGTGTGGGGGGCTCTGTGTGGCTGTGTGTGTGGGGGGCTCTGTGTGGCTGTGTGTGTGGGGGGATCTGTGTGGGTGTGTGTGTGGGGGGGGGCTCTGTGTGTGTTTGTGTGTGTCATTTGCGAGAGATAAAGCTAGTGGCATTGTAAATGACAATGCCATTATTTATGTTAAAAAAACATAAATAAAAATAATGTCAAGAGCAATGCCAATAGCTCTAACTTTAACAAAGGCAAAACCATTGCATTGTAAATGCTTGTTTCTTTCATTCAAGTGCTGTAGAAAGGGGATGGTTAGTAGACCGACAGAGGGCAGACTTGCTGTCCTTCGGTGTTAAGCAAAGCGGCATACTCGTGCTGCCCCAAAACTTTGTTTCCGTTATAGGCGGGGACATTTCTGTGTTTTCTAGAAGTGACAGTAGTTGCCAAAGAGTGAACGTGTGCGTTGCGGTGCGAAAACCGAAAATGTTAACAGGTAATATGTAAAGCCGTACTTCTGATGAGCTCCCCGTGGAGAGGAGTCACGAGGAGATATCATTCTGCATCAATCACATCGTATAAGGCAGTTAATGGCTAAGTAGTGAGCTCAATTTTGCATGGAAACCAGAGAATCTTGTATTTGCGGTGCCTCTCCTTTTGGCCCGCGCTTGTTCAACAAACAGAACACATGTATACTACACACGTACCCCCCCTTCACGCGCACAATCACTTTTTATGGTCTCCTTATGTGTAATGTATACGTTGTGTCGCCAAGCTCACAAATGAGCGATGCACAGCTGCCCAACTCAACTGCCTTCGGATGTTTGAAATGACACGGATACACGCGGTTAGTCCATTCAACTCGGTGGAAGACTAACACAAAGCCACCCGTACTCTTTAGTAAGTGTATTTCGAGTTTATTAATCGATTCATTTGAACTATTTTGTTTGTTTCTCAAAACTGCATCCTCCTTTTGCGGTCTCGCATGCCCACCATACCCACGCTGTCCCAACCCTGCTCACACCAGTCAGTCCATCATTGCCCCGGCTACATGAATTATGTGGGACAGGTGAAGTCTCCGACTCTGCCGGGGTGCTCTTTGGTATATCTATGATGCTACAATATCGCTCCCTGAGCACCAGTAGTTGTAATAGAAGCTGCAGGGCTGCTCATGGGATCATGAGAATAGCACCTTGGGTACCTACTATTATGTCTAGATATGCCTTAATAAAGGTGTAAAGTATCCACAGTGTGATTATCCTAGCCAAGGCACTGTTATCACAGCGGGCCCAGCCCCCGGATCAGTTAAAGCCAGCCCCCAGTTTGAAGGTCACTCCTCTACATATATGCCAACTTTGACACCCCCACCAATCCTCAATAGCACACAGTTCAGAGGATTCTGAAACTCGCCAATGAATACTCCACAACAGACACGAATTGCAAACCAAGTTTGATGTGGAGGAAAATATCGTGTGCATATCCAGATGTTCACTCATCCTTTTGACGCAGGGCCACAGCCTTGAATACTATTCCTTTGGGTGGCTGCTTGAATTGACACTTCAGGTGCCCGTGCTATCCACACCCCTGCGGAAGTGCCCTTCAGTTGATCAGCAGAATACTCTCCATGTTCAGTATAATGCCTGTGTGACAAGCAGGTACTTAAATCAGAAGGGTTACCAAAATAATGTGACAGTGGAGTATCGGATTGAGGCATGGTTGACTAAATCAAGCAGCAAGCAATGGTAAATTATGCACCACTTTTTGTTATTACTTCGTTATTTTGTACTTTTTAAAGATGGTTATACTGTCGGAAAAAATGTAACTTCATTAATGCTAGTTGACAACCAAATACTAGTGAACCTATGCAACAGGACCTTCCGCTGCACGTGAACACTTTGCCATGTTTTTAGTAACTTGTGATCAGTTTGAGCTAAAAACACTTTTTTGCTGGGATCTGCAGATAATGCAGTAGATGGATTAAGTGGCCAATGCAGCAAATACATGTTTTCCTGGAAAAGACTGTGCATCCACCTAATCCAATTATTCCAGGGGCCCTCACAATAAGCCGTGAAAATTGAAGAGTACTGAAAGTGTCTAAAGTTGTGTGTGGCACTGTGCAGATGCATCCGGCGTTTTCATTTTGCTGTATATAAATTTCAAAATACTAGATCCAACAGAACATTGACCACTCTTCCAACAAATGTCGAGGAGGGCCAGAAGGAGCAGCAGTTGTGGAGAGGTAAGCGGAGGTCCCCTTACATGAGACACAATCACAGGGACCCGGCGAGGGGGAAGCTCTGGGGTGAGTCGAGGGTCGCAAGAGGCACCAGGTGGAAGGAGCCTGACCCCAAAATGACTGCAAATCATGGGAGAGTTGCACGAAGGTGGGCCGGGCAAGGGCTGTGCCTGTCACTAAGACGGCGCCCGGAGCGAAATTTCGTTGCTCACATCAGGATCTCCACAGCGCAAAAGAATAGCAATGAGACGGTTTTTTACACTTAGTCCTACAACAGCCTCACTCACACCGAGACAATTGCGTGGGGCAACATCTGAGCGCCCTACAAGACTGGTCCTACACATTCTATATACCTGACCTTAAGATGGCTGTCCTGTCCCCTGGAAGCAATGCTATCGAGCATATCAACCCTAAAGTAAGTCTTAGGTCCCAATAACTCCGGGATGGGTGCTGCCAATTGATCTATGACGACTCCCCCTGGACTGAAACCTTGAACATTGTACTCACCTCGGAGCCGAATCAACATGGTCCATGCCCGGTGGAACTTTGATAGAACTTTTGATGGACCTTTGACGATGCCCCCTGGGCGGATACTAAAACTGTTTGTACTTACCTCTGTGCACGAGCAACCTTGGCTGATGCCCGGTGGAGCTGTCATATGCAGCTATAGAGGACTCTGGACCTGGTTTCACCCCTTCAGCCGTCACCTACCCAGCCGGTGAACTGACATTGTTTTTCCTCGTTCCCCGTTGTTTCCTTCCATCCACCCCCCCCCTACGTGATTCTTTGATTTAATTGATGTAACTATGTAACCTGTAACTCACTGATCCTCATGTAAAGCGCTCTGATACCTCCTGGTCTAGCAAGCGCTATATAAAACTTTTAAAATAAAAATAAATTTCTCGGTACTGCGCATCCCTTCAGAGTTCGAGTGTCATCGTGAGTTTACAAGAATACAATAAGTTTTGGTTTACAACTGTCCCTTCTGAAGTATAAACATAATCAGGCAATTTAACACACATTGGTACAGGTATGTTCTCACTTAATACCTCCCACTTTCCTACTAGCATCTAGCAGCTGGAACCCCTGAAAGTGCAGTGTTAAGCCCATGGTAATAAAAAAATAGGATGGAGGTTAATAAGTATTCAGATAGTCACTACTACTATGATTTAACTACTGCACCCAAAGTTACATAAAAATAATAAGTTGTTTGAGGTCTGATGTCCTGCAAAAATAAACATCCATAAGTAGAGATTTGAGTAATGTCTCATGGAGCGCCAGGAGGGTCTTAGAAGTAATAGTATTTAGATTCCAATCACTGGGTCACAGTAGAAAACCCCCCAAATAACAATATTGTCCTTCTTTTGCAGGCAAATAACCCTCATCCACAAAAGGTGCTGGAGTAACAGTACTGGTCGGTAAATTTATATCCAACAATGTATGCTAATCATGCACCTTACCAACTTAGAAGAATCGTCAGCTGTTAGTAAACCCTGTTCTATCCTTTCTGTCTCCGTAGGTACCCGGTGAGATTAGGAATACCTGTAGAATCACCAGGGAGACAGCAGTAGCTACATGCCAAAGCAGGACTAATACGAGGAGATTCACAGCGGATTAAAGTTGGAAGGAGAACAAACAGACATCAGCAATGTGGTAATATTGCCTTTTAGCAAAGAATTATAGTCACAAAAGACTCTTGGGAGCAGATTTTATATTGCTGCACCCAAGAATCTCGACTGTGACAAGTGCAGACTTCCTGGAGGCTGTCCGACACAGGGAGACACAGAAACATTAGACCGCGTCCCCAGCCTCGGCTGCCTCCTTTACTTCACTTCCTGGTTTGGCAGCGACACGTGCCCTGAGTAGTGAGGGGTGGTAGCAGCCATGACACCTGGTCCCGCCAAGCCACCTGACTGGGACCTGTCGGTTGGGTAACTCAGACTGGCGAACTTGGCATATCTGAAGAGGCTGGCTGCGGGCTGGAAGGCCTTCAGTTCTTCAGCAGACCTGCTCCCTCTGCAGGGCTCAGAATGTCTGATAGGACTCTTCCCTTTCTCTAGTGTAGCTGATGGTGATGAACTGTGGCTCAGAATGGCACCTCTCTCCGATCTGTGTCTGACACAGATCCAGTCACACATGACGGACAGGGACTTACGTATGCCCAAGCAACCCCAATGCACCTTGGTCTAGAGGTGAGGACTGAAATGGCACATGTGGGTGTTGGCCGCTCTTACTGGCTGTGTTGTTGTTTCCTGACCTCCGGACTTGTTGTTGTCCTGAGACTGGTACCTTCAACCAATGGGTCATGATGCCTAGTGCCCAAGAACCTGCTAGAGCCTTGCCATACACACAAGGAGTTATCCCTATCCAGTCCCCTCACTGTCATGAGTAATAGATTAACTGATCTGGGTCCACGGCAGAAGACATCATGCTGCTGTAGTGACACCATTGGGGTACATGGATCCAGTAAGGCCCTGAGACAATATCTATCCTTCTATACCATCATGAACTGCTGCTGCCCGGCCCAGCTGGGCTTTTTCTGCAGCACCTCCTACTCAATGCTTTTCTACCTGCTGCAGTGATGCCATGGGTGTACATGAAGGAGATAAGGCCCTGAGACAGTACGTACCTTGTTCTACTGGACGAATTAACCACTGAGCAGGTAGGCTGGGCCGCTTTGATGACCTTATAATCAACGTCCTCCAATTTGTCAAGCAGAGTCACTCATTGAGTCGGGCTGCTTGTGCAGCAGTTACTGGCAGTTATCTTTCTGCTGTGGGCCTATGGTGGGAAGTTGGACTGGCGCTAGCTACCATGCTCCATCCCTCTAATTGGATACGCTTCTAAATTGACACAGCTCACCTCCAGGCCTCCTGAGTTATAAGCCAGCAGAATCTTCTAGCACACTCCAGCACGTCTAAACGTCATGCAGAGGCTGAAGTTCACTAAATTGAGCACACACTTATCATCAGAATTCTAGGACCAGCTTAACCATTTTGGTTGCTTGCACACCCCAGTATATTTGTCAGCCACTGATGGGCATTATAGACAGCCCTCTTCATTGTTTGGTCTGTTGAGCCATTCACATTATTCTTCCAACCACTGTAGCATGGGCCAGTGGGTCAGGCCACTTCTGCCGTTGTCTAACTTCACTGTAAGTGATAGCATTGTGAATTGTCATAAGGAGTATGCCTGCGCACAAGGTAGGAGTCTTTTTCTGAAGGGGCTACTGTGTGAATGTGTGATTCTTGGGATCAAAGCTAGACTTTCAGGAAATTATTTTCATACTGGCAATGGCCCAGCAGCTCCTGCAAGATTAAAGGATTGCATAAGCCATGACAAAACGAGCATCAACAAATAGGTATAGCGACTGCTGCCATGCTTTTGACATTGCAAATAGTTGTTTAGTTATCTGATTTGTTAATGGAGGACACTAATGGAGGACACTAATGGTTACTAATGGTTATGCCTGAGCCTAGTTTTTAACCCTGTCTGAACACGGTATAGAAATAAATCTGCTTCTTCTGAGCTAGAGGCTCTGTTTTTGACAGAAACCTGGTTATCCTCAGCATCAGAACCGGATATAGTTCTAGCCCTTCCGCCAGGCTACCTAATCCAAAGACATGACAGACCCTCTGGAATAGGAGGGGGAGTCGCGATTATTTACAAAAACCATCTGTCCTGCCGGTTCATAGACAGTCAGGTTCAGGACTGTGAAAATATACACTTCTCCATCCAACTCTCCCCGTTAAAATCTCTCACGGGCATCCTTATCTACCGCCCTCCAGGAGCACAAGGACAATTTTGTAGCTCCTTGTTGGAAGCCACCACCTCGTACGCCTGTGTGTCCCCCAATTTTACTATATTGGGAGATCTAAATATTTACTTTGATGATCCAACAGACAAAGTGGCTGGAGACTTAATGTTAGATCTTGCCTCCTATAACCTTCACTTGAAAAATCATCGGCCTACTCATGCTAAAGGCCATATTTTGGACCCCATCTTCTCGAACATCTCCGAATTAGGCACAGACGAGCCCCTCCCGATCCCCTGGTCAGACCACTGTCTAATCCCTTTCAAGTGCCAAATTCACACTGACGCCCCAGGCAGACCCCCCATGCCACCCTTCTCGCCCATGGTCGAAACTAGATATGGAAGATTGGACACATAAACTTGAAACCACAACACCAGCCCTCGATTTAGATCCTGTCCTAGCTGACCAGCAACTTTCCATCTGGATCCAAAAATCCCTAGACCTAGTCCTGCCAAAAAAACCTCGCCCCAACAAAAATGGCAAATTTTAAATCCCCCTGGTTCACGCTAGAGTTGCGTGATCTAAGGAAGCAATGTAAAAGCTCGAACGTCTATGGAGGAAGGATTGGTCCACCAAGGGTAAAGGAGAATATAAATCAGCCATGAGATTGTACAAAGTCAGCCTAAAAAAACACCCAAGCCGCCTTCTTCGAAGGAAAAATCCAAGCCGCTGCCAACTCTGCAAGGGAAACATACCGCATCATCAGATCATTGATAAAAGTCCCAGAACCACAACCGACCACCGATCCCTCAGGCCTAAGATGTAATCAGCTAGCCGAGTTCTTCTCTACCAAGATTCTCACTATCCTAAAAACACTCCCGACCCCCAACCACCCCCCAGACTCTCCTTCCTTTGTCCCCACACCAGACACTCCTCACCTTGATTCCTTTTCCCAGTTAACTAAAGAGACATTTGTCACAATTTCAAATTCAATCAAGAGTGGATCACCAACAGACCCTGCACCCATTAACAAACTAAAACTGGTAACTACCACTGGGACCCCTCTCTTCACTAATCTAATAAACTCTTCCCTTGGTCAAGGCATCGTCCCTCCCAACTGGAAAAGGGCCACTGTCAGAGCATTGCTAAAAAAATCTCACCTCGACCCCTCAGATCTGGCCAACTATCGACCAATATCACTCGTACCCGGAATCAGCAAGGTTGCAGAGAAGTTTGTTAATCAACAGCTCTCCACCTTCCTTGAATCCAACGGTCTCCTGCGCCTCTCCCAGACAGGATTTAGGCCAGGGCAGGGCACTGACACCGCCCTCATAGCAGTGGTCGAAGAGGCGAGATCCATCTTGGACGCATGGGGATCAGTGGCAGTGATCCTCCTGGACCTTAGCGCCGCATTCGACACGGTGGACCACGCCATCCTTGTCCACCGGCTAAGTAGGGCTGGAGTCACTGGACTTGCTCTGGCCTGGCTCGAATCTTTTTTAGAGCACAGAACCTTTGAGGTCGCGGATGGAAACGCCCGCTCCAGAGCGTTGCCCCTTCAGTGTGGGCTCCCCCAGGGCTCCTCCCTGAGCCCCACACTTTTTAACGTGTATACGTCACCTCTGGAAGAAATCGTGACACCTTTTGGCATGAAGGTAGTTATGTATGCCAACGACACTCAACTTGTTGTCTCTCTAAACCAGTCTGCCCAATGTCAGGAAAACCTAGCTGCGTGCCTCAAGAACATCTCAAAATGGATGAGCGAATCTCTCTTCAAACTCAATGGGGAGAAGTCAGAGATTCTACTGTTGGGCTATCCTTCTAAACCCCCCACTAAGTTTCTGTGGCCACCCTGCATGGGAATACCCCCCACTCCAAAAAAAGAAATAAAAAGCCTAGGTATCTGGCTTGACAAGGACCTTAACTTTAAGACACAAGCCAGGAAAACCGCTGGAATATGTTTTGGCCTCATGCGTACTGCACGCAAAATTCTCCCCCTCATACCCTCTCAGACCAGGAAACTTTTCATTCAGGGCCTTATTATATCAAGGCTGGATTATGGAAACGCCTTATACCTGGGCGCTTCAAAACTGGTCATCAATAAACTCCAACAGATCCAGAACGCAGGAACCAGACTGCTTACTGGTACTAAACTTAGATGCTCTGGAAAACCCGCTCTCAATTCACTACACTGGTTGCCAATTCAGGAAAGAATCACCTTTAAAACCCTCTGCATTACCCACAAAATCCTTCACGGCAAGGGCCCCCCTATATTGAGACCCCTCGTCAAACCATATAAAGCCAGTAGACAGCTGAGATCCAACATCCTCTCCTTGGCTAGTGTCCCCAGAATCAAAAGAGCGCGTCAGGGGGTCGTCTTTTCTCATACAATGCCCCTAAATTATGGAATGCCCTACCTCTCAACATCCGGAGGGAAACTAATCTATTAGTCTTCCGTAAGCTATTGAAAACCTGGCTGTTCCCTTGAATCACCCCGCCCTGGATCTAGTCTGACAAGTCACAGCGCTGGGACGCCCACGGGTAGCTACGTGCTTTAGAAATCCAAATCAAATTCAAATTCAAATTCTGACTCAGTTTGTTTTAGTTGTTTCCCTCTTAAAATTGTCTCTGCTGTATATCAGTGCCATAATAAATAAACAGTGGCTGGAGCGAGCTCAACCCTTCTACTTTGTAGCATGCTGTGGTATTAGGTATGTGTTAAGGTGAAATAATACTTTGCGGTCTTTGGTCTTTTTTAGTGTCTTTGGAGAAGTTGCAGCTGCATTGATAAGCTCAGGGCTTTTTTGCTTTTTTACTGCCATACACATCTCACAGACATGCACACTCAATAAGCTAAGAGCTTTTACACTTTGTCACAAATAACTCACAGTTGCACACACCCACCGACTGATTTAGAACTATAATTCTGCCTACTAAGTAGGACAGTGTTTTATAAGAAAGGTTTTAGACAGGTTTTAGACAGTCAGGAGATGGTGTCTTGGATGATGACTGCTGCCCTGCCCTAACTCTGGCTATTGGGGACAGCTCTGAGAAAAGGATCAGATACTGTGACAGGAGCTGAGGGAGAAGAAAATGAAGCAGAATTTGGAAGCAATTTTTCAGTTGGTGGAGTTCTATCTGATGACTGGTCTTCCAGTGAGTTTGAGGAACATGGTCATGACACTTCCAGTGTCTCTTCGTAAGCACAATCTGTGCAGCGGAAAGACAGTAGCAGGGTGGACCAGCCCAGAGAGCAGGCACATACTGCGGCATGTAAAGACCAAGTGCTCTCTTGGCAATCCCTTATTTACTACATCTTCAAATTCCTCCGCTTACTGCGGATCCTGGATGTAAAGGTGATAGAGAAAATGTTTTACCCATATACAACGGTCATCTCTTTTTTGAATGTTGACTTCCTTGAGGAAATTGTGCATCAAACAAATTTGCATGCCAAATAGTTACTGAAGGAGGTACCCCACTTCACTTCGAAATTGAAGACATTTCTGGGTCTTAGCCTCAAAAGGGGGTTAGGCACAACTCAAGCATACAACCATATTTGTTTACTCACATGGTTTGGGTAATACCCATCTTTGCAACAGTCATGAGCAGAGGTAAAAAAAAATATTGCAGCATGTGCTGCATAATTCTACTGCAATGCCCCAGAACCATCTAGACCATGACAGGTTGTTATACATTCAGCCTGTCATGGAATATTTGTCTGCCAGGTTTTCAGAGATGTATACTCCTGGAAAGAACATAGCCATTGATGAGCCCTTGACCTTTTGAAAAAGGACGGCTGCTGTTCAGGCAATACGTTCCTAGTAAAAGACCTTGTTATGGCATCAAATTGTACATGCTCTGTGAGAGCTCTATACAGGGTAGGACTTAGCTTTACATCTTGTAGGTTACCCTGCCATGCTAGGGGTCATAGCAAATATTGTATGAGAGTTTGTCCTACCTCTACTTTATAAAAGATATAAACTGGATGTCTACAAGTTCTATACAGTGGACGAGACATATGCAATGTTGTCCCTGAGTTCACTAACGATCTTAGTAGCTTAGGAAGTGCTCTTTAGTTAACAGAGGATAGTCTTTCCAACCATGTTTACCTGAGTTTCAAAGTAGATAGGCTCACTCAGTTTGAGAAATCCAGACATCAATGAATCCTCGGAAACCCCCCAACTCACATCCATAAACCGGAACTACAGCGAGTGTGCTAAAAGCACAGTAAAGATGCATCTTCCTGAGCCTCAAGTGGTGCTCATGGGAGCCATAAATAAAGGTCCACTAAGCATGCATGTGGTAACACTTGACGGAGACAGAAACTTGACAGGCAGTAAAACTTAGTCAAACTCTTTTCCTTTGTGAAGGTTGTTCAGCCACTAATCATTAACACCTTATGTGTGTACAGGTTTGCTTGTGGTGTCTTTGTGTGCAAGTTGGTTGATAACTGGGTGAAAGGTAACTGAAGTGGCCAAAAATATTCCTTTTACGACTATTCCGGGGGTGACTGATCGTGTGATTCCCAACCAAGACCGCAGGCTAGAATTAATCATAAATGCGCATGAGGGTGTAGCATCTACCCATGCTGGTGTGGCAACAACGATTTCACTATTATAAAAATGCTATTGGTGGAATGGTCTGTATGAGCAGACAAAACAGTATTTCCTTAGTTGTGATATCTGCCATCATTTCACACAACTGCAGTCATCAATTCTAGTTTCAAACATACTGCTCCAATGCGTGCACCTAGATCATTGGGCCCTCCAAATATGGATGGTGCATTTAAATTGATTCTACTTGCAATGGATTCTCGCTCCAGATTTCTATGGGTGTGGCCATGCTCTCACTGTTATTAAAGGTTTGCAAGTATTCATCGGGACATATGCAGTATCTGCATTCCACTCGGACCAGGGCCCTGTTTTCGCTTTTAAGGCTTTCAGGGAAACTATGGCAACCATGAGTGTGGCTGCGAATTATTCCTCATCCTATCAATCTGAGGGAAATTCAATAGAGTAGAGGAAGAAACGTGACTTAAAGAAGTACTTTACATTTACAAAACAACAAGAACACCCTGTATGTCCATGCAAACAGGGGAATCAAACCTACCTTAGCAAATGTTCATATGAAACTCATTTTTAAGAAACAAATATTGGTTCCCAGCCTTTTGTGTACAGAATCATTCAATTAGTACACTTTTTTTTAAATTAAATCAGTACTACTCATGAATAGAGAAGTCTAGGAACGAGTCAGTGTAGCCAGTACTTCAAACAAATGCAGTTCAGCCAAACCGAGTTTAATTAGGACAAGAAATAGTAATTTGGACATATAAATGTTAGTGTTTCTCAAGGAAAGTGAGTGTACCCCAGGTGAAAAGATAAACCAAAATCAAGTATGAAAATGAGAAGGTGGGGGGCAAGTATAAAAAAAAATCGTTATATTGATTGCTTTAAAATGAAAGACAGCAGATTTCCCTTTCAGTGAAATTCAGGGCATAACAGAATAACATGGTCTGGGACTGCCGGCCACCTCCCCCCTTAACACACTGACTGAGTTACCTGATTCAACCAGTCAACACATGGGGTCTTTGGAAGTCAGGGGGTACAGGCCCCCCCCCGGCCGTATTTATTAAAATATAAAAACAAATCAAAAATTTTAATAAAATAAACATTTCTGACAATTATTAAAAAATGCACATTTCAGAACATTAGATTGACATCCGTTTCGACATGGTATGATGGGCTAACCTTAACAAATATCTAGTACAGCGTGTTTCCTAACCGAATCTAACATCCTGAAAATTAAAAATGCATTCTAATAATAAAGTCGTACGGCAAGGTCGCCAACCGGTGTCAGATCCTTTTACAGCTGCGCTCTCATGTTCGAAATGCGCATGCGCAACCCAGGGCACGTTTCACCCACGTGCGCTCCCTGAACTCCATTTAACCATAACAGGAGGGCCCAGACACTCGCGCACCTTAATGACGTCATAGTGTTGTGAGGGGTGGCTACCAGCCTGAGGAAAGCGTAGACTCCCTCCCCCGCAACCTTTAAAATACTGGATATCATATCCTGCCCCTGAAGTTCTGAGAGAGACCAATGGCCCTCCCGACGGGCGGCCCCTTTCGTGAATGGGCCCGACCCCCGTAAGGACCTTAAAATGCTGCTCACCGATTAATGACCTTACCGCCAGACACACATAATAAATACGACATTGCTATACTAAAAGGGAAAAAAGGCCTAAGGAGAAAATTTGTTAATACACAGCAAAGCACAAAACATATACATATATAGATATTCCTGTAAGCGGGAAAAAGGCCTAAGGAGAAAATTAGTTAAAATATCACAGCAATGCACAAAACATTTACATCTGTTCATTCCTCCAGTAAACGGGAAAAAGGCCTACTGGATCAAGCATAATATTCCTATAATCCGGCACATTGCTAAACATTATACCTACCATTGGCTGGCCCCAAGGTCTGCTAAAAAAGGGGATGGAGGGTGGGGAAAATTACACAGCCCCACGGTGGGGCGAGGAGCGAGCCTGGGAGCGCGGGCACAAAGAGGCCGCTTCCCGCGCTCCCCAGGCTCTTAACCCTTTCGCCGCTGCGGCCCCGCCCCCTCCTCCGGAAGCGCACAACTACTTCCGGGGCGAGGGCGGGGGCAAGCGACCACGAAAGGAACGGGGTGTGGGAGGGGCCGGGCCCCGCCATGCCTGCGTGGGGGCCGATTGGCCCCCCCCTTCTCTCATGGTCTGGGACTGCCGGCCACCTCCCCCCTTAACACACTGACTGAGTTACGTGATTCAACCAGTCAACACATGGGGTCTTTGGAAGTCAGGGGGTACAGGGCCCCCCCCTGGCCGTATTTATTAAAATATAAAAACAAATCAAAAATTTTAATAAAATAAACATTTCTGACAATTATTAAAAAATGCACATTTCAGAACATTAGATTGACATCCGTTTCGACATGGTATGATGGGCTAACCTTAACAAATATCTAGTACAGCGTGTTTCCTAACCAAATCTAACATCCTGAAAATTAAAAATGCATTCTAATAATAAAGTCGTACGGCAAGGTCGCCAACCGGTGTCAGATCCTTTTACAGCTGCGCTCTCACGTTCGAAATGCGCATGCGCAACCCAGGGCACGTTTCACCCACCCCCAACTCCATTTAACCATAACAGGAGGGCCCAGACACTCGCGCACCTTAATGATGTCATAGTGTTGTGAGGGGTGGCTACCAGCCTGAGGAAAGCGTAGACTCCCTCCCCCGCACCCTTTAAAATACTGGATATCATATCCTGCCCCTGAAGTTCTGAGAGAGACCAATGGCCCCTCCCGACGGGCGGCCCCTTTCGTGAATGGGCCCGCCCCCCCGTAAGGACCTTAAAATGCTGCTCACCGATTAATGACCTTACCGCCACAGGCCAGGTAGTTGACCGACTATCTGGCCCCCCCCAAAAACACCCCTTGTAGAAAGGTCATACTCTCCCTGCAAAAACTCCCACCCATGCCAGGATATTTCTTATAAAAAGGGCATTCCCCTCCTCTGTTAAGTGGACCCCGTCCCGCAGGTAGAAGTGCTCTCCCCAGATGCAACCATGAGGAATGGTCTGTAAGACCGGAGTTCTAAATAACTTGTCCAGCTTGTTGTTGACCCTCTTTAACGAGTTATTCAACGCGCTGACTGAGTCCCCCCCTCTCCATTGCATTCTCGGTATCAGCTGTGACCATACAACCACACTCCCCGGTAACCGCTTCGCTAGCCACCCTGCTGCTGATATAATCTCTTCCAGGAGGACCCTTCTACCCAGACCTGTCAGATCATTCCCCCCTAGATGAAGGATCACCGCCGAGGGAGGTGTAGTATGTCGTGTTAATAAGTCCGACATATAGTCCCTGAACTGATTGAGGCGGAGCCCCCCCTGCCATGGAAGGAGACCGTGCACCCCCTGCTCTCCACCCTCTGTTTACCTGATCCTGCAAGAAAAATAGGATTAGCACGCTTGACATACGAATGCCCCACTACCCAAACTACCACTGTCTTCTGCCTGTCCTCCTGGTTCCTCCGTGATGTAGATAAGTTACCTTGATGATCCGTGGGTAGTTTCCGTCCTGCGTTACAGGCCCGAGAAACTGTAAATAACCAGAAAAACAGCAGGTGTTAGAAATACTCCACATGGCGACAGCTCTCACAACATGTGCAACCGCACGTAACGTTTATAGGCACTTGAGGACCATCTCCCAATCCTTTGCACCCTAGTTGTGGTCAAACCCCTGGCCGTTGCTTCAGTGGCTGCCCCTATCCGGAAGGAGTGCGTCCCAAACTCTTTGTGGTTATAACCAGCCCTTGCCATACTCATGGCTAGTACCCTCTGAAACTGAAATCTGGTCAAAGGGGTCCCATCCCCATGCATTAGCAGTGACCCCCCACACTCCTGCGCCCGCTGTCTTATCAGTTCCTCCACATGTGTCACCGGGCAGCAGGGATTGTTCCTTGCACGATGTAACGCCAGGCTTTGGCCCCTAGCTTCCTGATCAGTTTTTGATTTCCTGATTATAATCCACATAGTGTCGCCCTTTATGCTGATATCACGCAGCTGAAGGCCGCCTACCCTATCACCTTTGTTGGCCGCCACCAGTTCGCCCACCCTGAATGCCCCATAAAAAGCTAACGAGAATGCTGCTTTAAAGAGGCCCACCTCGGACGTAGAGCTACATGTGTCCGGTAGAGCGAGGAGAACTGCTGATAAGCGTTCAAAACCTATTGGTTTCCTAGAATCTGTGGAAGGGGGCTGCATGCGCCGCCATCCCTTCAACGCCTTCTGCGCTAGGAAGCTGTTCGTAGGGTCCCGTCCCCCTTTAGCACGTGCGAAAAAGGAGATAGCCGCCTTGTGCCTGTTGGCTGTCGCCGCCGTGCGCCCTTCTCTGTGTAAGGTGCCTATGTACCCATTGAAGCTAGCTTCCAGAGTCCACGTACTCTCCCAGCCCTGGCCCAGAAAGTGACAGTAAGACCTGAACGCCCCTTCGTATGCCGTCCTTGTCTTGGGTGCTAGGCTGGCTGCCACGAGGTCATGTAGTTGGGGGCACCAATTTGCCAGAGAGTCGACGGGAAGTGGGCCGGGGTTGTCTCTGCCTCCGGCAAGTGATCCCTGAAAACCTGCATCTTAAAGCGAGAAAGGGCATCAGCTGCATTGTTTAACACCCCCGGGACATGTTTCGCCCTGAAAAGTATATTCAATGTCATGCAACACAGCACAATCTCCTTGATCAGGCGTAGTATGAATGGACACCTTGCAGCTTGTTGGTTGATGCATTCCACCACTGTCATATTATCTGACCAGAAGATTACAGATCGGTTGGCCAAATCATCCGGCCACACTTTCAGTGCCACCCAGATTGGGAAGAGCTCAAGGAAACCAATGTTCACCGTCAGCCCGCTCTCCTCCCACCAGGCGGGCCACTTCTGTGCCACCCACTTCCTGCCAAGGATTGCACCAAACCCTACACTGCCTGCCGCATCGGTCCACAAACCAAGGTCCTCCGAGGACAGCGTGGGTGCACCCCACAGCACTCTGCCATTGAAGTCCTCCAGGAATGCGATCCATATCCGCATATCCTGGCGAACCTCAGCAGATAGCCGTGTCCGGTGATGTTTCTCCCGAAGACCCCTCATGGCCTGTGCAATTGAGCGTGAAAAGGGGCGTGCCATGGGAATTACTCTTAATGCAAAGTTTAACTGCCCCACTGTCTGCTGCAACATTTGTAGAGTCACTTTCTTAGCTTGTAGGCATAGTCCTAGTGTATTCTTGAATCTTTGTATCTTTTCCTTTGGTAGTCTGAAACAGCCCTCTACTGAATCCAGCTCAATGCCTAAAAATTCCAGGCATGTTACTGGCCCCACTGTCTTCCCCTGCGCCAACGGGACCCCGAAAGAGCGCATGAGCACGCAAAATTCCTGCAATGCTGATGCACACTCCCGTGAACCCGCCGGACCCAGGAAAAGAAAATCATCCAGGTAGTGCATGACCCACTGGTGACCCGTACATTGTCTTAGGGCCCATTCCAAGAAAGAGCTGAACTGCTCGAAATATGCACATGAAATTGAACAACCCATGGGCATACACTTATCCATGTAGTACTTCCCCTCGAAAGAGAAACCTAAGAGGTGCTGGTCTTCTGGGTGAACAGGGAGCAATCTAAAGGCTGACTCGATATCTGATTTAGCCATCAGTGTTCCCGCGCCCAAACCCCTCAGCATGTCAGCTGCCTGATCGAAAGACGCATATTTAACGCTGCAAACTGATTCATCAATAGCATCATTCAAGGATATACCCTTAGGTGCAGACAAGTTGTGTGTGAGCCTATACTCTCCCTTCTCTTTCTTTGGAACCACCCCCAAAGGGGAGCATACAAAATTCTGAGTAGGAATCCCATGAAAAGGTCCCGCTACCCTACCTAAACGCACCTCCTTTCCTATTTTTGTCGCCACTAGCGTGGGATTGGAAAGGACTGACAGCTGATTTCTGCACTGTGGTGTCCCGACATAACCCCCAGCAGGAATTCGGAAACCATGTGTGAAACCCTCTTGCAACAATCTAGCAGAAGTGTGATTAGGGTACCTATTAAGCCAGGGGATCATAGCCGACAACTGAATGGGAGAATGTGCTATGATGGGATGAATCTTATTATTCAGGTTTCTTCCTACCCCTATTACCCGCTCCACTGCCTTTATTTCGGCATGTCGCCTCTGGGTGGGAAGGGTGCCCGCATAAGCTGCACGCGTGTCTGAACTTACAAGTGCCCGGTGCCCTGTTGCATGTCCGCCTGTTGAAGTCCCAGCATACCCCTTTCGTACCTCCGTTGCCCCTCTGTTTTTGGCCTGTCTCCCCACCCTGTGCTGATCGAAAGGGCTGCTGGAATGGCTGTTGTGGCCTGGGGGAATAACTCTTGTTCCAGGTAGTGCTAGTGCTTGCGCCCTGACCCTTCTCAAATTGCGAATGCCAAGAAATAGAATCCACGTTGTCCCATGTCAAAGACTTATCGAACTCTTTAGATTTTCTGAAGGCTATATCATATTCTTTCCAAACATCCCCCACATGATTCTCATGGTACATTGTGATTCTACTCTGATAGCAATTCATAGCTGGTTGCATTCCGGGAAAACGTTCACCAATTACTGCACCGTACACCGCAAAGGCCCTCACCCAGTTGATGATGGTTTCTTCCACCCTAAATTTGTACAATTTTGCTCTCCATTCACTAGGCAACATCATATCCTTCTGTGATTTAGCATACTCCCATTCCCTGTTATCTATCAGTAATGAAAAAATATTAACATATTTGTCAGCCCATATCATTTCTTTCACACTTTGTGACACATGTTGCGCTAGGCACTCCCCCCTGGAGGGCATTGTGCCCTCGCCCAGCAGTGGCAGGGCAATCTCCTTACCATTGTCGTTGGGTCGCGTCGCTTCGCCGCTCTTGGCAGCACCACCATCGTTCGTAGGACCTGTTTGGGGAGAAACTGGTGCGGGTGGCGTGCCGCCCCGACCACTAGCCAACAATATCTGAGTAATCAACGTTTGTTGTTCCGCTGTGAGGCTCTTATTGTCCGGCAACGCTCCCCCACCTAACCAGGGGAGGACAGCTGCTACCTGGGCTGCCAGTTCTCCCGAGACTGGACCCGGCGCGGCCAGGGAATTAGGGGCCGTACTTGGTACCGGCTCCCCTACGGAAACCGGAGTGGCCGGTGGTGCCGCTGGCGCCACCGATGCCGCCACTGGAATGGCCGGCACGACTGGCACTACCATTGGCACCTGGGGTACCGGTGATGGGACCACCACCGGGCCCGGAGGGGGAGGTGCCGCTGGGGGTACAGTCGGAGTTGGACTCTGCGGACGACCCCCCACCCTCCTATTTTTTGCGCGCTTGGGTGGTGAATCAAATACGCCCCTTGGTTTGGACGGTACTATCGTTCGCTTAGGTCTTCCCGATGGCCCGGCCTGAGCATCTACCCTTGCACCCAATTCCGCTACAGTCTTACCCAGCTTGTCAACCTTACCCAGTCGCTTATCCATTGCAGACATTCTGCGCATCATTTTTTGAAACATTAAACCCACGTTCGCATTCCCATGGCCCCTTCTTGCAGACATACTTATGAGCACACCGTGCTCCGTACCTGACCCAGTTGAAGGCGCCCGAGCTGGTATACACGGAAACAAGATCGTAAGCTTTGATTACCTGAAAATAGAAAATACGTTAAACTACAATCGTGGCAATTTATAACTTATTGACTGAACAGTCGACGCCCTTCTGACGTTTTGAGCAAACACACTACAGATCACGTGCTTATTAAATTGTCGATCAAACCTCTTAATAAATGCAAACTGAATTCAACACTTCGTTATGTGCCTTTAATTGCCACTTAAGTCAACTCCTTATATGCGGAGAGACAAATAAATCCCTTGAGAGGCCTGACTACGACCACCCCCTTTGTAAGGAGCACCACCGGTCTTGCATGTGTTTAAAGAGAGTGGCAGGGCACTTCACATATCACCAATTGCATCACATGGAAATATTTCTATACGAGGATTTAAAAGAAAATAAGCCTCTAGTCACGTTGCACATTTTAGATAATCTATGCAAAAAACAGTCTAGCCCTTTGCTATGACACAGCACAGTTATTCATTGAAAAGCGTTAAAACTGTAGAAAAAGCAAGTCGAAACAACCCTCACCAAGAGCAGGCCCCCCTGTAACTGAACAATCTAAAAACCCCCACACAAGGCAGCGCTCACGTGACTCGCTTGTACTGTATTTCAGAAATGCTAAAAACAGGAACACTTAGAAAAACCGAGCCAAGCCTGCCCCCGCGTTCGTGAAATGTTACAACAGGAAAACGAGTCTAACACTCCCCCACAAAAGGCAGCGCTCTCCCGACTCGCTTGTACCGTATTTAAACTGCTAACACAAAAAGTAAAGCCGAATAAGCAGCTCACTTACATGCGGTGAATAACCGCTGAGGGCACTTTCCAAACCGGCTTTCTACCACTGCTAAGCCGGTGTCTGGCCGCCCACCCGCCCCGCAAAATACCTCGTGTCCCGATGCTCCGGTAACCCCCGCTCGGCGGTGCGCCGCTGGATCTCCTCGCTCATTGGTCCCGGCCAAATTCTCCCCGCTCCGTCAGTGGGCAGCAAAGACGTTGTCCCGAGATCCCCCGACCAAAACACCGCAGTCCTCAGTCGGTCGGGCCCTTCAAATCGTCACGCCTCGATCACGGCAACACTCTCCTGTTCCACCACAACGCGTCGGCCTCAGATAAGGACACCCCCGCAGTCCTCTACCACGAAGCACACCTGCAAGAACAAAAAGAGAAAATTACACAGCCCCACGGTGGGGCGAGGAGCGAGCCTGGGAGCGCGGGCACAAAGAGGCCGCTTCCCGCGCTCCCCAGGCTCTTAACCCTTTCGCCGCCGCGGCCCCGCCCCCTCACCCCGGAAGCGCACAACTACTTCCGGGGCGAGGGCGGGGGCAAGCGACCACGAAAGGAACGGGGTGTGGGAGGGGCCGGGCCCCGCCATGCCTGCGTGGGGGCCGATTGGCCCCCCCTTCTCTTTCATTGTATCACATTTAAAAGAAACCATCTGTCTTTGTACATTTGTCGATGACATTTCGGCCCTTTGGTGAATAATTAGGGCCTCATCAGGACTGAGATGCCTGGTGTTTGGGGGGAAAAGTGGAGCTGGGGCAATTAATGCTTTGAAGCTGGGCAATGTGGAATAGGAAACAAGATGAAAAATAAGAATACGTACTGGCTGTGAGTAGAAGCCCATTCTGTGAAAGGAGTACCAATCGGTAATAGATCTTAATGGATCAATTTCTTGAATGTCAATGGGTGGGGTAACAATCCCCTATTATATCCCAAGGAAAATGCAAGAGAAGTTAATGGGAGGACTCTAGATGAAATGCTAGCTGAAATGTAGCCCAAGTAAATCTAATGACCGAGTATGGCTCAACTTACTCGAAGAGACTTGAAGAGAATTGGCTTAAGTGGGCTTTCTTTAGAATTGGAGAGATCGTATATGCCAGGGGATAGCCTTCAATTAGATATCGGCAGAAAACCTTCGAAAATAAAATAAAAACAAGGAAAATAGGAAGGGAAGTACTTGGTAGACAGATGTTTTTTGTAAGTGTCACTTCCAAATAGCAATTATTACAGAGGAATCGGTGAATTCTGTCATGAAGAAAGACGTACAGTTCTGCGTAAGTTCGGCTGTCAAGTGTTCACACTGTGCCTTCAATGTTGCAAAGCTATAGAAGAGGATGCCACTCGCGTAGCGTCCTCATGGTAGTGCACGTGGCAGGGGGAGGAGAGGGGCGTGTCGGTGGGTGCGGCCCACCGTGTGTAGAATCTGAGCATAGCTCCTAGCAATGGTGTGTGGACAGAGAGCTAGGGGCAGAAACCGACTGCTATTATCAAGGATAATGAGGTGTGAAAATTGTAATAAAAAATGTATATTTCGAAGTTGAGGGAGAATTAAAAAACTAAAATAAAATAAATTATTATATTTAGCGAGGATAGCGTCATTGAACCCTGGGTTGTGTAGCATTCATCTGAGTTCTTTGGGCAGCCTGATGATTGGCTACAAAGGGAGTAGTCCTCTGTGTGGGTTTCCATCAGGGAAACTGACAGGGAAAGTGGAGAGATGCGGGAGGGAAAATTGAATTATGCACCCCCTTACTGCAACTTCTAGCGCACTGTACAACCTGCCCTAATAGTGGCGAATAGACAAGAAACCAAAGTATTTCGGCGTATTTGAACCAAAGAGAGTACGCAAGCCTATTGCTTTGCTTGATAGCACAAGTACTGCCAGTAAGTGGGTATTGCCATTATTCTGGTATTTAGATCCTGCTGGTATATGTCATCGGATATCAGTGGTTGCAAGGAGAAAACATAAGACAAAAGACATTGTCACATTTACATCAGGTATTAGTTTTCACCAGTAGAAACATAGAGGAGACATAAATCAAAAGGCATTTGTCACATATACATATGAGTTAAGTTTTACAGATAGAACAAGGGGAACATCACTTTAAGTATTGGCAGATTATTTCATTAAAGTCACAAAATTATGCCATTCTTTAATTGAGTTTAAGCCTTTTCTAATTGCATCACAGGAATATATTCATTTTCATTCAAGTCTCTGTAGTAGATATTTCATATCTTTTCCATTTGGTGGAAGAGTCGCTTGTTCCAGAACTTGTCATTTTATGTTGTTCGCAGAGTGGTTTTTATCCAGAAAATGAGTCACCATAAGTGCAGTGACCACTGCGCATCGAATTCTGCTTCTGTGTTGGGAAATCCTTGCCCTGATTAGTGGAGTGGCCTGCCCAATATAGTTTAACTCACAAGGGCTCCAAATACATTAGACAACATTAATTGATTCACAGTTCATATGTTGTTGTAACGTGATTTGGACATCTCCATGTGTAAACGTTTTTGTGTTGGTGGTGAATTTACATGAAGTGCACCCACCACATTTATAGTGGCCTCTAATAGGCTCAAGGCCCCAAGTAGAAACTATGGTGTTGTTCTGTTTGCTCTTGTTTTTGTTTGCATGTACTAGGGTGTGTTTGATGTTCTTTCCCTTTCTAAAAGAAACAAGAGGAAGTTTGTTAAAGGGATGCATGGCTGAATGTGTTAACCAATGTTTCTTAATGAATTTCACAATTTTGGTGGTTTCTGGACAGAAAGTGGTCACACACACAATTTTGTACATTTTGGGTTTCTGTTCAGTTAGCAAAATCTCTTCCCTCTGGCTATACCAGCCTCTTTTCCATAGGGTTTCTCACGAGCCGCTTGGAGTATCCTCTATCACGGACTTTGAAACTGAGAATGGTACCCTCTCTGAAGAAATCTTCCTTGAGAGTACAGTTCATGCGCAACCGAAGGAACTGTCAATAAGGATGGCCGTCCTTAAGGGCACTTGGGTGAAAGCTCCTGTACTCTAGTAGGGTATTCCGTTCAGTTGGTTTCCTATAGAGATAAACAATCATGTGATTGTCGTTGGGTTTTATCTCTAGGTCAAGGAAAGGGATACATTTTTTGCTATGATTGGATGTGAATTTGAGGAATGGTTGGCATTTGTTCAGGTATTGTGTGAATGCAGACAGAACCAACTGTGTTCCCTTCCATACCAAAAACATATCATCGATATACCTCTTCCAAAATTGGATATTTGTTAGAAGGGGCAATCTCAGAGGGCCAGGTTATGCTCACCCGGTCACCCCAAGACCCACCTCTCCCACAGATCTTGCCGAGTCTTATCGTGAGGTCCTCACCGGGGAGGACTTCGAGTCTAGGATCGTACACACTGAGCTCACACCACACTTACGAACAGACACCACACCGTTGGGTTCTTAGTAACAAGTTCTTTATATAAGAAAATAAAAGAAGGCAGCACTCATATGTACACAGTGATCGACGGATCACAAAGTCGTTGAGGGTTCAGGAAGGGGAAAGCAGGACAGTCTTTTAGTCTCTGGGGCAGTACGGGGCGTACCCTACGCACAGCTCTCAATCCTCGAGCCGGGGGGTACGGACGATGATGGTCGTACTGACTGCTTCACCTCCGTCGAGTCGGCTCGGTCGTGATGGTGGTCTCGATGGTCCAGCCGGACCAGAGTACTCCTCGAGCCGCGACGAGGTCAGCAGGGCTCGATCTGGAGAAGTTCGTGGGGAGCCGCGACAGCGTCAGCAGGGCTCCGGTGGTCTTAGAGGTCGAGCCGCGACAGCGTCAGCAGGGCTCCGGTGGTCTTAGAGGTCGAGCCGCAACAGCATCAGCAGGTCTCCGATGGTCTTAGAAGTCGAGCCGCGACAGCATCAGCAGGGCTCCGGTGGTCTTAGAGGTCGAGCCGCGACAGCGTCAGCAGGGCTCCGATGGTCTTAGAGGTCAAGCCGCGACAGCGTCAGCAGGGCTCCGATGGTCCAGTTCCTGGTTGCGAGGAGGGAGCCGCGACAGCGTCAGCAGGGCTCAGAGGTTCAAGATGAGTTCTTCTTAGGGTCAGCCGCGGTCAGATCAGCAGGGCTTCAGGTCCAAGATACAACTGCCCGCTAGTTGTCAGGCTGGCCCAGATATAGTCCATTAGCCCTTTGATGTCCGGACCCTCGCAGGCGGAGGTCGCAAGCCCTGGGGGCTGGTCGTGGGCGAGGTCCGGCGGTCGGCTCTTTGATCCCTTTGAAAAGTAGGGTCCGGGAATTCCCAGACGCCCAGCGGGTCTGGAGCCAGCACTCGGGGAGGCCAGAGGTGCGATCGAATCCGGCCCACAAGGGAAGGCCAGAGGTGTGAGAGAAACCAGGCTCCCAGGGGAGGCCGGAGGTGCAATCGAAACTCCTTAGTCTTATCTCACTCAGGGAGCCCTTTACCCCCCAGCCGGGACTGGCGCACCGTTGGAGTCTGGGTTTCGCTGGGGGCCGGGGTCACGCTAGGCCCAGGGAGACAGGGATGTCGGAAGGGAAGATGGCGTCCGGGCCTTGTGGGGCATGAAATGTTAAGTGCTCGGAGCCGGGCGTGGGACGGGAAAGGCAGGCCTGGTCGAGGTGCTAGGGGGATCTAGGCTTAACTGGAGTAGGGCGACCAGGCTCGGGGTGCAGGCTACGCTAACAGGGGGGCTGCGCAGGGGGTTCGGGGTACAGGACTACGCTCACGGGGTGTGGAGGGACAGAGGCGAACCACGCCACGAGGCTGGGTCCAACACGCGTCCCCCCCAGCTGAAGGCGGGGAGAACTACCCATCCTCTTGGGGGTTCTCTTCGCTGAGGCGGAAAAATCGGGACAGGCCGTCTGCGTTGGCGTGGTCAGCACCAGGCCGGTGCTCAACAGTGAAGTCCATCCCCTGGAGGGAGATGGACCAGCGCAGCAATTTGGGGTTCTCCCCTCTCATCTGCATTAGCCACCGGAGGGGTCGGTGGTCGGTCTGGACCCGGAAGTGAGTACCAAACAGGTAGGGCCTCAGCTTCTTCAGGGCCAAAACCACCGCGAAGGCCTCCCGCTCGATGGTGCGCCACCTTTGTTCTCGAGGGAGTAGCCTCCGGCTAATGAATGCTACTGGTTGGACTAGGCCGCACTCGTTCACCTGGGATAGAACTGCTCCGATGCCATGCTCGTACGCGTCCGTCTGAACGACAAATTCTCGGGAGTAGTCGGGGGCCTGTAGGACGGGGGCAATGCACATGGCGTCTTTCAAAGTTTCGAACGCCTCTTGGCAGGTGGGGGTCCAGCTGACTTTCTTCGGCTGGTTCTTGGAGGTTAACTCCGTGAGGGGGGCTACGATGCTGCCGTACCCTTTGATGAACCTTCGGTAGTACCCCGTGAGCCCTAGGAATGCCCGCACTTCCGTCTGGGTCGTGGGGGCCTCCCAGGCCACGATTGCATCGATCTTGGGCTGGAGGGGGGCTACGAGGCCGCTTCCGACCTGGTGCCCGAGGTAGACGACGGACCCTTGTCCGATCTGGCACTTGCTTGCCTTAATGGTGAGGCACCATTGGATGGATAGCTCGTGCTGACTTGCATTTTCAGATCCTTCCCTCTCCTATAATCCCTGAAGTTGACTACTTGGTAGCGCGCTCGACCTCATACCAAACCCCTTTGACCTGCGTCCTTGTCTACCGCCCCCCTCAACTCACTTCATCTTTCATTCCTAGTTTTCAAGATCTCCTGGCTACTCTGGCGATAAATAATTCATCAGTCTTAGTCCTAGGGGACTTTAATTATTGGCCTAACGACCCAGCCGAAACCTCTTACTCCAAGGATTTCACTGACCTCATGATTAGCCTCAACTTTGTACCTCACATTCATAGCCCCACTCATATTCATGGTCATGCACTGGACCAAATCTGGGCCCTAAATGTCCCTACAACGCCCCCCACCATCTCTCCCTGCCCTTGGTCGGACCATTCTCTCATTTCCTTTTCCTTTGCACTATCCCCTGAGGTTAAGCCCCCGCTCCCCAAGAACACCTGGATCAGGAAATGGGGCAAAGCCGATATGCCGTCCCTCTGCTCGTCCTTGTCCGAGTCCAGCCCTGACCTCTCAGGTCTTGCAGCCTCAGACCAATTGGAATCCATCAATAATTGGCTGATTCAATCGGGCGACGAATTCGCTCCCCTGAGGCGGATTACGGTTAAGCGAGCCCATGCAGCTAATAGGTGGTTCCACTCTGACCTTAAGGTGAAAAAACTAGCTGCACGGAGAGCTGAGAGAGCTTGGAGGAGAGCCTATAGCCCTTTACTGAAATCCGCATACCATTCTGCCTTACAGACTTACAAAAAAGGCATTCTTGAGGCCAAGACAGAATACTACTCAGGAAGGATTTTAGCGGCAGAGTCCCAATCCAAAGAGATCTTTGCTACCGTCCATGAATTGGCAGCATCCGATAGAGTTACGACAACAGTCCCTCCTTCTCAACATCTCTGCGATTCGCTAAATGAATTTTTCATCGAGAAGGTCGCACAGATAAAAATTAATATACCACCTCTTTCGCTAACCTTTGTTAACCCGCCCCCTCCCCCCTCTACTTCCAAACTGGCTAGCATTCCTCTGCTGACCAAGGACTCACTCCTCCCTCTGCTTCGACGGGTGAAGTCGGGCTCCCCCTTGGATTTTGGTCCCGCCCATGTTTTAAGACAGATCTTCTCGGCCTGTCCTACCCCTCCCCTCACGTTTCTTAACGACTCACTAAGCAATGGTGTGGTTCCCTCCTCTCACAAATCAGCAGTCATCATCCCGATCTTAAAAAAAACTGGCGCTGATCCCTTGTCCCCAGCTAATTACCGCCCCATCTCCCTCTTGCCCTATTTGGGAAAGGTCTTAGAAACCCACATCACGAGTACCCTGAGCACTTATGTGGAGGCAAATTATTGCCTCTCCCCTTGCCAGGCGGGCTTCCGACCTCTACACTCCACAGAGAAGGTAGTGATCTCAGTGATGGACGGACTCCGCGAGGGCATTGACATCAACCTCCCGCAAGCCCTTGTTCTCTTGGACCTGTCCGCCGCTTTTGACACGGTGGATCATTCCATTCTTCTCACTCGTGTCAGGGCGGCGGGCATAGAGGGCTCTGCCCTCTCCTGGCTCAATTCCTTCCTGTGTGACAGGGCACAGGCTGTTCATCTCGCTGGTTTTACTGCCTCCTCACGAAAGGTGGAGTGCGGCGTCCCTCAGGGCTCTTCCTTATCCCCTCTTTTGTTTAATTTATACATCTATCCCCTTATTTTTTCATTGCAGCAGCTCGAGGTCACAGTGTTTAATTACGCCGATGACCTCCAGCTTATCTTTAATCTCTCTCACTCCCCCTCCTCTGTTCAGAATTTTCAAACCGTTATGTTATTCATCCAAGATTGGATGAACTGCAACCACCTTAAACTCAACCCTGACAAGACAGAGCTGGTCTTGACAGGAGGTGGTTGCAGCCCCTGGTCCCCCTCGTTTTGGCCCCTTTCACTTGGTGTCCCCCTCCTCCCGGTTCCTAAAGTTAAAACCCTTGGGATCTTTCTCAATTCCCAACTATCTGTAAACCCCCAGGTCAGTTTGGTGGTTTCCTCTTGCTTTTTTTCCCTCCGGATAATTAGGAAGATATCTCGCTTCTTCTCCCTCCCGGCACTGAAAATAATTGTGATGGCAATGGTGCTCTCGCGCCTTGATTATAGGAACATAATCTATAACGGCGCACCGGCCTATGCCATACACCGATTGCAGCTAGTGCAAAATCAGGCTGCCCGCCTGATCCATGGGCTGCCCAAATTCCATCGAGCAACCCCACTGCTGAAATCATTGCACTGGCTACCTGTGAGGGAGCGGGCCTTATTTAAACTAGGTTGCCTCACCGTCCAGGCTAGGATGGGCACTGCCCCCGAGTTTATATGCTCAGCCATCAAACCCTACCTGCCGGGCAGAGAACTCCGCTCCACCCACATGGCACTCCTGGTCACACCTCGCTTTAAGAAAAAGAAAGCAGGTGGGGCGAAAACTGCGGTCCTTGCACCTGTCTTCTGGAACTCCCTCCCCATGACACTCAGATCCGCAACCTCCTATTTGGAGTTCCGGAAGAATCTGAAAACCTTCCTTTTTTCCAGAGCTTTTGCTGCCTAACCTGCCCCTCTTGCTGCTGTTGCTAGTAGTAGCTCCTATAGCGCCATGAAACCGCTGGGTATAAGCGCGCTAAATAAATGCTTTTAAATTCAAATTCAAAGTCAGCACCGCCCAGAGGTGCTGGAGGTGCTCGGGCCAGTGGGAACTGTAAACTGCGATATCGTCCAGATACGCAGCACTGAACTCTTCTAACCCCGCCAGTACCTGGTTTACCAGCCTTTTGGAAGGTGGCGGGGGCGTTTTTCATCCCGAAGGGCATCACCCGGAAATGGTAGTGACCATCCGGGGTGGAAAACGCGGATCTTTCCCTAGCTCCCTCGGTGAGGGCGATCTGCCAGTATCCGCTGGTCAGGTCGAACGTGCTAAGGAAGCGAGCAGCCCCGAGGCGATCAATAAGCTCGTCTGCTCGGGGGATGGGATGTGCATCGGTTCTGGTGACCGCGTTGAGCCCGCGGTAGTTGACGCAGAACCTCAGCTCGGGAACAGCGCCGGGGGCGGCTGCCTTCGGAACCAGGACCACGGGGCTAGCCCATGGGCTGTCAGAGGCTTCGACCACCCCGAGAGCTAGCATCCTAGAGACTTCGGCCTTGATGCAGGCCCGCACTCTGTCAGGGACGCGGTAGGCTCTATGCCGTACTGGTGGGCTATCCCCGGTGTCCACGTCGTAGACGCAACAGCTGGTTACACCGGGGGTGAGGGAGAAGAGGTCCGAGAACTGTCCCAGTAGCTGGCGATAGTCCTCACGCTGCTCGGGAGAGAGGGAGGAGGAGAGACTCACACCCTCTACGGAGCCATCTTTTTCTTTCACGCACAGGAGGTCGGGGAGAGGCTCCGTTTCTTCTTCTTCTCCATCGTCCGTGGCAAGGAGCAAGCTCAACTCGGACCGGGCGAAGTGGGGCTTGAGGCGGTTCACGTGTAGGACCCTCAAGGGGTTCCTGGGGGACTGCACATCAATGAGATATGTCACCTGACTCTTACGTTCCACCACCTTAAAGGGTCCTGTCCACTTGTCTTGTAGGGCACAGGGCTCCACGGGGGCCATCACCCAGACCTGCTGCCCGGGCTGAAACTCGACCAGAGTGGCATTCTGGTCATACCACCGTTTCATTTCTTCTTGACTAGCCTCGAGGTTGGCCTCGGCCAGTTCTCGGAACTTCCTAGTCTGGTTCCTGAGGGCCAAGATGTATCGAAACACATCGGGAGGGGGCTCTAGGGCCGCCGTCTCCCACCCTTCCTTAACCAGGCTGAGGGGTCCCCTGACGGGGTGACCGTAGAGGAGCTCGAAGGGGCTGAACCCCAGGGACTTCTGGGGGACTTCACAGTATGCGAAGAGGAGACAGGAAAGGAGGACGTCCCACTTACGCCTCCGGGGCTCTTCGAGACCTATGATCATTCCCTTGAGGGTCAGGTTGAATTGTTCCACCAGACCGTTACTCTGGGGGTGATATGGAGTGGTGAATTTGTACGTCACCCCACACTGTTGCCAGAGGGACTTCATGTATTTCGAGATGAAGTTGGTCCCTCGGTCGCTGACGACTTCTCGGGGGAACCCCACCCGAGAGAAGATGGCCATGAGGGCCCGCCCCACTACGGGGGCCGTCACCGTTCGGAGGGGAATGGCTTCGGGGTAGCGGGTGGCATGGTCCACCAGGACAAGGATAAAGCGGTGGCCCAGGGAGGTCCGGGGGTCGAGGGGGCCCACAATGTCGATTCCCACCCTCTCAAAGGGGGTACTGACCACGGGGAAGGGTTGGAGGGGGGCCTTGCGCTTCCCTCCGCTCTTTCCGCTGGACTGACACGTGGGGCAGGACCTACAGTGGGCCTCCACATCGGAGCGCATGCCCGGCCAGTAGAAGCGGGTGACTAGGCGGTGATACGTTTTGTCTTGCCCCAAGTGTCCCGCCAGGGGCACGTCGTGGGCCAGGTTCAGGAGGAAGCCGCGGAAGCGTAGGGGTACCACCAGCACTCGGGCTGACCCTAGCTCGGCAGACTTTTGTTCGCTATACAAGAGGCCGTTCTCCCAATAGACAAAGTGGGAGCTGGACTGGTCACCGGCGGCCTGGGCGGCGGCCTGCTGCCGCGGCCCAACCAAGGATGGACAGGAGGTCTGTTCTAGGCAGAATTCTTCTCGGGACGGTCCTCCTTCCTGGCGCCACTGGGCCAGCTCAGGAAGGTCGTCCAAGCTCGGGGTCGGTTCAACGCCAGGGCCGAGGGAAGCTTTCCCCGGGGAACAGCTCAGGGGTCTCAGAGAGTACAGGGACCTCGGGGTCCTCGGGGGTAGCCGGTGCTGCCTCTGGGGTCGCCCCTCGGGCGGTCATCGACCGGGTGTTCACACAGGCCCATTCGGGCAGGCCCACCATCTCCAAGTGGGTCCTTTTCTCAACCCGCTGCCATGGGAAGCTCTCTAGATCGTTGCCAAGCAGGCAGTCCACGGGCATGTCGGAGCGGACCGCCACTTGTAACTCTCCGGAGACGCCCCCCCCATTCGAACGGGACTTGAGCTATCCGGCAGGTGCGGACGGAGTTATCAGCTGCGATCACCCGGCAGGAGATGTGGGGAACAATCTGGGCTTCAGTGACTAGGTGTCGTTTGACTGCGGTGATACTGGCACCGGTGTCCCGGAGCGCCCCTATGTGGTGGCCATTGACAGTCACCTGCTGTCGGTACTTCTCGGTGTTGTCGGGCAGGGGGGCTCCTGGGACCATCTCCCTATCACCCAGGGAGACTAACATCATGGCTGCGGGGTCAGCTCCCTCGAACTCCTCTTCCCCCTCCTCTTCTAGGGCTACCGAGGTGATGTGGCGCACGGGGGGCCCTGCAGCGGCAGGCTTCTTGAATAAAGGGCAGCGGGGGTCATTGACATAGTGCCCTGGTTGCTGGCAATGGAAGCAGGCTTGGCTGACTCGGGCCCTGGCTTGGCTGGGGGGAACCCTGCGCGCGCTGTGGGAGGCGAGGTGCCGGGCTGGTTTCTGGGGGGACTGCGCGGGGACCCTACCTGGGACCCTCTCTGTCTGTTCTGATTCCCCCCTCCCCTCTGGCCGGAAGATCCATGTTCGTTACGGCCAGAGTCTCCCCCGGGCCCCCGGGGTACTCTGGTGCTCACCCAGCAATCGGCCTCGACGGCCAGCTTACGGGGGTCAGCCAACTTGCTGTCCAGGAGGTGCTGTCGGAGTTCCACAAAGCAGTTCAGAGACAAATGTTCGTAGGCAATGAGGTCGATGAGCCCCTCGAAGGTGGATACTTTGCTGCCCTTGATCCACCCTTCCAGGGCCCGGATGTAGAAGTTGACATATTCCACCCATGTGGTGCCGGGGATCTTCTTACATTCTCGGAAGCGTTGGCGGTACATTTCAGGGGTGAGTACGTACCTTGTGAGGAGGGCCTCCTTCATGTGGCTGTAGGAGGTCTGTTCGGCGGAGGGTAGATCGAGCAGGGTGTCTCTCCCCTCACTCAGGAATCGCCCCCACAGCCCGGCTCCCCAATCTTTCTGCGGAACTCGGTGGGAGGTCATGGCGACCTCGTAGGCCCTGAACCATTGTTGGATATCATCGTTTTCATAATATTCTTTGACCACATCTTTGGGGATGTGGACCTTGGGTTCCACCGGGGGAACGGACTCTCGGGTCGCCGATGTTAAGTGGTCTTCGGTCCTGGCTTTTAGTTCGATCTCCTTCATGCTGCGCTCGTGCTCCAGCTGGAGTATTTTCCCTTCGTGTTCTCTCTGGAGTTTCTTCTCCTCCAGTTCTCCCTGCAGCCGCAGCTGCTCGATGGCTAGCTTCTTCTCGGCCAGCTTGAGTTCCCCTTCCATCTTCAGACGGGCTAGTTCTAGCTCGAGGGTTCGGTCGCGTTCTCGGTCGGTCATATCTTCTCGAGACAGACCTCTCTCTGTGCTGTGAGTCCGCGTCGGGGACTCTGCTCTTTCTTGCTCTGGGGCGTGGGTTTCGGTCAGGGGTGCTCCCCCTCCATCGGCTTCTGTCGGTGCTGGAGGTTGTGCTCCGGCCTCCACCCAGGCGGTTAGGGCTTGATGAAAGTCTTCTTTGGTGTTTAATCCTGTTGTCGGGATGTGGAGATCTTTGCAGAACTGCTTCATTTGTCGGTGCGTATAGTCCTTCAGGAGATCCACCCGGAAGGTAGTCTCGCCTTCCGCGATGCTCATGGTTGTTCTTCTTTGTTCGGGTAGTGTGTCAGTACTGTACGATCCCTAGACGTAGGTTCTTATCGCGACGCTGCCACCAATGTTAGAAGGGGCAATCTCAGAGGGCCAGGTTATGCTCACCCGGTCACCCCAAGACCCACCTCTCCCACAGATCTTGCCGAGTCTTATCGTGAGGTCCTCACCGGGGAGGACTTCGAGTCTAGGATCGTACACACTGAGCTCACACCACACTTACGAACAGACACCACACCGTTGGGTTCTTAGTAACAAGTTCTTTATATAAGAAAATAAAAGAAGGCAGCACTCATATGTACACAGTGATCGACGGATCACGAAGTCGTTGAGGGTTCAGGAAGGGGGAAGCGGGACAGTCTTTTAGTCTCTGGGGCAGTACGGGGCGTACCCTACGCACAGCTCTCAATCCTCGAGCCGGGGGGTACGGACGATGATGGTCGTACTGGCTGCTTCACCTCCGTCGAGTCGGCTCGGTCGTGATGGTGGTCTCGATGGTCCAGCCGGACCAGAGTACTCCTCGAGCCGCGACGAGGTCAGCAGGGCTCGATCTGGAGAAGTTCGTGGGGAGCCGCGACAGCGTCAGCAGGGCTCCGGTGGTCTTAGAGGTTGAGCCGCGACAGCGTCAGCGGGGCTCCGGTGGTCTTAGAGGTCGAGCCGCGACAGCGTCAGCAGGGCTCCGATGGTCTTAGAAGTCGAGCCACGATAGCGTCAGCAGGGCTCCGGTGGTCTTAGAGGTCGAGCCGCGACAGCGTCAGCAGGGCTCCGATGGTCTTAGAGGTCGAGCCGCGACAGCGTCAGCAGGGCTCCGATGGTCCAGTTCCTGGTTGCGAGGAGGGAGCCGCGACAGCGTCAGCAGGGCTCAGAGGTTCAAGATGAGTTCTTCTTAGGGTCAGCCGCGATCAGATCAGCAGGGCTTCAGGTCCAAGATACAACTGCCCGCTAGTTGTCAGGCGGGCCCAGATATAGTCCATTAGCCCTTTGATGTCCGGACCCTCGCAGGCGGAGGTCGCAAGCCCTGGGGGCTGGTCGTGGGCGAGGTCTGGCGGTCGGCTCTTTGATCCCTTTGAAAAGTAGGGTCCGGGAATTCCCAGACGCCCAGCGGGTCTGGAGCCAGCACTCGGGGAGGCCAGAGGTGCGATCGAATCCGGCCCACAAGGGAAAGCCAGAGGTGGGAGAGAAACCAGGCTCCCAGGGGAGGCCGGAGGTGCAATCGAAACTCCTTGGTCTTATCTTACTCAGGGAGCCCTTTACCCCCCAGCCGGGACTGGCGCGCCGTTGGAGTCTGGGTTTCGCTGGGGGCCGGGGGCACGCTAGGCCCAGGGAGACAGGGATGTCGGAAGGGAAGATGGCGTCCGGGCCTTGTGGGGCATGCAATGTTAAGTGCTCGGAGCCGGGCGTGGGACGGGAAAGGCAGGCCTGGTCGAGGTGCTAGGGGGATCTAGGCTTAACTGGAGTAGGGCGACCAGGCTCGGGGTGCAGGCCACGCTAACAGGGGGGCTGCGCAGGGGGTTCGGGGTACAGGACTACGCTCACGGGGTGCGGAGGGACAGAGGCGAACCACGCCACGAGGCCGGGTCCAATAATATTGATTTGGAACGGGTTTTGCTCATGCATGACAAAGTCATCTTCAAATTTGCCAACATACAAATTGGCTAGATTTGGGGCAAAAATTGCTCCCATGGAAGTGTGTGAGCACTGTTGTTAATAGTCATGGTTGAACAGAAAGTAGTTTGTGGTGAGAGCTATCTCCAGGAGCTCTATCACGGAGTCAGTGGGCTCTTTGGCCGGTGCTGGACGGGTGTCAAGGATATTTCTTATGCCCTCAATGCTGTCTTGTTGAGGAATATTGGTGTAGAGCAACTCAATGTCAAGAGTAACTAATATTTCTTGCTCTACATCAAGGATAAGCCTTTAATTAGATTGATCATAAAGGTACTGTCACAAACATGTGCATCAAGGCACGGTAAAAAATCTTTGATGAAAACATTTATATATTCACCCAAAGGTTCCAGAATAGAGTCACACCCTGATAAAATAGGTCATCCCGGTGGGGAATTGTAATTTTTATGGATTTCCGGGAGAGTGTAAAGAACAGGAATCCATCGGGATTTCTTGTTGAGAAAGTCAAATTCTTGTTTTGTGAAGAAACCAGAATTCAAGGCATGGGTATTTGCTTCCAATATTCTGGTTTTGATCTCCTGTGTCAGATTAGTTATTAGCTTTTTATAATGATCTGTGTTGGAAAGTTGTCCTTTTATTTCTAGCTCATAGCATTACCTATTGTGTATGACGCCTGTCTCTCCTGTAGTGTGATGTTATATGGGGTGAACGATCTTGTTGTTCTGAGAATGTGCACGTCATTGAGCACTGCTTTTTCAAAAGCCAGTATTTCTGCTGGCATTCTGACATTCGGGGAATATATGTGGTGGGAGACCTCAGGAGGGAAGCAGAAGGGGGGGGTTGTCAGGCAGGAAATGTTTGAGTTTATTAGTTCTGAAGAATCTGTTTATAGTTCATATTGAATTTGAAAGTAGTCTATGTTTTCAACAGGAACAAAGGAGAGGCCTGTACTAAGTAGTGATATTGCCCCTGTGCCCAATGTGTGATGGGATAGATTGAAGATAGGAATACATTGTGAGGTATCGATGTACTCTGTTCTCTCTGGAGTTTGTGAACTGGGCAATGTTTCTGATAAGAAATCAGTATGGCCCTCTATTGCCCATATGGGCCCCATTTGTAATCTTGGCTCCGAGTCTGGCGGCCTCCTGAGTACTGGTTCCAGATCCTGCCCCTGTTCCCCCCACCTCTGTCTGTGACCTTCGTGGTTTGGCCTAAAAATTGTTTGGTCCTTGGTTGTGAGTCCTTTCTCCTAGATCATCTGAACTTTCTGTCCCTCACAATTATTCAGAGAAGGTCAGCCGCCTGTTGTCCTTAAATTTGCCCCAGGTCACTTGTCTGCATGTTTGTTGGGCCTGAGTATAATAGTTGTCAAGAAGATATAGGTATGCCTTTTCTTTACTAAAATTCTTAGTGTTCTTCTGGACTTTGTCTGCTTTTTTTGGAAGTTCAATTGAGCTAAACTCTTAAATGTTTCCATAAAGTTTATATTGAAATTTAACTGCCATGGTTCGACAGTTCATTCTTTACATCACGTTCATAATGTTGGTTACATTGCTTTGTTCTATCTGCCTAACTATCGCAGCTCATTATTTCTGTGCAAGATTACAATTGTTTCAATAAATATATCTTTCCTTGTGTTTACCATAAGCATGAATTATTAAACAACGAAAGGAGTAAGATCTGTTTCCGCTATTCCCTGGGGGATCAGAGTGTCATGTTTGAGGTTGCCAAAATGACCTGCCACTCCAAAAGGATTCGAGTTTCAGGTGAGGCATTGTGAGCTAGCTGGGAGTTGGGTAAACAGTCTCTGATGATGTAGATGGACTCAGTCGCTGCACTCTGATGTCCTGTTGTCCTAATATGCAGTCCTACCTTTTCTAGTGGGAACCGTACAACAAAGGTATATGTGTGGATGCGTGGTAAAGGTATATGCATGGTAAAGACATGTGTGATAACAGAATTGCGTAATAAAGGCATTGCATGGTAACGGATGTGTGGTAAAGGCATGTGTTGTAATGCATGCGTTGTAATGCCATACAACCCCTTTTTCCTAATGCTAGCCCCTCCTATTCTTGATGCGCCGTATTCCAGTCACCCTTCAGCATGTGGTATGGGATGATCCATCTTTGGGGTCTTACTGGTCTGAAGTTCTGGGTAGGATAACTGCTATTAACGGTTTAGCTACCTTAATGAGCTGGGAGACACATTCTTTAGGGCTGTTTAGTGACAGAAAAAAATTAAAGTAGCTGCTCACTTTCGTGACCTTGTTCTAGTTACTGCCAATCAGGCAATCACAATAAATTGGAAGGCTGTAGTACCTACCAAACTAGGTGCATGGTGTTAAGCCACTATTGAGTGAGTCGAGGCCAAGAGTAAAGCTATACACAGGAAAGAGGCCAGAGGCTTGCATAGGCATCCATTTGATAGTGACTAGGGCACCATGCTTCTAAACTTCATAGAATGGTGGGGATTGGATTGGTGAGGGAGTATCCTGCATGGAACATTGTGTGGGTACTAATTGGGAAATCCATTGGCAGTTGCTGCTTGGGTGTCGAAGTTGAGAGGGACTAAAGTGATTACTCCTACCGTTGAGTCAAGGAGCTTCTGTTCAGTGGCGATGAGGATGGGATTTCGGCGCGCTCCCCTGGTGTGCCTCAGTGCCCTCACGTTGCTGGTTAAGAGTGCAGTGCTTCATTGGATTTTGAGACTTCAGGCCTGGTGTGGAGTATGGCATTTCATGGCACGAGTGAGGTTTACTCCTTTGTTTTCTGATGGCCGCTTTGTGCCAGTATATGCCTGTGCCAGTTTGGATTTGTCCAAGTAAGCGAGAGCCGCATAGCAAATCGCTCGATGTGCTCGAGCACCAAGCCCTAGTGGCCATAGAAGCACTTGCAGGCGCGCACATCCTCATTGACCATCTTGCTTAATCAGGAAGCCGCCCTGAAGTCATCTGGCAGTATCGGCCGTAATAATATGCACTAATGCGCGCACTGCCGCAATCATTTTAACTGATTATGAAGCTCCCTGAACTGCACCCTACTCACTGTAGAAACACACACATTCCATGTGCAAAGTGGCAGCCATTTTTGTTGCCTTGGACATCACTGCATCTTTTGCTACATGAAGATCTTATAGCGTCCATTTTGAGTTGGGAATTAACTCATTAAAACTAGATGTCACAACCAGCCGCGGCCCGGGGAGGGAGTAACGGTGGGGCAAGAAGGCGGGGAGGGGGAGGGGCAGGGTGGAGGGTACTAAAAACCGGCATATGGATAATTGCAGGTAAGTAAACAATTTATTTAATAAAACGAATTTCGTAGCGCGCACTGCATCGCATTTTGCGATGCAGGTAACGCTACGAAATTCGTTTTATTAATTAAATTGTTTACTTACCTTCAATTATCCATATGCCGGTTTTTAGCACCCTCCACCCTGCCCCTCCCCCTCCCCGCCTTCTTGCGCCACCGTTACTCCCTCCACGGGCCGCGGCTGGTCACAACGTATATCGTGAGGCCTGCACTAACGGCGACAGGCACGCTTGTAAATTAGGAACCTATTGAACTTTACCATCATTATAGACACTAGGAAGCCTTCATCAACATTCGGTGACAGGTGCACCTTTGTTTTTTAAAGATGTTTTCACACAACTTAAAGCATAAAACATATTATCAAGAACCCAGGACTAATTACCTGTGATATGTTCTCCTGTGCAAATAAGAGAAAGCTAAATCCTGTCCGTTTCACACACAGCATCCAGGACAAAAGTGGTTATTATGGTTAAGATCACATTTTGCGAGTTTTATCCTGCATACTGTGAGGCAGCAACTCACCTACTGTCGCATTGTAGAAAGAATATTGACACCTCCGCCATTTCTTCAAGTTCCAGGCACTCCTCCATTAAAGTGTCAACAGTGGAAGGACATTTTTTAGGCTTATTTGAAAGCGGTTGATGGGGATATTTTCCATCAAAAAAGAAAAAAGCACTCTTAATATACAAACTGGTCTGAAGGAAGAAACATATTGAAAACTCTACTTTTAGAAGTAGTTAGAGTTCACTCTGGCGGAGGAGAAGATGATGATTCTGAAATGGTGGTTGATGATTATGCATCTATCTTCAAAACGTTGGATAAACGATTCAATCCCAGGCAAAATATAGTTTTGGAATGCCATAAGTTTCTTCAATGTTCTCAAATTCCTAAAGAATCAATTGACGATTTTGTCACCACTTTCAGAGCTCTTGCTGCTGCAAGCAATTATAGGGAAATCATGGACTAAATCATCCAGGATCAGTTGATCGAAAGGACAAACAATAAGAAAGTTCAAGAGAAAATGTTGTCTACTTAGGACCCTGATTTAGAAACAACTTTAAATCTAGCCAGAATTATTGAACATTCTCAATTTTGCAAGAAAGAAATGAACAAATATGTTAGCTCTAGTGAAGTGAATCTACTCAATTTGAAATAGAAAACAAAATAGCCTGGGAAAGGAGCAAGTGCCAATATTTTGCACAATGCTGTAATCATCTCATCTGGTTGGCCAGAAGGAAATCCCATGCCATTTGCACCAATGGGCTGGTTTTGCATTTCCTAAATAGCGATTCACCCTTTTTTAAATAGGTCTTTGTTATGCCGTGTATGCTGTCAACCTCTAGAAAGTGAACACTTTTCAGCCCTATTAAAGCACTGGTGGTGATGGGCTGCAAACATCAGAGCATGCAAAGTGGGTAAAACACCAGGACTTTAACATTATGGGGACCGAGTGTCAGCAGACACTGTCTGGTGCTGGCACAGTGCTCTAATTATAGATCATAGGGTAGAGGGACTGAAACTTGTCAAACAGGTCTAAAGGGGGATGGGTGAAAAGTTTCGGGGTGATTCATAAGCGGGGGCAGAGAAAAAGAGGGATCCTGAAACACCTTTTCCCAATGCATTTTTCCCTAGGGAAATTGAACAGTGATATTGCATTATTATTTGAGGGGAGGTGGGTGTAAGCCACCCCTCCCCGAGCCAATACATGGACCCGCGGACCTCATTTCCCGGGGCCTAAATAAACAAAAAGTTCTGTGGGTGCAATGCGAGACCATAGATAATGAGTAGAGCCCCTTGGGCCCCTGCAGCACTGACATCTCTACCTGCACCCATCCCAGGGGTGGTGGGAGTTGGCTGTATTGGTATGCCCCTGCTAGGCAGGAGCAGCTTTTCTATCTGCCACCATTGGACTGACGCAAACCTATGTACCCTGCCTAGGAGAGTGCAGGCAGGGAGTAGGATTTGTATTTCCTGCCCGCGCTCTTCCTGGCAAGGACAAATTGAGTGTTCTAGGGGATGAGTTTCCTGGACACTGCTCCCATCTTGCCTTGGGGGTTGGGGTTCCTGCGGCCAATATATGGTTTGGGGAGCAGGTCCCCACTACCCAAATGAAAAATACTTTGTTTAGGCTCATCATGACCATAGAAGTGAGTTATGTGGACTTCTCAAAAAACGGCTGTGTGACCAAAGGAGGTTTCTGCATGACATCGACTCTCCCAGAGTTGAGGGGACATCACATGAAGTTTTAACTTCCTGCTGGAGGGTATGGCTAGTACCTAGAAGACTGCCTAAATTCTTAGAGAGATTTGGAGGGTGCCTGGTCCTTCAGGAGACGAGACTTTCCAGAAGGAGAAGCCCAGCACGTTACCAGAGTGAAAATACCCAGAAGAAGCTGGCTCCAAATGGGAGTGAAATTAGTAGTTGTCTCTTACCAAGAGGATTCCCCTGGTCTCCTTGAGTGGTGCTCTTCAAAATAATAGGGGAAGGAGAGTTTTTAGAACTGTCGAGCACACATCTTCTCTGGGTATAGTAAGACTCCAAAAATCTTGTAAGTGTTCCCTTCCGTATGATCACCAAGTCTCAAATCGAGCCAGTGGAACCAAAAATATGTATGGTCATGAAGGGCATCCTTGAAAGGATGCAACAGCCCTGACCCACCGAAGTGGCATGCTTTAACATTGGGTTGTGCTCCCCACTGCGTGGGTGCTGCAATACCTAGCAGGTCCCACATGATGGCTTTTTAAGCAGATGTTTTTGTACTCCCTGCCTGGTATTTGCCACAGCAAATGATGGTGCCCTTTGTTAAGAGTTATTAGCAGAGTGGTAGATTGGGTGGTAAAGCAGATCAAATTAGGCAAAAGAGTGGTATGGCCCTTTCCACCATTGGATCAGACTTCACTCGCCAACCGAAGGAAAACTCTGCCCTTAGGGACAACAACCAACAGAGGTCACTGACAGCTGTCAGTGTCAAGAGCCATGGGCTGGGCCACCCACTGCCAGGTGAAGGATTGAAGTGGGAGCCTTGGGCAGGCCTCACTTGCAGCCATGTGGCCTGCAAAGAGTTCCCTACTTGGCCCTGAGGTTTCCCTGACATTTTGGGTTTCTCAGAGTGGGTGGCAACAGCCCTAGGTGTTAGGCACCCTACTTCCACTCTCCTTCCCACCAGCTCATGGATGGGAGGTATCCTGAGGCTGGCCTCTTAGCCACGGGTGTTAACCCTGATGCTGATTAGATACCTGGCCATCCAGAACTTCTCGGGGGAAAGCACCACCCCCCTCAAGGGTGACACACTCAGACTGTTTCATGCCTGGGTCTGCATGGTGCTGGTCCCCTGTCCTCTGTCTCTTTTTGGGACCAAGAGTCAATGTTGCTTTTAGATTAATGAGGGGCAGACACCTTCGCCATAACATAACTAAACATGTATTGACAAAGTCAAAAACTATTGGTTTTCCCATTCTTCATTTTCTTTTCTGTGACTTTCTTACATTAAAATTCAATTTATTAAATGATATGGGATTTGGGAATAACAGTTGTTAATTGCTTTAGAATAATAGTGTCTGTTAGGTATAATACTCCCAGCCTCCTGCTTAGACTATGTTATTAAAGGTGAGGCAAAGTTACCCTTAGTGAAACCTTTGGTGTGTTTTCTGTGTGGGAGCTTAGTCACAGTGAGTTTCCGACTTGTATTTATACCTGTAACTTGGCAGCTAGATTTTATATATCCTTCTTGAATTTAAAACAATTGCAGTTATCACTGTACAGACCTCATTAAGAGCGAGAAAGGAAAGGCAAATAATTGACATAAGTGAGTGAAATATTCCACACAGTGTGCCGGTCATTAATTAGATAGATAGCTATACGTTTTTACAATAAGCAATAAGGAGAATTCATCTAAATTGGCTGCACATACTTCCATTAAAACATATATATATATTTTTTTGATTTCTGTAATTTTTTATTGTAAAAATATATATATATTTACAGTGGAGGGAAGAGAGGAGAGGAGAAAAGGGCCAAAGGAAGAAAAAAGAGAAGGGTGCGGGGGGGGGGGGGGGGGGGGGGGGGAGAGTTAAGTGGCCGGGCATTCCCATTTAAATTCCATCTCGGGAACCGATTCTCTGAGAATGTATTACCAGTTGGAACCACTAGGTGGGGGTAATGGCGTTGCAAAGAATTCTCTAGGTAGACAGTGAAATGCACACTTAGTATAATTGGAATAATTTATTAGCTGAAAGTAAAGTAGTGAATTAGCAAAGCATTTAAATCTCTCTATTAATCAATGCAGCAAGACGACCAACGACTTAATCCATTACAATATGCGGACACTATACAGCTCATGATTTCATACAAACTAAACTGATGTGATTGGAGGCTTTGAGGTCCAGCGCTGCATACTTGCACAAGGCAAAATGTGATTTACATGTTACCGTTTTCGCAATGAATATGACAGAATATGTAATTTCCTACTTTTGCTCTCCTAATGCTTGAAAGTTCGCTTTAAATGAGTTCTTTAAATAAGCAAATGCTAATCGTGTTTCTTGTATGTATTTTATGAGTGCTGCGTATGGGTGTTGAGAGAGGATAAATAACAGGGGTGTTTCATTATCGAGATGGTTATAGTAAGTGTGAGAGTGTTCCTCAGCCGGTTGAAACAGGTTTTTCTGAGAGAAGGCACACTGCACTATTGGCAGGTAATCCGCAAGAAAGAGAACAGCACCAGGCCCTCCCTAGTACAGCGAAAAGCACGAACATTTAGGGTCAACTCAATAATTACAATCATTTCTGCAACCAGAACGCCCCTAATAATGTAAGTTATACAATTCGATTTATTACTGCAACTTCATGACAAAGAGAACCAGGATATGAAACTGTTCCTACTTTATCAGGACCTTGTGTATTTTTCAAAAATTTGGAGGGGGCTCCTTTGCCGAACTGCTCCTGTACAGTTGCCGGGATCCTACCACAACTGGCATTTTGAAATGTACTTAGTTAGGGGTGTGGAATTTAATAAAAAATGTACTTGTCCATGGGGCAGGTTGCTTCATAAATCTGCTTGTCCTTTAATAAAATCCACTTGTTCCTTTTGTTCCAGGCGGTGCAGCGGCAAATTATGGCAGCAATCTCAGTATATGAGAGCTATGTGTAGTGATTGTATGTTTCTTTAATGATTAATGGAATTGTATTATGCAATAGAATCTTGTTCATGGTGTTCTGCAGATTGTAAGAATGTCATGACTTCATTATACTGCTACCTGCTTGATCTGCTGCATGCACTTTTATCTCCTGTACCACTCTTCAAATAAATACTTACTATAATTTCCTATGATGTCATCTTATTAATGAAGAGGTCACTACAAATTTGGCGACGAGGATGGGATTCGAACCCACGCGTGCATACATGCAGCAGAAATTTCATGAAGCATTAGTTTAATAATGGGTCACTTTGTATTTCTTTTTGTTTGAAAAAAGATCTTTTATGAAGATATAATTCACGAAGTGGTCGTATTCAATATTCAACAAGTACAATATTTTACATGTTGTAAGACATCATTCACGAAGTGGGCGCATTTGATGATTCAACAAGTACAATAACTAACGAGTTGTTGGTTTTTTTGGTATTCCTTTTACATGAAGACATCATTCATGAAGTGGTTGCATTCAATTTTCAACGAGTACAAGAACTAACAAGTTGTTATCTTTGGTTTTCCTTTATATGAAAACATACATTATTCACAAAGTGGTTTATTCAAAATTCAGCTGTTGTTTCACGAAGACATCGTTCATGAAGTGGTTGTTTCAAATAACTGTCTAGTTATTGTGTTAGGTGTTTCTTTTTCACGAAGACATCAGTCACGAGGGAGTTGTTTCCAATAACTAACCAGTTTTGTTTCAGGTATTTATTCTCTGTAAAACGTTCAATTATGCCACTGACAGCGAGCGGATCAAGAACAGTTGCGACCAGAGACAAAAATCCATTGAGTATACAAAACAATTCCCCTAGAGAATTTTTGTCAATTTTTGGAGAACCGGCTGTTTCCTGGTTGGATTGGAAAGCATGTTTCTTAAATTACATTGCAAACTTAGAGGATGTCTACGGTACATTCTCTCCTGAAAAGAAGAAACAAATGTTATTATACTCACTGGGTCCAGAGGGTTTGCGCATTCTTGAAGTAATGCATACGCATGAAAAAACAGTAGGGGATTTGGATGTTTTTGAAAATGCATTATTAAAGTTGGATGATATTTTTTCTCCCTCAGTAGGTGTTGCTGAATTTGTGGAGGAATTTACTTCAGTTTTGAAAAGGTTAGCGAGGAAATGTGAATTTGCTAAATTTTACAATGATCTAATTCTTGACATAGTAGTAGGGCATACCAGGAACATATTCTTACACGACAAGTTATGGGTTGAGGGTTATAAATGTCTTAAAGATATAATTGCCTTAGTTAGGAAGACAGAAATGTCTAATCGTTGTTCTAAAGCTACGTTATCGCAGGGTAACAGGATGCAGGAGAAACTGTGGGGAAGGTGGTAGAAGAGGAAACAGGGTATGAGAATCTTGGAACCGATAAGTTTGAGAAAGTGAAAACTGATTTCCATGTTAGGAAGAGATTTGGGGATATTGAGAAAAAGAAGTGTAGCAACTTAATTTGTTTTGGATGTGGTAGTTATTCACATGCTGTTTTCTTTGAGAAATGCCCTGCTAGTTCTACCAAGTGCTGGGAGTGCGGATTGGTTGGACACTTTTCGCGAGTGTGCAACAGAAAGAACAAGAATGTGTTAAAAAAAAGGTGATGTATGTCCGACACAAGGGTAATTTTTCTTCATCAAGGTTGGACAAAGTGGATTTGGATGCCTCTAGTTGCTCATCATTTAATCCTTTTTGTGATGTTTCTTTGGGTGGAATTACACTACAATTGACGGCAGATTCGGGTTCACCGTTCACTGTAGTGCCACAAGAAATGTGGAAAAGTCATTTTGTGGACAAAATAGGAGGGTGGTTAGAACCCAATGATGTTACTGCCGAAAGTTTTACAGGCGGAGAAGTTGATATTCTAGGGTTTAGAACCCTCGTGTTTCGTTTTAAGGGAAGGCATGCTATGGGAAAAGTATATGTTGCAAATAATGGTCCACTTGTATTAGGGTGGAAAGACCTAAAGTTACTGGACATCAGCCGCTAAAGTTTTTCAGAGGTTAATGTCGAACCTTTGTGGCCACTTTTCTCAGGTCGTTGTCTTCAAAGGCAATATTCTGATTATGGGCATGGATAGATTCAGCAGGATACCTCTTTAAGGGAAGTTTTGTCCATTTCTCGTTGTTTTGGTTACTGAAAACAGCAATACGTAGCTTTCTTGCACTCATTTAGGGCAGGACATTTTTCTTAAGGTCAGACCACAAAACTTTAATTAAAACACTAACTATGGAAGATTTATCCTAAGCATCAACTAGAATAACCAGGATGTCTATAAGTCTCCAAGTTTTCGTTTATAATGTACAGTTTGTTCCAGGCATGTCAGTAGGCATTCCTTACCGATTAAAGAAATTGTCTGAGACCCAAAGCATGTTTGGTGTGTGATGCAGTATTTGAAGATACTCTCTGTCTAAGCTTATCTGCAGATGTTATGTTGCATACAGTTTCTAGTAAATTTATTCGGGATGGTATAAAAAGGTTAAAATAGAGTTATTCTGGAATGGTGTTTAAAAAAAAAATTTGAAAAATGTTGAACTTAGTCCCAAATTTAAGGTCATCCAAGAATCTCTTGGACCAAAAGATGTATTAAAATGTATTGATGTGAACATAGATAGACATGTTCGTAATTGTTTTTAATGTGAAACTTCGGACAAGGCACATAATTTTTTTTTTTAAATGCTTAATTCACTGTCATCTTCGTACTAGTTGGCCATAGCAAAGTTTTGCTATGGATATTATGAGTCTCATGATTTAGCTGCACTGAGTATTAGTGTACATTGTAGCAATCGTAGACTTATAGTTTGACGAACAATGGTGTCTGATTTGAAGCAGAGTTGATGTAGAGTTTCGTAACTAGTACAGGTAGTGAACAAGAATGTATTGCTTTACACTGTCCCAGGAGAAATTATATGGTTGAAAGAGTAGAATAGAATAAAATTGCTCTAGTAGGGAATATCTGTGTGTAAAAGAAAGATACTGCTAAATTAGAAAGAATTTATGTTTCTACACATAGTTCCATTTCTTGGGGCTACACGGTGAGCAAGTTTGTGAGGATTTAGACTCCTTTATCGGTGAAGTTAGGCGAACGCAAAAAAAATAAAAAAAAATAAGGAGTTCCTTGATAGCAAACATGGTACTAAAGAAGTTTCTGTGAGAGTTGGACAGTGGGCAAAAAAAAAAAAAAAATCTGAGAAATTGGAACCTAGATTTTTTTTTAATCCTAAGCTTATCACTAAAGTTATGCAGTATACTGTTCAATTTGGTAGATGGTAGCATACACCACATGAGTCGTATAGCTCTGGCAAAGGCTAATTTTGAGTCAGAAGACGTTGAGGATGGTTGTAGAGATTATTGGTGGTTAAATGTTTTTTTTTCTTATTTTAAGGAAGGGGATGTGCAGGGTGTGGCAGAGGCTTCTGAACACAATTGGTCAATTGGTGGTGTTAGTTCTGGTCCAGTTACCTCCTCTTTTAGTTCCACACATGTTCCAGAAATTCCTGCAGATGAAGTTACCCATGTTCTTTCTGCAGATGAGATACGCAATGCTGGAGTAACAAAGTCAAGCAGTTTTAGAAGACCTATTCGTACTCCAAGTAAATTTGATGATTTTGAGCGTTTGTAAATATTTAATAATTTGTTTTATTGATCTTATAAAGAAGGGGGATGTGTAGTGATTGTATGTTTCTTTAATGATTAATGGAATTGTATTATGCAATAGAATCTTGATCATGGAGTTCTGCAGATTGTAAGAATGTTATGACTTCATTATACTGCTACCTGCTTGATCTGCTGCATGCACTTTTATCTCCTGTACCACTCTTCAAATAAATACTTACTATAATTTCCTATGATGTCATCTTATTAATGAAGAGGTCACTACACTATGCTATTGCCTCTCTGATTATGCCAGGGCTCATACCATAGTAGTGTTTAAATGTGCTATTGCAAACTGGAAGCCAAAGGGTTTGTGCTGCAGGGGGTTGTGCCTACTTGTCCCAAGGACAAAATACACATGAAAACTTGTTGCCCTTGATCCCACACAATATGTCCTGGGCATCGGGCTATAGGAATTCCACATCCCTGTATTATATATTTAATGGTGACGAATGTTGGCACGTTTGGTGAACTGATATGGAGAGGATGCCCCGGTTCAATACTATGACACAGACTAGATCAGCTGTCAGATGAATAACAGTCAGCAGGACCACTGCACTAACAGAGAAAGCTGCAGAGTAAAGAAAATAGTTCTGAGAAATAGATCTAAACACTCCGAGTAGTGGAGCGGATAGGGCTGGCTTTATGGTAAGACGGTTTGCAGAATGGGAAGTCTTCTGGTGTAATGGAAAATATTACAAAGTTGTACAAGGCCTCCGCAGGCCAAAACATAACCTAACACATGACATCACTCAGTGGCGTCCCCCACTTAAAATCCCCCCATCCCCTGAAAAATAAAATGGTAATTTATTACCATTTTATTGTTCTTCCCCGTCCCGATCAGCAGCATGACACTCAGCAGGGAGCAGGGTTGGCTGGTATGGGCACTGTTTAACGGATCCAGGTGCTTAGTAGGTGCGGGTGGTCAGAAGCAACAGTCAAAGAGCCAGGTCTTCAGTTTCTCTGGGAATGTTGTGAGCCTGGTGGTTGCTCTGATGTCCTGGGGTAGAGCATTCCAGGTCTTGTTGCTAGGTAGGAGAACGAGCGGCCTCCTGTCCTGCTTCTGCGAAAGCGGGGTGTGTGTGAGAGTGATAGCTGGGTTGATCGGAGGATCCAAGTTGGTTGGTGAAAGTTTAGTCGGTGGTTGAGGTAGGCGGGTCCCTTCTGATGCAGCGTTTTGTAGGCGAGGGTGAGTATCTTAAACTGGCAGCATTTCCTGACGAGGAGCCTGTGGAGTTTTCGGCGGTGAAGCGTGTTGTGTTGTGGGAGCGGCAGCGACAGTTGAGAACCAGTCTTGCTGCAGCGTTTTGGATAGTTTGGAGCTTATATGGGAGGTGGGTGGAGATTCTGAAGTAGAGGGCATTGCTGTAGTGGGTGAGTTATGGTTTTCATGTTGGGGCACAGGTTATGGTTCGTCGTAGCACACTCTATCTGGCCAGTTTCAGGTCTTTTTATATTGTACTGTGTAACCATACCTTCACTTTTCCTGTACTTTTTATATGCAATTTCAGAGGTTTTTCTAACATATTTTGCGGTGTTGTATGCAGAAGAAGCCCTTACTTCCCCTTCACGTTTTTCAGAGTTTCAGTTTTTTTTCTTAATATACTATATCCATCTTCTATGAAAACTGCGCTGCTGCACATACATTTTACCATTTGTCAAATGTTGCTAGCTTTATAAGCAAATTTAAAAAAATCCCCCTCTCCTAAGAGATCAGATAATGTTCTGAAGGCGTGTACTTTTGAAAATGCCTACTTATCACAGTTTGTCACATGTAGATACACTTTACGAGTCAGGCTCCTAGAGGCCAGAACACTCTAACTGAAAATTCTAGTGCGTTTGTGCATGGTATGCAGTATGGGAAAACTATACACTTCATATGGTGGAGCAATTTTGTACAAGCTAGAAACTATACTGTGTAGTGCTTTTGTACACTCTAGGCACTGGTGAGATACAAACAGTTCAGAGAATATAACCTTTACTGCCATGCTAGGCACTACACAGGAGACCCAGAAGCATGCAGCCAGAATTGATCCCCGAGCTAGAGCTAAATTGTTTAGAATTGTATCTAGGAAGTGGTGACACAGAAGGCTGGCACTGAGCCAGTGCCCCGCCGTTCCATTACTGACTGTCCTGGCACAACGACTCTAGGTACTCAGTGGAAGTAGGTGGACAGTGGTACCCTGATGGTTGCCAAGGACTCACAGACTGTCAAGCCCAGGAAAACTTTCTGTGTCCAGACAGTGTCAGCTCCATGAGATACCTACTGCAGCTGGACAGATTGCTGAACTCATGTGCTCATGTTGGCAGATCTCTGGGCTGATCTGGGGCTGTGAGGTCTAGTTTGGGAGAACAGAGGCCTCGATTTCTGTGAGAAGACTCGACTAGCATAAGTCATGCCCAGACAAATGCTGACTGCATCCGCTCTCATATCAGAAGATGCAGGATGCTTTCATATCTAATCCGCATCGTCTAAGACAGCTTCAACATGCTGAGCAATGAGCATACATATAGAATGAATAATGAAAGATGGCCTGATCTGGGGGGAGCTGATCAAAGCCATATTGGGCAGGGCTCCCTCCGGGGTATGGGCGTCACAGTGTTTGCCACCTTTTTCTGCAGGAGTGAAGCAAGATATGCTACAAAGTCCACCTCTAATACTAGTCAGTCAGTCAGAGCGGGGAGTGCACTAGAGTGAGGGCTTCCCAAGTGTACGTGCGCTCTCTCAGACCCCGGGGTACATTGACGCTTGGAGCGATGTCTGGAAAAAGAAACAAAAGAGGGGGGCTCATTGTTTGCACCTGCCAATCCTTCTGCCTCAAAAAAGAGTGAGCCCGATATGGCAGTGGCTCCAGACCCAGATTTGGCAAAGGGGGAGTGAAAATAGTGAGGCAATGCTGGAGCGCCACAAGAAGGTTACCAGCCTGGACTCTACTATTCTCTCCACTGAAGGGGTGCGAGACAGGTTCTAGACCACACTTTCAGATGAGAGTACTCATCTGAACCAATTGTCAGTGGAGCCTGGGGTTTTTCATATACGATACAATTGTGGCCTCTTGCTGCTCTGACTTTCAGCAATACACAGTGTGTAGCACTTCAACACGGAGAGCAAAAATAAGCGCGACTGGAGAACCAAGCAAGGCAACCAACATCAGAATCCGTAAAATGCACAACATGGACAGGGCCGTCTCAAATTCCCTAACTAAAAACCCAGAGCCTCAGGGTGGAGGTGTGTGAAGGCCAAGGTTCATGATGGAGCAGGGTCAGTACTGATTTGCATTAGGTGGGCCTCTGTCTAGAGTGGCACAGTGGCTGAAAAATAATAGGCTGGAATGCTATTGATTGCCACTGGTTAGCCTATTTGCAAGTATTCATCCAATCACTTTGTGCTTGTTTGATTGGCAGCAGTTTGCATGGAAACGTGGGACTGGCACAGGTTTCCAAGTCTACTACTGCCAATGTTTATGATTTACAAAAAGCAGTACATTTGCACCATTCAAGGAGTGCTACTATTGGTGCAGATTTACTACTTTTTTGGCAAACCTTTCACTATATATATATATATTTTTTTTTTTAAGATTCCAATAAAAACAAGCATTTGCAAAGCATCAGTCCCACCTTTGGGACCTTATTTTTTTCCCAGACTTTTATATAGCGCGAACTAGACCCAACCCGAATCGGGTATCAGAGCGCCTTACATAGCACCAGTTACGTTACATGAGGACAGATACACATTCATTTTAGGCCCCGGGGAGATTAAGTGTTTTTCCAAGAATCACAGGAGGTTTTTTGGCGTCATCACTTTTGTGACGCAAACACAACGTTAAATCTTGCTAAATAGACCCCTCAGCGTTTGGTTACATGTATGTGGCTTAGCGTGGCTGGCTTAATAACGCTGGTTCCGACAGTTTGAGTTTGCTCGGCATTGGGACACACGTGCTTTGGCACTTTAGAAAAAGAATATGGCTCGAATGAAATTCGGCGAGTGGTGTTAATTCAGACCAGTCTTCTGGATACGTGATGTCAAGATATTAGATAGATCAGCATGCCATGGTGAGCGGTCAGAAGTGGTTAATAGTTTCTGGGTTTTAAACCAGCAAGATTATTTTCTCTAAGTGAGGGGGAACCCCAGGGTGAATGCGCCATGTTGAATTTGTGGGAATATCGTGGGTGTCCAGAGCATGGTAATGATGCAGCAAGTTGGGGTCACCTTTTGGACACGGACCTAGTAAACTAATAGAGTGTAACTGTACTAAATATGACTTTTGGGAATAACAGATGTTTTTTAATTTACCGTGAAGTGTTGCACTATGTCGATAGAGACTGTTTCCTAACAAACATGCTTCACAAAAAATGTGTTTTTGTGCTTGTACTTTCAGATGCCCCTGACCAAGGGAACCTTTTTTCCCGAAATGCATTGGGTTATGATAATAAATCATGGCATGAGGAACCCACCTTTTGCTGCTGTTGTTTTGTGAACGTGGACTTTAAGCTTTGCTCGGATAAAATGGATTGAATAAGTAGACAAGTATGAAATTGAAAAGCATGGATGAAAGAATATGATTAACTAAAGAGGCAAACTAGATGAATTTGATTCATTGGATTCAAGCAGTCATGGCTGTGCAGCTTGGCGGAACCGTAACTGGTTCCTTCGTATTTTGGCTTAATAAAGTGCCAGATGCTTATCTCAAGATAGGTGTGTGGCAATAACACATTATTCTACCTCATATAAAACGCAACATACAAAAAAACCTGAGAGTGGGTAGAGGCAAGCAACATGGGCAACAACGGATGGAGAGGGTGTGTGGGGGAAAGCAACACCAGCAACAAAGGAAAAAGGTGGCAGGTAAGGGCAACAATATGAGCAATAGAATGAAGGGATAAATGAGTGCAAACAATACGGACAACAACAGAAGGAAGGGGGGAGGTGTGGTGTGGTGGGGGCAAGCAACACAGACAACAATGGAAGGAAGGAGGGTGGGTGAGGGTAAGTAGTATGGACAACAACTGAGGCAAAGAGGGGATGTGGGCGGTTGAAGGCCAGCAACACAAACTACAATGGAGGAGGGGATGTCAGGTGTGGGCAAGAAAATAGAAAGCAGAGACGGGGCAGAAGAACACGAGGGAGCCATAGGAAAAAGACACACTCTAAGAGAATGCTTGAATGAAAACGTTGTGAAAGGACACAAGTTAAGAGTTCATGATCCAGAGGAGGTAAAACACATTATTAGGAAGGAAGCCTACAGAAGCAAACCTACAGCAAGCAAGCAAATGAGAGTCACAATGAGGCCAAATAATGGTAAGCAATGGGCAATCGCTAAGCTCACTGATAGAAAACAAAAGGTCTTGAAGAAACAGCTCATGCGCTATCTAGGCGAGATCAAAAAGAATAGTGCAGTAATGCTTGTCAAAAACATATTTTGCATAGGTACATGAATTATGGCAATATGAATGCAGTGCTCACTTTGTTAAAAAATAATTGCTGGGTCTCAGAAGTCTAGTCCATTGCTGACAGATGTCAGGGTGCCAAATACCAACGTTGCATAGTCTTGATTCCACTTTATGCCTCTTTAGTTCAACACCAGATATTTCCTGTTCCTTTTATCTCAGTCTTGATGGCTCTTTTACATCCCTAATTTCTTCCTTTGTCATTGTTTTTCTGTCTTTCTCTCCCCCTTTTTTGTTTTTCTCTCTCTTATTCTTGGTGAAAGTCTGAAGAGGAAAAAAAAGTGCTGGTCCTCACGAATGCCCCAACTGCAACTACTGGCTCACTATCTCAAATAGGCACTGTATGTATTTAGGTTTGATGGGTACTTATAGGTCCTAGACTATCCGTTATTAAAAACCAACTTTGAAACGGTCCCTATTGGGGCCTGCATTTATTAGACCTGGGAGGAATTATAATTCTGCTTGTGGGGTGACCTAATTTGGGTAACTCCGCATTATGGGGCTCATTAGGATCGCGGATTTCCCGCATCCTCCGGGCCGGCGGAAGCCACCGCCAGCCCGGAGGATGGGGGAAATCCGCCGCGGATGTTTTAAAGACCCACCGCCAAATTAGGATGGCTGGTGGGTCTTTGAATCTGTCCGCCGCTTTTCCGCCGCGGTCGCCTTCCGACCGCGGCGGAAAAGCATTAACATGGCTGGCGGTGTCTATCAGACACCGCCAGCCATATTATGATAGAGTAAAAAGTATGCTTTTCCACGGCGGCTTTTCCGCCGTGGAAAAGCATACGGACCTTCACTTCAGGGGCCCGTTGCGGGCCCCCTGGGTGAAGGTGGGGTGGGTGGTGCACATGGGGGGTACCTATGGTACCCCCCTGCATTTGCGTGTGCAAAGCGGCAGGCACCGCGCGGTGCCTGCTGCTTTGTGCACGTAAATGCCGTGCATGCATTTTTAACATTGCGGCGGGTGCAGCTTGAAGCTGCACCCACCGCAATGTTAAAGATAGAGGATGTGACCGCCACCCTGGCGGTCACATCCTAATCTGCCCGGAGGGACCGCCGCTGCCCCTGCGGACGGTCCCTCCTACTCTATGGTGGAGGACAGACTCAGGTCCGTCCGCCATCATAATCGGCTCCTAAGTTTGTAATATGGAGCTCCTGTGAAATTACCCCAATCAGAACATGGTGGAATAATTCTGCCATTCGAGACTTGTTGGGAAAATGCAAGGCTTCACAGCGCTCGCTTGCAAACGCAAGCGAGATTTGCAGGCTCCTCGTGCAATTTTCGGTCACGACAGAGCCTTCCGGTACAATTTTATAACACCGGCAGATGCAAGAGGTCCTTGTCAGCGAGGGCTGCCATTCAAGTAAAGCTGCGGCAGCTCGAGTAGATTTTCTACTTGAGTGGCAGCAACATCAACTCAAATGGCTGCATGATCTTGCGCAAAGCATGGTGCCTTTCGCGATGATTTTCAGCGCTGCAGCCACTACCTCCCATAAAACTGCAGCATGTACAGATTGAGCTGCATATTTCTGCACAGGGGTGTAGCTTGGTCAGTGAGATTGGAGAGGGGGGGGGTTGAGCTTCAGATATCCCAACCATCAAGCTGGCATATCTTTTTAACATACATTATCTGAGAAGCTGGACACGAGGGCGGCTTATGGAGTAGTGAAAAGGGACAGCAGTGCGGATTGTTAGGCTATTTAAAACAAAATATTTTAATATATAACCAACATTTTTAGAACTTCAAAATATAGAAGAAAGGGAGTGTGTGTGTTTTAGTCTGTGTGTAGGTGAAGCAAATCCTAGCTGAAATCTCACAGCCACCTCACCAAACCCGACTGAAAACTCCCGGAGTTCTGCCCACATCATCATTTCTCTATAGTAACTATTAAATCCTACAAGGTAATACATATCAGTGATGTGGCCTGTGTTTACATTTCACATGTTTTGACTTTATCTTACATTCCTTTAGGACATTTGCTTTTTCCAGGTGTGTTATTAGAGTCGTTTTCATTCAGTATCGAGGTAAGATTGAGTGCACTGCTAGCAATGCAGGTTTCTCACAGTACCTGTCCATGTGTCATAAAGATATTTATTTATTTCACAGGCTCATATATTTAGAAGTAAAACATGTTCAAATCGAATTATTTATAACAATACCATTATTGTTACTCATTTATCTGAAGCAGCTAACAAGCATTGACAAAGCCAAGAAGCATGCCATTTTTAGTGAGAAATACATTTTTGTGTAACATGTCTGGATGTGGTAACAAACATTTAAATCACAGAGAAGCATCTTTTAGAAGGTCAATGAAAATAACTGTTTTGTTTTGAACGTGTACTTGAAGAATTAATATTTCCAATGAGAAATAAGCCATTAATACAGAATGGATTGATTCTACAGCAAACATCTGAAGCTAAAACAGCACTGACTTTTCCAAAAGTTATTTGAAGACCAGAAAATAATACCATTAGTTCCAAGCACCACATTCACTCTGGAAAGGAAGTTGTTTACAAATGTGGTGAAGTCATGAATTTAATAAATAGAACAGTAATTATAGAAAAGACTGAATTGTTTATTTATGTAAATATTTTTATTAGCACAGGAATCTATATTCGAGATGCATTAACATTTATGGACTAAAGTATTAGTCACTTTGTCAATATAAATATTAATAGGAGTCCACAGCAGCATGAGTTGTTCCTTACATTTTTACATTTCTCTTATGTCTATTTAGATTGATTTAGTTAATGTTTAAATATATATCCATAGGAAAAACATTTTTTGTTTTCCTAATAACTTTGGTGCAGTTTGATGAACCTTCGTAAAACTTCCCCCAAACAGTTCTTCCAGCTCAGTTTCTTCCTGGAACGTCCCAAAACACGTTTTCCCTATTCCTTTTTTCATAGGAACTTAAGTCACAGCTACAGCTCAAACCACTTAACGGATTTACACCAAATTTAGCAAAAAGCTAGATCTTGGTCCAGAAAGAGTGCTGTTTGTGATAATTTTTGAGCAGTTAATGCTCTGAAACTTTTAATATTTCATGCTGTGGAGGATCCGCGGGGCTGACATATCTCATGTAGAGATCTGATTGGCTGCCATCACATCAACAACAATGAGGTGGCAGCGATCTTAGCACTCAGAACTAAGTCCTGAGTCATAAAAAAATTGTAAAAAAGACACAAGGGGTCATAGTAGGGATACTCTGACCCCCTAGGCTTGTTGGTGGGGTGAGAGGGGCCCCGCCTGGAACCAAAAACATCTTTTTTAAAGAGAGGTCCTACCTGGACTCGAAACAAGCCTCCTGGGATCCATTTAGGGGTTTCATCCCTCATCAGCTAGTATGCTTGTTTCCAGTCCAGAGAGGACCCGGCCTGGCAGTTTGAGCTGGACTGTTCCTATTGGGCGCAGGGTCAAGACTGATCTGCATATGGCTGGGTTGAAACTGAAATGGCATGGGGAGCAAAATAACGATGGATTTAGGCCCGGATCTCTGTACTGGGGTGAATGTATGACATTGTTCTGCATTCTGTTAATCAATTGTTCTTTTTAAATTTGTCACCCCGAATGGGATGGGTATGCCCAGACGAGGGTCCCTTGCGCTCTATGTCAGTGGAGTCAAGCTATCCTGGCTGATGAGGGGTGAAACTGTCTTAGGATGCTTGTTTCTGGCCCAGGTAGGACCTGGCCTGGCAGTTCGGTCGGGACTGTTCCTATTGGGCGCAGGGTCAAGACTGATTTGCATGTGGCTGCGTTCAAACCTGAATGGCATGGGAGCAAAAAGAAGATGGATTTAGGCACAGGTCCCTGTACTGGGTGAATGTAGGACATTCTCCAGCATTCTGTACATCAATTGTTCTTTTTGAATTTGTCTCCCTCAGTGTGATGGGCATGCCCAGACGTGGGTCCCATACTCTCCATGCCACTGGAGTCAAGCCATCCTGGCTGATCAGAGGTGATCCCCCCCGCTCCCCCCCCACCCCCCGAAACCGTTCCTAGGATGCTTGTTTCCAGTCCAGGGATTACCTGGCCTGGTAGTTTGGGCTGGACTGTTTCCATTGGGCAAAGAGTCAAGACTGATTTGCATATGGTTGCTTTCACCCAGAAATGGCCTAGATCTCTGTACTGGGGTGAATGTATGACATTGTTCTGCATTCTGTCCATCAATTGTTCTTTTTGTACCTCTCCATGATTAGGCCATCTTAGAGTCCCTATGCATCTGTCCGCGTCTGAACCGGGCCCAGGACCCATCCTCCTGGTTGATCACACCCTGAAGGATCACTAGGTAAGAGTTACTCCAGAGACCAATTGGTAAAGTTTTTAACTGTATCTTATTGAGCCCTACTACACTAGATATTAATCACTCCTGTACTGCGTGCAATACAAGGGCCATCTATTAGAATGCTTACAGGTGATTACACTAAATCATTCTCCTTGCCTTCCACACTAATTCAAATTAGATGGTCTTTTTATCACCACTAAAAGTGTTCGAAGGGAGCAAAACAATGCAAGGTTGCTTTCAATTTACTCATGCTTTTGAAGGACCACAGATTTCAGTTTTGTGGGGTTCATTATAAGGCCAAAAATAATTGAATTTAAACCCACCTCAGTATCAGAGTATAAAGATATATAAAAATTAATACAGAGCCGATGCTACGCATATAATTCATTCGGCACAAAAGGCAAAATATGATGAACTCCAAAACCAAAATGCAACAAAGAATAGAAGCTGAGTCCAATTCTCTTCTCATTAGAGAAGAAAAGAAAAGTATCTTTCCCTACACTGCTCTACATGGAAATCCTACCTATTTCCCCGATTCTATCCCAAAGGTGCCAGCACGTGTTGACTTCCTAAGAAGTACTCATGTCAAATCGGTCTATTAGCTATGGAGCTCGTACTAGGATGATCCTTCTCCTCTTAAAATAAGCAGAAGTCTCTCGAATCTGTCCCATCGCATCATACAAAAAGGCAATGTTCAACCCACAATACGTCATAAGCTAAACTTTTTAATTTGCAGCATTTTTCAGTAGGTTTCCACAGAAGCTCTAATTAAATGTGTTCAATGTTCAGTGACCTGGGTTCTCAGATAGGCCAGTCATGAAAGGGTTCTCAGATAGGCCAGACATGAAAGACATCCTCCCTTTTAGGCCTTCCAGCCTTCTTAAAAGATATTCCCGGTATCTCCTTAAATCTAAGAATAACAAGGTTGAATTCCTGCACCTGTAGTAGGATGAGAACATACTGTCTTTGAACAAAAAAAGGATTCATTTAAATATAACTCTTGGGCAACCAAGGAGAAATGAAACTCAAAACAACCAGCAGTTTAGGCCTACGATTCAGGCAACTTAAACTAGACACAAATTACATTGCTCAAATATTATTTCATCCTGCAAATTATGCGTACAGAAATTATAGGTTTCTTCAATACATGCAAAGTCCTACTTAAATGTGCACACTACATTTCGATGCTAATATAACTTTGATTAAATGCATCTTAATAATCATGAAACACTGCAAACGATAAAAATACATGTGAGTGCGTTTAAAACATGAGTATAGTGCACCCATCAATTTAGAGTGATGTAAGCGCTCTATCAGTTCCCCCTCTTATGACTCGTGTCATAACACCAATATTCTACCCTCTCACAGTTTTTTCCTTGTAGAAAAGACCGATTTAAACAGAAAATGTAGCTTTCCGTCCCTGTCTAAATCTTTCTAACCCTTTAAGGTGCTGATAATGACTGTCCTGCAGTCGTTTCAATTGCTGCTCTCATTTTTCTCAAAGAATTTTCATTATGACGTGCTCTTTGCCATTTGTAAGCCTTGATGACTCCCAATAGTACTATTATACCAATGACAGCTATTATGATAGGTTTTAAGATAAATCCCTTTATTCCTTGTCAAAGGCTTCCAAACCAGCTTCCAACCTTTCTGAAACTCTTACCAATGTGTTCCCAAAGTCCCTCGGCAGCCAGATCAACCAAATCTTGGTGTATCTCTGAAATGTTACTAATGTACTTACTTATATCCCGACTATTGTCAGGAATATAAGTACAGCACTGTTGAACTTTCAATAATTTACAGACTCCTCTGGCTTTTGCTAATAACACGTCTAAGGCAAGACGATTTTGAAGAACCATAGCCCTTATCGAAACCATCTCCTCATCTACAAGTAACACGTTTTGAGCAGTATTCAGAGAGATTATCCACTAGCTTTGCCAATTTTCTAATTTTAACATTATTCAAAATCACACTCAAGCTAGGTATCATGGCACCAAACACATCCCCAACAATTTCTCCTGCACTTACACTACTTTTCCCTCTGTGAGATCTTTGCCCTTCCAATGGCCATAAATCATCCACATGGAAGATTTTAGGAAATACCACAGCCAAATAAACATACCATATCAATTCTTGGGCAATTTCACATAAGCACTTTTTCCACACACAAAATACACATTTGGCGCTATGGTTAATTTATCCAAGAGTGCTTCTCTTATTGATTCCTCAATTAAGAAAATGTGTTCACAATCACTCTCACCCACATATAGACCCTTATTCATTCATTCATGCACAGTTTGCCTTTTTGCTGGAAATCTAAAGCTATTGGACCAGTACTTCCCTTTGCTTTAAGATCTAATTCTTCCTGCGCCTATGGAATAACTTTATGCTTTGGATGTGGTCTAAATAAAGTCTGCCTATGCCAATCTTCTATTTGATCTAAAAACTTCTTCTCAATGTCAGATAACAGGGAAGCATATGCTCGTTTGTTGTATGAGTATGTTGATACAATGGAAGCGAAAGACTGCTATCAGTTTCCCTGATCATATCTCTATCTTTTGTAGATCCCTCATCTATATCTGAAGCAGGTGGGATAGATGTTGCCTGTTCCCCCTTCTTTTCAACATCGTGAGACCCAACCAAGGATGTAACAATCACCACAGTTATGACAATAAGCATCACAACAATAAGGGTACCAATTATGCACTTCTGCTTGCGTCCTGAGTTTCCAGACTCCATTTTGAACCACTGTTGGATTTCTTGAGGCACAAACGAAATCAATAAAGTCTTTTTCCTTCTTTCTTTGCCTTATCCTGTTATTTACAATGTCTTTTTATTTACAAGTTTCCATTCGATTATTGCAATTGTCAGTCCAATAATACTAATCTGTTGAAGAGATGCTTCTTAAATTGAAAGTCCCTTATTTACATCTTCTTCCACTGGGGCCTAGGTTATCTTCTTTCTAAGGCTAATACGTTCTTCTTTCACAGTTAAAGCTTCATCGTTAATGATATTAGATCCAAGCTTTGCAAGAACAAGCTGTAGAATTTCTGCACAAATCTCTCCCATTTCCTGTGCAGGGGGCTGTCGACCAAGGGTAGGGAAAGCAACCTGGTTAAGGATCAGGAATCGCAAACCACTCACCCTAGGTGGATCAGGAACTGTCAGAGTCAGAATTCCAAAAGCATCAACTACAGGGACCAGCAACTAAATATCAATTGTCAGAGTGTCTTCTCCGTGACTCACTGTACTGGTCCCCAGCCTCCCGGATCTCCCCGGTCTCTGCATCTGCAGCCAGGTATGTCCTCTCAGAAGATGCATACTTTTGAGACCATACTCTCTCTCTTCTGGATCGCCTTAGACCATCCGGTGTCTCTTCTGTTTCACTTTGATCTGATTCGGACGTTTCAAGAATCTGAGCGAGATTCTTTTCAGGTGCAAGCCTTGCACCTGTGGCGCCGCGGCCAGGGCGACTGATGCTGGACGCTGGAGATCATGGTTTGATCCCTGGCTCCGGCGGCAGGGGTCTGCCCATCACCATGCGACTCTAGGCAATAGCTCGCTTAGTCTTCCCAATGGCCCCCAGCGCCGAGATACCCCTTCGGGGGTGATTCGTGCGCTATGCAAGTACTGGATTTACATTTACATTCAGTCCCTCTTTTCTTACTGGTCAAATCTCTATTTTGGCACCTGCTCTCCTCTCTTCTTCTCGATCTGATACTTCTGCACCAGGGTGTTCACTCAGATCTGGTTCAAAGTTCACTTCTGCAATCTCATCTATTTCAGAATCTGAACTCAACTCTAGAGCAGCTTGATCTCTTCTTCCTTGTTCAGTTGATTGTCCAGCCCCATCAGGAGTTTGTACGACTTGACTCGTTCCTTCCTCTCCTATTGCATTTTCAGTTGCACTTCTGAGAACAAGGGGAGTTGTTTCTTCCACAGGCTTTGGAACTTGACGGGTATGCGAAGCGTGGATCCTATTTGGCAATCCTCTACACTTCACCACTGTACTTGTGACCAAAATCACCTGGTATGGCCCTCGCCAGCGAGCATCAAGGCAGCTCTTCTTCAAGTGCTTTTGGACAAGCACCCAGTCACCAGGGTTAAGGTCATGCAGCAGGTCTCTTTCATATTTTAATATTTAAAAAACCTATATTTTTTCTAATTGTTTTTTTAATATTTTGCAACTCTATTATCCTTTTCTTTTACTTTAAAAATCATGTACTGTTTTATATCTTCCCCCCAAAATATGTATATCATTTATTTTGGGGGGGGGGAACCACAGTCCCGTACCGGTAGTCTACCAAGCTCGATCAGCATGCGAATCCTATCCACCACATTAAAATGATGCGCATTTCGTATCCAAAGGGTTTGTGGCACCACGTCCTGCATAACAACATATATATATGAGGTTGCGCCGGCTGCTACTTTGGTATGCTACGGGTAAGCAGTACCAAGCTGCGTGTTACATCATGTACGTATGGGGTCGTGCCCCCTGCGCGTTGCGTATGTGACGAGTGCACACAGCCACGCCCTGTGTTAATTCATTGACGGTGTCGCGCCACGTACGCCATTCCCTCAATTTTGTTTGTCTCAAAACTATATCTAAATAACTTTAAAGTGTATATGAGAGCAAGCGATAATCAAAAATATTTTAAACATTTATATATTTCTAACTGTAATAAACTCATAATATAATAAATATATTTACTCAAAATAACGCCAGGTACGGTCTCCTTGCGCGCTGGGTGCGCGATTGCCATGTGACCATAAAAAAAAGCATTTAATTAGTTCATAACATTTCCCATTGTAACAGTTGGAAAACACCACCCATTTTAGTCAATCTCTGTACTGTATTTGATGACACACACCGCTTCTGCTTAGAGAGCTTTTTACTAAACTTTTTGCAATGTACACATATCTTACACACAACATGCATCCATCATCTTCATCAATATTCATACTTTGTAAAGTAGCCTTCCACCTGTGATAGCCATACACCTGAAAGTCACATAACCGAAGTTTTTCCAACTACCAGAGGTAACATGGTTGCATACGCTCTCCACAGCACAATGTAATGTAGTACGGCCCAGAGGCAGTATCATGCATAGATAATAAACACAAAGACACATATAGATAGTGCAAGTGGGTACAGGCACGTGCGCTCGACTACTTTGTATTACCAGGGTCACATATCCAGTGACGTCTGTTCTGGATGCGTGTGGGGTGAGTGTAAAGCAGCCCTCAGGGAATGGTTGCTGCTAGCATCAACTACAACAGTAATCATTGGATCACACACAGAGATTCAATATTAAAAGAATCAATAATTTGTGCTGCAGCAAGGTAGGGACAGTAGATGTGAAATAATACAGAAAAAATTATATCGTAAAAGAACCACAACTTGTGCTATACTGAGACACAATCAATAGATCTGAAATAGTACACAAAAAGATTATATCATTAACGTTCCATCAGTTCTAGTGCACTCACATAGCCACATCAAAAGCATTCAGCATGTGCACAGCCAGCGATGATGCGTGCAGCAGGCGGACCGTACTAGGAGCAATATCCGTTGCCATCAACACTGCATCATCTGCAATAGCAACTCAATCTGAATTGTTAAGACCAGAGGCACTATTCATTAACGCCTCACAGCCACGTACCTTTGAATTCGAAAGCATGGAGTTGGTTGCACCAGATCGGAGAGGGTACACAGAAATAATCACAGACTTGAACTTCTGACATCCTCAATCATAGAATCAGGACCCTGTTTCACTGTTCGGACCTGCTGTACCGCGGTGTACTCCACCGACTGTTGTCAACCAAGCACAATAATCATGTGCAACAATTAGCTACTCAAGCACAGAGTCTGATGCACCTCAACGGAGGGATTTCTATGAAAACCAAGCAACAAGTAATATCGGACATCTTCCATTTTAGAATCAAAACACAGTTCCACTGTTGGGACCTAGAGTTGGTTGCACCTGATCGGAGGTGGTACACAGAAATAATCACAGACTTTAACTTCTGACATCCTCAATCATACAATCAAGACCCCGCTTCACTATTTGGACCTGCTGTACCGCGGTGTACTCCACCGACTGGTGTCAACCAAGCACAATAATCATGTGCAACAGGTAGCTACGCAAGTAAGAATCAGATGCACCTCAACGTAGGGAGTTGTATGAAAACCAAGCAGCAGGTAAAATCGGACATCTTCCATTGTGTAATCAAGACACCGTTCCACTGTTGGGACCTAGAGTTGGTTGCACCTGATCGGAGGTGGTACACAGAAATAATCACAGACTTTAACTTCTGACATCCTCAATCATAGAATCAAGACCCTGTTTCACTGTTCGCACCTGCTGTACCATGGTGTACTCCACCGACTGGTGTCAACCAAGCACAGTAATCATGTGCAACAGTTAGCTATGCAGGTAGTTATGGAAAACAAGGGTACCCCATTATGCGAACCAGGGGTTTAAGTGCATGTAAGAGAGACAATGTTTCAGGGGTGGCCTAAATAGGTCCGAGTGAGAGCAAGGAGTTTTTTGGTCTAGAAACTAAATCAAGAGGGAGCAGAATAAGTAGGGCAACATGTGTAGTTTTTAATCACACTTAAACAGAATCAAATTATGAAGATACGTTCAGGTGCTCACATAAGTGACAAGGTGTGTAACGTGACTGAGTGGGAGTGAAAAATATACGAAATATCACATATACAACAAAAAGAAATCCACAAGGAATATATACAACGAGGGGATTTTCATTGAGGGTCGACAATGTTTCGATCTTTATCTAGTCAAGATCATCATCAGGACAGGGTGAGCAGTCGAAAACTGGAGTAAAGGGAAGCTTAGATTAGCACTGTGCCCTCCTAGAAGTTTAGTTACAACAGAGCTTCTGTGCTCCCAGTGTCACGGAAATAACAGTTGACATGCATACTGCTTTCTGACTTTAATTACTAATTATTTCCAGGTGATTTGAAGACAGAGTGGGGCATTGATGGCATGCTGATCATCAATCAGTTCAAACTACACGCCGCGTTCCTCAGCTCAACTTACTATTTGGTAAAGGTAAATGAACAGTGGGGATGGGTCCGTAGTTCTCTCAGTAGGTTTGAAGAGTGAAGATTGCTTCACTCGGGATCGTGAAGGATCTGGGATGTGTAAGGAAAAAGTAGTGGTCAACCTGCTTAATTATAGTTAAAAAAGGAAATTGTGATAGGGGATATAATTTAGCCTCTTACTTTGTATTTACTTGACATGGGTGAACCTTCACCGATTGGTTCATGCGTCCCAGATGCTTAGGTGTGCTAGCTATAGGAGAGAGCAAGAATTCAGTGCCCACACATGGTTCAGATTAGGGGATTGAATAGTTGGTTAAAAAAATAATTAGGTTATCCTTACTCAGGTTACAGTTGAGGGGATAATTAAGATTGCAAGCGGGGTCGGTCATCTAAGTAAGATCCTAAAGATAAGCAAAAATTGCATAATTAATGTCCACACTTGTAGGGACTTAGGGGAGTTTCAACACGTTTATTTAACTGTGAGCTGAAGTGCATATATATAAAAAGAATTTAGCCCTGGACAGTCCAATCTGGTTTAGGGCATTATTTACTGTTGGAAGGGTACTTCCTTTTTTTAATTTTTTTTTTTTTTTTTTAATTAAAAGTTTTTATAAGTTTCCAGCATATATCACCCAATGTTACAGCACATTTATATGGTTTATAACATAACATATCTTATTCCTGCATTAAACATTCTATAATCAACTCTTTATGCATGCACTTTCTATTCCTTATGATCTTTAAGATTGAGTTATAGGCATAAACATGTTCATAAACATTTGGAGTCCTTACTACATCCACGCTAACCATAGTTTCTAAGCATTATGAACATCTGAGAACCTTCGCTATACCAATACGCCATTCCCCTCTTCCATCGATCTATAGGGTTCCATCTCTTCTCCCCCAGTACTCTAGCTCTCCGCCCTTTCTTATCGTATATTGCCTTCTCCAAATTAGTCATAGCAAGTAACCTAGCAATCCAGGTTCGAAACGTTGGTGGAGCCTTATCCAACCAAGCCTTAGCAATGCATATTCGATGCACTGCCATAGCAACAAATAAAAACTCTGTGAATTGGATCTCACCCTCCCCCGAAAGCCCAAGCAATATTAGTTCTGGTGTCATTACTGCTTCAATCCCTAGTGGTCCTTGTATAAAGGCATTAATTGCCGTTATTAATGAATGCAGTTGTGGACATTCCGCGAACATATGAACTATATCGGCATTCATTGAATCGCAGCGTGGGCAAGTTATTCCCGAGGTGCCGCCCCATTGTGCTATTCTGGCAGGAGTATGGTATAGGGAGAACAGCGTCTTGTAGTGCTGTGCCTGTAGCGTTGCTGAGCATAGCACAGTGCAACCTAGATCTAAGGAATCTTGAAAGATCTCGATAGAGGAGCCTATTTTCTCTCTCCATTTTGTAGCAAATTTTTCCCTATCATCTTTTTTCAGTGAATGTAGTTCTGCGTACAGGTACCGAATCGTACAATGTTGACTACGCTCTATATATTCCATTATCTGGCATTGCCCAAACCCTAATGTACCTCCCTTTTATTCATAAAATAGCTTCTCAGCTGCAGATATTTGAAAAAGCTCCCACTGGATAACTTATGCTTTGTTTGTAGCTCCTGAAACTGGAGGATACCTTCCTGATCATACAGGTCTCCTATTTTCTTAATACCCTTTTCCTCCCAATCTCTCATAACTGAATCCCTAAAAATATCCGCAGGAAGTGACTGATTAGTGTATAGACGTGTATATCTGTTATACCTTCCCAGTCCTAGTTTTTTTGAGACTGCCATCCATACTTTATATGCCGCCCTCAGTGTCTTAAACCTTGTGTGCTTAAAATAGCTAAAGTCAATTGTGTTTAGCAAGCCGTTCACCGCGTCTCCTCCCAGCAGTGCACTATATACATTTGTGAACATAGGTCCATTACCCCCATGCTCTATCCCACCTCCCCCTATCATCCCCTGGAAGTATTGTAGGGCCGCGGCCCAGTAGTAGAGTCTAAAATCTGGGGCACCCCATCCCCCTTTCCCTCTTGGAAGTGTGATGTGTCGATATGCTCTCCTTGTTTTCCCTTGTGCCCATATAAGTCTATTGAGGATTAACTCTATTTTGGAGAACCATAAGTGATCAAAGAAAAGGGGAATAGCTCTGAAAATGTAAAGAAATTTGGGAAAGGTGACCATTTTAATGAAGTTTATGCGGCCCATTAAAGTTAAATGCAGATTGTGAATTCTCTCGGTATTTTTCTTCACCTTGACTATTAGAGGCTCCATATTTATTTCCACCAACCTTTCTAAATCCGCAGTCACCTTTATCCCTAAATAGGTTGCCTCAGGGATCACCCCCACGTCCTGATGTACTGTGTTGTTATTCTGTACTATCTGTGTCTTCCCCTTATTAATCTAATATCCTGAGATTGCCCCAAAGTGTATTGCCTCCTGCTCAATTTCCACGATAGCCCTCCCTGGATCTGGTGTGATAATGGCCACGTCATCTGCGTAGGCGAATACCTTAAATTCCATATTGTGCAGTTTGACGGGGAGGATAGTAATGTTGCCTGCCAGCCTACGTAGTAGAGGATAAGGCGAAGAGAAGTGGAGAGGCGGGGCAGCCCTGTCGCGTCCCGCGCCTTATTCGTACTACTTCAGTATAGCCTTTGTTGATCCTAACCCTAGCTGTTGGGTTTATATATAGGGCCTGAATTGCTTGAATAAATCCCTGCCCAATACCAAACCAGGCCATTACACTCCAGCGGTAGTTCCAGTAGACCCTGTCGAAAGCCTTCTCCCCATCGAGAAAAATGGCCGCGACAGGGTCTCCTGCAACCTCGGTGGCGTCCAGTAAAGTTATCATTTGTCTTGTGTGTTGAGTGGTCCCCTTCCCTGAGATAAACCCGTGCTGTGAACTAATGACCAGGTTCTCTATCATCCTACCTAATCTTTGAGCCAGTGATTTAGAGTAAATTTTGGCGTCCGCGTTCATGAGCGTGATTGGCCTATAGGATCCTGGGTCTAGTGGTGGCTTATCTTTTTTTAAAATGACTATTATATGTGCCCCTGCCCAGGAGTGTAGAACAGACAGCCCTCCTTGTGCCTGCCTAAAGGTCTCGTGCATATCCTTCCCCAGAATGTTCCAGAAAGTTCCAAAAAATTCTCCTGGGATTTGGTCCGGGCCCGAGGCTTTTCTATAGGGAAGTTTCTTCAAAGCGTCATATATTTCTTGCATAGTTAGCTGATGAACTAGCTCGTCTTTTCCCTCCCCCGACAATTCTGGGTGTGGCAGTTCTGATAGGTATTCCTGGGTCTTTGTATTATTGTCAGCGGGCCCTGATCATATAATTTTTCGTAAAAAATCCTAAAGACCTCTCTAACTTCTTCCACCTTATTTACGACCCCGCCTAGCCCATCCTTTATTTCTTTTATTTCTCCCAGTGACGATCTTTGTCTTGCTCTGATTGCTAGCAAATGCCCAATCCTCTCACTATATTCGTAGCATTTTTCTTTCTTAGAGAGATAGTTTCCCGCAGCCTTCCTTGCTATGCTTTCGCTTGCTTCTGCCCTAGATATCTCAATCTTTAGTAAGATGTCCTCTAGAGGATCCTGTTTGACTATAGCCTCAATAAGTAGTTCTTCCAACTCCGCCACTTTTTTGATCCTTTCATCTATCTTTTACCTTTCCATCCTATCCCTATGCAGAGTGTAGCTCAGTGTCTCCCCCCTTACTGCGGCCTTGAACGCATCCCAAGTTGTACTTGCCGAAGCTGTTCCTCTGTTTGTCTCCCAAAAGAATGCAATCCATTCCTGCATATGCTTGAGATAACCTTCTTCCTTAAGAAGCCCTCTCTCGAAAGTCCACGTTTGTTCCTTCCTCGTTTTCTTGCTGAGGGCTATTATTAGGATGAGTGGGTTGTGATCTGACAGTATTCTTGGTGTCCTAACCAGCTGACTACAGCTTACCAGGGAGCTTGAAATAAAAAAATAATCTAACCTAGCCACCATCCTATGGGGTGCTGAGTAATACGTGCTCCCTGTACCAGGTGGGTTATTCTGTGCCCATAAATCCACAAGTGCATTGTTACGTGACAAGTTCCCAATCGCCTGACAGGTCTTCTTCTTTCTTCCTCTATATACTCCCCCCCGATATGCCTAGCCCATCCATACCATTGATGTTGAAGTCCCCACAGCAAATTATTGGTTCTGGCCACAGTGACAGTTCTGCATCTAGAAATTCAAAAATCTCTGGTTCGTCATCTGTGGAACCATAAACAGAGACTATAGTGCATCTCCCCGCATCCGTTTCACCCTCCACCATCACCCATCTTCCCCATTGATCTTCATTTTTCCTGATGACCCTGACCCCCCCTTTCTTAGCTAATATGGCCACCCCTCTTGTCTTTGTACATTGTCTTGTGTGGGCCAATACCTCGAAGCCTACCTGATCCAGCATAAATTTGTTTTTTCCCTCAACATGAGTCTCCTGTAGGCAAATCACATCTAATTTTAACATTCTAAGCATAGCAGCCACCTTCAGCCTTTTGCCTCGGTCATTCATTCAGACCGCAAATATTTATAGAGGCAATCCTCAGCGCCATATTTGTTTATTAAATTTTTCCTTTCCTACTACCAGCTTCCCTCTGCTCCTACAATGTGCATTCATCACCAAGCAAATATGTCCTCCATCCTTGTGCTGTAACAGTCCTATCAAAACCACCGTCCCCACCACCAGCCCCCCTCCCACCCCTGTCCCCCCGCCCTGTAAGAGACTCACCCCCCCTGCTACAGGCAAATAGGTCATACATGACCTATATGTGACTGCTGTAGTCTGTAGTGTCGCCTCCCTCTCCTTCCCTTTACCAATATGCAAAGTGACTTCATCTTTTATTTTTGTGTTGCATCCTCCCTACGTTGCCCTGACCCTTTCGGCTTTCTGTAAGCTCCGCTAAGAATTGGCTGGCTTTTATTTCTGACTGAAACATCTTGACCTCCCCTCTGGTTATAACTTTTAATCTTGCTGGATATAAAAGATATGCCTCTGAACCTTGAGCTTGAAAGGGTGCAATTAGCTGCCTAAGCCGCCACCTACTCTCAACAGTGACGTGGCAGAAATCCGGTCTTGAGAAAAAGGTGACCCCCTCAACTGTTTTCTTAGCATCTAGTCTGGCTTTGTCCATAATCTCCTGTCTCACCAAGAAGTTTCCCAGAAAAACTAGCATTGCCCTGGGTAGGTTATCCTGGTTACCATCCCTTCTCTTTTTGAGTGTGAGTGGGAATCTATGTGCCCGCTGGACCTCGGTCTCCCACTGCCAGTGTGAATCAGGGATAGCTCCTTTAAGTAACTTAATGACATATCCTCTGGGATCCTGCCCTTCCACCCCTTCTGCCAGACCTAGAAGTCTAATGTTGTTCCTCCTCTGGCGGTTTTCAAAATCCTCCATCTTCCATTGGAGATCCTCCACCCCTTTCTCCTGATCTGCTTTGAGAGTCTGCCAGTCCGTCGCGTCATCCTCCAACCTGCCCGTTCTCTCCTCCACTTGGGTCACTCTTTCTTCCACTTCTTCATACCTCCTACTCATCTTCCTTAGTGTGCCTTGAATCTTTTTCGTTGCTTGCCTTGCTCTCCGGCTTTCCGCTCTGGCTTCCCCCTGCATCTGTTTTAAGGTGCCGAATAGTAAGTCCAGTGTAGCATGTTGTGGGGATGAACCCCTCTTATTCTCTGGTGCTGCCTTTTCCATGGTAGTGCTCTCTTGATACACCTTTGAAGTAGCTGAGTAATCCCACATCAGCTTTTTACTCAGACTAGCAGGGGAGCCGCCTCCCGCCCGTCTCACCGCAGACTTCCTTCTTTTCTGCGTGCCTTTTTCCCCCGAGCCTGTGAGGCTCAGGTCTGAATCAGACCTCTCTCCCGTGTAGCTTCCCCCCTCGCTTGATGTTATATAGTCCGATTCCTCATTCACTGAGAAGAATTTGTCCAACTCCGGGGAGCCCCCACCTCTGGCCTCCCTATTCTCATCCGGTTCCTTTTGTAAATCCAGACTCACCAGGCTCCCCATTTTGCATGTGCAGTCTGCCTGCCCATCAACCCTGCCTCCACTTGCAGTATAGCATCCAGCATCTGCACATTGTTGGGGTTCTCTCCCACGTGAGGCACTGCTTCTGCCCCTTCTGCCCCCTCCAGTGTTCTCCCGCTCACCTCCTGCATGTTGTCCGTACGTGGTGTTGGAAGGGTACTTCCAGTAAAAGAACGTGCTTAGGTGACTGTTAACGTTCCAGCCAGTTTGTCGTGATGTGAAGCGGGAGTTGAATCATGGTGAAAATTAAATAAAAATAAATATTTACCCGTCCAATTGCGAAATTGTACCTCGGGTGTTTTAATCTGTGGAGAGAACCGGGGGGATTTAGGGGATGATCTCAATCCACAGTGTGTTTATTAATAAAGCATTAGAGGCCGAGTTTTGAGGGGGGGACACTTACTTTAACCTCGAGCTACGCAGCAGCAATGGCCTTCCTGGTCCTTGAGGCGAACTCCTCCGACGCTGTCAATGCATTAGGAATAATGGAGGGGTTGGCCGTGAGGATAACCTCTTCCGGGGCCAAGTTGAGTTGCGCGCATGCGCTGTGGTTCTATGGCCCGCCCCTATCCTGGTTAGTGTTATAATTGCGCGCATGCATCCTGGGTGAAGGTACGGCAGTGGTGTTCACGCTGGAGGTTCGAGGAGATTCTAATTCCCTTGCGCCGTGCAGACAATTGGTTTAAAGGTGCCAGGGCGTAACGTGCTCTTTCTTACTATATCATTCTATGTGACTGACAGTTGCATGAGCAGGGTTGGATAACATCTGCTGATGCTGGTTGGTGAATACTAAGCACACATATAAGGAGGCCATTTATATTAAAAAAGGGGATTAACATTATTAGAGGCATGCAGTGTTAATATACATAATTTCCATTAAGGGTTCTGGGCAAAGGAACTATTCAGTGGGTGTACCATGCTGCAGCACATAGCGAAGTATTGTAGCCTGCATAGACTAGTAGGTCCGTGGCGAACCCTTACAGACTATATATAGTCCTTACATTAGTTAAAAACATTGTAACATATGGATAGGTCAAGCATGCATAGCCTAAAGGAAACCTGTAGGCTATGTTCAGTCTTTTCATGACAACCACATTTTTCAACAGTTAACTGTTCGAACCTGCAGTACCGCAGTGTAGTCCAGCGACTACAGTCAATCAAGCCCAATAATCATGTGCAGCAGTTAGCTACGGAAGTACAGAGTCGGATGCACCTCAACGGAGGGAGTTCTATGAAAACCAAGAATCAGATCATATCGGATATCGTCCATTGTGGGATCAAGACACCGTTCCACCGTTCCACTGTTGGAACCTAGAGTTGGTTGCACCTGGTCGAAAGGAGTACCTTCATCTCCACTCTCAGATGCAGGTCTAACATCGTCCATTGTGGGATCAAGACACCGTTCCACTGTTGGTACCTGATGGATTACTGTGTTAGTAGTTTACAGAGTACTCCATGGTAATGTGCCTCAGGCTGGGCGCTGTGTTCCTGTGTCGCGGTAGCCAGCGTTGAACTCAGGAACCTTCTGACCTCGCAGACCTCGGCCCAGGAGCTTCCGCCGGCACGTGGTTTGCACTCTTTCACATAATGCGGTAGCAAAAGGTCAACTGTGGGGCATATGTGCGTTGCAGCGGCCATGACAGCTTCTGAGTACCAGCAGGCTGAAAGCATCATTCACGCAGCCACCTTCGCCAACGGGGTCAACCTCATGGCGGTGTAAGCTGCGCAGACCTGGCAGACACGTTCCCCATTCCTGAGCAAAACCACACCCACAGAAATGTGCCTTTTATTCGTACTCCTACGCTAGCCTTGCGTACGCCGAGCGAGCCCACTACGCTAAAGATTTGGGGAGCGGCGGGGGCACGTACAAGCTATGTTTTCGTAATCTTCCCTATTGACTGTACTATCATGGTTGCGTCCACTGTCTACTTCACTCAATAGACCATCAGTGTATGTTCACATGTACATGTCTGTGCTCTGCATACTCAAGTCTGTCCGGCACATCCCCTCAACACTTTGCATTGTATACTTTTATAATCGAGAATCACTTTCCACCTTTGCACATACTTTGCTACCCGCATTCTGCATTGTGTGGCAGAGGTGCCATGCCATGTTTGGTTTGTATACATGGCTAGCCACGGTCTCCACAGTACGTAGAGTCGTTGTGTCTGCTAAGTGTACATGTTGTTTGTTGTGTTGCATGTGATTATATAATGTAGCGCGTTTATTCACAAGCAGTGGTTTCTCCCATTTACACATTGTTGTCTTAATGAAGATACAGAACTTTTTCTCACAGGTGAAAAATGCGACCACAATGGCACTCATTGATTACTATACAAGAATGTCCAACTGCACGACGCTTCTAAGCTTACAGCCCCAAATCTTGCGTGCTTTCTTAAAACCACGCCAACTCCCACAATCAACCCAACATTCACACAGCTTTCTAATAGCACTTATCTGCTTCTCAATAACATGTACTCATGCGGAGCTGGCATACCGTCTGTCCATATTGTTTCAAACTGCGTAATTTCCTGTGGCAATGTCTATTCCCACCCACACAAAACAACTCCTAAGCTTCAACTTGACCTTCAAAACCTATGAAGTACCACAAAATAATATAAAGGGCTATACCTACCAATAGCCCAATCCCATTACCAAATAATCAGTCAGTTGGCAGTGAAGAAAGTTCAATCGTTTATTAAGCAATATACTCTATAAAGGATACCTATTGGTTCAACACACATATTCACTGTAAAAGAAAAAACACCAGTTGGCCCTCGAGCTCCAGGGAAGGACCATATATGGCACACATGATTAGTTTCAAAGCTTAACTATTTATTACTGGGAAGGTTCGTCTTGGTGCTCGGGAGTGTAGGGACGGCGCCTAGAGGAATGCGCTTATCGCACCCATAGCCAGATGCGACCTTCATTCCCAGGACAGTCGAGAAAACAATCTACTTTCAGCTGCTCTCAGGAATTCAAATGAACTGGGGCTTGACAACTGCCGAAGAGTACCACGTGATTACAGCCCTTGTTCGAGCAAATGTTCGAAAATGGCGTCTGTATGGTTTTTCGGCCTGCTCCTGTTATCAATGGATATGCTAGGAGTAAACAAATACTGTCCTTCCTAAAAAGCATATATGTATATATCAGAAGAAAAGGTACATGTAGATACATCATGCTAACATACTATAGGTCCGATACTCCTGATGTAAGGAAAATCTAATTTTTATCTCTCACCTACTTTGAAAACAGATTTCATTAAACTAACCAAACTGAAACAGCTTTTGTTCAGAACAGAAGTGTGAATCCACAAAAGAAGATTTCCCCTAGATGGTGTTCCTTAAGGTATCTTCAGAGTTAGGGGGAGATGTGTTGCCAATGGGGGAATCTCATAAAAAGTTACGGACTGGCCTCACACACTGCCCGGTGTCATGCTTCATCATCGGCTGTCCTCGCCCTCTAAAACTTGGTTTGATAGAGGGCGGGCATACACCTGGAGAGAGGGATGCACTTCTAAATCTAAGTGATGGCCGTGGGGGGAGTGAAAAAGTGTATTAAAAACCATTACCCTTGTCCATAACCTAAGTTCATTCAGGGATCAAAGGTATGGTAGTTAAAAGAAGTGGTCGGTGATATGGGACATTAATCTCCCTTCACAGTGTTATAAAAGGTCGACATGTTTCTGCTAAAGTGTCCCTGAAGGGTACGCAGCATTCTTCAGGACCAAAGGGGAGGTTATTACCTAGTGGTCCACTTCCCGGCATCTAGTGTCAGAAAAATGGACCTGCTACTAATGTGTGAAGGGGCTGCGAATTACAAGTACCCCTCTTGGTGTAGTAACCTAACAGAACGGAAATGTCCCTCACTTATGCAAAAGAAATGTATTGAATGCAGATAACACGAACTTCAAGTAAAATACAGTCCCTTTTAAATACAAACCTCCCATTACACTTTGTGAATTGTTATACAATTTTCAACACATCTCACACTCAAGGTCTGGCACACTTTTTTAACACGGTCTCCTCCGGCCTTCTCACGCTCTTTCAAACTGTTTTTGGTATAATACCAAACTTCATTTATTCGATCATCTATGGAATAACATGAACAGTGCCCATAATTCTCCCTCTCTTTGCGGCCATCCTACTACTATTTTTGCTTGTAAAAAATGGCTGCGCTCCCCGTGCTAACAACCATGTCCGACAGAATACGTCTCTACGCGAAGCTACATCAATACTGTCAAAAAATTGAACAACTTTTCGGTTGCCTGCCTCTATCTATTATCGGAGCCAGCTACAACGTGACATTTATTTACACATATGCAATCTGCGTACAACCATCTTTTTATTGCAAAACTTGCCTATTCGACTGGCGAATGGATCTATGCCTTGTCAACATCCCAACAATCGCTCCCGATATCCAGCATGTAATGGAGTATCTTGAAAACCATGAACTTGATTGTTCAGGCAGTGGAGAAATAGCAGATGCAATGAAAAAAGGTATTGTGGCGGAATGGGATTTCTGCGCAGCAGCAAAAGATCTCCTGCAATGTGCGACCTTTGACAACATTGCAGATTGCCTGCCAATTCAAATTGCCGCTCCAACATTCGAGGAACATTACTGTCCCTTCGAGGATATGAATTGGATGGCTTCACTTTTCTCACATGATGGCAACCATGACCTCTTGGAACATTACGTATCTCAAACTGCTGAAGAGCTTCCGGACTGCAATCTCCAAGACTTGTAAGAAATTCACATTATTCTTGGATTGATTTTTTCCAACTTTTTTGACTTTTTCCTTTACATTTTTTTAATAAACTTAAATTGAATTATTTGCATATAATAACTTTCTAAGTATGCTCATGCATTTGAACTCTGTTTTCATTATTGCCCCTTACGTCTCCACTCTAACCAGGGATCGGTGATGTATGGCCTATGCAAATACGCTATTTAATTGCTAAATTAGCCTAAACCAGACATCCATTTTGAAACCATGTCTATTCTTTGTGCATACGTCTCTCTGCCTGACTGTTATCCACAAAGCCCTTTCACGCAAATGTACTGTTCCTCAGCCTGTGCTCATAAGCTGGCGATCAAAATCAAAAAACACAACATTGTTTAGGAACTGGTTGGCACAGAGTGGTAATCGTATCCTACCTTTATTTTCATTATACAATTTAGTCATTCATGTCTAATAGCTATTGTTCATGTCATATGGAAATGTAACATGTAATGTGGAATTCACTGATGCAGGACCTTCAGTTTGAATACAGCAGAAGCGGTTGGAGTTTTCCTCAGCTCGATGCCTTATCTCTCTGCACAATACATTTTTTTTTAAATAGCTGAAGACAATAATGTATGGTTTGACCAGAAGGGTACTGAATGTGCTTCTCAGAAGCGCAATGTTTGTATGCCTCCTCAAAGTACAAATGTGGGTAGAACTATTCCCAATTCTGACATGCACCAGATTGAATCCACTGTACAACAGATTCCTGACTGTTCTACTGTTGATAAGTTTGTGTTACGAAAAAGCAGTACCAGGGTACCTAAAAAGTGTGATGATTACATTTTGCAAAATCTTTTTTTCCCTTTGTTTTCTAAAGGATAGACGTGGTAATCATATCCTACCTTTATTTTCCTTATAGAATTTAGAGTCATACAAGTCATGTTTCATTCATGTTTATGTCACATGGAACTGTAACATGTAATGTGCAATTAACTGATACAGGAGCTTACGTTTGAATCCAGCAGAACAGCTTATAGTTTGCCTCAGCTGGATGCTTTAGCTTTTGCACCAGTGGGTCCATTTATGGCACTTAAATAAAGACACTTTTTATATAACTTTGAAACTCCATCGCTTTATTACACACAGACACTTGCTTAGACACACCTGATTTCACCATTTGTCTTCTGTGGCATTGCAACATTCTGCATCATATTCTTCATGATTATTTCTTTATTCATGCTTGCTAAAACACTGCATTGGAGTCTTCAGACCGGTAGGGGTGAGTAGTTCGCTTCCCAGTCCCTGTATACTATAAACGCATACTAACACTACTTACACAGGTATGCTACAGCGGCCAGTATCCTACAGCGCCCACAGCACATCACTTTACAGCAACCAGCTCATGACTTAGACTCACAGTTTCATCCCAGAGTCTTCAGAGCGGTACCGGTGAGTAGTTTGCTTCCCACTCCCGCTATAGTCTAACACCACCTGCACAGCTATGCTACAGCGGCCAGTATGCGACAGTGCCCAGAGCACACATCAGTTTACAGCACTCAGCTCACACCTTAGGCGCACATTCTCATCCCCGAGTTTACCGGTACCTCACCTCAGCACCATCTCAGTCTAGGCAAAACAGCACTTTCACACCAGTAAGGATAAATACTTAGTTTCGGCCAGTATGCTACAGCGCCCACAGCACCTCAGTTTACAGCACTCATCTCATGGATTAGGCGCACGCTTTCATCCCCGAGTGTATCGGCACCTCACCTCACCACCATCTCACTCTGGGCAAAACACCACTTTCACACCGGTAGGGGTAAATACTTCGCTTCACACACCCTCTATAACACACCCTACCACCCTACAGCGCTCACAGCTCTCCTACCCTCCTCTTTCCTCCTCTTTTCACCCTTTTTTCCCCTTACTCGCATCAACTGAATCACAAAATGGCGGCACTTCCTAGTTGCAACCGCTGGCACCGCTCGCAACCAATGAGCAGCAAGCTCGTGCTCGTAACGCCTCAGCCAATCAGATGGCAGAATTCCCACATATAGATATCTGTATATTTAGATATTTCTCCAAAACTACTGAACAAATTTACACCAAATAAACAAAAGCGTGCTTTCTAGACCAAGGCCCTTCTTCCTGCCAAATATGGGGTAAATCCGTTCCCCTTTCAACCTGTAGCCTTGTCTAAAGTTTCCTATGGAAATTAACATTGAGAAAACACATTTTGGGACCCCCCTTTTTTCCCGGCTCCCCTTGGCGAATCACCCCCAAACTTTCAACATAGTAGCTGATATGATCAAAGAATTAGTTTTGAAAATTCATGAAGATTCATCAAACAACGCCAAAGTCATAAGCAAAACAAAAAATCCTCTTTCTATGGAAACTTGGTCCTAACTATAACTACCTACTGGCGACCGGTAGTAGGTAATATATATATATATATATATATATATATATATGTATATATATATATATATATATATATATATATATGAATCACCAAATGCCCAGAAGCTTTCAGGAAGGCACACAGCTGGAAGCCGACCATCCAGTCTGCAATGACCAGCGAACAAGGCGTCTGAGAACGCCGAAACGCGTTTGTATATCCTTTTTGGAATATGCACGTTTAATTACCATGTAAAATAAACTTTACCTGCGGCTGCAGTAAGAAGAAGAAACATTTTGGAGTCCGTCTCTCTTTTTTCCAAAATATTGGGACGCCGCGCGGCAAGCGGCGTGAAGAGTGGTCTACTGATATATATATATATATATATATATATATATATATATATATATATATATATATATATATATATATATATGAATCACCAAATGCCCAGAAGCTTTCAGGAAGGCACACAGCTGGAAGCCGACCATCCAGTCTGCAATGACGGCTCTCCGCAATGTGCCTCAGTTATCCGTTGTCGCCTGACGCGTTTCGATGCTATCAGCATCTCATCAGAGGCTTGCTTGTTACACTTCCTTAGAACAGGCTCTCTTTTATTTCTATTGTGCGCATGCATTGTCCACATGGTGCTAGGATTTTGTTGCATGCTGGGAGGTGAAGTCCATTTCTGAGCCAAAATATCTTCCCTAAGTGGGTTTCTATGGGAAATGTATTTTATTAAAAGCATAAGTTCTCCTTGGTAGGATTTGGCACATCTCGGAAAGTCTCCGTACTTGGCTTCCAGCGCCGTACTACCGCCGAACAGTTCCGCGGCACGGCCCCTCTTGGAACAACAATGAGGTGGTGCTCCTCCTACGACAAAGGCCGCCGTTAGAAAAATGAATCACCAAATGCCCAAAAGCTTTCAGGAAGGCACACAGCTGGAAGCCGACCATCCAGTCTGCAATGACGGCTCTCCGCAATGTGCCTCAGTTATCCGTTGTAGCCTGACGCGTTTCGATGCCATCAGCATCTCATCAGAGGCTTGCTTGTTACACTTGTTACTTGATATGGACGATATCATTTAAATTATCATGGTGTTTACCATGAATGTCATTTGGACAATATATAGAACTAGTTTCACTGCTGAGCTCAATCGTGATGACATCCCTCAATAAGAATTGATTATGAGGTAATAGTGCAATGGGTGGTCTAAGCCGATACACGGCTAAAATGAAATGTTTTGTTACAATTTTTGACAAAAGTAATTGAAAAAAGTAATTAATAATCACGTTTGAAAACTGTATGTGATTACCAACTTTGAAACCGTTTTTGACTACTCAAAGATGGCGCTACCTCAATGAAGTTTGTAACCAGTCCGCTTTCCATTCCATTTTGGCAACCAAGTGTGGTTTAAAAATGGCGCGGCGTCATTTTCGATGTTGAACCACTGACGAAGGGACGCAGTCCCGAAACGCGTTTGCTTAAAGAATAAAACTGTTGCTGCACTATTCTGAGCCCGTGAGTGCTGTTTCTTCTTTCCCAACCCGGCTGGGTATGGCTGAAGGAGACTGGAGCTATAATTTAATAATGCGGTACACCGCCGCGTCTTAACGGCACCCGACACGAAGAGTGACCCACGGTTTCGGTGTATCTGGAGCCTTAATCTTTGTGCGTGGGTGCACCACCGTCATCTGCAAGCGAGTGAGGAGGGGATTGGTAATCCACCATGTTTTGCAGTAGAAGATCTGGGAGAGAAAAATCTTTTGCACCGGACTTTGAATGACAATACGAAAGGATAAGTCAGAAGAGGAAGTGAGCGCTCCGCAACGAAGACGAGCGGTAAGCAGTACTCAAGTACTTCTCCTTAACTTTTGTTCGGGGCACTAGAACTTTGAATCAAATAATTTTTGACGGTGTGTCGAGGGCTCAATTTGATAAATAGCAGCAACAAAAGGAGGGAGATAAGGTTCCGGGCTCGGGACGCTAAACTCCATCAAGCATTGATAATGTTCAACATGAGTGAACGCAGAGACGCAGCGGGAGGTATGTTTAAAAACAAGAACCCGGACATAATGAAACCACCACCCACAACCACTGGTGAGGTCAAAAGGACCTTGGTTATACAATTTCAAAAACTAGAAAAACTATACGAAAAAGAACTACGAAAGTGGTGGGAGGGAACATCACTTCAGGGTTATATTGAAGTACAGCGAGTGCCCAGGGGGTTACGAATATTCACCGTCCCTGCCTATGAAAATCCCGACCCTCTCCTGCTAGAAGCTTGGGCTGCGCATATTGCCTTATCCTGTAAAGAGATGCTGGAGATTCTGGTGCAATTTGCCTGGAGTGACCGGGACAAGACGGTCAAGGAAATAGAGGCCCTAGAAGAAGAAATACTCAAGAATCCAGAGAAGGACGAACAAGATCTAATGTGCACAGCTATGAAAAAGAGACTACAAAAGTATGAGTCAAAAATTAAAATAAGAAAGCAGGAAAAATTTGATCGGGACGAGCATGATTATGCGATGGGCAGAGTACTAACTTTTGCTAAAAAATATGATCAGCCACGAAAGGACCTGGCAAAGAAAAATCTAACGCCATGGCCAACGTCCGAATCGAGAATAGAAACCTCGGACTCTGACGTCATTGTGAGTGAATTCTCTGGGGATGAAGTGACAGGCCCTTCCGACTCATTAGACAAGACTCCTTTTCATCTGGAGTTCAAAGTTATCAAGGAGAGTTGGTTAAGGGGCGGCAAAACCAAACCACCAGAAGAGGCAGACAAACAAGACGAGGTGGCTGGAAGAGGAAGGGGCAAAGGAAAAAGCAATACAGCCTCACGCACAACAAGAAGCAAGAGAGTAAACCGATAGTGAAACAAGATTCCTTAACGATTGTCAATCTCTCAAAGAGAGTCCTATCCCCTTGTGAAGAATCTGTTTTAAAACTCGGACTTACATTTTGCCCTAACGTACATATGGAATACACGCAAACAAGGATTGACCTTTACAAATTCACCAGGAAGGTCAAGTTGCATAAATATTTCAAAGTGAAACCAACAGCCAGAGAGGCTAAATATCTACGTGGCAATAAGAAGGGGACGGATCTCTTAACACTTAAAGATCTAACGGCATGTGAGCTTTTGGAGAACTTACGCCAAGGAAATGATTGTGAAACAAGTGTCTCAAACACGACCCTCACTCAGAGACTAGTGCATATTGGTGTTGATCAAGAGGTCCCGAACAGTGGTTTTAAATTACCTTCCAAATTTGTACCACAAACCACAACGGATGCAATCGACACATTCTCCGATGCTGTCATCAGGGATCTGATGACCATGAGAACAGGGACCAAAAGAGTGAAGGACAACTTCAACATCACAAAAAAGCAGAGAATGGCAATTAAGACCTTGGCAGATGACAAATCCATTGTTTGCAAACCCTCCGACAAAGGGGGTGTTAGACCTAGGGTTATTCTAGTCAACAAGTGGGTAACGTGTGCAAAGTGCTAAGGCTGCTCCAAGGAATATGCGTGTAAAGCTTGCGTAACCTTTCAGGAACTCAGAGCCCATCCATACCAAAAATGACACTACACCTTCTTTTTAGAAAAATAAGGTTTGTACTTTATAAAAATAGATTTTGTTCTCTTTGCTTTGTTAGTTCTCTCGTTACATCAGTACATCACCTTTTTAAATTAATGCAGATCAAAACACTTATTACCCTTCACATTAATAAAGTGAACAATCTTTCCTCTTTGCAGTTCAATCAGGTGAAAACATACAATTAGTTCTTCTTGACCTTGTTCTTAAATAAGGCAATACAATACCAGAGTAAGAGGTTCTCTCAAGACTGGGGTTTCCTGAAGGATAACCACTTGATACTTTACCCCTACGCGTGCAGGGTCAAGCGCTCTTATTATTCTTGGTATACAATACTTCAATAGTTCACACTGTTGCCTCACTGGAAGAGAATGAGTAAAATTACCATCACACTTTAGTTGATTCCTGTTGACACTCCCTCATTCTAGAAGGGCGACTTGGCAGGGCCAGTATACACTTATGCTGTACTATGGGATACTGCTACTCCTCCTTCTCTTGAACCGGAAGACCCAGCTCCCTAAGACTGGTACTTTTTAAACTGAGCCCCCCACTCTCTAACCTCCAACACCTCCCCTTACAGTTCGTTAATCCCTTGTCACTAATTCCAGTGAAGACAGTACTTAAGTTTCTTGAGACAGTTTCTAGTTCAGGTGGGAGGAATAATGCTGCTAACGTTTACTCCCCTCAGAGTTCTGAAGACACTCTGGGAAGCGCTGTCTCTTTAAGCGTCGCCTTCGCCCTCCACCCGATGAAGACCCAGCTTACTTTAACTCCGCTGGTGTCTGTCAGTGCTGAAGAGATTCGGCCTCCCCTCAGAGTCTGGCGATGGTCGAGCAGCGCTCCTCTTCCTTGGCTCAGATGCACCGGCGGTACCTCTTTCTACTGCGTTCCCAAGGCGCTGCTCCTCCCTCACTGCTGACGCCGGGAGTCACCTCCGGAAGCCCCGCTCTCGCTGGTGTCGATTCGCCAGTCTCCTTGGTGACGCCGCGGGTCGGCTCCTCCCGCCGGGGAACACCTCCGGAAGCCTCTTCCCTGCTCCGCTCCCGCTGGGGCCGGTCTGCCAAGCTCCCCTTCGTCACCGCACGACCGCTCCTCACGCCGGGAGACACTGGAGACTCTGCTCTTCACTCCGCTTGGTGAGTGTTCGATCACGCACCCAAAGCCGGCTTCGAAGCTGGAGGGCCGGCTCCACAGCCGATGAAGGGGGGGGGTTCTGGAGACTTTGAAGGGTCGGCAGTCCTCACTAAATATTCTTCCTCCCACTGCCAACCTTCAGAGAGGGTTTTCTGTGCACAAGGCTTGTGGTGAGAATTAACAACTTTGGACACAAAGGTTAATCAGGCTTCTGCCAGGTCAGGGTTTGGTCATCACCAGAGGGGTAGTGTCAGAACAGGTGATTGCCGGCCCACGAGTCGATCGTCCACTTGTAGAGCACCGTCCTCCTCTCAATGTTGCCTCTCTCCTTCCCTGGTCACAGGTTACTCTTCACAAAATGGCCGTGCTGGCCACTGGCCTTTTATAGGCGAGGTCCAGCCGGTGGGAAGGTTCTGGGGAGTTCTGGAACCTTCCTAATGTAAGTCAATGGGACAGCTCCTTTAGGGTGGCAGTTGGTGGCCACCATTTTAGGTCCCATGTATCTGTCTAACTTTCCATGAGGGTAACTAGGCCTCAGGGAGGTAAGGTAAAACATCCTACCCAAGGAACACCTAGCCCCTCAGACATTGCTGACAACAAAAAAATTCCAGGTGGACACAAAAGAAAAAGATGAAAATAGTGAGAGGCTAAAGGGGACAAAATAAATCATTTCAGTGAAGGGATCCTCAGAATCAGACAGGTCTCACACGGGGTAATATCGTGATTATGTCACATGAGAGCTATGTTGAGGAAGCCCAACGCCAACTAAAAGACACACACTGTTATGCAGAGATTGATTAAAAGGAATATCTAAAGAGCATTGAGACTTTGCATGAACTTTTGAGGAAATGGCATTGTAAACAACTGTTGGAATTGGAAGAATACTTGTTTTTAAAGACCGTTAACCCTATTCTACCCACATTTTACCATTTGCCAAAAGTTCACAAAAACATTGACAATCCCCCTGGGAGACCAATCATTTCCTCCATTGGCGGACTAACAGAGAACCTTTCCAAATTTCTAGATCATTATCTTTTCGAGTTTGTTTTGGATTTGAAGTCCTATATTCGAGATACCACAGACTTTATTGAAAAAATTGAGAAGTTGACATGGCAACCGACCTATGTAATGGCAACGCTTGATATAACAAGCCTATACACATGTATAGAGCATGAACAAGGACTTATCGCTGTAGATTACTTCCTGAGAAAGAAACCATTGAAATATGCAATGCATAATAAAATGCTATTAGAGTTAGTAAAGTTTTGCTTACACAATAACATCTTTCTTTTTCAGGAGGTTCTATATAGGCAACAGTCGGGGACTGCGATGGGTTCCTGCTTCACCCCCAGCTACGCAAATTTATTTGTGGGCTGGTGGGAGGAGCAGGAGGCTTGGGGTCCCGCAAACGCCACATGGAGTAACAAGGTGGTGACCTGGCACAGGTATATTGATGACCTGTTCCTGGTATGGAATGGGTCTATTGACGAGGCCAAAGAATACATTGAGTTGCTCAATCAGAATGTCTGTAATCTCAGGTTCACTGGGGATGTGAGTAAGACACAGGTCAGCTATTTAGATCTACAGGTGACAATTAAAGATGGTAAAATCTCTACTTCCCTTTACCGTAAACCAACGGCGGGGAACAGTGTTCTTTTTGCAACAAGCAGTCACCCGCGCAAATTGATCAATAGCATCCCCTATGGGGAGTTCCTCAGGTTAAAGCGCAATTGTACCCATGAGGAAGACTTCAATTCTGCAATTTCGGGAAGCATTGAGAGATTTTTGGAAAGGGGGTACAAATTGAACCTTCTACTTGACACACTGAATCGTTTAAAAAAAACTGCCACGTAGCAGTCTATTTGTGAAGAAGGTAAGACCAGATGTAGAAGGAAAATTTCGCATGGTTACTACCTACTCAGCGAATTCCGCTAAACTTAGAACAATCTTGACCAAACATTGGCATATTTTTAAAACGGACCATATAGTGGGGCCAGACATACCCCCAACCCCACAACTCACCTTTAGGAAAGCCAGATCCTTAAAAGACCAAATGGTTCAGAGTTATTTGGAACCTCTACGCAATACCAGAGGCACTCTGAAGGATGCAAAGGGCTTCTTTCCATGCGGAAAGTGTAAGGCTTGCGCCTTTAGCAAACGCACATTAACTTATCAAGTGAGGGGATGTCGGGGTGGAAGAAAAATCAATAAGTTTATGTCCTGCTCGACAGATCATGCTGTATATTGCCTTATGTGTCCATGCCAATTAAAATATGTTGGTAGCACAATCAACCCTGTAAAATTGCGAGTTTTAGAACATATGAGAGCAATTATGAACAAGGATTTCACCTACCCTGTTGCTCGGCATTTCGCAATTAAACATGATAGCAACAGGGACCTGTTGCGATTTTTCTGTTTGGATTGTGTTCCGGAAAGCCCAAGGGGAGGGAATAGATTATTGACTCTGAGAAGACTTGAATCACGCTACATTGTTGATCTCGAGACCAAGGCTCCTGGAGGCCTCAATATGGGAGAGGAAATGGGAACTCATCTTCGATGAATTATTCGTTTTTGTAATTTATGCAGTAGATTAAATTGGATTTTATAATTGTTTGATAATGGAATATGAACTGAACAATGAAACAAAAAACACAGGAAATATTGTATATCTATTGTGGGCGGTGATTATTTATGTCTGTGGCGGTTCTGAACACAGAATGGTTAAAATAAAATATTGAGAGGTGACCTCCGAGAGAGATAAGGCAGATGAAATTTAATGCAGCCATGAGGCTGCAATTGCCGATACACGGCAAGATAACAATATGGACGATATCGTTTAAATTATCATGGTGTTTACCATGAATGTCATTTGGACAATATATAGAACTAGTTTCACTGCTGAGCTCAATCGTGATGACATCCCTCAATAAGAATTGATTATGAGGTAATAGTGCAATGGGTGGTCTAAACCGATAGACGGCTAAAATGAAATGTTTTGTTACAATTTTTGACAAAAGTAATTGAAAAAAGTAATTAATAATCACGTTTGAAAACTGTATGTGATTACCAACTTTGAAACCGTTTTAGCCTACTCAAAGATGGCGCTACCTCAATGAAGTTTGTAACCAGTCCGCTTTCCATTTCATTTTGGCAACCAAGTGTGGTTTAAAAATGGCGCGGCGTCATTTTCGATGTTGAACCACTGACAAAGGGACGCAGTCCCGAAACGCGTTTGCTTAAAGAATAAAACTGTTGCTGCACTATTCTGAGCCCGTGAGTGCTGTTTCTTCTTTCCCAACCCGGCTGGGTATGGCTGAAGGAGACTGGAGCTATAATTTAATAACGCTGTACACCGCCGCGTCTTAACGGCACCCGACACGAAGAGTGACCCACGGTTTCGGTGTATCTGGAGCCTTAATCTTTGTGCGTGGGTGCACCACCGTCATCTGAAAGCGAGTGAGGAGGGGATTGGTAATCCACCACGTTTTGCAGAAGAAGATCTGGGAGAGAAAAATCTTTTGCACCGGACTTTGAATGACAATACGAAAGGATAAGTCAGAAGAGGAAGTGAGCGCTCCGCAACGAAGACGAGCGGTAAGCAGTACTCAAGTACTTCTCCTTAACTTTTGTTCGGGGCACTAGAACTTTGAATCAAATCATTTTTGACGGTGTGTCGAGGGCTCAATTTGATAAATAGCAGCAACAAAAGGAGGGAGATAAGGTTCCGGGCTCGGGACGCTAAACTCCATCAAGCATTGATAATGTTCAACATGAGTGAACGCAGAGACGCAGCGGGAGGTATGTTTAAAAACAAGAACCCGGACATAATGAAACCACCACCCACAACCACTGGTGAGGTCAAAAGGACCTTGGTTATACAATTTCAAAAACTAGAAAAACTATACGAAAGAGAACTTCGAAAGTGGTGGGAGGGAACATCACTTCAGGGTTATATTGAAGTACAGCGAGTGCCCAGGGGGTTACGAATATTCACCGTCCCTGCCTATGAAAATCCCGACCCTCTCCTGCTAGAAGCTTGGGCTGCGCATATTGCCTTATCCTGTAAAGAGATGCTGGAGATTCTGGTGCAATTTGCCTGGTAAAGTAATTGAAAAAAGTATGTGATTACCAACTTTGAAACCGTTTTTGACTACTCAAAGATGGCGCTACCTCAATGAAGTTTGTAACCAGTCCGCTTTCCATTTCATTTTGGCAACCAAGTGTGGTTTAAAAATGGCGCGGCGTCATTTTCGATGTTGAACCACTGACGAAGGGACGCAGTCCCGAAACGCGTTTGCTTAAAGAATAAAACTGTTGCTGCACTATTCTGAGCCCGTGAGTGCTGTTTCTTCTTTTCCAACTCGGCTGGGTATGGCTGAAGGAGACTGGAGCTATAATTTAATAACGCGGTACACCGCCGCGTCTTAACGGCACCCAACACGAAGAGTGACCCACGGTTTCGGTGTATCTGGAGCCTTAATATATATATATATATATATATATATATATATATATATTTAGAAATTCGTCACACTGCAGACTGAACTGCTCCCATCCAAACTGACGAAGAGTGGACCCAAAAGTTGCTGGTGCAAAAAAGTGAATTTTATTTAATAATTGCCAGCCCTGTTATATATATATATATCCAAGCAAGCAAACTCCTACCTTTAACCAGGAGACCATGCAAACAGTCAAAATAATACGCGTTCTCAGTAAAAACCATATCCTCACTTCCTGGCTTTTACTGAGAGCGCATATTATTTTGACTGTTTGCATGTATATATATGGCAAATGAATTTTCTATATGTGGCAACATTGAAGACAGACTTGTAGTTTTAAACGTATGAAACTGTTGTCTATGTCTATCATTTTTGTATGCCATTCTACATCAATGTTAAACGTCAGCAAATTGTAAACTATTTAAACCAATGCCGAACCTTTTACTTTGTCATGTGATCAAGGCCCATGGGAAGGGCCGAAATGCGTCATGGCGACTTGTGGCAATGATTAAATAAACCAGCACTCATCTGTGGTCCGTATCCGCTTCTTTGCCTGCGAGAAACTGCGCTAGGAAATCGGAGCTACTTGGTACATATGTACAAAAAGATGACGACGCCGTGTGCAATTTAGCAATTTTTATTTGCTGCCGCTACCAAAAGCGTTTCAACTGCCCCGCAGTCTTGTTCACGGGGTAGTTGAAACGCTTCTGGTAGCGGCAGTAAATAAAGATTGCTAAATTGCACACGGCGTCGTCATCTTTTTGTACATATTGAAGACTCGACTCGAGGAGTCCTTTCGACGACGCAACTCTTGCCAGGAAGCAAGGAATGCTCGAGTAACACGAGGTATATATATATATATATAAATATATATATATATATCCACACAAAGTTTACCCTGAAGCAAGGATGCAACTTCCCAGCTGGTTGCTTTTCAAAAGCCTTTATTTTCGAAAACCGGCCTTTTCAGCTCCAAACATTTACAAATCCTGACGCGTTTCAGAGCCCCCAGGCTCTTTCATCAGAGGATGACACTGCCAAACTGAAATGCAAGGTAGGCGCCATTGACTGCATGCATATTATATAAAGCCCACGTGGGCTTCTCATGTGAGTCACAATTGCAGCATGCTGGTACCTGTAGTTTTCACTCCAAGCAAAATCTTCCCCATGTGGGTTCAGTTAAGTGGCAATGTCCTTTCTTTTAAACGAATAAAATACCACAATGGGTTTCGGAATAAAATCCCCAGTTTTCTTTTTCCATAACACAGCTGCGCCTAAAGGTCATGAATGTTCAAACCTCTCGGGCCCCATTATGACTCCATGGTGAGGCATCCTTCTCGGCCAGGCTGCCGAGTTTAAATCCACACAAAGGTTGCCCTGAAGCAAGGATGCAACTTCCCAGCTGGTTGCTTTTCAAAAGCCTTTATTTTCGAAAACCGGCATTTTCAGCTCCAAACATTTACAAATCCTGACGCGTTTCAGAGCCCCCAGGCTCTTTCATCAGAGGATGACACTGCCAAACTGAAATGCAAGGTAGGCGCCATTGACTGCATGCATATTATATACAGCCCACGTGGGCTTCTCATGTGAGTCACAATTGCAGCATGCTGGTACCTGTAGTTTTCACTCCAAGCAAAATCTTCCCCATGTGGGTTCAGTTAAGTGGCAATGTCCTTTCTTTTAAACGAATAATTATTGCGGGTTTATATAGCGCTAGGAATCGACTCCCGGAGGAGTATCTCCACGCTTCGACCGCTGGGGAACCCGTCCTGGCTCACCCTGAGAGATGGTCCCTGATGGGTATCTCTAAGGTGCGACCAAGCATCCCCGGTGGTCTGGGGGGGCCGTTGTGAAGATGAGGCAAGCTGATGCCCAGAGTTGCCGAGTGTGGTTTCTGACTAGAGTAGGCACCGAGGGGAGAATTATCGAGTCCGCTGACCCTGGTCCACGACCCTGCCGCGTCGGGAATCGAACCCTGGTCCCGGGCCGTTCTCTGCTTACGGGTCTGCCGCCTCTAACCAGTGAGCCACACTTCTCCTCATACCACAGTGGGTTTCGGAATAAAATCCCCAGTTTTCTGTTTCCATAACACAGCTGCGCCTAAAGGTCATGAATGTTCAAACCTCTCGGGCCCAGGATTTGTAAATGTTTGGAGCTGAAAATGCCGGTTTTCGAAAATAAAGGCTTTTGAAAAGCAACCAGCTGGGAAGTTGCATCCTTGCTTCAGGGCAAACTTTGTGTGGATTTAAATTCGGCAGCCTGGCCGAGAAGGATGCCTCACCATGGAGTCATAATGGGGCCCGAGAGGTTTGATATATATATATCATCTACCATATGGCTCCCTCCTTTCCCGTGAAGGCGCTGCTGCTTGTGGTCGCGTTATTCCTGCAGTTGAGCCCAACTGCTGTCAATTTCAGCAAGGGTTCCCCGCCTCGGGGGAACAATGGAGTCGCAAACAAATAGAATCCACAATCCACTGCGGTTACGTTTTTTGTTGTGATTTATTTATCCATGGGGTCAAAACAAAATAACCAACGTGTTTCGACAGCGTCCGCTGTCTTGATACGGTCAGTATGTGTAGATAAGCTCACATATTTTGAATGTTCAACCATTTCCTGAAACTAAAGTCACGCCCCTTGGTGGGTGTGTCCAAAGAAACATCAAAATCACAATTTGTGATGTCAGACAGATAGGGATTGTGGGAATTGTAGTTAAATTTTAACATATCCTAAACTTAACAATTAAACACTCTTAGAAATCCGTTTCCCATGAACCTTGTCAATTTTATCGTCGATGTTGTTTCCAGAATTAAGTTGGATTGTATGATTTTAGCGTGCACTGAGTACCGCCCTCCAGTGTGCCAATTTATATCATTTTATGAAAGATGTTGTAGGTGTGAGCATAAGTTGTCCAAAGTGAGGGAAAATAAGGTGAAATTAAAATTAAGTGAAAATAAATAATTGAATTAAAATTAAATTATAAGTGATGTTATTTTAACATGTTAAGCGGGATGATATGCAGGGAACACAATATTTACACTATTTTTTTACAGTTCTCAGAGATGTATATACAATTCTTCCGATTGATTCAAGCCCAGCTGAGTCATTGTTCTGAAAGCCAGTATGTGTCTGGACTGTTTACGTCGTAAAAGTTTTTCATTGTGGCCACCCCTGTCTGATAAAGTCATTGTTTCCAGTCCCCAGAAACGTAATTGTTTCCAGTCTCCATCATGATTAGCCTCCATGTGTTTTGCAACGGCGTTGCTACTGTCCTTGTGAACCGTTGCGCGCACATGTTCCAGGATGCGTTTTTTTAACTCGCAAATGGTGCCGCCGATGTATCTCAGTTTGCATGGGCATTCGATCATGTATATAGTGTATTTGCTGTTGCAAGTTATACATTCTCTGATTTTCCAGATCTTTTTGTTGGGCGTAGTTATTTCCGTCGTTGGTTTTGCAATATCACATACCTTGCAATTATAACATTTTACGAAACCTTTAGTTTGTAACCATTGTTTCTTTTTGGTGGTCTTTTGAAAGTGACTGTGAACCAGTTGATCTTGAAGGTTTTTTGCCCTTCTGTACGTGATTACTGGATGTTTGCCCATTTTTTGGCCCATGGTTGGATCTAGTTGTAGGATTTTCCAATTTTTTCTCAAAATCTGATTTATCTGTTTGGATTCCAGACTGTAGTTCAAGATTAATCTAATTGGTTCCTCTTCCGTGGTGGTTTTGTCCTGTTTCTTTTTCAAACATTCTGATCTTGTTGCCTGATTAGCTCTCTCCCAACACTTTTGTGTAATCTGTTTATTGTATTTCCTCCTATGGAAACGTTTGATGGAGTTCTTACTCTGATTGTGCCACTCAGTCTCTTCGCTGCAAATTCTCCTTAAGCGAAGGAATTCCCCGCAGGGGGACCGGCGCCTAGCGCCGGTCCCCCTGCTTCTTCTTCTATGAAAATTACCTGGACCAAGTCTCAGCTTTTACAATTGAGACAAGCCATCTGCCCTTCAGGTAGGCGCTGCTGCCCCCACAGTCTAGAGAATCTTCCTTATAACTGTCCGTCTTGTGAATTCACTATTAATTCCTTGCAGAGCCACCATACCTCCTTAGGGAAGACTGTTAACCCCCAGAAGCCCCCGAGGTTGTTAAAAGCGGCGTTAATTAACTGTCGCTCTCTGCCTCGTCATACTAACGAGATTTGGCTATCTCTTGATACGCAGAACTGGGATATCCTATTTCTTACAGAAACTTGGATTAAAGATACTTCCAATCCTGATATATACTTAGCCACTCCCCCCGGCTATCGATTGACTAGTATCAATCGTGAAAATGACAAAACCGGAGGGGGCCTTGCCATTATTTTAAAATCACATTTCAACTTAACAGTCAAGAGACTAATGAACCTAGGGCTTATTGAAGCTATGTACTTTACAATTTCAGACTCTACTAGGATTATCTCAGCAGGTATCTTAGTATATAACCCACCTACTGCGTCTCCTTCCTCACTTACCACCCTGTTGCATTTAATAGCTGATCTCTCCTTAAAACATACTTACTTCACTGTTCTAGGAGATTTTAACTTACATGTTGATAATCCTTCCTGCACACAAGCTTCATGTTTGATTGATTTTATGTGTGGATTAACTTTGCCCCAATTAATTAAGGGCCCCACACACTTAGCGGGTCATACTCTTGACCTACTTTTCACCAACCATCCCGGTATCACTTCCCTTCCAGCTATACCCCTCACTTGGTCTGACCATTTTCTCCTTCCCTTTGAAATTACCATGCCCACTGCTCCGCCTGCTTTCTCTCGAAATAGAGAGAATGGTCGAAAATGGTTTAAAGTCACTTGTGATACAATTGATCCCTGTTTTTCTTACCTGTTTGACTCTATACAGATCTTAATGAGGAAGTTGTTAGATACAATACCGCTATCATTGACGCCCTGGATGTTATCGCCCCTCTCGCCCCGATTGCGTCTGCTAGATCTCGACCATCTGCGCCTTGGTTCTCTCCCTCTCTGCGGGAGGAAAAGAGCCGTTGTAAGCAGCTTGAGCGCATTTGGCGCCGGACCTATGACGTTGAATCCAAAACTATCTACAAAGCTGCTTTAAATAAATTCCAAAAATTAAAGCGAGCTACGATGAGAGGACACTTTGCACAGCTTATTCATGAAGCTGAGAATTCCACTAAAGCCCTATTTAAGATAGTGAAGGATTTCGTCCATCCCTCTGCCATGAAGACCCAGAGTGCCCCCAGTCAGACCCTATGTAACGGGCTCTCGGATTTTGTTCAGGACAAAATTTTGAAGCTATCCTCTTCATTTGATTCTACCTTGTCCTCTCTGCCAACTGTTGAGTCAGATCCTCAGCTATTCTCATTGAATTCCTTTGAAGAGCTCACGTCAGAGACCGCCACTGAGCTACTTGTTCAAGTTAGCTCAGGATCACCGCTGGATCCAGTCCCCGCCAAGGTAATGGGCAATCTCGCACCGGTTCTCATTACTCCCCTTCTCTCCCTTTGGAACACTTCTTTAAATCTGGGTCAATTCCCTACAGTATGGAAACAAGCCTTACTGGTGCCCATTTTAAAAAAAAGCGGATGCTGATCCTTTACAATTCAGTAGCTATCGCCCAATATCCCTCCTGCCCAAACCTGCTAAAATCTTGGAGAAGGTGGTGCAGAGGCAATTGGCCCACTATCTTGAAATAAACCACCTGTTGCATGACTCCCAGTCGGGTTTTAGAGCTGGTTTCAGTACAGAGACGGCTTTATTGGAAGTATCTGAGACAATACGTGAGTGTGCGGACAGAGGTGAGGAGGCCATGTTGGTCCTCCTCGACCTGTCCGCCGCTTTTGATACTGTGTCTCACAACATTTTATTAGATCGCTTACAGCAGCTGGGAATCGGAGGCACTGTACTTACCTGGATAAGATCGTTCCTTACGGGGCGGTCGCAGAGAGTACTCCTTCGGCCCTTTCAATCAGAGGATAAACCCCTCCTGTGTGGAGTGCCACAGGGTTCTGCCCTGAGCCCTCTCTTATTCAATGTCGATCTAGGCCCGCTTGCTAGGGTGGTTGAGGCATGGGGGGTCAGAGTGGTTTCCTATGCTGATGATACTCAGCTTGTGTTTTCTTTTAGAGACCACTCTGACTCCCATTTCTCAAACTTCCGCAACTGCCTTAGCAACATCTGTTCCTGGATGGCCTCTAACCACCTGGTTTTGAACACGGATAAAACGGAGGTCCTGTTTTTTAATCAAAAAACTACTCTCTCTGCGACCCTTTGGTGGCCTACTATTTTGAATCCCCCCCCGACCCCTGTTCAGGCGGCCCGTAATCTGGGCTTTCAATTTGATAATGCTATGTCTCACAAGGCCCAGATTAATAAGGTTACATCTGCTTGCTTTGGCAAACTCCGCATGATCAAGAAGATCTGTCCGTACCTTCCTTTGGATTCACGTAAAACTATTGTCCATGCTCTGATTACGTCACACCTTGACTATTCAAATAGTCTATATGCCGGTGCCCCCTTGTACCTTATTGAAAGGTTACAAGTAGTTCAAAATGCAGCGGCAAGACTCATCGGAAATATCCCTCTTCGTCAGTCTGTAGCAGCATATCGGAAAGAACTACACTGGTTACCTATCTCCTGCCGTATACAGTTCAAAGTCTTGACCCTTGCTTTCCGTGCCATTAATGACTTGGGCCCGGTCTATTTGAGAAAAAGACTCAAACTATCCTTATCATCTAGATCTTTGAGATCCAACAGCTTGCGTCTCTTAGTGGTACCTAGATTCCGCCGCTCCAGGTGTGGGGGAAGAACGTTTGGAGTAGTTGCTGCCAAGCTCTGGAACACTCTTCCTTTAGATCTAAGGTTCTGTGAGTCGGAACTAGTGTTCCGTCGCAAACTCAAGACTTGGCTGTTCACTACTGCTTAATATAGTTCTTCTAATGATCAGTAATCTCCAGCGCCGGGACACCCCCTTCTGGGGGTAGCCGTGCGCTTTACAAGCTTCTTAAATAAATAAATAAATAAATAGGGGATACTTGATATCAGTGACTGTTGATGGAAGCTGGTTGCTTCGAGGGTCGCGTTGGTTGCTGTACATTTTCGGTGGAGTGTGGTTTCTATGTGGTTGTTATTTACATATACCTCTGTATCCAAGAAAATAGCTCTGGTTTGGTTTATGGTGTAGGTGAATTTTATGCATAATGTGCTGTTGTTTAGTATGTTAAAGTATTCCAAGAATTTTTCTTCTCCACCATTCCACACTATAAAGAGGTCATCAATACACCTTTTCCAAGTTATGATGTATTGAGTGAAGGTTTGATATTTTTCATCCCATGCTATTGTCTCCTCCCACCATCCCATGGCTGTACAGGCATAATTTGGGCTGAATGAGAAGCCCATTGCGGCACCATTTTTTTGTCGATATAGTAGATCACCAAACATGAATATGTTGTTTGTCAGTAGGCTCTTTATCATCTCCATTAGCAGACATTGTGGTTTTGATAATGGATGTTCCGTTCATTTAGGAAGTATTTGCATGCACTCAAGCCCATTTCATTGTCAATGTTCGTGTACAGGGAGATCACGTCCATGGTAATCATGAGGAAGGAAAATAAATAAATATATATATATATATATATATATATATATACACATCCTCAATCAATTATTCATCAATATCTCCATGTATCCATCCTTTCGCCCATCCACTCATTCTTGTCACATTTCCTTACTTTCTCCCCCTGTTTTCTCCTCTACCCATCTTTTGTCTCTCAAAATTTACTTTTTCATCCCTTTCTCTTTTGCTCACTTTTTGTTTGTCCATTTTTCTGTAAATTTCCATATTGTAATCATTTTCTCACTTCTCTGTCTCCGTTTACTTGGCTATCCATGTTAGTTCACCTCCCACAGCCCTCGGTCATCATATTTCCTAAGGAGTATTGTTTACAAGCACTTAGAGCCTGATTATAGGTATTGTGATCCTAGGACTGCCAGACTCACTGCGCGCGGTGGTGGAATTCCAGCCACCACCGCACTAGCGTACTGACCGCTCTGTTACACTTTGGGCAGTCAGACCGCCATCGCACTGCTGCAACTGCAGGGGATCAGCGTTCCCTGGCAGTGGCTGGCCAGTCATGAGGCTGCAATATGCTGGCAGGACTGTCGCGGTCCTACCAAGAATATTACGAGTTTCCTCTGCAACACGGTTTTCATGGCAGTTTCTGCTCCATGAAAACCATGGTGGAGAGGAAACAAAGGGGGCTTTACAGGGCCCCCATTGCATCAGGGCCTTGGGGTGCATGCAGGTAGAACATTTTGTGCCCCCTTGTGTGCATGCACTCATTACCCTGGCAGCATGGACTATACCAGTCCATGCCGTTCAGGTACTGTCGTTGATGTTTCCATTGATGTGCCTATTTCACAGGCACTGCCATGGGACCACCGAAGAACCGCACACCAGTGATAAAAGTTGTAATCTGGCGGCTGGTGTGCAGACCGATTTGGCGGTGCAGGAGCAGGCCACTGGCATGGCAGTCTTGCTCCTGCACCATCAAACATGTAATCAGACTCTTAATCTGTAGACCTGCACACAGAAGAGGCAGATACACAGGTGATTCGCATTTTAGTAGGGCCCAGCTCCCCAGCCCATTGGGCCATTGGCAGCCCCCACTAAAGCTGCTGAAGTGGGAGGGTCATTATGCCATTACCCACGCCTCCTATCCATTTCACAAGGCCTGATTCCAGCCTAGCAAAGTATACCAGATCATTAATTGTCTTTTTGTGTGCTCCTTGATGTTTTCAGAAAATATACAATTACTGCCACTAATTAAAAATCTAGGACTTAGTCTGTTCGATCTTAAACATTTTTACCAATAACATTGTTGCCAGACTTCTTCAGATTGAAAAACAATGCCTAGCTAAATGTTTAGCCACCTACCTAGGGTGTTTGCACCTCTCGGATGAAGATTAAACAGGAGTTTTTGAGACCACACTACAGAGTTCTGGCTACTGTCTTTCCTGCATGAGACATGGAGGTATGAAGGTGAATCTGAGAGCCTACAATATCTTGGCCTGTTCATCGCATTTGACATGGTCCACGATACCTTGATTTTTGACCGTCTCTGTGCTACAGGACTTGGTGTCTCTGTGCTAAATGTTTTTCCTCCTTCTTGAAGAAGTCGACTGAAACTGCATCTCTTCCTCTCTGTAGCTTTTCTCTCACCTACCATAGTCAGCTTGTATATGCAGCCCATAGGGCAGATCATTATGTCTTTCGATTTGCCTGTGCTGATGGCAAACAACTTTCAATGAAATCTGATCAAACTTCTTCTAACTCCATTGCTCAACTTAAGGCATGCCTACTTGGCATTGAAAACTAGATGCCTACTAACTATCTGAAACCAAAAGGTAAAGAAACAAACTCCTTATAATCAGGGAAGCACACTCGTGAGAAAGGGCTGACTTTGAAAGTCCCCTTCTGACTTTGAGTGCTTCAGCCAAGAACCCGTGGTTCTTGATTGATCGAGCCAATCTGGAAGGGATGGTATTATGGTTTTCTGTAGCTCAAGCTGGTAAAGAAAATCCTGCATTTTATTTCTTCTTGCATACACTTCTCCACCGTTGGTTCATACATACTTTTAGATCTTGATAGGCCGAGCCTAGGCAGTGCATGCACTGTCTCTTCGACACATACTGTATTCACTCTGTGGGCTTACAGCCTGCCAATTACCTTTTCATTCCTCCTTTCAACTGTCATTCAAAAATTCTTGCTTGCGAGTGGTTAATCCTTCCTCTTTGTCCATCCTTTTTGTGTTTGGTTTACTCCCACAGAGAACCACCTAATTACCGTTAACACCGTTAACAATATGCTTCTGTGTTTATGTGTTCATTTGAGGGACTATTTTTTCTTTGATTACTGCTCGTGTCACTGTTTGCCCGTCTTCAGTGTTTCAACTTTGGTGCACATCATTTAATCTCCCCGGCCTATTCAAATACCAAGATGAAAAGTTAGATGCTTCAGATGCTGTTTTGAAAATCGCCTCTTTAGTTTTCTTTGACTTTAAAGTCCGAGGATTTACCCCAAACCCCTCCTGCTTCACTGCTTGGTGCTTTAGCAAGCCTTGGTCACCAGACCTTCAGCAGCCCAACCTTGCAGCACAGTTATTGGCAAGGGTTGAGAAATTCCTGTCGTATTTTATCTGACGCTTGTTTAATGTGAACTCGAGCAACCCAAAGGTGTTGGAGTGCTATACATGAGTGATAGTTGCATTACACTGTCTTGCCTTGCCCTCAAGATAATATAGACTTCCACAAAATACCACTCCTACATGGTGGCTCAGACTCGAGGCAGGAGACATAAAACACAACAACACCTAGAAAGGGGTTTCACTTTACAAAATGCCAAGTCTCTCTTTTTAGAATAAGGTTTGGGGTATATATATATATGCTTTATTGAGCATTTCTGTCCTGCTGTTTCAAGTGTGTGTTTCTTGTATCCCCTCTCCCTCAGTATATATCGGCAATCTTTTTTTCTCCAGGGTACTGGATTTACTCTGACCCACCGCATCCAGAACCAGCTCGGACGCCGCTGCACAATTGCAGTCCGTGACTGCACGGAGGAGTCTTGGGTCACTGCACCCGGGAGTTCAGGTCGGCTGGTTTTGGGATTCATGTGGTTAAGGCGTTTTGGGGACACAGGAGAGAAGCTTTCTTTCAACGTCGATACTTTCCAGCAAACTTGAGCCACGTTCCTAACTCTCTCCAGGACCCAGGATGGGACACATGGAAGCTGAGAGGAGACGCTTGCCCTGCACACCGCGTGAGGTGTATGCTGGGACCTGTAGTTTGCCGATGCAGCTACATTGGACTGTGGACTCTGACTCAGCCCACCTGGAGGCGCCACCAATGGCAGAACGGATGGCAACATATCATAACAGAAAGCTATATATATATATATATATATATATATATATATATATATGTATATATATATATATATATATATATATATATATATATATATATATATATCAGAAAGCTATATATATATATATATATTTTCAATAGCATCCAAGTTTTAACGCACTCTCAGAAGCCAGGGTTGTACACAGTGTTGCTTTATTGCTGTTACGCGCTTCGGTTATCATGGGAGGAATATGTGGTCCTAAAGAAAGATTATCCAAAACTTCCGATAATCTATTTTCTCCCGAAGATCCATAAGAACCCACTAGCACTGCCAGGGAGACCTATAGTGTCATCTGTAGGAAGTGTCTACGAAAATGTAGGAAAGCTCCCGTCGTATGTAAAGGACACTCAAGATTTCCTAAAAAAAGTTAACAACATAGACTGGAAACCAGAATATCTATTGATGACAATGGATGTTAACGCATTGTACACCATAATTGAACACAAACATGGTATTGATGCATGCATGCACTATTTAAATGAGCGTAATATAATGTACCTGGAGCACACGAGAATGATAGGGGACATGATAAGAATATGCCTAGAGAACAATGTGTTTATGTTCAATGGTGAGCTGTACAAGCAGACCACAGGTACTTGTATGGGTACGAGCTTCGCGCCGAGTTTCGCGAACTTGTTCCTAGGAAGATGGGAAGAGGAAATCCAAACAGACCCCCAATACATGCAGGCATTCAAAAAAGTCAAAGTATGGCTTAGGTACATAGATGACCTGTTTGTGGTATGGAGTGGGAGTGATGTGGAAGCTGAAAACTTTGTGGAACAACTCAATGCTAACAACTATAACATAAAGTTGACTCACCATAAGGACAGATATAAGGTTGAATATTTAGATGTTGAGGTCAGGGTGGAAGGAGACCGATTGGCAACTAAATTGTTCAGGAAGGAAACTGCAGGCAACAGTGTCCTCCATGCTCTTAGCAGCCACCCAGATACCCTAAAATGGAGCATTCCACATGGGGAGCTTCTAAGAGCAAGGAGAAACTGCTCTAATACAGAAGAGTACAGACAAGAGAGCAACAACATGATACAGAGATTTAGGGAAAGGGGCTACCCTAAATGGGTCCTAGATAGGGCCTTATCTAAAATGGAAAGTATAACAAGAGAGAGTACTTTGACACCAAAGGAATGTAAGGATAAGGAGAATGATACCACCAGAGTAATCCTAACTCATAACAGGGGGTCCCAAAATGTGAAGAAAATAATTTCAAGGAATTGGAATATTTTGAAAAGCGACCTCATTGTTGGCCCTAAACTGAGTACAAGACCAGCAATTACATACAGAAAAAGTCGGAGCTTGAGGGACATAATCACGAAGGGAGATATCACAGACTACAAGGATAGGAACCAACATAACCTTGTAGGATTCTTCCCGTGCGGGCACTGTAGAGCCTGCAGGTACAGTTCGATGCGAAAGGATTTTGAGATCCTTCATGGAACGAACAAGAGAAAGACTATTGGTCAATTTCTGACATGTAGCTCAACACATGTAGTATATGTACTTGAGTGTCCCTGTCAAAAGAGGTATGTAGGCAGCACAACAGTAATGGCTAAGAATAGAGTTATGCAGCACCTGAGGGCAATTACTAACAGGGACTCCCAATACCATGTTGCGAGACACTTTGCCCAATATCATAAATCCAATTGCAACTTATTAACATACTTTGCAATAGAACAGGTGAACCTGAACCTGAGAGGGGGCAACAGAGAGCTACAGCTGAGAAAGAAGGAATCCAAATGGATCCTAGAATTAGAAACAAGACAGCCTAATGGGCATAATGACCACGAAGAGCTAGCAGTACACCTGTATGATTCCTGAAGCTGAAAATTATAATACTTCATCAAGGGGAAATACTGTATCAATTGAAAAGTACTATGAATGTGTGACTCATTGGTATTAGAAATGACTTAGGGCTATCATGTTTAAGAGTTTCTCATCTATTGGTAATAAGAAATGCTTGAAAATTTATATATGTTTTTAACTGTGATGGTAGCGCATTTGTAATTATACGTTTGTTTTACTCTAACAGGTAGAATCAAGGAGCTCAGAGTAGATATCACGTGCACTTCACGAGCAATTGAACCTGTCACCTGGAAGAACTCATGACAAGATAGAGTAGAAGATCATGTCACTCAGTAATGTAATGATTTATTCACTTTAGTTCACGTTTGTTTCACTTAATGTTTTTATCAGCACTCCCCAGAGACATTGGACCCTTATGAAGCCACTAGGCGAAAGAATAGGGGTAACGAAACATACTAGCGCATTCAGCCACTGTGGCGAAGGAATGAGAGCGACAAATAATAATTGTACTTAACTTAGAGAAGTTTTAGGATTTTCTTGTAAGAAAAGTAAGACATCATGAGAAAAGAAATAATGTGAAATGGACACACTCAAAGATGTCAGCCAAAATGAAATGTGCAGTCCTGTTTCTATAGCCAGCACGAATTGTGTATGTAACTGGTGGAGAGCAGATGTATTGTTGTGTGAGCAAGGGAGCAAAGGCTTCCGAAACGCGTAACAGCAATAAAGCAACACTGTGTACAACCCTGGCTTCGGAGAGTGCGTTAAAACTTGGATGCTATTGAAAATTGAATATCTGGCGGGGCTCTGCCAGCACGACGCACCACCAGACTACGGGCGGTTTCCCCTGAAATGAGCCGCGGAGAGTGTAAGCATATATATATATATATATATATATATATATATATATATATATATATATATATATATATATATATATATATATATATATATATATATATATATATATATATACACATATATATATATATATATAGCTTTCTGACTTCTTGCAGGACGTCCAGTATTATTTGCTGCTTGTTTACTCATTATTATTATTCATGCATTTAACTGTTGCATTTACCAAGTGTGTTATTATTGCTGCATATAAATATTTATATATATATATATATACTGAGGGAGAGGGGATACAAGAAACACACACTTGAAACAGCAGGACAGAAATGCTCAATAAAGAACAGAGAAGATCTGATACAAAACAGTAAGACCTCTCAATCCAGACCTGACAAACACAATGATGGCAAGCCCAGAAGGATCACAGGCTACAGCACATATCATTCCAATCTGCGCAAGATCCTCTACAAACATTGGCCGATAGTGCGCACTGACCACACCATAGGGGCTTCTTGTGCCAAACTCCCCCAATTGACTTTCAGAAGGGCTAAGTCTATGAAACAGGAGCTGGTAACAACAGCGCCCTCACATGTAAAAGGTCCAAATTGGCTAAAATCCCAAAAAGGCTTCTACAAGTGCAGTAAATGCAAGGCCTGTAGACATGGCACCAACACAAAGACAGTTCCCTTAGATCTCAGAAAGACACCACTGGAAATCAGGGAGGACTTTACGTGCAAAACTGACTTTACTGTATATGTTTTAGTTTGCACTTGCAAAAAACTGTTTGTGGGGAGCACCATTCACCCAGCACATGTGAGGATCCTACAACATATACGGGCAATAGCCAACGACGATCCCACATACCCAGTGGCCCGACACATTAACACACAGCATGGTGGGAAAACAGAAGACCTCACATACTTTGTCATTGACAGTGTCAAAAAGAACACCAGGGGGGGGCAACCGACAACTGGCACTAAGAAGATTAGAGTCCAGGGGCCAGATGTAGGTAATTCTATTTTACCGACTCATAAATACCGAATTTTACCGATTCGGTATTTATGAATCGGTAAAATAGAAGTACCGAGATGTAGGTAAATCCAGATGTGGATTTACCGAATCTTTAAAAGTCGTATTTACCGATTCGGTAAATACCGACCGGTAATGCCCATTCATTCCTATGGGCTTTGAAGCCCATAGGAATGAATGGGCATTACCGGTCGGTATTTACAGAATCGGTAAATACCGATTTTCACAAGGGTGCAGGGGGTGTCACTTTGACACCCTCTAGCACCCCCAAAACAGGTCCGGGAGCCATGTGGCAGGCATACCTGCCCTAAGGGCAGGTCTGCCTGTCATATGGCACAGGTGTGCATGCACACCCGAATCGGTATTTTACCATCAAATAGAATTTGATGGTAAAATACCGATTTTGTAAGGCTTGTGGGACTCAGAAGAGTCCCACCTACATATCATATTTACCGAATCGGTAAAAATACCGATCGGTAAATTTACAGAATCGGTAAATTTACTGAACGGTAAATTTACCGATTCTGTAAATATCTGTCCCTACATCTCAAATTCCATTTACCGGTCGGTAACGGCCGAATTCGGCCGTTACCGACCGGTAAATGCCTACCTACATCTGGCCCCAGATATATTATTCTTCTGGACAGCAAAACACCCAATCCCTGACCCGCTCCCCCCTTTACATCGATCTCACATGTTTATACACCCAACACATAACTAACCCCACTACACCGTTCACGTTACCCTTTCCAAGTTTTCACTTCTTGAAAATACGGATACTTATGCACTTTTTTATACCGACTACCTGAGACCGCAATCACACAACCACGAGCACCCTCATTGGACGTCCTTTATGGCATCACAAACCTGCATGTAATAATTACTGTAAAGTCTAAGTCCCCCATGGGCAAAATCCTCTAAGGAACTTAGAATTTTTCCAGCAACATGCCAGTACAATTCCGGATCACCATCCTAGTATGATACAAGACACAACTGAGCTCGTGTGAACAAACAAACACATAACCAATGAAATGTTACCTACACACATAATCGAGTAGGCATGTGGTGTGTGACATATGTATTTACTTATTTTGTATCTTTTCAAAACTTATTTGTTTTTGTCACACTTTAAAATGTGTATTCGGGTTGGTGCCTTATTTAACAAATGTGTGTACATTTACATTTATATTTAAATGATTTAGTTTCTCCTGACAATTTCCTTTGTATTGGAGGGAACACTGCACAAACTCACCATGACCAGCATTTCTCGTTTGTATGTATTTTTTCCATTGCTTTGGCCGTGAAGTTGGTAACCATGACAATTCAGTTTTGTTTACACCTTGTTTTCTATAATACACTGCACTGTAGTGAATAGCGATGTTGTGAGCAAGGCGGACACGTACGCCGAAACGCGTCGTCCATCACGAAAGGAATAAAGACTTATCCTTGAAAATACCACATCCCACGGAGTCAGCGCCTGTTTTGTCATTGTTTGAATCAGGATTGGCAACAATATATATATATGATGAAACCATCCAGTGAATGTGTGTCTTTCTGAAAAATAAATATGTTTTATATATGTATATGTAAAAGTTGATGGAAGAATAAATGTTTAAATAAGTGTTTACATGTTGATTGGTTAACTGGCTTATTAAGTGTATCTTAGTGAATACATATATTAGTGAGTAATGTTTAAATATTTAAATATATGTATTAGTGTTTCACTTTAAGTGGCTGCATGGGTTGGTGAGTAGCTACATGTGTATGTATATGGGTTATTACATGTTTTTCTTAGTATCAGTATGAGTGTTTGTATGGTTTGGTGGGGGTATTACCAAGCACATAGATGCATGAATGACTGACTCTCTCTTTGTATGTGTTTTAAAGACAGCATATGTGCAGGGCTGTATGGGTGGATGGAGTGTGTATATGTGTGTGTTAGTGAGTGAATGAGGGTCTCACTAGTGTCTTTATCAGTAACTACATATGTATTAATCTAGTGTATGTGAATATTAATGTATATAAGTGAGTATATGTGAGAGTAAGAGATTGTAAGAGTTCCTGTTTAAATTAGTATGTGTTTCTATAAGTGATTGTTTAAGAGAGTAAGTATGTGTAAGTTTCTTTAGAAGCAAAGTGGTAGTGTGTGTATAGCTGTATATGTAAATAAATGGATGTTTAATAGTTTATTTGCATGTGTGAGTATGTGTCTTTTAGATGACTGTTGGTGTGTAACAGGATGTATAGGTGTATCACTACATATAATGAGTGAGTATATGTATGAGTGACTATATAGAACTGTTGGTGAATAAGTGGATGTGTATATAGATGGTGGAATTATTGAATTGGTTGTTGTTACTAGTATGGGTATCTCCATTTTTTGAAAATTTTAGTTTCTATTATTGAATATGTGCTTCAAGGGTTACATTACAGTGAAAGGAGGTTTGTCACTCTGTCACAAGGATGGTGTCATCAGTGATGTCATGAGTGATGTCACTGACCATCTCATGAGTGATGTAATATGTGACGTCATCAGCAGTGCATTGCACGCGCAAGTTATAGTGAGTCCAACTAACTATAACGTGGGAATTTCAATGGTTTTATGAGAGTAAAATTTCCAGCTAACTATAACTGGTGTGAAACCTATGGTTTTTTTCAGTGAATTTAATAGTTTTTTAAATGCTAATTCCTAACTATAACTGGTGTGAAACCTATGGTTTTTTCAGTGAATTTCAAAGGTTTTTTAATAGCAAATCTCTATAGGTATGAAATGTAATATTTTGTATAATGAATTTTATATTGTATAATTATGTAATACTATTTTTTTTATTTATTTATTTATTTTTATTTTTTTGCCCCGGAGCGCTCCCGGGGCGCGTACCGATGCGCTCACCAGTGAGCGCAGTGTTACGGCGCGTACCGGTGAGCGTCCCGTTAGCGCTATTGCCGCGAACGAAAACAACATTGTGACGTTTCGCGTAGCCGCGTCATGCGTCTTATGATGCATGGCGTAAACGCACCCGGAAGCGCCCGGACGTATACGATCGCGCAACGTCCTGACGCGCTTACGCTACGCGCCCCCGTAGCGTAAGCGCGTCGGGTCATGTGACCTGAAAATAACACTTATCATTGGTTGAGATCAGTTTTGGTTTCCAAATGATGAAGGCCCGAGCCATGTGACCTGAAAGTAACACTTTTCATTGGTTCAGGACAGTTTTGTTTTCCAAATGATGAAAACCCCACCTATTTTCCTCATTCTCACTTTGTACTTTGAGTGAGGAAGACCTGTTGAAAAACCTCTCTGTACCTATTTGTCTGAAAAATGGCTACAGTAGCAGCAGCTACAGGAGCATCTGCTCCACCTCCACCACCACCACCACCACCACCATAAGGACCACCCCAACACCACAGTGGTGTAGACCAAGAAGAGGAGGACGAGGAGGACCAAGAGGAGGGGGGGTTCCTACCAGAAGATAATACCCCATGTAAGCCAAAGGAGCACTTTATCTGGCAGTTTTTTTCTATCCCAAAGGACAAGAAGAAAGTTAATGCGCCAAAGGCGACTTGTTTAATCTGTGGTTTTGAACTTTCAAGGGGGAACCCTAACAAAAAATACTCTTTTGGCAACAACACCATGATTCGGCACATGCAACGCCGGCACCCTAATAACTATGCTAGGGCAGAGGTCAGAAAACTTGCCAGAAACCCTGCCCAATCTTCTTCCAGCACCTCCCAAAGTAATCAACCCACCCCATCGGGTCCAGAAGCGAGGGAGATGAGCACAACTATTCAAACCAAGTTTGCCAATTTTAAAATCGTTTGTATATTTTGTGGAGCGACAATATGCTATGGTGAGCAAAGCATTACACTTATCACCCGTGCTTGGGATCACCACAAGTGCCCGAAGAAACATTAATTTTTTCCAGTTTTTTTTTTTTGCTCCAGTTGAGCCATTTACAATTCCCTGTTTTTTGTTTCTCCCCATAAAAACTACAAAAAAATAAAAAACTGTTCTGAAAAGCCAAAAAAAGTAAAAAATGTTCCAAAAAAAATAAAAAAAATATAAAACAACAAAAAATAAAAAAAATGTTCTTTTTAGAACTACCTCCAATTTATAAAAAAATGCTACATTTTTTGGAAACTCTGTCATTCTTTTTTCTCCATGGTACGCTCCCCAGTACGCTCCCCGGTGCGCGTACCAGGCGCTCCCCCCCCACATCAAACCTAGGGGGTCAGGGGGGGTCTACCCTGCCCCCTTATGGTCATTTCCCCCTTTGTTTTTGCCACCTCTTGTGTCTCGGTAGGATCGCTCCGGACTGTTTGGAATGTTGACAGACACCCGAGAGCCAATCAGCTTTCCGCGCGCAAACTCGCGTTGCGCGCCGGGTGCGCTCCCCGGTGCGCGTACCGGGGCGCGCTCATAGATATATATATTTTTTTGAACCTAAATTACTCAAAATCCTCTGGAGCACATATCTTGAGACATAGCAAAGGCACATCGGGTTACCAGTCCCTACAATTTTGCCAAGTTTCGTGGGAATCCATTCAGCCATTCGGGCTAAAAGTGAGTCCAACCGCCCTACGGAAATTAACATGGGGAAACCACGTTTTGGGACCCCCCTTTTATCTCGGCCCCCGCTTAACGAATCCCCCCCAAATTTTCCGGGAAGGAGCGGAGCTGGCCACTTAATTTGAGAAATTTGCGGAAATTCGTCCACCGGCGCCAAAGTTATTCCCAATAGAATGTTGCGGATTTCCTATGGAAACTAGGTCCTAACTATAACTACCTACTGGCGACCGCCAGTAGGTAATATGTATATATATATATATATATATATATTCACTGAAAAAACCATAGGTTAGAGACCATATATAGTTAGCTGGACATTTTATTGACATCAAACCAATGAAATTCCATATATAGTTAGTTGCACTAACTATATATCGCGCACCTGCAATCCACTGCTGATGATGTCACATATTACATCATTCATGACATGGTCAGTGACATCACTGATGACATCACTGATGACATCACTGATGACATCACTGATGACATCTCAAATGACATCACTGATGACATCACTGATGACATCTCATTTGACATTACTGATTACATCACTGATGACATCATTCATGTGATAATACGATGAACCTCTTCAGACTCTAATATAACCTTAGATACACTCAGTGTAAACAGAGACTAACAGACTGTCACTCATCCATGAAGTTACACACACACCTAGTCAGTCATGCAAAGAATCAATCACACCTCCATTTTCTCAACTATACAGTTATACACACCTTACTTATTCAAACATATACTAACACATATTTACTCTCTTATACAATCCCGGATACAAGTTCACAATGATCCATACAGCCACTCACACATTCACTGGCTCTTATGCACAGTTATTTATATATGTCAACTCTCACATGTACTGTGTTTTACATATGTACTTACTTTGACATGTAGCACTGAGATATCCATTCATTCACCAATACACTCATGCACACTGTCAACCGCCCATACAGCTGTTTCCACATGCACTTTTGAACCCATACATCTAGTGAATCAACTGCTCAAACATCTATGCACAGAGTCATACACCTCCCAGCCACCCACACACACACTCAGTCTCCCATACAAATACTTGAGCAACCAATCAATAACCCATATAGTTACTCATATAGCTACTGATCAACACATGCAGCAGTTTACAGAACAACAGACATAATGATGCACAAATTAAAACAGTTTAATCACTAACCCATGCACTCATTGAGACACATTTAATCACTCATACAGTCAGTCATGCACCTACTAAATCCTTCATCCAGACACTTATACATCCACTCATTCTTCAATATGTAAGACATATTTTAACTTTACAGAAACATACAGTCACTGGATGTAGTCATCAGTGATGTCACCAGTGATGTCATTTGAGATGTCATCAGTGATGTCATCAGTGATGTCATTTGAGATGTCATCAGTGATGTCATCAGTGATGTCACTACCATGTCATGAATGATGTAATATGTGACATCATCAGCAGTGGATTGCGGGTGCGCGATATATAGTTAGTGCAACTAACTATATATGGAATTTCATTGGTTTTATGTCAATAAAATGTCCAGCTAACTATATATGGTCTCTAACCTATGGTTTTTTCAGTGAATTTTCAAGGTTTTGTAAATGCAAATTCCTAACTATATATGGTCTATAACCTATGGTTTTTTCAGTGAATTTCATTGGTTTTTTAAAAGCTAATATCTATAGCTGTAAAATATATTCTTTATTACGTGACGTATCACGTAGCCACGTGAGACGCCTCATGACGCGTCGCATAACCGTGACGTATCGGCTCTGCAGCGCAAACAAAACCCGTAACGTAAGCGTGCCGGAGCACGCTTACAGATATATATATTTTTTTTAACCTTAATTAGACAAAATCCACACCTGCACATATCTTGAGGCCTTGCAAAGGCACATCAAACAAACAGTCCCTACAATTTTGCCAAGTTTGCTGGAAATCTATTCGTTTAATTTTTTTTTACTGTTTCTCTTGGTTTTCCCCTTGTTACGCTTACCGGGACGCTACCCGGTACGCGAACCGGACGCTCCAAAAACACAAGATGGCGGACTCCCGTTATGCTGCCGGTTAGCTGCCCGGTTCGCGTACCGGGAAACGCCTCTACCGCGAAAAATCTCAAAATTTTAATTTTTTTATTTTTTGCCCCACGGGGGACTTTAATATCCCCCTCATCAATCCTAGGGGGTCAGGAGGGGTTTACCTTGCCCCCTTTCCTTCATTTTCCCCTTCGTTTTTCACCACATCTTGTCTCTCGAACCTACCGAGAGACAAGATGGCGGCCGCTCCGGACTGTTTACAATGTTGACAGCCAATCAGCTTCTCCTCAGACTCCCGTTACGCTGCTGGTTAGCTGCCCGGTTCGCGTACCGGGAAGCGCCTCTACCGCGAAAAATCACAAAAATTGGCGGCCGCTCCGGACTGTTTAGAATGTTGACAGACACCGGAGAGCCAATCAGCTTCGCTTCGCAAAGTTCCGTTACGCGTCAGGTACGCGAACCGGGGCGCTAACCGGAGCGCTGTTACAGATATATATATTTTTTTGAACGTTAATTTATCAAAATCCACTGGAGCACATATATTGAGACCTAGCAAAGGCACATCGAGCAAACAATATCTACAATTTTGCCAAGTTTCGTGAAAATCCATTCAGCTGTTCGAGCTAAATGTGAGTCCAACCGCCCTATGGAAAATTGCATGGGAAAAACGCGTTTTGGGACCCCCCTTTTTTATCGGCCCCCCCTTGACGAAACCCCCCCAAATTTTCAGGGGCTGCTCAGAAACAAAATGTTCCATTTTCCTGAAAATTTCAGCCAATTCCGTCCTCAAACGCCAAAGTTATTCGACATAGAATTTTCAAAAATCCCATAGGAAAAAAATCCTAACTATATATACCTACTGGCGACCGCCAGTAAGTAATATATATATATATATCAAGTCCAATATCTGCACTCCTTGCTGCCCAGAAAACACACAAACACCTCTTTGTGGAAAAACAGCCTTTATTTCCCTTCAAAAGGCATGAGTTTGTTTGCCTTTTGAAGTGAAATAAAGGCTGTTTTTTCACAAAGAGGTGTTTGTGTGTTTTCTGGGCAGCAAGGAGTGCAGCTATTGGACTTGATTTATGGGATCGCAACCCACACACGAACCGCCTTCCGAAGGGGCTGGGAGCATAGCGAGGCTTGGCAGCTGCCAGGCCATTTGGAATTGATATATATATATATATATATATATATATATATATATATATATATATATATATATATATATATATATATATATATATATATATATATATATATATATATATATATATATATACTACTATTATAAGAGAGAACAGAAACCTTTTGGCAAGGTAAACTCGGGAACCACAGCGCCAATCCACACACCCAATACATTGTTGTAATCCTCAGGGTGTGTAGATGGACATAGGCTGCATAAAATAAAAAAAAAACGTAAATAAAAAAATTAAACTTCAAAAACAAAGTAGTCCCCTAAAAGTGGCGCCGGCCGCGACGTAGCGCTGGCCGCGACCTAGCGATGTCGGCAACGTGCGTGATGACGAAAGGTGGGGAGGAGTGGTGACGAGCAGCGAGGAGTGGCGGTGAAGTCCGGAGCGCGGGGAAGAGCGGCGGCTCAGGCAAGGCAAAGGCAAAGGCGAGGCGGGAGGCGGGAGGTGGAGGCGGGAGGGAGGCGGGAGGGAGGCGGGAGGGAGGCGGGAGGGAAGCGGGAGGCGGTCTGGGCAATGTCGGGGCGGGCAAGGGCCAGGGCGGGAGTGCACCCAAGCCTGAAATGTTGCCCCCAGCCCCCTTCTGCCCCGGGAAACGCTGCCGCAATCCAGAAATGCTGCCCCCAGCCCCCTTCTGCCCCAGGCAACGCTGGGGCGGGCTGCTAGTATATATATAAACACACTAAATACATGAAATGGTTACTTTGGATGTGCACTCTAACTCACTCACACATCACAAAGAAAACACCTCAAATGACTGAAGCCACTGGAACCACGCATCACAATGGCACTAGTCACAAAAAATCACCTCACCTGATCGTTCACTCAACATCCTTGCCAACTCAAGCTGGAGGAGCCCGTTAACAGCCAGGCAATGGACTCGCAATCAGGACTCAAATCCAGATTCTTTCTTGTGGCAGTACGTCTACTCCACAAGTGAACTCCCAGACTGGCTGTCAACAACCCTCAGCTTTATAAAACACACTAGAAGGTTCACAAGTCTTCTCCCCTGCACCAACGAAGCTTACGAAGCCCTTCCAGGGTACATAAAACAAACTCTCACAAAAAAACAGCCTTGAACATGATTAATCCCAACAACTTTGGGCAGGGGGCTTGCTGGTAAACGGATGGGCGAGCAGTGTTTTGAATGCAAAGCTCTGGAGAAATGAATACAGGCCTAGGGGAGGAGGGATGGAAAGTCTCAATGGAAAGTACTTTACTGCTTTTTTTCATAGGCTGTTTAATACTCTAATACGCTATTGATGCAGTCACACACAGAATGTTATAGTGCTGTTGACCACTTCCAGTCACTTGTGTTTTTGTCTGTGCATTAAAAAGCCTAAGACTGTGTCAAGCAGGTATTCCTGAATCACACTACATGACTCAGTGTGTAGTAATTGTATATCTCTTCAATCCCTGGTGGCACAGCACCCAGGATAATGTGCTGAACGGCTAAACCCTTATAAGGTCCCAAAAGCGAGACCCATTGGCTATGCTTATGCTTTTGTTCATTCCAGCGCATTACACTCCATAGCAGACACGGTGGTTTCCTCCCCCTGCGTCTCGGGGCCACTGTGTTCACAAAGAAAGCAGGAGTTTTTTCTGCATCAAATGCTGCTGGTGAGATGTCATTTAGTAATCTGCAATCCATATCTGGGTGCTATCTGTAATAGAATGAGACTGGAGCTCCTGCTTTGATAACCATTATGAAGATGTATTGAGTACCTATAGATGATAGAAAGAAATTATGACATTGGTTTGTTTCTGTTTTTCATATTATTATTAGATACATAATTTGAGGGTGAAGTGCCTAGATTTACCATAAAATGACATTGACTAGAGACATATCTTTTAAATTCTACTACATAATGGTATTTTGCAGCATTAATACATTCAATGAATGCTACGGAGAGTCTTTACTTCCACTGCATTAAAAATTAAATCCTGCTAGCGAGGCAGAGTGCGCCAGGATTAAAAGCAATTCTGATGCTTTTTAAAATTAAGGCAAAGAATATTTCTCTTGGTGTGCTACATCTCACTCATAGGGGAAAGAATGATAAGGCAGCTTTCTATCATTAGGTCTGGTGTTAACCAAGGCCTTTTGCTTTTACTAAAACTGTATGTATAATACTTACTTAAAGGTCATTTCAGTCACCTCTTTTCATCCATCGGTCGTTTGTGTTATTCACATTTTTTTTACATCCACTATAGCATGAGACAATGGGTCAGCCTACTTCAGCCACTTGTTAATTTCACTTTGAGTGACGGCATATCATGCCACACAAGGTAGTTCCCTTAAGTGCCAGTGTTTTTTGTTTTGACTTGTAATCATTTAAATGTTGCTTTTGTGTTTAGAGATTAAGGTGAAAGTGTTGAAGTTTTTTTTCTAAATGTGCCGTTTTGGGTGGCACATTATTATGACAAACATAGTTATAACCGATGAATCATTAATATGCACTTGAAACTATTTTATTTGGAGGTTTAGGAGTGGTTTTTAAAAGGAGTTTAGTTGTGTCACATTTTTCTGGAGATTCCAGTTTATAAATATAAATGCTGTTTTAGTGTTCTGTTAATTTTGGCTCCTGCTCTAACCATTCCCAATCAATTCCCCCATGTGTGCCTTCCCTCACCACAGTCATTACAGATCACAGGTAACTGATGCAATTGACTATTTTCCTTAGAGAGTATGTATTGGGAATTAAGTTTTCTTCATGTACTGGATGTAACAGATTCAAGGACACATCCGCTGAATGGAAGTCCTGAAGTAGGCCTGCTAGCACATCCTAGAGTATGAGTCTGTTTTTGGAAATGTTTCATATTGTGTTGTAAATCTCCAGACTGTGCTGTTGCTGAGGAAGGTGATGGACTTTTCTTTTTTCTTAGAAATGGGTTAGTGATATATTTATGTTTATGATAATCATTACTCTGATTTGCTCAATGTGTGTTATCACTAGTCATGCCATCCTGTATTTGCAGTTTTTGCTCATCTTGTATTCATAAAATGTGTATACAACCCTTGGGAGTGAGCCAAATGTCCTCCCTTTCCACCAGATACTCTATCTTATTTATTTCTTGTATGTACCTATATTTAGAGATTTCCTTTCCATTTGAGATGTTTTTATGATTTTTAGCTGTTTTTGGGACTTAGAATGATGGTAATTTCTGACTCTGTACTCTGTATCTGAGCCTTCATGACATTTATTTAGCATCTTTGTGTATTGCCTATTGTGAGATTTTGTAATACAACCCTTACATGTTTTATTGATATAGAACTCCGTTATTGAGTGGTTCCAGTTACTAGTTCATTTACTGTGCTAATTTGTTAGGCATGGTGTTGAATAGGGTGGTAACTTTTATTTTCTAGACCAAGGGTGCAAAAGGTGTGCCACATGAGGTAAAGGTTTTAGGTAATCCAGAATATTGAGGTGCAGTCAAATATTGTGATTAAGCTCCCACAAAAGCAGGACAGGCTTTATATCAGATGAGTGCTCAGGCCCATTCCATGCTTTATCAGTTCCTGTCTCCTGACAATGCTGTTGTAAATTCCTTTTGAACTGTCCTTTATCTAGCTGCTGGCATTTCCGAACATAAGATTGTCCATTTGAAAGTATTCTATATTAGGTTACCAGTTTTGTTACTCTGCATGCAGTACATCACTATATCTCCCATCATCCACCTGCATAGGAAGTGACATCACTGAATTACCCATCATCTGCATAGGAAGTGACATTACTGGTTTTCCACCAAAACCTCTGTTAAAAGAAGCCAACCAAGATTACTTAAATTCCCATCACTCATCAACATAGGAAAGGACTTTAGGGCACCCTGAACTCCTCCCCCTCCCAGGACTTAATGACAGCTGCAGCATAGACATGCAGCAGAGGCCCACAGCAGACACGCTCAGCGGGCGTGAGGCTGATGCTCCAAAGGTAGGCTTCTCTGCAAACCCACTTCAACACCCACTCGTATGCAAGGCACCTATATATGGAACCTGCTTAGCAGCGACGCACCCGACATCCTCTTCATCACAGAGACCTGGCTTAACCCCTCAGGATGAGGACTTGCTGTTATCTACAAGGAATCCATCAAATGCACAACATCTACAAAGAAAGCCAACCCATTTGTGAAACACATGTACTTCAAGCTGCAAATGTCTGAAAACGTCACCCTGAACTTAACCCTCTACTACTAACCACCCGGACCTCAATTCACCTTTACCAACCTATTCACCGACTTTATTGCTCCACTCATCATCGACTCCAGGGCCTACATTCTCCTCTGGGACCTCAACCTTCATGCAGAAGACAGAAAACACCCCCTGCTCCACAGCACTCTTCAAAAGCTTGACCAACCTCGGCTTCACCCATCTCGTCTTAGAACCAATGCACACCACAGGACAAACACTGGAACATATCTTCACCACAGGCGACAGCATAAAATAGAACTCCACCACATCACTCACATGGACCGACCACTCCATCATCCACTTCCAAATCAACACACCGCAATCAACACCCTACCAATTTCAGCATTCCAAGGCCCAGCTGGGGCAAAATCACGGAATCAGACTGGCTCAGTGCCCTCATAATGGATCAACCTAGCCCCACAGACATCCTCGACAAAGACGTCAACAACTTCAACAACTGGATCAAGAACTGCGCAGACTCCATTGCACTCATCAAACCCAACAAGCATAGTATGTCAAACAACCAAGTCAGCTATTTCACAAAAGGCCTACAACACACCAAGTGACACTCTAAACAGTTAGAAAGGAAATGGAGAGCCAGCCACAACACCGCCAACAGAATTGCCCACAAGGCTGCACTAAGACACTAGCAAATAAGAGACACCAAGAAAAAAGCGACCTCATCGAAAGAAGCACCAACAGCTGTAAGGAGATCTTTTCAATCGTGAAGGATTTCACCGTGACCTCATCCACAGTCAACTTCTCTGCCTCTAAACAACCTTGCAACACCCTATCTAACTTCTTCCACATCAAAACTGCAACCATTTACAGCAACTCTCACACCTACCCAAACCCAGAGTACTCATTGCTAACTTGCCCACCATCAATAAAGATGGCCACCTGACCGAATAGACAACCCTCACTAGAAACGAAAATGCAGCAATCATACAGACCATCCACTCAGGGGCCCTAATGGACCCATGTCACCACCACATTTGCAACCTAGGAAAATCACCAATCAGCACCATCCTGACCCACATCATCAACACCTCCATTACATCTGCCACTTTTTCGAATGAATGGAAACGCCCAGAAATCAACTCCTCCTCAAGTAGCCCACAGCCGTCCCAAATCAATGTAGCAACTTTTGACCTATCTCCCTCCTCCCCTATCCGGCCAAAGTGATTGATAAGTCCATCAATAAGCAACTTATAGCCCACCTCAAACATCACCATCTTCTAGACAATAATCAATAAAAATTCAGAAAGAACCACAGCACCAAAACACCACTTATCTCGGTCTCCGACGACATCACCCTGGACCGAGGAGAAACAGTGACCCCCATCCTGCTCGACCTCTCTGCAGTCGTTAATGCTGTCTCCCATATCATGAGAAGATTCCACGAGACTAGCGTACAAAGCACCTCTCTCAAATGGATCTGTTCCTTCCTCACAGGAGGAAGTTAAAGAGTTAGGCTGCCACCCTTCACATCAGAGACTAAAAACCTGATATGCAGATTCCCACAGGGATAATTCATCAGACCCATGCTTTTCAACATAGATGTGACACTGCTCCCCAACATCATCCTATCACAAGGCATCACTGATATGCTGATTACACCCAATTCATTCTCTCCCTGATGGAAAAGACAACCACCACCAGAACCAACTTCACCAACTGCATGACTATTGTAGCAGACTGGATGCGAACCAACTGACTGAAGCTGAGCTCTGACAAGATGGAAGTACTGGTCTTCATCAACAAGACCTTCTCATGGGACTGCACCTAGTTGCCATCAGAGCTAGGACCAACACCTACATACTTTGCAATAAATCTAGGTATCATCCTAGAAGACAAGCTTAACATGACAGCTCAAGTTAATGCAGTGCGCTCCTGCTGCTTCCACATAAAAATGCATGCTGTGAAAATCTTCAAATGATTTCCTCAGAACACCACATAAGCACTCATCGCAAGCATGCTGGCCTATGGCAACACTCTATGCTGGAATCTCCAAACAACTCCTACACAGACTCCAGGCCATCCAGAATATTACCGCAAGCCTCGTACTCTACCTACCACGCTACAACCACATTACACTACACCTAAGGAAGCTTCACTGGCTCCCTATCCATAGCCAATTCACAGTTCTCCCTCACACATACAACGCCCTACACAACTCAGGGCCTGAATAGCCTCTTCTACTTTCACCAACTCACCAGACACCTACATTCTTCCTCCCTCTCACTCACACTGCCTGCATCGGCAAAAGCAAAATGTGAGGTCGCTTATTCTCCTACATCGGACCCAAGACATGGAACAACCTCCTTCAACACATCAAAGCCTCCTCCTCACTTCATGAGTTCTGCAAGAAGCAGAAGACCTGGCTCTTCGTATAAGCACAGCGGGGACCTTACACCTACACACCTGCCCAAGTGCCTGGAAACCCTCTCAGGTGATTAGTGCACTATACAAATCAACATAATGTGAATTTATAGGTGCACAATTCTTCAGAACATGTTTACTTTGAACTCAATTTATCATATTCTAATTTGCAGCACTTACAACACTTTTTAAATGTATTTCCTTCTTTCCTGCCTTCTTTCTTTCTTTCCTTCTTTCTTGCTTTCTTTATTTCCTTTTCATTTTCTTTCTTTCCCTTTTTTCCTTTCGTTTTTCTTTTTCTTTTCCTCTTTCTTTCTTTCGTTTCTTCTCTCCAAACTTCTTTATTTCCTGCTTTCTTTCCTTCTTTCCATCTTTTTACCTTCTTTCCTTCCTTTTTTCCTTCATACATTCTTTACTGCCTTCCTTTACATTTTTCTATCCATCTTTCTATCATTTTTCTTTCCTTCTTTCCTTTCTTTCCGTCCATCCATCCTTCGTTCTTTCTTTTTTTCCTTTCTTCCTCCCTTTATTCTTTTGTTTTTGCTTTCATTCTTGCCTACTTTCAATCTTTTTCTTGTACTTCTTTCTACCCTTTCTTTTTTGCCTTCTTTCCTTCTTGTCTTTCTTACCTTCATTCTTTCTTCCTTCTTTACTCTCTTTCTTCTATTCTTTCTTGCTTTCTATCTTTCTTTTTACTTTCTTTCTTCTTTCTTCCTTCTTTCTTTCTTTCTTCTCCTTTGGTTGTCTGTGTGTTTCTTGCTTTCTTTCTTACAGGCAATAGGCTGGCAGCCAAAAAGTATGACATTTTTAAGGGTTTTCAGCCACACTTCTTTCATTTGTGTGTAGTTGCGGCAATCACGTTTTTCTCAAACCCACTCAAACATGCATCAAGAGAGGATGCATCAGCCCCCACTTCAACCATTGGCTGACTTCACTATGAGTTACAGAGTATTGCCCTTTCAAAGGGATCATATCCACACACAAAGTAGTTCCATTTAGTGCCAGAGAGCAGTATTGTAATGTGTGTTTTTTTTAAACAAAAAAACATGTTTTTTTGCCTTCAGACAATTCCTTTTTAGACTAACAAACGCCTGGAAGCTTCCAGAACAAAAACATTTAGCAAAAACCATGAAAAAACAATAATTGCCAAAAGGCTGTTGGACAAAGTCATACCTCTTGGCTTTGCCAATGCCTGTTTTCTTTATTGCATTGAGGCTACCCGTCCCCAAATCACCATCACTAAGCAACATGCCTAGTATCAAAGTAGGAAGAATTATAATGTCTTGTGCAATAGACCTATTACCCTCATTCTACTGACTGTTGCCAAATGATGCAGTAATATCGCAAGTGGTATTACCGATAGGGCAGGGTTCCCTGGGTGCAAGGTGAAGTATTACAGTATTATTATGAGTTCCACAGGTCTGGGGGGTAATATGGTAACTAAGCATGTTTTCTTGTATTCCACGCTGCAAAACTCAAAACGATCCCTGTATTTGGTATGCACACATTCCACCAGGTTTGACCTGGAGATGAGTGTACTGGTATAATGCACGCTATTTTTGCACTGCATGGAATCCTGATCCAAGTGTAAATCCCTGTTTAAGTGCACATTGGGATTACTGGCCTCAGTCAGGAGTAAGATCAATATTTGCTAAAAGCACCGGGTGCACATACTTACACACAGTAAGGGTTTGGCAGAGCAGGCAGGCCTTATGATGCGCGCTGAAGTGTAGATTTGTCTCTTTCCACTGTTTTCTTTATTAATTGATGCATGTTTGTTCATGCAAACTAAGGACTCATGGCTTGATGGAAGGTGCTGTGCTCGGCCACGTCAGAGATACTGCACTTAATCCACTGTCTGCAGGAGCAGCCAAGGCAGGCTCACTTCCGGGACCCGTTGTCTCATCACATTGGGGAAAGGTTACATGGATGATGGTCGCCAGGTAATCAAGCATTAGCAAAGTCAATAGGTCTGGCTTTAATGTGATAAAAAAGGCGAAGACAGGCATGTACAAGTCACAAGTGATGTTTGCATGCAATGGCACATTAAAGACTGTCAATTCACATCCAGTTTTAACAGAAGGGCTTTTTATTTTGCTGTACATACACAATACAGGTGGTTTTCATACTGCCAGAATGTAAGAGTGAGTTGCACATGTCTGAGGGTATGCAGATATAATGTACAGTGGGATCAGTTCATTTCTGCATAATATCTTCATACCACGACCCTTCACAAACAGGGAAAGACGGTAGACCGAACAATGCTTCTCTTATGGCTTAACTAATCAAAACTATGCATGCTCCAAGATGTTGGTGCTAGTGCAGCCTCAGCGACATGGATGGTGTGTGTGTGTGAACCAGGATAGAGGTGGAAGTCCAGCCTCAGCGACATGGATGGTGTGTGTGCATGCCAAGATGTTGGTGCTAGGGCAGCCTCAGCGACATGGATCGTGGGTGTGTGTGTGCACCAAGATGTTGGTGCTAGTGCAGCCTCAGCGACTTGGATGGTGTGTGTGTGTGCACCAAGATGGTGGTGAAAGTTCAGCCTCAGCGACATGGATGGTGTTTGTGTGTGCACCAAGATGTTGGTGCTAATGCAGCCTCAGCGACATGGATGGTGTGTGCACCAAGATGTTGGTGCTAGTGCAGCCTCAGCGACATGGATGGTGGGTGTGTGCACCAAGACGTTGGTGCTAGTGCAGCCTCAGCGACATGGATGGTGGGTGTGTGTGCACCAAGATGGTGGTGGAAGTATAGCCTCAGCGACATGGATGGTGTGTGTGTGTTTGCACCAAGATGTTGGTGCTAATGCAGCCTCAGCGACATGAATGGTGTGTGCACCAAGAAGTTGGTGCTAGTGCAGCCTCAGCGACATGTATGGTGTGTGTGTGTGCACCAAGAGGGTGGTGGAAGTCCAGCCTCAGCAACATGGATGGTGTCTGCACCAAGATGGTGGTGGAAGTCCAGCCTCACCGACATGGATGGTATGTGTGTGCACCAAGATGTTGATGCTAGTGCAGCTTCAGCGACATGGATGGTGGGTGTGTGTGCACCAAGATGGTGGTGGAAGTATAGCCTCAGCGACATGGATGGTGTGTGTGTGTTTGCACCAAGATGTTGGTGCTAATGCAGCCTCAGCGACATGAATGGTGTGTGCACCAAGAAGTTGGTGCTAGTGCAGCCTCAGCGACATGTATGGTGTGTGTGTGTGCACCAAGAGGGTGGTGGAAGTCCAGCCTCAGCAACATGGATGGTGTCTGCACCAAGATGGTGGTGGAAGTCCAGCCTCACCGACATGGATGGTATGTGTGTGCACCAAGATGTTGATGCTAGTGCAGCTTCAGCGACATGGATGGTGGGTGTGTGTGCACCAAGATGGTGGTGGAAGTCCAGCCTCAGCGACATGGATGGTGTGTGTGTGTGTGTGCACCAAGATGTTGGTGCTAGTGCAGCCTCAGCGACAAGGTAGGTGGGTGTGTGTGCACCAAGATGGTGGTGGAAGTCCGGCCTCAGCGACATGGATGGTGTGTGTGTGTGTGCACCAAGATGTTGGTGCTAGTGCAGCCTCAGCGACATGGATGGTGGGTGTGTGTGCACCAAGATGATGGTGGAAGTCCAGCCTCAGCGACACGGATGGTGTGTGGGGGTGCACCAAGATGGTGGTGGTAGTCCAGCCTTAGCGACATGGATAGTGTGTGTGTGTGTGCATCAAGATGGTGGTGGTAGTCCAGCCTCTGCAACATGGATGGTGGGTGTGTGCGTGCCAAGATGTTGGTGCGAGCAAACTAGTATGAGAGAAGCATTGGGAATGATTTTGGAAAAATCAACAGAAGACAAGAGATCGAGGGAAAGTAAGAGGGGTGAGGGGAAGGGATGAGGGGTGGCGGTGGGGGTATGGGAAGGGAAGGGAGGTGGGAGGAAGGGGGAGAAAGGGGGAGAAGTGATAACGTGAAGAGAGTGGGTAGAGTGAAATGGAGTTACAAGTGTGGTGGAGCTGGGAAAGTTGGAAGAATTGATCTCTAGCAAAGGAGTTTAAGGCTGGATCTCCTGCTGCTGGCCAGGGATTCCATACTTAGAGAGCGTACTAATGAAAGACATTGCGATACAACTAAGAATGCTGTGCTACTCAATGAGTCACATCGATATCTGTGGCCTTTCTAAGGGTAATGGCTGCAGGACATGAATAAAATGATGTTTGCTGATCAGGACGACCCTAGTCTAAGGCACTTGATCATGAATGGCCATCTTGGGGCCCTACTGGATCGGTGTGCAAAATAACATCCTATAGTGTGCCATGACAGGGTCAGGCATACAATCAAGAGCTTTCAAAACCATTAAAAACATGTTGCAGTGCGAAAAGGGAATTCTTTCTGTTTTAATACATGTATGACTTAATAAATTAACCCCTTGGCTGCTGGGGCTATTCCCCTGCTGTGCTGGGGGGCGGGGGCGCGCACAGCGCCCCCATGCTCATGACGAGCTCAGCTCGTCATGAGCTACGGTGCTCCGGTGCTCATGACGAGCTGAGCTCGTCACGACCACGCCCGTTTAATGGAACGCTCAGCACAGCAGGGGAATTAGCCCAGCGTGCGAGCGTTCCACGGGCCATGACGAGCTCAGCTCGTCATGAGCACCAGAGCACCGTGGCTCATGACGAGTTGAGCTCGTCATGAGCATGGGAGGGGTTAAATGACAGTTGTCTTTGTATGCCTTTGCGATATAAAACAATCCCTTATGCATTCTAATGGAGGGAGAAGGATACACCTAAACAGATTCAAGATCTTGAATGTCTCACAATCGTATTCAGATCTGCCATTCTTTCAGCATGCTGCAGGATACTGTCCCTGTCTCTGTAGTAGGGCACAATTACAATGATAGCCCAGTGGGGAGCGGGGTGGAATCCAGGAGTCGACAGAGGAGCCAGGGCTCTATGTGCTTGCTCAATTACAAAAAATGCTGAGAGTCTTTCAGGTTCGAAGCTATCCCTGCTCTAATGTTTGGAGAATTGTCCTGCAGACTATTCTGCTGCTCGTTCTTTGAAGCCTACAAACCAGATATTGTTCCAGCATTGTTAGAAATGGGGTTTCTGGTTGACTAATCGTGATTGCTGAGACCTCGAAGGCCCCGCGCCCTTTTTCAACCACTCGGCAAATGCACCTCCTTGCACACTACTGGTTGGGGGAGGAACTCTCCTTAGCTGCTGAGGGTCCTTGTGGGGCAAAGAACCCCTATTGTTGCCACCAGTTAGTCCCACAAAGCAGGATTGCTGAGACCTCATCGGAGGCCTGACTCCTTTTTACAACCACTTAGGAAACCCACCTCCTGACACCCTACTGGTTGGGGGATGAAGCCTCCTTGGATGTTGAGGGTTGCTGGGGGCAAGAACCTCTATTATTACCACCATTAAGTGCCCAGCAACAAAATTGCAGAGACCTCATGGAGGCCCCGCCCCCTTTCTCAACCACTCTGCAAATGCGCCTCCTGGCACACTACTAGTCGGGGGATGAAGTCCCCTTGGCAGCTGAGGGCCATTGGGGGGACAAAAAATCCTATTGTTACCCCCACTTAGTTCTGCACAATGGGATTGCTGAGACTTCATCAGAGGACCTGCCCCCTTTCTCAACCACTCTGCACATGTGCCTCCTTGTGCACTACTTGTTGGAGGATGACGCCCCCGTGGCTTTTGAGAGTCATTGGAAGCCAAGAACCCCTATTGTTACCACCAGTATGCTACCCACGGCTGGATTGCTAAGACCTCGTCAGAGACCCCGCCTCCTTTCTCAACCCCTCGGCAAATGCACCTCCTGGCACACTACTGGTTGGGGAACGAATACCCTTTGACTGCTGTGGGTTGTTGAAGGCCAAGAACCCCTACTGTTGTCACCAGTTAGTCCCCCACAGCAGGAATTCTGTGACTTTGTCTGAATCCCTGCCCCTTTCTCAACCACTCTGCAAATGTGCCTCCTGGTGCACAACTGGTCGGAGGATGAAGTCTCCTTTGCTGCTGAGGGTCGTTTAGGGGCAGGAAACCCCATTTGTTGCCACCAGTAAGTCCCCCACAGCGGCACTGCTCAGAGCTCATTGGAGGCCCGCTCCCTTTCTCAGCCACGCTGCAAACAAGCCTCCTGGCGCAGTACTGGTTGGGGGAAGAAGTCCTAGCAGGGGTTTGTTGGGGCCAAGAAACCCTATTGCTACCACCAGTAAGTCTCCCACAGTGGGATTTCTGAGACCTCATCACAAGCCTCCCCTCCTTTCTCAACCACTCTGCAAACACTCCTCCTGGCACACTACTCATGTGGGGATGAAGTCCCCTTTGCTGTTGAGGGTTCAAGAAACCCTATTGCTGCCACCAGTAAGTACCTCACAGTGGGATTGCTGAGATCTTTTTGGAGGTCCCACCCCCTTTCTCAACCACTCATCAAACAGGCCTTCTAGCACACTACTGGTTGAGGGATAAATTCCCCTTGGCTGCTGAGAGTCGTGGGCCAAGAACCCATATTGTTACCACCTGTATGTCTCCCCCAGCCTAAAACAAGGATACCCTAATCAATACCTTGATGCTATACTGTAGAGGTACTTGCCAGTTCTAAACCTCTCTGAACCCAGCTGGATCCCTCTGTCTAGGCTCCATGGGGCCACTCAGCTAACCCATGGGAATCCTACTCCTTACCTGTGGACCCATCTAAACTTGAGGTTCCGTAGACATCTTAAAACCTGGCTTTTTTAGCTTCAGCCTACAGTTCCTGTTTTGTGTTTCTGTCTGGAGGATCTACAAGCGCTCTGAGACCTTCGGGTGATTTACGCGCTTTATAAATGCATTTTTACTTTTACTTTTACTTACTATACTATTTTGTTCACAGATGCATCTCAGTAGGTAGACAGTACCACCATGTCCAAAAAAGTGATGCATTCCATTCCACCCCTGGGGTCTGACTTCTGTCCCCAACTCAAGGAAAACTCAGTCATAAGGACAACAAGAAACAGAGGCCACTGATACCTGTCAGTTTCAACAGCCAAGTCCCAGACCATCCAGGGGTCTTGGTCCTCTGGAGTTTCTCAGAATGGGGGCAGAGCCCCAAGTGCCTTGCATGCTTTTTCCACTCCACCTATCACCACTTCAGGGCTTGTATCCTACAACTGGTTCTCCAACCCAGCGTCTGTACACTTGGGCTCAACAGGAGTCAGGGGTGAGTCCTTCCTCCCTCTCCCTCTGCTCCTTCATCTGGGGTTCTGTACACTCCTTTTGGGAGTGGTACCCCCAGGAAGCTGAACTATCAGTTTGCTTGTGGCGACCGCTCCTCCCATTTTTCCTGACACTGGGGGACAACTTATTTCCCAGAATACAGACAATTGGCATCTGGGGAAAGTTATGACCCTTCTCTGGGTCAGCTCCCGACCTCACTCTAGGGACACCAGGGACACCAGGGCCATAGGGTGGAAAAAGTCCTGCCCATGGGCTAGAGTCACCGGTGTACTGCCCTGGGGAGACTAGCTCTTCCACAGCCATGGTCCTGCTAACCCCAGTAACCATCAGAGAAGTGGGTGTGATCCCATGCACTCCCACCTGGTGGAAGTGACGACTCCCACCCCCAGGGACCACCAACGTACCCTCTGAGTCTATCTCCTAGCTGAAGAAGATCATGGCATTTTCTATGACTTGCCCCTGGGAACTACTTCCCCCTAAAGCCACACTGGCCACCCCTGTAGGGTTCCCACCAGTGGGTGGTTTCTGTGCACAGACTCCCACTGCTTGTCTCCTAATTGAGAACAATTAAAGCAGCGGGTTGGAAATGAGGCCCCTGGGGCCAATGCCCACCAGAATCTCACTCTCTCTTCTTGGAAGGGCCATGGGAACACTTTCTTTTGCCCTTATTTCAATCAATCAATCAATCACAGTACTTGTATAGCGCGCTACTCACCCGGGAGGGTCTCAAGGCGCTTGGGGGAAGGGGTTCGCTACTGCTCGAACAGCCAGGTCTTGAGTTGCCTCCTGAAGGCGAGGTGGTCCTGGGTCAGCCGAAGGTGGATCTCTCCAGATCTCCCCCTCACTCTGTTTGGAGGAACCTGAACCACCCTTTTTGGGGTCACCCCAGGTACTCTTGTAGACACTCTGGTGTTGACTCAGAGATCCGCCTCCTGAACAAGCTTCCTGGAGTAAGAAAGTTTACTATCCACTTCGCGCTCCTCAGTAACAAATTACAATTTAGTTGTACAACTCTGAATAATCATCTACTTTGCTGACCCTCTTCTAGCCCTTCAGTGCCTTACCAGCATATTATATGCAGCCAACTCAGCTCTGTGTGGATAGTTTGCGACTAGGCCTGAATCTCTGTTGGTATTTCTCATGTGGTAACTCAAACTTACTGATCAAAATTGGTTTTATTAGCAGTGTAACATGTCTGGTCATTCATCTCTAGTGTAAGACTGTCCCTCCCCACTGTGGGCATCTACCTCCATATAATACCACCCCCAGAACTCCTCTGGGACTTTGTGCAGGCTTAGAGCCACTTCATAGGCTGCAAACCACTTGTCAACATCATCCACCTCTACATAGCTATGCACCTGATCCTTGGGTATCTTGACATTTGACTTGAGTTAAGACACTGCAGGTATTCCTCCACCATTACTGTTGCTGGACCCCACTTGTAGGGCTCTTGTGTTTAGCTCTCTGAGACTAAGCTCATGGGACATCTTCCTTTGCTCCAAGGCTCTTCTTTTCTCTTTTACAGCCTGCCTTTTCTCAGTCAAAGCAAGTTTTTGCTATGGCTCCAACTTAGCCATATCTAGTCTCAGGATCCTTCCCTCCTGTGTGCTAGCTCCTCTGGGGATAGGTTTCTGGAGGAGACACTACACCTGGCTGGGGGAACCACTATTGGTTCCTGCAGGTCGTTCCTTCCCCCACCCCAAGAAGTGGTAAACCTCCATTTGAATTTACATTCAGATTATCCTCCTCCCCAATGATCTCTTGTTCCTCCTCCCCTGTATTGCCAGGTCCTGCATCCTGTGACAGCGTAAAAGATTATTAAGGAATTCCCAATGCTACCCTATGAGAGGATTAGGCCTCACAGTAGTAAAAAACAAAATAGGCTGTTTGTCACTACCAGGACATGCAAAACCTACAGGTACATGTCCTACCTTTTACTTACTTGCCACCTTGCCCTTAGGATTACTTAGGGCCTACCTTAGGGTCGACTTCTTTGTGATATAAGTTCAAGGCTTGGCAAGTCGTTTTAAATGGCAAGTCGAAGTAGCAGTAAACTGCACTCACACGCACTGCAGTGGCAGCCCTGAGATAGGTTAGAAAGCCTAATTCCGTGAGTGGCACAAAGAGTGCTGCAGCATGCTAGTAGCATTTGAAGTACAGGCCCTGGGTATATGGTATACCACGTTACAAGGGACTTACACGTAAATCAAGTATGCCAAAAAGGAAGTAAATTAATTATACCATGTTTCGAGGAGAGAGCATATGCACTTAAGCACTGATTAGCTGTAGTAAAGTTCTCAGAGTCCTATGGCCAACAAAAAAATTCAGCAAAAAGAGCAGGAGGAGGTCTATTTTCCAACAAGCGCAACCTGCCTTCAGTGTCTTCCAGCTTAAAATCATGCAGCGGTATCAGGTACACTTGGGTCTCCACTGTCTCCCTTAATCCCTTGATCTCTGTTTTCATGTCCTTAACTTTTTTATCCGTTCACAGGAACCATTCATTTACTTTGTTTATTTACTTGTGTATTTACTTACTTTACGGAAAAGATTCAATTCTATTGATATAGTCTCTATTTTATGTTCCAACCCATTTCTTGATTTATCTGTGGCTTCCAGTATTGACGAGCTGGTTCCTGCAACGTTTCTAGAGTCTCAACATTGGGGGAGGCCCGCGGTCCCTGCAGGGGACCCCATAGGAGGGAAAACCCCATAGTAGTGCGCAGGGAACCTCAGGCCCGCCTTGGGGAGGGTGGGTGGGCGGGGCCGGACATACAGGCCACCCCCCTTTCTTTGCTGACTATATGGGGCGCACGTCCTCCTTGGCGCCCTCTTTGCCGCTGCTCCTTGTCCCCGTTGGTCACTCCCGGCTGTCCCCGCCAGCCCAGTCTCAGGCCCCGAGCCCCCTCCGCTCCCTCACTTCCCCCCACGACGCCGGACGCGAGGCCCGCAAATTCACTCCGTTTGGAGGTAAGGGATCATTTTAGGCCTCCCCCCCGAGCCCAGTCCCCGGAATATCCGGGTCGACGGGCTGCGTGGTTGTACCATGGGGGAGCCCAGGATCCAAGTGGTTGTGTGTGCCGAGTCGGCGTCTTGAATGCTTTGGGAGGGGGGGGAAGGCGCAGGGTGTTATACGGGGGAAATAAATGGTGGCGCCGCTAAGTGTGGTGTGTCCATCCGGAAGACGGGGGCTGTGGCGGGGATCGGCGTGTGGGTCCGCCGCCACTGGCCATTACGTGACGCTTTATTTGAGTAAATTTAAGGCGGTAATGTAAATGTAAGGGCAGCGCTCCAATATGCGCGGATAATGGTCCTTTTACCACCCCGCGGTAAAGAAGACACGTGGGGTAATAAGGCCTAAGGCAACGGGCTCCAGCGGCGGGGCGGGTAATCGCTTAGTCTAAAGTGGTATTAAATGTATAATTATTGGGTGCCTGGCAGTTCGTCGCACCTCCCCCCCCCCAGGCCGGGCGGTTTATGGGTGCTGACTGTAGGAACCAGGCTTGGCCTTGGGAGCTCCTGTAATGCGCGCCAGTACCACATCCCCCCCCCGGGCCGGGTAAAGGCGCCGCTCTCTGGGCCAGCACCCCGCCACCTCCCCAGGCCGCACCCTGTGCTTCACGCGCCCTTTTCGGGTTCAAGAGGCGGTGCACAAAAGAAACAGGTTTTCAGGAGTGGCGCTGAGCCGCAATTACTGTCATCAAAGCTTGACGAGCATTACCTAGAAGCACTACCGAGCGGTGCCCCGGGGGTCCAACTCTTCTTACGTCCATTAATTCTCCTCCCTGTCGTTAATGTGCGTTTTTTACGGGGTTTCCCACATTATGGCAATGCCAATTTGTCTCTAAAGGCCGTTGGTATGCGGCTGGTTCGTTTTCATTCTGTGCCGGAGACTATTGCTTTAAATGGACCTATAGAAGTGCAGGTACTCCCTATTTAGAGTACCTTTTTGATCCTTAAAGGTGCCGGCTCTCTCCCATTAAATGTATTGCAGCAGTGCACGGGTGCCGCTCAAGGCACAAGCGCTGGACTTGGCCGAGTGGTCTAAGGCGCTGCGTTCGGGGCATGGTTTACTCTGGAGGCGTGGGTTCAGATCCCACTTTGTGGCCGGTCGCATTTGTTGTTGCGAGTTCTAAGTGGCGGAGGGTCGTCGGGGGGGGCCGTATGCTCCGCCGCGTGGGGCCCGCCACCAAAATCACCGCGTGGGGCCCGCCTCCGTCACCGAAATCAGATTGGTGTTGGTGAGGCGCATGTACATTTGCCCCGCTGCAACAGTACAGGGCGAACTGCAGTTAGATCACGCGGGCCTCATGCTGCTCGCCGTATGTGCTCCGCCGCCGTCATCAATTTCAATGATGGCCGATCGCCATTGTTTGTGGGAGTTCTCTGTGGCCTGGGTCGTGGTGATGCGCGCGATGGAGGGGTTATCTGCCGTCTGGGTCCCGCCGCCGCCATCAAGCCATCAACGAAAATATGGTGGTGGTGATGCGCGCGACGAGAAGGGTAGAGTGGCCTCGATGAATTACCCGCCACTGGCTGCATATACAATGGTCTTGCAAACGGCCGCCAAATTGGCTGATTTTACCGTCTGGGTCCCGCCGCCGCCATCAAGCCATCAACATAAATATGGTGGGGGTGATGCGCGCGACGAGAAGGGTAGAGTGGCCTCGATGAATTACCCGCCACTGGCTGCAAAGACAATGGGTCGCAAACCGCCGCCAAATTTGTCGACTTGATCAACGGGGGCGATTTACATATGCGCTGATCTCCGCGTGGGGTCCGCCGGCCGCATTTGAAGGGCCAGCATCGTCGGGGGGTCACGGGCGGTGAGGCAACCCCCTCCCCTTTTTTAGCAGCGTGGTCGGGGCAAACAGCGGCGCTGCAGTGCGCCTGGCCAAGCGGGGGTTGTGTGCATGGGCTGGTGCAGCTCCTGCTGCTGCTGCTCCTCGCTAGTGTTGCCTCAGTCTCTGCTCCCACTCAGGAGGAGGGGCGGGGCGTCTCGGCGCTTCGCAAATGGCACCCTCGGTGTGCCGGGGGAAAGGCAGCAAAAGTAAAGCCAAACGTTGGTGAGGTCCGTGTCCTGACTCTCACTGCTGGGACAGCTCCGGCTACTGCTGCTCCTCGCTGGGGTTGCCGCAGTCTCTGCTCCCACTCAGGGGGAGGGGCGGGGCGTCTCGGCACTTCGCAAATGGCACCCTCGGTGTGCCGGGGGCGGGGGGGTCAGATGGGCAGCTGTGTGCGTCTCTGTGGATTCGCGGTGGTCAGCAATCAGCGTGGGGCTGGAGATGGGACCGCGCTGGTCTGACTGTGGTCATCTGGTCAGGGGCACCATCTGGTCAAGGGGCATCAGGCTCCAGGTAGCACAGCCTCGCTCCGGACAAGCCAGATACGAGTCCCAGCCCCTTAGATGACCGCCACCCCCTAGTTCTCCCTGGACTGCTTCTACCTCCACTCCACGAATTTGGTTCACCGCTTCGAATTGCGGCAGGGCCAATTCACTTTCATCCTCCTGAGGTCGATAAACTGACAACAATTCCGTGGTAACTATACACATGCAGCTGTTTAACATCAACACGCCGCAAGCAGTGGGCGTGCAATTTTGCTTTGCACATGCCTGCTACTGGAGGGTGTGTCTGTTAGAGGTAGAGGAGCAGGACAAGGGTGGGGGAGGGCAAGGTTGGGGACCGCAGGCAGCGGCTGCTTACATCCTGACAGCACTGTGCCCGCATTCCCTGGCATCCATGCCGTAGCCCTTCCTCGTGGGCTCGGCGACCCCCCCCAACACGCCTGTGCGGCAGGCTAAGGATCCATGTTTACTTGAAGACGTGGAAGAGCGCTGAGCTGGCTGGGCCACCAACGCGCATTTAAAGATAAGGCCCCCTTTGGTGCCACCCCCCGGTGTCCTGGCTGCGACTGTATCGGGGGACTGAGCCTCCTCCCCCATTTAGCCTCGGATTAGTTCAGGTCGTTGCACCCTTCGTGGTCACGAGGGGGCGAGAAGTTTCGGGAGCTGTTATTAGCCTTGCGACGATCAATTTAGGTTGCGCATCAAGAGGACACGCGAATAAGAGGGGGATTTACATGATAAGAATTTAGGTTGCAACATAGACAGTGAATCAACTTTTAACGCTTACAGTGGAAAGTGTCGTAACCACTGGAATACATACCGAGGCAAATGCAAAGGTTCATGGCAAACATGCGACCAAAAACCCCGGAGTTTCACTTTTAGAGGCGTCAATTGCAGGGCCCGTTTGAACTCACACGAGAAAGGGGATTGAGAAAGGAGATTAATTTCTATTGGCGTAATTTTCAGCCTCTGTGACGCCGTCGTTTCAGCGTCGGTTACTAACTGAAAGGTTGGGAGTTCGAGCACAGCCAACTCCAGTTGGTAAACTCAGGCTCAAATGTCGGTGTATAAGTGAGCGAGACTGGAGTGGTTTCTCATTTACCCAATGGGAATGTGTTGTTGGTCCTCAAGATTGGCGAAATTGCTTTTAAAGAAGTTAGTAGCATGCATACATTATGTATTATGTCAACTATAATACCATGATCAGCCAAATACACAAGTTGCTGCTCACTGCTATTAAGACTTGGATGCTAACATAGGCCTCGAACAGGCATCTTCAAAGAATGATATCCATTGGGATCAAGCCCCGAGACCACGGATATCAGGAGCGGTGCAGGTAGAACGAAAGAGTAGACTGGGGGTAGCAGCTTCACCTCCTGAATGTACCAAATTGACTTCATCAGTGGGGGTAGTACTGCAACCCCTGGTTAACTTTAAAGAGACTCAATGGTCTAGGCAGATCAGGCCCCTAACATCTCCTGCTATCAGGAAGGACACATTACTTCATCTGGCCTTACATATTCATGGGCAACTACTGCCACTGCAAGCCATGCACACGGAAATTACAGTGCTTATGGCGACATGATACATAAATTTTCACAGAACTCAAGAGGGCATATATTATGCAAAGAAAGTGCAGTTGTAATTGAGTGTTCCTCTTTAAGCCGGAAAGTTTGCCATTCAACACACGTTCGTCCTGGGAAGCACCCCTCGACTTCTTCTGGGCTGCAAAGATGTACAATATTACATAATGTATCAAGGGATCGGCTGGTGCGGCCATTCATGTTTGCAGAGGGAGACGTTATGGAACGAGCTCCTCAAAACAGATACTTTTAATTAGGCCCGTCAGAGTAGGAATCCACTCTGGACTTTGCTAGCTATAAAGATTGTATTTAACTATACCTGCACATCCTGCCCATAGACAAGATGGAATCTCATTACAGATTGGAATGAACGCATAATTTATCTCAGTAGTTTCCACGTGTCCTCAGAGGACCCACAGCGGAACTTGAGCGGTGTTTTGATTCTCGCGGTGGACGAGGTCCGCTGCTTGAATTGCATGCACCCAGTCGGAAAACCCCCCGGGTTGGACGCACGTGCTTCAAGAAATGCAATGACCTTGAAGCCGTTTAGGCGTTAGGTCTCCATAGGAGGTCTACAGTGGCAAATAAGAATGCGGTAATGCACTTTCGGGCCGTTTATTCCAATTTTCAAATATCATAACGTCGAACGGGCTGGGGAATAGTACCGATTAATGTGCGGGTGCCTTTGGGTTTTAATGCACATCTTGTTAGTTAAAGTAATATTGGCGCTTCACAACTGACGGTGGCACACTTCCAAATATATGAGAAATGTTTCTAAATTTCCCGAACAGCAGTGATGCGGCTGCTCCAGGCTGTTCTCCAGTCGCGACGTCATAGTTTACTGCATGAGATAGCGCGTGGACATGAGATGGGGTTGGGGCTGGCACGAGGTGCGCCCTCTACTCTCGCTCAAGGGCTTGCACATGGAAGTCCTTGCACTGCTGTGAACAGCAAACTACCCTTATAGCCGCGTCTCCCTCGCGCCTTCCTCTGTCATCTGTCTTAGCCCGAACAGGAAGCAGGAAGCACCTGGTACCTCATCGCCACTCGCAATGCTACAATACCTTTGTGCTTATTCGGGGCTCGAACACGCAGTAGGAGCCTGGATGGGTTCCCCACCCCGTGGAGAGGGCGAATGACTTCTCCTCATCTCATCTGTGAGCTGCCCTGCCCCGCCTGCCTGCCAAGTTGCAGCAGCAGGTGATGTCATTGGGTTATTGTCAGTTACTGCCAGCCATGGGGGGAGCGCTCCCATGCCTTTGCGGAGACGCCGCCACAGGCCGGAGATGTGTACTCCGCTGCACCTCGAGGAGTTAGACTCCACCACCGACATTGAGGGGTATATCTTTGTGACTCAAAACTGGGTTGTAGATCCCCCCACAATCTACATTTCTTCCCTGGTCCTCGTATTAGACTTAGGGCTGCCGTGTCATCACACGTGCGCATTGCCTTATGTTATTCCTATTGAATTAAGTAATTGAACACTTCAGAACTTCCCTTCCTGTCGCACGTTACTTTGCCTCGGATGCAGTCAGTAAGTTACATTACATAATGACCATCTTCGGCTCCCAGGTAGGCAGTATCACCGTACAGTTGAAATCCCTGCAGCACCTGCCTGTACCTTCATCATAGCGATGCTGATGAACTGAGTTCATCGGGCCGTTTAACAGTTGCATCTGTTAGTTGTAGTGCTGTGCAGTGGTAAATTGACAAGGGCGGGTTTATAAGCAATTTATTTTAGAATAGTGATCATCCCTTTTATGCTGTGTATACTTCTACACTTGCTTTAGCTAAGTTATATATAATGGTGTTTCCGCTTTCGGTCATATGTTGTGATGCATTATAATGGGCATCAGCAGCCGGCATGGTATATAAGTTATTCCGTCCATGCAAGGGTCCACGTATACTGACTCTATTCGTGAGCGTTGATGTAGACATGCTCGACTCTTTCTCTGCCAAACGGTTATCAACAGTGAACTTGGGTGAATTAAGGCACTCCCAACGTTATGTCTGGGAATGTAAAGATCTCCGGGTTTACCGGGCCAAATTGCAGGGATCCTGGTAGTGTCACCGTTACTAAGAGCGACGCAGTATTAACAGCCTAACAGAGTCGCGGTAGTCATGCCAGATTTTGCGGGCACACCTCACGGTGCCCTGATCTGCAAACAATATAGACCAGAAGACATCTATATGATCTGGGGGTAAACTTCCGTTAAAGCGAAAGCAACGCAAAAGACACAACAGATTCAGTTTCCTCTAGTAATTCGCACAGGAAGGTCCTATCACTTGGCGCGCTGACGGATAACAGATTTATTATAAGATTTACCCAGAATGCTAGAGGCAGGACACGGTCCTGGTCAATACAACAGAAAGCACACCCCCCGGTTCACATAGAACCACCCCAGCATCCCAGACAGCTTCCATGCGATAATTGAGGCGAATTACCTCTAAGCTCAAAGTCAACTATGGGTTTCATAGCCTTGCTGCCCTAGATCACACCTGGAGGACAGGGTGAGAGCACATAATACTTTACCTGCGTGCCAATTGGGGGAACAACCACCAACTTACATTAGCCCTGACGGGATGCTCAGGTAAACAGTAAACTAGTTAAGCTATAGGATGTTGGTAGCCCAACCCTGCCAGAGCTCCTGGGTGATTGAGCTATTGCCCCCGTGCAGGCAGAGCAGCACCCTCAAGGGACTCATCATTAGGAGAGCTGCGGGACAGGTGTCCTTAGGGCGGTTGCAAACCTGTGCAACGAAGGGTTGCCGCAGACTTAGGGCGCCACAGACGCTGGCTAGTTAGAAGAAATAAACGGACTGCAGTTGACGTTGGAGTTCTCCAGTTAAGTAGGCGGTGAGCTTCTTGCAATGAGTTCATGCAACCAAGTGGGACAGGGGGACGACCTTGATATCCAATCATCAAGGCTCTTAGCACAGATGGTTATCCGCAGCAGAGATGAGATGATACAGCGAGGCCCCATGCAACCTGGAGAGTTTTGGCTTGACATGGGTGTCAGCAATTTAGAAGGCCGTTTTCATGCTTCAAGGGCTTTGGGTTAGGAAACATACCAGGGCCAGTTATAACTGGACAGGCGGTGTGCCCCACCACCTCCGTCCCAATGCCCTTGTCTTAGCTTCAGCCCCCTTTCAAATTTAAGTTGAGGCATGCCGGTGAAAGAGGGTAGACCGCTGCCGCGCACCGGACTCAGCGCACTGAGCAGTGAACTGGGATCACGTGCCTCTGATGGTCTGGAATGACTCCTGGCCCCATATGGAAAGGGGCGAGCTACCAGGAACACGGGAGGTTGCTCGCATGCGCTTACACGCATCCATGCGCAACTGGGAAGCACTACAAACATCCGGATGCGGATAAAAAGCTAACTAAAGTAACTAAGTGGGGATGTCGATTTTCCTCTTAGAATTGGGGGAAGCGCTAGAAAGAGCCGGACGTAGATAGAGAGGGAACTAAAGGCTACGTAGTGGGGGCTCTGGGCGCAGCGGGTGCCACGCCCAGGGCTGTGGAAAAAGGGAAGGCGACCCCCATACAGGACAGGCGCAGGAACAGGACCTGAAGCCACAGTGCGAGAGGCACCATACTGAGTCATACATAGCCAAGGGGCCCTTCTTGGGGACTTGGTTCAAAGGCACCCCGTTAGTCCTTAGGGCGGTTGTAACAAGAGCAACCGGGGGTTTGCTAATAACGCCCCTCCTAGCTGGGCAAGGTGTGAGTTGACTCTCCCTTGTTCAGAGGTGGGCGGGGCAGGTGGACGATAGGTCCACCGGGGGGAGGCTTGCCTCCCCGGTCGACACGTGGCCAGGGCCACTAGTGTCTGCTTCTTTGGCTCTACTTCAGGCGCCCTGCAACAAGGGGTTGCGGGGTGGAGGGGTCGCCTGTCAGTTAACCCGCTCTGTTATTTGTATCACAAATAAACCTGCAACTTTTTATTCCCAAACATACTTGTCTGTGTATTATTTGGGTGGAGGGTTGTGGGGCAAGGGTACCGATGCAACTACTATGCGGGAGGCCCGCGGTCCCTGCAGGGGACCCCATAGGAGGGAAAACCCCGTAGTAGTGCGCAGGGAACCGCAGGCCCGCCTTGGGGAGGGTGGGTGGGCGGGGCCGGACATACAGGCCACCCCCCTTTCTTTGCTGACTATATGGGGCGCACGTCCTCCTTGGCGCCCTCTTTGCCGCTGCTCCTTGTCCCCGTTGGTCGCTCCCGGCTGTCCCCGCCAGCCCAGTCTCAGGCCCCGAGCCCCCTCCGCTCCCTCACTTCCCCCCACGACGCCGGACGCGAGGCCCGCAAATTCACTCCCCTCCCTACCGCTCACCCGATGGAAGGGGGGAAGTGGGGAGGGGGGAATAGTAATGATGTCTTTGTCTTCCAGGTTGCAGGAGGAGTTACAAGGCGACCCCCATACAGGACAGGCGCAGGAACAGGACCTGAAGCCACAGTGCGAGAGGCACCATACTGAGTCATACATAGCCAAGGGGCCCTTCTTGGGGACTTGGTTCAACGGCACCCCGTTAGTCCTTAGGGCGGTTGTAACCTGAGCAACCGGGGGTTTGCTAATAACGCCCCTCCTAGCTGGGCAAGGTGTGAGTTGACTCTCCCTTGTTCAGAGGTGGGCGGGGCAGGTGGACGATAGGTCCACCGGGGGGAGGCTTGCCTCCCCGGTCGACACGTGGCCAGGGCCACTAGTGTCTGCTTCTTTGGCTCTACTTCAGGCGCCCTGCAACAAGGGGTTGCGGGGTGGAGGGGTCGCCTGTCAGTTAACCCGCTCTGTTATTTGTATCACAAATAAACCTGCAACTTTTTATTCCCAAACATACTTGTCTGTGTATTATTTGGGTGGAGGGTTGTGGGGCAAGGGTACCGATGCAACTACTATGTATAACGTGTCTTATGTTCCTCATACTGGCAGCAAATTGTTTCGTTTTCGCTTGCTGTGATGGGCTTGTCCCTGCTTATGATTAGTTGGAATGCTCTTAACTATGATCAAGATTCCCTACAGTCCCTGTCAACTGAGGGGCAGGAGGGTGTAATCGTTACTACCCCACCATCCAGCGTTAGCCAATTTACCACTTACAGCTTTTAGGAGGTGCAGGTCAAGCACCCTGATGGATTAGTTTCCTACTACAAGCTGGCCAGCCTCTTTTTCTTAAGCCGTAGCTGCCATGTGCTGTCCTGAATTCACACGGCCTGGCCCCATGAGGAGTGCAGATGCCTCCTGCAAACCTCGCCCCAGCTCCTCCTGTAAAAGGCCTCAATCTCGTGGCACATGGAGGCACGCACCTGCACCACATTGCATCCCCTCTTGTCCTCTCCTCCACTCCAAGTCCCTGGCTCTAGCAGGGCCACATCCTCTCTCATGCAGCCTGGAGCAGGCGATGAACCTCTCAATTTTTTCATTTATTCATATTTTGTTAGTATCAAAACATTCAGATCACAAATATATACATTTAAAAGTTATTTCATGTCTCGGATAAGTGCTGTCAATACATAGGTAGAGGCCCATATTAAAGGGACAAGGTAAATGAGGAACTCTACATATACAAAAACAATATATACATAACAATGACTCAAAATGCAAAAAACAACACAGAATGCAAAAATACAATAAATTGACGATGCACATGAAACTAAACAAAACAAACGCATAAGCGCGTTTCGGAACAAAAAAAACACATGATTCCTTCTTCTGATCGAAAACACATTTGTAGATGTATGAGGTGCCATCTGAACATAGTGGAGCAACCACCGGATATGTGGTATAACAGCTCACCAATAGTCAATTGGGTACGCACGAAGACAAGTCTTTCATCCCAAAGGGTGGCCATATGATACCAGTGAGGGCTCATGCAGTAGTCAAAATGTGCAGCGGTCCTGAGATTAAGCCAAGGATCCCGATAGTTCATAAAGGGCAATGCATGATAAGGTACCTGTACCGGTCAGTTAATAAAGGGCAATGCATGACAAGGTACCTGTACCGGTCAGTTCATAAAGGGCAATGCATGATAAGGTACCTGTCCCGGTCCACTCAGAGAGGAGATAAGAGCGTTATTGAGTAAAGGCGATCCTAGCCGGGCGATACAGTATGAGTCCCTCACACGTAAAAAGGAACCAGTCCACAGAATGAGTAAGGGGCGGACTCTTCACGGCATGATTGGAAGTAGTAGAAGGCTCTCACTCCCAGCCGAACAATGCATTGTAAAATGTCCAACGGGCGAGGTAACCAGGGCCGCAGTACCGGGTTGATCAAACGCTCCAGGAAGCGAGGTTCTGTTAACAAACGGCTAGGCGCAGAGAGGAGCGTTTCATCAACCCGGTACTGCGGCCCTGGGTTCTTGTGGTTTTTGGGGATTAGGTAAAGTTGGGGTAGTACGGGATAGTCACATTTAAGATAAACTCTTGTTTTGTGAGTAAACCAGCACTTTTCCAGTCATAGAGAGCTTTGTGAAATCTTTCTTTGATTCCTACTATTATGTTCGGGCTCACATGACTGTAACATTCTTTGTCTGATAGTTGTTTGTGGGCTTCTGTGTTGTACTGTTCCAAAGGCCAGAGGAGAACATTTCCCCCCTTGTCAGACCAACGCACTACCACATCTTGTCTCTGTTTGATTTTGTCGATTAACTCATTGTACTTTGTCATTTTGGTACGATAACTGCTCACAAACTCTCTGCTACTCTTGTATGCCGGTTCCTTGAGATCTTTGGGGACATTTTCTGCAAAAATATCCAAGCCATCCTTGGGAATCATGGGCATGAATGTAGATCTGGGTTTGAATGGTGTCTTAGTAGTACTGGATACTTCTAGGCCTGATGTTATGGCGAATTCCATTATCGTTTCTGGATTTACTGTGTCTTCCGTATTGACAAGGTCTTGTAAAAGGGCCATATCCCTTACTTACAGTTTGAGTTTTCTCACAAATTGAAGAAGGTCCACTCTAGTTTGAGCATAGTAAAAATAGTTTTTCGTGCAGAACTTGAGGTCTAGTGAAAGGGTCCTTTCTTCTTCTGATGAGAGCTCCATGTTAGTAAGAATAATTACTGTGTTCGCTGTGTCTATGTGGGCACTCATATATATATTTTATTATGTATGTGCTTAATTAAGTTAATTTATTATATTTGTTAAAATGGATATCAAATCTAATTTATTTAAAAAAAGTTATTATTTAATATATTTCATACTTATTATATATATATATATATATATATATATATATATATATATATATTATCTCGAGCTCCGTGGTTCCAAACCCTCCCGAAAAAGCACTCGCAGCAGGTTAACTTCTTTTTAGCAAAGTTTATTGCGCAGGGAATCAAATAAACAAACGCGTTTCAGCTTTTGCCTTCGTCAGTGTCAGCTGGCGGCGGCAAGGCGGAAGCGAGATAAAGCAAGACCCATTGAAACAAACAATGGACTATAAACTAAGATATATGGGCGCCATCTTGAAATGGTAAATAACCCAAAATTATAATGCACAAAGATCAAGCAATGTTTTGACCGGTCAACACAATACTATTAATCAAACAGCTCTATTTCATAAGAAAGAGCAAATATCTATACAATATATATACAGAATTTTACAAAATTAAGCCCTGGATGGGCTAATTCATCTTGTATATAAGCAATCCAATCTATATGGGTCGACCTGACCCTCATTGCAATAAATCATTACAGGTTCTCAAAGGGGAAGGGACATATCTAGGCTGAATAATACCATATAGCCTAAAACTAACATTTAATTAACAGAAATGCTGTGTACCATTGATGACATGCATCCTTATGTGTACTCTTACTAAATACCTAATGTCATGATCTACTACTATATTTAATAGCCCCTCCACCAACAGAAATTCCAAGTTAATTTCAAAAACTAAACAACTTATTCTCAGGGAAGACACAGTCCAATTCCAATCCATCATTATCAAATACTGTAACTCAAAGGTGTGATAAGAGTTCCTCTCCTGCATTAAGGCCTCCGGGTGATTTTGTCTGCAGGTCCACAATGTATCTGGACTCAAGTCGCCTTAATTTCATTTTCAGATCCCCGCCCCTTATACTCTGTGGGACACAGTCTAGGCTGAAGTAGCTTAGGAGGTTCCTATCACTAGTGTGACACAAGGCAAAATGTCGGGCCATCGGGTAGCTCTCATCTCTGTTAGCGATGGCCCTTTGATGTTCCAAAACACGTAATTTAACTGCCTTTGTCGTGCTACCCACGTATCTAAGTCCGCAGGGGCATGTTAGACAGTAAACTACAAATGTAGTCGAGCAAGTAATAAACTTGCTGATCCTAATCTTACTCTTTCTGTGTGGAACCACATATGACAGTACTCTCTGGCTGTTATTGCATGCCTTGCATTTCCCACACGGGTATGACCCATGCATGGCACGTAAATCACCCTTAGGCTTCTCTTTCTCCAGGTGACTTGTGACCAACCTGTCTTTAAGTGACCTTATCCTTCTAAAGGTGATCATGGGGTGTCTTTGTAGGTCCTTCCCTATTACGGGGTCGGATCTCAAAATGCCCCAGTTTTTGGACATGATGGCTCGAACTTTATTCGCTGCCACCGAATAGTTCGTTATCAGCCTAATGATACCACTCCCACCTCTAGGGGTTACTGTCTTTTTGTCAGTCAGCAGAGTTTGCCTGTCAATGGTTTTCACCTTGTGTTCAGCTAGTTGGAGTGTTTTACCGGAGTAGCCGCGTACTTTGAAGCGTGATATGCTTCTGCCTGCGGCTTCCGTAAAGTCCCTGTTCAGTGAGCTGTTGCGCTTGATCCTCAACAGCTCCCCGTAGGGGATACTCTTGATTAGGGAGGCCGGGTGGCTGCTCCGCCCGTGGAGTACAGAGTTACCCGCCGTCTCCTTTCTGAAGAGGGCAGTTTGAATTACGCCAGATTCCACAAAAACCCGGAGGTCTAGGAAATTTACTTCAGATTTGCTAATAAGATGTGTAAAATGCAGGTTCAAATTGTTCTGATTGAGTATATGTATATACTCTAAAGCAGAAGACTCTGACCCTCTCCAAATCAGGAAAAGGTCATCAATGTACCTTCTCCAGCATATTATTCTCTCAACAAAATCAGTTTTGTCATCAGCCCAGGCTACCTGCTTCTCCCACCAGCCCACGAATAAATTCGCGTAGCTGGGGGCGAAGCAGGTACCCATGGCAGTCTCCCTAATTTGTCTGTATCGTTGGTTCTGAAAGACAAAAATGTTATTCATTAGGCAAAAGGACATAAATTCCAAAAGCATTTTGCTGTGCTCCAGGTGACGTGCCGGGCGTAGATTCAAAAAAGTCTTTGTGGCTGCAATACCATCTTGATGACTGATGCTCGTATAGAGACTTGAAATGTCCATGGTTATCATTATAAAATCCTCTTCCCACTCCACGTCCTGTATCTGCCTGAGGAAGTCCTTCGTGTCTTTGGTATATGAGCTCAACTGAGCTACCCATGGAGCCAGAAAAGAGTCAATAAATCTCGACATCCTTTCGGTCAATCCTCCTATGGATGACACAATCGGCCTCCCTGGTGGTGCTGTGGAGTCTTTGTGTATTTTCGGGAGATGGTAGAAGCTTGGAAGCCTGGGCTGTTTGTTTTGTAGAAAGATATACTCTTCCCTTCCCAGTATGCCTTTTCCGTACCATTTGTCTATAAGAGAGTGATAGCCATGGATACTATCCAAGTATTCCTTCTCAGTCGCTGGCATGTAATTGTTTCTGTCCTGTAACTGACGAAGCGCTTCCTTGCAGTAATTAACTCGACTCTGAATAACAACGTTGCCGCCCTTGTCCGACGGCTTGATTACTATTGAGTCGTCCTGTTCAAGGTTGGTGATGGCCTCTCTCTGTTGGAATGAGAGGTTCCACCTAATTTTTCCTTTTTGATCTTCTTCGAGTCTAGACAAGTTTCGTAAGTCTTGAATGACCGCTTCAGAGAAAATGTCCATGGCATCAGTCGGTGTCTGGGGGAGGAAGCGAGAGGTCGGCCTGAAGGTACTCTGTTCCCCTACTTGGCTTATACCTAAGGTGATACCTCTTTCCGTCACATTCATAGGTGATATAGACTGGGAGCCACTTTCTTCTAGCAGATCCTCTAGTACAGCCATGCTCTCGAGATCGTTAATATTCATCTCTGTTGAAATGGTTTCAGTTGTACCTTCCACCCTTGATGGGGTCACGTTATCTCTCAAAGCTTTTTGTTTGAAATACTTCCAAAGTTTTAATTTTCGAACAAATAGGAACAGGTCTATCCGAGTCTGTGCATATTCATAACGGCCTGTTGGACAGAATGTAAGTCCTAGTTTCAGGACACTCTCTTCATTTTCTGTGAGAACTCGTGGTGATAAATTGATTATATTCAAATTTTCGTTTAGTTCTTCTTGGCCTTGGTCTGCCGACTCCTCAACCTTCTGGTGCCTCGCCCTCTGTCTCCTCCCTCCGCGCCTTGTGATGCGTCTCCGCTTGCAAATGAGGATTGGTCCGGGGGACGCTTTTTTCCATTCCTCAGCCAGGTCTGGTGGATTAAATCGCATTCCTCGCGAAAAGAAGGCGACTCGCGTCTTGCTCTGGTTCCTTGCTCTGCACCTGTTCTCTCCTCTTCAGATTGCTCCGCGCTAGTGGCTTCAGATTCGGAGGTGTCTCTGGATACAGGTGGTTTCTGTTGTCTCGCCCTCAAATCTCGACGGGGCGCATCGTATTTTCGTGCGAATGTTAATATCCTTCCTTGTTCGTAGTCGCGAGCATCGCGTTCAAACTTTTGTTGTTTTCTCAATTGTATTTTTTTCTCATAACTCGTGAGTCTTTTTTTCATGAGCTCCTTTTCCTTGTCTAGTTGCTCTTGGTCCGTCAGTTCTACGATCTCTTTCTCCAGTGCATCAATATCTTGTAATGCTCGCTCCCTATCTTTCCAGGCAAACTTAATGAGCAGTAAGAGCATTCCCTCGCATGAATGCGCTATATATTCGGCCCATTGGCCTAGCAATTCAGGGTCCGGATTCTCATATGCCGGAATTGTGTAGATGCGGAGACCGCGTGGGACCCTCTTAACCTCCACGTAGTGTTGCAGCGAAGTGGCCTCCCACCACTTCCGCGTTTCTCGCTCATATAGTCTCTCCAACAGTTGGTATTTATTTTTGAGTACAGAATGGGCTGTGTCTAATCCCTGTGAGGTGTCTCGTGCCTGCGGCCCCGGACGTCCCCCAAAAATGCCACTTGCCGCCTCACGGCGCGCTGTGTCGCTGAACAGATTTGTATTGCGCTGCCTGCTTCAAACGTGCCACAGAATCTCGGAGGAAGTCGGGTATCTCCTACCTCACACAGCCCGTCCGGGTTGAGCCGCTGCAGCAGTCCGTGACCCTCAGGACCAGTCCGGGTGATGTCGACTTCTCCTGGCGGTGCGTTCTCCTTTTCTAGTTCTCGCTGCTCCAAACTCGCCACTTGGAGACCGCACTCAGCCGAGTGGGTGCTTTTTCAAACGGCGGCGTGCCGTTTCATATGTCTCGAGCTCCGTGGTTCCAAACCCTCCCGAAAAAGCACTCGCAGCAGGTTAACTTCTTTTTAGCAAAGTTTATTGCGCAGGGAATCAAATAAACAAACGCGTTTCAGCTTTTGCCTTTGTCAGTGTCAGCTGGCGGCGGCAAGGCGGAAGCGAGATAAAGCAAGACCCATTGAAACAAACAATGGACTATAAACTAAGATATATGGGCGCCATCTTGAAATGGTAAATAACCCAAAATTATAATGCACAAAGATCAAGCAATGTTTTGACCGGTCAACACAATACTATTAATCAAACAGCTCAATTTCATAAGAAAGAGCAAATATCTATACAATATATATACAGAATTTTACAAAATATATATATATATGAAAATCGATATTCTGTACAACTATATTTTTTACATAGATATTTTTGGGGAGATTTTTTGTACTTACCTGTTTAAGTATAGGGAGTCGATATTTTTGCTTTCTATATTTTTACCTCAATAGTTTTTTCCTCTATGTTTTTGTAGTCGATATTCTGTCAGTGATCTACCACAGCGAATTGCGCTGCTTTGTCTTACTCCTTATCTATGAGGCTATGCAAAGCCATGCAAAGTGGCTGTGCCTGGCCTCAGAAATTAGAGTTTTGCGCTGCTGGAGCATCAGAAAAAGTGACACTGGTGACTCAAGCCTCTCATAAATAAGCCCCTTAAAGTCTTATGTAGGCTTTGGCAGGCATCCTGCGCTCCAGTCAGGGAGGCAAAGGTTGTTATTTCCGCTCCTCTGGCAAACAAAAGCCCACAAAATGTGTCGATCCACTGCCTGCCTGGCGTGAATCTGTCTAATGTAAAGGGAGCTGTCACCGTTGCTGCTCTCTTCACAACACTCAAGTTTGCTGAGTGGCTGCCATGTTTGAAGCGCCCACTCGTCATTTTTGTTGCAGAGACAACAAACTCCCAAAGCGGGAACGTTTTTTTTCTGAACAAAAACTAAATGCTTCTCCACCCAAGGATTTTTTCCTTGTGCATGGGGCTACTTAACTTTTTCCCTGTGACGGATGGAAAATAGGTGAGTGTTGTCCCACTGTCAATATTACACGAAACCATAAATAAATCCCTTAGATTAAACACACAAGACTATTAATTATTTTTTTTAATGGATGAAAAATTGAAAAGCGGGTCGGATCTTTAGGCTTCCTAGATGGGCTCACGCTTCCCCCCTGCTGCAGCAGCTGCACTAGCTCCCCATTAAACAGAGAGCAAGGTTCAAAGGTCTCTGCATTGCCCATAAAGCTGTTCATGGCCAGGCCCCAGTATATATCAAGGAGCAAGGGTACTATGTACCGGGACGTACACTTCGGTCGTCCGAGGCAGGTCTTTTGGCCTATCCACGGTTCAAAACTACATCCAAAGGTGGCAGAGCCTCTTCTGTTTTAATTCCTCAACAATGGAATCGACTGCCCGAGAATCTACGCAAGGAAACCACACTCCTCCCTTTCAGGAAACGACTCAAGCCTCTTCTGTTTAGGAAGGCTCTGGACACAGCATAAAGCCCCTCCAAGTGTTGTATTTGTGACCGTTGGTGGGTTTTGGCCACTCTCTCGAAGCACTAAGAGACCTGCTAGTGATTACGCGCTCTACAAATCCCACTTAACATTAACATTAACAATAGCAATGTAACGTTTTAGCCCAAAGTCCTGGCACTAAAGAGCACTTCTTTTTAAGAAGGTGTGGATATTCCACCAGACAGAATGCTGTCATTCACAGTACAAGAGATGCAATGTCTAAAGTGAGCAGACCCACCTCCTCACACTTTAAGCTGTGGAGGTCAAAAACTAAATGTGAATGACAGTTGAAGAGATCTGCGGTTGAAAAGTGCTAATTCGAACCCACTGTACTAAGTCTATATGCATGATTATCAATGATAGAAAGAAGAAGAACTTGCAAGTAGAAAGTGTAAAATGGCAGGGACAATACTGCTGCAAATATGGCCAGTCACTTTCCTTATTACCTCTTCTTTCTCTGACAAATTCTGGCAGTTGTGTCCTGGTTGCAACTCTATGTCTGTGAATACCATGCTCATTAGAAAGATTGTTGTGCCTACATTCATGACACATGTTATCTGCTGTATTGTGCTACGCTGGACTCTCCATCTCTGCCACCAACTACAGACCATCCAGAATGCTGCAACAAGACTCAACTTTGACCTCTCACGATGCACCTACATCACACCACATCTCAGAGAGCACCATTGGCTTCCCATACTTATGTATGCCAGTGCCAATTTAAACTGCTCATGCATGCATACAAGGCTGTGCACAGCATTTCAACAGCATAACTTAACAACCACCTTCACTTCCACCACCCCACCAGACACCTGCTCTCAGCCTCACTCTCACTCGCACACACCCCTGTATCTGCAAACACGGAGCAGGCGGTCTAGCATGCTCTCAAATCCCAAAACCTGGAATTACCTCCCTCTACACATCAAGGTCTCTTTCTTGCTTCTCGAATTCCGCAAAAAAGCTGAAGACATGTCTTTTCACCTAATTCTCTGAGGCTGACTTCCTACACCCTCAGTCCCACTCCTTCATATATGCTTGTTCCAGCGCCTGAATACCCTATCAGGTAATAAGCTGTGCTACATAAATCTACTTATCATAACATAAAATGGAGAGAGGAGGGACTGCTGTCTGTTTTCTCTTACCAGCTTGTATTTTTGCATCTCACAATCTTTACAGGTCTAGCTTTTATTCGAAATGTGGGTACTTTTGTGTGATCTTGTTTTCGCCTGTGAGACACCTGCTGCTGGTGTTTTTGTCAGTGGATGATGTGTATGCATTTATTTTATAGGTTGCTCAATAGAGCTAGCATAGATTGCTGGGATCCTCATGGAATGAGTGGTAAAGAAAACCTGCCTGATATGTCTCCTGTGCACATGTCTTTGTAGGCATATTTTATGCATCCTACAATGACATTGGTTTAGTGTTGTGGGAAAATCGTTACTAAATTCTACTTCTCCTGTGATCTTAGATTTGGTTGATATTGGTGAGTTGCCATAATATTTACATTATATTAGCTTTTGGGGGTCACATAAGCCCATATTAAAAACTCTATAGATATTACCAGTGTACCATCCCTCTAAGACATCAGTCTACGAGTGACTTTGAGCTGGAAAAGTGTTGCTTCGTTGCAGTAGGCACATAAGCCTTACTGACGGACATGAGCCACAAGGCACATCTACCATGCTCATTCACTCTCTGTTGTAACACGCTCTATCTCCTGCTCTCTTTTCTATATTCTACATTTGTGCACATTTTAGTTCACTTTAAAATAGCTTTACTGGGGAGTGGGGGAGGGGGTGGCTCGATGACGTTTGAGGATGACCGAACCTAGAGGAGCTGAATGATGGCTGCAAGGGTGAGTCGGGCCGCTTTATTTACAGAGTCTGCAAGAGACTCCCTGTGCGGCGGAACATGCAGTGACCTTTTTTCCTCATAGGCAATGGGAAAGCTGATGGAGATATTGCACCCGCCATTTTGAATCTTCACAGAAGCGGTTTATAAACTGCTCTGTGCTGCATTACCTCCATTTTTTTTTTATAAGTTGTATGAATGTATGCTTTTCAAGTAGAAGGCATTGATTTCCCTGACAATTCGGGCCCTCACTTATAATTTTTACTTCAGTGCTCTACATTTTTATGATACCAGGATTAAAGTTCTTGTCACAATAGTGTAGCATCACCTAGCAACTTCTGTATATCTTGCCTTATCGGGAAAAACAGACATTTTTAATTTCTTCCATCTACTATGCCTGTTTCTGTACATATATTTGCGGTAGGCACCACTCACTCATTCTCTGCTCTGACTAACATTATGGAGGGCTCATGCCAGAAGTCTGCCTCATCACCAACTTCTTCTTCTGCTGGGAATAGTGCTGCCACTATCAAAATGACATCCATGGTGAATTTGAACAAACACTATTCAAATCAACAAACAAGAAAAAAAAGATCCTCCTTATCCCGTTAAGCCTCCTACTACTATCTCAATAGAACTTTGACTTGAAGAAATACTCTCTTAAACCCTATATAGAAGCAATCAACAATAACCTTCTACTTGTGGATGATAAATGGTCACTCATGAATAGTAGAGTTTTACAAGTGGAACAAAGAGTTAGTGACCTTGAGGATTCGAAGCAAGCACTTCAAAATCTACACTCTTAAGTGTCCTATTTGAAAAGACACACTGAGGATTTGGAAAACCTTGATATAAAAAACAGCCTTCGCATTTATGGTTTGGCAGAAGGAGTTGGAGACTCTGACCCCATCTCTTTTATTCAATCCTTTCTCCTTAAGGTTTTAGATATTCCAGTCTCTTTATTGAATATACAGCAAGTACACAGACTGGGACACTCTTCTATTCATCCATAATCTTCGCAGAAACCTAGAGGAATTATCATTTTCTTTTCAGAATATGTTGTCTTTCTCAAAGTTATCAAAGCCGCTAAGGCCAAAGGTTGAATTTCATGATCTAGATCAAATTTATTTTATGCTCAGGATTTTGCCAAGTATATACAGTGGACAGGCAGAAGAGATTCCTGTGTGTGCAACCAGCTCTACGTTCTTTGAATGCCAGATTTGGCCTTTTCCATTCTAGTTTGTTTAAGGTGACTTACAAGAATAAGACTACAACATATGAAGACGCTCACTTTTGCAGCATTTTATTGATAGTTGCAGGGGAGAAGAGACACATACTTCAAAATTCACTCACACTTGATGTCTGTTCATTGTAGCGTTATGTTATGCTTCCTCTAACTACTTCATTGGCTTTAACATTTACATGTATGCAATTATTCTTTTCTCCCAGTGTGGAAACCAGTTCTGATAAACTATCTTTATCTCCCTTTAGGTATTCTTTTTTCATATGCTCCGTTTTATGTGGTCTGGTCTGCCCCTTGTCAGCGTTTTTCAGGTGCCAGCTGTATCCCTTTAATCAGAGGCTTCGTTGCTGGAATTTGGATGAAAAATAAGGTATGAAGGAAAATGCTGGTGGTCCTTGCGTGCCGTCCATTTGCTCAAGACCGCCCATGAAGAAGGGGAACAGCCCGAAATGCGTAGACGGTGAATTTGGATGTGACCGCGAGTGTGGGATTCCAGCAACGATTAATGTGTGCCTCCACCCAAGGGGAAACTCATTTTTTGCATCATAGTGACCGCCCCAGTCACGGATGGCACCCTCACTGAACTTGTGGGTCCGCTGTCGCCATAGATCAAGAGCAGCAATTGGAACAACTGTTGCTGATATTGTTTTTCCTACACTTTTGTTGAACACCCCAGTGATTATTTTCATTTTATTACAGATGGACGCTTTTGGCAGCACCTCATTTGAGGCTAAATTGTATGGTTGAACCACCAGTCCCATAATTCCTGTGATGACCAATTTCAGGATGAATAAAAAGAGATGAAGGAAAATGCTGGTGGTCCTTGCATGCCGTCCATTTGTTCAAGACCACCCATGAAGAAGGGGAACAGCCCGATACGCGTCGGTGATGAATTTGGGTGTGACCGCGAGTGTGGGATTCCAGCAGCGATTGATGTGTGCCTCCACCCAAGGGGAAACCCATTTTTGCATATATATATATATATATATATATATATATATATATATATATATATATATATATATATATATATATATATATATATATATATATATATATATATATATATATATATATATATATATATATCCCAACAGACTTGCCTGCTGTTTAAGATGACCACACACAGGCTAGTTCCATTTCTTGTTACCATTTATTCATCGAGGGCTGTCACAGTAGTCCGACATCACAGCATTTTTGTAAAATGTCCCGACGCGTTTCGTGCTGTGTGAAGCACTTCTTCATGGGGTGCTGCAATGTTCAAAACCAGCAGTTTCTACGCACCACATTTAAGCAATCATACCCCGCCCAGAAGGGCGTGGCCAGTCCTATGGCCTTGTGGTTAATGTAGTGCTGTATCTTACTTCCGTGAGTTGCCAGTTTAAACACGCTCTGTATTGATCAAATGATTCCTCAGTGGGTATGCTTGCAAACGCCAGTCTCTGAACAGCCTTATTACCTCGGCGAATCACACTCTCCCGACCTTCACGCTGAAACGCCCTGTGGCACCTCAGCAGGACTGTGTCAACCACAGCGGGGTCATTCTCACGGCTCAGGCAAACGCCGCATCAAATCCCAACAGACTTGCCTGCTGTTTAAGATGACCACACACCGGCTAGTTCCATTTCTTGTTACCAATTATTCATCGAGGGCTGTCACAGTAGTCCGACATCACAGCATTTTTGTAAAATGTCCCGACACGCTTCGTGCTGTGTGAAGCACTTCTTCATGGGGTGCTGCAATGTTCAAAACCAGCAGTTTCTACGCACCACATTTAAGCAATCATACCCCGCCCAGAAGGGCGTTGCCAGTCCTATGGCCTCGTGGTTAATGTAGTGCTGTATCTTACTTCCGTGAGTTGCCAGTTTAAACACGCTCTGTATTGATCAAATGATTCCTCAGTGGGTATGCTTGCAAATGCCAGTATCTGAACAGCCTTATTACCTCGGCGAATCACACTCTCCCGACCTTCACACTGAAACGCCCTTTGGCACCTCAGCAGGACTGTGTCAACCACAGCTGGGTTGGCAGTAGGGCAGCACGATGAGAAATTTCCAAGGGTACCAGCCGGGACTCTGTGGCTATTTTATTGCTATTTTCAGTTTAGGCACTCAACCATGCCGCACTTTGTTGATATATATCCTTTCCAACTGAATCTGAGTCCAAGCATGTTCGATATATATATACTTAAAATTTTGTGAACAGATTCATGTGATCAACTACATTGTATTTCACTTGTTATATACGACCTAGAGTATACTGATATTCTCTACTGGTGTACTCACACAGTAATTTAATACCACATATACTGAAACAGATATATACCTGTTTGCAGATTGGAAATTCCAATGACTTATCAGTTCCAACAGATGGCCCTCCGTGTTTTGCCTCGAACAAGTGCTGCCAATTTCTACTTCTAAGAATTTGTAATACCAATGTTACTTTAATATCTCACCATTGAAAATGATGCATGCCGATTGCTTCTGTATTTGACAGGGATTTGTCTTCTATTCTTCACATATTGAAATTTATGCATTTTTCATTGAATTAAGTGTGGCAACTATATTATGAACAAGAGAGGCAATCTTCCCTGTGGCATGATGCCAATAACCTTTTTTACTGACCATTCCAACATGTCTGCCATTACTATTACTTTCTGTTAGTCCTACCTTTGTGTTGACTATTGGTCTGTAGCACGTAAAACTTTATTTAACGCTGGTGTTCACCTTGTGAGTTTACACGTGAACAAGGCTTCTTTGCTGAAACGCGTTGTGTAATAAACTGCTTTATTGACATTTGGGATCCCTTTTGCCTTTTTGCCTGAGAGCGCAAAGACACTTATTCTGTGGATATTTTGAATACATATATATATATATATATATATATATATATATATATATATATATATATTACCTACTGTCGGTCGCCAGTAGGTAGTTATAGTTAGGATCGTTTTCCATAGGAAATCCGCAACATTCTGTTGGGAATAACTTTGGTGCCGAATGAGGGATCTGCCTGTAATTTTCCTTAACTTTGCCTCGCTGCGCTCCGCTCCTTCTCTGAAAGTTTCGGGGGGATCCGTCAAGCGGGGGCCGAGATAAAAGGTGAGTCCCAAAACGTGGTTTCCCCATGTTAATTTCCATAGGGCGGTTGGACTCACTTTTAGCCCGAACGGCTGAAAGGATTTCCACCAAACTTGGCAAAATTGTAGGGACTGGTACCCCGATGTGCCTTTGCTATGTCTCAAGATATATGCTCCAGTGGTTTTTACGAAAATTAACTTTGAAAAAATATATATTGGGCTACATTGGGCTATATATATGTTAGAGCCCAAATGTAGCCCAATGTAGCCCAAAGATGGCCACCAGAGACAAAAAAAAACAAATGTAGCCCAAATATCAGCCAGATGTAGCCCAACTATAGCCCAATGACAGAATGTCCCAGAGTGGACTAAAGTGTTAACACTTAAAACATTTAATTTGCAAAGGAACAAAATGAGGGGGTTCATTTTGCCATAGAAATTATGATTAGTGCTGAAGAAAGAAAAATTAGGGTACATTTTGAGTGACTTCTCAAATCCTCTTATATTTCATTAAAGAAATTCTGATATGCAGTCTCCCAAGATGGCCACCAGAGACAAAAGAGCCCAAATGTAGCCCAAATATCAGCCAGATGTAGCCCAACTATAGCTCAATGACAGAATGTCCCAGAGTGTTCTAAAGAACAACTAGAACGCTAACAGTCTTACTTATGACAGAAGTATGGCACACCTGAAGTCATCTTGATTGGAATAAAGTGGTAACACTTAATACATTTAATTTGAAAAGGAACAAAATGAGGGGTTTCATTTTGCCATAGAAATTTTATATATACAATCCTTATCGTGGTTGAAGGAGGAGAGCTAAACGGCATCGGGGTAAGCAGCACGAGTGGCAGATTACTTACATTCGGCAGCGTATACCTCGTAACATTTCGCATTATTATAATGTCGGTTGACAGCGTGAGGGAGCGGGAGGCTCGAGTCCATGCCATGTTTTCAGAGGAACTCCCAGTCGCGTCTGCTGATGTACGCGATAAGACAGACACACAGGATAATATCAACCCTGAATCGTTACACAATAAGATTAAAGCCCTTGAAAAGAAGTCACGCCAGGAACAAAGCAAATGGTGGGAGGCGAGGTCCCTGCAGAAGTATGCGGAAGTAAACAGGGTGCCGAGGGGACCACGAATTTTAACATCACCCACCTATGAAAATCCTAACCCGGATTTGATGCGTGAATGGGCGGAGAACAATTTGGAGGCATCGAGGCGCTCAGTCTTGATTCTTATTAAATATGCTGAAATAGATCGAGCTAAATTGCTAGAGGAGATAGCTGCTATGAATGAAGAACTTGAGGCATTAGGTGAATCCGAGGAAAAAACAAAACTCCTGAAAGAAATGTCTATTCGCCTAAAAAAAGAAGAAGAAAAGATAATTGCTCGCAAAACATACAAGTTCGCAAGAGATAGACAGGACTATCTTCTGGGGCAAATTTTCACTTTCTCGAGAAAATACGATGTAGTGAGAAAACCAGCTGCAGGCATACAACATAAGGCACAAGGAAAAAGGAATTACAAACGTGCACAAGCCAATACGGAGGACACAACAGCATCCGATTTCAGTTCAGAACCAGGAAGTGAAAATGAGCTGGAAGCAAGAAACAACGATACCACGGGCAGTAGCAAGAAACCATCTCCGGGTGAAGAAATTATTTTTTTATGCGAGGAATGCCTCCGTTCCCTAAGACCAGGGACGAAAAAAATTACAAAGAAAATGGAAAAACTACACCCGCAGAAGAAGGAGGAGGGCAAGGACATGGGCAAGGTCAGAATCAAGGCAACACAAATCAACAGAAGAGAAGAGGCAGGGGTCAATGGCGCAAAAAATGAGCGACTGCACTGATCAAACAATAGTCAATTTAACATCAATGACATTAACCAACAGGGAGGAGAACATCCTACGATTAGGTTTGTTTTATGCTCCCAGAACCAATATGAACTATGCAGCCACACGAGTAGACATTTATAAAGCAACTCATAAACTAAAATTAAAAAAGTTTCATAAAATGCGCCAGGGCAGCAAAATTGAGACCAGCTGCGAGGCGGAACAAAATTTCTCCTTAACTCAGGACCTTGATACCTTATGGACTAATGAAGGCAATGATTCCCTCAGCTATAATGAGAGCGAAGGCAATAGAACAACAACATTGCCTTCAATAACATCGTCCATATCAAAGCCACTTACCCCTTTCAAACCTCCATCAACGTTCTGCCCCATCATGCCGCGTGATGTAATTGATGTGTTTCAAGAATATTTAGTGAGCGACCTCAAGGATCTGCATGGCAAAATCAGTAGAACAAAATACAAATTTGACCAAACAACTATGGACTTTGAATCATTGGTGAATAAACTCAAGAAAGACAACAAAATATTTGTCCGCCCCAGTGACAAAGGGGGCAATATTGTGCTCCTTACTAGAACAGACTATGACAAGGAGGCCTATCGGCAGCTCAACAACAGGGACCATTATGAAAGACTCAAGGGGGATGAAATTAGGAAAATGCAAGAGGAATTTCATCTTTCCCTGCAAAAATGGAAATCACAAGAACTACTTAGCAAGTCAGAATATGAATATCTTAAGACGGACCACCCAGTGATACCCTCCCTATATTTCATCCCAAAGGTACACAAAGACAGGAACAATCCCCCTGGCAGACCCATCATCTCAGCCAGGGGGAGTCTATTGGAACGAACATCAATCTATATAGACTATTTCCTCCAGGAATATGTCCAAGGATTAAAATCCTATGTTAAGGATACGGGGGATTTCCTGTCTAAAATCAGCAACATACAGGTACGAGAGGGTGATTGGCTAATTGCCCTTGATGTGACATCCCTCTACACGAGTATCCGCCACTCAGATGGGGTGGCAGCTGTAGAGTTTTACTTGGGGAGGAGGGATGCAAAATTTCGTGTACACAATGTAATGCTGATTTCAATGCTGAATTTTTGCCTCAAACATAACATCTTCATGTACAACAGTCTGATCTACAGACAACTACAGGGAGTAGCTATGGGGGCCAGTTTTTCTCCAAGCTTCGCGTGTCTTCACATGGGAGCTTGGGAAGAACTGGTCCTCCAGTCCCGTTTCCAACAAGTAATGGAGAACCATGTCATTTGTTGGCACAGGTTCATAGATGACTTGTTTGTAGTATGGAGGGGGGAAAAGGAGGAGGCAATTACATTCATTGAATGTTTAAATGACAATGAATTCAATATCCACTTTACTGCTGAAATAAGTCAACAACAAGTACCCTTTTTAGACACTTTGGTATACATACGGGATAATGCTTTGGAAACAAAATTATACCGCAAAAGTACTGCAGGCAATACCACACTATATGCAGGGAGCACACATCCAAGCCACCTCATTATGAGCATCCCGTATCGGGAGATGCTGCGTTTACGCAGACTGTGCAGCAACGATGATGATCTAAGGGTAGCCCAAGAAGCAAGTGCCACAAGATTCAGAGCAAGGGGATATAGTCAGAAAACCATTCAGGAGGCAATCAATAAAACTGAGAAACTTGATCGCCAATCCCTACTAAATAAAAACAACGTATCCACTGACACGATCACTGAGAAAACAACTACAGATATCAGCCCTACTGCAGGAGTTGATGCTTTTAGGATTATAATTGGTTATAGTTCCCACCATAAAGAGGTGAGAAAAACTATCAATAAAAGCTGGCCCATGGTGTTACAAGACCCTATAATAGGTCACAATCTTCCGAAACGGGCCAACATCACCTTCAGCAGGGCTCCCAACATGCGAGATAGACTAGTGGATACTGGACCTGAGGTCATTGCCAAAACAGTATGGTTTCAAGATAAGGGAGGATTCCACAAGTGTAAATCTTGCAAAGCCTGCACTCATGGAATCAATCGTACCAGCTATCGTGATGGTTTCTGTAACAAGGAACACAAGATCACGAAAACCCTTACGTGCAAAACTGATTTTCCCGTATATGTTTTGGAGTGTGCATGCCCACTTCAGTATGTGGGCAGTACTAAGTTACCAGTACACAGACGCATACTCCAACATTTACGTGCAATATCAACTCAGGATAATACTTATCCTGTTGCACGGCATTTCAAGACACACCACAATAGTGACAACAAAGATCTCAAATACTTTGTGGTAGATTCTGTTTTGGCTAGTAGGAGAGGGGGGAACAGGGAGGCAAAATTGAGAAAACTCGAGACAAGTTATATACTACAACTCAATAGTAAACATCCAGGAGGTTTGAATGTGACCGAAGATCTGTACACCTGTTTACATTGAACTAAACTATCTCTGTAACAAGTTGTTATTTATAAAAGCCTCAATTTTGAGTTCATATGATACTTCTGATTAGTTGTTGGTATGTTTAGCAGATCAAATGTAAACTTGTGTTGTTGTTTTTAACAGCTCTCTCTGTGGACCTCCTAAAATGTTATCATCTTTGGGGAACAACCTCTAGTATGATTTAAAGAACTTACTCCCATTATACGAACTATCAATTGGCTATAATTAGCCATGAAGTATGGGTTAAACATGGAACGGAATCGTTTTTACGTCAGCAGAGCATGATTGGAGTTTGTAGAATTATCTACACAGAACCAATGTAACAATGTATGAATATTTTCAAGGTCTTTTGATATTATGTGTATCTGACGTAGTCTGCATTGATCTGATGTTCTCTTTAGGAGTGAAGTATAGATAAAATAATTTTAATTAACTGGGCCCAGTTAAATAGGTATAGGTAACGAAATGTCTGCAATCGCATCAGCAACACTGAATAGAAACAGGGTGAAATAGTAAAGAAACAAATCTCTGAGAAAAAGACTATATAAAAAACAAGAACAATTTGAATTGTGCACTAGTCACTTTGGTATTAGATGTGGACAGAATAAATTGTATTAAGTCAAATTTATTTTATTGATTTGGTAAAGCTATTAGGGAAAATGAGGTAATATCACTTTTGGATATTAACATTAAATAATATGGAAATATTAGCAGGGTTGGACGCAGGATATACATAATAAACTAAAAGAGATGATACTGTAGTAACAAAGTCATAGGAACTATTCAATCCGGTCCATGTATCAATACATTAAACAGTTGGAAATGAGGTATTTTATTACATGTATTTTAACTTGATATGGTACTATTTGATGGATGTAACAACTTCCTGACACAACAGTATAAAAAGAGTATATATATACTTTTCATTTTTTCATCTTTACATGTATGTATATTGTATATATTTTATAGGTATTATGTATATAGATTATGTCAATACGTATATATATTAGAATTATGAGCTGTTTTGCTATGCCACTGTATTTTACAGTCAATGTCCCCCTTAGAAAATGTTTTCTATTTCCATTTTTACTTTTTTGAATTATCCAATCACAATGGAGCACGTGCACTTTAAATAAGTCACTCTTACTCACTTTCGTTGTCATGTGAGCAAGGCACAGGGGTGCCGAAACGTCATGTTAACGACAGGCGAATAAATAATTGAAAAGCCGTAACTCTGGTCCGTGCTTTGTATATCTGCGCTAGCTGGGATTGCTACGCGCGGAAAATACTTTGGTTTTTTGGATATATATATATATATATATATATATATATATATATATATATATATATATATATATATATATATATATATTACCTACTGGCGGTCGCCAGTAGGTAGTTATAGTTAGGATCGTTTTCCATAGGAAATCCGCAACATTCTATTGGGAATAACTTTGGCGCCGAATGAGGGATCTGCCTGTAATTTTCCTTAACTTTGCCTCAATGCGCTCCGCTCCTTCCCTGAAAGTTTCGGGGGGATCCGTCAAGCGGGGGCCGAGATAAAAGGGGGGTCCCAAAACGTGTTTTCCCTATGTTAATTTCCATAGGGCGGTTGGACTCACTTTTAGCCCGAACGGCTGAATGGATTTCCACCAAACTTGGCAAAATTGTAGGGACTGGTACCCCGATGTGCCTTTGCTATGTCTCAAGATATATGCTCCAGTGGTTTTTACGAAAATTAACTTTGAAAAAATATATATTGGGCTACATTGGGCTATATATATGTTAGAGCCCAAATGTAGCCCAATGTAGCCCAATGTAGCCCAATGTAGCCCAAAGATGGCCACCAGAGACAAAAAAAACAAATGTAGCCCAAATATCAGCCAGATGTAGCCCAACTATAGCCCAATGACAGAATGTCCCAGAGTGTTCTAAAGAACAACTAGAGCGCTAACAGTCTTACTTATGACAAAAGTATGGCACACCTGAAGTCATCTTGATTGGAATAAAGTGTTAACACTTAAAACATTTAATTTGCAAAGGAACAAAATGAGGGGGTTCATTTTGCCATAGAAATTATGATTAGTGCTGAAGAAAGAAAAATTAGGGCACATTTTGAGTGACTTCTCAAATCCTCTTATATTTCATTAAAAAAATTCTGATATGCAGTCTCCCAAGATGGCCACCAGAGACAAAAGAGCCCAAATGTAGCCCAAATATCAGCCAGATGTAGCCCAACTATAGCCCAATGCCAGAATGTCCCAGAGTGCTCTAAAGAACAACTAGAACGCTAACAGTCTTACTTATGACAAAAGTATGGCACACCTGAAGTCATCTTGATTGGAATAAAGTGGTAACACTTAATACATTTAATTTGAAAAGGAACAAAATGAGGGGTTTCATTTTGCCATAGATGTTATATATATATATATATATATATTCACTGAAAAAACCATAGGTTATAGACCATATATAGTTAGGAATTAGCATTTACAAAACCTTGAAAATTCACTGAAAAAACCATAGGTTATAGACCATATATAGTTAGGAATTAGCATTTAAAAAACCTTATTTTACTCACACAAAACCATTGAAATTCCATATATAGTTAGTTGCACTAACTATATATCGCGCACCCGCAATCCACTGCTGATGATGTCACATATTACATCATTCATGACATGGTCAGTGACATCACTGATGACATCACTGATGACATCTCAAATGACATCACTGATGACATCACTGATGACATCATCCAGTGACTGTGTGTTTCTATAAAGTTTAAATATGTTTTACATATTGAAGAATGAGTAGATGTATAACTGTCTGGACGAAGGATTTAGTAGGTGCATGACTGAATGTATGAGTGAGTGATTAAATGTGTCTCACTGAGTGCATGGGTTAGTGACTAAACTGTCTTAATTTGTGCATCATTATGTCTGTTGTTCTGTAAACTGCTGCATGTGTTCATCAGTAGCTATATGATTAACTATATGGGTTATTGATTGATTGTCCAAGTATTTGTATGGGAGACTGAGTGTGTGTGTGGCTGGCTGGGAGGTGTGTGACTCTGTGCAGATCAATGTGTACTTGTATCAATGATTCTATAAGAAAGTAAGTATGTGTTAGTATATGTTTGAAAATGTAAGGTGCTCTATGTTTAACTGTATAGACAAGAAAATGGAAGTGTGATTGATTCTTTACAGGACTGACTAGGTGTGTGAGTAACTCCATGGATGAGTGGCAGAGTGTGAGTGTCTGTATAGATGTATGAGTCCATATGATAGTGTTGTAAAGATGAGTGATTGTATGTATGAATGATTGTATGGGTGAATGAGTGAATGTGTGTGTAGACGTAGGAATCAGTGAGTACGTATGTAGTAACTAGTATTGGTGTGTCAATGGTTTCAAAAATTATACTCTGTTTTTAACACTTGGTGAAACAGAGGTTATATTAAAATGTGAGGAGATGCATTGTATTGTCACATGAATGATATCATCAGTGATGTGGTCATTGATGTCAAATGAGATGTCATCAGTGATGTCATCAGTGATGTCATTTGAGATGTCATCAGTGATGTCATCAGTGATGTCACTGACCATGTCATGAATGATGTAATATGTGACATCATCAGCAGTGGATTGCGGGTGCGCGATATATAGTTAGTGCAACTAACTATATATGGAATTTCAATGGTTTTGTGTGAGTAAAATAAGGTTTTTTAAATGCTAATTCCTAACTATATATGGTCTATAACCTATGGTTTTTTCAGTGAATTTTCAAGGTTTTGTAAATGCTAATTCCTAACTATATATGGTCTATAACCTATGGTTTTTTCAGTGAATTTCAATGGTTTTTTAATAGCAAATATCATAAGCTGTCGAATGTCAAGTACGTGGTAAGTGAAAACATTTTCGTGTTTATGCACACTGATCTGCTTTGAATGGTGCCCCCCCCTCATTTCTATTAGGAGTACTCTCTCTTTGCACATAGTGAAGGGTAGTTAACGCAGGCCTTTGCCCCCGTTGTAATATGTCGTGCCTGCTTCTCTCTCCATTTGATTGATTGTTATCCAAGTATTTACTGTTTTAGAATTGGTTCTCTTTGGTTCATTCTCTATTTACAAACAAACACAGAGTCGCAATACTCTGTTTAGTCTTTGCAGATAACGAAAAATCGTGTAAAAAAAAAAAGAAAAGGAATCGAGCAAAATCAGTAGGCCACTAATGGGATCTCTTTTTGACCTCGCTAAAATAGAAACATTAGGAACAACCCCTCATGACAAATACAAAACTAGTGAAATGAACTGAACTCCACACAATGATGGCTGCAAAACAGCTCGGCTCCGCCACCCACCCCGCCCAAAATAACGATAAAAAGCGGCTGCCATGATTGGTTGCGGAATGGCCACGACGGAGCTACGAAATGGTGCTGCTCTCATGCTAACCCCAGCTTCAGTCTGAAACATCCAGAAACACTGTAGACTACCAATTCGATCAGTTCTGGTAGCGCCCCAATGTAACCCGGTAGAGAAGAACTAGCCCTCCCCTCTTTGACTAATGGTTCTTGTTGCCTGTCCCTTCTGTTGTCATTTAACAGAACTATTCAGCCTGCTGAAAGGGGTTGTGTTCCGACCGCTGGTTGGTGGACACATTTTGACTATATTCTGGACCTGCGTTGTCGCGTAATGCGTCATATGACGCGCCGCGTTAGCGCATCCGGAAGTCATCCGGGGCGCGCAACGTAAGCATAACAAGTCATGTGACTTGTTAATAAAACTTTTCATTGGTTCATTTTACTTTTCTTATTCTAATGATGAAAGGCTTGGTCATATGACCTAAAAATTACGCTTTTTATTACTTCCGAACATTATTTTTTCTTAAATATATGTTATAATGTTCCAGGCTAATGTACTTTCCCGGAAAATTTACAACTGTCCTGCAAGTAAAATATATTCTTTTTTCGAGAAAAAGAGCGTTTCTTCGTCCCATGACGGAGCCGTTGAGCAAAAGAGGGTCGACCTGCTGTCTTAGTCGCCGATACACCTGAATATGAGATTCTTATCGATCACTTTATGTTGCAGGAATAGAAAACACAACAGCCCTTGACCATTTATCTTTACTGCGTTCCTTCGTATTATACCTTTTACCCTTCATGTAATTGGTCTGCTTTATTTCACTTGCCTTTTAATGATTCTAAAACAGTGACTATTATTAAAAACTTTACCAATGTATATACTACTACCATGTTTTCTTTTAAAAACCTTTATTGTGAAAATTTCATTATACAAATACGAGCCTATAACCACGTGGGCCTGCCACAGAGCAAACTGTAATCGTATATGATGAATAGACATTTACACTGTAGAGGAACGTAACGGGTGGGCCATTAGGTTGCAAGAACTAAGGTGTCTAACAGTTACGGAATCGGTGGACGTACATTTTATAATTAAAATACGACAGGGCCAGTTACAATAAAATTATCTAGATATACATTTGCGGGCAAGTACCATGGGTGACGTTAATTCGAACTTTAAACAGTACAGTAATCAATAACACATCAGAACTTAATATCAATAGGGATGTCGAAATATTCAATCAATTCTCGTCCCCGCCCGCCATGTGCTTCAAAACTGCATACGTATCTCGTGATTTCAAGGTTCTGCAACCAGTACACAACAAGGAGTTACGAGTCCCATTTATTCCGGCGCCATTTTGGGCGAGGACGGGCAGGTCCAGGATATAGTCAAAATGTCTCTACCAACCATCGACTATGATGACGTTCATATGCTGTATTTATTAGAGTAACACTCATCTGTCCACATGAAATTAATTTGCCACAATCTAAACATGTCATTTTAATCTTTCCAAAGTTCTTCTAAATATTTGGGACCGTTTCCCTTGCCTCTGAAGCTCTCAGTGCCACTTCTTTGATGAATGTACTAGCAGGTCAGGGGTTCTCCTCCAAATCTCTCTTTTATGCAGCACTATAATTAATTGGTGCCACCTCTCCATATGACGATGCATGGTATAGTTACCACAACTATATTTTTTTTCGGTTCCTCTGGAGAGTTCATCGTGGCAGATGAAGCGTGTAACGTACCGGGCATTTACCTTTTTTTGCATGTACAGGAAAGGAAAAAAAAAATCGAGCGTCCGAGTTCTAAGGTGTCCCAGGGCCATTTTAGTGGACCAGGCCCAAATCCAAAGAACAGGCCGCCATTTTGAGAGTCCTCTTGCAGCCGCCTGTCGCTGTAGCATCAAGAGCAGCCGAAACTCAGCTGAATGGCAACTGAAACGGTAAAGGGGCGCCCCACTACATTTCAGCATTGTAGGATGACCACACCAGTACAGCAACTTGCTAGACATCACCTCGGTGCCATCCGGATCTCGGCGCCCCACTGCAGATGAAGTGCCTCTCAACTATGAAACCACCACGGTGACATCCGGATCTTGGCGCGTTGTGCTGCCTTCGGCCTATTCGCACATCGGTCCGCTACTGACGCCATCTCACAGGCTAATGGGGCGACCCACGCCGAGTTTCAGCATTGTAGGATGACCACACCAGTACAGCAACTTGCTGGACATCACCTCGGTGCCATCCGAATCTTGGCATCTCAACGCCTAGTGGTATCTTCCATACAGAAAATCTTGTTACGCTGCCTTTGGCCCCATTCGCACATCAGTCCGCAACTTAGACATCACCTCGGTGCCATCCGGATCTTGGCATCTCAGCGCCTTGTGGTGTCAGTCAGAAAATATTGTTGCGCTGCCTTTGGCCCCATTCGCACATCAGTCCGCTACTGACACCATCTCACAGGCCAACAGGGCGCCCCACGCTGACTTTTACCATTGTACGATAGCCACACCAGTGGCACAACTTGCTAGACATCACCTCGGTGCCATCCGAATCTTGGCATCTCAACGCCTAGTGGTATCTTCCATACAGAAAATATTGTTACGCTGCCTTTGGCCCCATTCGCACATCGGTCCGCAACTTAGACATCACCTCGGTGCCATCCGGATCTTGGCATCTCAGCGCCTTGTGGTGTATTCTCTTCAGAAAATATTGTTGCGCTGCCTTTGGCCCCATTCGCACATCGGTCCGCAACTTAGACATCACCTCGGTGCCATCCGGATCTTGGCATCTCAGCGCCTTGTGGTGTCTTCTACTCCGAAAATATTGTAGAAAATATTGTTGCGCTGCCTTTGGCCCCATTCGCACATCAGTCCGCTACTGACACCATCTCACAGGCCAACAGGGCGCCCCACGCCGACTTTTACCATTGTACGATGGCCACACCAGTGCCACAACTTGCTAGACACCACCTCGGTGCCATCCGGATCTTGGCATCTCAGCGCCTTGTGGTGTCTTCAAATCAGAAAATATTTTTGCGCTGCCTTTGGCCCCATTCGCACATCGGTCCGCTACTGACGCCATCTCACAGGCCAACGGGGCGCCCCACGCCGACTTTCAGCATTGTAGGATGGCCACACCAGTGCCACAACTTGCTAGACACCACCTCGGTGCCATCTGGAACTTGGCATCTCAGCGCCTTGTGGTGTCTTCAATTCAGAATATATTGTTGCGCTGCCTTTGGCCCCATTCGCACATCGGTCCGCTACTGACGCCATCTCACAGGCCAACGGGGCGCCCCGCGCCGACTTTCAGCATTGTAGGATGGCCACACCAGTGCGGCAACTTACTAGACACCACCTCGGTGCCATCCGGATCTTGGCGCGTTGTGCTGCCTTCGGCCTATTCGCACATCGGTCCGCTACTGACGCAAACTCACAGGCCAACGGGGCACCCCACGCCGACTTTCAGCATTGTAGGATGGCCACACCAGTGCTGCAACTTGCTGGACACCACCTCGGTGCCATCCGGATCTTGGCGCGTTGTGTTGCCTTCGGCCTATTCGCACATCGGTCCGCTACTGACGCCGCCTCACGTGCCAACGTATTTTCTCCGCATTTTATACCCTATGCCGCATAACAGGTCAACTTTTCATTGGTTCATTTTACTTTTGGTTTCCTAATGATGGAAGGCTTGATCATATGACCTAAAAACAACACTTTTCATTGGATGAAAACTTTTTTTTTTTCCCAAACGATGAAAGCCCCACCTTGTTTCTGGATGTTTCAGACTGAAGCTGGCGTCAGCATGAGAGCACCACCATCTCGTAGCTCCGTCGTGGTCATTCCGCGAGCAATCATGGCAGCCGCTCCCCACCAGAAGCCTGCAGGAGTCGGGCCCCCAAAACTTTTGATAAATTCTCAATGCGGAGGGGACGCTTTCGAGAATGGGGTCCAAGACCTAGCAGACAAGCGTCCGATTTCCAAGGTGTCCCAGGGCCATTTCAGTGGACCAGGCCCAAAAAGGAAAGAGCCTGCCGCCATTTTGAGAGTCCTGTGACAGCCGCCTATCGCTGCACCGCAAGAGTGGGCGCAACTCAGCTGAATTGCGGCTTTTGACACAGTGGACCAAAAACGGACGGAATGGCAACTGAAACGGTAAAGGGGCGCCCCACTACAACAGATGACACTCCACCTGGAGAGGCCCGTTCACACCGCCTCCCCCGGGGCGCCCCACGCCGTTATTCGGAGCAGCATTGTAGGATACCAAAACCAGTGCGGCAACTTACTGGACATCACCTTGGTGCCATCGTTCTGCTGCCTTGGAACTATTCGCACAACAGTTTGCTACTGATGACCCACCCCCCGCGACGCCCCAAGCCGTTATTTGCTGGGTGGCAACTTACTAGACATCACTTTCGTGTCCTCTAGATTTCGGCGCGTTCTGCTGCCTTGGAACTATTCGCACAACAGTTTGCTACTGATGACCCACCCCCCGCGACGCCCCACGCCGGAAATCTGGACGTTGTGCTGCGTTGGGACTATTCGCACAGCCGACCGCTACTTCGTTGTTTTTCCCTAAAAATGTTTATATGTTATTACTATTTTTGTTTTCTTGTATATATTTATAAATTATTAAAGTTTTATAATCTTACTACTTTGTCGGAGTGCTATATATTTTTAATGTGACACATAATTGTAAAAACTTTGATGTACAAAGAGTCATCCCTGGAATCTTCCGCTTCACGCTCGGTCCCCTCCCCAATCACAATACAGGATGGTTTTCAGATAATAGCAACGCTTCTGCTGTGACGGATCTCATCGAGTGTGGGCCTTGATCTACTATAACTCCTTTGAAGAGGGGTGATTCTTTACAGCTGTGGCCATAAACTACATCTGCAGGGCTAGCTGATAGCCTAGGACCGGCCTGGACAATCGGACACAGAGGAAAAGGAGTGTCAGAGGGTGCGGTAGTGAATAGGGCAAAAGGGAGGTGTCGGGCGGGCACAGGGTGTGATTCTCAGGGAAGAGCAGCGCAGATGGGGGGAGGTTTATTACCCATGCATAAGACAGAGAGCGGGGGTGACCACTGCCTGGGTGAGATGCTTGCGAGGGTGGGGAGCCATGCTAAGGATCGACAGCGTGCACAGAGTGGGTCTGGTCAAGGCATCTAAAAAGGCTGCCGTGCACGACAAAAGTGTGGCATTTGAAAAAAGACAAGATGGCGCAGACAATGTTTTTCAACACTTCCTGATTTCCTTCGAATAGAACGTTAACAGACGTTGGGGCATATTACCAAAGTTAAGCGATATTTATCCCTAACGATGCATTGCAAAGATTTTTTTACCGTCAGAAATTATCGCACATAAACCTTGCTATTATCAAGGTTTATCGCAAATACGATAAAAAACGACCGCAATGCATTAATATCGCTGAAAACTCAGCGATATTCATGCATTACCGAGCTAATGCTCTTAGCCATGTTATCCACCTCCCATTGGATAACATGGCTAAGAACTGCTCAGGGCAGCTGTTACTTTTTGGAGATATTCGCGCTTATCTCGAATATTTCCAAAAGTTGATAATAGGAGATAGCGATGTTAGCGACTGTTTCCAGTCGCTAACATCTTGGCATGCCCACTTTGCATGTCATTAGTGATAAATATCACTCACATGCAAAGTGGAGCCCAAGATGGTCGCTATCTCCTACTAGCCGTCGCTAACTGGTGTTAGCAACAGCTAGGTAATACAGATATAATTTTATCTCCGCGAAGCGGAGCGCTGTTACAGATATATATCTTGTTTTTGAACGTTAATTTCTCAAAATGCACTGAAGCACATATATTGAGACCTAGCAAAGGCACATCGGGCTACCAGTCCCTAATATTTTACCAAGTTTCGTGCAAATCCATTCAGCCGTTCGATTATTATTATTATTTTTTTTTTTTGCCCCGCGGGGCCCTTTTAAAACCTCCACATCAAACCTAGGGGGTCAGCGAGGATCTACTATGCCCCCTTATGGTCATTTGCCCCTTCGCTTTGGCCTCCTCTTGTCTCTCGATCCTACCGAGAGACAAGATGGCGGCCGCTACGTACTGTTTGGAATGTTTACAGACACCGGAGAGCCAATCAGCTTCGCTTCGCAAAGCTCCCTAACGCGAAAAGTACGCGAAGCGGTGCGCTGTTACAGATATATATCTTTTTTTGAACGTTAATTTCTCAAAATCCACTGAAGCACATATATTGAGACCTAGCAAAGGCACATCGGGCTACCAGTCCCTACAATTTTGCCAAGTTTCGTGCAAATCCATTCAGCCGTTCGATTATTATTATTATTATTTTTTTTTTGCCCCGCGGGGCCCTTTTAAAACCTCCACATCAAACCTAGGGGGTCAGCGAGGATCTACTATTCCCCCTTATGGTCATTTGCCCCTTCGCTTTGGCCTCCTCTTGTCTCTCGATCCTACCGAGAGACAAGATGGCGGCCGCTACGGACTGTTTGGAATGTTGACAGACGCCGGAGAACCAATCAGCTTCGCTTCACAAAGCTCCGTTGGGCGAAAAGTACGCGTCCTGGGACGCTGCCCGGTCCGCTGTTACAGATATATATCTTTTTTTAAACGTTAATTTCTCAAAATCCACTGGAGCACATATATTGAGACCTACAAAAGGCACATCGGGCTACCAGTCCCTACAATTTTGCCAAGTTTCGTGCAAATCCATTCAGCCGTTCGGGCTAAAAGTGAGGCCAACCGCCCTATGGAAAACTCAATGTTAAAAACACGTTTTGGGACCCCCCTTTTTTCTCGACCCCCCCTGGACGAAACCCCCCCCCAATTTTCAGGGGCTGCTCAGAAACAAAATGTGCCATTTTCCTGAAAATTTCAGCCAATTCCGTCCACAAACGCCAAAGTTATTAGACATAGAATTTTCAAAAAACCCATAGAGAAAAAATCCTAACTATATATACCTACTGGCGACCGCCAGTAGGTAATATATATATATATATATATATATCCACACAAGCTCCTTCGCAAGAAAAGAGTGGAGGCCACACCTGGGGACAGAATGGAAGCATTTATTTTTACAGGTTCGGCGAATGCATTTCGGCTTTGATTTGCCTTCATCAGCGCCACAAGTATCCTGGAGGCTTCCATCCACAGAAAAGTATTGTTCTGCTGCCTTATGTAGCCATGTGACTAAGGCACCACCCTCGATGTTAGAGCCCCACCTGTTGCAGATCATAGGCGTAGTCCTGAACTGCAACTCCCAGAGTGCAGCGCTTTGCCCCCAGGTAGGTAATGGAATGGAGTGTAAACCCAGTGGTCGGGTGGGAACGCAGGTTAGTAAGGATGGAATGCGACCCAGCTTGTAATAAAAACAATGTGCCTCCTTGTGCCCCCATACCGCTTCAGCCACAAAGTTCAAGTCCAATAATTCACGGGGGCCGCAGTGTCCGTGCACGCAGCCCAAGGCAAGGATAATATCCCTGCAACCGCTTTCATCATCTCCGAACATCGTGGCGGGCCCAGGCCATACCAATCCCTTGGTGTCGTAGAAGAGCCGAAGCAGAGCCAGAAAGAGTCCGGGCCCATTTGACGAAGCGGGGGCCTCCTTACTGCGTCTCTGGCACACACGCAGAAAATATCCACACAAGCTCCTTCGCAAGAGAAGAGTGGAGGCCACACCTGGGGACAGAATGGAAGCATTTATTTTTACAGGTTCGGCGAATGCATTTCGGCTTTGATTTGCCTTCATCAGCGCCACAAGTATCCTGGAGGCTTCCATCCACAGAAAAGTATTGTTCTGCTGCCTTATGTAGCCATGTGACTAAGGCACCACCCTCGATGTTAGAGCCCCACCTGTTGCAGATCATAGGCGTAGTCCTGAACTGCAACTCCCAGAGTGCAGCGCTTTGCCCCCAGGTAGGTAATGGAATGGAGTGTAAACCCAGTGGTCGGGTGGGAACGCAGGTTAGTAAGGATGGAATGCGACCCAGCCTGTAATAAAAACAATGTGCCTCCTTGTGCCCCCATACCGCTTCAGCCACAAAGTTCAAGTCCAATAATTCACGGGGGCCGCAGTGTCCGTGCACGCAGCCCAAGGCAAGGATAATATCCCTGCAACCGCTTTCATCATCTCCGAACATCGTGGCGGGCCCAGGCCATACCAATCCCTTGGTGTCGTAGAAGAGCCGAAGCAGAGCCAGAAAGAGTCCGGGCCCAAGTTTCGTGCAAATCCATTCAGCCGTTCGGGCTAAAAGTGAGGCCAACCGCCCTATGGAAAACTCAATGTTAAAAACACGTTTTGGGACCCCCCTTTTTTCTCGACCCCCCCTGGACGAAACCCCCCCCAATTTTCAGGGGCTGCTCAGAAACAAAATGTGCCATTTTCCTTAAAATTTCAGCCAATTCCGTCCACAAACGCCAAAGTTATTAGACATAGAATTTTCAAAAAACCCATAGAGAAAAAATCCTAACTATATATACCTACTGGCGACCGCCAGTAGGTAATATATATATATATATATATATATATATATATATATATATATATATATATATTCACTGAAAAAACCATAGGTTTCACACCAGTTATAGTTAGGAATTAGCATTTAGAAAACCTATTAAATTCATTGAAAAAACCATAGGTTTCACACCAGTTATAGTTAGGTGGAAATTTTACTCGCATAAAACCATTGAAATTCCCACGTTATAGTTACTTGGACTCACTATAACTTGCGCGTGCAATGCACTGCTGATGACATCACATATTACATCACTCATGACATGGTCAGTGACATCACTCATGACATCACTCATGACATCTCAAATGACATCACTGATGACATCATCCAGTGAATGTGTATCTTTCTGAAAAATACATATTTTTTATATATGTATATCTAAAGGTTGATGGAAGAATAAATGGGTAAATAAATGTCTAAATGAATGTTTTTTTTGTGTAAAATTGATTGGTTAAATGACTTATTAGATGTATCTTAGTGAATACATATATTAGCGAGTAATGTTTAAATATTTAAATATCTGTATCTGTGTCTCACTTTGTGTATAAGTGGCTGCATGAGTGTGTATATGGGTTATTAGTTGTTTTTTTGAGTATCAGTATCAGTGTCTGTATGGTTCGGTGGGGGATATTACTTAGAGCACAGATGCATGAATGAGTGACTCACTATTTGTACGTATTTTGAAGACAGCATGTGTGCAAGACTGTATGGGTGGATGATTGTGTGTATGGGTGGGTTAGTGAGTATTTGTTTTTATAATTGATTGTTTAAGAGAGTAAATATGTTTCCGTTTCTGTAGAAGTATGTGTAGTGGTGTGTATATAGCAGTATAATCAAGTAAATGTTTTTTGGATAGTTTATTTGCATGTGTAATTTTGTGTGTGAGTAACTATATGGATGAGTATTAGTGTGTAACAGGATGTATAGGTGTATGAGTACATATGATGAGTAAGTACATGCATGAGTGACTATATAGAACTGTTGGTGAATGAGTGGTTGTGTATGTAGATGTTGGAATTACCTAATAAGTTGTTGTAATTGGTATTGGTTTCTCCTTTTTTAAGAAAATGTTAGTTTCTATTTTTGAATGTGTGTGTCAAAGGTTATTTTATGCTGATAGGAGGTCTGCCACTTTGTCACAAGGATGTTGTCATCAGTGATGTCATTTGAGATGTCATCAGTGATGTCATGAGTGATGTCACTGACCATGTCATGAGTGATGTAATATGTGACGTCATCAGCAGTGTATTGCACGCGCAAGTTATAGTGAGTCCAACTAACTATAACGTGGGAATTTCAATGGTTTTATGCGAGTAAAATTTCCACCTAACTATAACTGGTGTGAAACCTATGGTTTTTTCAGTGAATATATATATATATATATATATATATATATATATATATATATATATATATATATATATATATATATGAAGACAACAGTCCTGAACCACAGCGCTTATCCAGCAGTTAAATCAAGTTCAGACCACAGAAGCGCGATAATTTAGATTCTCAGTGCTTTATTTCTCCGAAAAATCAGCATGACGCGTTTCGGCTGCGTCACTGCAGCCTTGTTAACATCATATATATATATATATATATATATATGAAATACATTTTAGATATCCAAATCATCTCACAATCCTGTGATGCAGAGGGATGGTGGGTTTTAGCATCGTTAACCATTCATAAAACATATTGTACTATTTTCAATATCTATGCCCCACCCATTTAGACAGGTCTTTCTGGCCCGATATTTTCACTAAATTATTGACCATCACTGATGATAATTTAATTTTTGGTGGTGATTCTATTATGCTAGACCCCTTTATTGATCACAAATCCGAAACAACATTTACTCCATCACCTTTGCACTCAAAATTCACTTCCAGTATAGCACAAAGATATCTAATTGATACGTGGAGACTTTGCAACCTTATATTACAACAATATACTTTTTTCTCCCAATAACATTTTTCCCCTATCCAGGATTGATTATTTTTTTCTCTAAACATCTCTCTCAACATATCATGTGTTAAATGCTGAAGCTAGATCCATATTAATATCTGACCATGCTTCTGTATCATTAGGTTTAGACCTTCTCTCTGTTAGTCTTCATAATAAGCACTGGAGATTTAATAGCTCCATTCGGCTCTATCCCACATTCACCCACAGTTTTGAAACTTTTATCACTAACTTTTTTCAAATAAATGACACACCAGAAATTCCCCCCTAGATTATCTGGGATGCTTTCAAGGCTGCCGCTAGGGATTTTAGAATCATATTGAAAAAATTAGAGCTATATACTTCACTTCTAAGTCTCAAACATGTTTCGGTGAGTTGATTAAAGTTACTTTTGAGTTTAATAAACATTCAATGAGTGATGGTGCCTCATTTCTTCTTCAATCTAGTGCTAAGTACAAAGGAGGACAAAACAAAGATGGGAATATTTCGCAAATTATCTTGAAGTAAAGAAAGATCGTATTAGGGTAGACTCTATTTTGTGCTATAATAATTACACAGTTCACAAAGAAGAATATATTTTAGATACATTTATCAATTATTATCTGTCCCTTTCTACTTCTGACTCAAATGCTTCTCAAGATTACATTCTCTGGTATTTGTCCTTCTTACAGATAGACCCACATAAAGAAATGCAATTTCCTCTTTAGATGTTGATATTACCTTTCAAGGAATTCTTACTGCCATGCAAGCCATTAAGAAAGTAAAAGCCTCAAGTTCTGATGGATTCCCTATAGAATTTTATATCCACTTCTACAAAATGTTACTTCCCAAGCTTAACAAACTTTTCACACAATTTACAACCATTAATACTTCGGTTGGCTCCTTTCAAGATACGTTTATTTGTCTCATCCCCAAAGAATATAAAGATCCAAAGCTAAGCAAAAATTACAGACCAATCTCTTTTGTTAACTTAAATTATAACATTTTTGCCAAAATTATTGCCCAACATATTGATCCTTTATTCCCTAAGTTAATTTGTAGAGAACAATCAGGTTTCATTAAAGGGAGGCACATCTCAGACAATACTATACTAATGACATTTTGAGGAAATCTAAATCCTACAAACACTCCTTAGAAGCCATCTCTTTGAATGCTGAAAATGTGTTTGACTGTGTAAATTGGCCTTTTATTTTCTCTACTATGTCATGGTATGGACGTGGCCCAAAGTTTATAAACGTAGTACGCTTATTATATTCCTCTCCCAAAGTCCTCATTTTTGTTAATGGGTAATACCATTTTCATTGCATAGAGGAGTCAGACAGGGTTGCCCCCTTTCACCCCTGTCGTTTGTTGTAGCCTTAGAACCCTTTCTATCTAAAATTCAACAAAATCCAGATATCCAATGCTTTCAACATGGGGGAAAACAAATTAGATTCTCTGTATATGCTCATGATATTCTTCTATTTATATCTAATTCACAATCTTCTTTACCAACTTTTCTGACTGAAGTTCCTAATTTCAGCTCTCTTTCGGGATATAAACTAAATTCTGACAAATGTGAAATATTTCTGCTTAAAATATTATGTTTCCATTCAGATTTCACCTCTAATAATTTTTACTGGAATCCTTATAAAATCAAACATCTGCATCTTTGGTTCACTGACTCAATAAAAGAGACCGTCTCTATTCATAAGAAGGCAGTTCTACTGATTTATTCATCCCTCACTTCCAAATGGAATCCTTGACTTTTATTGTGGTGGAGACATCTAGATACATTCAAGGTTATGTTAGTTTATGTGATTCTTTTTTGTCTCTCAAATATTCCTAATAATATACTGTCAGGATATTTTAGAAAAATATATTCAATCCTCTCAACTTTTTTGTAGAAGAACAAGAAACCTTGCCTGTCTCTTCAAATGCTTAAAAGACCTAAATAAGGGGCCTATTAGGATGGCGGACGGACCTGCGCCCGTCCGCCACCCCCGAGGTGGAGGGACCGTCCGCAGGGGCAGCGGAGGTCCCTCCGGTGCAATTAGGATGTGACCGCCACCCTGGCGGTCACATCCCGTATCTTTAACCTTGCGGCGGGTGCTGTTTGAAGCAACACCCGCCGCAAGGTTAAAAATGCATGTTTTACATTTACATGCACAAAGCGGCAGACACCACGCGGTGCCTGCCGCTTTGTGCATGTAAGTGCTGGGGGGTACCATAGGTACCCCCCATGTGCACCCCCCACCCCCCGACACCCTGGGGGCCCGCAACGGGCCCCCAAACACCAAAGACCACATGCTTTTCCACGGCGGAAAAGCCGCCGTGGAAAAGCATGTGTCAATGCACATCCTAATTTGGCTGACGGTGTCTTGCAGACACCGCCACCAAATAGCCCTCCACACCCCGCGGATCAGCGGCGGACGGACCTGCCGTCCAGCGCTGGTCCCACCGCTATCCCACCGCCATCCTAATCTGGCGGTGGGTGATGTGTGTGGCCGCGGCGGTGAATCCGCATCCTCCAGGCCGGCGGTGGCTTCCGCCGGCCCGGAGGATGCGGATTCACCACCACCCTAATCGGCCCCCTAAATTGGCTAGGGGTGTGCTAATTTACTTTTGTTCCTATCATGCTGCATTTTGTATGAAACAAGCCTCTTTTTCTATATCTGATGACAAATCTGTTCCATTTCCCTTATGGGTAGACCGTAAAGCTTTCTTCTTTCATCCTTTTTCCTTTCAGGAGTTTCTCTCCTTTACACAGAGATATTTATCTACGTCTCTTCCCATTCTTAAAAACGCAGGTAAAATTCTCAAGCCTATGTTTATCTTCTAGCTCTCAGATACAGAACAACTTCTTCACCCCCTCAATATGGTATAATAAACACATTAAAATAAATAACAAGATTATATTTCGGAAATCCTGGTATAAGAAAGGTTTACTTGTGGTACATCAACTTATTGACAATGATTCATGCCTCTCTTTTATTCAAGATAAATTACACTTTCCTCTTCCTCTCTCTTATAAAACTAAGCATTTTTCATTAATTTCTGCAATATATACAACATACCACCAAATTCAGTTCAATCATACACCTATTGCTATTTCTTCCCAATTGACAATACTGTTGGTATTCTCTCCCTCAGCCTCCCAAATTTATAAGGCAATCACCTCCTCTCCAGATAACCGAGATAATATAGATATTGAAACACCATGGGAAAATTAGTAAAATATCTTTCTTTCAGTCCCTTTATTGGATACAATTTGGCTTAAAATATGGAAATGCTCTAGGGCAGCTAATACCACAAAACTTTATTTTTCATTTATACCAGGCGTTTGATGAGTCCTAATACTTTGTATAACATGAGCTCAAACTTTTCTCCCTATTGTTAGTTAGGGAATATCTGTTCAGCTGGCTTAAAACATATGTTGTTTGATTGCCCTGCCAAACTATCAATTTTGGAACAAGTTTTCAACATAGATACCTAGCACCATTCACTTTTAAGAAACATATTTCTAGGTAGCTTATCAAATGATTTGTGTTTTTACCCAGCAAAGATCAATATGTGGGATTTATTACTTGCAGTTGCTTTCCAGCATATAACTAAATCATGGAAAACAGTTATAACATCTCCTTTTAAATCTGGAGGTATGATGTTTGTTACAACCATTGACTTGATAAACCATATGACAACGCCTTTTCGATTACTATCAAAAGAGATAATCTTTTGTTGGCAACGACGATTTCTTTGGATTGTCCTGCAAAATTCAACACATCACATAGTTCGCAGACCAAAGAGGTACCCAACCTTTGTAATATATGCTATTCTTCCTTATTGTTGTTGCTATGTTTTCAAAGCAATGAAAATATTTATATGTTATTCTATAATGTCCTATTTATATCCCTATCCCTTCTTATTTTTCTCTATTATCATATTTTATTTCAATCAATCTGTACTTGCTTTAATCGGCACATAAATAGCTGTAAAAGGTACAACAAATGAATAACAGCATCCCCCTCACTTAACCCCAAAAGAACCACCTAAAATCAAAAACTTCCATAATCATAAGATCTAACAGGCAATACCCCAAATAAAATAACTAGTGCGCTACCTTGTTCTCCTGGACTAACTGCGGCTTTTGAGAAAGCTCAAACCCTTCATATGTGTCTAAGAGGAGTGATCCAGCGGCGTACCAGCAACAGATACTCCAATACCATATTCTCACCTGGGCCCATAAACACACACACAATTTGAGTAAACCGCTGGAGTCAAAGTTTATAAATTTTTCATAGTTCAAGATTGATTATATTCTTACTCCTAACCAATCTTTCACTGATCAAAAAGGTCTTTCCACTGGTCGATGGACCATTAGTTGAACTAGGTGATGGTGAAAATTAACTAAATTCTAACTTTTATACTTTAAATTAAATAACCACAGCCTCTGGAAAGTTTAAATCTTTATCTAAATTATTTGCATGTGAACCGCTTCAAAGTACAGCACCTTTCACCATTACTCATAGGAGAGAAGGTTTAATTAATCAAATCATCAACAAAGACTCCAAACTTGCAATGACTTATGCTCAGAAACAAGAGGACAGAGATAAAAGAACATCTGCAAACTCACAAATTTGATATTTACCTAGAATGGTGTGAAGACTAACCCCCTGGCCAAAGGGCTGGTAGGGGTCCCCCGGGATATTTCAGGAGACAAAGACTTCAGGACAGGATTCAGGACAGGATAGACGACCTCTCTAGCACTGATGGTTACATCACAACCCTCTCTGACACCCTCTTCCTCCTCAAGATCCGTTCGCGATCTTCTTTCATATCCTAATAAATTTGGAGATTAAGCTCTGCATTCAGTTCTTCACCAGTATCACTAGCTACTTCGACAGCATCCAGAGCTCTGCAACATTCAGCATCGACGTCTCTCAAACTAACTAAAAACAACCTCAATTATACCTTTTTGTTCATCATGTACCACCCATTAATGTTTCAATTTCGTAAAAATACTAACTCTGATTGGTCAGGCAAGGGGGGAAGATCATCACACCATGCTTACATATCACTCTTTTCAGTTAGCCGTTTGTTAATAAACCCATCCTCTTAATTTGTATTCATATTTTATTTTCCCACCCGCATTCACATTACATTCGATACAAATGTTTAACTTTAATGTGTGGTCTTATTAATTCAGGTCTTGTACTGCCGGTTCTCAGGCTTCAGGCAGGCTGTGGCCTTGTACTCTTCTTGAACGACACGTCATCCTTCTGGGCTGACTTCCACTTGCCATGCACAAAACTCATGTGACACAGCTCACTACAGACATTCCCAAAAGCCCATATGCGCACTAATAATAAAGTCAGAAAGACAGATGTTACTTCAAGAATAAATGGTTTCACTGTATACCACCCATCTCTACTCTAATCCCCTTTACTTATTGATACTTTCCCCGCATTGGCATTAGTAAATTCACTCAATTTAGTTTCAAGCAAGCAGATGCAAAGCATGTGAGTCTTCAAGACTCCATATTAGTACCTTCTGCTCATGCACAAGAATTTCCCTCCAAGCGATAGCTCGTCATACTGCATAGATGCAGTTGACGCATGCGCAATAAAGATTTCCCATTCACGGCCATTTTAGAAATCCGCTCAAGTTATTCATGTTAGCAAACACATATGCAAGCTTCACTAACCCTCGTTTTTAAGTGGTGCGTATTAGTTTACACAATACGTAATTAGTAACATGTTAGGGAGTTAAATGAGAGGATTGCTTCCGAGCAAGTCTCTTTACTATGTGTCCTTGCGCCATCAGGAGGATGTAAAACAGTGCATCCTTACACATCCTAAACCCCAGGATTTTAAAATTGGTTTAATAAACAGTTTAAAATATGATCCGAAGTAAACACAAAAGAACATAAAGTGCATCATAGGTTGAATGAATGACTATCACAGGGGTTGGCTCCCTCTGACAGTGCCACCTGAATATTCATACTCAGGAAGTTCAGAAGCCTGACCACAGTGCCATCCCCAAAACTGACAAGCCAGAGACCGTTCCCACTGCAACCAAGGTATTCTGAAGTACAATACTGTCTTCCAAATTCATTAAGAATACAATATGTTTCTACAGTCTCCTTACTTAATTCATTTTCAGGTCTCAGAGAGTGTCCCAAAACTGAAAAAGCAGAGACCGTTCCCACTGCAACCAAGGTATTCTGAGGTACAGCACTGTCTTCCAAATTCATTAAGAATACAATACGTTTCTACAGTCTCCTTATTTATTTCATTTTCAGGTCTCAGAGAGTGACAAAGATCTACAAACAGTGACTTTACCTTCATTTATCAGATTTCCTGACTGTGAGTGGTGAATCAAACAGAGCTGGTGGGTTCAGTGCATCACAGGTTGTACGTTTATAGGCCAGCCATGGAATTGAGAGACCCTTATCCAGATTCAGGCAATCCTTGAAAATTTCCCTATTCAAGTTTCCCTTGGGATTAGACCACACCCTGGCCCACAATAAAAGGGGCACCAATTCGATCAGATTTTCAATATATGTAAGCAGGAGATCTGAATGTAAGATAAAATTAGAGTTTGCAGGGAGTAAATGCAAAATGTGCCTGCATATGCGGCTTTCCTCTATTTGAAAAGTAATGCTGCTACCAAAACTCCAGACCCCTATCCCATAAAGAGCTGCAGAAACACACTCTATGTTCTAAATAATGAGGATTGAGGAAATAGTACCCCTTACAACCAGTGGCGTAACGAAACATGAGGGGGCCCCCTGCAAAGTACATGGAGTGGGGCCCCCCACTTTCCGGACCAAGTAAGGAGCTTGCAGGCCAGCTGTCCACAACCATTGCGCAGTGCCAGAGAGGCCCCCTGGAGTTCGCTCCCCACCCTCACCTCACCATGGAGGTTGCAGGGGCTATTGTTACCCCACTGCTTATTGCCTAGGCTTCTAGAAAACTCTTTGTTCTGGAGTTATTTAGAAAATGCTAATTTGTAAAGTAAAAGAGAGCCCTAATCGGAGTGCAGTAGCCCTTATGTCCCTGGGTCCTGGCGCCACTGTTCCTGCTGCTCTAATGATAGCTAAGTCCCCTATTTTAGATGACTAAAGTGATGTACATATGTTATAAAATTGGGAATGTAGAGGGTTGCTTTTGCAGGTTTACAAGTACAAATCTGGGAAACGTTTTCTTGAGAGGTATCTTCTTCACTTGAGTATTGTTTACCCTTCTATAATCTTGGATTCCAAACTTTTGTGTATTTTCTGCTTCATTCCAAGTACTCAGGAAGGAAACTGCCCATGAGCTGAAAGCACTCCTAACGGTTACATCCAACCTGACTCTCCTTGATTCTTTCTTGTTCTTGGCTGCCTTAGCAGTCAGACACTGACAACCCTGTTAATGCCTGTCAGCAGTGCATTGAAACTCCATCACCTGACCTTAAAGATCCTGCCAAGGTAGTTGAGTTGTTACTTTCAGAATGTATTCATCTAGCCCTGGGGCCATTACATTGCTGGGGTTGGGCTTATTTCAGTACTTTATTGTTAAATGAAAACAGGATCATCTTAAGTAGGCAGCCTGAGAGGGCCTATCAGATTGTTCACAATAACCAAACTGGTATTATCAAGTAAAGCACCTCCCAAAAATATTCACATCTTAAACAAAGCAAACAACACTTAACCACAATTGTGCATGTTATTAGACATGCAATCACCAAAGGCACCACCAGGGGCTGCCACTGAGGCTGCAGCCTTCCCACATTATTCCCCAGACAATGCTGTGTCCTCAGCCCTTGCAGCCTTAGTTTCCTCTCTGAGCTGAGCACTAACCCTTGAGACTGCTCTAAAGGACTCCAACTCCACACCCAGTCAACATTGATCTGTGTTACTAATAAAAGTATTGCGCTGAGTCCCTTTTTACCTGCTCAGAAGCATCTGATCCAGTCTTTCTCTGAAGAGAAGGTATCTGAGCAGGATATTTAAATACCCACAAACCTTTATGTCACATCTACATTCCCACAATCCTTTCTTCTATTGCTGCAATCTTTAAATGCGATTTTCAATAATTAGGCTGACTTTTCCTTACATTGTAACATATTCCAAGTGTTTCATTTATATTTAAAATAAGCCACTGTACCTTTCAAAGGTTTATCTTTTTCCTGAGATGACAAGCACTAACCTTCTTTTGTAAAATAAATTAATAATAATACAAAATGTATAAAGCGCCTGGTTACTCCACACAGAGTGTTCCTGCGCTAGAAATTAATTATCCAGTATAGAGCCAAAATTCAGTCTACCCGCCCTAAATTTGTTTAAAAAGCCAAATTTTAAGTTTCTTACGAAAGACTAATCCTGAGCATTTCTGTCTCAGATCCAGAGGCATGGTGTTCCACATTTTGGAAGCCAGAAAACTAAAGGACCATCCTTCCACGGGTGCTTTTGGACGGCTCCTGCAGACTTAAGACTTCTTCTGGCTCGATAAGGCTTCACCAGAGAATATAGGTAATAAGGTACTTTGGGGCAGATGTATCAACATTCCATTTTGCGAGTCCATAATTGCGATTTATTGCGAATCGCAATTTCGGATTCGCAAATTGGGATGTATGATCGAAATTGCGATAAATGTGCGATTTCTTAAAAATCGCAGAATAAATTGCGATTTCCAAGTGATTCCTTAATTTGCGAATTTCGCAAATTAAGAAATCGCAAAAACTGGATCATGCAATGCAGGAACAGCCTAATGACATCACAACCAGGAAGTTCCAGTGATTGCTTGCACCTGCTTCCCAGACCCACACCCAGTGGCAGTTGGAAGAGTGTTGTGAGGCAGAGCAGACCTGTTGGAGAGCATAGGAGTCACAGAAGGCACAGGAGGAAATGACAGCTGAAAAGAGAAAAAGGAAGCAAAAGTTTTCAGAAAAGGAGCAAGAAATCCTCATAGAGGAAATGGTTTGTAACCATGAGGATCTGTTTGGAAAAAAATCACTAAAAGTTCCTCACTCAAGGAAAAGGAAAATCTGGCTGGAGATTCAGGAAAAAGTGAATTCAGTAGGAACTACCACTCGCTCCATTGAAGAAATCAAAAAGAGATGGTACGACATGAGACAGAGATCAAAAGAGAGACTGGCAGATAGAATCAAAGAGGCAAACAAAACAGGTGGTGGAACTTCTTCTGTGGACCAACCAACACCCCATGAGGAATTGATAGAATCAACCCGGCTACCAGAGAGTGTGAGTGGAGTGGCTAGCATTGATAGCTCAGACCCTACAACAACTACACAAGGTAAGGTGCATGCAAATTAGTTCAATGAATGTGTGTCATGAATGTGTGTGTGTCCTGTCCTCATACTCATTGCCAGATAAGTAGTAGTCCAGTTCCACTGTAAAACCAGAACTGAGCAATGCATCATGGGAGTTGTAGTGCAATAACGATATTCACACTTATCATCATAGTAACACATGTCTTCCATGCAAGTAGTACTTTGGGTTTCTAAAGCAGTGTAGTGCAAGTTTTTATTTGCAATGATTTCAATTTATTTTGAAGAAGCACAAATTCATTTTTCACACTCTACATCCACAGAACATACAAGTGACTACAGGGCAGAAATATTGGCTGATGCACGCTTTTCAGAGAACTGAGATCTTTACTCACTGCCATAAGCATTCAGCTCAAACCTGGGCTTGAGCCGTCTGATTTTACCAGTGCAAGTTTCTAAGGGACCATTTAAGTGTCACTCTTAATACCCAAACACCTCTGCACCCAGAGTTACTGGTATCCTGGGTATTGATAGCTTGGGAGAGAGATAGAGGGTGGGATGTATGTATTTGCTTTATTTCTTAATCAACTAAGCTCCGGCACACAGTTAAATCTTAAAAACATAAAAATGAAAACATTTACACATCACGTTGACCGCTTTTATTGTCTCTGTTTCTAATTGGCAGCCAACCGTACATTACTGTTGCCCATTACTCTGCCTGCGATGTGTTAGTCTTGGTAAATGAATGCTTTCAAATGGAATGTACCCTTTCATTGTTCTCTTTCCAATGTGTTTTCATTATCATGATTATGAATAATGGAAAGTTATTTTGTCTGTTTGTCGTCCTTCAAGGGTTCTGTCAACATATACTATTCCTACAACGAGGTGATGGTGTTTAAATTGAATCATTTATGTTGGTGAAATATATGCAATGTACATTTCGGAACTGAAAAAACAGTAATACCTGATGCAGTGTGAAACTGCATGTTACTTCAAAAGGAGTATCAAGTGGTGCAGAGGTATGTAGTCAGCTGAATTGAGATAGAGTTGGGCTAGCCATTGAAAGTTGAAGCCTGGATCTGGCTCAACTCGAGGTTCCATTGGAACCTTGAGCCAAAAACGATCCGAGCCTTCATATGCCTTCTGCCTGCCACCCTCGCTCTACCTTTATGGACAAAGAGGTGAAAACAGAACCTTAACATTTGAGATAAAAAGGAGAGATAAACAGATACCCATTCAGTGAATGATTAGTACAAAGTGGAACCAGAACACTTGGATTCAATGCGGCTTTCCCCGTAACTCAATTGTGTGATCTTAGGCAGATATTTCTTTTTACCTGCTTTTTCTTCACTATTGCATATAAAAGCACCTTCAAAAACGTGCAAACTGTCTTGCCTCTTAGTTCATTAATAGCACTACTGCCAGTGTGGGGGCAGGGGCAGAAATGGTTATAAATTCAAGTTAAAAACTATCACTTTTGATAAGTACGTCTCAGACAGTGTTTCCATGTGATTTATAATGTCACAGCTTCCACTTGTTCAAGAAGTATGATTTACATCGAAAACGTGTTCGCGGCCCTGCTCGTGCACGGGCTGTAAGAACCACCCAGACCCTTGGCCTGGCTCTGTCTTGGATCGCACTGTTAATTTATTGGATTGCTCACCCCTAAGTCGTGGATTCGTCTACCTACCTTCCATGAGATCATTCATAAGTTATTGTCTGTTTACTCCCTCTAAGTTCCATGTTTAACTTTCCAATGATGTGTTCCGAGGGAATAGTCCCATCGTTTCCCAAACCCCAAGAACCCCAAGAACTGCCTTTCGTGGGTAACCTTAGGCCTGCCTTCCGTGGGTAACCTTAGGCCTGACAGGCATGAACAGTAGTTGCCCGTTCGATTTCCTGAATACATTCTATGACGTTCATCACAAACAACACTGTTTCTTTAATTTATGGACCAAATGAAACTTCGAATTGAAGAAAGGTAACGGATATATTTCTATGTAGAATGTGTAGAACTGTGTCATGGAGAGCCCCCCTCTCATAGCTGCCAGGGTTTCAGATTGCTATGTGTGACATTTTCATAATTTCAGTGGGATTAGGAGTGACTTTTCAATGACCATGAGTGACACTATCTCAAGATCAAAATACAGCAATGAATAAGAGGGAAATATATAAATGTCAGAATTTACAGCCATATGAACAACGAGAAAAGAACTTTAAAACTACTGCAAAGCATCACTAGAAATTAGAGGGCACTAGTGTCCTTATAATGTGATCGTACTGTAAAGCTGGGCAGGACGGCCCCCCTGCTGGAGAGATCTCGTTTTATTTGGCGCTATAATGAGGCTGAGGCAAATTGCATACAATGCTCGACGATTAGTACGGAACCCCCTCCCGACCGACGATGTTACACTACACGCAGGCCCGGCTCCAGGAACTTTTCTTTGGGTGGGCCAAGGGCGCATTCGGGTGGGCCACTGCGGGCCCAATTTGTTGCTTCTGGAGGTAGCCTACAAGCCGTGATTACATCATATGTATTTGCAAACAGGCAGCATGATACAACGGATTGCTTCTGTGTGTACAAAGAGCATATGGAGAGTTATTTGAAAGTATGACCATGGTTTGGACCTAACTGCAAACCCTCGAATTCCGTCTGCCCAGGCAGTAAGAGCAATGTCTGGACCTAACTGCAAACCCTTGAATTCCAGCAGGCCAGGCTTCGACACAAGTACTTGAATGCTAAGCATATTATAAAGCGTTCAAGATTAAGGAAGTCCCTATTACTAAACAAAAGCCTTGACACCAGTTCCCCTCATCGCTCCAAAGCACCTCCCCCTCATGACCTCCTCCTCGGATTCCCTCCTTGCCATCCTCCACCACTGCCCTTCATCTCTCCGTAGCTTCTTCCCCTCATGACCTCCTCCTCAGACTCCCTCCCTACCACCATCCACAGTGTCCCTCATTTCTCCATAGCCCCTCTCCCATGACCTCCTCCTCAGACTCCCTCCCTACCACACTCCACCAGCTCCCCTCATCTCTCTGTAGCTCTTTGACCATGACCTCCCCCTCATACTCCCTCTCTACCACCCTCCACCAGGGCACCTAATCGCTCCAAAGCCCCTCCCCCACATGACCTCCTCCTCGCATTTCCTCACTGCCACCCTCCACCAGTGCCCCTCATCGCTCTATAGCAAAATCTAATTATACCTCATGACCTCCTCCTCAGACACCCTCCCTACCACCCTCCACCAGTGCCCCTCATCACCCCAAAGCACGTCCCCCATGACCTCCTCCTCAGACTTCCTCACAAACAACCTCCACCAGTGCCCCTCATCTCTCCGTAGCTCCACCCCATGACCTCCTCCTCAGATTCCCTCATTGCCACCCTCCACCAGTGCCCCTCAGTGCTCCATAGCCTCTCCCCCCATGATGTCCCCCTAGGATTCCCTCATAGCCACCCACCAACAGTGCCCATCATCTCTCCGTAGCCCCTCTCTAGTATGCATTTTATTTGTTGTCTAGCTCTACTCGTAGTGTAGGGTGTCACAGTACTTTACATCATGCACATATTATGCAGAGACAATGAATCATACAAGTTTGTAAATCAGCCTATAGGGAATGTCACATAAGCTAATGAGGATTACAAGGTGTAGGAATCACATGTCATCCATACTGCTGGGCAATATGTTTTAAGAGGGTTAGGTCTGGAGAAACACAAACACAGGATTTAAAGCATACCCCAGTGGTTGGGGGTTGGCTTTACTGATTAGAATGTATAATGCTCAAATACACTATTTATTGCAACTTTAGAATTATGGAAGACTGGGAAAATGTGAACTAACTAGCAATATACAAAACAAAAAAATCGAATTATACCAGTGGTTCCCAAACTGTGCGCCGTGGCTCCCTGGGGGGCCGTCAAACCTAGCCAGGGGAGCCACGCACCAAGCACTTTAATGTTTTTAATATTGAAGTGCCTGTTTGCTTCAGTTAAACAAATTAGACTTAAACGCATGATGTAGATGATTTGTAAGTGACATGCCTAAAGCTGTAAACGTAGTACTTAATTGATGACATGTCGCGGGAGATGACCTCCATATTTCACTGGATCCCCACGTTCCAACACTCCCAAAGTAAGCGAAAGATGCCCGATTAATTATTTTAGACTCGTTTACTTTTTTTCCAAATGCATTTCACACCAATGCAAATTATCCGAAAAGTACAGTTGTCCTGTCTATTAAACACACAAAGTATTCTTACGTTTTGAAATTTATACTTGAATCATAGGTACTTCCAGTACGCATTTCTTTCAGTACACACACATTTACAGACAGGCCTGCTCTTTCCTTGAGCACAGGGTACGGCATAATGCCATCATTTGGAATCAAGATAGAAGGACGCTTAAAAAACAAAATCAGAGGAATTTATTATGCTTGCATTGATTTGAAGGCAATTTTAGTGGGAAGACCGAAATAATAAAACTGTATGTGGTTTAAAAAATCGGGAGTCACACTGCTGAGACAGGTATGACATGGGTAGAAATGGCAGTGCATGCAAATATTCTTCAAGCACAGAAACACTTTGGTAATGGAGCCTACATGCATAGGGGTCCTAGCTAGCACTGTAAGTGGGATTAAAAAGTTTGAGAGGGTAGTCTAAAAAAGGCATGGGCAAAGAAGTGTAACTGGGAATATTTTATTAGAGGCGCCGCCTTAGTAATACGAAACACACTGCGTATATGATTATAATACCTTCATCAGCTTCATCCCAATTATTTTCAGGTAGAAAAATGCAAGTACTCCCAAAGCCAAGCTTACATTCCCCCCACCCTCCAAAAAAAAGTAACATTGGGGAGCCACTGTCAATGGGCAATGGGTCAAGGGAGCCGCGGGTTGAAAACGTTTGGGAACCACTGAATTATACCATTCTGGTTTGAATGCAGGTCTTTGATGACAGTCCATAGGTCACTGTCCTATGATAGGATTGTAACTTCTGAACTGCAAGTAATCAAAGGATCTCTGTGACAAAGGCAGTAACCCACTGAGCTACCCACGTTAACTACAGTTTTTCTGCATTTAAAAACTACAAACAGACAAAAGTTTGCTCTCCAGCAGGATCATTAATCCCCAGAGTTATCTAGACATTTTAATAGTTGTGGTGCCTCCTTGGCAGAACAAGTCATGATAATGATACTAACGATTTAAACAAACGATTTAAATAAAATATTCACAGCACACAAAGTATGTCTTGCTCACAGATGAAAAAAAAACAACAATAGCCACACATTCTCTTAACTGCTCCTTACAAACTCTGTCAGAGCCCAATCTGAGCAGCTCAAGGGGTCAGGAAAATGAACCCGCATAAACAAGCTCCTCTTCACCAGTGCCAGTGCTGAAAAGAATGAAATATCCACGCAGCAGGACCGTACACAAATCCAGTGCCAACGAAAGGATTTGTCACCTTGGCATTGCCCCTATTGTACCTGCATGAGTGGGTGGGGACACAGCTCACCTTTCTAATAGGAGATGCAGATGCGTGATTGGGGGAGCGAGCTTAGGACCAACACACAACTACTAAAAAAGGAAAATAACATTCAGAGAATGTTTTAAATTGCAGTGGCCATTTTCTGTCAGCCTTGCTGATGTCACTGCCAGGGCCAAGGTTCATGTTTGGGTGGACCTGGCCCACCCGGCCCACCCTCTAGAACCGGGCCTGCACTGCTGAAGTAGAGAGAGGCTGCTTGCTGCACAATAATTCATAGAGTAAATGAGATCATAGGCAGCCCAATGAAGGGTAATTTTTACATTTGAACATATATTAAAAACAGTTAAAACATCATACTTTTCCTTGCATGAATTGATTTGTATAGATAGGTAGCAGTATAAAAACACACATCGGGGTGATGCATATTAAAAAGCAGTTTCATAGAATCATGAACAGTGCGGACTCCATATTTTACAAAGATTGGTTTTAGAAAGGCTATGCGTACATTTCTGTACAAATTGCATATCAAAAGAAAGTGCAATGTACATTGTACTGAAGTGTCATCACATGGGCAAGGGTCAACTGGATGTTTTTTAGGAGACGGAAAGGCCACCAACTGGTGTACAATCCCGAGCCTCAACCTGGTTAGAATAAACTGATGAGTGGCTCTGGTCACTTGGCTTAGATACATTTGATAGCCTTCGTTACCCCTGAATTTATTATAAAACATACAGGTCGATAGTTGGCCACTACTACTCTTCCGTCTCTCTTCCCTGTAATTCATGAATGTATTCTTCATTTCCTGTTTTGACAATGCTGTAGCTGCATAGCGATCAGCAACAATGTTAATACCAAACATTTCCTGGAAACTACAGATAGTATATTTTAACCACGGGATCTTTAGGTGATTATCAACAGAGAGACAGTCATTAATAACTGCTCTGTTCAAGGCTGTCTCATCCTTCTGCCAGATCGAACACCATAACATTAGCGGCCTTAAAGATATCAAGTCTGACAGATAGTTGATCCCTAGCTCTCTGTGGGTTAAATCATTTGGGGCAGAGTTGGGTAGGCACAAACGTTTTTTGAGAAAAAGATTTTCCTCAACTTGCAAGCTACTGTTGGAAACGTGTCCCCACGCCCCACCCCATAAAGGGCGATAGACACGCATCGCGATTGATAAATCTGCAGCATATCCCTAATGCGTCTATCCCCTATTTTAGTCGCAAATTTGAATACCCCATGGGCACTTTTTGCCATCTTAGCCCGTACATTGATAATTTCATGTGTCCATGTACAATCCTTTGCAAATGTGATTCCCAAGTAACAAAATGTGTCAACTTGGCGAACCTTGTGCCCATCAATAAAATAAGTATGGGGTCTCCTGCGACCAACCACACAGGTCATGGTATAGGTTTCAGTTTTATTTATAAGTAGTTTCCTGTCCTTAATAAAAATGGAGAACCTATCCATCAGACGTTTAAGCCCAATTGGGGTCCTTGACAGTAACACGGCATTGTCCGCATATAACAATACCGGTACGTCTAGGCCATTAACCTTGGGGCATCTGCACTAATTGTTTTTAAAACTGCATCTACCTCGTTAATAAAAAGGGTGAAAAGCAGGGGGGCAAGTACACATCCTGGTCTTATCCCACGTCTAACCTTAAACTTTGGGGTACACTCCCCATTTGTACCGTACCGTACACTAGTGCGAAGGTTATCATATAATCGGGCTAGGAAAAAGACAATACTTTCTGGTTCCCCTATTTCTAACAACTTCATCCAAAGAATCGAGTGGTCTACCAAGACAAAAGCACTGCTTAAATCAGCAAAGCAGGCCCCTTTTGGCCTGTGTATACGTGCCAATGAGACGTTTTAAGGTTAAACACTGGTCCAGGGTTCCCCGCCCTTTCCTAAAACCGTACTGAGTGCTGGCCATAATACCGTTATCTTCTGCCCATTCTTCCAGCCTTACCAGTAACACTCTGCTCATAATTTTCCTTTCAACAATTTTGCATTTTTCACATCTACATCACAATACAAAAAATTCTTATATTTGCTAAAACAATCCACATCATCAATCCATACATACTATCATTCATCCTGATCAAACATTCAAACCCATCAGTCTCATGATCACAATACGCAGTATTTATTTACAAATCCTCTTTTTTGGTATACTTTTTACAATCTTTAACAAAAAACCATAGCAAAACAATTTAAACAATTGTATTCTCTGCTTCAATAATTTGGAACATTATTTTTAGATTTCACGTTCTTATGGCTAAACACAAGTTGGTCTACGCGTTTCGAACTCCTACTTGCTGTGGAGTTCTCATCAGGACCCAAAAGCTGTGAAAGAGAACAAAAAATCCTTCTTTAAACCTATAGCTCCTTAACAAAACTGATCAGCACTCACCACTTTTAGCTTGAGTATGTGCTTCTTACCTCTTACAATGAGAGCCTGACTGTTAGAAATGGGGTAGCCAATTCTACGGGGGTAGCATGGTACAGAGCGGGCAGGCCAAACTCCTGAGGACATGTGTGAAGCATCCACCCAGTACGCACAGACGACACACCAGGCACACCACAAAAGAAACACAACACCACTTTGGTTGGAAAAAGAATATTTTTGTATTAGGTCCAACCTGCAAAAGTAATCACAATAATCACAGTGGAGCGCCAACGGGCTCAGGGCAATGTGTACCAGGTGGATAATTTACAGGGGTAAGGGGAAAAAGAAGAAAATGGTACGTCCGTTAGATTTCAGGGCTGAAATAAAACAAAGCATTATCACATGACATGAAATATCAGCAATATCAATGCGAGGGAAAGAAACACTAGGCATGAAAGCCCATTATGCATAAACTCCTTAAGCCAGCAACACTGTGCGCATAAACATGGCATCAACATTAGGCACACTGGTGCAGGGGCAACATTACCATGAGCCTGGCACATTAGGCCTAGAAGGGTAACAGGGACACACTAGGCAGAAAAACATTCGGCTAGGCAGGGGCAAGCCACATTAGTGGGAGGCAATACAGTGGAACCCGGCATCCATACTTTAGGCAACATTTCCTTGGGTAGGCATAGCTAACAACCTGGAGCCTCAGCAAAATCAGTAGAACAGCATGTCATTAACCTTAACTCAGCTTCCTGCTAAGGGCAGGCTGGAGAGAGCACTCCCCTAGCCAGGGGTAACTCTTCCACAAATCTAGTCACCAAGGCTTAATTCGGGCTCTTGCCCCGTCCAGAAAATTCCATTAGTACAACTAGGGCCAACGGGGCCCAATGGCAGTTTCCCAAGGGGAGGGGTGATCTCGGTTCCTCCTCCTGGCTCCCTGGAGGCCCGCATTCACTCAAGCTGGCCGCCCTCCTCCCCCAGGGGTTACATTGTTCTTCGGGCCTACTCGGGCCCCTTGCGGCGGATCTGGCGGCTGTTGCAACACCCGGGGGGCACGTGCTCACTTTCACACCCTCAGATGGTGTCTGGGCCTCCTGGGGGTGTGGCGCCCCTCCTGGGCTGGTAGTGGCTGGTGGGGGAGCTCTCGCGCTCTCTCCGAGCGTCCACGCTGGTTTCTCTCCCAGTCCCTGGCCACCAGAGGCTTCCCGGGCCCAGGACCAATCACAGGCGGCAGAAAGGAGGCGCGCCCACGGCCTCCAATAGCAGCGCGGCCTGTGGGGGCGTGTCGGCCTCACCGGCTGCAGCCGGCAGCAAAGGCGGGCCGTGGCCGATGACGCGGCCGGGCGCCCCGTCACGTGAGGGTGATGGTGGTGGCTTCCGGGATCGTCGGGCCTAGCACAGCCTCCTCGCAATCCCCCAGCAGCTCTTCCCAGGCTCAGGGGGCCGCGCAGGGGAAATCACTGGTGCGGAGCAGGTCAGGCGCCAACAGAGGTCACGGCAGTGGGCACCCGGGTTGCGGCGGTGATTCGCGGCTCCAGGCGCACTCAGCAACAGCGCCTAATGACACCAGTAAACCCGGGGTGGCGGTGAATACCACAATCAGGGCTTCGGGGACACAGCGCGATCAGGGGCACAGCGCTTCGATGAGGCAGGGCTTCGATGGGCCAAGGAGCGCTTGCCCAGTATAGCGCTCAGGGACACCCAGCAGCAGTTCCCAGGGCAAGACAGCGCTTTAACACACACACAGCAGGGAAGTCTTGGTCACGGCGCACTGGGGACACAAGGCAGTCTCCTGCAGGCCAGCGCTTCCAAGGGCACAGTTCTAGGATGGGGAGCGCTTCCAGGCACACAGCGCTTCTTCTAGGCCCTGCGCTTCCAGACACACAGCGCAAGGGGCGGACAGTTCCAGCAGCAAGCCTCAGGGGCCCCAGGGTAACACTCCTCACCTCCTGGGGGGGGTCCAGTCCAAGGCGCTCCTTCCCTTCCAGGCACTTTTAGGTGCAGCGCTTGCGTGGCGCCAGGTCCCACCAACCTCAGGGACCTAGGGGGGCCCTCCTTCTTCAGGGGGCCGGGGGTCAGAGCAGCAGGCACTACTGGGGACAGGTCAGCAGTTAGTGGGAACCATCCCCCACTGTAGTGTGGCCCTCCTCCTACACAGCAGCCTGAACTCCTGCAGTGGGGCTTCCACTAGCCCCGGGGGCAGTAGAGGGGTTCTAGATGGGTGCAGGGTCCAGCACACAGGCCCAAGTGGCGGTTTCCCCTGGCAGCAGGTCCCCTCACGTTCCTGTCCCAGCTCTGTCTCAGCAAATGGTGGCACATCCCCCTTATTTATATCCCCCTCACCCCACCTTCCAGGCAGTGCCAGAGCCTTCGAGAATTCTCAGGCGAACTAGTTCTAACTGGCTCAGGGGAAGGAGTAGAGCACTCTGGGTGCCAGGCTTTCCCTCCAAAAGCTAGGATGGCTGGGTAGCAAACATCTAGAGCGCTAACCTACTGCAGTCAGGTGGCACAACGCTCAGCCATGGCATCCATTTTAAAAATTGGCAGTTCACCAGGGAATCTATGGATATCATGGGATTATCACAGGTATGCACACCATTGCATTACATGTTCATATTACACAGGGCATCTCATACCACACAAGGCCTATATATGTCTTTACCATGGGGAAGATATCCTACAATGGGGGGTGAAAAGCAAAATATTTTGGGGGAAAGGGGCCAAGTCCAACACAACTCCCCCCCAGCCAAAAGCCAGGGTAGACCAATCATTGCCTTGATGGGCTTCCCTGCTTGGGGGTGGAAAAAGGTGGACGCAGGGCTGCAACTGCAGGGGCATCTGAAGGTTCTTTGCCGTTCTGGAACCCGATGGTTCCCTCGCTCAACCCTCCCTTCACCAACCAAACCACCCCACTGAAGCTCTCTAGCGGGATGTGGCCAGGTCTGGCCTCTAGGCCATCCAGATGTCTCTGGCCCTTGCTCTCTCACAGAGAGGGGGGCAGTAGCCCCAGGCCCGTAGTACCAGTTGACCACTCTCCTTCTCCTCCGTGCAGTTCCAAACTGCCACTGGTCCTCCCACCTAGGGTCCGAACCCTCAGGCTAACTAGCACTCAGGGGCGAGGCTCTCCTCCCCCTACCTCTTCTTCTGGGGTTCCACCCGCTCCTACTACGCGGGACACCCTCAGAACACCACTCTTTCCCCAACCTGGAGTCGAAACCCTCAGGTTGAACAGGTGACAGGGGCGAGTCCTCCCTCCCCCTGCACACCCTCCCAGAGTTCCGCACCCTCCTAACTGGAGTAGTACCCCTGGAAGTCAATTTTGGGGGGACCCTGATTACAGACTTCCCACACGTCAGGTCAGGCAACCCCTGAACCTGGCACCCCAGTCCAGGATCTAAACCCTGCGACTGGTCAGACCCCCGAACCACTGGAGCTCCGATTACAGATACTCCGGGTTCTCCTGACACGAGGGGATCCCTGCCACTGGAAGGCACATCCGGACAGCATAGGCTCCCAACCTGGGGTTCCCTTCTGAAACTCTCCAGGCCATGTGACTGCGGGTGGGGCACCTCGGGACACCTCTCCATCTCACTCCTTCCTGTAGATGGGATGTGAGGCCCCATAACCCTCTCACTATCCTGGGACCTAGCTGAGCTATTCCTCACCTCTCCCGCCTCGCTGGGTCGGAAGATCCCTGCACCATTCCCTTCTGGATCACTCCCCAATGCCCTCTCAGACTCTCTGGCACTTACCCAAAGGTCTGCAACAAGTGATGACGCAGACTTGGGAAACAACTCCTTAGCATGTGCTCCTTGATAACTACATGGCTCAGCCCTTCCCAATCCTCTACTGCTCTACTCACCACCCAATTCTCCAATGCAGTCCAACACTCCTCTGCAAACTCACCCCGGGACTGGAGGGACAGTTTTCCCCTGCCCCTGAACACTAGTCCGTCCCCCTCTTCCTGGGAATCAGGCACCGCGTCCTGGGCTCTGGGAGTGGGACTCCCTGCACTGGAACTACTCTCGCTGCCACCACTGGATCCCACCCTCACTGGTGAATCCAGACCACAAAAACAACCACTCTCAGGGGACAACCTACCCACCTGAGCTACTCTCTCTCTGGCAAAGGCCCTCTCCGCCTCTGCCATCCTCTCTTGCGCTAGGACCTTTTCCGTCTCTAGCCTTTTCTCTTCCACCCTCAGCTGCGCTAACTCCTTGGCATTCCTGAGCTTCTCCAGCGCCAGCTGATGCTCCCTATCTTTCCTCCTATCTATCTACTCTTCTGGGGACAGGGAAAGGGATGGGGCAGTGCCCCCGGGACTGGACCCAGTGCGAGACTCCCTATCTATGGTGTTCTCATCAGCTACTGGCGTCTCTGCCCTATCAATGGCTTCCTCCTCTTTATCAGAGTAACCACCCTCCAGGGTTATGGACTAGGAGCCCTCTCTCTGGTCTCTACCAAATCCACCCTTCAAATATGCAGAGGGGTAATCAGACAGGTCCCCCCAGGGCTCTAAGGGTTCCCCCTCTTGAGAGCTTCGTAAAGGAACAACTTCCTTCTAATGTTGCCTACTGGGGGTATCCTTTCTCCTTGCAGAAACACAAAACTTCCTGGTCGGTGTAATCAATGAGGTCGTCCTCATTATAAACCAACCCCATCCTGACAAGGTACACCCGGGACACCACCACAGTGTAAAAAGGGGACAGAATTCAAAAACACTTTTCAGGAGGAAGTAATAATCAGAAAAGTGAGAGAGCACAAATCTGAAAAATGTATAAGTACACCGTATTTACAAGCACGTAGTGTTAGTTTAAATTGTATTGCACAAGAGTGTCAACTTATATGGTGAAAATATATGAGTGTTTGTTTTATTAGAATAGATACATATATATGTGTGGAAAACTAATGTAGAGATTGTGGAAATGTTAAAATGATGTTGGGGTCACACGTTAAATGAATAAGTGAAAACGAAATGTAATTCTGCAAACCATGAAAATGTGTAGGCCACATGGCATTTCACAGGAAACGAAAGATGCTGCTACACTTTTAGTGACGTGGATTTTAATGTCATTAGAGTGCAAATGTATTATTAGGCATAGTATTGAAGTATATGTTTTATAGATGTGTTGCATTATAGAAATGTGTGCTAGTTAAAGAATACTGTTTAAACCGAGTTAAATGTTTTCAGAGTGCAGGGACCCGCTTCATGTAAATCAAGTAGGCCTGAATAGATAATGTCGTTTCTTTGATCTGCAATGTGCTCGTTAGAGAAGAGGTCGAGAGGCACCAAGCACAAAGTTTTACACATGTTTTATGGCCTATAGATATAGTGGAGTCTGGAATTTGAGGCCCACTGTAGGATGGTCTGAATGTAGGTGCGAGGGGTCCTAATCAGTCGTAATGAATGGAGCCTTGTTCAGCGACGCCTGGCGCAGGCCTGGAGGAGGTTTCAGGAATTTCAGGGGGTACCAGCGAACTAAAGAAGAAGCCTGGGAACCAAGGTCAACTTTAACGAGGGTCCCGAAGAGTATCATCATGGAGTTTTGCCGCTGAAATCGGTACCACGTGAGGGGCGTCCCGAGGGGCGTTCCTATCGAAAATTTGATTTTGTATTAGGGAAAGCGACCCGGGGGGAGACAGAGCAGATGATTTTGGGAGCTTAAGAAAGCGGTTGGGTAGGCAGATAGGCTGATCACGAGAGACCGATTTACGGAAGAGACTAAGAGAAGTGCGTGATCTTCTTAGGAAGTCACCACAGCTGACACCTTTTTAGGTAAAGATCTTGTTAAGTAGGGATGTCACTTAGTCTAGTGTAGGGACAGACTAAACCTGTATTTTTCCTTTCTGTAAATGACTCTCAGGTTGCAACTCACAGCGATTCTTGCAACGCTCATGCTCTTTGAAGTAGTTTTGATAATTTCCTTTTGTCGTTTGAGGATATTCAGAGAGTATCTTTTTGTACTAATACCTGTATACCTTTTGAATCTTCTTCTGAGATGTTTGTATCTTCAGATACTTTTGACTTTGAATTAAACTTTTAACCTTTCCCAGTGGTAAGTGATTCTTTAGAGTGGTGTAAGTTCTTAATTGACTAACCTAGTAGTAGATTGTCTTTTACTCAATGACAGGTACCAACGATTCAGTCGACATGATTTGGGATCTGGTAAGGTAACTAGAGACCAGAAACCCCGCGTTAACAGTTGGTAGCAGTTTAGGATGGTTATCTTCTTGAGGAAGGTAATCTAGATAGGTTAGTTTACCCCAAGGCCCCTAGACATCGAGAGACGCGCAGCGGAAGAATCGTGCGCCGAAGGTGCAGACGGGGCAAGAAAAGCAGCAGTATCGGAGGAGAGTGAGTATAACAAGGGTCATGCGTGAACAGATTGCGGTGTTTGTGTGGTAATTGGATTGTAATGTCTTGCGGAGTTGAATGCCTGTAGAGTGATTGAGAGAAGGTTGTAAGCGCGCGCAACCTGGTAAACTGGTTACCTGGTAAACGGGTGAACTGGTGAATCTTAAGTTCAGGCCAGAGCTTAAGTGGTTTTGGGTGTATCGAACATCCAGAATAGTTGTCGACCATAGTGCGGAAGTCATGAGGTACCATTGACCGCCGTGGAACCGAGATAGGGGGAGTGCAAGAGTGAGTGTGTGAGTAACGGACGCTGGTCGAAAGTTACTGTGTGTAAGTAACCTATCAGAGAAGGCGATTATCTGGACGTAACGGAAAGACATTTCGTCAAGTTAAGGTGACAACTACAGAAAGACTGTGGGCGTACAGTCAAGAAAGGTGATCGCTTGGACAGAAGTAATCATTTTTCAGAGTATGAATGGGATGCACGCATGACCGAGGAGACGAGCTGAAAAGGGAGGGGAACTCCTGCGAAGGGGGACGAGTGACGTCGGTTAGAGCCGCGCTGTGATTGAGCGGTTGGTGTGACGTTAGCTAGAGCCGCGCTCTGGTTGGGCGGCTAGAGTGACGTCGGAGGACAGCCGCGATCGGATAGGCCAGTTAGTGAGAACAGCGCGGTGATTGGTAGATTGTCATCAGGAAGTAAACAAACGCGGAGAAAAGAGAAATCATGAAGTGCTTTAAGTGTTTGAAAGGGATTTTTAAAAGAAAAAGAAGTGAACATTATTACGGGGAAGAGGCACCGCCGGAGGGTACACCAGCTCATTATATGGCAGTGAATGTGGGGTTGCATACGATATTATGGATTGGGGCTTGGAATAAGCTTACGGAAGGAAATGAAGAAATGCAGTTCCCTAAGTATGGGACGTTTAAGTTAGAAGTGTTACATAGGTTAAAAGCAACCATGTCCTCGTTGAAACCCCCGCCTAGACCAACCCAGTTTGAGGCCCTTAATGCATGGATTAGGGCGGCGCACGACAGGAATTTGAACAGGCGTCAACAAAGATTGACTCGTTCGGTAAGAGCAGTGCGAGATTCTAAATGGGACGAAGAGGCAAGGAGTGGAGGTACAGACTACAGACGATGACGCTACCTTCAAGGTAGCCAATTCAAAATCTTGCATAGAACTTTATCCTACTCTGACTGTAGAAGATCTTCCCCAGGACCTACGAGATGCTGTGGCGTCAGGGGTATGGGATTTCACAGGCGAGGAAATAGGATTGATCAAGGGGGTAGAACCAGTGAAAATAATGGTAAAGCCAAATGCCGAGTATCCCAGAACGCCTCAATACAAATTGTCCCAGGAAACGATTGCAGGAATAAAACCTGTGATCGAGTCAATGATTCAACAAGGAATACTACAAGAAATCGTGGGAAGTCCTTGTAACTCCCCGATTATGGGTTTGCAGAAACCTAGTGGGAAATTCAGAATAGTTCAGGACCTTCGAAAAATTAACAATATAGTTGTCTCATGTTGTCCAGTGGTACCGAATCCATCAGTGATACTGTTTCAGATACCATGCCAAGCAGAATGGTTCACAGTGATAGATCTTTGCCAGGCCTTCTTTTCAATCCCATTGGATGAAGAAAGCAGGTATCTTTTCGCTTTTAAAATGGAAAATCGCGTCTTAACATGGTGTCGAATCCCACAAGGATTCACAGACAGCCCATCAATCTTCAACCAGTTGTTGAAGAAGAATCTCGAAAATCTAGTACTGCCGCAGAATTCGGTTCTGGTTCAGTACATAGATGACCTACTTGTTGCGTCAGAGACCGAGGAAGCTTGTACAACAGATTCCATTGCCTTGTTGAACCATTTAGCTGAAAATGGACATAAGGTATCTCCGAGCAAGTTACAGTACTGTTTGACAGAAGTACAGTATTTGGGGCACCGGCTAGAAAAGGGAAAGCGTAAGGTGTCTCCAGATAGGATTGAGGCGATAATGAAGATGAATGCGCCCACGACACAGAGAGAAGTTAGGATGTTCCTAGGAATGGTTGGTTATTGTCGACAGTGGATAGTTAACTTTTCACTGAAAGCAAAGCCCTTACGGAAACTGACGCACAAGGAGGTGAGTGATCCGGTACCATGGGACGATGAATGCCTAGTGGCATTCCTGCAGTTGAGAGACGACTTGTGTCGTGCTCCGGCTCTGGGGATGCCCGATTACGAGAAATCTTTTTCACTTTACTGCTGTGAGAGAGAGGGATGTGCTTTGTCAGTCTTGGCACAGACCCATGGAAATGCCCGTAGACCAGTTGCCTACTTTTCGGCTACATTAGATCCGGTAGCCGCAGCGTTGCCCGGATGTCTCAAATCCGTTGCTGCAACGGGTGTCAGCATTGAAAGGTGTGAGAGTATTGTCATGGGACACCAGTTAGTGGTGTATGTACCACATTCAGTAGAATTGTTAATGACCAGGACCAAGACGCAGCATCTGACCAATAGTAGGCTCACGCGCTACGAGCAAGTTATCCTTGCTGCGGAGAACGTGACCCTTAAGAGATGCTCTGTCTTGAACCCTGCTACTCTGATGCCACTACCAAGTGTAATAGAAGGCGAAGATTGTGAAGACCACGATTGCCTTGATGTGACTGAACTATGCACGAAGCCCAGACCAGATATCGTGGATGAGCCGTTGACTGACCCTGATGAAATATACTTTGTCGATGGCTCATGTTTAAGAGACGATACTGGTCGGTTGAGAGCAGCTTATGCTATTTGCACCATTACTGGAGTTGTGGAAGCCGCTTGCCTGGAAGGAGTACATTCCGCACAGGTAGCAGAAATCATTGCATTAACTCGTGCCTGTATAGCAGGTAGCGGAAGGAGAGTCACCATATACACTGACAGCCAATATGGTTTCGGTGTGGTTCACGATTTCGGGCAATTGTGGTCTCAGAGAGGTTACATGACCTCTTCTGGTTCGCCCATTCGAAATGGAGAATTTGTGCGACTGTTGTTGGAAGCATTACAAGGTCCAGCTGCCATTGCTATTGTAAAGTGTGTAGCTCACACTAAGAATACAGATTTTGTGTCAGAAGGTAACCGTTATGCAGACGAAGTCGCCCGCTATTGTGCGGAGCAGGACTATTCCTTCACAAAGATAGAAATAGAAGGGGCGGAAGAGAAGACAGAATTGAGCATGATGTTGGAAACAGTAGACACTTGGGAGGATTTAAGAGTGATGCAGGAGAACGCACCTGAAACAGAGAAAAAGGCATGGGAGATAGCAGGTTGCGTGAGAAGCGAGATGGATTTTTGGATTTCAGCAGATGGGAGGGCAGTGTTACCTGAGGAACTAGCGAATCCAATGGCAAGACAAATACATGGTCCAGTACACCTAGGAAGAGATGCTATGCTGAGAGTGTTTAGGCAGACTTGGTATTGCCCTAAATTTAGGATAGCGGCAGAATCAGTATGCAAGAGATGTGTTACCTGCCAACAGTTAAACATAGGGAAAAGAACACCAGTTACACTGAGTCACATTGGGAGGTCTGGGGGGCCTTTCAATAGAATGCAATTGGACTTTATTGAAATGCCAAAAATCAACCGCCTTAGGTATGTTTTGGTGGTTGTATGCATATTTTCCAGATGGGTTGAAGCATACCCCACACGCAGGTGCGATACACTCACAGTAGCCAAACTATTGCTCAGGGAGTTGATACCACGCTTCGGGGTGCCTGCCTCTCTGGAATCGGACAGAGGAACACATTTTAACAGCGAAATTGTGAAGATGTTGTGCTCTGCATTAAAGATCGATCAAAAACTGCATTGTAGTTATCGACCAGAAGCCTCAGGGATCGTGGAACAAGTAAATGGCACCCTGAAGAGTCAACTAGCTAAAGTCTGTTCATCCACATCTTTGAGTTGGCCAGATGCTCTTCCTTTAGTACTCATGAGCATGCGTAGCACACCTGACAGGAGGACAGGTCTCTCTCCACACGAGGTTCTGATGGGGAGGGCCATGAGACTTCCCACTGTTCCAACTGCTGCCTTATTGAACATTACGGATGATCTGATCTTGGATTACTGTAAGGGACTGTCTGACGCCATCCATTCTGTGTCCCTTCAGGTGCAGGCGGCTGAAGTTCCATCATCAAGGAACCTGTGTCATGATCTGTGCCCAGGGGACTGGGTGCTGGTCAAGAAGCAGGTCCGGAAGAACTGCCTAGATGTACGTTGGCGTGGGCCCTTTCAGGTAATCCTGATCACGAATACCGCGGTGAAGTGCGGAGGGCTGCCAAATTGGATCCATGCATCCCATACTCGGAGAGTTTCAGCACCTCTAGAAGAAACAGCTCCTCTCCCAGACGAAAGTCCAGTCGTGGAAGAAGAATCCCAAGAGGGGACCAGATCAGCTGTGGGGGTGTCGGAAGGAGTTGGGAACGCATCTGATCCTGAAGAGGAAGGAAGGCAGGACGGCAGTGAGACCGAAGACGCAACTGAAGGAGAGAGCTGCAGTGAATACGACTCAGACACAGATCAGTACCAGAGTGATCAAGAACCGAGTGTGAGGACGAGAAATAGGAGAACAAGGCGTGGAGCAGCCACCTGGCCGGAAAGAAGGAGGAGGCTAAGCTTAAGGTCAGCTCGGGAAGAAACGCTTGTTCCTATATCTGAAGACTCGGATCCGGAAGAAAATACCCAGGATCAAGTCCAGGAAGGTCCAAGAAGATCAAGGAGGGTACGAGTACCTAACAGAAGATACTCTACTCCTGATTGGACCTACCTTGTCGCAGATGTCCGTGGAGGGTCAGGGAAGTGAGCCTGATCAGAATTGAACCAATTATCACAGTGCAATTAAGGTTCCTGCTACCAGGAGTGGAGGCCGAAAGATTGCTGACACTCAACATCGCCTATCCTCCTCTCCTGAGCGGAATCAGAAAATTGATTTTAGAGACGGTTGATTTTCCGGTTTGTTGTTCACAATATCCAATATTGGAGGGAACTCTTCTTCGTTTGGAAATGCTTGAACGAGTAGTGGAAGTTCTTGGAACACTCATTGTCTTGGATTAACACTTTGTTGCGGATGTCTTCAAAGGGGCGCAGAACTGGGAAGGTGAAGAAAGTGATCTTGGTCAGAACGGACCCCTTTGTAACGGTGGATGTAGAGTTGATAGTACCAGGAGTGGAGATTGAAAAAACATTAACTCTTAATTTCGTTTGTCCTCTTGTCCTGAGTGAAATAAGAAGAATAATCCTAGAGACAGTCGAATTTCCATGTTGTTGTACGAACTGCCCAATACTTGAGGGAATCCTTCTTCGTATGGACATTTATGAGGATGTGGTGGCACTTCTTGGAACACGTATAGCTTCAGATTGATAAAAGACTTTTGAAAAGAACTTTGTAAATATTGTTGCAAGATAACCTAGCGCCGAGTGGAAGAAGAAAATGGTAGGGACTTCCTTTTAGCGGACGGAGAAGGGCTAGGGTTGTCTATTTTTACAGGACTTTAATGTTGTTTGCGGAGTAAACTGTCAGCTTCCAGGTGTTCAAAAGAAGAAACACTGTTCGAAAGAGAGACTTTGTTCGGAGCGAAGGAGAAACTGGTGCTAGAAGAACACCCAGAACTACACTGTTTGAGAACATGGAGGCCGGCAACCCGAACCGCAGGGCAAAATGTATAGTTGGCACACTTTTAGGGGTAGTGATTTCTCTTATAGTTTTAGTAGTTACTGTATCATATATAGTGGGACATGAAAATGAAACAAAGACAAGATTAGAAACAAAGAAAGCATCAACACAAAAACCTATCACTGTTGCTGAGGTAAAAGGAGAAAACACTGAGAAAGAAAAGGCTTTGTTAGATGCTGAGATCAAAAGATTACATCAAAGGGGAACTTTAGGTCAAATGCTTATGCCAAGTTGCTTTACGAATACATTGATGTCATGGAGGCGAAGAATTGCTACGTTTGTATGCAATTACCAGCTTCGGTAGATGAGGGTATCAGATACCATCATCTTCCATTGACATATGGAATCACATGTAGTTTGTTGTTAAGCATATTCTATGGACGAGATGGGTTTGAGTATTATTTCTCGAATTTTGACTCGACCTTGCCAGAGGTCCCAAATTATAAGCATCTGAACAAGTGGGACTATTACAAGAGCGAAGACAGATTACAGAAATGGTTCATTCCATGGAAAACGTTAGATACTTCACATGCCCGAAGAAATAATCTGACTTGTCAAGTGTCAGAAATTGAGAAAAAGTTTATAGGGCAGGTGGATACTAGATACAGGAGGCAGAAGATTCTAAAGGCTTCAGGACAATGGGAAACAGATTGGACCAAGGAAGAAAGGATACAGCAAAGAAAGGGTAGCTTTGGTCCAATTGCTTTAGACAAAGAGAAACGGGGGAAACTGTGCATTCACAGGAGTTACTCCTATTATGAGAATCTGTATGTAGGTCAAGTCAGTTGTGAACATGCTTTCCAATTGGAGTACTACTCCAAAGATTTTTTGAAAGAGATGCAAGCAATTCCAAATGTATATTTTGTATGTGGAAGAAATGCATATGTGAAGCTACCAGATAATTGGTACGGATCATGCTATCTAGCAATTGTCTTCCCCAAAATATATCATGTTGAGAATTTAGAAACGACAAAGAGAGGAATACCAACAAGAGGGAAGAGAGGGCTAGGTGCTGAAGAGGTAATTGGGGATGTATTTGGTGCTGCATTCCCTATCTTGGGATTGATACTGAATGACATCAAAATTAGAAGATTGGCTACAGTCGTAATAGGTTATCTGCCAGTACTGCTAGATCCTTAATGCTGGTGGAGGGAGAGATGCAATCGATAAGGGCAATGGTTCTTCAGAACCGACTTGCTTTAGATGTTCTGTTAGCCAAAGAGGGCGGAGTCTGTAAGGCCTTGAAGGTCCAGGAATGTTGCACTTACATTCCAGACAATTCAAAACCTCTAGAGAAGTACATACGAAACATTACTGCAATTCACCATGAAATTGAGGATCTGACAAAGGTAAATGTGTGGGAAAAAGTAGGTCATGGAATGGGTAAAGTTGGAGGTTGGTTTGCCAACCTAGGAAAGGGTATCGTTTGGTACATATTGAAACCCATCATCATAATTGTGATTTGTGTAATCACTTTGTGGGGATTGGTGCGATTGTATCAATGGTATAGAGCAAACAGGTTGCAGAGATCTATGAGAGAACAGGAGAAAAGACTAACGGCGATGCAAGATACACAATATAAGAGTCTGAAGGCATTGGAGACAATGAAAAGAAGTGGTACTGCCATGACTTCACTTTGAAGGGTCCTACATTTTAGAGATGTTGTTTTGATGGTGATGACGCCTGAAAGTCATCAAAGGGGGGACTGAGAGAGCACAAATCTGAAAAATGTATAAGTACACCGTATTTACAAGCACGTAGTGTTAGTTTAAATTGTATTGCACAAGAGTGTCAACTTATATGGTGAAAATATATGAGTGTTTGTTTTATTAGAATAGATACATATATATGTGTGGAAAACTAATGTAGAGATTGTGGAAATGTTAAAATGATGTTGGGGTCACACGTTAAATGAATAAGTGAAAACGAAATGTAATTCTGCAAACCATGAAAATGTGTAGGCCACATGGCATTTCACAGGAAACGAAAGATGCTGCTACACTTTTAGTGACGTGGATTTTAATGTCATTAGAGTGCAAATGTATTATTAGGCATAGTATTGAAGTATATGTTTTATAGATGTGTTGCATTATAGAAATGTGTGCTAGTTAAAGAATACTGTTTAAACCGAGTTAAATGTTTTCAGAGTGCAGGGACCCGCTTCATGTAAATCAAGTAGGCCTGAATAGATAATGTCGTTTCTTTGATCTGCAATGTGCTCGTTAGAGAAGAGGTCGAGAGGCACCAAGCACAAAGTTTTACACATGTTTTATGGCCTATAGATATGGTGGAGTCTGGAATTTGAGGCCCACTGTAGGATGGTCTGAATGCAGGTGCGAGGGGTCCTAATCAGTCGTAATGAATGGAGCCTTGTTCAGCGACGCCTGGCGCAGGCCTGGAGGAGGTTTCAGGAATTTCAGGGGGTACCAGCGAACTGGAGAAGAAGCCTGGTAACCAAGGTCAACTTTAACGAGGGTCCCGAAGAGTATCATCATGGAGTTTTGCCGCTGAAATTGGTACCACGTGAGGGGCGTCCCGAGGGGCGTTCCTATCGAAAATGTGATTTTGTATTAGGGAAAGCGACCCGGGGAGGAGACAGAGCAGATGATTTTGGGAGCTTAAGAAAGCGGTTGGGTAGGCAGATAGGCTGATCACGAGAGACCGATTTACAGAAGAGACTAAGAGAAGTGCGTGATCTTCTTAGGAAGTCACCACAGCTGACACCTTTTTAGGTAAAGATCTTGTTAAGTAGGGATGTCACTTAGTCTAGTGTAGGGACAGACTAAACCTGTATTTTTCCTTTCTGTAAATGACTCTCAGGTTGCAACTCACAGCGATTCTTGCAACGCTCATGCTCTTTGAAGTAGTTTTGATAATTTCCTTTTGTCGTTTGAGGATATTCAGAGAGTATCTTTTTGTACTAATACCTGTATACCTTTTGAATCTTATTCTGAGATGTTTGTATCTTCAGATACTTTTGACTTTGAATTAAACTTTTAACCTTTCCCAGTGGTAAGTGATTCTTTAGAGTGGTGTAAGTTCTTAATTGACTAACCTAGTAGTAGATTGTCTTTTACTCAATGACAGGTACCAACGATTCAGTCGACATGATTTGGGATCTGGTAAGGTAACTAGAGACCAGAAACCCCGCGTTAACAGTAGCAATAATCAGCAAAACAATAATCTCCAAGGAAAACTGTGATTACTTCTCAAAGCTCAATTTGCAGTGTAACCCATGGTCGCTGCGGTACTGCGCAAACACAAGTGCTATCCCACCGCTCGCCAACAATGTTAGAAATGGGGTAGCCAATTCTACGGGGGTAGCATGGTACAGAGCGGGCAGGCCAAACTCCTGAGAACATGTGTGAAGCATCCACACAGTACGCACAGACGACACACCAGGCATACCACAAAAGAGACACGACACCACTTTGGATGGAAAAATAATAACTTTTGTATTAGGTCCAACCTGCAAAAGTAAGACACAGTAATCACAGTGGGGCGCCAACGGGCGCCAGGGCAATGTGCATCCATACTTTAGGCAACATTTCCTTGGGTAGGCATAGCTAACAACCTGGAGCCTCAGCAAAATCAGTAGAACAGCATATAATTAACCTCAACTCAGCCTTCTGCTAAGGGCAGGCTGGAGAGAGCACTCCGTGAGCCAGGGGTAACTCTTCCTCAAATCCAATAACCAAGGCTTAATTCGGGCTCTTACCCCGTCCAGAAAACTCCATTAGTACAACTGGGGCCAACGGGGCCCAATGGCATTTTCCCAAGGGGAGGGGCGATCTCGGGGCCTCCTCCTGGCTCCCTGGAGGCCCCGCGTTCACTCAAGCTGGCTGCCCTCCTCCCCCAGGGGTTACCTTGTTCTTCGGGCCTACTCGGGCCCCTTGCGGTGGAACTGGCGGCTGGCGCGACACCCGGGGGGCGCGTGCTCACTTTCACGCCCTGCCACCGTATCTGGGCCTCCTGGGGGTGTGGCGCCCCTCCTGGGCTGGTAGTGGCTGGTGGGGGAGCTCTCGCGCTCTCTCTGAGCATCCGCGCTGGTTCCTCTCCCGGTCCCGGGCCTCCAGAGGCTTGCCGGGCACAGGACCAATCACAGGCGGCAGAGAGGAGGCGCGCCCGTGGCCGCCAATAGCAACGCGGCCTGCGGGGGGGTATCGGCCTCACTGTCAGCAGCCGGCAGCAAAGGCGGGGGCGGGCTGATGACGCGGCCGGGCACCCCCGTAATATGAGGGTGATGGTGGTGGCTTCCGGGCTCGTCGGGCATAGCGTGGCTTCCTCGCAATCCCGCGGCGACCTTCCCCAGGCTCAGGGGGCCGCGCGGGGGAAATCACTGTTGCAGAGCAGGTCGGGCGCCAACAGAGGTCACGGCAGTGTGTGCCCGGATTGCGGCGGTGATTCACGGCTCCAGGCATACTCGGCAACAGCGCCCAATGGCACCAGCAGACCCGGGGCGGCGGCGGCGGTGAGTACCACAATCAGGGCTTCGGGGCCCCAGCGCGATCAGGGGCACAGCGCTTCGATGAGGCAGCGCTTTGATGGGCCGAGGAGTGCTTGGCCAGTATAGCGCTCAGGGATACCCAGCGCTTGGAGGCACAACAGTGCTCACAGCGCTTGGGCCAGCAGCAGTTCCCAGGGCAAGAAAGCGCTTTAAGACACACAGCAGGGCAGTCTTGGTCACGGCGCTCTGGGGACACGAGGCAGTCTCCTGTAGGCCAGCGCTTCCAAGGGCACAGTTCTAGGCTGGGGAGCGCTTCCAGGCACACAGTGCTTCTTCTAGGCCCAGCGCTTCCAGGCACACAGCGCAAGGGGGCGGACAGTCCCAGCAGGAAGTCTCAGGGGCCCCAGAGTAACACTCCTCACCTCCTGGGGGGGTCCAGTCCAAGGCGCTCCTTCTCGTCCAGGCGCTTTTAGGTGCAGCGCTTGCGTGGCGCCTGGTCCCACCAACCTCAGGGACCTAGGGGGGCCCTCCTTCTTCAGGGGGCCGGGGGACAGAGCAGCAGGCACTACTGGGGACAGGTCAGCAGTTAGTGGGAACTCATCAAAACAGGTCGGTAGGTTTTCACCATACCCCACTGTAGCATGGCCCTCCTCCTACACAGCAGCCTGAACTCCTGCAGTGGGGCTTCCACTAGCCCTGGGGACAGTAGAGGGATTCTAGATGGGTGCCGGGTCGAGCACACTGGCCCAAGTGGCGGTATCCCCTGGCAGCAGGTCCCCTCACGTTCCTGACCTAGCTCTGTCTCAGCACATGGTGGCACATCCCCCTTATTTATATCCCCCTCACATCACCTTCCAGGCAGTGCCAGAGCCTTCTAGAATTCTCTGGCGAACTAGTTCTAACTGGTTCAGGGGGAGGAGTAGAGCACCCTGGGAGCCAGGCTTTCCCTCCAAAAGCTAGGGTGGCTGGATACCAAACATCTAGACCGCTAACCTACTGCAGTCAGGTGGCACAACGCACAGCAATGGCATCCATTTTAAAAATTAGCAGTTCACCAGGGTACATTTCTATCATGGGGTTATCACAGGTGCGCACACCATTGTATTACATTTTCATAATACACAGGGCATCTCATACCACACATGGCCTATATATGTCTTTACCATGGGTGAGACATCCTACAATGGGGGGTGAAAAGCGAATAATTTGGGGGAAAAGGGGCCAAGTCCAACACTGACGTTATGCTCGACGACGAACACTGTGAATCAAAACATGAATCAAACAATCAGTACTTGAAACAGTCTCATTCTGGGCTACCACTCCGTAATGACTGATCTCATAATTAACTTACTTAAAAACACCCATACAAGCTCTTCAGCAATTATTTTCCAATGATGTAGGTACCTTGGGAGCAAAAATACAATGCATTTTTGAAGATGGTCTTGTATTTTGGGAAAATACTGTGCAGGGGACTAAAAATCCGATGGACTCACTTGTTTTACTTCAGAAGTCTCCTTACGCTATTCAGTTGTTGCACACGCTCAGGGCCGACCTAAAGTTGAAAAATGAATAAGGGGTTGTAAGTGCGATGTTCCATTCTTCGCCAAATAGCTGGTAGATTGAAAACGGGTGGTCTCACTGGATCCTTACCTCTTAACGTTGCTTCTTAGGCGGACCGCTTAGAAAGGCTTGTCTCTCCTTAGCATTCTACGGGAACCTGCGAGGCCATTGGTAGTCAACGTAGTAAAATTCTGATTGGAGGGATCATGGGAGATGTAGTCTAAAGCAATTTTCACGATGACCGATGCTGAAATAAAATATATATTTGCACCATTTCTCATGAGTGATAGTGGAAACAGATCAAACCGCTACTGTTTCCCACATTTTGACAAATTTTGTGTGTACATTAACCATTCATCATAGTCCCTGAACGTGGTAATTTCCTGGTATGAAAATAATGGGAAATGTAGTCTCGTATGAGTTTCTAATTTATTTATTAAACTTATCTATTACCTGTTTTGGAAGCATCACTACACCATTAGCGCTCCACTACATATTTATACAAAAAATGTTGGGGGGGCTTCCTACCGTCGGTTGTGACATCATAAAATCCCCTGAAGCCCATAATGCACTCTTTGGTAAGTTGTATCTTGGGGAACCTAAGCAGACCGTATTTATTCATCCTGTTGCAGCTGTAAACTTGTTAAGTTGGGCGAATTTTGCAAATCAGCGGTTCGCAAATTCGCCCAAAAATCCGCGAATTTGCAGATTTTTCCGCAAAATCGCGGATTTTTTTGCGATTTGCACCATACTTAACTGGAGTACTTTCTACTGGCTAATCAGTAAGTGCTACCTCGTTGGGTAAACCTGTATCGTGCTTTTCCTACACTACAGCTGCGTAAAGGCCCAGAAGAGTTGTCTCCAGTGACCCCGTGTGTCTGTAACTTTGCCACCACGCTCATAGGCGCCGAGGTCCCTCGAGTGAGCTGTCCATCACAGTGGGGGAAAGGGCGGGAAGAGGTTGCATAGCCTAGTGTGTGTGGACTGGGGCCGGGCTTCTGTGCGAGTTCACACGCCTCAAGTTTATAAAAGGTCAGAGGCCGATCAGCGCAGCAAATGAGGAGAAAGCAGTAAGTGCTACCTCGTTGGGTAAATGTATTGTGCTTTTCCTGCTCTACAGCAGCGTAAAGGCCCGGAAGAGTTGTCTTCAGTGACCCCGTGTGTCTGTAACTTTGCCACCACGCCCATAGGCGCCGAGGTCCCTCGAGTGAGCTGTCCATGACAGTGGGGGCCTGCTTCGAGGGTCAGAGCAGGGTCAGAGAATAATTGCAAGTAGGCAACGAGGCGCCGCTCAGGAAGCACTTACAGGGTTACAGCAGGTGCCCAAGTTGAAGTTAATTTCTTTGTAACCATTTTACAAAGAAATTAGCTTCAATTTGGGCACCTGCTTTAATCCTGTAAGTGCTTCCTGAGCAAAATTCGTCCCGCTCGCAGATTCGCGGATTTAGCTGCGATTTCGCGCGATTCATGGATCGCGAAATCACGGAAAATCCGCAAATTCCGCGAGCGGAACGAATTTTCCGCCCATACTTAAAACTCGTTATCAGATCCCGAGCATACCTATTATTTTTTGGATTACTGAGAGCAACTTTGAGGGTGCCTTTTGATGGTGGACTAATGGTGTGGGGCCTAGATCATGATCAAAAGGATGTGTTTAATTCAGTTTGTAAATCTCTGTTATCTCATTTAGGCCATCGACTGCAGAATTGAATTTTACAATTAGCATAGCTTCTCTTCTGGATAACTTTGCATCCAGGTCTCCTCCCCTGAAATCATTCTCAACTTTCGAGATTACAGTCCATTTTAAATCAGTATCTGTATGATTATTCAGGCGCCAATGGTTGACTAATGGGGCCGTTTGGATGTTCTTTTTAATTCTTGATTTGTGTTACGTGATTCTTGTTCTTATTTCTTGGTTTGTCTTGCCAATATACAACTTTTTGCAAAATGCCCTTGCGAAAGATCCAAAAAAGAATAGGTATGCTCGGGATCTGATAACGAGTTTACAGCTGCGACAGGATGAATAAATACGGTCTGCTTAGGTTCCCCAAGATACAACTTACCAAAGTGTGCACTATGGGCTTCAGGGGATTTTATGATGTCACAACCGACGGTAGGATGCCCCCCCGAAAAAATTCGGTACAAATATGTAGTGGAGCGCTATTGGTGTAGTGATGCTACCAACAACAGTTAATAGATAGGCTTAACCACGAGTGCGGGAAACATCTGTTGCATGAGGAGCTTATTCACTCTCCTCTCAATAAATTACGATACCTTCTCGCACTTCCAAATTAGAAACCCATACGAGACTACATTTCCCATGATTTTCATACCAGGAAATAACCACGTTCAGGGACTACGATGAACGGTAAATGTACACACAAAATTAGTCAAAATGTGGGAAACAGTAGCGGTTCGATCCATTTCCACTAACACTCATGAGAAAGGGTGCAAATATATCTTTTATTTCAGCATCGGTCATCGTGAAAATTGCTTTAGACTACATCTCCCATGATCCCTCCAATCAGGATATGACTACGTTGACTACCAATGGCCTTGCAGGCTCCCTTAGAATGCTAAGGAGAGACACGCCGTTCTAAGCGGTCCACCTAAGAAACAACGCTCAGAGGTAAGGATCCAGTGAGACCACCCGTTTTCAATCTACCGGCTATTTGGCGAAGAATGGAACATCTACTTTAGGTTGGCCCCGAGCGTGTGCGACAACTGAATAGCGTACGGAGACTTCTGAAGTAAAACAAGTGAGTCCATCAGAATTTTAGCCCCCTGCACAGTATATAAATGTAAATGTAGAGTATTTATATAGCGCACTTCTACCCGGAGGCCTCGTAGCGCTGTATTCATACCGCTGTGGAACTCATCCTGGCTTTCCTGTGAAAAGTCCACTCCTGGGCACCCCCAAAGTGAAGCCAACCATCCACAGCACTGCAGGGGCCGTTGTGGAGATTAAGCAAGCTATTGCCCAGAGTCACAGAGTGGGACCCATGATTAGACTAGGCACCGAGGCGAGAATTATCCGGTCCGGGGAAATTGAGTCCAAGAGCTGCCGAGGCGGGAATTGAACCCTGGTCCCGGGCCAGACCTCTGCATCAGGGTCTGCTGCTCTAACCATTGAACCACGCTTCTCCACAATATAAATTCCCCAAATACAAGACCATCTTCAAAAACGCATTGTATTTTTGCTCCCCAGGTACCTCCATCATTGGAAAATAATTCCTGAAAAGCGTGTATGGGTGTTTTTAAGTAAGTTAATCATGAGATCAGTCATTACGGAGTGGTAGCCCAGAATGAGACTGTTTCAAGTAGTGATTGTTTGATTCATGTTTTGATTCACAGTGTTCGTCGTCGGGCATAACGTCAGGCGCTCATTGTAAGAGGTAAGAGGCACATACTCAAGCTAAAAGTGGTGAGTGCTGATCAGTTTTGTTAAGGAGCTATAGGTTTAAAAAAGGATTTTTTGTTCTCTTTCACAGCTTTTGGGTCCTGATGAGAACTCCACAGCAAGTAGGAGTTTGAAACGCGTAGACCAACTTGTGTTTAGCCATAAGAACGTGAAATCTAAAAATAATGTTCCAAATTATTGAAGCAGAGAATACAATTGTTTAAATTGTTTTGCTATGGTTTTTTGTTAAAGATTGTAAAAAGTATACCAAAAAAGGGGATTTGTAAATAAATACTGGGTATTGTGATCGTGAGACTGATGGGTTTGAATGTTTGATCAGGATGAATGATAGTATGTATGGATTGATAATGTGGATTGTTTTAGCAAATGTAAGAACACCTCAAGACCTGGCTATTCGAGCAGTAGCGGCACCCCTCCCCCTCCCTTCAGCGCCTTGAGACCCTCACGGGTGAGTAGCGCGCTTTACAAATTGATTGATTGATTGATTGATTGACTCGTAGTGATGAAGATTACTGCTAAGTAAATGATCAACTTCTGTAACACCCTGGGAATCCAGGGTATTGGTGGAAAACAATATAGGAGACCCCTTGGCCTGGGAATTGAAAGGGCATCCGTGGCACAGGCCTTCTGAGAGGGAATCAAGGAGCAGAAGAGAAGAAGGGCATTGAATTCCGTGGCTAACAGGTTTAGCCAAGGGAACCTGAACTTCAAACATATCTCCCAAAAGACAGTAGGGGAGAGACACAGAGCAGTGGCTGGTGACATTTGAAAGTGGTGAGGCGTAAAACAATTGTCGTACTTCACTGGGGCGAGCGAGCGAGCGGAGCGAGCGTGAACCACCTACGGAGGGGAGGGGGTTCTTTGTCCCCCCGAGAAAATTTTGAAAAAAGAGTGTAATTTACTGTTTTAAAATATAAGAAAATCAATGACAAGATAGCTGCTGAGCATTTGTGTGCTTGCTTAGAAGGCATCTGATGTAAAAAAAAAACATTGATAAAGGCAGTAGGTCAATGCCCAGTACAACAAGTGAGACATATTGGCTTGACAATGTTTTTTTTCTTCCTAATGATGCACAATCATACAGTTTGATTTAATCATCTATCAATAATACTGCTGTGCCATTCTATACTGATGTCAAATTTTGCACACCAAAAAAGAGCATTTCTGGTGCATAATGTGGTTCAGGAAAGGAATGAAAACTGGAGAGTTCAAGACTGCACGAAACATGGGGAGAAGCTTGAACGACCGTGCAAATTGGATTCTAACATTCCATTAACAATTCAAAAACCCAACAATTCAACTCTTCTGCAGCGCTTTGAAGTATTTGAAAGGAAAGGTGAAATGCAGCGCTTTATGAAACTCTGAAATGCGCTAAAATGCCATTAACAACAAATTACCAAACCATAACGCGACATAACATACCACATAACACAACATGACCTATCAGACCATAACATCCTAACTTGCAGCACAATTATCTGGATAGAATACAAACAACAGTGCAGACACGTACTAAGAGTACGGACGTGAAGGGACAGCCAGCCTACATTAGATCTGACATATGATGCTCTCTGAAAGCAGAAGGGAAGAGGCTTTTACAAAGCCTTGGCTCTTCCGGTCTTTTGTCCACACACTAGCTGAATGTGGCACACCGCACATAAGTTGTACATCTGAAGTAGGTTCATGGCGTCAAACATGCAAACGACGCAACAAACACATTTCCTTAACCCCTTCCCTGTAGGGCATATTCCCCCGCTGTGCTGGGGGGAGGGGGGGCGCACGCAGAGCCCCGGTGCTCATGACGAGCTCAGCTCGTCATGAGCCACGGTGGTCTTGTGCTCATGACGAGCTGAGTTCGTCATGACCACACCCGTTTCTTTAGAACGCTCGCACAGCAGGGGAATTTGCCCAGCGTGCGAGCGTTCCAACAGTCATGATGAGCTCAGCTCATCATAAGCACACGAGCACCGTGGCTCATGACGAGCTGAGTTCGTCATGAGCATGGAAGGTGTTACATTCCTGAGGGAAAAACAGAAGTTATCGGGAGACTATGTGCTAAGAAACCCGCCGTGTTGAATTTAGACACTTTGGTGTCCCGGGTTACATGAGCTGCAAGTAATAAATGAAGTTTCTGCCAGGAGGGGTCAAAACACAAAACATACACAGTTCAACTGTAGGGCGTTTACAGAGGCATGAGGTAGAATCCAGACTGCACAGCCTTGGTATTTAGCATCCGACCTTCGAATGCGCCAGAGCCAGGCTTCTGAGTAAACTCCCTTGCACTTATTTTGTCACTGTCCAGCGGAAGTCCTCTACCCCCCCCCTTGATTTCGATCTTGCCATTACCCTTAATTTCTCCCTCACTGTCATTTCCTGATTTCGACCTCACTATAACCCACTGATCTCTACATCACTCCCTCCTCCCTTTTCCTTCAATGTCTTCCTCTGATTTCTAACTCATAGTCCCTTGCTGATTTCTTTAGCACTGTCAGGCCCTCATTCCTCTAACAGGCAGCCCGATGTCTATCTTTATGTCAGACGGGGATTTCTCTTCCGACTGCCAGGCCACGATTCCTCTCAGTGTCACCCCGATTTTGCCTTCCCTTACGACCGCAGGCTATGTCTCCTGCGGCTATCACCAGAATTTCAAAGTCTATATTACTGTGTCGCCCCCTGTTCCTTGATTGGCATGTCACTTTCACCGCTGGTGCCGCGCGCCACCACCTGATTTCTAGCACTCAGCATTCCCGAGTCCTTAACTCAATGCCACCCTCCGATGTCTCATGCAAGATCCCCGTCTGCTCTTGTTTTTTTTTACTGCACCGCGCACCAATCACCTTCGGCCCACTGGCCGCGTAACGCATGGAGTGCACTGGGCACGAGGTACCCGGGTCAGTGCACAGAACCTCTATTTAGCTGCCACACGAACCCGAAGCCTTTGTTCCCAGGGCTACCGAGGTAAAAAGCCAAAGGCATTAATCCATCACTGCAATGTTTGACAGTGAGATAGTCTTCTATGAACTGTCTGTCCTTTTTCCGAAATGACACGACGGCCGGCGCACCTTTCACCTAGTTGAACTAGCCACTGTCGCGAGACCTACGCACCAAGGCCCGACTAGATACCAATAGTAACCCTGGCCAAAACTGTTCAAGCCAGTCTGACACTGCAGGCAGTCGCGATTAGAATAGGCTACAACAACTTCTACCACTCAAATTGAAAGTTCTCAGGAAAATACAGACAAATGTCCACTGGCAAAACCAGGAAGCACACAACACGGGGGGGCCTGGGGAATGAAAATAAAAATAAATAAACGTACCTGACTTCCGGTCCTGGGCCCTTGGCGCCTTGTTCACGAACAGCACTGGTCCTGGAGTGGCAACCCCTCTCAGCCAAACCTGGCGCTGGAGCAGCGCCAGGATTGGCTTAGGGCACCGTTACTCTCTGCCCGCCCGCCCGCCCATTAGGAGACCGAGGTTTGAGCCTTTGCTCAACCCTCGCTCTCCTAATGCGCAAACGCAGCCTCAGCAGACACTAGTACGCATGACTGGGCACGGTGGAAAAATTCACCGCCCTTCCCCAGTCATGCGCACTTGTGCATTGTGCTGCTGCTGCCTGCCCCTGGTGACGGTCTGACATCGCAATGCATGTCAGTCAACATGACGCCAGACCGCCCACCCACTTCAGACTATGAAGGGAGTGGGCGGTCCGACATCATGCTGACTGACATGATTGTCAGTTTTCCCTCGGCCTTTCTGAACTTAAGTAAACTAAGAGTTTACTTAAGTTCAGAGATGCAGAGGAAACTGCGGGCGTGGGCAGCTTGTGGGGCAACGCCCCAGCGCCCTTAATGGACGCACCGCCACTGACACAGAGGGACTGACGATGGGAACTGCCAACTGAGCTGGTCCGCAGGCCCATTCTCCCTCCCCCAACGATAGACCGAAGTCAGATAAAGAGGATTCTGCACTGCCCATAGCTCAATCTCCCGGGCTAAGATAAAGAGGGAGGGAATCATCCCCTCAGATGACATACATAAGACCTTGTCACCTGATTGTCTGTCTGGGCACACACGTCCCAACCCCTAATGGAAGGGAGGAAATGAAACAGAGTTGCTTGAACCACAGCCAGCTCTTTCCAGTTGGAAGAATGGTGAGACTTCCCCCTGCTCCACAACACCTGGGCAGTAAGACTTCCCAGGACTGTACCCCACCCCCAACTGCTAGCATCAGTGGAGATGGTCACAGGAGGGGGGACACGCAACTGATGACCTTTGTTGAGGCTGTCTGGGTTCAACTACCACTGCAAGTCCAGAGCCACCTAGCGAATAACAGGTACACAGGCCCGAAACCCTGAGACACAGGATTCCAGTGTTGCAGAACAGGATGCACCATGGGATAGAGATGCAGGCAGCTCCAGGGGACCATAGCCAGAGTGGACGCCGTCTTTCCCTGACATCTTAGCCACAGCCTCACTGGAGCAGACAGGTGAGGCAGGAGGGATGGTAGGTGCAACATCGGCTTGTCCCTGTGTGCTGGTGCCAGAAAAACCTCCCCCAAGTCCATCAGGAAGAGGGCAGTTATAAACTGCAGAGACAGGGATGAGTTTTGAGCAGAAATCCAAGTGTGCACTACAGGACACAGTCTTCTTCGACATCTTGGCAAGCTTTAGAAAGAGAAGAAGAGGCAATTAACCAAATACTGAGGTAGGGAAAAACCTGAATACCACGAGAGTGCAAAATACCCACCAGGGGAGCCAGCAGCTTGGTGAAAACTCTGGGAGCAGATGCCAAACCTAAGGGGAGAGGGCGAAACAGGTAATGGTGTCCCTCCACCGAAAACCTTAGGAATCGTCGATAAAGATGGCAGATTGGGACATGCAAATACGCATCCAACAGGTCTAAAGATGCGAATAACAGGAATTGTTTCAACAGTGGAGCGATACTCTGTAGGGTGACCATTCTGAAAGTCCTTGTGACCAGGAACAGATTCAATACCTTCAAATCCAACTCAGGGTGGTACTCTCCTGAAACTTTTTGTACTAAAAAAAGAATGGAGTAAAAGCCTAGCCGGTGTTCCCTCTGGGGAATCCTAACAACTGCCCCTTTGTCTAGGAGTTGCTGAATCATGTCCAACAGGTCAAGGCAACATACCATATCTTGTGGAAGTGGGGTCTCGCAGAAGAATGATCCAGGATTCTCCCCAAACTCCAAGCGATACCCCTCGGACACAACCTCTAAGGCCTAGGCATCTCAAATGTCCTTCTGCCACTGGTCATGAAAGTCCAGAAGGTGTCCTCCCACTGGAGAGGCACTCAGGAAGTCATGCTTTGGGAGGCTGGGGGCTAGCAGCAGAAGAGGAAGACTGGAACTGGGATTTGTCTGGATTTGGGGTGCCCCGGCAGCAACCCCCACCATGAAAGGGCTGAATTGAACCCCTCGCAGAGCTGGAAAAATCCCTTTAAACACAAAACCTCTGCCTCTCTGAAAGGGTCTTGCTGATGTCACCAATTTCTGGTTCTCTACCAATTTCTTGACCATCTCTTCAAGCGGCTGCCCAAACAGCTTAGGAACCTCAAACGGCAGTTTCATTAAAATAGCTTTTTGACCTGCGTGAGTTTTCCAGTTGCGCATCCACAGATGTATATGAGCAGCAACAGCCACCAATGAGGTAGCTGCAGAAGTACACAAATTGTCGAAGGACATGTCAGATGAAAAGCGACCTGTTGTTCCATCAGTGCCAGCAGATCCAAACAATCCAAATCCTCATACTTACGATCTGCCAAGGTCTGAAAGTCTTTGAGCAAAGACTGCATTGTATAAGTTATGTAAGTGTTCTCACAAACAGAGTAATTGGTAGCAGCAGTTCACCATTTAACAGCATCATCCACCTTCCTATCCGCCACACCAGGGGGGAAGCATCTTTGGAAACAACATTCCCCTGAGTGGACATGCCAGCCATCAGATTATCCAGCTTGACCAAATATGGAAATTCCTCTGCAAACTTGTCCGCTGGATAATGCGGTGATCGAAACCGAGGGAAAGCTGATTTATTCATTTCCTTCAACTCATGCAAAAGTACTCGCCTGATCACATTATGTAATGGCACAGTCTCAGGCTCCACCTGCTGATAACTCACCAAGGAATCATCCTCATCAGCTGAGGCACAAGCTGCAGGGAGACTCAAGTTTTCCCTATCATGCTTCTAGAGATCTGCCAGCTCTGAACCTTTTGAACAAAAGGGCTGTGCACCGCCTGTTCTTCTCTTTGTTTTACTGTGCAAACACGGGAATCACTCCCCTCCTGGAGTGTATCTGTAAAATCCTACTAGTTGCACACCTATGAACCCATAGGTGTATCTCCCATGGCACCAGTGTCAATGCTATGTCTACAGCTTTAAATTTAAGTCCAAATGACAAAGCTTCAAATAAAATTTTCTGTTGTTCAACACAAATTTATTTTTCAATCATATTCCAATTTGTGCGTGTTATTTAGCGACTTTCAAGTAGTTCCAATGCATTTCGGTGATTATTTCACCTTCTTCAGGGAACATCTACAAATAAACACAAATGTATACAATGTAATCGCTAAAACATAATTTTGTTACATTTCACATTCTCAATAACTCGTATCAATCTAGTTTGTACTCTCAGGTTATTCCTTTAAATTCATATACATGACTTCAATGTGACTACTATTTTGCTCGACATCGAGTGTAACTATCACCGTTATCAATAGACCCTTTTATACGCTCTGCCCAACCTGTTCGTTAATGTCTAACTTTTGACTTAAATGGTTCTCTGAGGGCGTGGGCCTTTCGTACACTCTGCTTGCCGCTTACGCGTTAGCTTGTGGCTGCGTTCGAATGCTTACCCGTTACTCAAATGCCGATTACTCTATGAAGGTTCCTCCCGCTTAACGCGTTCTCTCTATAATGGAACTTCCAACTGCCGCCGTGCTCCTAGCGCATGCGCAGGTGACCCTCTCTCTGATTGTTTTATAAACGTAGCCCGTTTTTTTTGAAACAACAAAACTTTAACAATCTGAATCTTATCTTCCCTGACATCTAGTTTAAATCGAAGTGGATTTGCGAGTAGAGATTAAGCAAAGACTCCAAAAGAAATATTGACATAACTAATAACAATGTTGATTAAATTCTGTCATTAAAGGTAAACAATGCTAATTCATAAATAGCACAAAAATTCAGTTCGTTCATTCAATCCATTCGGCTTGAGGCTGTTTAAATGATAAATCCAGTAATTCTCTCGTTTTAACAAGTTCTTTTTGTTCAGAGCCCCTTCTTTCTTGGGTACTGTTTCTAGTACGCATGCTCTCAATTGGTTTAGATTGTGTCGCTTTTCTGTAAAATGTGTCGGTACCGTGGATTTCGTGGAATGAGTTCTGATGTTGCTTTTGTGTTCTGTTAATCGCACTTTTAATTTTCTTTCGGTGTGTCCCACATATACGCTTCCGTATGGACATTTTAATAGGTATACCACATTGGTGGAATCACATGTGGCATTGACTTTTAAAGGTATTTTCTGACCTCTCATGGGGTGGCTGATGTTGGTGCCCTTAATGATGTTATGACAGTGTGCACAATTTAAACATGGAACTGTTCCTCTATATTTTTGTTTTGGGGTGATTTGCTTAGTTTTCTTCAATAGTTCACCTAGATTTTTGCCTCTTGAATGTGCGAATAATGGTTCTTGATCAAAGATTCCTTTAAAATCCGGCTCCATTTTGACTATTTGCCAATGTTTATATATTATGCCTTTGAATCGGGCGCTTACATTAGAAAATTTACTGACACATGTTAGTCGTTGAGGTTTTGTAACTGTTTTGTAAGTTAGTAACTCTTGCCTTGTTTTTGTTTCTGCTCTGGCTTGGGACTTCTTTATCATATCTCCTGGGTAACCTCTGGACACGAACCTTTCTGCCATGGTTTGCAATTGTTTTTGGCATTCGTTCTCCTCAGATACCACTCTCCTAACCCTGAGAAATTGTGAGTACGGGAGGTGATTCTTCAATGATGCTGGGTGGTGACTAGTATATTGTAACAAATTGTTCTTATCTGTTGGTTTACGATATAGGTTTGTGGTAAATTTCCCATTGTTCAGCGTGATCTCCACATCTAGATATTGAATGGTTGTTTTGTTGATGTTCCACGTGAATTTTATTCTATCATTTTGATCATCCAAAATTTTTAATTGGTGTTCCAAGGATTCCTGTGAACCTTTCCATATGATGAACATGTCATCGATGAATCTCATGTACGCTAGTAAGTGTGTCGCCCATTCTTGATTATGGTAAATGTGTTCCTCTTCAAAAGATGCCATAAACAAATTCGCGTACGCCGGAAAGGCGCAATTTCCCATAGCTGTTCCATTTAGTTGAATAAACCAACGTTTGTCATAAGTAAAATAGCTATTCATGAGGGTAAACTCCATCAGTTGCATCAAGAAAATTTGTAGGTCTTGTGGATAAGTACTTTGTAACAAGGCTTTTTCTATGGCTTCCAGGCCTTCTCTGTGTGGTATGGCCGTGTACAACGTTTTGACATCAATGGTCGCCATGATACAATCTGTTTCCATTTTTACTGCTTGTAACTTGACCAAAAAATCAGTCGTGTCCTTGATATAAGAAGGATTTTTTATCACCAACGGTTGCAGGTACTTATCTATGAATTTTCCAACCGGCTCATGGATACTCATCTTGGTGGACACAATCGGTCGACAAGGTGGTGTTTTTGGATCTTTGTGTACTTTAGGTACTAGGTATATGGTTGGACTTTTAGGATTCTCTTGTATCAGATATTTTTAGTTTTTTTCTTGAATGATGCCTTTTTCTGTAGTTTGACTTAATATGGTTTGTAATGTCTTGCGTATCTCTGTAGTGGGATCCTCATCTATTTCCATATATGTATTTCCGTCCCCTAAATGAATGTTCATGGCTTGTTCGTAGAACTCCTTGTTCATTACTACTAGTGCTCCTCCCTTGTCGGCCTTTTGGCATATGATTTGTTCGTTGTTCGCTATACTTTCTATAGCGCCATATTCCTTGCTCGACATGTTTGGATTTTTGACTCTCTTATTGGTATTGATTTGGTAGATTTCCTGTTTGCATAAGTTCTCAAAAAGATCAATTGTCTTGTGTGAGATAGGTGGCATATAGTTACTTGGATTTTTTAATCCTTTAAGGTCATCTTCTCCTGGTGTTGTTTTTTCTGTGATTACATTCTCGAAGAAATGTCTCAATCGCATCTTGCGTGTTAATTTGAAGAGGCTCACTTCTAATTCCAATAGGTTAGTGTGGGTACTGGGTACAAATGACAACCCTCTTTGTAATGTTTTTATCTGAAAATCGTTTAAATGGTAATCCGATATATTCAACACTAGGTTCTCTTCTATAGTTAATGTTGTTTCTTTCTGTCTTTCCTGGTTGTTGCGTTTCTCGTCTGTGGATGGCTTGTTTCTTTTGTTCTTGTTGCGTCCCCTCCTGGGTCTTCTGTTGCTGTTGGGCCTACGTCTAAAAAAGGCTCAGAGGTGGAGGGTTTGTCTGAGGGTACTTTCCTTGTGCTGTCTTTTCTTTGGTCGGTTCTATCACTATCTGTTGAAGAAGTATCTGTCTGAGATGTGTATTGCTTGGTTTGCCGCCTTCTGGCGTATACCTCTGCCCATGTATAGACCTCTTGTAGTTTATAATCGAGGGTATCTCGACGATATTTTCTTAGTTTACGTTCGTTTACTTCCTGTGTGTGCTGGGCTAACTGTGATGAGATGTGATCAAGAATTTTTTGTAATTCTTCTCCAGTGACTCCCTTTTTCAATTCTTCTGTTACTGTATCGATTTCTGTTTTTAGTTCTTCCAGAATTTTGGCCAGTTCTTCGATGATGAGGAGTATTAAATCCAAACTGCATTTGTTTAATATCGCAAACCATCGCTCAGTGAATGGTTTGGAGTTTTTGCACAAGGATGGTTTCAGGGCTATTCTGAGGCCTCTGGGGATTCGTTGTGCCTTGTGATATTTTATCATTGTATTCGCATGGAGTCGTTGGTTAATTTCTCTACGTGTCAGATACATGAGTTGTTTAATTTGTTGTTCCTTATTTCTCGTTACTTTTGGTTCCGTTATTCCTGCTTGTATCAAAGAATATATTTTTTCACTGGCTTCTGCCGTATATGCAAACGTATCAGCTCTTTGATCCGTAGAGTGCGTAATCTCTTCATATTGCATGTTTAACTTTGAAATAGGCGTGCAACTTCCCTAAGTGGGGGGAATTGCTACAAGCTTTTGAACAAAAGGGCTGTGCACCGCCTGTTCTTCTCTTTGTTTTACTGTGCAAACACGGGAATCACTCCCCTCCTGGAGTGTATCTGTAAAATCCTACTAGTTGCACACCTATGAACCCATAGGTGTATCTCCCATGGCACCAGTGTCAATGCTGTGTCTACAGCTTTAAATTTAAGTCCAAATGACAAAGCTTCAAATAAAATTTTCTGTTGTTCAACACAAATTTATTTTTCAATCATATTCCAATTTGTGCGTGTTATTTAGCGACTTTCAAGTAGTTCCAATGCATTTCGGTGATTATTTCACCTTCTTCAGGGAACATCTACAAATAAACACAAATGTATACAATGTAATCGCTAAAACATAATTTTGTTACATTTCACATTCTCAATAACTCGTATCAATCTAGTTTGTACTCTCAGGTTATTCCTTTAAATTCATATACATGACTTCAATGTGACTACTATTTTGCTCGACATCGAGTGTAACTATCACCGTTATCAATAGACCCTTTTATACGCTCTGCCCAACCTGTTCGTTAATGTCTAACTTTTGACTTAAATGGTTCTCTGAGGGCGTGGGCCTTTCGTACACTCTGCTTGCCGCCTATGCGTTAGCTTGTGGCTGCGTTCGAATGCTTACCCGTTACTCAAATGCCGATTACTCTATGAAGGTTCCTCCCGCTTAACGCGTTCTCTCTATAATGGAACTTCCAACTGCCGCCGTGCTCCTAGCGCATGCGCAGGTGACCCTCTCTCTGATTGTTTTATAAACGTAGCCCGTTTTTTTTGAAACAACAAAACTTTAACAATCTGAATCTTATCTTCCCTGACATCTAGTTTAAATCGAAGTGGATTTGCGAGTAGAGATTAAGCAAAGACTCCAAAAGAAATATTGACATAACTAATAACAATGTTGATTAAATTCTGTCATTAAAGGTAAACAATGCTAATTCATAAATAGCACAAAAATTCAGTTCGTTCATTCAATCCATTCGGCTTGAGGCTGTTTAAATGATAAATCCAGTAATTCTCTCGTTTTAACAAGTTCTTTTTGTTCAGAGCCCCTTCTTTCTTGGGTACTGTTTCTAGTACGCATGCTCTCAATTGGTTTAGATTGTGTCGCTTTTCTGTAAAATGTGTCGCTACCGTGGATTTCGTGGAATGAGTTCTGATGTTGCTTTTGTGTTCTGTTAATCGTACTTTTAATTTTCTTTCGGTGTGTCCCACATATACGCTTCCGCATGGACATTTTAATAGGTATACCACATTGGTGGAATCACATGTGGCATTGACTTTTAAAGGTATTTTCTGACCTCTCATGGGGTGGCTGATGTTGGTGCCCTTAATGATGTTATGACAGTGTGCACAATTTAAACATGGAACTGTTCCTCTATATTTTTGTTTTGGGGTGATTTGCTTAGTTTTCTTCAATAGTTCACCTAGATTTTTGCCTCCAAGTAACTATATGCCACCTATCTCACACAAGACAATTGATCTTTTTGAGAACTTATGCAAACAGGAAATCTACCAAATCAATACCAATAAGAGAGTCAAAAATCCAAACATGTCGAGCAAGGAATATGGCGCTATAGAAAGTATAGCGAACAACGAACAAATCATATGCCAAAAGGCCGACAAGGGAGGAGCACTAGTAGTAATGAACAAGGAGTTCTACGAACAAGCCATGAACATTCATTTAGGGGACGGAAATACATATATGGAAATAGATGAGGATCCCACTACAGAGATACGCAAGACATTACAAACCATATTAAGTCAAGCTACAGAAAAAGGCATCATTCAAGAAAAAACCAAAAAATATCTGATACAAGAGAATCCTAAAAGTCCAACCATATACCTAGTACCTAAAGTACACAAAGATCCAAAAACACCACCTTGTCGACCGATTGTGTCCACCAAGATGAGTATCCATGAGCCGGTTGGAAAATTCATAGATAAGTACCTGCAACCGTTGGTGATAAAAAATCCTTCTTATATCAAGGACACGACTGATTTTTTGGTCAAGTTACAAGCAGTAAAAATGGAAACAGATTGTATCATGGCGACCATTGATGTCAAAACGTTGTACACGGCCATACCACACAGAGAAGGCCTGGAAGCCATAGAAAAAGCCTTGTTACAAAGTACTTATCCACAAGACCTACAAATTTTCTTGATGCAACTGATGGAGTTTACCCTCATGAATAGCTATTTTACTTATGACAAACGTTGGTTTATTCAACTAAATGGAACAGCTATGGGAAATTGCGCCGCTCCGGCGTACGCGAATTTGTTTATGGCATCTTTTGAAGAGGAACACATTTACCATAATCAAGAATGGGCGACACACTTACTAGCGTACATGAGATTCATCGATGACATGTTCATCATATGGAAAGGTTCACAGGAATCCTTGGAACACCAATTAAAAATTTTGGATGATCAAAATGATAGAATAAAATTCACGTGGAACATCAACAAAACAACCATTCAATATCTAGATGTGGAGATCACGCTGAACAATGGGAAATTTACCACAAACCTATATCGTAAACCAACAGATAAGAACAATTTGTTACAATATACTAGTCACCACCCAGCATCATTGAAGAATCACCTCCCGTACTCACAATTTCTCAGGGTTAGGAGAGTGGTATCTGAGGAGAACGAATGCCAAAAACAATTGCAAACCATGGCAGAAAGGTTCGTGTCCAGAGGTTACCCAGGAGATATGATAAAGAAGTCCCAAGCCAGAGCAGAAACAAAAACAAGGCAAGAGTTACTAACTTACAAAACAGTTACAAAACCTCAACGACTAACATGTGTCAGTAAATTTTCTAATGTAAGCGCCCGATTCAAAGGCATAATATATAAACATTGGCAAATAGTCAAAATGGAGCCGGATTTTAAAGGAATCTTTGATCAAGAACCATTATTCGCACATTCAAGAGGCAAAAATCTAGGTGAACTATTGAAGAAAACTAAGCAAATCACCCCAAAACAAAAATATAGAGGAACAGTTCCATGTTTAAATTGTGCACACTGTCATAACATCATTAAGGGCACCAACATCAGCCACCCCATGAGAGGTCAGAAAATACCTTTAAAAGTCAATGCCACATGTGATTCCACCAATGTGGTATACCTATTAAAATGTCCATGCGGAAGCGTATATGTGGGACACACCGAAAGAAAATTAAAAGTGCGATTAACAGAACACAAAAGCAACATCAGAACTCATTCCACGAAATCCACGGTAGCGACACATTTTACAGAAAAGCGACACAATCTAAACCAATTGAGAGCATGCGTACTAGAAACAGTACCCAAGAAAGAAGGGGCTCTGAACAAAAAGAACTTGTTAAAACGAGAGAATTACTGGATTTATCATTTAAACAGCCTCAAGCCAAATGGATTGAATGAACGAACTGAATTTTTGTGCTATTTATGAATTAGCATTGTTTACCTTTAATGACAGAATTTAATCAACATTGTTATTAGTTATGTCAATATTTCTTTTGGAGTCTTTGCTTAATCTCTACTCGCAAATCCACTTCGATTTAAACTAGATGTCAGGGAAGATAAGATTCAGATTGTTAAAGTTTTGTTGTTTCAAAAAAAACGGGCTACGTTTATAAAACAATCAGAGAGAGGGTCACCTGCGCATGCGCTAGGAGCACGGCGGCAGTTGGAAGTTCCATTATAGAGAGAACGCGTTAAGCGGGAGGAACCTTCATAGAGTAATCGGCATTTGAGTAACGGGTAAGCATTCGAACGCAGCCACAAGCTAACGCGTAAGCGGCAAGCAGAGTGTACGAAAGGCCCACGCCCTCAGAGAACCATTTAAGTCAAAAGTTAGACATTAACGAACAGGTTGGGCAGAGCGTATAAAAGGGTGTATTGATAACGGTGATAGTTACACTCGATGTCGAGCAAAATAGTAGTCACATTGAAGTCATGTATATGAATTTAAAGGAATAACCTGAGAGTACAAACTAGATTGATACGAGTTATTGAGAATGTGAAATGTAACAAAATTATGTTTTAGCGATTACATTGTATACATTTGTGTTTATTTGTAGATGTTCCCTGAAGAAGGTGAAATAATCACCGAAATGCATTGGAACTACTTGAAAGTCGCTAAATAACACGCACAAATTGGAATATGATTGAAAAATAAATTTGTGTTGAACAACAGAAAATTTTATTTGAAGCTTTGTCATTTGGACTTAAATTTAAAGCTGTAGACACAGCATTGACACTGGTGCCATGGGAGATACACCTATGGGTTCATAGGTGTGCAACTAGTAGGATTTTACAGATACACTCCAGGAGGGGAGTGATTCCCGTGTTTGCACAGTAAAACAAAGAGAAGAACAGGCGGTGCACAGCCCTTTTGTTCAAAAGCTTGTAGCAATTCCCCCCACTTAGGGAAGTTGCACGCCTATTTCAAAGTTAAACATGCAATATGAAGAGATTACGCACTCTACGGATCAAAGAGCTGATACGTTTGCATATACGGCAGAAGCCAGTGAAAAAATATATTCTTTGATACAAGCAGGAATAACGGAACCAAAAGTAACGAGAAATAAGGAACAACAAATTAAACAACTCATGTATCTGACACGTAGAGAAATTAACCAACGACTCCATGCGAATACAATGATAAAATATCACAAGGCACAACGAATCCCCAGAGGCCTCAGAATAGCCCTGAAACCATCCTTGTGCAAAAACTCCAAACCATTCACTGAGCGATGGTTTGCGATATTAAACAAATGCAGTTTGGATTTAATACTCCTCATCATCGAAGAACTGGCCAAAATTCTGGAAGAACTAAAAACAGAAATCGATACAGTAACAGAAGAATTGAAAAAGGGAGTCACTGGAGAAGAATTACAAAAAATTCTTGATCACATCTCATCACAGTTAGCCCAGCACACACAGGAAGTAAACGAACGTAAACTAAGAAAATATCGTCGAGATACCCTCGATTATAAACTACAAGAGGTCTATACATGGGCAGAGGTATACGCCAGAAGGCGGCAAACCAAGCAATACACATCTCAGACAGATACTTCTTCAACAGATAGTGATAGAACCGACCAAAGAAAAGACAGCACAAGGAAAGTACCCTCAGACAAACCCTCCACCTCTGAGCCTTTTTTAGACGTAGGCCCAACAGCAACAGAAGACCCAGGAGGGGACGCAACAAGAACAAAAGAAACAAGCCATCCACAGACGAGAAACGCAACAACCAGGAAAGACAGAAAGAAACAACATTAACTATAGAAGAGAACCTAGTGTTGAATATATCGGATTACCATTTAAACGATTTTCAGATAAAAACATTACAAAGAGGGTTGTCATTTGTACCCAGTACCCACACTAACCTATTGGAATTAGAAGTGAGCCTCTTCAAATTAACACGCAAGATGCGATTGAGACATTTCTTCGAGAATGTAATCACAGAAAAAACAACACCAGGAGAAGATGAACTTAAAGGATTAAAAAATCCAAGTAACTATATGCCACCTATCTCACACAAGACAATTGATCTTTTTGAGAACTTATGCAACCAGGAAATCTACCAAATCAATACCAATAAGAGAGTCAAAAATCCAAACATGTCGAGCAAGGAATATGGCGCTATAGAAAGTATAGCGAACAACGAACAAATCATATGCCAAAAGGCCGACAAGGGAGGAGCACTAGTAGTAATGAACAAGGAGTTCTACGAACAAGCCATGAACATTCATTTAGGGGACGGAAATACATATATGGAAATAGATGAGGATCCCACTACAGAGATACGCAAGACATTACAAACCATATTAAGTCAAGCTACAGAAAAAGGCATCATTCAAGAAAAAACCAAAAAATATCTGATACAAGAGAATCCTAAAAGTCCAACCATATACCTAGTACCTAAAGTACACAAAGATCCAAAAACACCACCTTGTCGACCGATTGTGTCCACCAAGATGAGTATCCATGAGCCGGTTGGAAAATTGATAGATAAGTACCTGCAACCGTTGGTGATAAAAAATCCTTCTTATATCAAGGACACGACTGATTTTTTGGTCAAGTTACAAGCAGTAAAAATGGAAACAGATTGTATCATGGCGACCATTGATGTCAAAACGTTGTACACGGCCATACCACACAGAGAAGGCCTGGAAGCCATAGAAAAAGCCTTGTTACAAAGTACTTATCCACAAGACCTACAAATTTTCTTGATGCAACTGATGGAGTTTACCCTCATGAATAGCTATTTTACTTATGACAAACGTTGGTTTATTCAACTAAATGGAACAGCTATGGGAAATTGCGCCGCTCCGGCGTACGCGAATTTGTTTATGGCATCTTTTGAAGAGGAACACATTTACCATAATCAAGAATGGGCGACACACTTACTAGCGTACATGAGATTCATCGATGACATGTTCATCATATGGAAAGGTTCACAGGAATCCTTGGAACACCAATAAAAAATTTTGGATGATCAAAATGATAGAATAAAATTCACGTGGAACATCAACAAAACAACCATTCAATATCTAGATGTGGAGATCACGCTGAACAATGGGAAATTTACCACAAACCTATATCGTAAACCAACAGATAAGAACAATTTGTTACAATATACTAGTCACCACCCAGCATCATTGAAGAATCACCTCCCGTACTCACAATTTCTCAGGGTTAGGAGAGTGGTATCTGAGGAGAACGAATGCCAAAAACAATTGCAAACCATGGCAGAAAGGTTCGTGTCCAGAGGTTACCCAGGAGATATGATAAAGTAGTCCCAAGCCAGAGCAGAAACAAAAACAAGGCAAGAGTTACTAACTTACAAAACAGTTACAAAACCTCAACGACTAACATGTGTCAGTAAATTTTCTAATGTAAGCGCCCGATTCAAAGGCATAATATATAAACATTGGCAAATAGTCAAAATGGAGCCGGATTTTAAAGGAATCTTTGATCAAGAACCATTATTCGCACATTCAAGAGGTAAAAATCTAGGTGAACTATTGAAGAAAACTAAGCAAATCACCCCAAAACAAAAATATAGAGGAACAGTTCCATGTTTAAATTGTGCACACTGTCATAACATCATTAAGGGCACCAACATCAGCCACCCCATGAGAGGTCAGAAAATACCTTTAAAAGTCAATGCCACATGTGATTCCACCAATGTGGTATACCTATTAAAATGTCCATGCGGAAGCGTATATGTGGGACACACCGAAAGAAAATTAAAAGTGCGATTAACAGAACACAAAAGCAACATCAGAACTCATTCCACGAAATCCACGGTAGCGACACATTTTACAGAAAAGCGACACAATCTAAACCAATTGAGAGCATGCGTACTAGAAACAGTACCCAAGAAAGAAGGGGCTCTGAACAAAAAGAACTTGTTAAAACGAGAGAATTACTGGATTTATCATTTAAACAGCCTCAAGCCGAATGGATTGAATGAACGAACTGAATTTTTGTGCTATTTATGAATTAGCATTGTTTACCTTTAATGACAGAATTTAATCAACATTGTTATTAGTTATGTCAATATTTCTTTTGGAGTCTTTGCTTAATCTCTACTCGCAAATCCACTTCGATTTAAACTAGATGTCAGGGAAGATAAGATTCAGATTGTTAAAGTTTTGTTGTTTCAAAAAAAACGGGCTACGTTTATAAAACAATCAGAGAGAGGGTCACCTGCGCATGCGCTAGGAGCACGGCGGCAGTTGGAAGTTCCATTATAGAGAGAACGCGTTAAGCGGGAGGAACCTTCATAGAGTAATCGGCATTTGAGTAACGGGTAAGCATTCGAACGCAGCCACAAGCTAACGCGTAAGCGGCAAGCAGAGTGTACGAAAGGCCCACGCCCTCAGAGAACCATTTAAGTCAAAAGTTAGACATTAACGAACAGGTTGGGCAGAGCGTATAAAAGGGTCTATTGATAACGGTGATAGTTACACTCGATGTCGAGCAAAATAGTAGTCACATTGAAGTCATGTATATGAATTTAAAGGAATAACCTGAGAGTACAAACTAGATTGATACGAGTTATTGAGAATGTGAAATGTAACAAAATTATGTTTTAGCGATTACATTGTATACATTTGTGTTTATTTGTAGATGTTCCCTGAAGAAGGTGAAATAATCACCGAAATGCATTGGAACTACTTGAAAGTCGCTAAATAACACGCACAAATTGGAATATGATTGAAAAATAAATTTGTGTTGAACAACAGAAAATTTTATTTGAAGCTCTGAACCTTGAACATATCTCCCCCACCAACTCTCCTCCTCAGGATCAACCTCAGGCATCTCCATCTTCTGCCTGGGAATCTTAGGGGGAGGCTGCTCTTCCCGGGCCTTAAAATCTGACTTACCTGCAGCTTCAATCAAGTGTTGCAGTGACTGTAAAGAGGGCTGTACCGATGGACCAGTGTCATCCTCACAGGCTCCATAGTACTCAACTCCAAATGACAAACTCCGAGGATGCTGTGACACAAAGAATACATAAGCAAATTCCTGTTTTATACCAGCAACCTAGGACACCAGGTCACCTGACAATGGCCCTATGCGCCTCACAGGGGAAAGAGCTTGCCAGAAATGCCCCCACCTGCCTGCCAAAAGGACAGCCCGCAAGTCCTGGCTGGAGGAAATCTCAAAAATTCCTGCAAGTAGGGTGACTAAATCAGAAGAACTCCAGCCCAAGAAATCAAAATGCCTGAGTGCCCCTGGCCCCGCCTGCTAAAGCACAGAACCCATTGTGCGCAGGAGTTCACGGTCCCCATCAGCCCCGCTAAATCCAGACACCAGGAGGCAAAACACGCCGTGCCAAAGCACAAGGGTGGACAACTTAAACCAAGCCCAGCCAGCTACAGTTGTGCAAAAGGGTAGACCCGAAAATGAACAAAGAAATGCATAAAATTGCAATTTACCAAGAGAATGTAGACATTAACACTTACCATAAGTTGCAACCGAGCTTCAGACTAGGGTCTGTCCCAGAAAGAAAAAAACAGGAAGTGCTTTGTTAGTTGCTCCCTTTTTTTGGTGGCTCCTGGGTAATGGGGGCCATCTTGGGGAACTTTTTGAAAGACAAGGAAGACCAGGACTATGAGTAATGAAGATTACCAGTAAGTAACTGGGGCATCAGCTTCTACCATGAATGAGGCCACCTCGAGAGAGAGTGGGGCTTCGGTGCCCTACAGTGAAAATAGTGTGAAATCCTTACCTGGGCAATTCATGATTCTGATCGAAACAGGCACTTCATTTGCTGTTCACACTGTTACTGACGACTACTAGGCAAAGAACACGTCTGCTTTGAAACATACTTAGAACTGCTCAGTTCATTTATACCTTATCACAGCGTTTTCTTACGGGTTAGACCTTCCCCTACAATGTTCTTTTATTTTTGGCTTCAGTCTCTAAACCATTCGCACAGTAATACTTTACTGTTGTAGATTGATATGATGATGTAGTAAATACATTACCATAGGGGACAGAGAGATGTATTTATTCAGTACCCTAAAAAGTGAGAATATCTTGCAAAGTCTGGGAGTTACACAATAATCAGAAGATGGCTTCCTACTGATCAGTGAATTGAGGCATATCAAGCAAATGAGAAAGGAAGAGGCGTAAGGGCCAAAGCTGCTGACTGTGGACTGAGGAACTGGGGAATCAAGTTCGACTCTCGGCGTTGGCTGCTCATCCTGTGATTCTGTGCAAATCACTTAATCTCTCTGTGTCTATAAAGAATAAAAGTGAATGTGTCCTTGCATAACGTCATTTGTGCACCGTGGGTCGAGTTCGCGGGTTATAAATATGTAAAAAAAAAAAATGAATTACCCAGGATCACACAATGTGGTTCAGCGGAGAAGCTACGATTGTAACTCCTCGGATTTCCTGGTTGTACATACAGGCAACTGTGTAACCACTAGGTTTAATTTCTTTCACGTAGCAACAAGGGGCTTCCCTCAGATTAGATCATGTTTGTCGATGCTGATATTCCTTAAATGTTTAATGTTTATGAGCAATAAGAAAGTAACTTCAACCTTATCTTTTCTTTCTTTCCGTCCTGAGAAACATAACAATCCAATCTTATTACAGCTAAAGGGAAGATGTATTTATAGCCTTTGATATCAATGTATTGCTCAATACTAGAATTGTCTAACAGATTTAAACATTGTCTGCCGTGCCTTGACAATCCCGATGCCTGCTTTCATTAGTTTCACCTGCAGACCGAAATCAATCTAACGTCTTCCAGTGAACTTCCCTTTGAAAACACAGAGAAACTCTTGTCATACAGAAAATAAAGCAATGCGAAGGTGCCCGGTTTGGATGGAGACATCTTTCTGTCAGAGGGTTGGATGCTCGCGCCGCATTTCACGGAGGCTTCCCTGGAAGCACCGACATGTTGTGCTCTCTTCCCAGCCCCTGAGCTCTGAGCATTGCAGGGGTGGGCCTTCTGCAGTCAGGGGGTGGGCTTGGACGGACGTAGTGCTCGGCATCGCCCCCCTCCCCCGGCCGTCACGGGCTGGAGCGGGTCTGCTCAGTTATTCATCGCTCGGTGGTACCCAGGAGCCGAGCTCGCGCGGATGCTGCCGCTGCCGCTGGGGTTGTAGAGGGCGCGCGGGGACCGTCTGCAGAGAAGGCGCGCGGGCTGAGCAGGGATGAGCCTGTGAGGAGCCGGGATCAGCTGCAGATACAGAGCATCGCTGGTGCATCACACTCCGAGCCAGGTGAGGGCACTTCTCACACTGCAGGGCTGAGCTGAGACCCACGGGCACAGCGCGGGCATCACAACAGTAGTGAGAGGAATAGTGATTCCGAGTGTAGACAGAGCGTCCCCTGCTCTGCCCGAGAGGCTGGGGTGGTGTTTTTGAAAAGTGCCTGCGAGACGCCGTGTTCAGTGGAGGGCAGCACGGTGCTACTTCGGATGAATGAAATCACGACTGGCGTGTGTGCACTACACTAACGGGGAAGAGGGCTCTGCACACTCACACTAAAAGGCACACAGACCAAACATTACCCTGTTTGTGTACTTTCAGCACAGCACTTGGCTGTGCGACAAGTCAGCGAGAGGACACCCATGCCTGTGTACCTGCTGTTTAATCCTGAAGTGTCCAAAGACGGCTCCTGCCTTGTATGGGAGGATTAAGTGTGGGTCGTTGTTGGAATTGTAGACAAACAGGTATACCTTAAGATGCGTTGGGTGTTTTATAAGCTTCATACTGCTGTCCATGCGCGAGCCTGAGCCCTCTCAGAGAATGTAAACAAACGCTGTGTCTGAGACGGATCCAGATGTGTCCTCCTCTGGGGAGACCTCTCTGCCACCCCCTCCCTCCCCTAATCACCTGATCCCAGCCCTGCTGTTTTGGTCGTGGTCCCCTTTGCCTCTGGTGGGATCACGAGGATAGACTCGGGTTATACTGGTGTATTCTGGGACTTGTAGTCTTCTGGCTTCACTTCAACTGAACCAAATACTCATCCTCTGCAATGGATTGTAAAAATAAAGGTCAGGATTTTGAAATGGTGTCCCCGGTGACGCAGAGTCCTGTGGTAACCCTATGATGGAAGGTTCTATCGAGCAAAGATGATAACTATTGTGGAGAAAGATTTGTGTTATTGTACAGACTTTGCAAGAAATTGTACATATTTGTTGAGCAATAAGCGTTACCAGTAATGTGCAAAGGTGCGCAAAGGGGAGAGGGGTTGGCCTAACGTGTACACCCGAAGGAAGCCATGTTGGACTGTGCTGTGTATCATTGTGCCCCCTGTCTCTGCCGAAAGCAGCAGCACAACAGACACACACTCCTCCGGGCCAGGCTGTTCTAGTTTTTGTTTTCTCTTTGTGGAGCCCTGGCGCTTATGCTTATCACTTCCTGATTCGAGTGGGCTCTTTGCAGAGTTTTGCTGCTGGGCCCGCGGGGACCCACAGATTGAGCAGAGGGTTTCCCTTCCTGCAGGCTGCTCACAGCCTGTGCCTCACGCATAGTTTCATGGAGAGGCAGTTGGCACATTGCCAGCCTCCCTGTGTGGAATGTATGTGGTTATGTGTTCTTGGGCTATTGGTGGTCGAAAGCAGACTGTTCACCAATCACAAGAACAGGAAGCTGACAGTGTTTGGTATTTAAAGGCGACGAGAACGTCTGCTTTCGGCGGCGCTAGTATTTCTAGTTGCATGTCTGAGCAGCAGGGACATCATAAGGATTTGGGGGGCCCTGGGCCAATGTAATTTGGAGGCCCCTGTTTGGAACAGCTTTGAATTTATGATCCAGTTTCAGCTCTTTCAAGCCCTCTTTGGTCAGATCACTGACAGTGCACATCCACACTCGTCCAAATTCTAAATGTCTTTACATCTATTTTTAAGAGATAGTGATGTGTGTTTTCAACATTGTTATCCCACAGCTGCTCATTAATATTACTGCAAATATTCTCTGTGACACTCTCCCATTTCTCATATGTGAGGCCCTGTTGTGATCTAGAAGAAACTTTGTTATGCATGTTGTATGAAACATAAACACATTTGTCTGCAAAATGTCAGTACTGGACACATACATCATATTAAACATAAATAAATAAATAAGGAAAACACTATTTAAAACCATCTGTTTAAGAATTATTCAAGGTCATCAGGGCAAGACTCTACCCAGAGCAGAGCTGGCTCTATCAGGGCACTCCTGAAAGGCTGGGGACCTCTTTTCCAATGCCTTAAAGCGTCTCTGCTGAGCAGGGCGGCTTTTGGCATGGGCGGGCTGGGCCCAGGACTCTAATATTCAACAGGGCGGAAAAAAAACCTGCCAGCATAAGGGTCATATAAACAGCAATGCCCCTGTACCATAGCTCTAGTGATTTCCTTTAACGTGCTTCTAATCTTTTTTAATATGCCACTGCCTCTCATTTAGGGACTGTGTTGTAAATATGTTACACCTTTTCTGTGTCTATTGTTTAAGAATGCTTGTATGTATTCTGTATTGAGTGTTGGGATTATCTACAACAGACTGTCCTATGTAAAGGGGCTGCTGTCTCATTTCATTTACGAGAACCAGCGAGGGTGGCACATGTTTATTTCCACCCAAGGGCTAGAGCAATTAGGGCCCGGCGCTGCCCCTGACACCTGGCCCTGGTGAATCTGCCAACGGAAAAGGGTACTTCTCGGTGTGCCCTTAGCTGCCTCGGCCACCTGGCCTCACTAAACCCTTGTGCAGGAGGCCGGCCCACCATACACTCACTGCCGGGTCCCGTAGGAGAGATAGGTCCTTTGGAGGCGAAAAAACATTCCTGAGAGCGGTGTTGAAACTGCCTCGAAGGCCCCTTTCAGAGACCCCCTCAGCGAGGTCCTTCTACTTCATGTCATCAAAGTCTCCGTCTCTCCGACCACTGTTGGGATTAGCTTTTTTTACTGCCCCTCCCCCCCCTGCGGTGGCCGAATGCCCCAGTGAGGTAGATGTTTTATTTAAATGCATATGGGGACCGCATTGACCTAGCAACTGTCCCTTCCAGAACACTGAGCCTCTCTCCCTACGGCAAGGCAATGCCATACCTGCCTCATCACTCTGGGAGTCAATCGTCACACTGCGGAAACAACTGCATGGTAGGCCAGAAGAGGCTCACTCACCTGGAATGGAAGAGTTGTTCTTGTCAGATTATAACCCCCCCCCCTCCACACTTCCAGCTCCTGTCTACTACTCACAAGACTGCTGCTCTGCCATGAATATATGTCTTTACCACGAATACAAATACTCCGCATGGCATTACCACGCGAATTTTACTTCACAAGTGGCTTTACCACGCAGCTTTTTAGTACGCAGGTTCTAACATCGCATTTTAAAAACGTTACGTTCAGCAGCTCTTACTTCCATCCACCATCGAAATATGCGAAAACACGTCTACCAAAACTAAAAAAGGACTACAATTTTGACGTACACTGCCACGTCTTTGGTGCGGCTCTTTTCTTTTACTTTTTAATGACACTGTAGTGCGTTTTTTTCATTTATGTAGCCTGCTCGTTTTTTTTTTTTATAATGGGGGGGAGACCCCCCCTAACCCCCCCAACGTCACGTAGAACTTACAAGCAGGACGACCAAAAGGAATACCACTTGCGTGGTAAAGACGGTCGTGGAAGGCACCCGCGTTGAAGAGACGTTTGCTGGGTAAGTGGATCGTTGATAACGTCATGCGTGGAAAAGACTTCGTTGTAAATGATGTTTCCCCTCTGCCATGAGTTAGTAGCCGAGGGCACAGGTGAAGTGAGTGGCAACCACCTCAGGTCAACTCAAAGTAAACATTCCTGCACATCACATGAGGTGGCACCATGAGCACCTCTCAGGGCGGCACCCTCGCCACCGAGCGGCTACACACAAACGTATTCTTACACAAAGCCCAGTTTTATATCTCGAGGCATCGAGTGACTTTGCAGAAAATAGGTAGGACATTTGATGGCCGCTCACATGCTTCACCACGCCATAGGTACAGAGACAGACACACCATATGGCCTGGGTCATGGAATGGCCATAGCAGCCTCTGCACGCAAATGAAGCACTGTGTTTGGAAGGGGCATCGCTCCTTGGCTGCAAAGGTTTCTCCACCCAGGCTTCACTTTTGGGGTTAGTGTAGGATGTGCGAATTTAGGGGCCTGCGTGGTTGGGAGTGGGGAGCTCATTCTGAAGGCCCAGTGCACCATGCAAAAGACCTCTATGGATGACCCTACCAGTGACACAAAGCACTGTAGAGCCTTTACAGGTGGGGTGATGTTTGACCTCCTTGTATTATTCTGTTGAAAGGCAGTCAGGCCTTAGTCACCAATGCACTTACTGTAGTTGCTAAGGTTGAAAGTGCCCATCCTCTCATTCCAAAACACAGGTCTTCACGCATGTCCTCTCCATGCACGAAAACACTGGGAAAAGGGAGGCATAGTACCGGCGGAGATCGTACCGGAGCGCTGATTACAGGTGTAACCTCTGCACTGGAGAAGGTTACTCCGACAACACACCTTCAATTATTTCGTAGAGCAGGGGTGTCCAAGCTAAGCTGAGAGGGCTGGATCCATGTCAGATTTGCAGGATAAATACAGATTATGTAAATAATTTCCATAGGGAGTCACTGTATTAAACCATTTCTTTTGTGGATATCTGAGAACCTGGCATGGATCCGACCCTCATGAACCACCGTTTGACATCCTTGTGTAGAGGTGCCACTTGTCTTTAAATGACATTATTTCGGTCTCAGGGGGGACCGGGAGGTGGAATCCTTGATGCTTTAGTTCTGACCTCTTCGCACAGACGTAGGCAGCACAACACTTCTTACTCTTCGCTGGATATCACAAGGATTCCACTTTCCACAAACTTGCAATTTACCATCTCGCTCCTTCATGTTATTTTTGGACTTTCTTGGTTACATTTTAACAGTAAGCTCAGTATTCAGGGCTTAGCTAAGGCAGAGCATCTGTTACATGTTTGATCTCAGGATTCCTGTTCTGGTTGCTGCGGGCCGTCTTTCTGCCCTGCTTTCTTAAGGAAACCTCAAGTCGGAGAAAGAAGAGACTGAGACAGATGAGTCTGAAACAAAAATAGCTACAGGGGTATCCTTCTTCCTTCACCCCGTCCATTACAGGTGAATCGCTGTCATTTCCTGTCTTTATCGTCCTCCTACCATATACTGTTGTACCTTTTCGTTTATACCTGTGGTTTATGGCTAACCCTCTTCTATGACGTCTTCTCCCATTCAATGTATCTTTGACTGTTGGTATTTATTGTAAAGCACCCACATACCTTGCTTTTCTTGAGCGCTTTGTAAAACTGTTAATTAAATAAAAAAATCGCCACATTCTAGAAAAAAAAACAAAGGGTAGTACTGTATAGGCTTGGGATTTAAAAAAAAACAGTCAATGCCTGCAACAACACATGTGGGTGAAACATGTGGCGTTAGACATATGATGAGTGTGAGTCAAAAGAGTGAACAAAATATATATATATATGAAACTTCGCCTCAACACGTAAGACTCCGTCTTATTTAGAAGCAGAGCACTCCCACCCAAGAAGGGCCAGACCTAGGCTTTTTACACCCCCTCAATGCCCCAAGTCAAATTCACATCATGTTACTATTTTTCAGAATTAATTGGGATAGCATGGTAGGGTGAGCGCCTTTGACTCAGATGTACATATGTTTTTTCTGTGTTACTGTCAAATAAGAGGATCAAACCCCAGAACTCTGATGTAAATCAAACAGATATTTTGCTGGGGGAAGCACCATGAGTCAATTCACACAGTGCGGTGTGTTCCTTAGATGGTCAATAGTGTTACTGTTATTATGAAAGAAACGTGTCCCAAGTACCTTGTTTGCACTTTGTTTGTGATACTGTGTGTGCATGACCTTGTTACGTCTACTGGTTTGTGCAAGGGGAACTCTATCATCAATTGGACCTCTCACAGGAACCCACAGCTGCAGACCCAAAGAGGCGCCTTAGTACTACCATTTTGATCTTGTTTGTGTATACATTTCTACATTTTCCTTATCATTGCTCTGCTGTGATTGTTGCTGTGTTATGCTTCTCAAGGATTGAATTTCTGTTGAAACTTTACATGGTTTTCTGTGATTTAGAGCAGTGGTTCTTAACCTTATGACTTCTGTGGGCCCTCACTTAATCATTTCTGGAACCTGGAGACCCCCAATGAATCATTATTGGAATTCGGAAATCCCAACTGATTCATTACGGAAGCCGGGTGACCACAGCCTATTCGTTTTCAATAACTTGAACCACAAAACACTACACAAAAATTAAAGACACAACCATTCATCAAACAAATTTACACATTTTTGAATATTTAATTTTATTTTCAAACGCATATCAAAATGTAAATTTTAATGGAAAGGTTAGAGATTTTCTAAATTCAGTTCATCATCCATACTATATTCCTATTGGTGCCCTTTCTCGGCTCCCAAGAATCAAACCGAGGATGCCAACTACATCTTTAGCCTCCAATTTCCAATTCCTTCATCTTTATAGAATGCTTTAAAATGTTCAGTTTTGCTTGCTTCTTTATTCATATACACTTTATTAATCTGTTAATACAATTTCATTTTCTAATCAGAAGTGTACCCCCTTAGTGGGCTTTGCCGCTCCTTAGGGTCACAGGACCACAGGTTAAGAACCACTGATTTAGAGTAATTGTTTACCTATCTTTACAACTTAATTGCCTTCCTTTGGCCATAACTTAAACATTCAATACTGTCGATGTCTGCAGAAAATATCACCCACCCACTTGAGATCCGAGCTCGCTGCCTGTCTGGCCGATCGCAGCCAGTGCATGATGTACTGTGTTGCTAAAATCTACATCTGTGTCTTGATACATCGTCAATATCATATGCAAACCTCATGTAGGTTTCCTTTCTTTCTCCGACATCACAATTGTAGCAAGCACTGAGCTTTGTTCAAACGACAAACATAGGGTCTAATATGCAAATCCCATGTGCAGTGTCAAACCCTACGGTTTGCAAAATCACAGGATTTGCGACTGCAAAAGGATTGGTTAGAATGTACAAAAGCCCCTTTACAAATTGGAAAAATTATTTCTGAATTACTTTTGTGATGCTTTCTGAATTGCAAATAGAAGTGAGCATGAAATGGGTGTCCCCCTCCATTATCTGATTCTGAGAGTTGTATTGCACTCACAGACGCAAATCAATGACTAGTTACTGACCACAGCGTTGGGGGGGGGGGGACTGATTCACAAATGCTGATTCTTTAGGCTTTCCTGATTTCAGGCTTGGCGGACCGATATTAATGCTACCAGTGCGATGGAGTAAAGTACTCTGTTGCCCTGAAGGAGTACCTGCTTTCTAAATTTTGAGATGTCTGCCGACCCAGCTGATAACGTTTGCATTTAGAGGGACTGCCGTCACTGAGGTTACTGTAAGTAAATTAAAAGTTTGATGGACTGCCCCATCAACAACATGGAGCCATGCTGCAAAATTTCATTTTTTTTATTTTCAAAAAGTAATCCAAAAGATAGATTTTAATTTTGAAATAACAAAAAAACACTGTCTTCCTCGCCAATAAAGTTTTCACCCAAGGTGTGAGGGTCATTTTACAGTTTTCACTGTTCTTTACCACTAGGATTTACTTGCTGCTGATAGACAGTGAGAACTGGACATTTGTCTAGCCACACTAAATAAGGCGAGCAGACAAATGGCCAAACCTCTGATGGCTCTCACTGTCGAACTATCGGAGGTGTGTGTTGGCAGCGGAGGCGGAGTAGTCTCCACCGTTGATATATTTAAGGTCTGTTTGACTTAAAATGAGGTGGGCTGAACTTCAGTTTGGCATAGAAGGTACCTTCTCCGTCAAACTATAAATCGGGGCCTTTGTTCTCTTAATGTTCATTAGGCTGGTAGTTATGCACGCCCCTGTGACTCGAGATTATGCAACATGACCTAATGATACATAGGTTGCATTGCAAAATCAGAGATAGGTCACACATTTTCAATCTGTCTCTTTGAACATCACGCTCACTGTCATGAAACTGACCTCTGTGCTGAGCTCTGGTGCTTGTTATACTGCTCCACATCACTGCTTACCACCTAAGGACATATTTGTGAGTGTCTCACTAGAACCAGGCAGTAAAACGACAGTGGGAAAACCATTCGAGGTATTTCCACTGGTGGCTTTAGCACTTGATTCTGAGTTTTCCCACCAGTAGTAGGGAATAACATACCAAACAGCCTTTGTTACTGGAAAAACTGCACAGTATTCTGCCTGCCACACTGTTTTTGGGGTGTAAGCAGTACACATTTTGTTAACTCCTCCAAGTAATATCTAGATGAAATTGCACGGCCAAAACTGAGGTCTAACCAGATCTCCCCTTCCTAAAAGTCAATCACTGTTCAATGGCCTCCATGATAAGAATTATCCTTGCCCTGTCAAATATAAATATACGGTGGCTGGCTTTTAGTATGAAAGATAGCACTAAATGAAGATAATGCAGATGGAGGCAGCAACACTTTTGGGCACCATAGTGCCAGTCATAAGCACACCATCACTGATGAACCAGCTGGGAAGGAATTTAGTTGTAGAATTAACAAGACGTTAGACAAAAAAATGCCTCTGGTATTAGAGTAGTTAAAATGTTCACACATTGATAGCATTATGTGAACGGTTTTTGCAGCTGTTGTAAAACAAGGACTATCACAGTAAGTTAAGGGATGCACACCATTATGTTATAAAAGTAGATTAAATCAAGTAAAACACCATTATGGATTGTAGAGGTGGCAGAGATAGGAGGAACAGACAGGTGGAATTTTAAAGAAAGACAGCCTGGGTTTACAGAAACCTATATTTAAAAAAACAGACACAAGTCAAATTTGTTAATAGAACTGTTAGAAATGGGGGTCTCTAGTTGGCAATGGTTTGCACCTTCATCCAAATAGGGACCCTTGCTTCTAGTCAGGGTAAGGGGCTACACTCCTAAAATAACCCCTGCTCACCCCCTTGGTAGCTTGGCACGAGCAGACAGGCTTATCTCAGAGGCAGTGTGTAAAGCATGTGTGATTATATACAGTAATACAGTGAAAACACTACAAATGGGCACCACACCAGTTTAGAAAAATAGGTTCACTTAACACAAGACCAAACAACAAAGATCCACAGTACTGTAATCAAAACAAGTCTTTAAGTCTTTAGAATGATAGAAATAGCTTAGTTCAATGTAGATGGTAAATGCGACCTTGGATACACCACGCAAACAAACAAAAGAGTCACAGGGAAGGTGATACATCGGTTACTTGCTTCAGGGGAGGTGATGCGTTGGTTCCTTACTGCAGCGCAGGGGAGGTGATGCGTTGGTTCCTTACCGGAGAGGAGGTGACGCGTCGGTTTCTTACTGCATTCCGGTTACAATGCGACAAGATGGCACCGTGATGCGACAATCCGGTGCAATGCGACAAAATGGCGTCTTTGATGTGATGTGACAACTTGGATGAGATGCGTGCACGCCCAATGCCCATGCAGTGAAATCGATTAACTTTGGAGCCACGACTGCAAGCCAACCCTAAACAGTCACTATAGCAGGGGCAGTCTCCTCCTTCAGCTTCCTTGGTTCTTCTCCTTGGCAAAGGTTTGCCTTGATTCCTAGAAGTGATCTAAAGTTCTGGGGTCTGGGCCCCAATATTTATACTGCAAAATCCTCTGTCCTCTGAAGGCAGAGGGTGCCTGTGCCCAGCCAAAACCAGTTCTGACCTCCGGGGTGCAGATTCCTGGCAGGAGGAGGAGACAGCATTGTTTGAGAGCAGACTTGGCCGAGGTAGCTGAAAGGAAATCTCCTCCCCCTACTCTCTATTCTATGAGGGCTCAGGTCAGTGAAAGGAAATCTCAGCCCCTACTCTCTATTCAATGCAGGTTCTATTCAGCCCAGCCCTGACCCATCAGACTGCTGGAGCCAAGGCCCTCTCCAGCTCCCTGTCACTCACAAACCAGACATGGAATACACAAACCCAGAAGAGACATGCTGGATGGTTAGGCAAGAAAATACCTACTTTCTAAAAGTGGTATTTTCAAACACAGAATATAAAAATCACTGTCACTAAAAGATGTATTTTAACATTCTGAGTTCAGGCATACTAAACTCGAATTTCTAGCTTGTTCCCTAGGTTATTTAGGATTATAAGATGTTATAATCAAACTGCCCATTTCGGCATATATGAACAGGTAGCCTTGAAATAGTGAAAAATGAAACTGGCTGTAATTCACTACCAGGACATGCCACACACACCAGGGCATGTCCTACCTTTTACTTACAATGCACCCTGCCCATGGGCCTACCTTAGGGCACACATGGTGCACTGTACTAGGGTCTGACAAGTAAATCAAATGGCCAATCATGGAGTCACTAATCCATTACAACAATTTACAATAGGGAGCACTTGCACTTTGGCACTGAATAGCAGTGGCAAAGTGCCCAAAGTATGTAGACCAGCAAAAACATGGGCAGCAACAGCAAAAAATGGAAGGGAGACCCACGCCAATGGTGCCAGGTCTAGCAAGAACCAAAGCACACACAGAGGTGGAAACTGAGGATTCCCTGAAGCACAGACACAAAACATATATAGGTATATTAATAGAAGGAGAAGAGGTAGTATTGTGAGGGTGAAGACAGCACGCAGACTACCACTGGGAAGTTCCTGAATGCAAAATGTAAGATAGGTTTTTGCATTCACAAAGTGTGCATTAGGCTTAGGAAGATGCTGAGAGTACAAATAACAAATCACAATGCATTATGGTAAGATTATGAATCACAAATGGGTTTGCATCTCACAATCTCCACATCACATTTACTTTTGTAAGTACAGAAAAATGGATTGGAGTGGAAAGTCTCCCCGTCGTTGCAACCCACAAGCCAATGCATCATGGTTTATGACTGCTCATGCAGCCGTAAACCATTGATAGAGTATCGTTAGGTGAAAACAGACATATCCCTTTTCAAAGCGGAAGCAGTTCATGAGAGACCCTTAATGCTGTGTGCAAATGCCAGCTGTGGCCAAGAAAGGATGCTGTCAGTGGGCTTGCGAATGCTTCCTTCGCTCTGTACCACAATACACTTTTAGTGATATTGCAGACTGTGCCCATAAAAGGGAAAGGTGCTGTAATAGTTATGATTGTGAATGCCAGTACGGTGGTCTGATTCTAGCCTTACAAGTCTGTATTCAAATCCTTATTATTGGCAATTTTTCCGCAGCATTAGTACATTAAATAGTAAAACAAATATTTGGTTTGTATTGGACCCAAACATAGCACATCTGGCCCGAATCTTTATAACAATACTATTATTTGGTGTTCACAAACCAATGTGACGGTAGATGCGATCTCATTTACAAAATGCCTGTGAGTACACAACGTAAGGCACATAAGTAAAAACGTCTCCCTAAGGGGTTGGCCCTACTGTTAGCAAACCATCATTTATCAGTAGAGTCAGGATATCAAGTGACTGACAAGACCATTCATTTATCAGAAGAGGCATGTGTCAAGTGTTTGGCAAGAACTGGTGGCATGGTTGTCGAAGAGAAGAGAATATTGATAACAGAACTGCTCTAGTTTACACAGGCAGTCAGTGGAGAAAAGGGATATGATGGAGAAGCTCTGCACAAGGTGACAAAGAAAGTCACAGTTCAGAAAGAGGAGGCACTCAGCAATCAGAACATCTAACACCGAGGGCATGCAATACATACATTAATAGTAAAGAGGATGTGGAGTAAGACACTCAGGAGCACCATGCGGTAATACTGAAGCGCAGTAAGGTCCTATGTTGTTAACAATTCCCATGGCAAATATACACATGATCCACAACATGCAAAGGCAGGTTATGTAGAGTTATTACATATGGTTGTGTTATAAAAAGTAATATGAAGACAATGCTCATAGTGAAGGCAAACACCAAGATGTGTGTCAATTGTGCCTACAAATCCTGGCATTCACACAGGAACACTAAAGGCAGTAACAGCAAGGGTATAAAACACATCCATGATAGATTTGGAGCTAGAGAGAAGTAGTGCTTAACAACAAGGAAGGAAAACACATGGATCACTTGGCAAAACACAAGCAACAACAATGATGTTAGGATAATGGGAACTATGGCAGGCAGAACACTTAGAAATCAGGCAGTGGCAAAAGTAAAAGAAGGGTGGTAAAAGGGAAACTACGGAAGAAGTGAAAGTTCAAAGAATCGGGAAACACTGAAATACTGCCAACTCAAGAAACAGAGAAACACTTCAGGACAGTGGAGAATCAGGAAACAAGGACATATTATACATTAGTGAAGATTCTGGAAGCTAGCGAGCACTGCAAGGCAGTGCTGCTTCAAGGGACTAGGACACACTGAAAAAAGTGCATATTCAAAAAACAAAAAAGCAATAGTTCAGGAATCTATGGAAACAGGTTAGTCAACCAAGAACATTGCTACAATGACCAATGCTGGACCGAAGGAAGTGGATTAAAAGAGCTCACTGCTAGTGATCACATGCCTCACCTGCGATGAAGCTCGCACCTTCCAGCCACAGTCAGGGCTGGACTGGCCATAGTGGACACCGGGCGTTTCCCCAGTGGGAATGAAGGGTGGGGAGCGGTTTTCGACCGGTGACAGCTGTTTTTAGGTCTCGCTAGAGTCAGCGCATGCGCTGCTCTTGCGAAACATTTAGTAGCTGCTTAAAAATGCGCTACCTTGCCGGCCACCAGCGTGCTAGAACGCGCACAAGTGCGCGCGACGTGCACAGCACTTTTTTCTATCGCACGCGCGTGTGCGCACCACTGCCTTTTTAAACATTTTTTTATTGCCGTGCGGCGTTACTTGTACGGCCGTGCGGCTAAAGCTTCTTGTACTCGCTGACTCCACTGTTCTCTTCATTTCAGATCATTAGTGCACCGCTTAAAAGTTGACCTGGGAACAACTCATGCCCAAGCTCCTTTGCCGCTTCTCGAGCCATCACAATTAGGGCCTGCAGGTCCTTGTCTGCCTCACACTCTTTCCCAGGCCGGTGTGTCTCCTCCTATGCCATCTCTGTGAGCTCCTCTTCCTTTGCCCTGTATCGAGTGGGTTTCCGGTGCTTCTTCCTAACCCCTGATTCCCTCCTCACCATGCTCGGCATCCTGCTCGTGCCTTCCTGCTTCCGCCTTCGAGCCAACTGCATCTGCTCCCTCTGTGTCGCTTCGTTCACCCGAGCACTACACCTTTCCTTGTACTGCTTTCAAAGTTAGCAAAGTCATGCTTCCTTGATGCCACTGCTCTTCTGCGGGCAGTCATATGTTGTGGACTTCGGGAGGGGTGCCTGCTTTTGAGTCCACTGTACCAGCTTCAACGTTAGCAGGATTGGTGTACTTCGGCTGTACTGTGCCGGTTTTATGACAGCAACCTGACAGCAACTCTAGCGGTGAGCTCCGATTTCCGGGGATGAGCAGCTCAGTAGTACCAACAGCGATGATCTGTAACAGCAACATGCTGCCGCAGAGCTGTTCCCTCCTATCTAAGTCACCGAGAACAACATAGAGGTGTGTGTTGGACTTGTAAATGTAAATGTGTTGGACTTGTAAAGCGCACGGCTGCCCGTAAGCATACCGGCGCTGGAGACCGCTGGGGAACCCGTCCTGGCTTTCCCTGTGAGATGGTCCCTTCTGGGTATCTCCAAAGTGAAACCAGGCATCCCCGGCGTCTGTGGGGGGCCGTTGTAGAGATGAGGCAAGCTTAATGCCCAGAGTTGCTGAGTGTGATCCCTGGTTAGAGTAGGCACAGAGGCGAAAATTATCGAGTCCCGGGCCGTTCTCTGCTTCCGGGTCTGCCGCCTCTAACCAGTGAGCCACACCACTCCACCTGTGTCCTGAAGAAGCTAGAGTGAACTTCTAGCGCCACTGAAACATCATGCCGACAGCTACTAACTCTTATTTAAAAGTGCCTAAATTATGAAATGATGTGATGAATTTATTGGGATGTGAGTTTTAAGTTTTGTGATATAACAATGTAATAATGTATATTTGCGTCATGTAAAATTCTGTTTTACGTTGTGAATGTTTTTTTTTTACATTGTATAGTTTCCCTTATATATGAACATATGAGTAATTTATAATGCACAGCTAAATAGAGATTCACAGAAATTATTTTTGTGTACTAATATTAGGTCGTTTTCGATCCATTATTATCTCAAAGGGGAGTATTATTTGTTGCTCTATTTAGGGCATTTCAACACTGATGTGCCCTACCTGGGTTCACAATGTGAAGAAAGGCAGGCTCAGACCAGGCAAAACACTCCCAACTGCATTAGTGACTTTTTAGGTTCTTTCGAGACAACCTCCTCACTGCCCCCCACACACAGACTTTGGCGGCTTGTTTCTGTGAGACATAAAGATAATGGCAGGCTGCCATAAATTGGGAGCCAGCCAGCATTATGTTTTCACTGAATGTGTGTTCCCGTAATGTCAGCTAGAGCGTGATGGGAACACTTCCAGACTCCAATATTCTGCCAAAGATCTTTAAGTATAATGGGTGGTTCTCCGCCAAGTTGATGGAGGGAAGACCCAGTTGCTGACACCAGCTGTAGTGTATTGTAGTGCATGGAGGCACAGCGTGCTGATGTACACATCTACAAATAGTGACACCCTGCACAGCATGTTTTGACTACAATGTTGGTGGCTGAAATGCTCCGAAATTGGAAGGCACTGATTTTATATGACAGATGCCTGATACATGCCTTATCTAGATGGAGCCCTAAAATAAATAAGGTGGTTACTTTGCTGTGCCGTGTACCTAGCTGAATATGTGTTCAAGCTGCAAGTGGCATGGCTACCAGGTGATGGAGTGAGATGTGGCCTGCCGGAGCTCCTGGCAGGGCCCCTGCATCTGACCCCATCCTGTTGCTGGTATTTGGCCTCCAGCGGTCAGTGGCTCCTACTTCTACTGCTGGAGCTGTTGGGACAGTACAAAATGGCCTCTGAACTATCTGGCCGCTCTCCCACTAACCGCCTCGTATACTCCTGAGCTTAAAATTGTTTCCGGCAACTCTCTCCCCAGAACAGCATGTGCCAGATGCGAGTAGCGGAGACCATCGAAACACTCATAGGGCACTTACGGTTGCTCTGCCTCGCGAAGGCCCCCTTGAGACTCAGTGACTGTGTGATGGCCTGGTTGCGTGCTGTGTGGGCCGTGAGCCCACACTGGTTGTGGTGCAGAGTCCCTGGGGCACTACAGGGCTGCCAATCCCCCAGTGATCCAACAGAGGGTGGCGAGTGACTCATTCGAATCGAGTGGGCCCCTGAACTGTGCCAGCTGTGGGCTCCATCGTTTGTCGATGAGGCCGCACTGGGTGGTGTTGCTGGCTTGTCCCCTTTATCATTCCTCCTACGTGGACTCACCTGGACAGGGGGGAACACTTCTGAAGGTGGTAGGGGCTGGCTGGCTATCCTTCTGGTGACCATGGGGGACTTGTTACCCACTCTGAGCCCGCGAGGGATTGGGAGGGCCTTGGCCTTAACCTCTGAGAGACCTTGCAAGCAGAGGGCCTCATTTATGTACAGTGTCTTATCGCTACGTGAAAGCAGCGATGCAACACGTTTCATTGTGCCCTCCTTTCCTTAGCCATCGATGTGCCGTATTTACTGTATGGTACTCCATGTAGCAAGGAATGACATGCTTCGGGAAGAAACAAAAAAGAGTGTACACTGTTCCCCTAGGGTTAGACAAGTAATAAGGTCTCTCTCACAGCTAGCTGCAAGTCAGCTAGAGAGTGTGGGGGTGCCGGGTAGTCAGCAAGTTCCTTGACGGAACTAAGGAAGCCTCACACAACTGATGAGCTGGATGACATGTCTCATTCAGCCTACTGGGGATGTTGTTTATATCATCGGCTTCCTGCTCCTGCGTCGGGCCGGCGCTGCAATGCCCGACGGGTAACAACAAGTGTCACACTTTTGCGGAGGTCTTTTGTTCCTTGCCGTGATAAGTAGAAACTTGTGAGGCTTAAAAAGTGAGGTAGTGAGCAAAACGGTGAAAAATTGTTAAAAAAAGTTGGATAATCCACAGGGAAGTCTTTATTCAGGTGGTTAGCCACTTTATTAAAAGGTATAGGGAGGGGTACTGAGGACCGACGTAGCTATTGGTGTGGCCTCGTATCGACCCTCCATTTGGTCAACATGTTTCATGCCCAGCGGGGCAATTCGTCAGGACCGAAAAAATGTGCTCATATAAACCTAATGTGCCCCAGAAGGTGAGCTACAGGCTATTGGAACCCCTGTCACAATTTTGCGACGTGTTCCTACAGCCATTAGTGAAGAAAATCCCTTCCTTCCTCCAAGATACCAGAGATGTTCTACGTCTTATTGAAGATATGGACGGGAGGGAGAATGTTGACCTGATAGTGACCCTGGACGTAGAGGCACTCTACACTAATATCCCCCAGCAAGCCACCTTGGAAGCAGTGGAGAATGCCTTGAGAGCTGAGGAGTGGACTTCCTGCACGCCCATCTCTTTCATCATGGCCCTTGCGAGTATAGCCCTGACGGAAAATTTCTTCAGGTATGAATCGCAATTATACCACCAAATACGCGGGACATCCATGGGTTCTACCTTCGCGCCGAGCCTGGCGTGCCTTTACATGGCTTCCTTTGAGGAACAGGTCATCTATCCTGCGGCAACCAACCCCTTTCTTGAACAGCTGACCCTCTGGCGTCGCTATATCGACGACATCTTGATCCTGTGGAAAGGGGATAAGACTAGCTGCGAGGCTTTCTGCTCTTGGATTAACCTGCAGAACCCGCACCTTAAATTCACGGGTACCATTTCCGCCACTTCCCTTCCCTTCCTGGATCTTACCATCAGGCTGGAGCCTTCAGAGATTACCACCACTCTCTATAGGAAAGAAACCGACAGGAACAGTCTCCTCCCCTACCGAAGCCACCATACTCGAGCCTTGAGGGACAATCTCCCGTTCGGTCAATTTCTCCGGATTCGAAGAAATTGTACATCACTGACTGATTTTGTACGTGAATCATCGATCCTCCAACACAAACTCCAGGACAAGGGCTACCCAACCAGACTGTTGAACGCATCTTTTAAAAGGGCACGTAACAACAACAGAGAAGCTTTGCTGGAGTCAACTCCGAAGCCCATCAGTGATGTCATTACCTGTGTAACAACGTACACCAGGAACTCTACTTTCATCAAGAAAGCAATTAACTCACATTGGGGCACCCTTAACTCTGCTGGCCTGGATATCCCTCGCCCACGGTTTGCTTTTAAAAGAACTGCTAACCTCAAGGACACCCTGACCCACACTCGACCCAAGAAGGCAGGCACCCACCATGAGAACCCCTTGTGGAACCTGCCACCCGTGGTCGGACACTATAGGTGTGGCAGCTGCATCATCTGTCCACAAACCATACAAGGCAAAGATATCAAGCTGACCACAACGTTCACCTGGCACATGAACAGACACACTAATTGTAACAGCAGCCGCTGTATATACATGCTCGTTTGTCCCTGTGGGCTTAAGTACATAGGCATGACTATGCGAATTGTGAAAACAAGGATCATTGAGCACAACAGCAATATCCGCTGTATGAAAACACACACCAGGCTCTACGATCACTACAAAGAAGCAGGACACAGGGCAGACAACCTTCAATGGACAGTGTTGGAGTGTCATCCATCCATTAACGAACAAGCACTATATAGACTAGAACAAAGATGGGTGCACCGTCTCCAATTGGATACCTGTGGCCTGAACGATTCCATCCCGTGGAACCAACTGACAAGATGATTCCTCCCCCACCCGCCTGCCTAATGCCTCCGAGACTGGTCATCCTCCATTGAAAACACGGGTGTACCATGACTCTGCACGAGCACAACATATGTAGAGGCAGTCATTTTCTGAGTGGTCTATAGATCTCTGCCACCCCTAACATTAGTATGGCCAGCTAACTGTTCACTACATCCACCGGTCTACTAATCACATGGGCACAGCAGGAGCATCCCCGTCACTCCCTAGTGTTATTCGCCTAGCCACCCATGCCTCCCAGTACTAGTCTGGGGTTACTTTACCATCCCCGACTCCATATGCCATACACTGTGCTATTGTCCACCGCAGCGAGTCACTTGCCCTTCCATCATAGGCGGCCCACACTCGGGCGGCCCCCCCAAAAAATAAAACCCCCCCATTTATTACTGAGCAGGATGCCTACGTAGGTACAATGAGAGCACTCACTCTGACTGCGCTCTGTCCCATCAGGCTCGCGTTTCAGTGTTGTACGCAGTACCAGTTGAGCCACGGTATACCAGCCTGCTCTTGCCTCCCCCTTCCCTGCCCCCCCTTCCTCCCCACCGTACACGCCCAATCAAGCGCTTCCAAACATGCACCAAAGAGGTCAAGGGACTACATCTCCCATGAGCACCGTGATGCGGGCTCCGATTGGCGCTTTGGGCACACTGTCACCGCGGGCCCGCCCCCTCTCGGCCGGCACCCGCCCCCACCCCGCCCCCAAACAACCTGTTCTTAATGGCGGACGCGTGGCACACTCCTGACCGGCTGTTCCGCGGACATCACACGCCGACGGTGTGGGGGTAGGTGATACCGGCGATTATCTCACGCCGCTAAGGTAAGCGTTGCACCTCTGATTTATTGCTGGCCGCCGTTCCACTATGACGGCACTTTGGCCAAGGCTTACGGAGGGCGCCCCGCCTCGCCAGATTGTCCGGGTCATGACTTTAGCTGATTTTCAGCCGCCCCCCTTATGCACCCTCCCTGTCTATCTAGCGACTATTGGTAGACTTCCCGAGGATAATATCTACTCTGGTGCCTGCGAGCGGTTGATCCGTACCGCCGCTTTCCCACAGATCCTTGGCACTTGATGGCCTGGCGAGGCGGGGCGACCGCTGCACCGCTGATAACTTCTGGTCATGACTTTGGATCATGGCCCCCAGCAATGACATGCTGTTTAAATACTCCAATCCTTTTTCCCTTCCCTAGGGCTACATATCCCTAGCGCAGTCCCCACAGGAACTAGCCGCGAAGACTGCCAATTGGCTCATTAGGGTAGGTCTAATCATTGATACTGAAACCATCCCACTGGGTGCCTGCTGCGCCGCGCCCCCCCCCCATGTGGCTGAGTGGCTTTTGATTTATTTATTTATTTGTGTGTTGGTATTATTTTAGTTCTAGTGGCTCCATTGTTTAGTTAAACAACTGACCACCCTTGCTACAATTAGCACTCGCACATGCCCTGAACTCCCCGGGGCTATGTCCTGTTACACGTAATATTGGTCTCTCTCCACTCACCCCGTTGCACTCCATTAGCCCTCATAGACACCTAGTTTAATTTGGATAACTGGGTATGTGTTTGACTTTTGGGGTGATTTCACAGTGTTGCCTGCAAACGGTATAATCACTATCGGCATATTAGCAACTGTGATGTCTACTGTTCCCTTAGGTCTGACGGTGATGCAGTGATCCTCGCCTTCCTTAGACCTAGACCTATCAGGTTGTATCTATAATAGCCTGTAGCTCACCTTCTGGGGCACATTAGGTTTATATGAGCACATTTTTTCGGTCCTGACGAATTGCCCCGCTGGGCATGAAACATGTTGACCAAATGGAGGGTCGATACGAGGCCACACCAATAGCTACGTCGGTCCTCAGTACCCCTCCCTATACCTTTTAATAAAGTGGCTAACCACCTGAATAAAGACTTCCCTGTGGATTATCCAACTTTTTTTAACAATTTTTCACCGTTTTGCTCACTACCTCACTTTTTAAGCCTCACAAGTTTCTACTTATCACGGCAAGGAACAAAAGACCTCCGCAAAAGTGTGACACTTGTTGTTACCCGTCGGGCATTGCAGCGCCGGCCCGACGCAGGAGCAGGAAGCCGATGATATAAACAACATCCCCAGTAGGCTGAATGAGACATGTCATCCAGCTCATCAGTTGTGTGAGGCTTCCTTAGTTCCGTCAAGGAACTTGCTGACTACCCGGCACCCCCACACTCTCTAGCTGACTTGCAGCTAGCTGTGAGAGAGACCTTATTACTTGTCTAACCCTAGGGGAACAGTGTACACTCTTTTTTGTTTGTGCCCTGGACAAGTACACTGGACCCCTCTAAATATTGTCCATCTCCGTCCCCCCTTGTTGTTTACATACTTAGCGTGGGTTGCCCCCACGGGACTATTAGGATACCAAGAGTGACACTTTTTCACTGTCTTGGCCCATTACTGGGTGTTATCCCTTCCCCCAGTACACCGCACCTGCGGTTCTAGATTTTGTAAAATTTACATTCACCGACACTCTAATTAGCCACACCCTAGCCACCATGGAGGATGTACCAGGCCTCAGTTTTGATGACGATGCCATTGATGAAGCCCTACGGGCAGCCCCGAGTCTAATTACACTATCAGCTACGGCTACCTCGAGCGCCACTAATGACGATTGGGCCATACTCACTGCCCTTAAGAAAGAACTCATCAGGATCACTATGCATGGGATTATGATGACCGAGTACCTGCGAAATAAAATTGCCCCATTGGGCCTTATCGTGAATATCATTCCAAGACTCTTCCTTGAAGATAAACAGTTCAAGGTCGAGTGGGTACAAGTCTCCTGGAAATGTACCAAAGACCTGCTTTTCCTCATCGTACAAACATCCAAACGATTAGCAGAGGCCCTACAAGAGAAAATCTCAGCCATAGAAGCCACAATGAGAAGTACGGTCAATAAGAACACAAAGGCCAACTTTACCAATAAACTAGCGGAGATCAACCAAGAAATGGGAGACCATCATGAATATCTCCTCAATCAAAAAACTGCTAAATTACAGAAAGACATTACTAAGTTCGAGAAGGAGAAAGTCTATCCTTATTTGAAGGATGGCTTCAAGAATAAGAAGACATCCTACTCCTCTGATGAGAACACGGATAACAGCCGGCGAGGATCCGCCAGCAGTGACTCCAGTGGAGGATACAACTCCAGGAACAACCGGGCTCCACAACATTCCAACTGGCAACCAGGTTACCATCAAGGACCGGCCTTTCATGGCCCTCCACATATGGCACCCCCATGGCAATACCCCTTCTATCAACAGGGCCCGCCACAATTCTTTCCCTCTAATCCTCCACCTTTTCAAGGCAGAGGCTGGGGCAGAGGAAGAGGGCGAAAACGAGGCGGACAGAAAGGAGTACAGTGGCAGGACCAACCAACACCACAGACATCAGTGGAAACCAGGAGCTCCACCAGGGGGAGAAGAGTCTGACGGTAAACCTATCAAAGAAAGTGCTGACCCCTCTTGAGCTTCAAGTCCTGGAAAAAGGACTGGGTTTTGTCCCCACTCCCACCCCTGACGCTTTTCAAGAAATGATCGAGCTCAAACAACTGTTCAGAAAGATACGCTTGAAAGCTTTCTTCCAAGACAAACCAGAACCGGATACTTCTGATTCAGGTCTACGGAAACCTTCCACTTTTACCCCCACAGATGGGATGGTTCCCCCTGAGATCCTGACCTTCGAGAGAGCAGTCCTCCACACTCTCAATAACAAACCTCAATGCAAACAATTCAACAATCTAACCAACCTGGAGAAACAGGCCTGCCAGGCCCTGGGGAACGATAACACGATTGTCGTCAAACAAGCAGACAAGGGGGGCGCAACAGTAATTCAGGACTATGATGCATATGACCTGGAATGCAGACGCCAACTTTCCAACAGTACCCACTATAGACCCCTCACAATAGATCCTACCAAACGCCTGTCCACCACGATCATGAGCCTTGTGCTAGAGGGTGAAACCAACGAATGGTTGTCAAAAAAAGAGGCAGATTTCCTCATCACCACTGAACCAGTCACACCCTATTTCTATACCCTCCCTAAAATACACAAGGGGGTCATACCGGTACCAGGAAGACCTATCGTGTCAGGTATAGGCTCTCTTTTGGAACCCCTGTCACAATTTTGCGACGTGTTCCTACAGCCATTAGTGAAGAAAATCCCTTCCTTCCTCCAAGATACCAGAGATGTTCTACGTCTTATTGAAGATATGGACGGGAGGGAGAATGTTGACCTGATAGTGACCCTGGACGTAGAGGCACTCTACACTAATATCCCCCAGCAAGCCACCTTGGAAGCAGTGGAGAATGCCTTGAGAGCTGAGGAGTGGACTTCCTGCACGCCCATCTCTTTCATCATGGCCCTTGCGAGTATAGCCCTGACGGAAAATTTCTTCAGGTATGAATCGCAATTATACCACCAAATACGCGGGACATCCATGGGTTCTACCTTCGCGCCGAGCCTGGCGTGCCTTTACATGGCTTCCTTTGAGGAACAGGTCATCTATCCTGCGGCAACCAACCCCTTTCTTGAACAGCTGACCCTCTGGCGTCGCTATATCGACGACATCTTGATCCTGTGGAAAGGGGATAAGACTAGCTGCGAGGCTTTCTGCTCTTGGATTAACCTGCAGAACCCGCACCTTAAATTCACGGGTACCATTTCCGCCACTTCCCTTCCCTTCCTGGATCTTACCATCAGGCTGGAGCCTTCAGAGATTACCACCACTCTCTATAGGAAAGAAACCGACAGGAACAGTCTCCTCCCCTACCGAAGCCACCATACTCGAGCCTTGAGGGACAATCTCCCGTTCGGTCAATTTCTCCGGATTCGAAGAAATTGTACATCACTGACTGATTTTGTACGTGAATCATCGATCCTCCAACACAAACTCCAGGACAAGGGCTACCCAACCAGACTGTTGAACGCATCTTTTAAAAGGGCACGTAACAACAACAGAGAAGCTTTGCTGGAGTCAACTCCGAAGCCCATCAGTGATGTCATTACCTGTGTAACAACGTACACCAGGAACTCTACTTTCATCAAGAAAGCAATTAACTCACATTGGGGCACCCTTAACTCTGCTGGCCTGGATATCCCTCGCCCACGGTTTGCTTTTAAAAGAACTGCTAACCTCAAGGACACCCTGACCCACACTCGACCCAAGAAGGCAGGCACCCACCATGAGAACCCCTTGTGGAACCTGCCACCCGTGGTCGGACACTATAGGTGTGGCAGCTGCATCATCTGTCCACAAACCATACAAGGCAAAGATATCAAGCTGACCACAACGTTCACCTGGCACATGAACAGACACACTAATTGTAACAGCAGCCGCTGTATATACATGCTCGTTTGTCCCTGTGGGCTTAAGTACATAGGCATGACTATGCGAATTGTGAAAACAAGGATCATTGAGCACAACAGCAATATCCGCTGTATGAAAACACACACCAGGCTCTACGATCACTACAAAGAAGCAGGACACAGGGCAGACAACCTTCAATGGACAGTGTTGGAGTGTCATCCATCCATTAACGAACAAGCACTATATAGACTAGAACAAAGATGGGTGCACCGTCTCCAATTGGATACCTGTGGCCTGAACGATTCCATCCCGTGGAACCAACTGACAAGATGATTCCTCCCCCACCCGCCTGCCTAATGCCTCCGAGACTGGTCATCCTCCATTGAAAACACGGGTGTACCATGACTCTGCACGAGCACAACATATGTAGAGGCAGTCATTTTCTGAGTGGTCTATAGATCTCTGCCACCCCTAACATTAGTATGGCCAGCTAACTGTTCACTACATCCACCGGTCTACTAATCACATGGGCACAGCAGGAGCATCCCCGTCACTCCCTAGTGTTATTCGCCTAGCCACCCATGCCTCCCAGTACTAGTCTGGGGTTACTTTACCATCCCCGACTCCATATGCCATACACTGTGCTATTGTCCACCGCAGCGAGTCACTTGCCCTTCCATCATAGGCGGCCCACACTCGGGCGGCCCCCCCAAAAAATAAAACCCCCCCATTTATTACTGAGCAGGATGCCTACGTAGGTACAATGAGAGCACTCACTCTGACTGCGCTCTGTCCCATCAGGCTCGCGTTTCAGTGTTGTACGCAGTACCAGTTGAGCCACGGTATACCAGCCTGCTCTTGCCTCCCCCTTCCCTGCCCCCCCTTCCTCCCCACCGTACACGCCCAATCAAGCGCTTCCAAACATGCACCAAAGAGGTCAAGGGACTACATCTCCCATGAGCACCGTGATGCGGGCTCCGATTGGCGCTTTGGGCACACTGTCACCGCGGGCCCGCCCCCTCTCGGCCGGCACCCGCCCCCACCCCGCCCCCAAACAACCTGTTCTTAATGGCGGACGCGTGGCACACTCCTGACCGGCTGTTCCGCGGACATCACACGCCGACGGTGTGGGGGTAGGTGATACCGGCGATTATCTCACGCCGCTAAGGTAAGCGTTGCACCTCTGATTTATTGCTGGCCGCCGTTCCACTATGACGGCACTTTGGCCAAGGCTTACGGAGGGCGCCCCGCCTCGCCAGATTGTCCGGGTCATGACTTTAGCTGATTTTCAGCCGCCCCCCTTATGCACCCTCCCTGTCTATCTAGCGACTATTGGTAGACTTCCCGAGGATAATATCTACTCTGGTGCCTGCGAGCGGTTGATCCGTACCGCCGCTTTCCCACAGATCCTTGGCACTTGATGGCCTGGCGAGGCGGGGCGACCGCTGCACCGCTGATAACTTCTGGTCATGACTTTGGATCATGGCCCCCAGCAATGACATGCTGTTTAAATACTCCAATCCTTTTTCCCTTCCCTAGGGCTACATATCCCTAGCGCAGTCCCCACAGGAACTAGCCGCGAAGACTGCCAATTGGCTCATTAGGGTAGGTCTAATCATTGATACTGAAACCATCCCACTGGGTGCCTGCTGCGCCGCGCCCCCCCCCCATGTGGCTGAGTGGCTTTTGATTTATTTATTTATTTGTGTGTTGGTATTATTTTAGTTCTAGTGGCTCCATTGTTTAGTTAAACAACTGACCACCCTTGCTACAATTAGCACTCGCACATGCCCTGAACTCCCCGGGGCTATGTCCTGTTACACGTAATATTGGTCTCTCTCCACTCACCCCGTTGCACTCCATTAGCCCTCATAGACACCTAGTTTAATTTGGATAACTGGGTATGTGTTTGACTTTTGGGGTGATTTCACAGTGTTGCCTGCAAACGGTATAATCACTATCGGCATATTAGCAACTGTGATGTCTACTGTTCCCTTAGGTCTGACGGTGATGCAGTGATCCTCGCCTTCCTTAGACCTAGACCTATCAGGTTGTATCTATAATAGCCTGTAGCTCACCTTCTGGGGCACATTAGGTTTATATGAGCACATTTTTTCGGTCCTGACGAATTGCCCCGCTGGGCATGAAACATGTTGACCAAATGGAGGGTCGATACGAGGCCACACCAATAGCTACGTCGGTCCTCAGTACCCCTCCCTATACCTTTTAATAAAGTGGCTAACCACCTGAATAAAGACTTCCCTGTGGATTATCCAACTTTTTTTAACAATTTTTCACCGTTTTGCTCACTACCTCACTTTTTAAGCCTCACAAGTTTCTACTTATCACGGCAAGGAACAAAAGACCTCCGCAAAAGTGTGACACTTGTTGTTACCCGTCGGGCATTGCAGCGCCGGCCCGACGCAGGAGCAGGAAGCCGATGATATAAACAACATCCCCAGTAGGCTGAATGAGACATGTCATCCAGCTCATCAGTTGTGTGAGGCTTCCTTAGTTCCGTCAAGGAACTTGCTGACTACCCGGCACCCCCACACTCTCTAGCTGACTTGCAGCTAGCTGTGAGAGAGACCTTATTACTTGTCTAACCCTAGGGGAACAGTGTACACTCTTTTTTGTTTGTGCCCTGGACAAGTACACTGGACCCCTCTAAATATTGTCCATCTCCGTCCCCCCTTGTTGTTTACATGCTTCGGGAAGACACAGATGATGCCGCCGGGCGGGGCCCCGGGAGAGTGCCACTGTACTCCCCAGCAGCAGGAGAAGGAGGGGGTAGTGCCGCAACACTTCTCGAGGCCCCGCCCGACCAGCGACATCTTCGTGTCTGCCCACAGGATTGGGCAGACCAGAATGAAGAGCCAGCTCCCATGGCATCACGCAAGGGTGCTAGCCAGTCGGGGAGCCGTCGAGGGCAGCCGGGGGTGGGTTCCCCGAGCTGCCCTCCAATCTCACCTGGAGGCGGGGTGCCCAGGTGGGACCGGGCCCCCAAGAAGTTGTGATGGGCGTGAGGCCGCCCACAAAGGCTGCGCGGCTCTCCCCTGGGCAGCTCGGGAGCCGCTGCTTAGTTATTCACGCCATGTGTGAAAGCACCCCATAATGCCTTGCACAGCATACAGCAGCCGTCAGGACAACCTGCCTGTTTTTTTGTTTGTGGTGGCCCCAGGAGGATGGGACCACCACCATTTTCTGGCAAATGTGCAGGGGGAGCTGCAGGAGCAACGCAGACTTCCCCAGCACGAAAGTGAAATGTCCCCACCCTATCTGGGGATTGAAAGAAAAGAACCCCTCAAGGGCTCAGCCATTCTTCAACACCATCCTTGGGCTGGAACATTTGTTCTACAGCTGGGTGTGGGTGTTTGGGACTGCACCAAGGTATGAAGGGCTGAACTTGGGATGTCTTTGGAGAGGCATCCCCTAGAGGTGAAAAATGCTAATTAAATTGCAAATGTGTTGGTAGGCATTCCTGACAGGGTGCCTGGTTCTGTTATTATAAATGGGATGCCTTTTCGGGGCTGTGATTAACTTACATTATACCTGTTACCATATATCATAAGTACTGTCATTCTAAGTGATGCCTAGACATGTATTCTTGCTACTGCGTTAGTTGAACACCCCAACTGTCAGCCACTGTGATAAGTGGATATACTGTAGGGTCAGTATGAGATGCTCAGTCAGGGTTATGTGTCACTTTGGCAGGTGTTCCCATTATAAATGCTTGTGGATATAATGAGGGGGGCGCCACGGGATGGTGCCAGTGGGAAGGCCCCTCGCACAAGGTTATAGTCAACCCACTGCCTTTGGGGGCAAGGTGATGTGCATACATGTGAGTGGTGGTACTAGACCCCTCCCCCTTGCGGGAGGGGTGGGAATGTAATGCAATGTCAAAAATTATTTCCAGTAGTGTGTGTGTGTGTGTGTAATAAATGTACTCTTCCTTTTATAAAGAAAAGTACAGATTGGACAATTAATTAGTTAGTGTTATTTCTGCGTACCTGTAAATGGTGATTACTAGCCCACACCACCTTCCTTGAGTAAGCCTTAGACTGCTCTGCAACGTTACCCTCTGAGAGTCAAGCGCTAAAATGGAGTGTTTGGTTCCCAGTGAAGGACAAATGTAGACATATTTTTTATGAAGGCCTCAAAACTAATGCATCATTTTCCAACACTTTTATCTTGGTTATTGTTATTTATTTATGAGTACATTTCGCTCTGAGTGTGTCCAATTTTTATTCATCTCCTCATGTGTTGTCAGTGTCTCCTTTTTGTTTAGCTTAGTCCTCTGAAAGAATTTTATTTGAATTGTGATCAACTGCAATAAAATGTGTTGTGGAGAATTAATTTTGGCTAGAAGGTTTGGACCGAGCTCCTAATCGGAGGTTGTTCCTTCTTTGGGGGAAAACTAGGAGCAGCTTTCCTCAGCGTCACATGACTTCTCTCATATAGGCTCTCTAAGTATGGGCGGGGAAGGTTTTATTTTTTCCAATTTACTGAGCCAGTGTTTCTTTCTTTACATTAATCCATTTATATATTGTATTTTGTGTGGGTTTGTTTTCCTGGAAATCTGACTGTCATCTGTAATCAGAGAGGGACACAATTTATCTTGCTGCTGCGTTGGAGTTTAGATTATATTGCTTTGATCCTTTTTAATGAAATGGGTTTCAAAACCTCTATAACATTCTGGCCAACAAATGTTTATAATTTAATAATTTCTCACTTATTAGCTCATCAAAGTATTTTTGGTTTTATTTCCTTTCTTATTGTGAGCTTAAGCCCTTTCTCAAATCTAGTATATCTGTGTATTATTTTCCCAGTGGTTTTGTGCAATCTTTATAATTGACTCTCAGACCCACTTGCTTTATTTTAAAGTGTTCTTTTTGCCCTTAATTAGAATAATTAATTTTTCATTTATTTTCATTTATCTCGACTGTTAAGTATACCTTTCTGTATTTCCCCAAGGCTACAGCTTGTAATTAAATTGTACGCTCTATTATTCTCAGTTTGTGAGCAATAAGCTCTGGGCAACTTAGTGGCTGTCTGGGTGACCAAGAACCTCCTGAGGAAACTTATGTTGTACTTCTCACCTCCCAGATACTGTAAGAACCGCCTTGGCTTACAGGTTCAAAAAAGTTCATTACACACTCCGGTTATGGGAAATCTCCAATGTTAGAGATGGTGCGCCTTCTTTATATCTCCTGCCTCTCTCGTCCCTGTACTGTTTGTCTCACATTTCTCTAAGGCGGTGTTCTCCATCACTCCTGCCTGCTGCAGCTACAGTTTGCAATCTTTTGGACAGGTTAGCCGGTTTTGGGGTTCGGGATTCAGCCTACCGATGGTTGGAATCTTTTCTATCTGGGAGAACACAGAGGATCCAGCTGGGAGATAGGATATCAGGAGTGGGAGACCTGACATGTGGAGTCCCCCAGGGCTCAGCACTGTCCCCACTCCTGTTCAACCTATACCTTCAACCTCTGATAAACACACTAGCTGAAATGGGCTGCCGTGTGTTCAATTATGCCGACGATACACAGTTACTGTTGAGCATAGACAACACTATACAGGCTCAGTCACACGCACAGGAGGTGCTCAGATATACAGTCCATTGGATGTCCACGAACCTCCTAAAAATAAACTCCGAAAAAACCGAGGTGCTGATAGTTTCATCAAACTGCTCGCCCTGGAGTGACTTATATTGGCCTCAGGAATTGGGCCCGACCCCTAAGCCAGCCGACGCAGTCAAAAGTCTAGGCATTAAGATAGACAGTGCCCTCTCAATGGTCAGTCAGATCTCCACTGTGGTTGGAACCTGCACTGGCCTCATAAGGCAGCTGCGCAAATTAGTTCCACTTCTTTCCCAGTCAATGCTTCGCACGGTAGTTTCTGCCACCATACTATCGAGGCTTGATTATGGAAATGCGCTCTACCTGGGCCTACCGAAAACTTTAATCAATAGATTGCAGGTGGTCTTAAACGACGCGGCTAGACTCATCTTCAAACTCCCAAGAAGAGCACATGCCTCTCCGCTATTACAGAGCCTTCATTGGCTGCCAGTTGGGCAAAGGTCAGTCTTCAAAAGCCTCTGTATAGCCCACAAATCCATCTATGGACAAGCCCCGGCGTACATTAAGGAACGGCTAGAGATTTACAGACCTGAAAGAAGCCTCAGGTCCTCTGACGCCCAACTGCTTGTATGCCCCCGGTTCAGACTGGCCACAAAGGGGGGAGATCTTTCTCCGTCCTATTACCTAAGCTCTGGAATGATTTGCCTGAGGCCCTCCGCAAGGATGGCAATCTACTCCGTTTCAGGAAAGCCTTAAAAACAATTCTTTTCAGAGCAACGCTCAGCCCAGTCTAGTCTTGCCCAGTTCTTCCACTCCCTTTCGGCTAAATCGGTTGTTGTGTTTTACGGTCAAAGCGCCCTGAGACCTGCAGGTGAATTGGCGCTATATAAGCTGACAATAACAATAACAATAACAATCTTCAACTACCCTGCTCTGTTCTGTTCTGCTCTGCAGGATCTGCAGGTATCCTCAGTAGTCAAACAGAGTCCACACTTTCTCCTTCTCCATGTGGCCCCTTGTGTGCCATCTGGGCAAAGATCCCTGGGGAAGATTGCTCTATAAACAAGCCAGACCAACTACTGACCAGCTGTTGTTTCAGCTAAATTGAAAGGAAGAGCTTGTTCTAGGATGTCGAGATGTGTCACTACACTCGACCAGCGTCTTCCATCCCCTTGAGAAACCAATGACAAAGGGTTCCTATACACTTTACAGACAGGATGCTCTTCCAGATGTCAGGTCAAAAAGACCCATTGCATTTCAAATATTTATTATTAGATTTTTAAAATGGTGAGAGCAGAATATTGGTGCTTGAAGAATGAAGAGCAGTTTTTCAGTAGTCTATGTATAGGACTGTAGCTGCAGATTGTGAACTTCCAGGTTAGTCTGAATGGATGATAACTGCTTCACTAATGTATCCATTATTCAGGAACGGCATTCTTATACATCAATTTTACAGAGACACGTAGGACCAATGGCAGCAGGAAAATATATTCTGCAACCAGATTCCCAGCCTCAGATACCTGATTCTTGGTGTTTTGTTATTGATGTTGGGCATTGAATTGGAAGAGTGAGGGGTAAACAAAATTATCAGAAAGAACTGAATACTGCTTCCTTTGCATTGCAACCACTATACCTGCATCTTCTGGGTCACTCACCTTTTGATCAAGCACAACCTTGGAGGTATCTGCATAAAGCGACCAAAACATTGTAAACTCTAAGTCCTGCCACTGAGGAAATGTAATTGTTTAAACTGAGATCCCCTGATTCCAATATTCTGGTCTGAGTGATCTTAGAAGTTTGGGACCCACTGTGTTGTATGGTTCAGAGAGGTCTATTAAGATCAATGTAGCTGCCTATCACCAAGCCCTAGAAGCTATTCTCACAAACATAGTACCATTGATTCTATAATACTGTTAGGACAAACACCCAGTTGACAAATGGCCAAACCACAATGTTTCTAAAAATAACATAGAATTTGGTCTAATATTCAGGCTTTTAGAGCTTTGTCTATGTATGGTAACCGAAAAATGGGATGAAATGTTGTCACATTGTTTGGATCGGCTGTTTTGCAATGATGATATAGTCCTTATCTAAGTCATTTGATTCATGACCCACTCAATCATCAATTAAACAAGTGTGGCTATATTCAGTTTCCAGACTTATCAATGATCCTCAGTGAAGAGGTTGCTTTTAGCATTCTAGCTCATTTGACCATAAACTGTAACATCTGTATTGTGAAGAACATTTATTGTTTATAGAGGACGGACAATCTCCAAGGCTCTTCTTTGATACTCTCCTTGATTTGTCCAAAGTGTGCTAGAAATAATTTGAAAGTGGATTACAGAGTTTAAGGTCTTTGTCATTACATGATTACTTACAGAGATTTTCAAAACCGATTTAAAACAGCTCAACACTTTCATTTTTAGCATGAATCTATTCGCTCAATAATGTCTCGATATTGCCCTTTATGCCTTCACTATAAATGTCTTATTTTATGCTGTGTGCAGAATATGTCCAAAGGCATCTCCTGATTTTAGCCAAATAAGCTCCAAACTTCTTCCTTCAACTTTTACTTTCCTAATATCTAAGAAAGCCTTTGATTAGCTTTTTTCCTTGCATGAATCATTTTACTTCATAGGCATAGTGGCCCAAAGTGTAAGTATGCTTCTAGGAGAAGGCATTATAACATTTCAGGAGTTTGACCCTCCCTTATGTCACAGTCTGTGCCCTTCCCAGAGGTACAGGGGTCTGATTTCTAACCCCCTGTGCAAGTACTTAGTTCAGCGCAGCAATATGAATTAGACATTCAGTTGGACTACAACCCGTACACAACCCACTTAGCAGTAATGTGCAGGAACTGTTTTCTGGTCATGATCAGTCCCACTAGATGAGTTTCGGGACACATCAGAACTTCAAAATCTCTTTAGTTAAGGAATAGCATTTAAAAAACTGCAGAAATACTTTGAAACTTTTAAAATGCAAAAATCAATGCAGCAAAGCATGACATGATCAGTGTAAACAATATCAACATTCCTAACATGGTTAGCATGTTCCTGGCATCCTAACACCCTTTAGCTACCTCTAAATTGTATGCCTAATTTTAGCAGAAGTAATAAATAGCAAGATTGTAAATCGGGTTTCTTAAAATGTAACACACAACATACCTTCCCTCAGTATATAATAGCTGTTTAGCTATTCTCTCTTGCAGCTTTTACCTGGGTAAGATAAATAGTGCAAGGCTGAAGGCAACTTCTCTGCACCACTCTTAGAGTTGTCTCCCATTAAGGCTGGTTGTCACTGCAAACTAAGCCTGGGCAAAATTTAAATTACACCAGTGTAATTCATGTAATTTGATGTTACACTTGTTATGTGAAATGTGAATAAATGCACTATACACCACTTTGCGTAATAACGTGTCATTTTCCTTTACAGTGTATTGCGCAATTTACATTGAAAACATGGGAATGCAAGCCTCTGTTGTTCCTTGATGGTCTTGCCATCCACTGTTGTTCATGAGCGTTTTGTTTAAGTGCATCTTCACACCACAAATCGACACGAGGAGGAATTTTGAGCTACAATGTGGTGAAAAACGGAAGATTTGCATAAATGCACCCACTTTTAATTAAAAATTCTAGCTCTCATCAGCACCCAGTATGGCAGGGGCCGCAGGGGCTTCTAGGCTCCCTGTGCTGCCCTCAAAGATGTGGCCGGATGTAGGTGACCTTGCTGGTCATCAGGGCACTCACTGCTGAGAAAAAATGTGGGCTCCTTCATGCACCCGGTATGGGTACTGGTGGGAAGATGGCAGGGTGGGCACCGGGGTAACCAAAAAAGGAGTAAAAAAGTCTAAAAAAGAATAATAAATAAGCTGCAGATACCGCTCATTTAGTACTCACTGCTGTGGCAATGTAGTGCCCTTTAATGCCCCAGAGCTTTTTTAAAAAGAGAAGCAGGTGTATCACCAATCATTATCTCAATCAGTGATGTCATTTGAGATGACATCAGTGATGTCACTGACCATTTAATGAGTGATGTAATATCTGAGGTAACTATAACTGCTGAATTTCTATGGTTTTGTGTGTGTGTAGTCTCAGCCTAACTATAACATCCCTGTAACCTTTTTTTTCAGTGAATGTCTAAGGTTTTGTTTTAATTCTATTTCCTAACTATAATGTCCCTGTAATCTTTGTTTTTTAGAGAGATAGCAATAACTTTAGTAATATCAAAAAGTCTTGGCTATTACCAGATGTAAAAAGCAAAAGTGGCTCTTGATTACTCAACTGGGATGTGTTCGGTGTTGGATCAAATGATCACTCACCTGAACATATAAATACCATGATTTAAAAAGCAATCACATAACGTTCCAAATGTTAGCACAAATCTTCAGGTCTTGTCATGAAAAATTTAGACATTTCTTGCATTATATGGTTCAAATTTTATAAGTGACACATTGGCAAAAATTGAAATCTCCCAAATCTGAGAATGTAAAAAAAATGTATGCATAGACAATACATAAGAGGTGAAGACATGATACAACTTTGTAACACTCCATCACCACTACTTCAGGATTATCAATTGGGCTCTTATAAAGGAGGCCCACACTGTTTAGGCAGTCACAGATTGACACGTTGATCAACTATTCCATACTGGGTCCAGACCTGCTTGGGCCGAATGATCTAATTCGAACCAGGTGAATCTGCTACCACGATTCGCCTATTAATTTATTTGCCCTGACGAAGTTCAATCTTTTGAACGAAACGCGTTGGCTGATGCTTTGCACAATTTGATGGATTATTGAAATAAGATTTACTTTTTCACTAAGGAATTGACCGAGCTTCATTATTGAAATATACGTATCTGGGAGTGCACCGCTCCATTGTTCATGAAGTATTGTATATCTGCTCAGCAGTTTGAATCTCTCAATGGCTGGTGCAGGGGCTGATTGTGCATACCAACTTTCATCACACCACTGACTACTACTTGGGGAACATCGCGAAGAGGTGCGGCCTCTGGAGTCTGCCGTTGGTTCTTACTCTTTACTATTTGTTACTTAGATGGTTGAATCCTGAAGTCTTTAGAATCATGTTTGAATAACAGTAAAAGTCTCAAGGTTTGTATGTCACTCAGACTAGATTTTTATCCAGTGGACTGATGAGACCCTCTATTCAGTTTATGTAGCTCTTCAGTGAGTCATTGGGTGGGGTGGCTTGGTGAGAAATAACTACGATTCTTTAAACTGTTGTAGGTTGTCTGTTATATTGTTTAATAAACTTTCCCCTGATCTCAAGGTGTACCTTGCAATCATAGTCTTAGTATAATTAGCTGTGGAAGGCATAATCTCTCCCTGCGTATATTCAAATCTTCTGATTACACCCCTCCCATCGACATTAACCCTTAATCAACCACAGTTCTTGGTGAGCAAGATTCGTCATTCTTAACTCTGCCTGCTCGCTACAGTTGATTAGCTGTGGCAGCCTGCAATGTATGTAACTTAGGCTCTCATTATGAGTAGCCCTGGTTTATTTGCGAAAAGTATCACACACAATACAAACTGACATTAGGTGCAGATTATATTTCCTGTTATGATATTTTCCACTAAAATGCAGCATATTGTGTGAATTTATTGTGCTTACTGCACCAAAATCTGCATGTCCTGGCTTTTACTAGTCCTTTTCCCCTGATAAATATTGGCACGTTTGACCTGCAAAAATATTTCCTGGGGATGTGCTTTTTATCATCTCCAGGATGTGCCATGCACGGTTGTCTCTCCCTGCCGGATCGGAAGACTGGGGAGGACAATTAGGTCCCGTTACGAGTGAATTGTAAAGAAAAGATAAAGGAAAAAGATTTATATTTTCCATTGCGGCGTCCATGTGGGAACCCTGACCTTCCATAAGCAGGAATTTGCCAAATAGAAAAGCACATGCCCTGGATGGGAGCGTGATTTGCCAAATAGAAATGTACATGTCCTGGATGGGAGCGTGATTTGAACCCTAGAATATAGACGTTTCACGTATTGTTGATAAGAGACGTTGAGCCCTTATCTAGCTGGTGGCCCAATTGGAACACGGCCCATTACTCAGCGCGTTGCACCGGGACATTGTGTAACAAAAACAGAAGGAGAAGATTTATTTATAGGTTTGTCCAGGTGAAGGTGGCCGCATTGAGTTCATCCACTGAAACGCGTTGACGCTGAGGCTTAAGTCAAATTTGTGAAAGACGGAAACACACGGGGACCGAGGATTTATTCTCCTGCTCTGTGCTGTCTATTGTTTCAAATTAACGACCAGATGACAAATTAGAGTGTCTCATAATAATCTTTCCCGGGGGGTTGTTTCTATTCGAATATTTTATGAAGTTGGAATGTACCATGTTTTTAATTATATCTCTCTGAATGTATTATGGTGTATTTTATTGTATGGTTTTTTTTTTTAATTGTCTGAACTTTTATTAAATAAGCTTATAAGTGTTACATCCACAGTTAGTGTGTTCCCTTGGTGAGGTGTATTTGATTGTGATTATGTGTTTGATCCAGAGTCTCTAAAGGGATATTTATTTTTTGACTGATTAGTCTTCCTCCCTAAACCAGTAACCCAACTTCTTACAGCGATAAATACAGCAAAACTCATAATTCCAATATTGGTGGTAACTGGTTACCGCGCATATCGGAAGTTACTAGGCTACTCGTAATGAGGGTCTTGGCTTATAAAACAGAGGCTATTCTAGGCAGGTAGGGAAGACCAGCATAGGACAGGGGATTCTGTTATATGCATCTGTCTCTTGTACCCTCATCATGCAGTTTATAGGGCCAATAGCAGCATTCGCATGAACTTTAGACCCTTCAAGGGAGGCTGAATAACAGGCGAGGCATAGTCCAAATAAAATATATAATTCAAGATAGCTTCAATTACTCGAGTGGGGGTCCAGCAACTAAGCCCTGTAGCTTATGTTGAAAAAGAGACACAGTGATACCGTGAGACATGGATTATTCACTTTATACCGTTAGCGTAATATATGGAATGGTGATATGTTTTCTTGTTGTGAATTAAGAAATTAAATGAATTATAAAAAAAAATGCTTCAGTTATTCCACATTGTAGCCGTCCTCTGTCATGCATGTAAACAATATCATTTATTATGGAGGAATGGCTGACACTAATGCAAATTGCCGAACAGCCTTCTGTGAAGAACGGCACTTCGCACTTTACAAGCCCAGATATCATCATTGCCTATAAAACTGCAAGGGGATAGGTTATATTTTCCTGTTGAAGGAAAGAAAAACATGAAAAACTACCCTTAGTTTATCCGTGCCTCCAGAGAGAGAAAACAACCATTTATCAAGGATGGTGAAAGCTAGCCTCAAGTTTCTTAAAAAGATTGAGCAAAGGTCTTACTTGGTTCTCGGCAGCCACAAACACCATAGTTTGTCCTTGTCAGAACAGTTCTGAAATATTGTCCATAAAAAAGAAAGATTGAAGAAAGATTGACCTGGATATTGCTTCAAATATGAGCCTATAACATGTTTTTGCCCCTTACGTAAAGATTTGTGTCTGCTGAATCTGAACAGGATATAATACTATCTAACACAGACACTTGCCTTGGAGGGTAATGTTGATTTAAAATACGGCATTATATGACCCCTTCGGAAAGACTTTTCGTATTAGTGTAATTTGTTGCTCAATTCAGTGGATTTTAGACTTGCTTTCAATTTTAATACAAACATTAACCATGTAAACAGTGCACCATGGATTCAGAACACAGATGTTCATATTGCATCTCTTGATATTTTTTATTCAGAAGTCACAACTTGTTTACTGGAAATGATGAAAGAATATCAATATCAAATTTGTATAACATTGTGACCTTGAACAGAATTTTAATGACCCTTAACATTACAAAGAAGCACATATGGGAATTTAGCACATCTCATTGTGAAGGTGTGGGCGATCAAAATCTCCTGCTGTGTGTATAAAACAAATGGTGTTACTACTTGTAGCAGCTTCTGGCTTGAAGTACAATAGTATATTCAACATATTGAGGACTTTCCTGCAAAAGAAGAAGTCTTCAACAAATGGAGGTTTTTGCCATCTATCTAGAACTAATGCAGGGTCTCGTCAAGCAAAATAAAGATATGTAGTAACATGGTTTCCTTTACAAATAACAAATTATTTGAAACAAATATTTATATAAAGAGAAAACTATACTACTTATTAGCACTGGAAAGGCCTAATCTACAGCCGACTACCAGTTGAAGATGAAATGGAAATAAAACAGGCGGGTTCACAAAACAATTTTTAAAAGGCAGCAAGATAGTCCTACGTTTCAAGAAGGCATGTGACTTTTTAGGTATTCACCTCAAATCCCCCAAAATACTATACAAGTTGTACATTTCCAAGAACACCTCTGCTGCCCCTAACTTACTCCTGTGGATTGTCCTTTAGGAGGACAGGCTGAAGTGGACAGCCGGCAGGAGTGACTGCAGTACAAATGTGCACGAGCACACAGAAGTGAGATTCTCTTGTTTCTCCAGCAGGAACATATCTCTCGAAAATATAGCTGCAGTTATGTTATTTATGCCGTTTGTACAACTCCACGTGCCATTTCTTAAACCACAGTTAACTGCACAAAATAGATGAAAAAACATTTTGAACAGTTTGCAAATACCAACAAATTTAGGACTTTTGGGACGATCACCTTAATGTAGTATTTTCACCATATTTTCTCGGGTGATGGTGCGATTCAGAGTTATAAAATCATGTGATCCTGACATTGTAAATAGGGATTTGTGACTCTAAACAAACATTTTGTAGACATTACTTACATTTCCAAAAGTGATTGTGAATCACATTCCGTGTTGGTACAAATGGCTGCTTTTACCATTGTTAAAATTAGCTGAACTTTAGATTCTTCCTTTATCTTACTTAGAAATCGATTTCACATTTGAAATCCCCCAGGCAGCAAAACGTTTATTTTGTGGCGCATTGATGGGTTCTACTGACTCACAGAGTAGTAATACAAGAAAAGTTGTATCCCCCTCAAGTTGATATGATTGTGTACAGGAGCATCTCTGTTGACCATTTGTAAAGTTAGTAATTCATGTGGAGTGTGAATCTTTAGGAGCACCGATGGGATATGACCTTCCCTGTTAGCCAGAAACCGGTGACAGGATGCTTGTTTCCGGTCAGGGGAAGACATGGCTTGGCAGTTCGGCCTGAACTGTTCCCATGAGGCACAGGGTCAAGACTGATTTGCATATGGCTGTGTCTGAACTGGGGTGGCAAAGTGAGCTAAAGAACGATGATGGATTCAACCCAGATCTGTGACTGTGGGGTGAGTGCCTGAAAAGTTCCAGTGCTCCATCCATCATCTCCATGTGTTTTCTTTGTATCTCTCTACCCCACAGCTTTTCAAACTTTTCATGTTGGTGACACACCTTTTTGTGAAAAAAATTTCAGGGACACGGTAACGCGAGGAAGCGCAGAGAGGGAGCCCGAACCACCTATGGTGGGTTCGGGCCCCACACACAACCCCACACAGATCACCCCACAGACACACCACTCCACAGACACACCACCCCACACACACACACACCCCACAAACACCCACAGCCCCCCACACACACAACCCCACACACCACACACACCACACCCCCCCACACACACACACACACTCACACCCCACACACACACCCCACTCCCCCCACACCCCCACACCCTAGCACTCGGATTACTATATTTCCTATGGTCGTTATGCTCCAGGTGAAATATATTCCCCTTTTAGGGCTGCCAGAGTCTACCAATATGTGGGAGGTTGAAACGTGTTGAAACTCTCTTACTGGACTTGTTTGGAAAGAATTTCTCCATTATTTTCATTACTGAAAAAGTCCACAGAATGTTAGCACAAACTCCTGTGCCAAGGTAGAGCAACAACCAATACTTGCGGACGGCCGACTGAATTAAAGAGATAAAGATGTCACCCGGCATATGACCAGAGAAAATGGAGCACTGACGCCTCAAGATCTGAACATCTTCATGTAACCAGATTTTACATTGGTAATCCAGGAGGCTAAGAAAATATTTGCACCTGTCAAAAAGAAACTACAATAGCAGGTAAAATATTCTAAGCCTAGCGTCGCTGCAGTGGAGAAAGCTTTTCGCTGCTCTTTTTTGGCACTGTTCGATCTTGATTCAGCTGCTGACCGCATGTTGATGAATGAGTAATAAGATTAGACAGACCCATCTCTGAAATACTGTAATTGTTACATTTTGTTCGATTTGACAAAAGGCTCGGGCGACGAAAAGGTACCACACAACTTGAAGACATATGTCCTTGCTAAATTTACAAGGGGATTTGTTTAAAATGAGAGAGCTAAGCAAAAAAAAATGCCTGTATATCACCTTCACCGTGAACAAGAGAAAACAAATACAATTAACTTTGTTTAATGTTGCTGCATGCTCGATTTTCAAGGGTAAGAGCTATTCAGCGTCTGTGACTTTCGGAAAAGTACAATTGGACTATTTTTACAACCTTGCGTTGTACGCACGACAGGTATTACATCAAGCCATTCATATATTGAGACACTACTAGGCTCACAAAGCAAGAATTGAACAACGGCAAGACCCATCTTAACAAGTGTGAAAGAAAAATCCATCACTCCAGACAGTAAAACTTTAAGTAGAACAGAGACGGTTCTGATAATATTTCTACAAAACCTCAAGCATCTACACTCAAATAGATACCTTGTGCTGTTTAGTTACTATCCACCACAACACTAAGTACACGTCATCTGACAGTCCATGTCCATCAACCCACAACTCCCTCAGGGCTCAGAGGTAAATATGCAATTGCAGAATGTGGAGATCAGGTTAGAAAAGACTTCTGCCCTCATTCAACAGAAGTGCCAGAAAGGAAGGCAGCTTGAAGACATCTCCCTGTGGAGAAGTCAGGGATCAATGTACCAGATAGCCCTGAACCTGTTTGGAGCATTCAGAGTCATTGTGGTCCAAAGCTGTCAAATTCTGTTGAAAAAAATGTGGCTGATTGAAGAAGGTGGGAAGGCATAACAGATCATTGTTCCAGTGGACAAGCATTACATCACCTACAGCACTCTGCCAAAGAAACTCCAGAGAGCAGAGCAATCCTCGTTCTTTTCAGCTTCAGAGCTGTCCACCTGTGGATACTCCTGCATCCTACAGGGCTTCAGCCGCCCCATCCCTCGTCGTGTGTGGCATCCCGGGACCGCTCACAGCCGCACCGAGCACTTCACAGGTCTTTAAAGACCTTGTGCATGTTAATAGGGCTTTGCTGTTGTTTCACCCCTTCTAAGAGGCCCTGCAGCCTGGCTCTGCCGATTACCGGGCAGACATCAGATCATCGCATCACGCGACACACCTACATATGGGGCCCGACAAAGTAATGTGTCGCCCCACACAGTTTGGAAAGCTGTGCTCTATCCCATGGGACGGCATGTGTTTTTTTGTTGTTTTTACCTCGCCTAGTTTCTCTGTCCTCCCCGTGTGCTTTTTTCCTTTACTATTGTCCTCCACCATTCTGTTTGTCTCACTCCGTAACAGAATATTTTTGTAATTGTTTTATGAGGAGCCCTCAATCCTATTTTTTTTTGGCCCCTCCCATTCTCCGGCTGCCATAGCTTAGGCCCTTCTTTCTTCCTCGAACGTATCCCACTGCTCCGGCCCCTTCCTTTTTCATCTGTTGTGTGCATCACTTCAGTCCCTCCTCCTTTACTCTGATCTCTTCCCTGCTGCCCTTATCCCACACCTCCCTCTTCCCCGGTCTCTAGTCCACCACCCTTCATCCTCTTCACCCTCTTCCCATTTCTCATACAGCAGCCACTGCGGAGCCTGCTGCGTGAAGACAGCCCGCATCCTGACCTTCTCCATGCTCCATACATGCATAGACCCTCTCACCCACAGTAAACCAAGGCACACAACCACTGCATGTAGCCACACACACAGCTGATGCATGCAGACAAACAGACATATACAAAAGCTGCAAGCACAAAAACACATGTGCAGTTCCTGTAAACACAGACACAGACAGCCACTGCAAGGAGAGACACCCTGTAACCACTGATTCAACACATGCTATAATCCTCATTGAAAGGGATTTTAGATCTGGTCTCGATAAGCTACTGTTTTCCCCCAAAAAAACCATACACAATATGCATACTTGGTCATTTGGTCAGTTGCACCACCCATTGGTCTGTTAAACTGTCATTCACATTCCGCTTCCACCTCACCAGCATGGGGCAGTGGCTCAACCCATTTTACCTTCTGGATCCATTCACTTATAGTGAAAGCACAGTGCTTTTGTACATTGTTCAGATATTCCTAAAACAGACCCTTTTCAATTGCAAAACTGTTTCAAAGCCTGAGCAAGTTACCGAGCAATGCGAATCAATTATTCTGATTGCCTATCACATATACTGATTACTGTCACATGATTCATATCATATAACAATCGATTTAATGCACTGTGTATGTGATGTGAATAGTGGCATTAATCAATATATGTGATTGATTACTGATTTATACATTATTTCTTTCCACATATATCCAGGTCCCAGGCAATCGGAATAATTGAAACTCTTTGCATGGTAACTTGCTTCCCAAGAGATTATATCTGCATGTTATAATGTTGAGATGACCACCACGTTTCACAGTATTGTGGTTCCTAACTAATTGCCGTCATCTATTTTGATTAATGGCCTTTCTGTTTGATGATACAATGAAGTATATAAATGTAAATTGACATTGAGAAAGGTAGTATGCCGAAACGCGTCCATCGTTTGTTTACATGGCAATAAACACATTTTAGAAAAGACCCCCATGAGTGCATGACTTTCATTTCTATTTGGGAACGATGTACTGATATATATAGTCATACAACTATTCGTGGCACTGACGCTGCTGTTGATAATTCTTGTAAAGAGCAAATGTATTCCACCACTTATTCCTCTACCCATCCCACTCTCTTTTAACTCCACCCTTTTCTCAAAATCTCCACATTTATTATTATTCTTTTTTTAGGGGCAGTTGAAAAGTGCTAGTGGGCCGCTCACTTTTTTTTTTTTGCACAGTTGTGTGCTTTTTCCTACTTTTAAAATGTTTTCATTTTAATTTACCATTCCAAGCTTGCCTTCTGCATTTTAAAATAAGAAAATGGTCGCAGGTGCATCACAATGCTTGCGTTCATCACAATGCACATGTGTGCAGGCATCACGACACATGCACAAATCTGTGACCATCTTGAAATGTATTTCTTCAACATGAAAAAAACACTCCAAGATTGCCGGCTATGCATTCATGTGCATTCCTGTGCTAATAGCAATAAAATAAAGCCAATAGATTGGCCTTTCAGAGCCAAGACCTATTGGTTTTTCCAATGCTTCTTAGGTTTGACGTGTAATGGCACTTGTGCCATTCATGGTGAATATATTGTATTCCGTACATACTCTGTGGTGCTTTGGTCCAGCTCCTTATCCTTCTCCACCTCCCCTTTATCTACTAAGCCTCCAGCCCCTGGCTTGAGACATTGTCAGTCAAATCTTGATCAACCCACAGGAATATTTTAATTTCACCTTGTTTTTACTGGATGTTTTTGTGTATGCTTTCACCTCCACTGGAATCTATGAGAAACTATTTCAGTCTTCCCATATGTAGTTCTTTATCGCATGCATATACACATGTTATTTACACAGTGCAATGCTCATTTTAATGTTTTTAATACTGCTGCACACAATTTATAATGGCTTTTGTCAGTGGTTGACTGAGTGTCGAATCCATTGACTTTGCCAATGCTTGTTGATTGTTAAACAATTCCAAATGTCATGTGTGTGTTTAGTATTGGTACTATCATACTATTCTTCTTGGTTGCTTCAGTATTAAAGAAACGGGAGGACATGTGGCCTAGTGGTTAGAGCTGCTGACTTTGGAACATTGCGAACCAGGTTTAAATGCCAGCCGAGGCTCAATATCTTGTGATTCTGGGCAAATCATCAAATCTTTCTGAGCCTAAAAAGGAAAATAAAATGTGTAATGTTGTCTTGTCCTATTGTAAAGCACTCTAATGCCCTTGGGTCAGGTTTGCTCTATAAAAAACTGCAAAAAATGAAAGAGGGGAGGTGACCAATATCACAAGCACTGTAATCCCTTTTAGTTGATGATCATTAATCTTATTAAAACACGTTGCTTCAAAATCATTTTATAGTTCCAGGAATCAGTGCAATCATGCACAATACATTGAACTCCATGAAGTGGAAAGTTTGTGTGATTAGCAAGACTCTGAAAATCAACATTTTCAAAGTCTAGCTGGTTAAAGCTGGTCAAACCCCCAAATACTGCTGCATGCATTTGTTTCCTTTGCCTCTCCTACTTTTGGAACTCATATGTTAGTGAAGTCTCAGGATGTGAACGCAAGCTGTCAATTGTAGTACGTATATCACTGAGATAGTCTACATTAGGCCTGGGTGAAATTTTAACTACGCCAGAGTAATCGGAGTCATTTCAGTAATTACACATTACTTTTGTGTTGCGAAATTACTGAAATTACGCTAGTATGCCAGCTTGAGTAATTAAGAGTAATTTGGGGTTAAAATCCTACCACAGAAACGAAGAACTTAGAGGGAACCAGCGGCTGCTGGCTTCTGCTGTTTGTGTCCTGTAGAATTTGTGTTATTTTCTTAGTGCAAAATACATAATCTGGCCCATTTTGAATGCAAGAGTTTATTTTGCACTACAAAAATAGAGCTAAATGCTGAATTATGTATAAGAAAGTGCCCTCTTTTTGCATGGTTGACCCCACTTTTTGCTGAACTGCTGATTTCCTTTGACTGAGTGTGCCCAGGGCTCCTGCCAAACAGGTACCGAGGGCCTATGTTCTTTGCCTAAAACTGCATTGAAAACAAAACCCAATTGGCACTCTCTTGCCACAGGTACCCAGGGCACTGTGACCAGAGAAGGCCTCTTTTAGGGCTGCAGCACTTATTGTGCCACCCTTAGAGGCCATGTACCTTTACACCCACACACCACCTTTGCATCCATGTGTGCCATGCCTACAACCTACTGCTCTGGCATAGATCAGCCACCCCTCTAGCTGGGTGAACTATGCCAGCTGTGAGGGTACAGCTGCATGAGCCCTGTACCCCTACAGTGTCTAAGCCAATTCTTAGACATTGTAAGTCCAGTAATGCCATTAAGAATATATGGTGCTGGGAGTTTGTCATTACGAACTCCACCTTACCATATTGGCTTTACTGAAAACTGGGAAGTTTGGTATCAAACGTCTCAGCACATTAAACCCACACTGATGCCAGTGTGGGATTTAATGAAAAATGCACACATAGGGCATCTTAGAGATGCCCCCTGAAAAATGACCTACCACTAGTGACCAGGCTGAGTGGCTACTCATCAACTGCCACCACCAGACATGTCTCTGGACCCCTGGGCCGAGAGCCTGTTGCCCTTGGGGCCCCAAAACAATGCACATTCTGGGACGAGGTGCCAAGCCTCCTCGCCCAGGATGGGCAGGGTCCACGAAGGGGAAGCTTCAAAGGCTTGCTGCCTTTATGAGCTTTACCAGGCCTTTTGCTGCTATCAGCAACTTGTCCTAACCAGTTCTGACCCCAGTTTTGGGTGGGAGTACCAGCGGGAAAACCAAATGAGGAAGGGAGGCGTGCCCACCTTTGCCAACCCCACCCCTCAGATGGGGGAGGCGAGGTGAAGCACAACTCTCAGTACCTGCCTACTTGCAGATGAGAGATGGGGGACACAGCCAACCAGAGTGAGGCATATGCCCCACTCCCTGGAGGGTAGCTTAATAGCGGGTGTACCCACCCCAAGGAAGGGATCCATTGGTCCCAACCTTTACTTACCTGTAACACCCCCGTAGGCTAGTATTTAGGGGCACCCCTGAACCTTGCCTCCTCAGACAACAAACGGCCAAGAAGAAAAGAAGAATGAATGAACAGCCGTACTGAAGCTAAGAAGAGGAGGACACCCACTGGCTTGGCCCCAGCCCTACCGGCCTGTCCCCACCTTGAGCCTGCAGAAGCAAAACTCCGGTATGTCCTGCAGCCAACAACTTCAAGAACCCAGAGGACCTGCCCTGCCTTCCAAAGAATAGACGTTGTCCCCCGTGAACACCGGATTTGTTCACCCACAGACTCTGGCTTTGGCCAAATCCTCGAGTCTGCACCACTCTGCACCTGTCGCCCACTGCCTGAGTTTGAGTGGCCCAGCACCATGACGAGGTCTCCTCAGTGATCCTGACCTGAGATCTGGTGATCTCTGACCTGCCTCGAAGCCCCCAGCGAAGCCTGCAGCCTCTTTCTGGAGAATCCAGCGACCGGAGCTGGTAAGAGAAACCCGATGCCTAAAGACACCCCTACACTCGAAGTCCCAAGGCCTTGGGTGGCCCAACCAATGGTGTACGAGCATTTCCAGGCATCCCAACTTACCTCTCCAACTGGTGGTCACCTCTAGAAGATCTTCGTCCCCGAGCCTGCAGTCTTTATTGAAACCGGAGAATCCCCATTGAAACCAACAGGGCACCCGATTCCAAACAGTACCCTGCACCCAGCCGCCGCTGCGCCGCTGCAGGTGTACTTTGGGTGCTAACTCAGATCCCCCTTTGCTCAGAGCCTAACATCGGGAGCTTTGCTCCCACAAACCAATGGCCTGCTCGTAAGCAGCCACCAACCGGAGGCCACCTATCCCCTATTGGGTAACATTGGGCCTCAGCACTCTGCAACCAGCTGCCCTAGTGCTGGTGAGGGTGTTTTGAGAGTGCATCCTTGACCCTGGGGGAACCCTTGTTCGAACCCCGAAACCAACCCCAAAGACCGAGTACATACCTGGTAACCGATAACTTCATTTTTCTCCATATGAATCCATTGACACTTTTTCTCAGAAAAATGTTTCAAGTGTGGAGTTGACTTGTATGGAAACCTGAAAAATGTGCAAAACTGATTTTTCCTTACCTTTTCTCTAGGAAATGTCCCAGTGTGATATATAGGCACAATCTAGGCATATCACACTGAGTAGAAAAAGTAACAACAAATAATCTAAAAAGTACCTAAAAAGTAATCTGTACAGTAATTTCAATACCTTGACTTACCTGTATTTCAAACAACTGCATTTGAACTTGAATTCACTTGTAAACACTGCATAATATTTTGCAAAGCATTTATTTCACTTACCTGGCCATGCTTGGCTTGGTTCTGGAAATAAAATAACTTAATAATATTTTTATACAAACTAAATTGGTCTGAGTTCAGTCTTTGAGTGTGTGACATTATTTCCCGATTGAGTGTGTACAACAAATGCTTAACACTGCCCTTTGATAAAGCCTTACTGCTCGCCCACACTACCACAAATAGAGAGTAAGGTGCTATCTACTTTTACCTCTGCCTACCTTTGAGGTTCCACTGGACTCTGTGCACACTACACCTCATTTTGGTACAGTATTCACAGAGCCAGCTTCCTACATTACGCTTCTCACATAATTATGCATAATTTTGAGTAATTTTGCAGTAATTACTCTAGAAAGAATTATGCCAGTTATGCCCACTGCTAGTCTGAATAGTGTGCACTCAGCATCTATGTTGCTCCTAAATAAATTGAAAGGGATAAACAGTCAAGTTGCAGTCACAAATACATTTACAATGGAAAGACTCTTTGTGGAGACATTTTAAACCTTAACAAGATAGAGGTGATCAGTTTGGGAGACCAACACGTTTGATCAAAAGAAAATAGACCAGAAGCTTTGTTCCCACTGTTTTAGATTCAGATAATAATTTAGGGTTAATCATGGACAATAAAATGCATATGATACCTCAGATTGAAAAGGTATCCAAGACATGCTAGTTTCACATGGGGACTCAAAAAGTAATTTCACTTGTATTACTCTCCTAAGCAACTGCCTAGGATGTCATTGGGGAACTCACACATTGACAATGCAAGCAGTTTGAATCTACATATACCGGTCACTGGAGTACCCTACTGAAATAAAGGGGCAGATTTATTAACATTTTGTACCGGGTTTATGTCACAAAAGTGACACAGACTGGTACAGAGTGTATAATTAGAATTTATTTTCCAACATGCTGGAATGTGCCTGAAAGTAATAGACAGCAGCACTTCGTGTTGCTTTACATTACTAGAAATGAAGGTGGTGTTCCGTGGATGGTACATGGGTGACCCATGGAACCACCCGGGTTTAATTTATACAAAGCCCCATCTCTAACAATTCTAGATGGGATTTTCTGCTAAAAACACTTAAACGCCTCTATGACTTTGGAGTATACTTGGTGAATGCTTTTAATCCTCTAAACTGTTCTGACTTTCCATTGTGCTGCATGTACAGCACACTTCCAAAGTTGGGACAATTTTAAAGTTTGCCTTGTCATTTGTCTAGTTATAATATTTTGTACTTGAAGGGCACCATATTCTAAGTATGTATGTGCCACTAGGAAGCCTGTTTATGCACCATGGCTAGGGAGAGAGCAGGGCAGTTCTGCATTTTAGTAGGCATGGCACTTTCTGCCTCTCTCCATCTCACGCAGTGCAGCACAGCACAGCAACTTTGATTGCTGCCTTCTGTTGTGTGACATCTTTGTAAATCTGGTCCTTAGTATTTTAAGAAGAGATCAGCCTACTTTCTGTTCAGCTAATGTGGGTGTACATTTCCTTCGCACAATGGAACCAGTTCTGATCACAAGCAATCCTGCGAAAAGTTAGAAATATACTTCCACATGATTACCCCAGACAATAAGAGATGAAGAAAAATCCCGACACGAGAGTGGGCCCATCTGCGCCCATCAGAGTCCAAAGGAGGTTGGGCCACCCACCTTGGTTCATGTGAAGAGGTACTTTCTAGATGGGGTTATTTTGTGGCTACATAGGTTCACTCCCCATGGATTAAACATCTAATGCATCATAAATTGTTCAGAACATTCTGATCATTGGGGGTGACGGGCTGGGTGTCTATCTGAGTGCTTGCTATTATTGATTAAGCTAACATTATAGTTATAAGGTTCCATAAGGCTCTTGATTAATTGTGATTGCCGACTTGGCCGGTAGCATGGGAAAACGCAAGGCATCTGAGCCAGTCCAGGGTGCTTCTAAACACTGAAAGGCTACACATCACTTTGCAAATCAGACCGTGAATAAAATTGATTGAGGAGGTGGAATCTGTCATAACTGCTGTCACGGCCCATAATTGTGATGGAAAGGAAAAAGGTAGGGAACTATCCCACAATATAACCAGCTATTTTGGCAAAATAACATTGACTCATGAGGTTTCTAAGCAAGGATTGGATCCGCCTGATGCTTCCTTCCCTCGCTTACCTATAGCATATGAAAACCATTTTCTTCCCTTAGTGAAGCTGAATGAAGACCCAACAATTGCTGTCAACAGACCTGTACAGGCTCCCACAACTGAAGACCCATCCCTGGTACCAGCCGATAATGATAATTATGTCCAACTATTAAGGAGTTAATGGTGGAGGTAGGGGAATTAACATTGATAGTTGGCCATTTAACCACCAAAGTGGATCTGATTTTGTCATCTAAGAAAAAAACTATGCACATACAGGTACAGATAACCCACAGTTGGGACTAAAAACCAATGCTACCTCGCAAGATTCAACTGTTAACCTTGTAAAAAAAAGTATAGAGGAAGTCTCCTGCGTCCATCATGTCTTACTCAGGCCACATCTAACGACCCTTGCAACAATAGGGCAGCTAATAAACAGACACCCTTTGGGGAAGCATTTGGTTTTAACAACAGGAACTAATCTCTAACCCCCTTATAAATGAGGAAACTCGGAATAGGACTCTTCAAACAAGTAGATACTGTCCCACAGTGCCCGTTTAGTTATGACCAACATCCCGAAACTGCCTGAATCAATAGACCAGAAGATGAGGAGTCCATTAAAAAATAACGTAATCTACAGGATAAGGCATGTTAGGGGTTCCTGCTCTGACATTAGAGATGACAGGGCAGATTTTCAAGCCCCTTGCGCCCCTTTTATGCCGCCGTTGCGTTACTTTTGTGACGCAGCAGCGGCGCAAAAGATGCGGCATGGTGCGGTGTACTTAGAACGTGGCGCATCTGGGAGATGCGTCACGTTGTAAAGCCCTGCGCCAGAAGGAGGCGTTTCTGCGCAGGGGGCGTGTTCCGGCGCAGGAACGACTCCTAAAAGTGGCTGAGTGAAATCTACAAGATTTCACTCTGTCACTTTTGGGCCCATGCTGTGTCAAAACCCTGCACCTGCTTGAAGCAGGCGTAAGGATGGACGCAGCATTGTAAGAATAGGGCCCCCCAGAGCATTGCTGGAGCTGCGTTGCGCTTGCGACATATTAGACCTTGTCCCCCTAACAACTCGAGCATTCAGTTTAAGTATATGGGGCAGGGCGACTGAAGACAGCCTGGCCCAGGGAATGCAGCTATCCTGCTTGTAGTTCAGTCTGGACTGGACAATAATGACTGACTTTGTGGAAATCGAGGTAGTTGCATCACAGATGGTGGCAACTTATATGGCACCAGTTACTCTTCTAATGTACAATCCCCAAAAATCCTCTCTCACGTCCACCTGCATGTCAAATTGAGGGACTTAAATAAAGGCACCAAGTTGAGTTCAGCTGTCACCAACAAAGGGAATAGTACCTATTACAGAAGGAGAAGGTCAACAACTTTAACATACCCTTGGAGGACGTTTTGCAATAGTCCGTCAGCTGTGACATTTTAGAGGCCACACCCAATATGGCTACAGTTGACTCTCTTTATCTACGCAATATTCAAATAGATTTTAGCACTTCTGATATTTTATTTAACATCATAGCAGATTGTTCTGGCCCTCCTATTAGCCCCCTGGCTAATCTTTCATGATCTAAGGCCAAGCTGATGTTACCCCACTAGTGCAAATTTGTTGAACAACATGATATATGCCTCTTTCAAGGGATATGGGGTATCGAACCCCTGTGAAAACCTGGGTATCTACAATACCAGAATTTAGAAAAACTCAGCACGGTAGGGTGGGCTAGTAACATGAGTGACATAATCTTCCCTAAAATGTAAGATCCGGCAATTAGAGTCTGAGAGCCCAGATTTTCTAGGCATTGAACTATGTCTGAGGGGTTATGGGTGGCCTTGCAGCCCCAACTATCCAATTGCTTGAAGAAAACTAAGTGCTCTAAATTACTGTGTAACCCTGAGGATCTTTAGAACGGACCCCTATCCACTGTTTGTGTGTGGGGTGGCAAACTATCTGGGCTCGATGTGGGTGAAAAGAAGGTCTGGGCTTAAAGCTTTAGCATAGCTTTGGCATAGATCTGATCGGCACAACATATTCAAGAAGCTAGTGTGATATCTTATGTCATATCTCAATAGGTTTACAATACACTATTGTAAATCTAATATCAGTGCAGATTACATGTTTTGCTGCTAATTTTTTATTATTTTAAGATTGTACATATTTTATTTTGTTTTTGACATATTTTGTGATTTTATGGCTGAAGCCAAAATAAAGCTATATTTGATTTGATTTGATTCGATAGCAACTGGTACCATTGAGGTCTATATTTCTGCCTGTGGGTTTTAAGAGAAGAAGAAAATAAGCTCCTGCAGCACTTTTACAGATATATTTTACTTACAGCAATTCCAAAATAAGGCTACTATATGAGATATTTTGGAAGCTGATGAGTAGGTGTATCTTTGTGTGAGAAAGAGCATCCTCCGCTGTTGGGTCGGAGATCCTGGGCGATATCTGCGAGAAAGAGGGGGCAGATCGTAAGTGTCTGGTCGATTGGTGGAAGATCATGTGTTTTATGTATGTTGTTCCTTCGTCGTGCAGGTCACGGTATGCGTAGGTCAACACTTGAACTGAGATCTCTTCTAGATCAGGAGCCAGTGTAGCTTCCTGAGGAGGGGTGTGATGTGTGTCTGTCTGGGGAGGTCAAGGATTAGTTTTTCCGCTGAATTTAGTATTGTCTGTAGTCTCTTCAGGAGGCATACAGTGATTCCTAAATAGAGTATGTTCTCATAGACCAGACTGCTGATGACAAGCAAGGACTTGCCTGATGGTCCTTTTGGTGCCACCTGAAGATCTTGGGGAGCATGCATAGGGTGTGAAAGCAGGTGGATGGGACTTTATTTAACTGTTTCTTCATGGAAAGCTTGCTGTCCAAAATTATGCCGAGGTTGCAGGTGTGGTCTGTAGGGGCAGGGGGTAGGCCGAGTTCCGCAGGCCACTATTTGTAGTTCCATGGTGAGGTGTTGTTCCCAAAGATGAGGACTTCCATCTTGTCCGTGTTGAGCTTGAGACAGGTGTCCTTCATCCAGTTGGCGATGTTCATCATACATCTGTGGAAGCTAGCTCTGCTGGTGGAGGGTCTACTGACAGCGAGAGGATGAGCTGGGTGTTGCTTGCATTGGAGATGATGTTGAGTCCATGTGATCTAACAGTGTTAGCCAGAGGGGTCATGTGGGTGTTGAAGAGAGTGGGCTGAGGGACGATCCTGGGGACTCCACAGATGATCTTCCTGGATTCATGGCATATTGTTTCCTGCAGGATTTCTATTTTTCACACATTCCTAGCGTCTGCAGTAGTATCCACATATAAATATCACTAATGGCATTTGTTTTAGAAAACACCTTCAAAATTAGCTTTTCATTATTTTGGCAAGACGCAGTTCCAAACGCATTCAACTTCTAAAACCCCAGGGCTACAATGCAAAACAAATCCTTTGCCCATTTCGTTATGATTGGACAGCAGGTGATGCATGCCCTACTTCTTGTACCTACTTGCACATTGCATGTCTTCATTTACTGTTTAATAACTATTCAGCAGTACCATTGCATGCAGTATCAATTTGCAATGAGAAGGGTTTCTTTATTCGGATCTCTTGTGATGAGCTTACCTAGTACTTATCCGTATAACATTATCATGAAGTAGTCAGACACACAGTGTATACCCCATCTGCAGAAAATCCATCTTTTTGCCATATTTCTCTAAACTCGTTTGATTTTTTAACTTAACATGACCAGTGTTTTGCCACCTGGGCAGTTAAGCCTGCTAAACCGCTTCCATGGTCTTTCCTATAACTGAAATTATTTGCAATTCAATTGTCTTACTTTGCACTTTAGTAAGACAGCGGTATTGTGTCAACAGATGGTGCAAGGCGTACAAATGTCGAATGTAAGTCTGCAGAAAAATATTTCTCCACTTACATCTGGAGCAGAGTCAAAAACTGAAACATGGACTTACACTTGGCTATATATCAGCTGTTTTGAAGTGGAAAAGCCAAACAATTTAGTATTTAAAATGCCAGATTTACCTCTATGTTAAGCCAGTAACATACATAACTTATCAGCATTTTCTATGCAATGATGCAGCCAGCTCTTGCCTTTCATTAGTGTCATTTTAGTTTAAAATCTATTGTTCCTCACCGTTTGAGAATTGTGTAAAATGTAAAATTTGCTGCACATATGTATTAAAGAAAATAAACTCAAATTAACTCCTTGAATTTTTATTATCTGTATTGCTAAGATGACTTTTGTAAAGCTGTCTCATTAGTTGTCTAAACGTCTGACTGGTATGTAAATGGCGGCTTAGTGGCTTCGTTTAAATTGACATTCTGTGGCTCAAAGGTAATTGCCGGTGAACACACATCATTATCGCGCGAAGAGAAAACTTACAAATTTCAAAGCCTTCACCACAGAATGACCTTCCTGTCAGTGCAGTCTAGCTACATCTGTCTGCCAACCTATTATATGACAGTTCTTTTCTCTAAGGAGCCCTTATCCACATTGGACGTGAGGAGATGTGTGCAGAAGTGGAAAGTTGTTTGTCCCTGTGGGGGCCCGAGGGGACTGGCTGGGAACACCGTTTTGAGACAGAAAGAAAGAGAAATCTAAGCAATACTTAGAACTTCGATTTTAGGAAACTTTAGCACAAAGGATTTTTTTATTGTTTTTACGGTAAAGCACCTTGTCGGGACAGGAACTGGATTACAGCGCTTTAAAAAGGCAGTGAATGAGTGGGATCTTTAGTGGGACTCTGTTAGAGACCTTGGCAATCACTGCTATCTTCACTTCGCTTTTGAGATAGGCTTGAAAAAGGGAGAAGAGATGTCGAATGCTATTTACCAGAAGAATTCGGATTTGACTGGTAAAGGATCCAGGCTTACTCTGAATCTCTGAACCTGTAATCAGGTCTAGAGGCTAAGAAAGATAGACTCTTCTGACTCACAAGGGCAAAGGAGGCAAGGTATTTACACGGGCCCAATTAAAAGTCATGATGTTGGGGAGGGTTGAATGGGTGCTTGGCTGTGCTTCTGCCTACATCTTCTGACCTGGGCCCATATTCGATGTTCCAATATTCCTTTCCACGGCCATGGAATGTGGGTCCTTTGTTACAGCACCTACTGATTTCAGATGCAGGAACATGAATCAATGTGTGACCAGGTAGCGCGATATCCCCTGCTGCCCAAATGTCATTGAGCCCTTAGTTTGATTCAATGCTATTAGAATTCTGTTTTACTGTGAAAGTTCCAGTGACAGTTGTGCACATGGAAGAAAAACACCAACGGTGGCAACTGAATATTTGCTTGTGAACTTGGGTGAGAGTTGTGGGAATCCATTTCACGATGTAAACCCATCCCATCGCCTGGTGTCCAAGTAGAATTCTCTGAAACTATGTAGGGCTTTTAGATCACCAAACAAAAAGGTACAGAACGTTTCAGTGATGGTGACATGTCCTTGAAGCATGATACTGCAGACTGGTCTGTCTGAAGAACCAATCGTGAAGATCTAGACATTTTTTTTCAGCAATTGTTTAAATTAGAACATATGGGGGAAAGAGTATGGAAAAGCAATCCTCTAGAAATTACTCAATGTTAAACATATTTCCAGGGAATGCCCTGCTTTATTTCATTGGCAAAATCAAATTCACTGCTGCCATCCTAGTGGCCATTTTTGAAAATCAATTGTTTAATGTTCTTCCAAAGGCTGTTGATTGCTTCAAAAAACAACTCAAACAATTTTTATAATAGTCCCAGATCCCAACAGTAGAGGTATTTCATTATTGCATCAGTTTAATAAATACGTTTTTTTTCTTTTAACTAAATTAGTTTGGGTAATTTAATTTGCTTATTTGTTAACTATAATTTTATTTAGGTGTTGATGTTCATATACCACATGCAGTTTTCTCTAAGTAATGTCTTGCTACTTGTGCCTTTCCTACCAGGGAAACTCTAGGATTCTTCAAATAAACCTGCTTACTTAATTGAAATTATAACATTTTGATTTTGTAGGAGCTCAGTCACATCACACATTAAAAATGTGACCTCTCATTTCAATAGTTTAACAACTTTGATTCCTACATTCAAAATTAGCTATCTTCCGTGGTGTTAGCATATAATACTAAATCCATTTTTACCCATTTCATTTATTGGACTGCATGTAATGGAGGGCCTGTTTTATTGTGTTGACTCGCACGTGTGCACTGTAAGATTTTGTCTCAGTGCATCTATTTAAACCTTCTTATAGTATTTAAAACCCAATTAGTAGGACTGCACGTGGCAATAATCTGCATTGTGATTGTTCTCTTCATTTTGTGCCCTATTCGCAAAAGCAAATTTACATGTGTAGATTTACTCATGTGTAAATTTACTCCTGCACCCATGTGTAAGTGTACACTATTTCTGTAGTCACCATATATACACTTAAGTGCAGTCTTATTTGTCTCTGCCCCTTGAAATCAGAGAGTGGAGAAATCTGAGACAGAATTTAGGAGTGTCAAAATACTACAAGTAACTTTTTACATACAGGCAGAGAGCTTGGGCATCGGGATGGAGATCTTCTTATGATAGGGAAAAATACGTGTTTTACTTCTTATCAAATAGAAATATTTTAATGTGAAGTAAAAGAAAATGAATTTAAAATCATTATTAATAATCTAGAACTAATAAAATTAAATGCTACAGCACTACCGCACCTCAATTGAAGGTTAAATAAATAATTAGATAACTAAAATATATTAATTTAATGTAGAAGTATAACTTTTATAAAACTTTAAAAAAAACTCTGATAGTGACAGTGATATATATATATATAAATTCACTGAAAAAAATAAAATTTACACGGCCAATTTTTTTGTATTTTATTTTTTAGAGTTTTATATGCGCGAACTAGACCAAAGAAATGGGTATCTGAGCGCTTTACATGAGCACCAGTTTCATTACAAATGGACACATTCATTTTTTTAGGCACGGGAAGATTACGTGATTTGCCCTGAATCACAGGATGTTGAGCGTCGCTGCCGAAACTCGAACCCGGTTCCCCAGCTTTGAGGTCGACCGCTCTAGCTCATACAAAAACATGTCAAGAGTGATGTAATATGTGAGGTCAAAAGCAGTGCATTGCGGGGGCTTGAGTTATAGTTGGCTCTTCTAACTATAACTGCTGAATTTCACTGTAAAAACCTGAGCCTAACTATAACGTCCCTGTAACCATTGTTGTTTTTGTGAATTTCTAAGGTTTTTTAAATTCCATTTCCTAACTATAATGCCCCTGTTACATTTGGTTTTTGAAGTGCATTTCTATGTTTTTTTAACTAGTAGGCGCGTTTGCAGAGTGCTGGAAAAAGGGGGCTGGTCCTCTGCCCAGCACTCGAATCCTGCTGTGCAGGATTAACAGGAGGTACCAGGAGGGCTTTTTGGCCCCCAAGATCCCTAAGGAGTAAAGTGGACATCATCCCCCAACCAGTAGTGCACCACGAACCACGTTTGCCGAGTAATGGAGAAAAGGGCGTGGCCTCTAAAGACCTCATAGCAATCCTGCTGTGTGGGACTTCTTGGAGATAGCAGGGGGTAATTTATCGCCAATGATGTCCTTGGTGGTCAACTACCCCTCCTTTCACCTCCACAGAGCAGGATTGCTGAGACCTAGTAGCAGGCCATGATTCTTTCTATACCCCTCTGCAGACACGCCTCTTAGAGCACTACTATTATGGGGATGAAGTCCCCCTGTCTATTGAGGATTCTTCGGGACCAACTAGCCCACTGCGTCTCCTGGTGTGCTGCTGGTTAGGGGAAGAAGTCCACTTTACTCCTGAGACCCTCGGGAGGCAAGGGGGCCTCATCCCCCTACCAGCAGGACGCCGAGAGGCACATTTGCTGAATGGTGGAGAAAGAGGGCATGGCCTCCGACCATCTCCCAGCAATCCCACTGTGTGGGGCTTACTTAAGGTAACAGGAAGCCTAAGGACCCTCAGCTCAGGGGACTTCATTCTCATTTCGGCCTAGGGACACCATCTTTCCGGGCTTCCAGCAAGCGAGAGCATTTTTGATCTCGATTGCTGGAAGCAGAGAGTTTGCTATGGCTTGGTGGGAGGCCATAGCAAACTGCAATGTCCCAGGGGTGGGCCCCCCGGTACATTGCTGTAGCTGGCCCTGGGGGGTGGGGGTCCTCAGGGCCATCTTGGGCTCCAGGAGTGGTCCCGCGTAACTCCCCTCTAATGTAATTAAGCCCCAGGTGGTCTGTGCAGCCCTGTACTTTATTTTAAAAACTTGCCATGGGGAGGTGGCGGTCCTCGGGGCCGCATGGAGGGCCGGAGACCCCTCACGCATTTTTGTTTGAAATAACCCCAGGGAGGTGGCTGTGGTGGGCCATGCAGGCCCCTGCATCCCTTTTCTTATCTTTGCCCTAGGAGGATGCTGTCCCTGGGGCAGCGGGGGAGGCTGTGGGGCCTCCCCAGCATTATTTTTTAATTTGATCTCTGCCCCAGGATGGTGGAGGTCCCCGGGCCATTATTTAACAAATTGTCGGAGACCTCACTTTGTTTTTTAAAAGATTTGGGTGGGAGTAGCGGATCCAGCGCGACTCCCACCCAAATCTTTTTTTAAAAAAATGCTTTTTTGGCCTCTCCAGATGCCTAGGGGGGTATTTTTCTTGTTAATTGGTTCGACCCAATCACATGATGGCTTCCTGGTTTGAAGTGTTGGCAGCCTATCAGATTCTTGCACGAGATCGTAAGGGTTTGTAGATCCTTCGCATCCCTAGATATACAACTTGGATTTTCTTTAAATTTCTCTGCAACTACTGAACAAATTTACACATGTTAACAAAAAGTGTGCTTTCTGGAGCAAGAGCTACCTTTCTGTCAAATTTGGTGTAATTCCATTAAGCAGTTTGGGCTGTAGGTGTCCCTTCCTGTACATAAACAAACCTTACAAAAAATGCCATTTTGTCACTTTTATGTGTGCTACATGAAAGTGACAGAATAGCATTTCTAGGATTGTTTATGTGCAGGAAAGGACACCTTCCTACACCTAAACAATTCTCCCCTGCATGCAGACATCCTTGCATGATGGTGCAAGGGTGCTTGCTTTGGGGCTAAGTTGCTTAAATTAACACCATTGCAGGGGGAAATGCAAGGCTGACCACATTCTTATAAATATGGTGCAGTCTTACGTTTTAGATGTGGCGGAGCGTGGCGATAAGCCAAGGAGGCTAACGCCACGCTCCACCCCTTCCTTGTACATATCCCCCCAGAGTCTCTCTGATTCAGGGCAACCTTTATGGGAATACCTGTGGAGAACCAGAGCTTCAAAGGTCACGAAAAAATAGCACCATCAATGCCTCAAATTCCCATCTGACTGATAATTCGGCTTTTTCAAATGCATTCCAAGTGAATCAACAGGTTGTGGAATAAAGAGTCTGTTTTGGTTAATGTGTCCTTCTTTAAAGCCCTGTCCTTACCTGCATAAGGACTGAACTAAACATATGACAAAGAAACCTCTCCGCTAAGGCATACTAGATGTTTGCGAGGTTGGTTGCACGGCTTTAGTTATTATTATTTCTTTCTTGTAAACATACTGGGTACTCTTAGGCACAGCCAGCTAGTTATTTGAGTACAAAGCAAACTCAATGGATACTTAAGTTGATGAAAATTGACTTTTTATTTTTGGTCTAATGTCTTTTAGCTTCTAAATCTAGTTTTCATCTTGAAAAAAGAATAAACATATTTAAATGCGAGAGTAAGTGCTTTGCTCAAAATGCAAAGTGCACAAAGTATCTTCTCCTTGTGTTCAGCGTGTACCAGGACAAATGCCAGGCATTTATTTCTTTCCTTTCACAAACAAAGCCACATCAGCGAGTACACTGGGGTGGCAGCAGGATCAAATTTGTGTGTGTCATTGAAATGTCAGCATATGCTCTTCTTTTTACAGTTTCCTACTTACAACAACTAAGGAGCCCACTTTATGTTCACTACTGGATTTCTTTAACTGGGGGAATCCATGCACCGTAGCGATGCACAGTCATGATCTAATTTTTCAATGAATGTAATGTACGTGCTATTTGTCTTTTTAGCCGCTGTCTGAGGCTCAGCCTGTAAGATTGCTGAAATCTGTCTGCTTAAAAACATTCATACACTCACCCACCCACCAATTTCTCCATCCACACACTTATTATTCAACCATTCCCATTTGTGCTTGCCCAGCTATATACTCTGGGCCTTACACCACCAGAACGTCACTTTTTGTGACGTTCCACAGCGCAGGAGCCTGCTCCATATTTACGAGGCAGCATTAAGCAACTTTTTTGGCTTAATCCTGCTTGTAAATATCGTTCTCTTTAACTAATTTTTCTTCATTTAAGGGGCGTGCAATGGGTGTTGCTGGGGGTGTTCCCAGGAACATCCATGGCATTTTGACACTGCCCAGATTGACGAGAAATTGAAAATCTGATGCAGCGCTGTTGGAAGAGAGGGTCCTTATCCCTTACCGCCACCACCAAATGCTGGCGGCGGGAGTCCCTGTCCCACAAGGCTGTCGCGAAGTGCGAGATCCGTACTCATCGTTTCAATGTTAGACTAAGTAAGGACACCGTCTGACATAGCCCTGCTCACCCCCTTAGTAGCTTGTCACAAGCAGCTAGGCTTATCTCCCAGGCACGAGTGTACAGTATGTGCAACCAAGCTCACAGCAACCCATTAAGTCACCACAAATAGACTCCACACAAGTTTTTATAAAACAAGTATAATCTTTATATAAGAAGATATACGATATGACCACACAATACAAAACCAACATATAATAATGGGTAGCATACTTTCCGGTGGATTGGTAGGTTCTAATCCCAACCACTGCTTCTAACCAACAGTTAAGCTTACTTCTAACCTTTTCCAAAAGGTTAAGCAAGTCGTATTGCTAGAATCACACACGTTGCAAAAGAAAAGAAATACTGCAATGCGCAACAATATAAACCTGTACTGTACAATAGAGAAACAATGCCATACATAGAGCCACAGTCATGAAGGAATAATGCAATGCGTATCACTACGAGCATGCCCTATGCAAGGAAGAAACAAAGCAATGCGTCATGCTACAAACATGTACTGTTTAATGAAGAAATAATGCACTGTGCCCCGTTATAATCAGGTACTGTTTGATGAAGAAATAAAGCAATGCGCCATGTTACAATCATGTACTCTGCAAGGGAAAAATAACGCAGTGTGTAGCGCACCGAGCATTTAGTTAGTCAGGCACAAATAAAGTCAGGCCTAATACAACAGTTTGATAGTTCGTTAGCAGGAAATAATGCAAAGTGTAATACGACAGTTTGGGTGCTCCGTTAACAGTTGCCCCCAATATGGATCGATGAGGACACAAAAGTACTGCTTCTCACTCTGGCCCAAGTACTGCCCCTCCTTGAGCCAGCATGGGCCTAGATCCGAGCCAAAGCAACAGGCTTGCGCAGCTGACAGAAGCGAGAAGCTGAGAGTGTCCCTCCGGGCCTGCACCTCACCCCAGGTGGTGATCCATGTTACCTGAGGGGGCGCAACCCCACTCTCCTCTCCTCCTTCAGCGACTTGGGCCTTGATCCAGAGCTCCATCAATGGGCACGGCGAGCTCAGACCGGCAGCTCAGCTCCTCCAGGGCTGCCGGCCCGGGTCGCTGCTGTTTTACTCCGAGGGCCCAATGACCTGGCCCTCATTCCGGCAGTCTTAGTGGACACCGAGACCCACCCTCATCACTGTGGAGACTTACTTCAAATGCGATGCACACACTACCCAGGCACTCCTCACCAGCGCCTCTGGTTGCACCTCAACATGCACTCTGCGCGTCCGAGACTCGCCTCTCCTCTGGTGCACACGATGACCAGGTGCTCTTCACCAATGCCTTCGGCTTGCATCTTCATACGCACCCTGCATGTCCGAGTCTCACCTCTTCTCCCGGTGCACACAATGACCAGGCGCTCTTCACCAACGCCCTGGCTTACACCTCGACACGCACTCTGCACATCTGAGTCTCACCTCTTCTCCAGGTGCACACGATGACCAGGCACTCTTCACCAATGGCTTGGCTTCTTGGCTTACACCTCGACACGCACCCTGAGCGTCCGAGTCTCACCTCTTCTCCTGGTGCACACAACAACCAGGCGCTCTTCACCAATGCCTTGGCTGCACCTCGACACGCACCCTGCAAGTTCGAGACTCAACTTACTCCTGCGTGCCCACGATCACAAGGCACAACTTCTGAGGGTGTCAAGCTGCAAAAGCATGCACACACCGCGTTGCTTGGGACTTCCCCGGAAACGTTTATGTTCCTGTGTTTACCAACAGGGAGCCATATCACCTCAGGCCCATGGGATTCAAGACACTGGCACAAAGCACAGTCTTCGTCAAGCAGGGGCACCCAGCGCCTCCAAGCACAGCGCCAACAGCCATTTCCTTGGTTAGAACAGCAAACTGCAGACCTGCCCAGACCACGAAGCAAGAGTTGGTCTTTCCCCCGCAGTCTCTGCAGTTGCTCCTTCCTTATTAGAGGTTCCTCTTGACCATGAAATGGGTCCAAGCCTTTTCAGTCTCAATCCATTTCTGTTTCATTCCAACGTTCAGGTGTTTTAGCTTTCATAGTTATACCCCTTAATGTCTTTGAAGTTTGTTGTGCTCAGGGGTCCCTAACCCCTCCCTAAATAAGTTCTGGGTGCCTCCCTCCCAGTGTCACCTTTCTCCCTTTGATACTGGGGGTCTGGATCCTTAATCACTCAGCAGGAGATGGGTCAATTGGTTTATAGCACCAGCCCAGGCCTCTTTACCTCCCGGTCTCTCCTCCCTCTACTCTCCAGATGCAGGGCAGCCTGCTGCCATCTCAATCCCTCCCTGGGTCAAGACCTCTCCCAGCTCCTCTCACCTCTCAGATCCAGACAGTCAAACCACATTCCGCAGAGACACACAGAAATGCTTAAAGCGCAACACTCAGCCACTTTCTAAAAGAGTGGTTTCTGAACACACAGTGACAAAACCATTTTCATAGAAAGATGTGTTATGACACTGTGAGTTCATACATAGTAAACTTCACCTCTCCATTATAAACGTACAAAAAACTAGGTTACCAAAACACAATACCCAGTCTCTCCCATTCTGTCCTATGGGCAGAATGGCCTTTCAGCAGTGAAAAACCAACTGGAGTGTTTTTCACTGTCAGCACATAACACACATCATAGTATAAGTCCTGCCTTTTACCTACACTGCACCCTACCCGGGGGGTACCCAATGTGTATGAAAAAGGGAAAGTGAGACCTGACAAGTGGTTGCACTTGTCAGGACAACATGCTAACTTAGCAAGCTGTGCGCAGGCCCTACACTGCAGGCCTGAGTTCCCTTCTCCACACGCCTTTGCATTACTAGCCCTGTCACACACAGGGCACATCACTAGGGACTTTACTAATAAGGCCAACATACCAATCATGGCCAAACAATTACCATTAAACTTTACATAGGGAACACTTGTACTTTGACACTGATCAGCAGTGGCAAAGTACCCAAAGCATCTGAATTGGCAACTCTATGTCAGGTAAATGGTCTAGGGGGAAAGCAAAAAGTTAGGAGAACTTTAGCCAAAAAGGCCAAGTCCTACAAGAGCTAAAAACGTACTCCTCCCCGCGGAGGTGTAAGAGATGGAAAAAAACTAGGAGAAATATCTTTATTTTTCCTTATTTTTCCTCTGCAGCACACATCGAAAGAGTAACAAGTCTCTTGTGGTTGTTTTCGTGCAGGAAGGTTTTCCTTTCTGCACAAAAATATTCATCCCCTCAATGCAGGCACCCTTGCATCATGGTGCAGAGGTGCCTGCGTTGGCGCACGGCAGCCCACTGTGCGTCAGCGCAGGGGAAAAGGACAGAATTGTGCTGCATCTAATAGATGCTGCACATTCCTGCCCTTTTCTTTTGCTGTAGGGCAAGAGTTGTGGTAGTGCCCTACGGCAAAACCTCATAAATGAAGCCCTCTGAACCCACCAGTGGCTTAGCTAGACCTTTTGGTACCCCTTTGGAGGTCGGGGCGTTTGCCGCCCGCGACGGCCGCAGGTGAGAGCGGGAGGGAGTGTGGCGATGGTCCCTGCTTCTGCCACCCCGCAACAGAGCAGGTAGGAGCAGGTAAGAGCGGGGGAGGGCACGCTGCCATCCCGAAACTCTTGTGCCACCCGGGGCAGACCCCCCACATCCCCCTATGCAACTGGAACCCACTCATTCTTTCATCCACCCATACACTTGTTGACAATTGACTCCTTATAAAATTCACCTACGTACTCTACCACACAACTGCATGGGCTTCCAAACAATTAAGAAGTACTTCGACTTATATAACTCGGCCACACCTATTGGCTCCGCCAATGCTTGTTTTCGTATGTAGTTTAGAAATTCCGCATGCTATTGTAAAATACTGTTTCTAACCATGCTGTGTTTACTCTATGATTTATGTAATGTCAGGAGCTGCCCTCTCCTTATGGCGTTGAAAACACGAACAACACGACGATTTCAACAGCTCAGCTGCGCACTCTTATCGTGAATCCGACCCTCGGGTGGGTGTGTGAGACATTTCTAGCCCTGAGCTAGACATGGGCTGCTCTGTCAAAGATAACAGAGCGCACGGCGTGAAGAAACACATTTATCCTTGCGCGTCAGTGGACCATCTGTGGTCCTGAGTGAATTTACAGATATTGGCAGTGTTCAGCATTTCTGTCACGCTGACTATCACTAGCAGTCCATCTTGCTAGAGCAAATGAAAGCTGGCACTGTTTTCTTCCGATTTTACGTTTGTATTGTGTTTTAACCCCTTTACGATGTTTTCTACTTTTTTCCCCAAACGCCTTGGCGTTATTTCTGGTGGCACATGTATGCATGCAAACCTGCTGAAACTGTTTTCGATTTAAGACACTCAATTGGTGTCCTTTGTTACCACAAGAAAATAGCCCGCCTCTGGATCCCAGGGGCAGTATGGCGCTCCGAGCTGCCTCCACCTCGCGGTACAGTACGGAAGCCCTGCCTTAACTCTACTTATGAACGTCCTGGCTCTAGTGATAGACACGTTAATGATAATAAGAATATGCATTGTGTTAATCAGTTTCCAAAAAAAGGCAAAACTTAAAACAAGACTATGATAATAAGCGAGGGAAATATTGCTTTTACTTTTCGTTCTAAGTTTGATGTCGTTTTAGCTTTTCAGTAACAGGAAAGTTGAATACATAAATAAAACAAAAATCAAAGGTTTTTTAGGGCTTTAGCGGCTTGTGCCCATGTGAATGCACTGATCTGCTGATATGGTTAGGAAAAACCATGGGATAATCTAATATTATTATTAAACCATGAAAAAAATATATCACTGAGCAAGGGTTGAGAAAAGATGATAAGAAACTTTATTCGGTTGCTCACAATGCCCCTTCCTCCTCTTAACATTGTTAATAAATAGCAAATGATATCCTGCACTTATGGTTTATTTCATGGCATTTTTCATGTGTATTTGTTTTAACAAAAAATAATCAAACCCTGAAGAGGCCTCCTGTCTATTAGGCATTTTGTTTATTGTTGTATTATTGTAAGAAACTGGTATTTTACAATTGGACTGCAGTAATAAATTAGTGAATTTTCCTTTATTACTATGATATTTTGAAATAACATAGTATAGGGCCACATTTATTTTATTATCCATGGCATCGTAGTATTAGTCAGGTCTGAGTTTACTAAGGATTTTTTTTTTAAATCTAGTTTGAGACATCAAGCGAGGGCCAAGAAAAAAAGGGGGGGGGGTCCCAAAAATGCTTCTGTCCATGTTAATTCCCACTGGAAGATTTGAACTTCAATACAAAAGAACGGCTGAGCAGAATTACACTAATTTTGGGCAAAAGTTAGAACTTTACTCAAAAAGTATGCCTGTGGTGATTTGGTGTAAATCCGTTTTGCTGGTTTTGAGAAATTAACATTTAAATTAGTGCTCAAATTGGGCTGAGAGGGCTTAACCATCAGAAAAAGTTAGATATATATGGATGGTTGGTCCTGAAGTAGTCCTGCGGTACTCCAGTGGTACCAAAAAATAAATAAGCCCTTTTAATTGGCTGAGTGACCTCATGCTCCCATCTGTCATTTTGGTACCGCGATACCAGAATGATCTGATTGGCCCAGGGGCATTTGGCAGAGAGCCTGGCCAGAGGTCTGACCTTACCATCAATTTCCCACTGTTCATGACCAAAGGCTGTGTGCAGCGGGAAGTTGGGCTCTGTTGGAAGGTGGGTTATTAATAGTGGTAAATATGCATCTATCACTGGTAATAAGGCCACTAACATGGTCTAGGACTCAGTATAGGCCTCAATAAATTATTCCCATGCTCAAACCTTCGTACCTTGGCTGCGAGCAGGCGGGCTTATCTTAGGAGACAGGTATGTGAAGCATTTAAAAACACCAATTCAGTATATAATCAAGGCACAACACACAATACAAATCCCACACCAATCTACATAAATAGGAAGCAATTTTATCTTTAAAATGACACCAGAATGTCAAAAATCCAACTTAGGGAAGTAGAGATGAATTTCTAAAGATTTGGCACCATAGAGCACTTAGAAACCTACAGCGCCACCGTGGGACATTTGGTTGCACTTGGCAAAGTCAAAAGTCAAAATTTAAGGCTGACTGCGATGGAGACCTTCTCGGACACCCCTCGCAGTAGGCTTTGGTCAAGGTTTTACCTTCTGACTTAGAAACTTTTTGGGAGCTTTTTCTGCCAGGGTGACTTGATGCTCTTCACCAGTCCTGGTTTGATGAGAGTTCTCCGACTTGCTTTCTAGGGAGTTTCCAGTCAAGCTCTGGAAGTCGAACCTCTGGAGCTTTTCAGCAGGATGAACCAGCAGGGCAGGCCAGCTTGCGGTTGAAGGTGGCCAGTATGGCTCTTGTTTTTGAGTCGGTCCCCATTTTAGAGCCTTTTTTCAAAGTTGCTCTGAAATTTCTCCAAACATCTGCCACTTCTTCCTGAAATTCCTCTTGAGGGTCCAACGTGTCCAAAACACAAGACAAATGTCTGTAATCTCCAAGATGGTCCTTGAAAGGTGGGGACTTCAGTTCCAACAATCCACTGGGGCAAAACCCTTGGAAATCCACTGAATCCACTCCCGGTTGGGGATTCTTGGTGGTGATGATCCAGGTGAGCTCCCTTAACCTGCAGCTTGCAGGGAGTCCACTCCTTAATGCTTTAGAAGCCAGGTAAGTCCACAGGGGTGTAGTTCCAGATTGTGCAGCAGGTGCAGTCAGTCAGAGTGCAGGGCCTGATGGTGCAAATCAAATTCCCAGCATGGAAACCCTTCTTCTTCTTCTTTTAGTTTCAAGCAGCAGATCTGAGTGGCTCTGCTCTATATTCACAGTCACCTCTCACATATTCACTCAGTGTTCTATGTGGGTAAGCAGGAGATCACTCCTGTTCAATGAGATGCAGGGCAACACCCCAGAGGTTGACCAATTTCGAAGTGTGGCATAAGCTTCTCCAATAAAGCACTTTTCCTCCAAAATTCAGTATGGCCCAAATCTCAGCAGAGGAACAAAAACTAGTTAAACAAACTTCCAATATGGCTCATTTACATAGTTCTCTCATCTCCGTACCATCTGCAAATTCCTGCCTTAAGAATACTATCTTGTTGGGTCAGAGGGGCTTGTGTGTAGATGGACTTGGCATTCCCTGCCTGTCCTATTGCCCTTGGAAACTTCATGTTTTACAACCCCTCCCCCAGCGTAGGCACTCTTATGTAGCAGAGCTCTCTCCAACAAACAGCATCTCTCTGGGTGAGCCACTTATCTCTTCATCAAAGCAGCCTGGCTAATCCTGTTTACTCTGACCAATCAAGGAAGACCACAGGAAGGGTGAATTTTGGCTCACAGACAAGAAAGTCTTCTAACTTCTTTTTTCGTATACTTTAGGATAAATTAAACAATAGAATATTGTTGGATTTATCAATACCATTCGCCTAAGTCCTTGAATTATATTTTCTTTGATTCCTAGCAATAGTTATGCATTCATAAACTATTGCAATGTTATCCTATGTGGACAGGGATCTACAATGGGGAAAATGAAATATGTAATTTCTCCAACACCAGGGCATATAAAACATGTTTTATAAGCACCCTGCTTATAGCTACATGAACCCTGGGACTCCCAGGAGAGACTTTAGTCATGAATATGCAAAAATAGTGTAGATCCTCATTCCACAGTTCTCCTAGCACCATAGTCGATTTTGGGAGTCACTTTACTACAATGGGAAATGTGAAATGTGCAATTTCTCCATTCCCAGGGCATATAAAACATCTTTTATAAGGGCCCTCCTTATAATGACCCCAACACATTGGACACCAAGGGGATACCCTGGGGGTACCTGAAATGCCATAATATTGCAGTTTATCACTTTTTAAGTGCCCCTACCAGCTAAGTTGAGTTTGGTCACAATATACATTGAAAAGCAGTGCTGAAAACCGCAGGGCTGCTTTTAAAATGACCTCAGGCTCTCAGCACTGCACACATGCAAGTGCAGAAAAGGCTACTGGCCCAAATGAACATTTTGTGCATTATGTCTCAGATAGACAAAAAATGTAAGTGTGAGGAGTTGCATCATATATTAAACGGATGATGTCATCAGTGATGTCATCAATGATGTCATTTGAGATGTCACCAGTAATGTCACTGACCATGTCATGAGTGATGTAATATGTGACATCAACAGCAGTGCATTGCGGGGGCGTGAGTTATAGTTAGCTCAACTAACTATAACGGCCCAACTTCTCTGGTTTTTTACAAGTGAAATGTCCAACTAACTATAATATCCCTGAAACCTGTGTTTTTTTCAGTGAATATATATATATATATATATATATATATATATATATATATATATATACATACAATACCCTTTGAGGCATAGAGTGACACATAAATTATGCAAAAAAGAAGCAGAGAACTCTGGGTAGTTCTCAAGTTTAGGTGGAAAGCATCTCCTCTATAGAGCACCCTCAACACCAGCGACACACTAGATCTGCTCACCTCAAATGTCTGCTTTTCTATTAAAGTTTTTAAGCATAGGATTAGCACAGTAGAATCCACGCTGAGATAGAAAGGAACAAAGTCTTTTGCCATTTCTACAGCAAAGTTTTTAAGCATAGGACGAGCATTGTGTCTGTCCATGCTGAGCTCTAAACTGACAAGTCTTTTACCACTCCAGGCAAAGTATTACAGCTTTGAATTGGTAAAATACCAACCAAGTCAACCTGAAATTAATAAAAGCAACCCCTGACACGTGTTTTGCTCTCATTAGAGCTCTTGAGAGAGGTATAGCTTTGTCGAAACACAAGGGAGCACCCAGTATAACTCAAAACAATACCCTTTCAGGCATAGAGTGAAGCATAAATTAGGCAAAAAGGAAGAGAACTCTGGGTAGGTTTCAAGTTTAGGGTTTATGTACTCTGGGCACTTTAACACTGCTGATCAGTGCTAAAGTGCAAGTGCTCCCTGTGTAAATTGTGATTCTGATTGTTTATCCATGATTGGCATATTTGATTTTATGGTAAGGCCCTAGTAAATGCACTCTGTGCGCCAGGGGCCTGAAAATGGAGTGTCACTAATGGGCCTGCAGCACTGGTTGTGTCACCCACATGAGTAGCTCTGTATACATATCTCAGGCATGCCAGTGCACTGTCTGTGAAAGCAGTTTTGAGCTGTCATGTTGACCTGGCAAGTGCACTCACTTGTCAAGCCCAAACCTTTCCTTTTATTACATATAAGGCAACCCTAAGGTAGGCCCAAGGTAGTCCCATGGGCAGGATGCAGCGTATGTGAAAGGGAGGACATGTGCTGGTGTGTTTTATACATGTCCTGATTGTGAAATACTGCCAAATTTATTTTTCACTATTGCAAGGCCTGTCTTTCCAATAGGTTATCATTGGAGCTGCCTTGGGGAGAGATAGAGATCTGTAGTTTGGGCACCCGGCGGTCAGAATTTAAAAATACATTTTTTAGTGAAGTTGGTTTTTAAATTGTGCATTTGAAAATGCCACTTTTAGAAAGTGGGCATTTTCTTGTTTAATCATCCTGTGGAATCAATGTCTGGTTTAGATTGACAGGGGCTGTTTGTGCATTCACTCTAGACAGTCAAACAAAGGGAACTTTGCCTCTTGATATTAGCAAAAGCTAGCACATTGAGATGTTTAGTGCCTTTTCTTCTGTAATTATAAGTTGGTGCTGTTAAGGTGACCACATATCGAAAACCAAAAAATATAAAAACATTTACACAGTAGTAGAACTACACATTTACATCAACTGAGGTCTACAGAATTAATTATTTGACTGAACTCATCAACATAGAAAACACACAGAATGAAACAGTAAGCGAAATTAACACAAACATTTACACAGGGCACCATTTGAGGTTACCTATATTGCTTTTTATTAAAGTATTATTACTAATTCTGTACTGGAACATATGAAAATATGGCTTCCTCTGCTAAATATACTGAATTTTGCCAGGTCAGAAGGACAGAGAGACTGTCAGAGAGAATATAGGACACCTATTCACCCTATGTTTGTGCAGGTCACACACATACAGCATACAATTTATTGTAGCCCGGAGAAAGGTAAGCCCCATGGCAAATAGCGTTCTTTTGATATTCCCATTCACACATATACTGCTCCTTTATATGCAGCCAGGATAGCACAGGTTTCAATTTGTTATCTTTACTTTGTCTGGATTTGGTACTGCCATGACCCCCTGTAAAAAGTGCTGTAGGCCGTGCCTCCTTGAAACACTCAGTGTCAGTAGCCTGACTCTCCCCATCAGTAGTTGGGCTAAGAGAGTTCAGTGCACGCTGACCCACTCCAGGGTTCTTTTTCAAGAAAAATTCCATTTCGATTCTGATGGACTGATGCATCGTCAAAGCAGTCTCCTGCCAGTGCTTGAACGCTCTGCTCCTCCGTGACCTTTGTATGGTTCCGGAGCACGAAAGGCATGCGTATAGTCCACATATGCATCTATGACAGAAATTCTCCTCTGCGGCCCTTGGTTCCTCTGCTCCAATGACATATAGGGCTTTCACCTTTCCAAAAGAAAAATACTGACCATTAGTTCATGTTTTAGGGGTATGCAAATGCCCTGATGTAATGCTTACATTGGACTTTATGTACTATCATCTGTAAAAATGTGTAATATGACTTTTCTGTCTTTGTTTAATTTAAATATTAGTCAGGGATCATTAACACAGCCCAGACACATATTTTAAAGTGCTTTCTCCTTATATTTGCAGTTTGAAGTTTGTACTGCTAAAGGGGAAAAATACCACTTTTAGGTTATTTGACACATTTTTGTATCATCAGGGACATTAAAATACTGGGCATGCCAGGTGAAACACGGCCAGGTGGTAACCCTATTGACACACTGAATGCGAATCATCGCTGTGCAATATTGAAATACATGTATACAGGGCACCTACTGAACGATATTTGTACCTACAGAGTAGCTACTTAATAGAAAGCACTGTGGGGCATATTAACAAGAAAGGGCGTTACATTATCGCCGCTTTTATCGGCCGGAAACTGCCGATAAATCGGCGATAATGGGCTTAATAATATGCTTTATGAATTCCAATAGAAGCCCATGTTAGATGTGAAGACATCTAACATGGGCTTCAATTGGAATTCATAGCGCATATTATTAAGCCCATTATCACCGCTTCATCGGCAGTTTCCGGCCGATAAAAGTGGCGATAATGTAACACCCTTTCTTGTTAATATGCCCCTATGTTCATAGCAAAACAATGCACTGTACAAAGCCAGCTGCACAGGGAAATCCATAGAATTACAGATCAGCAACTTGTGTGTTTTCATCCAAAGGGTGCCAAGGCCAGCATAGAAAACAATAGCAAAGGTGACTTGTCACATTACTCACCTGGAATCCTGAGGTAGAAAAGCCTGTTATGTATGCCTCCTCTTGTAAGCATATATATATATATTTAAAAAAACAGCGGTGCAATGGAGAGGAGGCTTACGAGAGTTGCATACAAAATCTTATTTCTGAACCCCCCTCTCCGCTCTTTTAGTGGTCCTCCTCCTTTACATATATTTAAATAACTGGTCTTCCTCCACACTCTGGACAACACTCCCTCCTTCCCTTAACAAATCAAATGAAGATATCTAACTTTCTCTCATGCTCTTTCACTAAACATAGACAGGGTCTCGTGGCTCAGCGGACTAATGTGCTCACTGCAGGGATCTGTGTTTATTCTCATTATCACAGGTTCAAATCCTGTGTGGTCCTCTCCGCCTTCCATCATTTCAAGGCCAATATAATGTGCACCATTGAGTTGGGTAAACAATTACCATTTCAATGTCAATATATCCTATGTCCTTTATAGTGAATGTGTGCTTTACAAAAACGTATGCAATGTTATGATGGATGCAATATCCCAAATATTTAAAAACTTGTATCTAGTGACCTTTACCCTTTACTTCCCTCCATCACCCGAGCTTCTGCTCTCAATAAAAGAATGGAGAGGCAGCAGCTCTGACATGGCCACTGTCCGCATACAAATAATTCCCTGCCATCAGGTGAACTGTGCTGATTTGAAGGTGTACAGAGATGGGGTTTTGTGGTGCCAGAGCAGTATCAACTATTCCATTGACTTTCTCTGCTCTGCATAGATCTGCAAGAGGTAGATGAAAGTGGTGAAGACAGCTGATGGCCGTACGTTCCACCACTAGTTTCAGGACCACAGTGGCCTAAGGAAGTAGCAGCATTTAGCATGCCCTTCCACTGATTGAATGTTTGTGAATGTCATATCTTCCTAGAATGTTTTTCTGGGGTTTTTCATATTACAGTTGTGGTACACTTCAAAGAGGCCTCCCTTGTCTCATGCAAATGTTATCTGACACTTGTGCATTGTCCTCTTTTGTCTACCAAACCAAAGAGTCCCTGATCACAGGGGGCCTCTTTGAGACATGACTGTGTCAAAGCCTGTTTGACAGGTCTGCTGGGTTTCCATAGAACATTTGGGACACACTTCAAAGGGCAAAAATAGGATGTCAAAGCAATTCTTGTGTATTCCCTGTCTGGTTGCTGAAAGTTCAGCTTTTTTCTACCAAACGTCTGGCTCTGAGGTTGTTGTGGGTACAGTCCCTACCTTAAACTGGATTTTAGTGTTCCATATGGGAGGCCATTAGGATTCTCACTATAGACTCTCCCCCGCACCCCTCCCCCCACACACACAGCCCTCAAAGCCCAATTTGAGTGTGGTTGAGGGCTTTGGCCATCTTGAAAAATCCCAAGTCTGGAAGGGTTAGTCCTGGGAATCTTTACTTAATCACTGTCATTCCTACCCCCTAGCTCCTGCCAGGAATAAATGTGATATCTCCAGGAACCTTCTTCAGAGAACTCCTGAACCTCAGAAAGATAAGAGGACTGAACATGTGGTCTGCAGCCTGAGAAGAGTCATGGAGAGTGGGACCTGCTCTATCTCTTGTACCCAGAACAAAGAAGTTGGGTCCAACAGTCATAAGGCTTACCTCATGTTCAAGCTACAGGGATAAAACAAGCTCTAAATGAGTTTTCCTGCAACTTTTTAATTGATTGGAGGCTATTGGACCTGGACTTTACTGTATCTGACATCTTATGAGTCTATAAGAGCTTCCCCTGATGTGGTGGGGGCCTCAAAAGTGCACTCCAGCAGTGTATTGGGACTTAAAGGACTAAGGGCCAGATGCATCAAGCTAAAAACCGGTCGCAAAGGGGCAGATTCTCAGAATCTGCCCCTTTGCGACCGGTATTTTTGCATTTGGGATGCATCATCCCAAATGCAAAAATCGCTAATAGAGAATTCGCTAAATTGCGATTGTTTGCATTTAAGGAATCTCAAATTGAGATTCCTTAAATGCAATGCATGAATGTTTCAAAAATAGCGAATTCGCTAATAGGGCACGCAAATTACCACGAAGTACAACTTCGTGGTAATTTGCAAAAACTTAGAAAAATGCACTTTTGTGCATATTTTAAAGTTTCATATTGCGCACACACATGCCCTAAGGGCATGTGTGTGCGCAACATATGTGCACAGATCAAAATCAGGGGTGCAACAGGGTGTCCTTTGGACACCCCTGCACCCTTGAACTCGCAATCTCAATTTGAGAATCGCTAATTGCGATTCGCAAATTGAGATTGTCTTCCCATTCATTCCTATGGGCCTCTGGGCCCATAGGAATGAATGGGGAGGTATTCATTAATTGCAACTCGCAATTTGCGAGTCGCAATTAAGGAATTCTAAGGAATCGCTATTTTTGTAGTGATTCCTTGATGCATTCCATTTTGCTATTTCTTATTAGCGATTCCTTATTTTTCGCTAATAAGGAATCGCAAAATGGATGCTTGATGCATCTGGCCCTAAACTCTGAAGGTAAAATCCTTGACCAGGATGAACCTGGTTAGTGTTTTCGACCCACTTTCGATTGCGGGCAGCGTCAAATTACACTTAGGTCCTGTTCTACCACTACCTTTGACTATCATTGGCACTTTGTGCATCTTGGCACTATTTTTATTTAAACTTTAAAAATGCAAATCCCCAGTTCCCACAATTAGATTTTTGTCATGTTGGTGTCATTTTGGGATTTGTATTGTTTAGCATTACAACTTTATTACTGTTTTGGTACTGCATACATTTTTTGACATTGTCTCAAAGGTAGGCATGTTTGCTCTATGCCATAGCTAGCAGAGGGTTGAGCTAAGGATAAATTAGTGACTTTGCAGGTTCACCCTGACAAGGAATGTGGTTATAACCTTAAGTGGGCACCTACTTCCTCAACTAATACCCCAATTTCTTACAACACCATAAACTATTTATTTAACAGTGTTTGCAAATGTAATGCAAACAAAAACAAAAAAAGAATCCCACAACATTTATGCAAACATAGTTGAGGTACAATTTTAACACAAAAAACAATCAATGAAATGTTTCATACATGACATGTATCAAAAAATAAGCGTATATAAGAAGCAAGATAATTTTGTCTCTGAATATCATGGGATCTCTTGATTTTATGAAACGTATTAAGCACATGCATGCTCTCCTAGTCCCATCTGGCCTTATGCATTAATGTTTTGAAGTGCCCTTATATTTCATTAAAATGTGTGTTCCCAATTCTTTCAGAGATCTATTTTTGTGACCTTTTCACATGTTTTCACAAAAGTACCAGTCTGCTTAGGATTGTCCGAGACTTTAATACTTATTGAAAATCTTATTTGATCTACGCACTGTTCAAACCCTAATGCATCTTATCCTCTGTCTGCATGTGAGGAAAGGTGTCTTGCAGAATGATTTAAAATGTAACAGAAAAAGAAGAAATTACTATTCTCCTTTATAAAGAAATTATTGAATACATTTATTCATGCTGTTAATCAATTTTTGAATATTTCATAGGATGTGCTAACATTACACAGCTGACCTTACACCGCAGGTCTTACATAGGGAGTTATTACATTGCAGGTAGGTCATAGTTAGGTGTGGTAATAGGATTTCAACTTATGTTTACAAAAAAACTAAATGTCCAACGAATAAACAAAAGTTAACTTCATATTATACTTAGGTGTTGAAATAAGATATACATTGATAAATAATAACCCACCCAAAAAAACCTGAGATTTGCCATTTATTGTGTACTGAGCTATTACTTTCTCCCATACATTTTGTGCTTTTAACCTCACATATTACATCACCCATTACATATTAAATTACATAATTGATGGCATTACTGCATTTTTCCATTGTGTTGTAAATACCATGGAGCAGAGAAAGGACTGAACTGACATTGGTCACATAGAAATGAGGTGAGATGGCAAATTGTGAATATTCAAGAACATCTATTCACCAGCTGGGATTTTAAAATAATTAGATGTTTATTTAACCCTTATCTACTTATTTTAATATCAAATTATGACAGGATTAACAGTTAACATGGCACCAAAGCACATGATGAAATCAAATTTAAAATAGGTACGGGACAAAATTAATACACAAAGGTAATATAATTTTACCATAGACGATCCAGTAGTCGTAGTAATATGAAAATTGGGAGGTCAGTGGTGTTGCAGAATGTAAATGTAAATGTAGTTGAGCTTATATAGCGCACAGCTACCCGCAGTGGGTTTCCCGGCGCTTGCTTAGGGAACCCTTCCTGGTATTCCCCTGTGAGATAGCAGGGTATCCACAAGGTGAAAGTCAGGCATCCCGCCGCGAGGGGCCGTTGTGGAGATTAAGCAAGCTATTGCCCAGAGTCGCAGAGTGTGAACCCGTGAGTCGAGGAGGCACCGGGGCGAGAATTATCGAGTCCGTGGAATTTTTAGCCCAAGACACGCCGAGGCGGGGAATTGAACCCTGGTCCAGGACCGATCTCAGCTTCCGGGTCTGCCGCCTCTAACCCCTGAGCCACACTTCTCCAAAAGGAAGACTGGATCTGACTCCCACAAGTCCTAATGAGAGACAACAACGATTGATTAACAGTGGCTCTCCCAAGACACAATAACAACTCCGCACTATACTTGTCGCTATGTTGCCAGGCTCTAATAACTGTGTAACCTTTGTAACAATGTAACCTGCAATTATGGTCTGATACTCATGTAAAGCGCTCCGATACCTCCTGGTCTAACCAGCGCTATATAAAACCTTTAAAATAAAAATAAAATAAATGAACTTTTGTTTGTGGAACATAGGTGGCTTAGCACATGAAGAAAAAGTGAATTTCCTTTATCTTCCTACATTGAACATTACAGCCCCACTCAGAGGACACCATCCAAAGGACACGTAAAAGGAAAACTCACCCCTTATATTTCTGCACACTTTGCTTCTGAAGTTTAATTTGTTCAAACAAGTAGCCCTGCAATGCTTCTGATAAAAATATGGAGATAAGTATTGCATAAATAAGATACTGCTTGCTGATAAACATCTACATCAGCCCATTGCATGAGTAAAGGAAACTCATGACTACTAGTTACGGGTGATTTTACCTCCAGTCTCACTCATGCATTTTCGGAGGGTGATATAACAAGTTGGGAAGATTATATCTGGAGTACCCCAATACAATTGATATATCCTAAAAGTATTGAATGGAGGATTCTGAAGTGACAAACCAATGTCAATTCATTCCTCCATTAATAGTCATCAAATGGTAGACTGCACAATGGTTTACCTCTCCTTATTTTACTCAACTACTTCAAAATAATCAAACAATGCAAAAGTGATCATTTCCGCAAACAATTTTCAGATGACAATTTACTTTCCAGAGCTATTGGAAACTCATCCATGTGCTTTCCTACTTGTTGAAAAATGGAAAATAATCAGCTGAGTTGAGAATATTGATTTGCCTTTTTCACTCTACAAACACATTATATTAATTCATATGGGATATGATGACTCAATTGGCACAATCCATCAAGTTTAGAAATGGGAAGTCATAACAAGCTTGTTGATTGATGTGATTTATGCTGGTCTGAATAGGAATGGAGTACTAAACACTCAACTAAAATTAAGCAGAGTTGATTCTCACTCCTTTTTTCCCCTCATATCGACAAAAAGCATCTGCAATACTTTGTATAGCCGCCCTTCTGACCTGTGCGCCCTGCGGCATCTGCATTTGCTTCAGTCTGTAAACCTCACCAGACCCACACCTTTGTTGGTGCCATGGTGTAATCATCGGATCAAGAAAGCGAGAAGGAAAAGTCGAGCCCCAAGGCTCTACTCCATGTTACAAAGTCTAGCCAGATATTAAAGTTAATCTCCGTTCCCACTGCCTGATCCAAACGTGCAATTCTGCTGGCTGCCTTTACCCAATATTCCACCTTTGGGGATAGGGGATCCCTCCATTTTATGTAGGTTTCTCTCTGGGCTATCAGGATCAGGTATAGCAACAGCCCTCTGTGTACATTCTTCAGCCTCTTACTAATTATATCATCATCATCATCAAGTGCCAAGCTCAGAGTGATTTCTCTGCCGAAAATCCCCCTAAAAGCATTCTCAATTCCACCCCAATAGTCTCTCAGCTTCGTAAATTTGAAGACTATATGTAAATCATTGGCTCCTATAGAGTTACACCTAGGGCACTTGGGGGGTGGGGTAGGGGCAAACGTTGCTTTCTTGGCCGGTGTTCAATATAGGCGGTTTATGGTGAAGAATAGTTTTTTTCAGGTTTTCCGGTTTTACAAATGTATATAGGAGCCTCAGGGAGTATTCCCACACTGCCTCTATATCACAGTCCAGGGCCCCATTCCAGACTGAGTGTTGCAGTTGGCACTCCTTCTCATCTGCCTCCAAAAGCTTCTCATACCACTTGGATATCTCATTATTTTTAAGGTTAACATCTTGCAGAGAAAGCTCCAGCTCCCAGTCACTGCCAGGTTCTTTCTTTTCGGACTTAAACCAAGAAGTTAATTAATCCTGGAAAAAGAATTCCCTATCTTATCTCTTAGGACCTCCCATGGGTGTACACCCTGCCATGATATCAGGTCTGACCATTTCATAATGCCTGCATTTTGAATTGGTATGCTAAGGCTGTCTTACAGTTATAGCGGGGTCCCCGGAGATTCCCAAATAGGGGCAAAGTCTGAATAATAACCTAGGCCCCACCTGCTCCTAACTTTGTACCAAAGATAGAGAGCAGACTCCGGTATTTTTAAAAACACCTATGGGCCCCGAATTTATACAAAAACACTCCCCACACTCCTGCCTCACCATTTCGCTCAGGAGTCTCCCCCAGTTGAGTCGTCAGCCTTACCAAGCAACATCCGAATATTTTTAAACTGAAAAGCAGCACAGTACCAGTTGATATCGGGAAGAGCCAGTCCTCCTTTAATAAGCCTTTGTCTTAGCTTCTTCCATGCCAGCTTCGCACCCTTATAGGCCCATATAAAACTTACAATCTTCCCCTGGATTTTACTGATGTCTAACTTGGGAAAACCGAGGGGGCTGGCATTAACCAAATAGGTTAGCTTGGGTTTGGAAGCAGAAACCCGTATAGTTGGAGAAGGGAGGCCGCATTTAATTTTACCGATGGTCATAATAAAAGACCCGTTCAGGAGGACATCCCCTGATGATAGCGCATTTTGAAAAACCTGCAAAGACTGGATCTAAATACAGCGCTTTGCTACCTACCCGATGAAGGCGTTTTAAAGCCGAAAAATGAAACGGCGCGTCGACAACTGTTCTCTTGGAAATATTTTAATATGGATGTGTTTTTATGATATTGTGACAAGTGTTCGCTTAGAACCATTGTTCTCTGGGAAATATTTTAACAAGGATATATTTTTATGATATTGATTTGTGCAGAGAATTGTGTAATGTATGTAATAAATGATGTATTTGTATAACCGATTTGTTTTTTTTAAAGTTTTTTAAATTTTATTATACTTTTGACACTGTCGCATTGTTGTTTCATATTTGAGCTCTGACAACCTTAACATTACCTTATTGTAAAGGCCTGTGGATTTTCTCTGTTGTAGGGACATTGCAATTTTACTGTACTCCTCCCCTGTCCCGTATTGGATATAAAGGGGACCTCCTTCGTTTTTCCTCTATATATTGATCAAACAGTAAGGGAGACATGGGACATCCCTGTCTTGTTCCTCTCAATATATTAAAACTAGATGTCAAGATCCCGTTTAACAATATCCTGGCTGAGGCACCTTCGTAGCATTTTTCTAACGTGTGCATAAAAACAGAGCCAAAACACATTGTTCTCAGCACTTCCCACATATATGCCCAACACACTCTGTCGAATGCTACCACAGCCAAGGGCTAAACTCGTTCAGATGAAAGATCTATTGTGCCTATGAGTTGTTGGGTCTGTTCTTGAATATATCCTGTGGGGATAAATCCCTTCTGATCTGGATGGACCAATTGTGGTATAATCTTATACAATCTCCTTGCCAAAATGCTCAAGAAGATCTTATAATCTGCATTCAGCAGGGAGATCGGACTCTAAGAGTCTGCTCTAGAGAGATCTTTAGCGGGTTTCAGGATAAGCACAATGGTTGCCTCTTTCCAGGATCTAGGGACTTGACCCCCTAATTGGTAGATCTAGTTGAACAGAGTTTCCATTATCGGGACTAACTCCTCTATAAGGAGATGATACACTTCATTTGTATGTGCATCCGTGCCTGCTGCCTTATTCCTCCTACTTTTTCCGAGACTTAAGTGAATCTCATCTCTAAATATTGGGGCGTCTAGCAGTTCACAGCTGTGTGGTGTTAAAGTAGGTAATAATTTTTTCCTAAGCCAGATTTTAAGGGCCTCAAGGTTTGGGAAAACATCTTCCTTATATAGCTCAGAGAATAAGGTGAGTAAACAGGCTTGCATATCCTCAGGTTTATTAGATGTATATCCATTCTCATTTATTATTAATTCATTTATATGATTTCTAGACTGATCCGCTCTAGCCTTCCAAGCTAGGTGCGCCCCTGATTTTTCCCCATACTCAAAGTTTTGCATTGATTTTGCAAACCATTGTGCTTTGCACTTCTTGACATCCAGCTGCCTGTAACTTTGCCTCAGCCATCCCTGGGTTCAGCAGGGAGAACTTTGTCTCTATTTGGCCAATTTTGTCTTCCATTGTTTTAAGAACTTGGGATTCCCCTCTATTCTTGGTGCATATGAGACTATGTAAGGTGCCCCTCAAAAAAAGCCTTAAAAGCATCACAATCAAAGTCAAGAGAGGTAGACCCTATATTGACTGCAAAATACTCGAGACATGTACGTTTAAGGTCTCCAGCTATCCATGGGTCCATCAATATCGCTCTTTTAAGTGTCCACCTAGGTCTTGACACATGGCTTCTTCCTACTAAAGAAAAGGCAACAGCTGATTGGTCACTGTCCCCAGAGTGAAGCGAGCCAGAGTGAAGCGAGCCAGATCTGGGGGTAGGATGTTCTCTTTGAACACCGCCAGGCTCTGGAATGCGCTCCCCATCTCACTCCGATCCAACCCAGACCTCCTCTCCTTTTGGAAAAATCTAAAAACACTGCTGTTTGCTAAATCCGAAGTACCTTAGCCTCCCGTGCTTCCTTGCCTCAACCCAGCGCTTGGACGCCTACGGGCAGCAACCGCGCTTAATAAATATCGTTACAATTACAATTACGTTACAAGTCTGATATATGGCTTGGATGCACTTTAATCGATGTTATTGCCTTCATGATAGCTCTATCTGCCAACACATAATCTATTCTTGAGAAATTACCATATTTTCTGCTGTGGAAAGTAAATCCATTAATTCTTCACTTCTTAGCTCTCCATACAACTGAGAGTTCCATATCATGTATCATATTATTTAAAGCTTAATGGACCCGAGGCGCCCCTACATGTTTACTCTGATTCAAACTATCAAGCAAGGGGTTGAGCAAAACATTAAAATCCCCCCTATTATTATAGGAGCAGTTATCTCCATTAAATTCCATGGTAGTTTGCATAGGCATGCAGGGTCATCTATATTTGGGCCATAGAAATATATACAGGCTAGCACTATTCCTCCAACATCTAACATAGCTATGATCCACATCCCAGTATTGTCAGTTTTAAAAGATTTAATTACAAAACCAGCCAATCGTTTAATGAGAATAGCAACCCTCTTGCAGTGGACAGTCTGCTCTGATATACAAAAGAGTTCTATCCAGGGATATCGCCTGAAAGTGGAACGGCTCTCTAAAATATCAAATGAGTTTCCTGGATTAAGCAAAATTTGGGCTGAGCTCTGCTCTAAATATTTCATGACTAATCTCTGTCTGCGCATACATCTTAAACCATTAACATTCCATGAGATGAAATTTAAAACCTTAGCTCCCATTAGAAATAGTCATCCCTCCATGGATTGTGCTAATCACAGTTATAGTTATTGCGATGGTCATAGGGCTGGCTTCCTGATGTGATAGAGGATTTTTTTTTTAATATGTTCCCACTGCTCCCCACCCTGTGTTCCCCCCGCTTCCCCTCCCTCCCTACCCGGGTGCCCCAATCAACCTCCCGCCCCCCTGGGTAGCCCTCCCTACTATACTGGGCTAAAAGCCTAACGGGTCTCGCCCCTCCTGAGCAGGTTAATTCGTTACTTTTTTCACATTTTCCCTCCTCCATACCTTTATTTCACGTGATGTTCACCCGCAAATGCAGACCTTGAGTCCTTGGGGTGTCTATTCTTGTGAATACATTTATTTTAACTTCACAAGTACTCTTTGCCTCATTCCACTCAATCTGCTTCAGTCACCTGCAGCTGGCCAACCAATCCCACAGGTTTGCTATACAGAACCACAGTTTCCTATGGGGCTGCCCAGCGTGGTATTGTTCCATGTCCAACTTTCTACCTAGACCAAGATATATGAACAGTTTACTTTAAACTGACGGAGGGGCTACTCTGTCAATCCAGGCAGTGCCGAACCTCTCAGCAGGGCCGGCTTTAGCGCTGGTGGCGCCCAGTGTGACAATCATTTTTGGTGCCCCCATTCCCCATGACCGCCTACTCAAATTCTCTCACTAGCACCGGGCATAAGTGCCCCTTATCTCTCCAGTCATAAGTTATTGCTAAACGCAGTGCCCCCCCTGAAGTCGGCGCCCCCTCCACAGGGCAGCACCCAGTGCGGCCGTACTAGTCGCACTGCCCTAAAGCCGGCCCTGCCTCTCAGATTCATGCCTACCGGAGGGATCACAGTACTTTTATCTTTCCCGTACTAGACAGTTGCTATTGTTAACACTTCGGGAGGTATTTTTGACTGTTTTGATTTTGAAAAGTTTTTATTAAATTTCAATAACATACAACCTCGCTTGATAGGCACATGTGGAAATTATTAGCAAGAGCCCTTCGGGGCCTGGCAGAGCCATCGGCAGGAACACTGGGGGGTAGGAACAAGTGAGACCATTGCTCGCCAAGGCCGAACGAGCGACCTCTTGTACACAGGCCGCGAGCACTGAAGCAGCAAGTCACCGTGAGGCCTTTACGGAATTATAGAATTAGCTCTGTTGGCACCGGGGCGGGTCGGTGTGTTTCCTGAAAGTGTCCCAAGTGCCTGTAATGCATGCCGGACAAAACCGGCTGACGAGACACCTTAGCGCTGCGAACTGGCCAAATGATAGAGAAAGAACAAGCGTCAATACGGGAACCACCATACTCTGACGGCCTGCAGCGGAATGACTGCATTACTGGCAGGGCTTTACGTGGGCCGGGTCTCACCGGTCCTGAGCACCGGCAGTTTTTTCAAAGGGGGTTCGAAACGGGTTTCTATCGGGCTCTGTTTTGTGCCCTGGCACCGGCGGTCCGTTTTTTTCTGGACTGCAGTGACAGGCACATCGATGTGCGCGTGCTCACACTGCTCACTTCTCCCTAGTGGAGAAGTTACAGCATGACGTTATGCCAGGTGAGTTTTGTAGGGGAAGGGAAACCCTTTAAAGAGAGTCACTTTCTCTATGGATTCCCTTCTCTTTTTGAAATTTAGGAGCAGCAACATTGTTGTGATGTCACCTGGGCTTTAAGGGGCAGCTTTTTCAATATTATATGCAAGCCATAGTTGCTGCTTACTGATCTTATGCAGCTAACAACCATTCACAAAGACAATAGTCCTGACTTGTTGTAGGTATGATGTACCTTGTTGTATCATATATCTGGATGCAATGACAGAAAACAGTAAAATACAAGTCGGGCGGCACACTATGCTAAGCACAGATTTTTAGTTTATGTGTTTAAGCCGCGCCCTTAATTACATTGGCCACGCCCCAATGAGACCCCCCAGTTTATTTATCCCACTTACAGCCCTGAATTTACTGGGAACAACGACACACCTCTGTTTTGCACTATCTGAGTTGTTGATGACTTTCTAGATAGCGATAAGAATGAAACTATGGCAAGAGCTGCAGGAGCACGAGGTACCACTGACAAACAGCGCCTGAAAAAACGGGTGAAATTGACACAGGCCCCACAGGTGAATGAATTGATATAGCGTGATATATAAGTGCCCCAGGGTGGTCCTCTTCAAGCAGCCAGCCCTTGTTAATTGGCCCGGTGTAGAGGTTCTGGTTAACAATCCAAGCCTCATCTTACTGAAACACCGACTGAAAAAGACACCTACCAATACATCGTGCTACAACAAAAACACTCCTGACCCCAGTTTGGCGTAAAAGGCCATTTATTAGGACATGATTGCACATATTAACTTTATTAAATTTTAACATCAACTTTGCAACAAAGGCACGATCCCCCATACACCCATTCCCATTTCACCAACTTCCATTCCCCAACATCATACTTCGCTCCATCCTTCCCTGATCCAATCCTTACGGCCTTGCTGTCTCCCCATTTTCTCTTTCGTTACCTCCCCAACCCCCTACCCTGCACTTGCTCCTCACTCGCCATGGTACTGCATACTGCTTTTTGACCTGTGTTCCGTTCTTCTTCCCCTCCCCCAAGGGTGTGTAAGAGCCCGCATGTGATTCTCCACCCCTCAAGACTTCAGCCTGCGCCGCATGCAACCTATCCTAACCTTAGAAAATGCTGACTATATCAATTCTCCTGCACCACCTGTAATTGTAAGGTGGGAGGGCGGACAACTTTTCTTAACTAGCCCCTCTCAGTGATGTGCACGGTCTGGAAGAGGGAGCTCATGCCCTTCCGGACCCTTATATCCCCTTAACTAAACCAACTCCTCCCCCCCCAGCCCACCTATCCCGACCCATGTCCTGTTTTGGGCACGAATCCCCGTGGGCAAAGAGTAGTCTGCGACGTGCTTTTCCCCAGGAGCCAACATTGGCACCACCACGCAAACAGTTAGTCATGGAGCTGTAAAACAACCCAAATTGCAGTTCAACAGTAGGAAATTCCTGAGAACACAGGAAGGAGATGCGGTGAACAACTCAGTCCACATAATGGATGGAGCAGATAAAACACTTTCAGACCAAGACATCAAAGTTCTCCTCTTTGAAATAAGGGGCAGCTGGCATCCATGGACAATAAGTTAAATACTTAAAAAGCTCAAAGAACCAATGGAGAAAGCACACAAAGCAGGGATTAGTATGGTGGAGAGACGCATTAACCACACATTCAGATCCGCTATTTCTTACTGTCTCCATGCCTCTCAAGAATCATGACAACTCCCACACTCAACAATGGCACTGAATAGCTTATATAAATAGCACATTACACTCTGTACATCTGCATATACACCAGTTTGCATTGATTTACTTTTATTATTGATTGAAAGGAAGAGTCAATGAATTCAGAATGTTGTACTATTTATAGATACAATTTGTTAGCGGGATAAGCCCCTTACATTAAGGTCTCCAGCTTTACACATGGACCTTCTTTGAAAAGTGGGACTCCCTTTGGACTGGTTGTGTGCCACTATGCACCATCCTACTTCCCCGACGTGGAACACTCCGCAGTCTCCACAAACTAGTCCTTCCAGGACCTCACCCCGAAGCTGCCTGTTTACTCTTTTATTACATGTTTTTGGGGTTGGGACTGCCCTATATCCGAATCCGCGTGAAACACCTGTTGCACACACTTGCAATCCTCATGTAAGGCCTCTTTCAACGACGGAGCGCGCAGGGCCTGCCAGTGTCTGCTATTCAAATAAATACATCAATTAAACGACCTCTGTCCACGTCTTTCAAACACACGCCAGCATTAAACAGTTAGGAGACGCAATTCTCCTAAAACGTGCGATCACTTCCATTTCCTGCGTGCCACAAGTTAATTGGCTTCACCACTTCTCAATCAAGTTTCAAATAATGATTCTCCATAGTAACCACTTTAGACCGCCTCAGTAGGAGAAATGGCATTGCTGTTTGGTGAAAGATGTCCGCTTTAAAATGTAATACACATCCCATAATGCTTTTAAGTACGTAATACACATCACTCAGCTCTTCTTAAGTATAAACTGCAGATTGAAACAGTCCCAGTGGTCTTGGAAAATAGCTGTCATGCTGAAGCAGGTGGGAATCATTCATTTTTACTGATCAAGGCCTGAACGAGCTGGAAACCTACGATAAAGCCACGAGGACAAAATGTGAAAGTAATCTCACAGAACTGTTAAAGACTGTTCTGAAATGTGTGTCTTCATTCCTCACCCCTTCTGTTGGAGCCGTTTCAACACTGTGCAGCCGGAACCAGGCTCGATGCAGCCTCGCTCTCTTTCTCCAATTACAGACAGTTGTAGCAGGGCTGGCCGTTCCCTCTCTTCTGCACAGGCCCATCCCCCGAGGCCGCCAGGAGAGATGCGTTCACCACTTCAAGGATGCTCTGGGGATCTCTCTAACGTTTTGCAATTGCTGTGTACTTTTAGAATGTGCATTTTGCAGAGGGTTTAGGATGTGAAGCGTTTCTCTCCCTAGGGGAAGCGAGGGGTCTGGATGCCTGCCCGTCCTTCACTATGGAGCTGATTACCACAGGAATAGGATATTTAGGCAGTGTTCAGAGTTACCCAAAATGATGCACAGATGATGGTACACAACACAGAAGAGGCTGCATCTCAAACTACACATCCAAAAGTGGGGTCGAGCATTGCTGAAGCTAGTGTTGAATAAGTACAGTTCCAGTGTTTAAGTGTGGCGTGAACCAGGGAAGGACACAGAGACCCCCAAGCAGCAAAAGGAGAAATGCTCAAACCAGTCCTGATGTTACTTTTTTCCTCTTTTATTTGATTTTCTCTTTCTCTCTCTTTTCTCTCCCCCCTCTCTTTCTTACTTTTTTCTCTCCGTTTTCTTTCTCTTCAACCACGCTGTTTACGCCTTCATACACTCCAGGGCCCCAGAGAGAATGATGAGCCCGCTGTCATGGTCCCTAATGCTGGACCACAAGGTTTCCAGGCCACCTGCGAAATGTCCTGTATGATAATTGATAAATGGCCAGTTTGGCCCTGCTGAGGAGAAGATGTACGCACACTTTCCTATTGAAACAGGCCAACAACTTCCACATGTATTTAGGACTGTGTCATTATTTTGCTGAGAAACCTTAACTTTCTCACTTGTGCCACATCTAGGAATTGAATCTGCCAAAGTGCATCAACACAAAAGGATGGAAACTATGATGCTGGATGAGTGAGGGTGTGGGCGGGGTCACAAGTGTGTCTAACAAAACAAAATATTCAGTAACTTTTTCAGTCTTTCACCTTCAGGTAACTACGCTATCGTACACTATAAAACCTCTATTTGTTTATGCACCCCAGTGGTCTGTGTCTGTAACCAGAAAGACTGAACCCTGGTTGGTGCAGTGGAGAATAGTGACTTGTGTATGTTTAGTGATGGGAGGTCCCAATCTGTGACAGAAAGCAGTATGAATATGTAAGTCATTAAGTTTAAACTTGCGTTAAACACAGTAGAAGATAGGCTGCTATAAAATGCGCAGAAAGGTTTAAAAAAAAAAATGGACTTCCAAAATATAGATTGTAGTAATGCTCAGACTGTACATAGTGCATTTTTTTACAATTCTTCTTTAAAAGCATACATTTCAGAAGTCTGCTGTTAAGTCCCTTTGAATAACACTCAGAAAGAATAAATCTGTGTTATCAGGAAGCTTCAAGTAATTCCATCAATTAAAGCCACTGCTGGCTTCCAAACACCCTTTACAATTGCAGATTAACCAGCTGTGCACATTTACATTTCTTTTAAGCAAGCAAGCATCCTGGCAAGAATTCTTGTTTAGCTGCCTGCCCCTCCCTCGGTTTCTCAGGACTCGAGACTACCTGCCTTACACTTCAGTTAGACACACAATTGATGGATGGAATGCAGAACAAATACACCCCCAGTCAAGAGATCTGGGTTAAATCCATCATTCTGTTGCTCACCATGCCACCCCAGTTTAGCCCTCATCATATGCAAATCAGTCTTGAACCTGTGCCTCATAGGAACGGTCCAGCCCGAACTGCCCAGCCAGGTCCTCCCGGGACCGGAAACAAGCATCCTAGGACCGGTTTCAGGGTTTCACCACTCATAAACCAGGATAGCTTGAATCCAGTTGCACAGTGAGCCTGGGAACCACTTCTGGGCATACCCGGCACACTTTGGGCGAGAAAGCAAAAGACACACCATTGGTGGACGGAATGCAGAACAAATCAAAACATTCACCCACAGTCAAGAGATCTGGGTTAAATCCATCATTCTTCTGCTCACCATGCCACCCCAGTTTAGACCTGGCCATATGCAAATTAGTCTTGACCCTGTGCCTCATGGGAACAGTCCACCCCGAACTGCCAAGCCAGGTCCTCCCTGGACCGGAAACAAGCATCCTATGACCAGTTTCGGGGTTTCACCCCTCATCAGAAATGATAGGTTGAATCTAGTGTTACTTCAGTTAAAGCATTTCAACTGTTGGAATTAACCGTCCCAGGCAGTTGCCTTTTCATAGAAGCGGTTGAGTAACTCTTGTTTTTAAATTAAACATGTATGGGCGTGTCGTGCCCCTCAGATCCCCCTCACTTCGACAACTGGTCACCAACATGACAAGGTTCTGGACCATGGGCTCCTTCCCTCGATGCTGCTTCTCAAATGTCTTCCTCTTCACAATAAATCGCATTTAATTTCACTGAAGTCATATGGAGGACATGATAAAGACAGGGAGACTCCACCTGCAAGTAGGCCTGGGCGGTAAATTCCGTTCCGCTCGCGTAATTTGCGTAATTTGGGTAATTTTGCGTTTCGTGGAGAATGCAAAATTGCCCAAAATTCCGTGTTCCACGACATCGCGAAATGTTTTGCTTGTTTGCGTTGTCAAATGCGTGTTCGCAAGATATTTCCCCCCGAGCACGCAAACAGCTATTGCGAACAGTAAAAAAGCATCGCGAACAAGCAAATCCACGTGTTCGCAGAATTCTTTGGTGTTCGCAGAGATTTTTTACCGTTTCGCAGAGATTTGCGTAACGCGATTACGCACATTCCACCCACCCCTACTTGCAAGAGACGTGCAAAAAGCATGTTAAATCAGGTTCACCCTGCTAGAGGGATTGAAAGTATTGATTTGGTTTTGTGTAGTGTTGCTGGGTTCTATAACAAAAGGGGTGATGTGGAACATTTTTGACTGAACCTGATGTCATTGGGCATAAGGAAGCTCGTTTAATGATTTTGAAATAGAAAGTTTGGAAGTATTTTTATTAGTGCCGAGTGACCCAAAAGAGGAGACTTGGGGAAGTGGGGAACTAAATCTTAGGAATTATTTGTATTGTGGCCCGGCCAAGGTATCTACGTAGTAGTGAGAATGCCTTGGGTATTTCGCTGCCTGCAGTAGAAGAACAATAAATGCATTGTGCTGCTGGTCATTAATATATATATATATATATATATATATATACATATATATATATATATATATATATGTATATATATATATACCGACACACACACACACACACACATATATATTTATATATATATATATATATATATATATATATATATATATATATAGCCCTCAGGGATGGCCGTTTTACTTGTCTACGGCTGGCCTCTTACTGACCATATGGAGAAGCGAAAGTAATATAACCACAAGCACCCGTCAGCAACACGTTATACTAGTCCTATCTCCATCGAGAATTTGTATATTTGAATTCAATTTTGAGGAACATCGAGAGCAAACTATGCCTTTTGCAGCACACTTTTTCAATTTTTTTTTCCAAAAGGCCTTATAATTTCCATATAGTTTTTAGGGGTAACTATGAATTATTGGAAAACGCGAGAATATAACATTATACCTGGGATTACTGTTTCTCCCCTGCACAACCAATGCAATTTCTTTCAAGAATATTGTGTGCCAAACCTTGTGCCACAGGAGAAGCAGTGCAAATGGGACACAGTGTATCCACCAAACGTGGGCCTCTATTCCTATACAAAATCCAAAATTGGTGTTCAGAGGACCCATAATAGCCCTGGTCACATGTGCCAATGTACCTGCTGCATCAGTGATGTCTACTCAACACCCCTGGTAACCACTGAAACTAGCATTGACATAGCCAATGGGTCTCGCCTTTGGGACCTTATAAGTGTTTTAGCCATGTAACAGTTGATGTTGTTACACCAATGATATTGTGCTTGCATAACTAAATACTTGTAAGGTCCCAAAATCGAATTCTAATGGCTATGCCAATGCTTGTTCATTGTGTTGTTATTGCCCACATTTTTGCTGAATGTTTATGTTTGGGTATTTCTGAAACATAGTGGTAGTGCAGCAGACACCTGTATGCACATAGTATAAGTGCAGCAGACACCTGCATGCACACAGTGGTAGTGCAGCAGGCACCTGTATGCACACAGTGACACGCTAGTGCAGCAGGCTTAAGTATGCACACAGTGTTAGTGCAGCAGGCACCTGTATGCACACAGCGGCAGGCTAGTGCGGCAGCACCCGTATGCGCACAGTGTTAGGGCAGTAGGCACCTGTATGCACACAGCAGCAGGATAGTGCAGCAGGCACTTGCATGTCCACAGGGGTAGTGCAGCAGACACCTGCATGCACACAGCATGTGGTCAGTGCAGTAGACACCAACGTGCATAGAGTAGCTTTTTTAATGGAGTAGGCTTCTGTCTGCAGACAGTGGCAATCTAGTGTAATAGATGCCTTCCTTTGAAATGCCCCATTTAGTGCAGCAGACTGCATCACTTGTGCAAGGCACCCCTTGTGATCTACTTAGGGTTTAGTCACGTTTCCTACCATTTTAGTTAAAAGAAAAACATGTTAAAGGACAATATAATTGTAAACCGATTTTGCATTTCCTGTGGGAAACGGCAACGCTTGCACATCTTCGGAGTAGATACAGACCCCTATATCCCCTAAGAGGCAACCCCAGTTCCTGTTGTGTGTCTAAATGTGTGATGTTTTAATGCTCCTGAGAGAAGTCAGTGGGTCACATGTGCCTTTGTCACGCAGGCTCCCCTGGATGCAAAGAAAGTGCACATTGACAACATATTAAATACATTTTTCATAAAAATGGAGAGCCAAACACTGGATCTTAACAATATTACTACAGTCAAAGCCATTTGACCTTTATCTGGCCTTTAGCTTCATGGCTTATTTTCAATTACCCAGAAAGGGCAGCTATAAGCAACTATGAAAGGGCAGCTATTTCCTTTACAAACAAACCAAAAAAAGAGTACTTTGCCAACAAAAATGTCACGACCCTGCTGACCCTTTGCTGAACCCCCGGGTACTCCACGTCACTTTGTACCCAGGAGTGCCTATTTTCCAGCGGTTTACGCTGGGGCCAATGTGTGGTGGCTGGTAGTCCCCGGCTGCACTTCAGAAACATGCATCGCGGCGCTCTGGTGTCAAACTGGTGGTGGTTTGATGCGTTCCCAGGGACCTGGCACCGCTCCTTGCCATGCCTGCGCCTGGCAGCGGTGCCCCCGCCAGCAGCACACCTTATTCGGCCTAAAGCGGCCTACAAAAATCTCGGGTTTACTCAGCCCATGCATGCACTGTTCTCCAAATATACAGCAATGTTTAAAAGAGCGACCCCCGCAACTCGATATTGGAGCCGAGGGCCCCACCGGCTACGTATTGAACAATTTGTTTACAATGCCTGACACCTGGACATGAACCCGTGGTGCTTAGCGCGGCGTGCCTGTAACATTATTACAAAGTGGATGCTAATATGATATGGAGCAGCATGTATAGATGCTAAACACTAGACACCATTGTATGTTACATAGGGACGACCGCATGTTACGTGGAGGAGGTTAAAAAAAGATAGTGGTGAATCAGAAATACTGAGTAGGAAGAATCAGATGCAGGGTATCCAATATGAAAGAATATAGTGCACAAGAAAATAATAAAAAGTCATATGGAGTTGGAAAATGCTGTATAAGTGAATAATAAAATGTTATCCTGGGGAATGCGAACATATGACGCAAGAGGCTGTCAAAATATGAGACCTGGAGGATCCAATGCAATATATTAGTTAATGTAAAAGTGTACGAGATGGGCGTATATTATACAACAATAAAAATGCGTCTCACTCTCGGCGTAGCCCGCTGACGCAGGGTGAACAAGTGGGAGGGGAGGGAGAGTGCAGCCGAGAGCAGGGACACGCAGCATTTACCTTGCGGGAGCGAGCACACTAATTGGTAACACATGGCGACGCTCGCTTCCGCAAGGGAATCGCCAAACGTGCACGCGTTGCCATTGAAGGCATTGCAACGCGTGCACATTTTTAAGCAAAGAACCAAACCAATTTCAAGAGGTCTTCTCCTAAGCAACAAATGCGTGCTGCCTATGCGAGACCTAAAAAATGGAAATCTAAAATTACAAGCTGGGGGAAACCAGTCTAGTTTTGAATAGTGTCCCAGATGTGTACAGAACTAGGCAGTAAGAGAGCCCTCTGGAAAATAAAATACAATCGGATTTGATGTCGTTTTATGCTATGGTACTGTCATCGTAAACTTTGTGCTGTAATTTAACTTTTCAGTAAAAACAATGCTACAATAACTTTAGGATAGTTCACAAAACGTTTTGTTTTTGAGATGGTCAGTAAGACCAATTGTCGACTTTTCCAATGATCGTCAAAGCAAACTTTGTATATGAGCCTGAGTGTGGCTGGCTGCATAACTAGACCAGTTGTCTTGGTTCTTGTGTTTTAAATGCTTTCAAAAATACATTAAACACATATTGCAGTGTATTGGGCCTAGGACTCTGTAATTTGACCTGACTTTTCAGCATTTAAATCTGCACTTTTTATTGTTGTAGAGTTGTTGTACGCATACCTAGCACCACAACACTCTTGGGGCAACTGTTGCACTTTAAAAATAGTTAACATAACATGTCTACTTCTTTAATGACCTCTCATTGGGTGAGAGGCTTACCTTTAAGCACAGCTTCACTCTTGACTGGTCTCAGAGGCATTTGAATTAAATGGAGTATTTTGTGTGGCAGCAATCATGAGATCAAAGCTTACTAGACAGCATAGCTGTCTAGTTTGTTAACAACTTCTTGGGGCATTTTGAAAGCTTCCCTGGGAATGCATTCAGCCTATTGCTTTCCATTAACTTCGTGGTTTGTATCTCACAGTTGCTTGATTTCTTTTTACTGGCTTTATTGGTTTTTGGCTGTCCGGCTTGAGTTTGTCCCTCCAGTGGAGCATAGCATATTTACTGTATTTTTCTACAAGTGCTCACTTTCATAAGCAGGCCTTCAAATCTTGTTCTTATCTTGTCATATATGCTGCACATACAAAAAAAAGGTAAAATGTCAGGGTCTGTCTTCTGAGGGGGATTGGTGTTTACTTTTCTTTATCTGACTTCAAAGTAAGAGAATGGCGATTCTCCAATTACCTTGCGGAGAGAATCTTGATTTCATTAAAGACAATGGAAATTAACATTAGGCAATAACCTTTTATTGCTGCCCCCAACATGCAGCATTTTATAGAATATTCAATACACCAAAAGTAAAACATTCCAACATAGAATGTCGCAACATCATATAGCTCCATGACAACTGTGAGTCTTTCTCTTCAAGCTGCGCCAAAAACCATGCCTCACTTCAGTTCCCTTTGAAACTTATTGCAGAGTTATTTGAAAATAAAACGGAAAACAAGTGATACTGATTGGAAGTAAAATTTTGTGTTGCAAAATGTAATCATGGAAGAGATAGAAAACTGCATTATCAATCTTATTGTTAAAATCACTACAAGTTGTAAACAACATTATTAATTTATCAACATTTGTCTAATAATACTGTATTCTGAAAAAGTATTCCTAAACATTTAGGCATAGTAATGTTCATAACTTTAAAAGTTCAGAAAAACTGCATGGTGGGAGGGTTAATGTTAGCCTCCGTTGTCTTTAATTAAATCAAGATTCTCTTCGTAAGGTAATTAAAGAAGCGCCATTTCATTACAAGACCAGAGGTTACCATTACATAAATTTAAAGCTTTTCAGGGCCACATTGCTCACGTGTTCTACAGGTCTAAAGTAAAAATTTGCAAAAGAGCTAGCACTTGACCAGTCCGCTGCTTTAAGAATCTCTACAAGTGTACCTCTTACTGAGCATTGCAGCTCTTGAGGAATGTGTTCCAAATCTAGAAAAATATATAACTGCTTAGGACATCACTGTCCTCACCCATCTAGAAATGGTAGCTGATGTTACTGCTTTGAATGGTTTAACATATAAAATTTGTAATTGATCTTTGCCATCCGGTCTGTACTCTAACATGGTTTGTTCTTAAACTTTAATGCAACTAACCACACAACTTTTAGCAGTCCTCAAAAGCTGGATACAATTTGGTTTCTGATATTGTTTTTTTTCTTTTCCATATCTCAAAGTGAACCCCATCTGGAATGTAGTACCTATCACAAATCTCTAGGTATGTTATATCTGACACCCATCTAAATGATATTAAACATAGTAAGTTTGCCAATTTTAATGATATTTGCCTTCTGGAGAGGAAGCGGTTATCAGGTCAAGATACAAATAGATCATATACCAAATTGACATTCCATAATTAATTCTGCCTAGCCTTAGGTGGACATCTAAGTCTTATACCTTCATTACCCTGCAAACCAAGAGATCGCTACCAGTCGCAAAATCATTCATTAAAGCACATCCTGCCGAAATAGCTGACATGTAACAGTTTACCGTTCTGTAAGCCAAACCCAACCTCAATAAAATTGCAAGATCATTTGCTTCTTCCACTACAGGAGCTTCCACGGAGTCCACATTCCGCTCTAAGAACCAACTACACCATTTCTTCCATACTCCTGAATATCTCTTCCTAGAGCCTGGTGTCCATGATTCGTCCAATAAGTCCTTAGGCTTTCCTGAAAGCCCTGAATATCTTTTGGGGTTCCTCAAATCCTCGAAACAAGAAAGTTCAAGCTTTCTACTAGAATCAGAGGATGTTCCTCCCCATCCTGTCCTTCTAACAGACCTACAGTGCCCAGTATAAAGTGTGGAATTTCCATTGATAGCTCTATCACTCCTGGCAACCACACTTGTGTGTTGCAAAATGACATCACTAGTATGATTTTGAGACCTTCCTTCTGTACTTTCAACAAAGTTGAATAAGTGGGAAAGAAGGGAAAGCCTAATTGTTCCCTCCTTTTCAATTATGGAGTAAAGCATCTACTGCTGTGGCCTTGAGGTCTGGTCTCTAACTGTAAAATCTGTCTATCTGGTAAGTCATTCTGCTCGCAAACAGGTCTACTGTAAAGGAGCCCCATAAATCCTGAATTTTCCTATAGAACTTAGGGTTTAATTTCCAATCACTGGAATCCCAAAGATAACTCAAGTTCTCTCTGCTCTTTTGTTCAGGAGACCCAGAATAAATTCCGCCTTCAATAAGATCTTTTGACCCACAACAAAAATACCAATTATTTTTGGCTAGGTCAGGAAGATGTCTTGCTCCTATCAGGCGGGTGATATAGGAGACTGCTGTAAAATTGTTCTTTCGAGTGCCCTTCAAACTCATCAGGGCATTCAAGCCTGCTACCATCTCCAAGCAATTTCTGTGTAAGGAGACCATTTTGCCCCAGTCTCCATCTCTCTCAACCTCACATCCCAGCCCAGGTTGCTGATGTACGATTTTATTGTAAACTCTGGGATATTTCTAAAAATTGCTTTCCCATTCCAACTGTGCAGATTGCTCAACCACCATTGGAGGCCCTCTCGAACCTCATGGGATAATGGGACTGAGTCTGTATACCAAAGACCCGTCCTTAAACCCAAGGTCTTCAGTCTCTGAAGGGCCCTGTAATGCAAGGGTCCCGGGGAGACAGCTTGTATTGAGGAAGACAGTGATCCGACTACTCTCGCCAAACCTTTTACACTCACTCCATCTTTCGAAAGAAGTTACCTCTTTCTTTATTTTTGATAGCTTCTTTTGAGGCAGAAGCAACTGAGAGTTGATGGTATATGTAAATGTAAATGTGGGATACTTGTAAAGCGCACTGTTACTCTACCCGAGTGTCCTGGCGCTGTAGACCGCTGGGGAACCCGTCCTGTTTTTCCCTGTGAGATGGTCCCTTTTCTGGGTATCTCCAGGGTGAAACCAGGCATCCCCGGCGTCTGTGGGGGGCCGTTGTAGAGAGGAGGCAAACTACTGGTCATCCTAAGACTTTGATAAAGCATCAGGGGCAGAAGAATGAGCAAAAAGGAAGACTACGGAAGTGGTATAGAGCACCCTTCTGACTGAAACATAAATATTTCTGACTGTGTGGGTCTATCGAGATTGTGAAGTAAGCATCTTTAATCTCCAACTAGACAAGCCAGTCTCCCTCTTGCAAGATGTCCCTTAGAAGACGGATTCTACCCATCTTGAAGTGTCTGTAAATCACAAATTTATTTAGATCTTTCAGATTGATGACTTTGCCCTTGTCTTTCTTTTTCACTAGGAAAACTGTACTTACAAAACCTCCCTTTGAGTTGGTCACTTTGGGGATTGCTCCTTTGAGTAACAATTGCGTTATCTCTGAATCTACTAGAGCAGAATGCTCCTGGTCTAGGGAAAGTTCTCTTGGTTTCTTCAGTTGGTAAGGCATTTTGCAAAAGTCTATTTTGAACCCATGCACGGTTTGTAATACCCATGAATCTTTTGTTATGTTTGACTATGCATCTGGGAAATAGCTTGATCTCCCCCCTACCTTTAAGCAGGAAGAACCAAACTGAGGACAAAATCTTACCTTGATCACCAGATCCCTGGTATCTGCCCCTGTTGTTGCAAGAGCGTCGATTTCAACCTCTTTTCGGGAAGAAGTTGTTGCTTCCACAGTAACTCCCTCCATAACCCCGTTGGTCATTGCAATAGAATTGGGATATTTGCTGACCACGACAGACAGACAGTCCTCACCTGTTGGCCTGGCCAAAAACTCTACTGCTGAACATGCGTCACATCTTCCCCTGGTGCTCTGCTAAATGTTAAGACTGTAGAATCACATTTTCCTAGTTTTAATAAAGTAGTACGTAAGGCATCCCCCTGAGAATCCTTGTTGGCCAGGTCATCCACTTTTGGGTTTATTCTCATCAGAAAAGCTCTTTGCTGTTCTGATATTAACCCGGATTTAGCACTGTCCAGCTGAGAATCCATGTATGCCATGTCATCCAATTTTGGGTTTATTCTTATCAGAAAAGCTCTTTCTGAGATTAACCCGGCATTAGCATAGCACAGCAGACATGGAATGCGTTGGCTCCAACCCAGGAGGAGTTTGACATCCACTGGTACTCCCTCACATGAAGCTTCCTCGGTCATGTCTATAATCTTGGCAAGTGGACCTAAAGTATCAAGAACTTTATTTTCAAACTGTTTGAGACAGCGCTCTAGATCCTTTCTGCGGTCCCTTCCTGTTTTAAATAAAGTCATCAACTCCAGGTCTAAAGGTTGGAGTCATTCTGCACTCATCAGATGATGTGTTTCTTTGTCAAGTGAATTGCAAATCCACTGCTTGTTAAAGGCCATGACATGGTCCATAGGCCATCATCTGGACCCTGTAGGGTGTGTGATACGGGTGGGATTAAACATTTAACACTGGATGGGTCTCTTATGGCCATTGAGGTGGAAGGTTATTGTATGTCGCTGTCCAGGAGATCGTTATCAAACGTTTCTGTTGGGTCAAATATATATTCATCTACCTCTTCACCCTGATCCGTGTCAAAGGGGTATTCCTCATCAGTTATGAAACTCCGTTCCTTTGTGCCATGAAGGGTACTTGCTCCTTTTGTTCCGCGAGGGCCACTCATACTATTGCGTCAAGAAGTCTGCTTTATCTTATTGTGCCGCTATGGACAACTTGATCACCTGTGGCGCTCTGGCTAACCAATGATTGATCTAGTTCATTTGCAGTCTATGTTGTGTGCCCTATCTGAGAGTTGTTTAGATTTCTTTTAGATAGAGGTGCATCCTCTTATAAAAGATAATAGGGGGTCTTCCTCAGTTATAGTGTTGCCTTTTACCAAGTACAGCCTCGACCGCCTCCTTTAAGGTAGACTTAAATTCACTCTCAAGAATTTTTTTAAACGTATCTAGGTTAAGTGGTGCACCAATTGTGTCTTCTATGTCACTTTTTGACATTCCTACCTGGTTAAAACACCAGCTTACGTTCCAAATATATATATAATTATCTCTCACCTTTCCCTAGAAACCTTAGTAGGTAAGTAGGGATTTTATATTAATAAAAATACTTTTTTTTTTTGGTGACTCAGCTTACTTTCCTTTGAGACCGTCTGGGTCCATATTGTTTAAACAGTGCCACAGCTGACAAGCTGGTTGTGTCTGTTCGTCTTGGCTTAAGCATTGCCAAGTAACAAGCTTTGTTTGATGACAATGACTCCAAGTACGTTGTCTTACCTCTATTCAATTCCGCTTATTTGGGACGATTGTCCTTTATCGCGCACCGCTCCCTTTCACTGCTTCAAATGCAAGGTCAGCAGGAGGACACTTCTGTGTGAGAATTGTATGGCTCTGCTTCTCCAAGGCCCACTGGCAGGTAATCGCCAGTCAGGTCTCATCGGAGGCTGGAGGCTGCGGGAGGCGGTTCTTCTCCTGGGTTAGGAGGGCAACGCCTTACCTTGTCTGCTCAGCCGCGGAGCGCGGCTTCCACATGCTACTGTTGTTAAGTCTGTAGCGTCTATAGCTAAGAGCGAGCTCCTAAAATGAAGCGCTCAACAGGCATTCAATATAAATGAAAAATGCTCAAAATTACTCCAGCACATTACCCAACTATAAATTGGAAGGTAACCCAATGTAAGCTTCTATCTGTAAATCAAAATACACATATAAGACATGGTATAGTCTGTAGACAAATAAAAATGAACGTAGCTGTTTGAGGAGCAACAAATAAAAGAATGAGACTCACAGTTGTCATGGAGCTATATGATGTTGCAACATTCTATGTTGGACTGTTTTACTTCTGATGTATTGAATATTCTTTAAAGTGCTGCATGTTGGGGGTGCAACAACAAAAGGTTATTTCATAATTGTTGATTCTGGTCTTGTAATGAAATGTATGTGACAATCTTGCTGTGAAAGGAAAGGATTCTTTGTAGAACGCAATAAAATGTAGATGTCTGTAAATGAACTGGGTTGATATTTCAGAATATATCAGAATTAGGAAAGTACAAATGAAGTACATTTCTTGTAAAGCAATACACTAGGTGATGACATTTCCACACATTATCGTTTGTGCAGTGTAAACTGTATGTCTGTGTGTTAATGTAATGGCCATTTTAATTGACAATGTGCTGTATGTTATGGCAGTGCACTACCACTCCATGCATACATCACACTATACCACTCCATTCTACACCACTCCACTCTGTTCCACTCTATGCCACACCACTCCATTGTATACCACTCTACTCTACAACACACCACTCCACTCTCAATGCCCCATATCACTTCACGACATGCCAGTCCAGGACAGACCAATCTACTCTATGCCACGCCTCTACAGGACATGCCATTACACTCTACTCTATGACACTCCAGTGCTATATTACACTACAGGTCACAAAATTACAATTTCTTATACCGTCTCAAATACCATCAGGTAGGCACATATGAAGTGCTAGGAGAAGGGTACATACACGAGTACTGGGAATTACCATACAGATTTAGATGTAGAAATGGAGACAATAAAGTTTTTCTCAGCAGTTCAAACTGTGAAAGTGTCTTAAGTGGGTCCTTAGTTTACAAGGACATTTTGCTTCATGGGGTTTGCAATACTTCAGTTGCAAACTTGTCCCGTTACTTGAAGGGTTCCCCAGCTGCCGTGACTCACCCAGTGTTCAAGCTGCTCTCAAATGGGACTATTTGATGCTGAATGATCAAGGCTGGTCTGAGATGGTACTGGGCATTGCATATCTGGTCACAGTAAGTTCCAGTGTTACTTGTTGTATGCAAGGATTGTTTCCGCCCGCCCATACAGTTAGGGAGGCAATGCTATGGCCTTCATTGAATGTTTCCTTTATATGGTTTGATTCTCTGAGCAGACGGAACGCCATGCTTTTTCACAAAGATGTGGCCTTAACCCCAGCCTAAAAGACTTTTGATTTCTAGGTTTCAAGGTTTTCATCTGAAATACAGGCACTAGTCCATACTAACTTCCCACTTTTCAGACAATCTTCGGAGTCGTTCCAGCATTCATACACTCGTATTGGGAAGCGGTGTTGGAAGGCTTTCGCTGGTCCTACTACTTGTAGTGGGTACCCTGGTTTTAGTTTTCCTGCTTTACAATGGGCATCCCAGTTCATCGATAGATGGAAAAAGCACTGCTGGTGCTATGTTGTTGTGAACTCATGGTGCTCCATCAGGGCACATCTCGGCTTTGGGAGCTAAGCGAACATTGGTTCCTAATGTTCAGACCATTCTGGTTTGACTGCGTCTTGCCTGTATTCCGCTGCCTATTGTGCGGATACGAATGAGCGTTGGACCTATGTCTGACCCTTCCATTGGTTGCGCCACAGGACATAGACTTACTACTGGACCCTTACAGGCCCTTGTGCATCGGTGTCCTAAGCGTAGTTCCATGATGGCGTTCTTAGACCCTCCACAGGATGCTTCAGCTCCTGACGCAATGGACAACGGCTCTACAGCAGGCTCACAGGTGTCGAGAGCTTCCTCAGAGGCTGCTGTGGGAACTGGAGAAGATTACCTTCGCTCAATTGACCTCATACAGATACCATCGTCTGCGAATGCGAGTGACAGTGATGTTACATCTCCCACACAGGACACATAAAGATGTTGCTGTCCATGTGATGGGAACAATTAGGCCTTTTTTCCAAGACAAGCCAAATTTGAATGAGAAACATCGTTTTGTTTAATTTTCTCACTGAGGTACCATGGCTTTCGATGTGCTTGGTCAGTCTAATCATATATTGACTCTTTAGTGGACGTGTATAGCTTTTGAATTTTAATAGCATCTTTTTCTGTTTTTGTACATATAACATGTTTTTAGAGTTTTTAGACACTGGTTTTATGACAATGTGTTTATGCTTTTTAGCAGGCTTATTTTAGCATTAGTAACCTTGTCGACCTTCAGATAAGGAGTGGGTGTTATGTTTCCTAACCTAGGCCTAAGTAGCAAAGCAACCTTTTACCTACATTTGTCCTAACATGCTCTGCAAAATGGTTCTTGCAATTGCATTTTACCCAGTTATGTGCTGAATAAATTTCGATTGGTTTCCTTGAAACTAGCCGAATTTATTATGCAAGAGGATTCTTAGCATCATATCTTAATCCCCTGCACATGACGTACATAACAGGATTCACATGCTCTGTTGAAAAAGTCATAGCTATCTTCATCCTTGGGTGGCAGGGCTACTTTGCATAGTACAATTATTGATTTAGGCTCATCTACATAATCATACTCTCAACATATTGATTGTTGTAGAACCCCCAAGGTTACCTTTTTGGTATAAAAGAACCGCACCTTCACTAGATAAGGAGAGGAGACGCTTCTACGCTGACACTGGCATGGAGGTCCCTGCAGGCTGAGGCTTCAACATGCAGCGGTCTGACATCCCTTGCAGGGTGTCCAACTCGTGACCCAGACGGGGTCCTTCATTCTCTGCCATCAGGTAATGAGGTTGGCTCTTACCTGGGGATTCTTGGCTTCATACTCAAATACATGCTATGTAAATTAAGGTACACTTAGGTGGGGTACTCCTAGTACGGTAAGATTACTATTTTTATATATGCCTGCATATATTCGTTGCTTAGCACCATGGTAGAAATGTATCTACTGTTTACTCTGTCGTTGCTTGTAATCTCTTACATTTGCTTATGTCTATTGATTGTCGCAGCAAACATGTTTCATATTGGCACAGGTTCAATAAATACTTATTGAAAACGTCCCCAACGTTTATTCTGTGTACCTCTCTGAGATACGATTGACTGAGCGAAAAGTACCGTAATGTTTCCACAATCCCTGAAGGGTCAAGGGTTGTCATGTTTAATGGTTGCCAGAAACTATTTACTCCTTGGTAGGGCTCGGGGGCTTATAGTGGCACTGTGAGCTGGCTGGTTTTAGGCTGACATATCCTGTGGGGGTGTCTGGAATCCGTCTAGACACCAATCCCTCAGTTTATGTTGTCCAACAAACGCGCAGATCCTATGTATTTTTAGGAACTACATGACACCTGGACACGTCACTCCACGACATGCCACCCTACTCTACGCCCTTCCACTCTGTGCCCCTCCACTCCACAACACTTACCCCACTCCACACCACTCCACTCCAATCTACTCCAATCAAATGTACCCTGTTCTAAACCCACTCCACTCCAATCTCCACCAAATTTACTCCATTTGACTCCATCTTAATCTACCCCAATCCACTCCACTCCAATCTACTCCACTCCACTCTACCACATAACACCCCACTTCTCTTTATCCTGCACCATTCATTCAACCCCAATCTAACCCACTCCATTCTAAACTACTCCACTCCAATCCCCACTCCAATTTAGCCCACTCCACTCCAATCTAGACAACTCCAATTTACCCCAATCTACCCAACTCTTCTCCAATGTACTCCACTCCACTATAATCCACCTCAATTTACAAAACTTCAATCTACCCCAATCTAACCCACTCTAGTCTTCCCCACTCCACTCCAGGCCACTTCAATCCACCCCTCTCCACACCACTCCAGTTTAGCACACTTCTCTCCACTCGAATCTACCCGACCCTGCTTCAATCTACCCCACTCAAAACTGCGCCACTCCAATCAACCCCACTCCACTTTAATCCACCCCACTCCACTCCAATCCACCCCACTCCAATCTAATCTAGCCCAATCTATCCCACTCTACTTTAAACTACCCCACTTAGCACCAATCTCCACTCCAATATATCCACCTCAACTGCACTCCAATCTATCGCACTCCACTCCAGTCTATCCCACTCTTCTACAATCAATTCCAATTGACTCCAATCTACCCCACTCCACTCTAATCTACCCCACTACAATCTATCCCAATATACCCCATTCCACTCCATCCCAACCAACTCCACTCCAATCTACCCCACTCCAGTCCACCCAATCTACCCCCACCCACTCCACTCCACTCCACTCCATTGTACCCCACTCCCCACCAGTATTTACTCCTGTCTACTCAAATCTACCACACTCCACTCTAATGTACCCTACTCCACTCCAAACTACCCCACTCAAATCTACCACACTACAATCTACCCCAATCTACCCCACTCCAAAACAATCTACCCCACTCCACTTCAATCTACCCCAGTCTACCCCACTCCAATCCACCAATATACCCCACTCCAATCTATCCCACTCAACTCCAGTCTACCCCATTTCACTCCAGGGCTATCCAATTTTGCTCCAATCTACCCCACTCCACTCAACTCAAATCTACCACAATCTATGACACTCTAATCTACCCACTACACTTCAAACTACCCCATTTTGCCCCAATCCACCACACCCCATCCCCCGCTCAAGTCTACTCCACCACTGTCTAGTCTACCCAACTGCAATCTACCCCACTCCAATCTGCTCTAGACCACCCCAATGTACCCCTCTCAATTCTATCCCAATCTACTCCACTCCACTCAAATCTACCCCACTCCACTGTACTCAACTCAATCTACCCCACTTAACTCCAGACTACCCAACTCCACTCAACCCCACTCCAATCTACCACAATCTACTCCATTTCAATCTACCCCACTCACTCCAATCTACCCGAGTTCATTCCACTGCAATCTACCCCAGTCGCCCCCAATACCTTACTCCACTCCAATCTATCATATTCTTACACACTTAACCCCAATCTACTCTGCTACAATCTCCCCCACTACACCCAACTCCACTCAACCTCAGTTTACCCCGTCCACTTCACTCCAACTCCAATCTATCCCACTCAACTCCACTCCAATCTATCTCACTCTACTCCACTTCAATCTACCCCACTACACTCTACTACAATTTACCCCACTTTATCCCACTTCAATCTACCCCTCTACACTCTACTACAGGTTATCCTAATCTACCTCACTCCAAACTATCTCAATCCACCTAAATTTACCTCATTACAACCTACTCCATTCTACCCCAATCCACTGCACTCCACTCTATCCCAATCTACTCCACTCTACTCTGCCCCAATCTGCCACACTCCCCCAATCTGCCCACTCCACTCTACCCTACCCCACTCCAAACTACCCCACTCTATCTCAATCTACCTAAATCTACCCCACTACAATGTACTCCATTCTATCCAATCTACCGCACTCTGCTCTATCCCAATCTACCCCACTGTACTCTGCTCCAATCTACCACACTCTTATCTACCCCAATCTGCTCCACTCCACCCTACTGTACCCCACTCCACCCCACCCCACTCCAATCCACTCCACTAACCTTGAGCCATGCTGAACAGCAGCCACACTGGTGTACAACATGGCTAAAACACATTGCCGAATCAATTGGCTATCGCACAGCCAACACCTTTTTGGTTTGCCAATGCTTTTGTTTCCTTTTTACAAATGTTTTGTACTCACTGCTCAAATGTCACACATTTCGACTCCTCCAGAAACGTGAAATTTATGACCACTGTTTCTTTGGCAAAGTATAAGCCTGGCTATTATTTATTTATTTGAACTGCAAGGAAGAGTGAAGGAGTGAAACTGTGTGAAACATACTATTTAGTGTAAAGTATTTGCACAGCTCTCCTAATTCTAATAGTTGCCACTGTGTTTTTGCTTCAAAAGATATTCAGTCAAAATTGTTCAGATGTGATGTGTACAAATCGTTCTGTCACACAGAATGCACTTGTCTGTTCTTCAAAAAAGATTACCTACTTTAAAAAAAAAAAAGTAGAAGATATGGAATGGGTGTCTATTGGATATTATATTGTAGTAGATATATGTAAGGTCTGATAAGACTGCATCTGTTCCAGCCCTCCAGGTGGGCCACACTTTCATCCTTCAAACACCTAGCGCCACATTACAAATTGGCACTTGTGTAGAAGGTGAGATTGCAGGCCGAACATTACTGATTCTGGATGTTATGGTGCTTAAAAGCCAGGCATTCTTAAATGTAGTCCCCAGAATGGGGAATAAACATGAACACCAGGGATTAAAGGGTCTATTTCTTCTGTCAATCACATTTTTAACACCTTCTTCTCTTAGATTTACAACCTGCTTGATGTAGATTTGAGGGGGTTGGAGATTGGAGGTGGTGAGGAGGTGAGAGGGTATAGGCGAGCAGGAGAGTTTCTACTAAAGTGGTGGAGAGTATTGGATGCTACCCCTGTGCTGTGAGAGAGGGCCTGTAAGGGGCTGGGCAGATCTTCGGGCCCAGTATTACCCCACTAGGTGGTAACAGGTGTGAGAACCAATGGCGGCTGGTGCAGGTAAGAGCGGTGAGGCGGGCATGGGTGGGGCAGGGTGGGAGGAAGGAAGTTGACAGACGATGGAATAGGTAAAATTAAATAAATAAATAAAACCTATTCTGTCGTCTGTCGACTAAACACCTGCCCGCCCCTCTCCATCGCCCCACCACCCTTACCTGCACTGGCCGCGGCTGGTGAGAACACAGGCAACTCTGAATCATTCAGGACTGTATTACCCCCAGGATACTGCTCTGTCCGACTGGTGATAAGGGCCTTACTTGAACAAGTGTGCTGATACTGGACATTGAGGTTTGAAATGCCTGACAACCGTAGTGTTCCACCAACAAGTGATATTCTTACAACGCCACATTCAGGAAAGGAATGCATAATGTATCATTAACCCAGCTGGTATTGTAATTAACATTTGGACACCGGGTAGGAATGTGTACAATCTGTTCCACTAACAGCCTTAGTTAACAGCGAATGTACAGCTATCGAGGTTACTTGTTTCAAAACTTTGCATACTTTACTCTCCTTTGTAATACGCTTATGTGATGATTAATGGGAGAATTATATCCTCCCACAAAATCCTCCAAGATTCCAGGAAATCCTCCTATTTCATGGTTCAACAATGAGTCCCGATCAAATAAGGTGCATTTGAATACGTTTGTTTGAGGAGGGATTCTATCATACTCTCAGATAATTTCTCTAAAACAAATGTATAGAAATCTGAAAATATTTAAAATCTTTTGGTATTAATTTTAGAGTCAGCTAAAGAAAATGATATGGTCTAGCAATGGAAACTGGTGGTAAAGGGTACTGGGAAGCTAAACGTTTCATTTGATCAGCAGGTTAACCACTTGAAAACTGTTATATTTATCTTGGGCACTTTTCAGTTTCAAGAATGAAATGTACCTCTTAAGTATCTTACTTTCTTGAAAGCCTCCCATTTTGTTAAATTGGACAAGGCATAGGATCCCTGAGATATGGTGACCATACAATGTCCATCCCTGCCAAATGGGGCCTGCAAATGGGATATAGTGGACATCTCTAGTAATTGTCAGCTAGCCAATGTATTGGGCTGCAGAAAAAATGTGACGTTTTGTGTTGTCACCTAAATTTCTTTTGCTCAATGTTATTGCGGTTTTTACAGTCTGCACACTGGGCCACTACTGTCTAGTTCCCAGTGTATGTGTTCCGGTCCCTAAAACATGTATATATTGGTTACGCCTTTATTGGCTTATTTAACTTTCTTTTCAGGCCATAGTATATGGTGCAGAAAATACACCTATGGCGTAGAAAGTTGAAATGTAACTTCTGGACTGCACTGCCTATTGTGCAATCCACCTGTGTGACAAAGCAAAACATGGCTTCAGATCTACCATTGTACATCAACACTAAGAAGGAGTGAGAGGTTTGTAATGGGGCAGACCCTCAGCTTCCCAAACTATAATCCAAAAAACTACACTAAGGAGGGGTTGCCTCAATCCATTGTAGCCTGACTGCTTCAGTGTAAAATATCTAGTGCACCTTGGTAAAATAACCACTGTTAAGAGGTAAACACCTCCCTTTCAAATATTAGCAAATCACCACTGTGTAAGCCTTGTAGCACACCAGACAGTAGGAATGATATTAACGGTGTGACATGCAGAAAAGTAATATTACTATGTTCCTACCAAGGCTCTAAAATCAATTTGATCTGGCAGGCCTACCTGTCCTATCTAGATTATAATACTAATCCTGTAACCTGGGGATGGGACCAGCTAGAAAATTAATAAAACCACTACTTTTAATAGTTATCAAAAGCCAAATTCAATGGTGCAGTCAGCTTTTTAATAAGTATTATGGAAAGTTACTTGTAGAAAGTTACCCTTCACCTGCCTGAACTGTCAGCTGCTAATTGTTATTAGCCTCTATCAACTCCCAGCCTGTGCTCAGCCTGGGAAGACGTGTGAAGTTCCTACCTGAACAAAAAGAATAGGCTGACCTGAATGAACAGAGATGCCACCTCTGAGCTCAATAGAATATGCATGGTTGGGGCTGTTGACATTCTGCTGACACCACATCCTCAAAACTTGCCTGGCAGGTCTGTTGAGCAACAGGTACAATTTCGGCACTTGAAAGGGAAAGAGAGAACAGGATGAGAGGAAATTTGATGTGTACCCCCTGTCTGGTTGCAGAGGGGCCATGTTTTTGTACTACCCGACTTCTGTCTCTGGGATTTTTTGTGGGTACTGTGCCTACATCAAGATGGATGTTGGTGCAAGATGTGAGAGGACACTAGGATTACTATGGTAGACTCCCCACCTACACCCTCAGCCTCACATTCCAGATTTAGGGTGTTCAAGAACCTTCGCCATCTTGGGTTTGCCCTGACACATTGCATTTTGGAATTGTTTCCAGTGAAGCAAGCAGGAACTACTGCAAAAGTAGGTAGTTTAAGTGTGGGAACCTTTACTCCATTGGTCAGAGAGGAACTACACGTGTCTTAGGATGTTCCCCACCCACAGGCTCAGGAACCCTTAAAGGTTGTGTCCTCGCCTAGCCTTCCTCAGAACACTGATGGACTTGAGAATCAGCTTTTTCCTTTGACCGTCAATCCATTTTCTAATGATAGAAACCTTGCAAAACGATTGAAGCTCTATACTCAAGATGTTATCTGTGCACCATCCACTTGAAACAGGTTTCACTACTTTCTTCAAAACAACATTACTCTGTTTCTTCATTCAAATGGCCTTGTCTGCACACACATCGGTATCATAAACTCTGACAATACTGCATTATTGAATTTCAATATCACTATCTCCGTCATTCATACTCTTTCAGTGGAAATCTGTAAAAGAAAGCACCCTTCACATTTCTCCCCTAAAATTCATACATTTTAAAGTTGAACTCCACCGACATTGTAGATGGCCTTGCTAGGTTTTGCAGTGCACATTTTGAACAACTCACCCAATAGGATATTAGCCAAAGGCCGATTGTCAGTTCTTAGGAAAAACAGCCATTTCCAAAGCTATAACTTAAACTTTTCCACTCTGCAGACACAATACCCTCTTTCGACTTCCTTCATCGTTCTTGAAGCAAAATGAACTCTGGCATAGAGTAGCTCCAGCTAAGGGTTTCTGTCTATGGAAATCAAAATGGCAGTCCTCCTTTAGCATGGCCTCATTCACAAAATATGCGTATGAAATAAAGTTATTAGTGAGCCAAGTCTCCTGTAGACAAACAATAAATGTTCCTAAGTCAGCAAGAGAGGCGATTTTCTGTTCAGTGAAACCTGCCAGATTCCAGGATATTATTGTTAGCTTCTTACTAAAAAGGTATCTTAGAGAACTTTTTTGCTTTGTTTTCATTGATTCATCTGGCAAGCCAAGTCCAAGAATCCTCCTTGTCTGCAAATACTCAAGATTTAAATTCACAATTTCTAACTTGTGTACCATTAAAGTTAACATGAATAATTAAATAATTAAAATGACTCCAATTACCTGTACAGCTGGGTACACTTTCAGGAGAAATCTACCTAGGTGCTTCTATGTGAAATATGCAACTGTGGAAACTTTTTACATTTAAAGGAGGAATAATGCATATGGCGTAGCCATTTTTATGTAGAGTATCACACTCCTTCATGATTAACGAATAACCAAAATTCTACCCCTACCATGGACATATCATGTTTTTGGGGAAGGAAATCAGTTTTCATTTTGATGAAGAAAGGAATTGCAATTGAGGGTGAGTGTTTAAAACTTGAGGATTCTTTGTCTTTGTTACGGACTATTGTGATTTGGACAAAGATCTATAATTTCAATTATCAGTTAGAAATCAAATTAATTTATTTTTTCTACTGCTGTATTCATTGTCTCCATATTAATTGTAACTGCAGGGTCTAAAGGTATAAGTGGTCTAATCTCTGGTACTAAAATAATTACTTTAAATCCTGGAGCTTGAGAATTTACCAAGCCACCTTCATCAATGTAAGTAGGAGATCATTTAAAGGTATCTCCTGGTCCATAGGTGGTTCTACATTAATGGGGGATAGATCCTTCTTTACTTTGTGTTCTTCCTTTAAGTTGAATCTTATCCATTTTGGACCTTTTCTAGTGGTTCTGTGCTTGTGCTATCTCTTTTTCTGACTTCTTTTAATTGTCTGTTCATTTTCTGAGATTTCTGTAATATTTGAATCTATTTCAACTACCCCTTTTAGTTCATAACAATGTTTCCTGTTATTTATAATAGGTTGTTGTTTTTGAATATAGAAAAATAAGGAGTAGAAGTTGGATTTTGGCAACATTGAGAATCTTGAGTCTCTTCAGAGAACATTTTACGCTATGAGAAGCCTGCACCTAAATCCTTAGATTTCTGCTGATTTTTGTAACTCACTCAAACTTTCCCTATTTGGGTAGACCATGTTCTTCTTTGTTTTAAATCATTCCCCACCACTTTACTTTCCTTGTTCTGATCCTTTATTTGTCCACCCAGCTCACTTTCCTAGGTCACCTTTGATTGAATAGGGATGATCTTTTTGTGACGTGAGAGAGTTCGAAATTGCTGTTAAGGTTTCCAAAATATGTTCTGAATTTACTGTAGTTTTTTTAAAGAGTTGCATCATTGAATCTAAAATTCTCTTAAGAACTTGGGGAGCATCGGAGAACACAATCTCCTGAAGAATGATAGGAACAATTACTAGAAGGTTAAATGAACAAAAAAAGTAATCCATGTGGGCAAGTTCATCACTTATAGTGCTGTTGTAGAGTTTCAATGTCTCTTTTGGAGTTTTATTTCCCCTGCATAAGTTAATGTATTCTAGTCGAGATCTGGTAGAGTATAATCGATAGGAAGTACACCTGGTTGGTGATATTGATTGATTGATCCTGGTTTTGTAAGATATGTTTACAGGAGATGGTACATTTTTGTCTGCCAATTTCAACTGGGATTTTTCCTGAAAACCATCCTCTATATCTGTTATTCTGTGGGGTTCTTGTGAGTGAAGATCATTTTCAGCGTTTACTTTCCCTTGCAAATTCAACTCTTCTTTTTGAGCTGAGTTTTAACTTTGAAAAGATATCTGGAATGGAAGGAAGACCATCTAAAGAGCCAATATGAAGACGTTCTACGCCCTCCGTTTATTCTTATCCCTGCTAGTTGCCTTTCCACTTGAATAGATCGACTTCTACGTTTTTTAACAGTCATAATTCCTTCTACTTAACAGTACAATAGTGAGTATAAGTCCCCAGATGAGGAAGGAATTAATAAAGCTCAAAATCAAGATTTACTTCCCCCTTTAGTGTCTATGATCGCCACCTCCACCCACAGGAAAGACTACTGCAGAAGTGATGAAGGTAGAATAGGCACACCAATACTTTTTTAGGTCGAGCATTCGAGACCTCTTGTATATACTTTAGTATATGCTTATATACTTTATGTGTATGTGCTGGGCACAATAAAGACACTCTAATTTTGCACCAGTAATTTTGGGTCTGCTCTTTGTCATTTTGCTGTACGAGGAAAGCAAGTGGTGGTGGTGATTTTCTACATACCTTTATGTGTATGTACTTTGTGGGCTCTGGAGATCAGCCCTAGGACTTGTCTGCTTCCCCTTAGGGACTTTTTTTCTGTTCAACTGCCTCTATTTAACTGACTTGATAGAAAACGACCAGCAGAGAATAGTAAAATACCAGTATTGCTTTCTTCTGAGGGGCTTTCTTTTTTTTACATTTTTCTGGCAACTGCCTCTATTTAGCTTTCTTGGTATGAAACAACCAGCAGAAGTCAGTAAAATACCATATCACGTTAGCATTCTCTAGAATCCAGTCCATATAAACTGTCTTCCAGGAGCACCCTTAGACAATAATATTTTTTTCAAATCTTGTATTTTTAGTGATATGACCACCGAAGTCCCTGATTTTATATTAAAAACAGAGCTTGGACTATACCATTTCCAGATGAAAGGCAATATTTCTCTCCACGTGTTCGCATATCTGTCGTGTTATGCAGTTTAGTGCTTACTTTCTCTCTATGTTAAATAACAGAATATGCTTCAGCACCCAGGCTAAAGTGCTGCATAGCTAAATACATATAAGGTCGCAAAGGCGAGTCCGATTGCATTGCAAATGCTTGTTGCTTATTTTGATTCTTGCTTAATTATCAGAGGTATTTTGTCCTCTTTGCAGAGACATAGCAACACTTGGTCCAACAAAAAAACAGCCAGAAAACAAGATCTTCTTATCGGCCTCCCTATTTCACTCCTGAATTTTCTGAAGATTAGATACTCCCTCTTTTTAAGCACTGTAGAACTGCAGGTCTGCGGTATGTGCCTGACCTCAGCTCTCTGAAGTTGGATCACAATTCTCAGTGATATCCAGTAGTCTCGGGGCAGTCGTAGGAGCTGACAAGAATCTATTGGAGGAGGGCCCCCACTAAGGAAGCACTTATGAGAATGGCTCAAGCCTGCCGGCTGAGGGACTCGGAGGCAACACCAATGTCAAATGCTCCGTTGAGCTCCATTGGGTGCTTCGTTAAATAGTCCAGGGGATGTCAAACATCCGGGGCGTCTGTGTATTAGTCCGATAATCTGGAAATCTAAGAAACACTTTGGGCACTTGTGCGAATGTTTTTGTTGCTGTTACAGCGTCTCTGCTGCTTGCACACCTGAGAACCATGGTCCCTGCCCACAGGCATTTGCTGTTTTTTTTCACCACTCGCAAATCATATTTGGTGTTTACCCTGACAGACAAATGAGATTTCTTGTTTTTACTACATCAATAGGTGTTTGCTTTATTTTTGCTATGCAACGCGTTCATCCTGCTCACAGACATTTTCCAATGTTTAGTGCCACCAACCAATGTTATCATAGATAACCCAAGCTTAAGCCTGCATTTGAAAAGGGCAGCAGAGTATTTGTGACAACCCCTTCCCTCAGGCTGAGTAATCCCTCTCCTGCAAAGTACATTAAGAAATATATCCAGAACAAAAGATCAAACTATTGGAATGAAGTTGATTTTGGAAATTACCTTTCAAAAAAACTAAATAATCTCAAACCATTAATTCTCATTCTTAAAATTGTATTTTGTGTAAATTGTATTAATCAACATAATATGCATAATATTAGGTTTTCTTTTTACATCTGGCTGATTGCAAATGCCTATTAACAAACAAACTCTGGTCCAGAAGACACCTAGAATGTTAGTCTCATCATCTGTATATATTCTGCGTGTTTCCTGCTGCTTTCATTCTTTCACTCTCTGAAATAATTTGATTGATTCAATTTGCAAGAAAGCCTGGAGGAGAACCAATCCATATTGCATTTTCTCCACAGTGACTCACAAAACTGGCGCTTTTGCTCCCACCTCCTTCCCTCAGTTAAGAACAGATGGAACAAGACAGTGACATTTCAAATATTTCTAGCACTGGTTGCTGCTATTTCCACAATCTCTTCATCACATTCGTCTAATGATCTCCTGCCTCCCTCCCACCACACTTGCTGGATCGAGTTCAGAATTATTGTTGCAGGCCCTCTTATTTTAGCATGAAAAAGTTAACTCTAATGTTTGACTCTTTGTTACTTTTGTTGAAGTTCTATATGTTCTATAACACACTAGAAACATATACCAAGGGCCGTATTACATATAGTGCCCCGAGGGGCGCAATGGGCATTTGCGCCTGCTCTGCATGCCCCGGGGCACTTTGGTATTACAGAAGGGGCTGCAGACGCTTGTGTGTCCCCTTCTGTAATACTAATAGCACTGGCGCACATGGGCCGCCAGGCGCCAGCACTATCTTCAAGGGGGCATTTCTTCATTTGCATGGGGGCGTGCCCAATGAAAATGAGGGAATCTCTTTGCCGCTGTGCCTACGCTGTATTACCGATGCAGTCGCAGAGGCAAAGAAGCCCTCAGGAGGTGCACTGACAGTGTGCCACCTAAAAGGTGGTGCACTGTCAGTGTGGTTCGTGAGAGCTGCCATCTGCGGGGGATAACGTGGGTCCCATGGACGTCCCTGATATCCCCTTGCAGGCAGGGACAGTCACTGACTGAAATAGGGGGCTCTTATCATTTCGCTATGCCAAATTAATGTGTTCATTCTTTTTTGTGTGGAACTTTTGGGGGGGGGGTTGTTTTCCCCTGGCTTCACGCATTTACGATTCTTCTACTAAAGATGTTCACACTATTAAAGCCCCATTCACTGTCAAGATAAGATCTTTCCCATGGAAAAGGCAGACAGCTTCTAACAGTATGGTGGAATGCTTGCTTTTTATTACTTAGTTGTGTAAAGCAGATGATTTAGCTTTAGAACATATGTGGCATTTCCTATTGACTCCGCAGTTCCTTTCTTTGCACTTTGTAGGCATTATTGGATTGATTTATTCAGCTTAATCTATTTGGTCATTATGATGAAATTATAAATGTTGTAATAAACATTGCACTTTATAAATAAAGTTAATATACTAGAACTTTTCTACATTTACTACTAAACCTTGGAGAAAACAGGGTCGTGATTTGAATGGTGCAGAAGGTGCAGTAGCACAGGGCCCAGAAGTTTGTCAGAACTCCTCTAAACACATAATATTGCTATATTTGACTAGTAAGGAGGCAGTCACAAGTGAAGTTACCTTGCAGTTAAAAGGGACTTGATTTGAATAGTGCAGCTGGTGCAGTGGCACAGGGCAAAAAACTCTAGGGACCCTACTAAACCTAGATTGTTGCTACATTTTACTACTAAACAAGTAACAAGTGCATTTATCTAGCAGACAATAGGGGCATGATTTGAATGGTGCAGCAGGTGCAGTAGTAGCAGGACCAAAAGCTCTAGCACCTCACTAAACACCTGATATTGCTATCTTTTACTACTAAACAGGCATTCACAAGTGCAGTGAACTTACAGTCTACAGGGTCATTATTTGAATGGTGCATCAGGTGCAGTGGCACCAGGGCCAACCGTTGCCATAACTCCTCTAAACACCAAATATTTCTACATTTTACTACTAAACAGGCAGTCACAAATCCAGTTATCTTGCAGGCAGTAGGGGCATGCTTTGAATGGTACAGCAGGTGCAGTGGTACAGGGCCCAAAAGTTGTCAGAGCTCCTCTAAACACATAATATTGCTGTTACATTAATTAATTATAGTATTTCCCATTTCATTTTATTTGACAAAATTCTGCTATTACTTACACACACTTAAGTCACAGTACAATACATTGCCTTTTGGGAAGAGGTGTGGCGCCGCGGCCAGGGCGACTGACTCCGGAATCTGGGGATCACGGTTCGATCCCCGGCACCGGCGGCAGATTATCCCAGCACCATGTGACTCTGGGCAATAGCTTGCTTAATCTTCCCGATGGCCCCCAGCGCCTAGAGACCCTAACGGGTGATTGTGCGCTTTACAAATGTGGATATTATTATTTGTACATAAACAAGTCAAAACACTTTAACAGACTTTCTGAAACTTTTATTGTACAACTACTCAGCAAGCTTCAACTTTCAACAAAAAACAGCTTATTAATATTCACATAGGCGAAATCTAATGCATTTACCAATGCTAGTAAGGACTGACAGGGAAGAAATCCTGGTTTGGCTCTGGTTGATTGCTTTAGGAAAATCTACTAAGTTATAAAGTGTACGAAAGTCCTGTACCAATGTCATGACAGTGACATTCAGCCAGCCCTGGTTTTTCACCCAACAGCCATTGACCTGAAGGCTCGATATTTGGGAAAAAAATGAAAGCTACTCGTCAAAGCATCATACGTAGGAAGTTGACTAGAAAGTCCAGAGTGGCTGAAAGTCACCTTCATAAACTGTGGTCTGTTGACAACATAGACTGATAGCTAAATGGAATGGCACGAACCAATGTTCAATGTGGTTCTTATAAAGTAAAAGCTTATATTTGAGGACATTCTGAGCAAATAGAATGATAGAAGGGTAGCTGTGAATAACTGTGCTGCTTTCCACTTAAGGCTTTCAAGTGAGATCAAATAAACAACAAAAGAGATCTTCGAATTGTCTATGGTCTCACTTGGAACATCAAGATGGAAAATTCTACATTATTGCCAACCACCAAACTACAATTGTATATTGTGTATAATCCCTTCCAGCATATCCCACCTTCTAAATCATCCTCTTGAATCATCCCTAGGGGAGCTCTCCCCGCCCAACCCAATATAAATACATATCTGGCTTCCTGCCCCTCTGCATCCACCCTTCGCAGTACTGGCCCCTCATCCTTCATACAACAATTAAAAAAAATGCATCTGGTACCACTTGCCATCCTCCCTTTAACCTCTGTATCATTCCACCCCTTCCCAGCGCAACGCAGTGCTCTTGACTCTTAATTTGAGTGCATAGAGCTACTTCCATGCTGCCAGCAGCTCAGCGACGCTGTTCTCTGGCACAGCATCCATTGCCTGTCAGCGTCCATCAGCCCAGACCTACGGCTGACAGGAAGGCAGCGTTTCTGGGGACAAGAGTGCCACTAACAATCCCCTGGGTCTGTTGAGATGCTGGGGAGGTGGTGGGACCCTGTCCGACAGGGCATCAACTTCAGAGCCTGCCGTGTCTCCGCTCAGACGTCAGAGCAGTGAATAACTAGGGTTTGAAACCAGCATTTGTGATAATGATTCTCAACGAGAGCCATTCAGAACTCGTTCAGGGAATATATTCTTGTTTAGCAAGGATTATAGATCTATAATTCTAGAACGACAATTTGTCTTTTTTCTTGTCTTGTGTCTTGGGAGCACCGTGCGTTGCAGATGTTGCTCCAACCCACACTGACAGCTCCTCTCTCATGCTGTAATTTGGAAGGACAGATTTACGCATGTTGTTTGGCCTGATGGAGCGAGATAGAAAACAAAATTTTGTTTAAACTCGCAAAGTCACATTTCCATAACATGAATAAAATTATTAATGATTTGTGATATGTCGTGCTAATACAACTTAGATTAAACTTTACACGTGGGGGGACTAACATGTGTGCTCATAAACGTGCATATTTGTTGCATCTTTTTGTTCGTGCAAAATGATAAAATAATTTATTGTTTTCGTTTTTGTCATTACTAACTGCTGCAAACTTAAAAGAAGCATGTGCTTGTTTTGCTTTTCCTTGTCTGTGTGATGTCATTTCTACTATTCTAGGTGCATATGGGTCTCATAGAAAAACGGAGACTGGTAAATATAAACGCTGCTTTATTTGTTTGCAATGGCTAGGTAACATTTTGATTAATCGGGTGGGTTAATTAATTAGTAAACCATGGGGTGGATACAGAATATACTTTATTTCTTACATTAATACTTTTCTTGTGTTTGTTTTATACTAGAAAACATAAGTTGCCTGCTTTTGGGCCTAGTCATTTGAGCCGCAGAAAAAGAGCTAACCTATAATTCTGCAGAAAGTCACGAGACGCCCATTCTGAATTAAAACGATTATTGAAGCTGCATTCACAAAGCAAAAACTGATGAGCTGACATCATTCTGTCGGACATGGCCAAGGTCGAAAGTGAACATTTTGTCAGTCCTTAACTTGGCATCCGCGGAAGTTGTACTGAATGTCTATGGAAGCTGCGAGGATGACTTAATACAAAGTTGCAATCGCAGGAAGCTTCTGGCTTCACGTGGAAGAGACAATGGTCTTTGTAAGACATGATTTTGTGGAACTTTTTGAGAATCGGGTGACCTGTCACTTGTCACTCTCAGCCAATGGGACGTCGAGGATTTCTGAAAACTTTCCTTTGCTAGTTTAGTTAGCGTAGAAAGGTATAAAAAGTCAAGCCCTTAGGGTTGGGCTGGCTGCTGCTTTCTGACTTTCCGATGAGGGTGATGTGCTGCTGGACTTTGCGTGGAGCACGTAAGAATCCTCAAAGAATTTTACTTTAATTTCTGTCTATTTAGCTCAGTTAGGGAAATAGGTTTTAAAAATGCTTAACTTTATATATTTTCTTTAAATTTGATTCAATTGCTTAAATTGTATTTTCCTCTTATTTCTTACCATCATGCTTGCTTTATTGCAAATAAATTTCATTTATAAAACTTTCAACTTATATACCATAATTTAGAAAATAAAATCTTACTTTTGACAAACAAGCTGGTCTTGGCTATTCAGAAGTATAGGTTACCATTAGCTAGATCACGTCGCCTATGGTGGTCGTTTAAAAGATTTGGTTTTATTCAAATGACAATATTCTTTCTGCAAATGTATAAATATGTATATAGTTTGTAGATAATGTGTATATAGATTTATTCTGACCACCTGATTCAGTAGGCCCAAAATATATCAGGTTCATAATTGGGTCCATATTTAGTATAGAATTTTGTTTATAGATTATGAAGTTGGGTAGCGTAGTTTATGATATATTTTCTATAGCCCGCTGGATCAATTCTCTGGTAGCAGAAATTGATGGTTGCTAAGAGGTAACCAAGGTAATATGTTGGTTGCTAAGGGTTACGTCATGGTATGGAAATAGGATCGATGTTTTAACACATGTTAAGTTCGTTTTTCGTGCCTATCTGTAAGCTATACCGGTATAGATTGTGTGGCGAGAAATTAGTCACGCAAGCCATCTGTTCTGTTTGTAGTGATATCGCCGAATATCACAAGAGGTATCGCCGTGTACCATAGTGTTGTCGCCGAGCAGCACAGTTTTAGGGCTAGGTCTGAATCTTGTATAGTGAGGGTTTTCTAAGAAATCAAAGCAGCATGAGAATAGGGACAAAGCGCCTTCCATAAAACTCACTGTGATGAGAGTATTAGTTATATCCGAGCTTGAGTGAAGGGTAAAATTAACGTCGGTGCATGATTATCTATAAACAGGTTAGAGTCCTGTACGGGTACATGTTTCATATCTATAAACAGGTGAGAGCCCTGTACGGATAACGTCGTTATTTTGCTAACGGTGCATGATTTCTATAAACAGGTGAGAGTCCTGTACGGATTTCGTGTGTGTTTGAATTTAGGGAATTTTCCGTGTAAAAGTGCGAGTTTGAATTGTATTTTATGTTCAAGTGGAACTCTTAGAACTTTCACTTCGCGGTGGGTTCAGAGCAAAGCGAGTTCATAATTATACGTGTTAGAAGAGTGGGGTAAGGTTACTCTACTGACAATTGAATATTATCCTTAGTGTGAATAGCGCCGTCTATTCCGAAGTGTGGATACTTGAATGTATGTAAACTATCCTAATTAGTGAAACGAACAGATGTTGTCTTTATAGTGATTGTTAAGAATTAATTTACACTGAAAAGTGTCCTTAAAATGGCGCTGTGAAAAGATTTTGTGAAGGAGGGGCAAGCGCCTGGAGTGAGAAGCGAGAAACCGCAGCTGCTGTGTACGTCACAGAGCCGCGCTGGGATTGGGTGACCTACGTCACAAGCTGTATTCTGATTGGCTCCTGAGTCTCTGACGGCCTGTGAGCTGATTGGTCCTTCGGAAAATCTCCAAATTTATTGGTCGAGCTGAAAAGTGACGTAGCTCAACTGCCATTGGCCTGTTGGTGTGTTTCGCACACGGATTGGTTGTTTTGCGGAACATCCCGGAAATATTTTACGAACGATTTTGTGAATTAAATTTAACTTTTAAAAATGAGTTATCATTTTAAACATGTTGAGAAAAAGACAACATTATTTCAGAAATTCAAAAATTTATTTTCACCTGACAAGAAAATCGAAACGCGAGGTGGTAAACTACTTCATAAGTATAAAACACCTGCAGCGTACATGGAAGGTGAATACGGATATCATACTGTCTTATGGTTCGACAGTTGGAAACGATATACTAAAAACGATGGTGTTTTAGCTTGGCCTGATGATGGTTCATTTAATGTAAGAGTTTTAAGAAACTTACGAGAGAAAATGAATGCTCTTGTTCCAAAACCGAGACCAACTCAATTTGAAGCTTTAGTTGAGTGGGAAGACGAGATGTATCAGTTACAAAGAGAAGCTAGTGGAATTAAAAGACCTTCTAAAAATCCATCATGGAAAAGAGAAACTCATGAAGATAGATTGCGAATGTGGAGACAGGGAAACATGAGTGAAGGATTGTATTTAATTCATGAAATGGTAATGGGTTCTCCTACAGGGAAATCTATGGAAAGTGAATCTGAGGATGCAGTTATGGAAGAAATATATACAACTGCTAGAAAGAAACAGCCTAATCAGCCTTTGAGACCTCCTAGATCATGGTCTACTCCGGTGGTTTCTACTGAAACTTCACCGAGTGCACCTCCAATTAGTGAAGCTCCTAAACTTTATCCAAATAACTGTGAAATCACTGAAACTCCTAGAAGATCAGAATTCGAGAATGCTCGAAATGAAGGTAGACATTTTTCAATGACTCCAAGAGCAAGGGAACCTCCAAAAGATTATGCAAGAGAGACAAGAAATGTTGAGGATGTTGATTATAATGAATATATAAGGTCTAAAGAAGAATTCATTAAAAGAATGACAAAAGGCATGGAAGCTGTCACAGTACCAGTAACAATAGGTCCTGTTCAGCCTGTATTTGATCAAAGAGATACAAACAAAAATGGATTAACTATTCCTTTAAATACAGAAACTCAAAAGGCTACTGAAAAATTTTATTCAGACTTAACTGAATTAAACACTTCTAGATCGAGAATGCCTGATTTAACCTTTAATGAAGATTTATCTCCAAAAACACCAATGGGTGCTATGTCAGATATAGGGAGTCCTGAAGTCAGGGTAACCACACCAAAACTTGATGTGGCCAAATTAAAAGCGAATATCGAAGAATTAATAATTGGAACAATTGGCCCTGATAGTTTAAATTACTATCGGGATGATGAACTACTATTCATTTGCAAAAGTATTCAGTGGAAAACGAAAAATAAATATGATCAATTAGAGGACCTAGCTGCAGAACTTGAAATCGATGTAAGTAAACAAAAGAATTTTGCAAAGCATTACAGATTAGACTTTTCAGAAAGTGACATTGAGAGTTTGAACTCAATGGGAAGAATAGTTCACATTAAAGATTTGATTGTCTATATCAAAAAGCTAGGAGAACTGAACAAATGGAGAGTGAAATGGACCAAAAGAAAGGAAGATGAAAGATTGGAAAAATTGTCAAAACAATTTCCAATGAGAGAAGTTGCAGGTGGAGGATATGTTCATGTCCCATGGTCAAGACAAGACATTCTGTTATTCACAAATGACTTTCCAAAATTGAGGGAAAAACCAGTTGAGTGGTACAGGCAAGTTGATAGATTTATCAAAGTGTCAAAAGTTCTGTGGATTGATTTAGATGGATTTTTTGACATTGTAGTTCCATCTGATCTTTGGACAGAATGTAAAATATCTATTAGTTGGCCAAAAGCAGAACCTGAGCGAATTAAAGAAACAGGTGCCCCAAATCCACTTGTAATGGATTTCTATGAGAAAGTAATTGTTTGGATGAAAAACAAAATTCCACCCAAAGAAGTCGATTGGGTTAAAATAGAAAGAACAGAACAGGAAACAAAAGAATCAGTTCATTCTTTTTATGAAAGACTACTGTTAATTTTTAAACAATACAGTGGTTATGAAAAATTAGATGAAAAAGACATGAGTCATTTTATCTATAGATTTGTTTATGGACTAAAACCTGAAATTGGAGAAATGATCAGAACTAGTATTGTCGGATGGCAAGCACTATCTGTAGATGATATTCTAAGAAAAGCAAAATATTGTAGCGATGAATTAGAAGTAAAACAGAAGAAGCTGAAGGAGAAAGCCATGTGGGCTCAGGTAAAGGTGGCTGAGCAACAGATTGCCAGCATGGGAAATAAGAACACTAATTTTGTTCAAACTGGAAATACAAACCAGATACAAGGAAAGTTTAAAGGTAATAATTTCCCAAAGAAATTTAGCCCAAAGATAGAAGAGCTGAAACAAAGATTACCTTGTTTTAATTGTGGCGAAATTGGACATTGGAGGGACGAGTGTCCTCATCCTCCTAAAAACTTAAAGAATCCCTTATTGAATCCACAGATGCAGAATGGTGTTAACCTGCAGCAACAGCTACAGATGCAACAGGGGTTAAATGAATTTAATATTCAACGACAGTTACAACAACAGCAACAACAACAGGTGAATAATCGTCAAGACCAATTACCACAACCACCTTTTCCGAATTGTGGGGGAGTTCAAAAATATAATCCAAACGTGGGATTTCAGGGATGTGAACAGGTAATAAAACCACAAAAACAGCAAAAGCAGCAAAGGGTTCAAATGCAAAATGCTTCACAACAATTTTTATTAGCAGAAAGTCAAGACAGTGATTCTGATGATTATTGCTGACGGTGCCCGAGAGAGGAGGAAGAGTGTGTTGTTGGAGCCACTCTTGAGGTTGACCAGTCTGGTCCTTATGTAAACGGGAAAGTTAATGATGTAGACATCACTTTTCTAGTGGACACTGGTGCTACCCGTTCTACTGTTAGATCAGTGGAAATTGAAAACCTACCTCTCTCTGGGGATACCATCCAAGTTGTGGGAGTAAGTAATCAGCAAATTAAAACAGACTTAACTGATCCAGTACCAGTTGAAATTGGAAATTACAGAGACAAACACAGATTTGTGGTTTGTAATAGTAGTCCAGTAAATCTATTAGGCAGAGACATCCTATGTAAAATGAATTGCAGAATATACTGTTCTCCTGAAGGAGTTGAGTTACAAACAATGGAGGAAGATGGTTTGTACAGAATGACAATGATGATGATGGAAGCAGAAGAAACAAAATTGTTTCCTGCATTCGAAGAAAAGGATTTACCTGAAGAGCTAAAAGAAACAGTGAAATCAGATATATGGGATTTTACTGGGAATGAGATGGGTCTGATGAAAAACGTAGATCCTGTAAAAATTGCATTGAAACAGGGAATAGAATTTCCAAACACTCCACAGTATAAAATGAAAATAGAGACAATTGAAGGTATTACACCTATAATTGAAAAGTTAATCAAGCAAGGTGTATTAAAGGAAATGAAGAGTAGCTCTTGTAATTCACCAATTATGGGAGTTAAAAAGTCTAATGGAACATTTAGGATCGTACAAGATTTGAGAAAGGTTAATCAAATTGTTATTCCATGTTGTCCTGTGGTTCCAAATCCAGCAGTAATTCTATTTCAGATTCCACATGATGCTGAATGGTACACAGTTATTGACCTTTGCAATGCATTCTTTACTGTTCCCTTACACCCAGACAGTTATGAAATCTTTGCTTTCAGATTCCAAGGTAAGACCCTTGGATGGACAAGAATCCCTCAGGGCTATACAGAAAGTCCTTCAATCTTTAACGAACTGTTAAAAAGATCATTAGAAGATTTAGACTTACCAGGTAGGTCTACGCTGGTGCAGTATATTGATGATTTGTTAATAGCTGCAAAGACAAGAGAAAATTGTGTAACAGACACAATAATTCTGTTAAATCGCCTTGCAGAAGAAGGACATAAAGTGTCTCCAGCAAAACTACAGTTTTGCAAACAAGAAGTAAAATATCTTGGTCACAGAATTGCAAAAGGAAAAAGACAAGTAACAATAGAGAGAATAAAAATGATTCAAGCAATGTTACCGCCAAGAACACAAAGACAGGTCAGAATGTTCCTGGGAATGGTAGGTTACTGTCGACAATGGATAAGTGGATTTTCAGTAATTGCAAAACCACTACAAAGACTGACCAAATCAGATGTAAAAGATCCAATTATTCTCAATGATGCTGAGATGGAATCTTTTGAGAACCTGAAAAAGAGCTTATGCCAAGCTCCTGCTTTAGGTATGCCAAATTATGAGAAAGATTTTGAACTGTATTGCAGTGAGAGAGAAGGATGTGCATTATCTGTATTAATACAGAGACATGGAAATTTAAAGAAACCTATTGCATACTTCTCTGCAGTTCTTGATCCAATTGCAAAAGCATTACCAGGTTGTTTGAAAGCAGTTGCAGCTACAAGTATCAGCCTTGAACAAAGTGAAGGAATCATTATGGGATTTCCTGTGAAAGTTTTTGTGCCTCATTCAGTTGAAATATTACTGACAAGAGGTAAGACTCAACATTTAACAAGTAACAGATTGACAAAGTATGAGAAAATCATACTGGGAGCAGATAATGTTTCGATTTCAAGATGTTTGAATCTGAATCCTTCTACATTACTGCCTGATTCTGAAATTGTTGATGATATTGAAACTGAACATGAATGTTTAGATGTCATGGAATTCTGCACTAAACCAAGAAAAGACATCAAGGACAGACATTTGTCTGAATCGGATTTTGTCTACTTTGTAGATGGCTCATGCTTAAGATCCGAAGGAGGTGTCTTGAAAGCTTCATACTCAGTTTGTACAGTTGTAGATGTTGAAGAAGCATCATGTCTTGAAGGAGTTCGTTCAGCACAAGTGGCTGAATTAATTGCTTTAATTCGTGCATGTGAAATATCAAAAGATATTAGAGTTACCATCATTACTGATAGTCAGTATGGATACGGAGTTGTGCATGATTATGGACAACTCTGGTCACAGAGAGGATACATGACATCAACAGGATCACCAATTAAAAATGCAGTTTTCATTAGAAGATTAATTGAAGCAATACAATTGCCAAAAGAAATTGCCATAGTCAAGTGTGCAGCGCACACTAGAGGAACTGATTATATTTCCAAGGGAAATGCCTTCGCAGACGAAACAGCAAAGTACTGCGCAAGGAAAAATTATTCATACAATCGGGAGAGGAGTAAAGAAACTGATTCAAATTCATTAATGCTAACAACTGTTGTAGAAACATGGCATGAGATTAGAGATTTACAAAACGAAGCAGATGATGAAGAAAAAGACCTATGGTTAAGATCAGATTGTAGACCACGTGAAAAAGATGGAGTGTGGGTTTACAAAGATGGCAGAATAGTCTTACCAAATTGCTTGATTGCTGACATGGCCAGATTATATCATGGTCCTGCACATCTAGGAAGAGATTCTATGGTCAGACTTTTTAGAGAAACATGGTTCAATACCAAATTTAGAACCATTGCTGAATCTTTTTGTCAAAGGTGTTTGTCATGCCAACAAATGAATCCAAACAGAAAATCAGTGGTGGGGACAGGAATAATTGGTCGAGAGGGTGGTCCCTTTACCAGGTTACAAATAGATTTCATTGAAATGCCCTTACACAACTGTTTGAAATATGTACTTGTAATTGTATGCTTATTCTCAAGATGGGTAGAGGCTTTCCCTACACGACATTGTGATTCAATTACAGTAGCAAAACTAATGCTCAGAGAAATCATCCCAAGGTACGGTTTTCCAGTCACTATTGAGAGTGATGGAGGAAGCCATTTTGATAACAAACTGTTGAAGTTAATTTGTGAAGCTTTGAGCATTGAGCAGAAAATACACTGTGCATACAGACCAGAGGCATCAGGTGTAGTTGAACAAATAAATGGAACTATCAAAAACAGAATTGGAAAAATGTGTCTAGAGACAGGTGTTAAGTGGACTGATGCTCTTCCACTTGTTTTGATGTCATTAAGAAGTACACCAGATAAAAAGACAGGTTTGAGTCCTCATGAAATTTTAATGGGAAGAGTTATGAGGCAAGCTTTTGTACCTGTAGGTAAACTGTTGAGCATAAATGACAGTGCAATTTTGGATTACTGTAAAAGGTTATCTGATATGGTAACTTCTGTGTCTAATCAGGTGGGAACTGAAGCTCAATCAAATGAAAAAGTTTTGACTCATGATCTGAGACCTGGCGATTGGGTCAGAACGAAAGTACATCGGAGAAGGAATTGTCTATCTCCTAGATGGCAGAAACCTAGGCAGGTAATCTTGATCACTACTAATGCTGTAAAGTGCAGAGGATTGAAGCGCTGGATTCATCCAAGTCATACTATTCCAGTACCAACTCCTGAGAGTTCTGATGTTGAAAGTGATACCACAGATGATTCTGATTCTGAAGCAGAAGATAGAACAGAAGGTGAAGTAATTCCAGATACTGAAGATCGACAAGAAAGTCGACATCTGGAAACTGTGCCAGTGAATGGAAATCTGACAAGAAAAGACTTAGAAATAATTGAAATAGATTCTGAAGGTGAAGAGAATCTGTTAAAAGGAAAGATAACTGAGGATTCGGTTGTCTCTATTGAAGACAAAGAAGCTGAACCAAAAGAAGTTTCAGACCAGGAGAGTATCGAAAGGCAGAGAAGAAGCTCTGAAGTAAGGAACAAAAATCCGAAATCTGGGAAGCTAGAGGTAATTGAGGAAGAAGAGGAGAATGAATTACCAAGTACCAGTGATGGAAGACAAAGTGAAGTTCCTGAAGGAGTGAAATTGCCGAATAGAGAAGTTCCTGAGTCAATTGAAATTTCAGACTACGAAACTGAAGAAAGTGACGTGGAAGGTGGAAGTGAAAACGGAAAGAAAAGGACTTGGAAGTCAGAATCAAATAATTCTGAACCAAAGAAGAAGTACGTGAGAAAAGCAGACTACTGGCCTGGTGGAAGATTGAGAGTAAGATTGATCAAAAAGCCAATAGAACAAGTTGAAGAAATCAGTAGTCAAAAGAGTCCAGGAAAAGAAGTTGGAGTTGGAAGAAAAATTGAAGTGATATCGAGAAAAGGGAAGAGAATAATTAGACCAAACCAGAAATACAAGTCTCCTGAGTGGACTTACTTAGTAATTCCACCTGTTATTGACATATATGATAGTAGTGAAGAAGAAAACGAAATCCAAGAAATTAGTGACAATGATTGAAGTACAAAATTATTAAATTGGCAAAAGGCTGAAGAAATCCTGTTAGTTGACACAAGGTCGAAGAAAAACTGTTTAGTTGAAGAAAACTTATGTATGACATAAGGTCGAAGAAATCTTGTTTAGGATTATAAAAGAAAAATATATTTTAAAAGGGGGGTGTATATAAATTTTAAAATTTATTTTTATTTTTGAGGCTAAAACTAACCTAAAAATGCCTTATGTTAAGGAGAGCACTTCAAAGTGTTCTGTTTTTAAAAGATGCTGTAAGATGACTCTGGTATGTCTGCTCATTTTAGTTCTGCTCTGGTTGGTACTAGCTGTGATTATCCCTTTAGAAATGAATAGAGAATTACACAAAGTTAACATAACAAGCAAAGCTCTGGTTAGCCAAACTAAACATAGTGCATCTGCAAAAGTTATTGATCATCAGCCTAACATTCATCAAGATAAATCAATAGGTGATTTTTCAAGCAATACATTCACAAAGCTATTGAGTGAATATGTAAAGGTAATGGATGCAAAGGACTGCTATGTCTGTGTTAAGTTACCTGCTTCTGTTTCTGAGGGAGTAACATATAATATGCTTCCTCTCACTTATGCTGTTACATGTAGTGTATTAACTAGTTTATTTTATCAAACTGGTCGTTTAGAATATTACTATTCAAATTATGATGAAATTTTTGCTAATGTTAAGATTGATAATGCTTTAAATAAGCATAAGAAAGCAAAACAATTGAGAGAATATTTCCTTGTTACTAACGAACTCACTTACGAGTATGCTTATAAGAATAATCTAACATGTAAATTAAGTGCTGAAGGAAAGAAATTTTTGAATATGGTTGAGGAGAGAAGAGCAATTTATAAGAGAAATGAATTAGTCAAGCAGACTAAGTCATCCTTCTGGCAAAAAGAGGATGAGAAATTAAATGGCAAAATGCTTGAAAATATTGCAATTCACATAGACAAACCTATTAGTGGAAAACTTTGCATTAGAAGAGATAATACACTTTTTGATAATTATTTTGTAGGTGCAAGTAACTGTGAAGATACTTATCAGATTATGGGAGGTTGGGGATTTAAAGGTGGAAAAGATCCTATCTTCCCTGGAATTTATTTTGTTTGTGGTGACAAAGCTTACTATAACCTTCCAGACCATTGGTATGGAACTTGTTATGTGGGAATTGTTTTTCCTAAAGTGTTTCATGTTGACAGAGATTCAGAAGGATTGTTTAAAATTCATAATTATGTAAATAGAGCTAAAAGAGAAACTTTTACTGAAGTTCTGGGAGATATTTTTCAAGCTGTAATACCTTTTGTTGGTATAACCCTAAATGCAGGGAGAATCAGAAAATTGTCCACTATAGTTGATAGATTATCAACAGACACTGCTGATGGATTTCAATTAGTGAATGTTGAAGTTATTGCAATTAGATCCATGGTAATTCAAGATCGTCTTGCTTTAGACATACTTCTAGCAAAAGAGGGAGGAGTCTGTGGCATTTTACATGTCCAACATTGCTGTACATATATTCCTGATGAAAGTAAGAATATTGAAATGTATATTAAGAATATTACACAAATGCATTCAGAGATAATTCCTTTAGAAGAAGAAGATTTTACAGGGAAACTTTCAAAAAGGTTTCAAGCAATTAAAAACTGGTTTCATAATATCGGAAGTTCAATTCTTGGCAAGATTCTGGCACCTTTGATTATAATAGTATTCATTTTTATTTTGACTAAAGTAGGTTGTTTGTTACATAAAAGAAAGAAACAGTTGAGAGAAAAGAAGAGAATCTATAAACTCAGAAAAGAAGAGGAAAGGGAGATCGAGTTACAGGAGTTACATAGAGAGCGTCATGTTAATTGCAAAGATTATGCTGAAACAGACTTTTAGGTTTTCTAATACAAATGAATTTGAATCGATTTCTTAAAAATTTAATTTACCAAAATTTTGAGTGCTGGTGTGGTGATTTGTTAATCACCAGATGAGGGAGTTGATGGAGCGAGATAGAAAACAAAATTTTGTTTAAACTCGCAAAGTCACATTTCCATAACATGAATAAAATTATTAATGATTTGTGATATGTCGTGCTAATACAACTTAGATTAAACTTTACACGTGGGGGGACTAACATGTGTGCTCATAAACGTGCATATTTGTTGCATCTTTTTGTTCGTGCAAAATGATAAAATAATTTATTGTTTTCGTTTTTGTCATTACTAACTGCTGCAAACTTAAAAGAAGCATGTGCTTGTTTTGCTTTTCCTTGTCTGTGTGATGTCATTTCTACTATTCTAGGTGCATATGGGTCTCATAGAAAAACGGAGACTGGTAAATATAAACGCTGCTTTATTTGTTTGCAATGGCTAGGTAACATTTTGATTAATCGGGTGGGTTAATTAATTAGTAAACCATGGGGTGGATACAGAATATACTTTATTTCTTACATTAATACTTTTCTTGTGTTTGTTTTATACTAGAAAACATAAGTTGCCTGCTTTTGGGCCTAGTCATTTGAGCCGCAGAAAAAGAGCTAACCTATAATTCTGCAGAAAGTCACGAGACGCCCATTCTGAATTAAAACGATTATTGAAGCTGCATTCACAAAGCAAAAACTGATGAGCTGACATCATTCTGTCGGACATGGCCAAGGTCGAAAGTGAACATTTTGTCAGTCCTTAACTTGGCATCCGCGGAAGTTGTACTGAATGTCTATGGAAGCTGCGAGGATGACTTAATACAAAGTTGCAATCGCAGGAAGCTTCTGGCTTCACGTGGAAGAGACAATGGTCTTTGTAAGACATGATTTTGTGGAACTTTTTGAGAATCGGGTGACCTGTCACTTGTCACTCTCAGCCAATGGGACGTCGAGGATTTCTGAAAACTTTCCTTTGCTAGTTTAGTTAGCGTAGAAAGGTATAAAAAGTCAAGCCCTTAGGGTTGGGCTGGCTGCTGCTTTCTGACTTTCCGATGAGGGTGATGTGCTGCTGGACTTTGCGTGGAGCACGTAAGAATCCTCAAAGAATTTTACTTTAATTTCTGTCTATTTAGCTCAGTTAGGGAAATAGGTTTTAAAAATGCTTAACTTTATATATTTTCTTTAAATTTGATTCAATTGCTTAAATTGTATTTTCCTCTTATTTCTTACCATCATGCTTGCTTTATTGCAAATAAATTTCATTTATAAAACTTTCAACTTATATACCATAATTTAGAAAATAAAATCTTACTTTTGACAAACAAGCTGGTCTTGGTTATTCAGAAGTATAGGTTACCATTAGCTAGATCACGTCGCCTATGGTGGTCGTTTAAAAGATTTGGTTTTATTCAAATGACAATATTCTTTCTGCAAATGTATAAATATGTATATAGTTTGTAGATAATGTGTATATAGATTTATTCTGACCACCTGATTCAGTAGGCCCAAAATATATCAGGTTCATAATTGGGTCCATATTTAGTATAGAATTTTGTTTATAGATTATGAAGTTGGGTAGCGTAGTTTATGATATATTTTCTATAGCCCGCTGGATCAGGCCCAATGCTCACTTCTCCTTCATGCTACGCGCTTCTGGTTTTCACATCTCATTTTTTAGCTGTAAGGGGCAGGGAACATTTATCTTTCTTGACTCTCATTCCAGGTTCTGCAGAACAGGGCAGGGTATTTAATATAAAAGATATATTCTATTGCTTCAGGGAGTGCTATTCACCAGATGTGGTAAATACCTCCTATTCAGACTTTTTTTAGAAAGGAGACATAACATGCAGTGTTGGTATTGAACAACAGTAAATTCTGCATGGTTGACCTTTTTCCAACCCTTTTGCTGTGATAAATATGGTTGGTTTGACCTGCTGAAATCGGACTGGGAAAACCGCAGGGGTGTGATAATTATCACAGAACTCATAATTCTGGTCCCTGCTTGCCCAGGGATTGGAATTAAGCCACGACCCTGTAATCATGGCCCTGGTGAGGTAAATACCGCACTCCATTGCATACAAAACGGAATCAGGGTCATAGATTTCAGCAGCTCAAACCTGCTGATATTTATCAGGGGAAAAGTCCCAGATAAAATGTAGAAAGCTCAGAATAGGAGATATTTACTAGACACTAAATACAGTACCCCGGTGAAATGGTATTTAATGGATGCAGTAAACTCCACCCACCCCCCCTGTTCCACACATGTCGTAATCAGGGTCTATGAAGGTACAAAAAGCATTTGGACTGTTACAAAAAGCTATTGAAGGGCCTTTAAATAAACTGCTACTATTGGGCCTGCTGCACTGATTGTTCCACCCACACGAGTAGCCCTGTAACATGTCTCAGACCTGCCACTGCAGTGTCTGTGAGTGCAATTCTAAACTGTCACGTTGACCTGGCAAGTGAACCAACCTGCAAGGCCCAAACCGTTTGTTTTACTACATGTAAGGCACCCCTAATGTAGGCCGTAGGTAGCCCTAGGGGCAGGGAGCAGTGTATGTGAAAGGCATGTATTTTACATGCACTGATAGTGTATTACTGCCAATTTCATTTGTCACTATTGCAAAGGCTATCTCTACCATAGGTTATCATTGGAACTGCCTTGTAACATCTTCCAATTGTAACTTTAAATTGGGAAAAAATAGAGATTTGGAGTTTGGGTTCCCTGTACTCAGGATTTAAAAATACATATTTTAGTGAAGTAGATTTTAAATTGTGTTTTGGAAAATGCCACTTTTAGAAAGTTGGCATTTTTTTTGCTTTACCATTTTGTGTCCCTGTCTGCCTGTGAAATGAACATCTGGTTTAGACTGACAGCTGGGTTGTTTGTGCATTCGCTCTAGACAGTTACACAAAGGGAGATGAGGGTTGCCCTGCATATCCTGATGGCCCTCACCAGCCTGATGGGCATTCATAAGCTACAGTGGTGTTAGGCATTCTCACTGACACCTGAATAGGGCTGTGCCCGGTCTCTCACAATGCTGTCTTCGCTCCCCTGTAGTGTGTCTGAAACCAAGGCATGGCAGGGCAGGATTTTATGGACAGCAGAGACTTTCCTTTGAAGTATGCCTACTTGAAATCCCAAAAGGGGTACAAGTATTAGACCTATAATCCCACTTCTTTAGAACACTTCTGGACTGAGGACTTTGCCATGAAGAAGAGTTGAAGAGCTATCAGGAGGAGTACTGTCCCTTTGCTGTTTGTTGCTTTGCTGAGCTGGGCCATTGCTGCTTCTGTCTGTGGGCAGTAAAATAACTGGACTTTGCTTTTGAATCCTGCTTTTCCAAGGCTCTCCAAGGGCTTGTGTGCTCTTGCCTCCTGTTGGAAGTCTCAGGGCCATCAAAGACTTCACCTGCACCATCGCTGAACTCCACTGCTGGGAATTCTGGCCTGCCAAGTGGTGCTAATTCCAGTTCAGGGCCCTTGGAGGTTGTTCCAGCTGCAATAAACTGAAAAATCGACGCATCACCCTTCCAGTGCCTGTTTTTCCTAGGCAACAGAACAGTGCGGGAATAGTTTCCATGCACTGCCGCCCTGCGACCAAAGAAGTCGACCCATCGCCTGTTCCCAGCCGAGTAACCGCCACAGCCCAAGTCCAGTTTACAGTGTCGCCAATGTCCGAGACCACCGCGCCGACTCTGACACAGGCCCTGCTGTGTGGCTGAAAGAATCAATGCATCACTGATCTGCAGCTCAAAGAATCAACACATCGACCTCCAGCGCATCCGGATTTCCATGCATCGCGCCAAGTCTACCACTGCACCACCCGCAGACCAGAACTGTCTTCGGATTTTGATGCATTGCTTCTCCTTACAGTCCGAAACCGACGCAACCCTTCTCCTGTGTGCAGCAGAACTGACGCACCACTTCCCCCGGGGCCTCAAGAACCAATGCATCGCTGTGTTTACCGATGCTTTTTTCCTCTACAGCTGCTTTTCTTATTGGATTTTAATGCCTCAAATGTACTTTGTGCTAGAATCACCGCATCCATATAAATCTAAGGATAGAATTGCTTAAACCTTTGCAAAGTGATATTTTGCAATATGTATGTTGGATTGTTGTCGTTTTGGTCTTGTTTGGATAAAGATTGGTTATTTTTCTAACCTGCTGTGGTGTACATTTTGTAGTGTTTTCACTCTATTACTGTGTGTGTTTTGTAGAACTGCTTTACACATTGCCTCTGAGATAGGCCTGACTGCTCTTGCCAAGCTACCAAGAGGGTGAGCAGGGGTTATCTTGGGTGTGTAACTCCCTTATCCTGACTAGAAGGAAGGGCCCCTACTTGGACAGAGTGCATACCACTGCCAACCAGGGACCCCCATTTCTAACAATGTCCTTATGTGTTATAGTAGACAGATTACAGAGTGCAGGGTAGGAGTAGGCAAAATGCCTTTGGAACGCTATCTTATAAATACAGGTCATTATACTTTCTCTGTAGGCAGCAGTAAGTAATATTATTTTACGAGGTGCTACTTCAATGTATAAAGTGCACAAGTGCAGATCTTCTTGGCACTCACTTCTTACTTAAAAAAAATTGATGTCATCAATATTCCTCTCTAGCCTAGTATGTTGTCCTCCTTTATTACTACTTAAACTACAAAATGTAAGACAGATATTTAACAGCTCACGTCAAGTGGACTGAACGTGGTCATTTTGCTTATATAGGGCCAGATGTACTTAAATTGCAGTTACAAATAATGTGATTCTGAAAATCACAGGGTTTGCAACCGCAAAATGACATGTAAGTATTTACTTACACCCATGGGCATTTCCAAATTGCAAACGTGGTTGTGTGACACATTCCAATTTGCAATTAGGGTGGTGCATGTAAGGGGAGTCAATTCAATTTGTAAATCACAATGAGATGTATTGATGGTTTGCGACCGCAATTGTTTAGTTATGTGAGTGATGTGAATACTAGTATGAGTGATGTGATTGATGTGAGCTATGCATGTAATATGAGTGATGCACACTTTATATGTGGTCAATATGTACAATGTGAGCTATATAACACAAATCTGCCCATGCCTGTTGTAAAGCCTTCTCTTGGGGTGGTGGGACTGATACACTGCGTGGACTGCAGTGTGCCAGGAGGAACCACCACTTTGACTGTGCCTTGGGTGTGCTAGTCTCCTGGTGAAAATATCAGGGATACAAAAGATTTATGGGAGAAAGACCCTTGCTGGGTCTAACGGTAACAAACTGACCTCCTTTCTTTAATCTCCCAGGAGACTGTATGGAGTGCTCAAGGGTGCTCCCCTCGTCATTTCTGCAGCCTCAAAACCAAAAGTGCGTGTGAAGCATTACCTATACTGTTCAGCACGTGTGAACCATTTAGCTGGTGCTACCTTGCCGCCCTTTACTACTGAGGGATGGGAGGGGAGAGCAGAGGCAGGAGAAGCGCGCTCCCTCTTCCTGGCAGCTGGCGCATTCTCTGACAATAACCTGCAGCCGGGGCTCTGCTACGTGGTCCCAGGCTGCAAATAATCGTGACTACAAGCTGCTGATCCCACAGAAGCCTGGGGAAGCTTCCTCCACCTTCCCATTGTCTGGCCCTGCCCACTGGGAAGCCTGGAACCACCAGCGTTGCTTAGCATCGTCCCAAGGCCGGGAATGGAAGCCGCAACTCGCCACAGCCCCAACAAGCAGGACAACTTTGAGTACAGAGAGCGGTGAAGACACTCTCTGAGCACAGGACCCTCACCACCGTGCGGGGAGACTGGAAGCCCTCTGCCTCCCCCTCGATGCAGCTGAGGAGGTGCAGACATTAGGAAGCAGCTGGAGACCGGTCGAGGTCTCCCACCTCCCCCAGGGGTCTCCACAGTGTGCCGGTTCCCTGTGAGGGCCCTTGGTGAGGGCCTACCGAGAAAGGCCCGGCTCTGCAGTGTCATAGGCCGGGGAGGCACTGAGGGCATTTGTTGTGGTTTGCTTCTCCTTTCAATGCCTGCGTAGCAGTCCGCAGGCCCCAGTCGGCGGAGGAGGGGTTCTCCGGACACAATCCAACTTGGCTATTTGAATTGCGGCAAGGCTGCCTTGTTAGGGAGTGGCAAGATCGTGGGCAGCGGCAGGCTTGCCTGCTGTTCGGATGAATTGTTGTTTGTGGGCAGCTACAGTTCACTACCAGGGGCCTTTGTGAGTAGATGTTCGCCCCTAGGCCTAACAGGGGCCTGATGAGGAGGAGTGTGGCTCACTGATTAGAGCGGCAGACCCTGATGCAGAGGTCTGGCCCGGGACCAGGGTTCAATTCCCGACGCAGCAGGGTCCAAAAAAAATAAATGTCCACGGACTCGATAATTCTCGCCTCGGTGCCTATTCTAATCATGGGGTCCCATGCTGCAACTCTGGGCAATAGTTGCTTAATCTCCACTACGGCGGCCCACCCGCTGCGGGATGCCTGGCTTTCACCCTGGGGATACCCAGTAGGGGTTATCTCACAGGGAAAAGCCAGGACGGGTTCCCAAGGCAAGCGCCTTGATGCCTTCGGGTGATACGTGCGCTATATAAGTCGCAATACATTTACATTTACATGAGCTGAGGGCCATGATGTGTGCACCCCTTTCCAGTAGGTTACTAAGGATGACTATGGATTACGTGCATATCTAATGCGTTATGCTCCGAGGTGCTATAGGAAGTCTGTGGGCTAATGTACAAATAATATGTACCGGGTGTATGGTGGGCCTGAGGTGTTTAGGAAACGTACATACTGCAAGTGTTTACTTTGGTGCACTGTTGCTAATTATGTGTATGCATAATGTACTATGATAGGTGCTGTTATTTGGTTTGTGCTTGATTATGTGTGCTAAACACTCTTACCAGTAGTTACTGGATGCCCTACCTAACTTTGGTTTAGGTGATTATGACAATGGCCCGATTGGCCTACTGGTGTACATAATCACTATAAATTCATGACAAGTGCCTGGTGGCACAGTGTATATATGTGGTATGTTGTAATGTGTTTTATGGATAATACAAAGGCTATTTTTATATAACCTTGTGTGGAGTTTCTTTTGTGGTGTGCCTAATGTGTTGCTGCTGTGTGAGTGTGTTGCCTAAATGCTTCACACATTCCCTATGGGATAAGCCTGACTGCTGTGCCAAGCTACCAAGGGGTTGAGCAGGGGTTATCTTCAGTGTGTAACTCCCTTGCCCTGACTAAAGTGGTGGTTTCTGCCTGGCTTAGGCGCGTGTGCATGCCCTAGCCAACCAGAAATCCCATTTATAACAAGGTGCAACACAGGGCAAGGTAGCGTAGAGAAACTGAGTGAAGTACCCCTAAGAAACACAACCCTGTTATGAAATGGGTGTAGTGATTTATAGCTGTCCCCTATGCCTGCAGATCATTGATGTTGCTCATATTAAGCTCACTTATAAAATTGTTACTTATGTAATTTCTTGCCAACAAGTGACCTAAACAGGACTCTCCCCGCATGGAGGCAAACTGATTGAGTACCTCCACAGATTCAGCATATCAGCTTACAAACAGTATATAAAAAAAACATATCGAGAAAATGCATGATACTGTCCGGGCAGGGTTGAGTGCGATTACTGTGTGTACTACCTAACCAATATGTGCGGTGATCCTCAGGGAACAATAGAAAGGCATACAAAGTAATCAGTGGGCAGCCTCACAGCTACACAGAGGGAGTCAGTGCTGACAGAAATTGGTGAGCATGGAGCACCAAGCCTCCTTTTGAATCGGGTGAACATTTTAAAATGTCACTGAGATGGCAGAGATCTTAGAAAGGGGCTACACACATTTGCTTTTAAATAATTAAAGAATACTGCGCCACACATGCACATGTATTTTAATGAGAAAAGTATTTCCAACAGCAAGACTTCATTGCAGGGCAGGGACATAGAATATCACTCTCAAGGGGAAGTATGTGAGGTGCACAGAGTAGGTACTTTCAGCTCGATTCCTTTGTCTGTGTGGACGCGGGAGACAATTTTGACAACCCAAAACTTTACTTTCAACAGAAAGCCCACGATGAATCTGAAACGATTTTAAACCTTAATTTCATTGGACCATGTGTTATCAACATATCAGAAATACAGTCACTTAAGTAAAAGGGCCCATTCAATAACAGACTTCTTGATCAGCAGAACAGTTTAAAAGATTTATTCCAAAATTTCAAGAGATAAGTGGTACAGAGTCAATGCCATGAAGGCTGTCAGCAAATAGGTTATCACAGAGAGGGCCAAAATCTCAAATGCGGAGCAAATTCAATAAGGAAAGTGCAAGTATCCCTAGAAGCATCTATGTCTTTTGCAAAGTCTTCTGCCTGACCCCAAAAAATTGAGGATTTTTAATGAATATTTTCACATATAAAATCACCAAAGCCGCATATTCATCACGGGAATGATCAAATCAATTACATTCTCAGCAAAGCAGAGCACAGTTTGATTAATTGAGAATAACATGAACAATTACATTAAAAATATAAAAACACGACTCTGCCTGACTATGTGCTGCAGAAATAACAAACACTGAACTATGCAGAGGGAACACAGGGAAGGCCTCCATTGTGTAAAGCATGGCTGCTAGACCCAAATTGAGTCCTAGTTAACAAGGTCCAGGTAAACACACTTCTACACATATTGGACATTTATTTTAAAGATAGCTGTACTATATCAGTGTGTGCATTTGTAATTGAATGTACCTTTATATTCTGTGTGTTGCTAATAATGCACAGAAACATGAACAGCATACATTCTCAGCCCGTGTCAGTGCTCAGCTGTTCACTATACAGACTGTGATAGTAGACAGGCAAAATTGCATCACTCAGCTAACACAAGAAATACTGAGCGGCAGTCCAGAGGACAGAATGAAACGTTAATGGCAGTGGCAAGCAAGCTAATGACTGAACAGGGCTAAATAATTGCACCATCCTCTATATGCTATTTAATGGGCTGATTCAACATGTGAACAGCACTCTTAACTTAGCAATGGCTACCCTTTAGGTATATGCATTTTTATTTTACGTAATATTATTTTTAGTGATTATGTGAGGCTGGCAGACAACTAAAACTTCCTCTAGGCAAGACCTAAATAACCTCTCTATTTTCTTTAACCATGCTACTTCAAGGTTCTGGAGAAGGGAAAGCCCTTTAAATTGCCTAGCAACCACTTCCCTTACAAAACACAAAGGAACGTGGCTGTATTTAATCTCGAATGTTTTCTAATAAGTGCTTATGTATCTATCAAGCTATGAACCAGCTGATATATTTTGAGAGGGTGCTGGACTTTTCTTACCATCAGTCTCCTGTCGATAGACTGTTGTAGTAGCTTGAAAGGTAAAAGCGATTAACATCAATTTAAATTTCAGATTACAGTGTGATTTGATTTTTAAATTTCTAAAGCTTGCATTTGCCCTCAAGCGTCTTGAAGCTGGCATATTTCTACATCCAACTTCAAGACCGAAAATAATGAGACACTAAGAGCTACAGAATTTTAAAGAAAGTGAAAAAAGACAGTTTTTAAATGCTTACAAAAGTAAAGAAACCTAGCCTACTTTTAAGCTGCTGTTGTAGTCTATTCCAAAGAATGCATGTGGAATAAACAAAACTGTGACAAGCTCATGTCAGTTTCTCAGTTCTGGGAATGATCACTGAACTTGAGAAGGCTGATCATAATAGAGTTTTGGGGGAGTACCATCAAAATTTACTTTTGAGATAACCAGGGCCTGAGCCATGTCTGAGCCATGTAAAGATTGGTGTGCCAAACACACGGCTTTAAAGGCAATCCTTTTCCTAAAAGGGAGGCAATATTGTCTAAATATGTCTTTATGACCAGTTAGTAAAAGTCTAAAGTCTGTAGGCAAGTTTAAGAGATTTCAGACTCCAAGTCAAGCATATATAAATGAGTCACAGAAATATACTGTAAAATACAGAATTACTAATGGAAAACCAAAGTGTCTTTATCCTCAATAACAGGAAGCATACGAGGAGCTCAGTTGCCGTAATGCGAAATATGAGAAACAGAATCTGATGATTAGATTACAGGTTTCGATCCTCTTGTCTGTACCTGAGGATGTCTAAGAAAATCTAATAAGTCCTATTCTAAACTTGGTATCAGGAAAGCCATATTTAAATCAGGGAAGAAAGAAAGTAGTCAGCATAATAGAGACTTCAGTACAAGTTCTCCAAGTCAAGGGGAGAGCATAGCATCAAGTCACACAATAAGAAATATAGGAAGTGGTCTGTACCTCTACAAATCTAAAGTGCATCTGCTGTCTGACTAACAATACAAACACCTATGAACATATTCAAAATCTGCGTCATTATCTCCAGTAAAATTCCATCGTCTTCACAATAGAAATTGGCTACATCCTTTAATTCTCCCACCTTCCAATTGTAACATCAGAGCGACCATGAGCATCCATTTCAGCGATGGGAATCGGTTTTCCACTTTGTTAGCAAATCTCCTTCTTTCCAAAGTTCTCCTCCCGTACCTCATTATTTCTACAATACACAATACACCTTTCTCTAACTAATGAAGCCTTGAAACTGCACCTGCAGAGGAGAGAACATGCAAAGCAGGCAAACGTTCCCATTGAAATAACAATACAGAAGTCCAAAAGCTTAAGCCTTTTGGTCATGTTAACTTTAGCAAAAAAAAACTGTGCACCCCAATTTAATTATATATGACAACCATTCACAGTATTATAGCGAATATCTGAGGTTAGCTCAAGCAGGAATTATGATTAAATGTGTAATACAATTTCAACTAAATATTGCAGAACTTAAATTATACATGTGACCACATATGAGAACTAGGATTTCCTGATTAACTTGAACATTAATATGTGTATGTTAATAAATCTCTAACATACTATGATGATGCATTTCAGAAATACAATTGAATACTCCATTCTCACTAATGACATAAAGACACACTGAGTATATAAAGTGTTAAATGTACATGAAGATTTACATTTTTGGGACGTTTAGGGGTAAAACAAATATTACTCTGCTTCAATTTAAAAGACTGAAGAAAATTAAGCTTACTTCAGAACTTAAAATGTGTGAAAATAGAATGCTTTTCTGCTCAAAGGATAAAATGATATAAGTTGTATTAATGAATTAAAAATGAGTGAGAATAACAAAAGGGTTTTGGATACAACGGCTGATGTATAGAAAATTATAGAATTATTATTAGTGTTTTTTTTACAAATTAATTAAAAAGTGTGTGAGTACATTGTGGTGTCATTAATAAAGAAGACAAATGTGTACCACGTACAATGTGTTTGTTGTTCAGCTATTCTAGCTTTCCGGACATCGTAATACATGTAAATTTCCAGTTAACCTTAATACTGGATATACACATGCATGTGTCTGGTAAATAACGGTAGGTTTTATTTCAGTTTTGTGAAAAGCAGGAGAAGCACAATCTTTTTTTATTTAATGAAATGTTTTTTACAATATTTTCATTCAATCAATGTGGTTTGCAACTCACACACCCATACACACACACATACATATCTGAAATTGACAAACCCAACACATTACTCTTATACACTACTTTGCAGGCATACCTACGTCATCATTATGAGGTTTCCTTGAAAATTGGATATGATGGGATACATTTTATGCGAGTGGGAAAAGCATTTCAATGTTCTCTGGTATTTTTGTATGAAATTACTGTTGAGGTTGGCCATTTTCATCAAACTTGGTGTCCTGCATCTCAGAGACTTGGTTTGGCTGAGCAGTTCCAATATAAGTGATGAGTGTTGGGAAGAATTTAAGTTTAGGGTTTTGTATGGGAAGCATGTGGTCTTATTGGTAGGAAAAGATTTCATTTTACCAGTTGAGGGACTTAAGGATGTGGAGTGATGCTGTCTAATATTCTAGGCTACGAATCTCAAAAAAAAAAGAAGCTTAGTCTGAGCACTGCTGAATTAGAAAGTGTTTTAAATGAATTTTACTGTGCTCCACGGTTTTCTCCCCACTCAGGAGAAACGAGTAACAAAAAAGATCAGGCAAGTCTTTATTCGGCTTGACTCCTTGGGCACCAGTTCAGGCTGGATCCCCAGCAAATAAATCTCTTCAATTCAATTCCTTCGTTTCAAAAAGGTTTTTTTTATTTGTTATAATCCTTATTTTATACCACAATCTTTCACATGAGTTCATATCACTCGTGTAGTCATGATTACGATAACTTCATCCTTCTATGCATTTTCTATAATTTTATGTAAGAGTGGCCTCCTAATGCATTTCGGCGCTATAGCGCCTTTGTCAAGGGGTCTGCAAATCAAAAAATGAGGTTCATTAGTACCACTGTACTCTCGCCCACAACATCCTGCTAATAAATAGCTTCTAACATGATTATTTGTTCAAAAACATATAAATTCACCTTCTATACAAAACATTATACATTTGTAATTCCTATTTAAACCACTTAGCTGTTCTCAAGTTGTACATACCCTGTAACTCTCATTACCTTCTAAATATCGCGCATTTCAATATAACTTTCCTTAGCTCTCAAGTAGGATAAACACCGATAACATAAATAATTATCGTAACCTCTGTCACTTCGTTAACTGTTAAGGCCTCTCCCGGTACAAATTGTTTACGCTATCCTAACGTGGTCTTTCCATATGCCGCTTACCGTTATTCAAAAAGCTCCGCGTCCTGGTTTAGTTACTGCTCCGACGAACTCCGACCTTTAGATACAGAGTCGCGGGCGGGAAAATATATTCAAAGGGTGTTTGCGGTGGGCTTCCGCCTACGCCTACATGCTAAGAATGCCGGGAGGTTCTCCTTAAATTTAAAGGGCCAGTGTTCTAATGCGCTATGGTGACTCGGGGATGTGATCCTTACTCTAATTAAAGAACCAATGTTCCAATACGCTAGGGTCGCTAGGATATGTAACTCACCATGTATTTAAAGGGCCAAGGGTTTAATGTGCTAATGCGTCTTGTTGCATTAAAAAAATTTTTTGGTACATAGGTGACATAAAACGGTCAATACAATGTGCCATGACAAGGAATTCATAAAGTTCACATCCATCTAATCACAGGTAACATAAAAATTCCACTCTTTCATTAAGCCCCCCCGGTTTCAGAGTTCTCAGATGGTAAATCCAGTGGTTCTCTCTTTTCAGTAGTTGTGACTTGTTATTTATACCATCGTGTTTCTCTACAATTTCAAGAATGCATGCTTTCAATTGAGTTATGTTGTGGTTTGCTTCCATGAAATGTGTGGCTATCGTAGACTTTAACATTTTCGTTCTGATGTTACTTTTATGCTCATTGAGCCTTACTTTTAATTTGCGTTCCGTGTGGCCTACATAATATAGGTTGCAAGGGCAGCTTAATAAATAGATAACGTTTGTTGTGTCACATGTTCCATTGACTTTCAAATGAACTTTTTCTTTGAGATTGGAGGATTGTAACTCGTTACCTTTCATAATGTTAGGACAGTTGTGACAGTTCATGCATGGTTGGGTGCCCTTAAATTTCATAGTGCTTGTCCTCTTGCTGCTGGATTTCAATAATTGTCCTATATTTCTGGACCGAGTGTGAGCAAACAACGGTTCCTCAGCAAATGCTCCTTTAAAGTCTGGTTCTACACGCAAAATTGACCAATGTTTTTTTATGATACTTTTGAAAGCTTGACTGGATGTTGAAAATTTACTAACGCATGTAATGCGTTGCTCTCTGGTGATGGGTTTACTCGCAAAAAGCTCTTCCCGCGTTACCATGCCAATTCTTTGTCTCGCTTCATTGAGTATGGGCTGGGGGTAGCCCCTTTTGTGGAATCGTTCTGTCATTTCATTCAGTTGTTCCTCTGCTTTTTCTGGTTCCGAGACGACTCTTTTAACCCTCATCATTTGCGAATAGGGTAGGTGCCTTTTCAGCGATGGCGGATGGTGGCTATCATATCTAAGTAGATTGTTTCGATCTGTGCTTTTCCTGAATAGAGAGGTGGTAAATTTGTTCCCTTGTCTAGCAATTACCACGTCTAAGAAATTAATTTTCTTCTCACTCATCTCCCAGGTGAACTGGATACGGTCATCAATCTGATTCAATTTCTGAATTTCAGGTAGTAGTTGTTCTGTGGTGCCTTCCCAAGCAATAAAAATATCGTCTATAAATCGCACATAAAGTTTTATGTGTTTCTTCCAAGAGTCTTGATTCAATATGTGGGTGTCTTCAAAATATCTCATAAAGATATTCGCATACGTTGGAGCTGACGCGTTTCCCATGCTCGTGCCACTCTTTTGTATGTACCATTCCTCGCCATGTTTAAAATAGCTGTGCATTAAATTGAAATGTAAGAGTTCCATGAGGAAGACTTTCATGAGATCATCATACTCGCTGTTTAATAAAACTTTTTCGACTGCCTCCAGGCCTGACATGCGAGGAATAGACGTGTATAACGCCTTAACGTCAATGGTGGCCATCATTAAGGGTTGTTGTTCCGTGATATTAATCGAAGAAAGTTTTTTTTAAAAATCGGTAGTGTCTTTGATGTATGACCTAGCTTCCATCGCAAATGGTTGAAGATACTTATCCAAGAACTTACCAATAGGTTCATGTATGCTATTGCAAGTAGAAACTATAGGTCTGCATGGAGGGTTTTTTAAATCCTTATGTACTTTGGGTGTCATATAGAACGAAGGGCTCTTAGGTTCCATCTGTATAAGGTATTGCTTGGTTTTCTCTGTTATTGTTCCATTTTCAACTGCACTGGTCAGGATTTGTGAGAGGATGTTTTGAATTTCTTTCGTGGGATTTTGTTGTAATTTCATGTACAGGTCAACGTCCGCTAGGTGTTCCTGAATTTGAGATTCATAGTAGTTGCGGTCTAGTATCACCAGGGCACCACCCTTATCCGCTTTTTGGCATACAACAGTTTCATCTTGGCTGATGTTTTTAATGATTTTGATTTCATTAGATGACATATTCGTATGCTGTTTTTTATGACTACATTCCAGTTTTTGAATATCTTGCTTACACAGTATTTCAAATAAATCTATTGCCTTGTGGCTAACAGGGGCCATATAGGTGCTTTTGATTTTCAATCCTTTCAGTTGATCTTCAGTGTCACTAGTTCTGTCTGTTAAGACATTGTCAAAAAAGTTCCTTAAACGCAGTTTTCTAGTCAGTTTAAACAAACTTATCTCCAATTCCAAGGTATCGGTTCTGGTAGTTGGTACATAAGAAGTTCCTCTTTGTAGCGCTACTATCTCTTTCTTTTTTAAGGATTTGTGTGATATATTAATGACCAGATTTTCTTGATCAAACTCTCTTGTTATTATTGCATTAGCACATTAAACCCTTGGCCCTTTAAATACATGGTGAGTTACATATCCTAGCGACCCTAGCGTATTGGAACATTGGTTCTTTAATTAGAGTAAGGATCACATCCCCGAGTCACCATAGCGCATTAGAACACGGGCCCTTTAAATTTAAGGAGAACCTCCCGGCATTCTTAGCATGTAGGCGTAGGCGGAAGCCCACCGCAAACACCCTTTGAATATATTTTCCCGCCCGCGACTCTGTATCTAAAGGTCGGAGTTCGTCGGAGCAGTAACTAAACCAGGACGCGGAGCTTTTTGAATAACGGTAAGCGGCATATGGAAAGACCACGTTAGGATAGCGTAAACAATTTGTACCGGGAGAGGCCTTAACAGTTAACGAAGTGACAGAGGTTACGATAATTATTTATGTTATCGGTGTTTATCCTACTTGAGAGCTAAGGAAAGTTATATTGAAATGCGCAATATTTAGAAGGTAATGAGATTTACAGGGTATGTACAACTTGAGAACAGCTAAGTGGTTTAAATAGGAATTACAAATGTATAATGTTTTGTATAGAAGGTGAATTTATATGTTTTTGAACAAATAATCATGTTAGAAGCTATTTATTAGCAGGATGTTGTGGGCGAGAGTACAGTGGTACTAATGAACCTCATTTTTTGATTTGCAGACCCCTTGACAAAGGCGCTATTGCGCCGAAATGCATTGGGAGGCCACTCTTACATAAAATTATAGAAAATGCATAGAAGGATGAAGTTATCGTAATCATGACTACACGAGTGATATGAACTCATGTGAAAGATTGTGGTATAAAATAAGGATTATAACAAATAAAAAAAACCTTTTTGAAACGAAGGAATTGAATTGAAGAGATTTATTTGCTGGGGATCCAGCCTGAACTTGTGCCCAAGGAGTCAAGCCGATTAAAGACTTGCCTGATCTTTTTTTTTTTTTTTTATATTCTAGGCTGCCAGCCAAGAAGCATAGTTTTTAGCGGGGCCTTTTCACATTCTCCTAGCCTTTTTCTGTAACCTGGTGTTGGAGATATATGGCCTCTGAGCACTTTAGCACTGTGGTCCAGTGTAAAGTGCGTGCACTCTCTGTGCATGTGTGGTGAGATGGGCTTGCCCTCCCATAGGAATGCATGGGGATATGTGTGTCCATGGTAATTCCTGGTATGAGGGGAGTGCAGGGTCGAGTTTAGTATGTATAAACTTGTGAGAATAAATGCTGCACAGATTTATGGTGACTGGTCGAGAAATGCCAATTTTAGAAGTTAATTACAAAAAGGGGGTGGTGATGCACCATCAGGATTCAAGCAAGCCGGGCCGAAGACGGCTGTAATGCCAGAAACCGGTCCCCGGAAGCTTGTTTCCTTTCCAGTGAAGAATTGGCTTGGTAGTTTGGTCTGCCCTGTTCCCATGATGCACTGGGCCAGGGACAGACTAATTTGCATATAGCCAGGTTCTGAACTGGGATGGTGCAGTGAGCTAAAAAACGGTGATGGATCAAGCCCTGATCTGTTGACTGGGTAGGAGTGTTCTGATTAACTCAGATACTCTGTCCATCACCACCCCCTTTTTGTAATTATTTTGGCCACCATGAGTGTGGAAGGGTATGCTCAGACGTGAGTCCCTTGCTCATTGCACCATCAGGATTCAAGCAAGCCGGGCCGAAGACGGCTGTAATGCCAGAAACCGGTCCCCGGAAGCTTGTTTCCTTTCCAGTGAAGAATTGGCTTGGTAGTTTGGTCTGCCCTGTTCCCATGATGCACTGGGCCAGGGACAGACTACTTTGCATATAGCCAGGTTCTGAACTGGGATGGTGCAGTGAGCTAAAAAACGGTGATGGATCAAGCCCTGATCTGTTGACTGGGTAGGAGTGTTCTGATTAACTCAGATACTCTGTCCATCACCACCCCCTTTTTGTAATAATTTTAGAAGTTGGCATTTCTGTGTGCTGTGTGTCTGCCTGCCTGATGGGAATTGCACGTCTGGTTTGTGATTGACAAGAGCTGAGAGGTGTGGGTGGCTCCGGGAGACAGGTTGAGTCAGCCCAGTGGTGAATAGAGAGATCTGCATCTAGATGGGAGGGAGGAGTTGCACCAGGGACTTGAATAGGGCTGTGCCTTCCCTCCACAATGTTGGCTTCGCCCCCTGTGGTGTGTCTGATCACTGAGCCCCCACCTGACATAGGGAAGAGGAGCTGGGCAAAATATAGTGCTCCAAATCCCCCCTAAACCAGTTCTGACTGGTATCCCCAAGCCCTGTGCTGTGACACAATGGGAAATGTAGTATAAATATAGGGGCTGTGACCCCTTGAAAATGTTCAGTCTTGGTGTTCCGTTCCTGCTGGGGGCGTGCTGCGGCTGGCCCCCAGGGAGATCTGCCATGAGGCCTTGCCTCCCTGGGCCCTGCCTTGCCCCTGGACCTGGAAGACCTTTTAGGGACCCTATTTCTTTCTTTGTCATCTCCAGGACCTTCATGGAACTTTTGCTGCACTTTGGCGCCCTGGGAGCGCTGTGCTTTATTTCTTTTGTTTGCCCCAAGAGAGGAGAGCCTGGGGGCTGTGCAGCGCCGAGCTGCAGCCCTTAGAGAGGGAATCCCGGTGTGAGGGATTCCCCCGTAATGCCGGAATTGCGGGTGCCCCCCCTGCGTCTGCTGCATTTATCGCAGGTGCCTACCCCTCATTTTGCCACTTTGAGCGGGTGCCCACCCCGCTTTGAATTTTGAATTGAGAGGGAGCCTACCCCTCATTTGCCGACAGAAGAAACAAAATCACCGCCGCGGCCCGAGGGCTTTAAAAACTCCTTCTCCAGGCTGCCATCAGCGCGACCCGGAAGACAGGCGCCATTGCCTGGTTGGGGGCGGGCCAACTGGAAGCTGCGAGGGTCGCCCAATCACAGCGCGGCCCCAGGAGAGAGATCCCGGCAGTATGAGGAAGTGCTGCGGTGGGTAGGTGGGGCTCCCGTGATGAAAGGAGAGCCCCGCGTCCAGCAGCCCATGGAGATCGAGGTGGAGGGGGCTCAAGCCACATTGTCGGTGCCTGCCCCCGCCGCATTACAGAAGTGGCACCGGTCACGAGGGGTGGAAGGAGACCGGGTGAAGCCACAGAAAGGAGCGGAGTCCCGAGAGAGAGCCCGGTGAGTAAGGGCTGATCTCTATGTGGAAGCCGCATTCATGGTACAGAGACCCGTGGGCATTTCTCTGGACCCACCTGTGTAGTGTGCAGTGTCTTAGCGGCCCCACATGGCTGAGGGCCGCTCCAACGTGGACCATATTTTGTTTAAGGGCCCCAGTGGGGGTCCCAAGGGCCAGTGTGCCCGTGCTTCCCCGTATTGGCCATTTTTCTCCAGCTGCCCCACTTGGCTAGAGGGCAGCCGCAACACTATGGGGGCAAATTTAATTTAAAAGCCCCAGTGAGGCCCCGAAGGCAAAGATGTGCCAGGGCCCCTTTCCATGATTCTCAGCTGCACCGCACCAGCGTGGGCAGCTGCAAAGTTGGGCAAAGTCAGTGCCAGTGCCCCACACTTGGTCTGCACAGCTGCCCAGCAAGTAGTGGGCAGCTGCAGCGTTTAGGCCTGCGCAAAGTGCGCACCCTTGACTTTCGCTGCATAGGCAGCAGCCCTGTCATTCTGGACACAGGGCGTTTGAGCCCCTTTGAGAAAGCCAGTTGGCAAGGGGGACGGGGAGGTTTGTAGGGCGCCAGGCCCTAATGTAATTTATGCCTCTACTATGGTCTTTCTTAGGAGACTATGTGCTAAATGTGATTTATGTGGTGCCAAGAAATGCGATTCATGTAGTATGATTTACGCACCCTGATTGATGCCTCTAAATGTGGTTCTTATGATTATGAGGTTGTTGTGCATATCATGGTTTATGCTAAGATTATGTTCCACTGTGATTTATGTGTTATCAAAAGAGACTAGCTTAAATATGACCAATATTGTTAGGACTCTGATTAGATTTATCATGGGCACCTCGTTGGTGAGTTCATGAAGCCCTCACCCACCAACCTGGTTGGTGGCATGCTTCACCATCGGGCCCACCCAGTGACACCTAATGTGTCCCGGGTGTGCTGCGACGCCTGATTACAGTGGAGCTGGTATTTTACTGAGAGTGCAGTGTGAGGTGTAAAATGAAGTGTGAGTTAAAACGGCTTGGCGAGGGTCCCAGTACCCGAGGGTAAATTAAATTCTAATAACTGGGCTCCCATCAGCGGTTAAAATAAGGCTTGGGGATGTTTAAGGGAGGCGAGTTACTACCTCCTACATCCATCAGTTGGTCGACATGTTTCAGCCAGTGCCTTAAACTAAATCTGGCTTTCCTCAGGATCTTTTTAAAATAGAGTGTAGTGCAGGTTAAAAAGGAGTGTAATCCATGCTATGTGTTACACTCACTAAGGTGTTTCTCTAAATGTGAGAGGGGGGATTCCCTTCTCATATATGCGCTTGTATTTACAACTAACTCTGCATGTATTAGGCTTGTAGGAAAAGAGAGAGTTGACATTGCCAGTTACTGGGGACTATTTAAAGTATTGTCATTTTTAGCTGTTTATGAAAATTGTAGTATATTTACTACTTTATATGTCTCCCCTCCCCTCTACCCATGTATGTCTTACTTCACCTGTTCACATTATCTGTTCACAGGTACATTGAGACCGAAAACAAGAAAAGAAACAGGTTGATGATTTCCCTTCTTTCTGTTTTGTGCTTGCAATACTAATTGTAGACCTACGCCACTCTCACACATTTTTCTAGATTGGTCCTGAAGAAAGCCCGCAAGTCCGAATTCCGGCAAAGGGGCTGAAACATGTCGGCCATTTTACCTCACTAAATGCTAGTGCGCTCTGAATTCCTAGTTTTTCGATAGAACGCACATCTAGAGCATTCCCCAATCAGGGGCTACCCGAATCTAGATTAAATAAAGTTCTATGCTGGCTGTACGGGTATTTTTAATCTACACTTTGTCCACATCACTGGGTCACTACTGTATTTAAACCATGGGTAAGATCCTCCTGGTGGAGGCTGCATATCTAAAACGAACCCTATGATTATGCACACACGTGTCATATAGCGGAGAACCAAGATATACCGCTACCCAGACTACCCAACACGTGCATTACCGGAGACACACTACCCAAGTCTTGCATACCCTGGTTTATGCAGGACAAGTGATCCTTCCCCATTGATTACCCGTATAAAAACCTACCCTCACCTGGGCCACAGACATGAAACACTTTGACTGACTATTTATACAGCTAGGTGGAAGACAGGGGGGGCTCCTCCGCTAAGGCGGAGGAGCCTTGCCTCATTGCTCTGTGAGCAGGTGAATAAGGAAAAATAAAATGCTGATAACTCATTGTTATTATCATTTTATTTTTCCGTCCTTGCTCAACTGGGTAAGGGAGGGACGGGGCTGGTGTAGTAAGCTGTCATTTTATTCTTCATAGTTTATTGTAGTGTTTACTCTTCGCTGGTATCTTTGCTTGTGACAGGCACATTGTGTCTGGATATTAATGTTGTTTATAGGAATTGGATTTGTCTGAGCTTACCCCACAAGTGATCCTTATGATTGTTTCCCATCAGTGTTACTAAACTTAGGACCTGTTGAAAAGTATGTGATTACCCCCAGTTCCCTTAAGTCCTTGTCCTATTCATTTCAAATGGAGATACACCATCTCCCAGACAGAAAAAAAGAACAAAGGGAATGCTGAGCCCCCCCTACCCCATCCGTGCCGACATAATTGGATGAGGAATGTGGTGCACTGCTCCTGCTGGGCTGGAGTGGCACTGTTTCCTGCATTGCCGTCCTGCCTGCATGGGGGTGGAGGTGGTGGTTGGTGTCATGCCTCCCAATCTGCTGGGCTTACTGAGAATCCCGGGCTGTGGCTGCCAGCTCTTGGCAGCTAGTGTGGTTCCAGGGTCATGGTGCAAAACTTCCTGATTACTGGGCTAGGAGGAAAACATGCAGCTCCTGGGACTCGTGGATTGGTGTGTGGAAGCACGTGGCTGGGTGCGCCTCCTTCGATGCCTCTCTTCCGGTTGGGATGGAAGGCTGTGGCTCAGGCATGCCCAGGGCTGAGTGTGTGCCTGGGCTTTGCTGGACCATCAAAAATAAAAGGGTTGCTCTATGTCCTTCAGAACCTGGGTATATAATGATATAGACTACAATGCGTGCTGTCGGGTATTGCAATTGTTTTGTGTGCAAAAATAGTGTCTAAAATATATAACCAATTTATACAGATCAATGTATGGCCTGGAAAACCATGGAAGAAGTGTGGGGCTATATTTCTCCAATATTTCACACCCCATAATACAATTAATGAACAAGGATAGAGAATACACAACACAACCATTAATTATTTTGTATATTCAAAATCATATATGCAAATAATATGCATAATTTTCTTTGTATGTGGCTGCCATGAACATAGACCATAGAAATAATAAACAATGTGACTTGGTGAAAAGGTGACACAAAGTGCAAAAAGTGCTTGACACAACACAATACCGTCACCTACCGAGCCGGACATTGTTTTTCACGGTTCTTCACAGTTTTATCTGTCTCTCTCTTTCACTGCTTTGACTGCTGTGTTCCCCCTGGCGTACTTTCACCCTTAAGATTTACCTGACTCTGTCTGCTTTTCACTCCCCTGTGTACCTTCCCCCCTACCTTCCATTCCCCATAAGACGTGTGTCTTGGATATGCTATGCGCTAATATCCTATATTATTGTGGAAGCTCACGTTTTTCTCCTAAGCATATACTGGTAACTGCAACTGTAACTGTAACTGATGTAACTATGTAAAAATGTTCTGAAACAATATCCTATCTCATGTAAAGCGCTCTGATACCTCCGGGTCTAGTCAGCGCTATATAAAACTTTTAAAATAAAATAAGTGAAGAAAAAAAATGCCCAACATACATGTCTGAACTGGGGTGGCAGAGTGGGCTAAAGAATGGTGATGGATTAAACCCAGATCTGTTGACTGGGTGTGAGTGTTTGATTGGTTCAGATGCTCCGTCCATCACCACCCCCTTTTGTACCTCTTTGTTCGCCATAAGTTGGCAGGGTATGCGCAGACGTGAGTCCCTTGCTCACTTTGCCACTGGATTCAAGCAAGCCTGGCTGAAGACGGCTGTAATGCCAGAAACCGGTCCTAGGAAGCCTGTTTCCGGTCCTGGGAAGGCATGGCTTGGCAGTTCGGGCTGAACTGTTCCCATGAGGCACAGGGTCAGACTGATTTGCATATGTCATGGCTGAACTGGGGTGGCAGAGTGGGCTAAAGAATGGTGATGGATTAAACCCTGATCTGTTGACTGGGTGTGAGTGTTTGATTGGTTCAGATGCTCCGTCAATCACCACCCCCTTTTGTACCGCTTGGTTCTGCTTTCCCATACAAAAGGGGATGATGGACGGAGCGTTTGAACAAACAGTTCCAGCCCTTAGTGTGGCAGGGTATGCTCAGACGCGAGTCCCTTGTTCACTTGGCCACTGGATTCAAGATAGCCTGGCTGATGAGGATTATGAATTCGAAACCGGTCCCAGGATGCTTGTTTCCGGTCCAGGGAAGACATGGCTTGGCAGTTCGGGTTGGACTGTTCCCACAAGGCACAGGGTCAGACTGATTTGCATATAGCCATGTCTGAACTGGGGTGGCTGAGTGAACTAAAGAATGGTGATGGATTAAACCCAGATCAGTTGACTGGGGGTGAGCGTTTGATTTGTTCAAACGCTCCGTCCATCATCCCCTTTTGTATCGCTTTGTTCGCCCTAAGTGTGGCAGGGTATGCTCAGACGTGAGTCCCTTGTTCACTTGGCCACTGGATTCAAGATAGCCTGGCTGATGAGGATTATGAATCCGAAACCGGTCCCAGGATGCTTGTTTCCGATCGAGGGAAGACATGGCTTGACAGTTCGGTTGGACTGTTCCCATGAGGCACAGGGTCAGACTGATTTGCATATAGCCATGTCTGAACTGGGGTGGATGAGTGAACTAAAGAATGGTGATGGATTAAACTCAGATCAGTTGACTGGGGGTGAGTGTTTGATTTGTTCAAACGCTCCGTCCATCATCCCCTTTTGTATCGCTTTGTTCGCCCTAAGTGTGGCAGGGTATGCTCAGACGTGAGTCCCTTGTTCACTTGGCCACTGGATTCAAGATAGCCTGGCTGATGAGGATTATGAATCCGAAACCAGTCCCAGGATGCTTGTTTCCGGTCCAGGGAAGACATGGCTTGGCAGTTCAGGTTGGACTGTTCCCACAAGGCACAGGGTCAGACTGATTTGCATATAGCCATGCCTGAACTGGGGTGGCTGAGTGAACTAAAGAATGGTGATGGATTAAACCCAGATCAGTTGACTGGGGGTGAGTGTTTGATTTGTTCAAACGCTCCGTCCATCATCCCCTTTTGTATCGCTTGGTTCTGCTTTCCCAGCCTCAAGTTTATGATGGTTCAGTGTCCCTGAATGGTTCCTTACTTCCGCTCTCCTCTGCGGTCTGTTCCGTCTCTGGCTATCCCAAGGCTTCGGCTGTCAGTCTGGAAGTTGAGGAGAGGGGTGTTGCAGACAGAGGGCTTCCTAGACATCTAGCTGTTGCTATCTAGCAGTCCTTTAGGCCTTTCACTTTAACATTCCATGAGAGGCATTGGGGCCATTTTCAGCATTCGTGTGGCTCTCTTCAGTGACTCCCCTGGAGTGTTCTTTGATGGATGTGAGGCAGTTTTTATGGGACGGGTTTGAAAAGCGTTTGGCGGTCTCTACCTTGCCGGTCCAGCCAGCTGCCATAAAGGCATTTCGTTCCCCTTGGAGTAACCTGGATGATGGGAATGATATGGTGGCTCAGCTTTTACGTAACTTCTCCCTTTCTCATCCTTCGGTGAAGCCCATGTTTCCTTTGTGGGATTTGCCTCTGGTATTGAAAGCTCTGGTGTCTGCTCCCTTTGTGTCTTTGAAATTGGTGGCGATTAAGGTTTTTCACCTTCAAGGTGGTTTGTTTGGTGGAGGGTTGGCGAATTGGGAGTTTTGATTTGATGGCCAGGGATCCCTATTTGTCATTTTCTAAAGAAGGAGCGGCACTGCGTTTTGACGCCTCCTTTGTGCACAGGGTGGATTCTTAATTCCATAAATCTCAGGAGATCGTTTTACCTGCCTTGGTGGTTGGTTCTGGATCTGCGTGGGAGTTGGCTTTGTCCCTGTTGGAAGTGAAGAGGGCTTTGCAGGTCTATTAGGAGCGCACTCAGTCTTTTAGGAAGTCTGAGGGATTGTTTGCTTCTTCAAGGGCTTCCTCTCGGGTGGATAAGGCGTCTTTGCTGTCTATTAGTTTGTAAAAACAACAAGTGATGGACTGAATGTGGATCAATGTCACACACTCCCCCAGTCAAAAGATCTGGGCCCAAATCCATCGTTTTTTTGCACTCCACACCACCCTGGGTTAGACAATGGCGATATGCAAATCAGCTCTGACCCTGTTGCCCCATGGGAACAGTCCAGTCCGAACTACAAAAGCCATGTCCTTCCCAGAACGGAAACAAGCATCCGAGGACCAGACCGGTTTCGAGGTAACACCTCTCTTCAGCCCGGCTAGCTTGATTCCAGTGGTGTGGAGTGCCTGGGACCCACGTCTGGGCATCCCCAGCGCACTTAGGGCGGCAATTGCAAAAACAACAAGTGATGGACTGAATGTGGATCAATGTCACACACTCCCCCAGTCAAAAGATCTGGGCCCAAATCCATCGTTTTTTTGCACTCCACACCACCCTGGGTTAGACAATGGCGATATGCAAATCAGCTCTGACCCTGTTGCCCCATGGGAACAGTCCAGTCCGAACTACAAAAGCCATGTCCTTCCCAGAACGGAAACAAGCATCCGAGGACCAGACCGGTTTCGAGGTAACACCTCTCTTCAGCCCGGCTAGCTTGATTCCAGTGGTGTGGAGTGCCTGGGACCCACGTCTGGGCATCCCCAGCGCACTTAGGGCGGCAATTGCAAAAACAACAAGTGATGGACTGAATGTGGATCAATGTCACACACTCCCCCAGTCAAAAGATCTGGGCCCAAATCCATCGTTTTTTTGCACTCCACACCACCCTGGGTTAGACAATGGCGATATGCAAATCAGCTCTGACCCTGTTGCCCCATGGGAACAGTCCAGTCCGAACTACAAAAGCCATGTCCTTCCCAGAACGGAAACAAGCATCCGAGGACCAGACCGGTTTCGAGGTAACACCTCTCTTCAGCCCGGCTAGCTTGATTCCAGTGGTGTGGAGTGCCTGGGACCCACGTCTGGGCATCCCCAGCGCACTTAGGGCGGCAATTGCAAAAACAACAAGTGATGGACTGAATGTGGATCAATGTCACACACTCCCCCAGTCAAAAGATCTGGGCCCAAATCCATCGTTTTTTTGCACTCCACACCACCCTGGGTTAGACAATGGCAATATGCAAATCAGCTCTGACCCTGTTGCCCCATGGGAACAGTCCAGTCCGAACTACAAAAGCCATGTCCTTCCCAGAACGGAAACAAGCATCCGAGGACCAGACCGGTTTCGAGGTAACACCTCTCTTCAGCCCGGCTAGCTTGATTCCAGTGGTGTGGAGTGCCTGGGACCCACGTCTGGGCATCCCCAGCGCACTTAGGGCGGCAATTGCAAAAACAACAAGTGATGGACTGAATGTGGATCAATGTCACACACTCCCCCAGTCAAAAGATCTGGGCCCAAATCCATCGTTTTTTTGCACTCCACACCACCCTGGGTTAGACAATGGCGATATGCAAATCAGCTCTGACCCTGTTGCCCCATGGGAACAGTCCAGTCCGAACTACAAAAGCCATGTCCTTCCCAGAACGGAAACAAGCATCCGAGGACCAGACCGGTTTCGAGGTAACACCTCTCTTCAGCCCGGCTAGCTTGATTCCAGTGGTGTGGAGTGCCTGGGACCCACGTCTGGGCATCCCCAGCGCACTTAGGGCGGCAATTGCAAAAACAACAAGTGATGGACTGAATGTGGATCAATGTCACACACTCCCCCAGTCAAAAGATCTGGGCCCAAATCCATCGTTTTTTTGCACTCCACACCACCCTGGGTTAGACAATGGCGATATGCAAATCAGCTCTGACCCTGTTGCCCCATGGGAACAGTCCAGTCCGAACTACAAAAGCCATGTCCTTCCCAGAACGGAAACAAGCATCCGAGGACCAGACCGGTTTCGAGGTAACACCTCTCTTCAGCCCGGCTAGCTTGATTCCAGTGGTGTGGAGTGCCTGGGACCCACGTCTGGGCATCCCCAGCGCACTTAGGGCGGCAATTGCAAAAACAACAAGTGATGGACTGAATGTGGATCAATGTCACACACTCCCCCAGTCAAAAGATCTGGGCCCAAATCCATCGTTTTTTTGCACTCCACACTGTGGAAAAGTAAATTTTGCCATGTTCTGTGTCCCTACGTGTCATCCATCATATGTTATGTGTGCATGATTAAATATGCATATGTATTCCCCATGTCCGATTCAAGACACAATTACAGTTGTGTCCACCTCTAGTATGCCAGTTTCCAGTCCTCGTGAATACTACGAATGTCAGGCCTATGTAAAGTTATGTTGCCACGTTTCTCAGTGTGCACGTTATTCCATTATAAAGTCCCCGTTTCTAGGCCTCAAAAGGGCCTGGACACCAGATTCAGCTCCTGTCTCCTGAAGCCTCGCTGAGGAGGGATACAGCCCCCACCTGTATCCTCGACCCTTCACTTACTTCCTGCCTCGCAGTGCCCGGTGCAGCCTGGCTCAGTCTCTGAGTCTGCCAAGAATATGTTATGATTCCAGCTATCAGTTTAGTCCTCCTTCTCTGCATTCCTAAGCTACTGAACTGCATCAATAGTTTCCGTCATTGTCTAGCCTATTCGGCCCCATGTTAAGAGAAATACTGTATTTAATGGTCATTTAATATTCTTCATCACGCACTACATGTAGAATAAATGCATGCTCTAGCCTTAGAGTCTGTTAGCTTTTCCCCTCATGACTTCTAGTTTATATCAACATGTTCTCTAAACATTAGATACCAGATAGGGTTTAGGTACATGTCGCTCCGACCCTCCAGACTTTAGTCTCTGCTCCTAGCACAGAGTTCATAGCCCCCAGCTTCTCCTAGTAACACGTCATTGCCAGTTTGCGCGCACCACTAGGTTAGAGGTCCCGGCTCCTCAGGTAGCCCCCTCCATGGTTTCCGCCCCATTCATGACATATCCTGTTACGTTTGCATCACATGTCTATGTATACGCCCAGTTACACCTCTTTTCCCCCTTATCTTTCGCGACTGCTACGCGTCACGCCTTCTGCTCCACCCACTGCTACGCCTACTGCAATGTAATGCTATGTGTTTGCGTTATGTATATATGCTCATGTATTGTTATTGAAAGTCAGCGCGCTCATCCCAGACCCAGCCCCAGCAGCTGCTGGGCCCTGTCATCCTATTCCCATGCAGGTTGTCCTGTTCCTGTCCTTATGCTGTATTAAACCTGCAAACTCCTACTACCTCGAATCTTGACTCTTATTTATTGAGCTATCTGTTATGATATATGTCTAGTCAAAAATAGGGTATTATTTATTTATTTACCACATAATGGCGCCCGAATAGGGACTTGCCCTTTCCCCACGCGTCGGTGAAGCCACGCCGACCCCCTGACCCTCTGCAGTCGTGACGGAACTCTTCTGCGCAGTGGCAGATATTTCTGCTCAAGTATCCCTCAGGCCCACGGAGGAGACGGAGGAGGCGGTCCAGCATCCAGACGAGACGGTGGAGGAACGCGGCGAGTCCCGACCAGAGCCCAAGCCAAGAGTCCAAGGTCCGAGGTATCCGGAGGTCCACCCGTAACTGAAGTCCGAAGTCCGAAGTTCGTCGTCATCGTCGTAGCAGTCCAGTCCAGTCCGAGGCTTTCCGTTCTTGCTGCCCGGTGAGTACCGTTACTGGGGTGGTATCTAGACAGGGTCAATTTGATTGACTCTGGTCTGTGGGTTGGTGGTACACAGTCCCACAAACGAAGTGTTCACTTCGGTGGATACGGGTCCTGACGTGTCTCTTTAAGAGACCGGTAAGTTTCGTACTGTTTCAGCAGTGCATCTAGTTTCTGTTCTAGTCAGTTTCTGTTCTCGAGAAAATTCACGTGTTCTGTTCTCAGTATTTCCAGGTAGTATTCTGTCCGAACTGTTATTTTAAATGTTTTTCATGTATTCTAATGTCGTGGTATGAATGGGAAATAAGTATCGTGTTTATTGTGTATTGTATTGTGTCCAGATTACAGTTCAGTCATGCCCATATTTTCCAAGTTACGTCAGTTAAAGACTAGAAAGGGTCTGCTGGAAGCAGCAGTTCCCGTCCCGCCGAGGGACAGTCCAGGTCACTTTATGTATCAGAAACATGGCATAAGTGCCATATTGTATCTAGATTTATGGGTAGAGTATACCAAACAGTTAGAAGAAAAGTATAGATGGCCCGTATCGGGTACATGGGATGCCGAATGCATCATGCGAGTAGAAGAAGCATTATGGAAAAAGAAAGCCAGACAGTCACAGAAAGATGCCATCGAGTTATGGCGTAAGGAAGCTCATAAAAGAACTGAAAAAGAAATCAGAAAGTCAGAATTAAGTAGAGAATCCCAAGAGCGAGCCCAAGAAAAAGAATTAATCGAGATAGGTGAACAAGTCAAAGCCGAACAGTCAGACAGACAGAGGCATGCCCTTATTAAGGGTATGTATCCTCTTCTTGCCGAGGGCTTGCCAAAAGCGACCCCAGAGGCATCCAGTAATTTCCCGCCACCACTAGTCCCGACCAAGCTACGTCACAAACCGACGGCAGCTGATATTTTTATTTCGTCCTATCTGGACGACACAGTCCCTGAATATGCAAATCCTGTTCGCGCTCCGCCAGTCCCAGTAAATCAGGCACATCCTGCTCCTCCAGACACCGGGGCACCCCTTGCAGTACCTGCTACGGTACCCCCGGTCCAGCCAGCATTTCAATTTCCCGCTCCGCCACGAAGAATATCAGTCAACGATTCTAGTCTAGGGGCCGCAGGAGGAGGTCCTCCTCAAACCCCGCCGCCACACAAGCGTTTATCAGCACTCGAATTACATGCTCAAGCATCACAGCGTACTCCCAAGAGTAATAAGTCTGTTGCAGAAATCAGGCAAGCCCTTGGCGAATGTGCCTATGACCCAGTCCCAGGCGAGAATAATATGGTTTTATATTCAGTACGCGTAAGGAGGGTGACCGAGTATCTAGTCACCCTACCCAATATGAAAGAAGATCTAGACAGAATATATCGTTTCATCCGTACAGGGGATGACCCACAAAGTATTAGTGATGCCATGTCTCAAAGGAAAGCCGAGATTCAGCGTATGATATTAAAGTTTTTAATTAACTGTCTAATAAGAGAACAAGATTACCCGTCTAAAGACCCGGATGAAATGAAAACTCTAACAAAGTGGAGTGATAATATAGCCGAAGGAAAGCACAATACCATTGGTGCCATGGAAAGTATGTACAAGAAAATCCGTAGAGAGATAATAAAGATACACGAACAGCGTAAAGCAGCACAAGTAAGCGAGAAAGAAAGTCACTCTGATCCTGAAGAGGAAGACGACGAGAATACCGCCAGAATAGCGTATGTAGGAAAATCTAGATTTCCAGATCGCCATTTACGCCTAGAACACAAGCCAGTTTTCCATCATTCAGCACCAGAACAAGGTTCCCTAGAACAAGTATTCCAAGCTACCGATCACATTCTGAAATCACGAATCGGTTACAGTGAGTTAAGTACCATTCATGAACAAGAACTAGCCCGATCAGCAGTCCGATGGATTACTGATTCTACCACTTTTCCAGACGAAATAGTGGCACAAATGTTTCTGAAATTGCCCCCAGCCGAGCAACGACTGGTGGGTATGTATATGACCCAGCACCTCATTACTCTGTATGAGGGTCAACATTCTGATCCAGGCCCGTTACATGATATCCTGAACGAGTTACTCCAGTATAGATGGAGAGGTCTAGGTACCGATTTAATTAGTGTCATTCTAGAACAGCGCCACAAATATAGAACGTTTCTGAACCCGCATTTTGTTCATGTCTCACCCCCAGAAAGTAAACCCTTTTACATAGAAAGACAGAACCCGTTACGAGAAGTGCATCCAGTTAAGACAGAGGACGGTGAAATGCAACGAGTGTTTGTATACACCCCGATTACAAAGATGGAACTCCTCGAAATGAAGAAATTAATTCCCTGTCATGACAAAGATCCAGCAGGGTTCCATAGAGAATTAAAAGACATGCTCCGTATGGGAGAATACACTTACCCAGATATCATTAAAATGTTAAAAGTCCTGTTGCCCGCCGGGGTGTATGAAAAGCTCAAAGAGAAAGAATGGGAGGTGGGAGAGAAAAAGATCGATTGGGCAGTTCTAGAAGCTGAAGACAAGGCACGAGTACCAGGTACCGGTCTAGGAGAGAAATGTAAAGAATTACCAGAATTATTGATTCAAGTTCTACCCAGATTATTGACAACTAGAAAAGAAGACTGGGATGCAATCTCAGCCTGTAAACAGAAGCAAGATGAGGATATTAGTGATTTTTATTCTAGATTTGAAAAATGTTTTAGTATCAACAGTGGCCTCAAGACAAGTAGCGAGTCATACCCTCACCTTTTTGTTACTAAATTGGTCGAGAATTCAAGTCCACAAGTTAAAAATCGAGTTTTGAAAGTCGAAAGCACCTGGCAAGCTAATACTCCGTCCCAGATGCTCCAGATGCTCCAGTATCACCAGAATAGAATCAGGGAAGAGCAAGAACACGAGAGAAAACGTATGAAAGACACGAAAATGAAAGTATTAGTTGCACAATCTGTTCCTCAAGACAGTCAGAAGAGGGGTCCGAATCAAGCCAGTCATCCTGCAGCTCCCGTTAAAGGGAACTGCAATTATTGTAAACAGCCAGGTCATTTTATAAACGAGTGTGCAGTTCTGAAACACAACATAGCTACTGGTAAGACTAAAGAAAGACCACGTCCGCCTAGACAAGAACAAGTTTCACAGACTCCTCAGTCACAGAATGCACCACAGACAGTTACAGCACCGCAGCCTATTGCTGCAACACAGCATGTTACATCGCAGATGTACCAGTATGCACAGTCTGAGTATCCAGAGTACCAGCCATATTCATGAAACAGCCTAGAGAGGGAGGTAGGCTTGCCTCTCATCGAGATACCTGTAGATCAAGAAGGTCCCTATGTTCACAGTCAAGTATTAGGGAAAGACAGAAAGTTTTTGATTGATACAGGGGCAAGTAGGACCACAATTAGTCATGCCGAAGTTCCAGGGGCTCCGCTCTCAGGCTCAAGAAATGTTTCCCTTGGATTTTCAGGAAAGCCTATCGTTAATGAGATTTCAAAGCCAGTCACTCTAGAAGTAGGTCCATTGTCCCGCACTACTGATCTGTTACTTACTAAGTCATGCCCAGAAAATCTATTAGGCATTAAAACACTGAAAGAGTTAGGTGCAGTTATATGTTGTTCCCCAGAGGGAATACGTCTGTTCCTACGTGACTTTAAGGGTCACTATGTATTACGAGATTTTGATTCAAGACTGTCTAATGTTCCGCAGCATTTATGGGCGCAAGGTCCAACTGATGTAGGTTACATGCAAATCACACCCTATCGTGTGACTCTCAAGCCAGGTGTAGTGTTACCACGAATCAGACAGTACAGATTGCCACCTGAGGCTGTAGCAGCCTTATCCAAAATTATTGACGAGCTCATCGCTCAAGGAGTAGTTGTAGAAACTGACTCCAATGTATGTAATTCTCCGATCATTCCAGTCATGAAACGTACTGATCCAAATGCACCCCCAGTATATCGATTAGTGATCGACCTACGAGAGCTTAATAAATGTATTATTCCACAGTATCCAGTTGTTCCAGACATCTCTTCCCTATTGACAGCCATTGATTCCGAAGCCACGTTCTTCACTGTCATAGATCTCAAGAACGCATTTTTTTAGTGTCCCTATTCATCCAGACAGCCAGTTTCTTTTCGGATTTTGTTTAAATGGAAGGAGCTATATGTTTACACGCGCTCCTCAAGGTTTCACAGAAAGTCCTAGTATTTACAGTCAAGCACTTAAGAGACAACTAGACAACATTCACATGCCAACTGACACTGCCCTGCTCCAGTATGTCGATGATCTATTGATCACAGCCCGTTCCGAACGTGACTGCGAGCGAGCATCCCTTACGGTTTTGTATTTCCTAGCCGAGATGGGGCACAAGGTGTCCCCTTCGAAGCTTCAATTCTGTGTCCAGCAAGTGGTCTACTTAGGACACTTACTGTCCAAGAGGGGTAGGCAGTTGACACCAGACCGTATCCAGTTAATAGCGAGTCTTCCTCAGCCCAAGACCCAGAAGGAGGTACGTGCTTTTATTGGCCTCACTTCTTACTGCAGACAATGGATTCCTCAGTATGCATTTCTAGCCAAGCCACTGATACAGTTAACGACACAGGAGGCAGCCGTACCGACTGTCCTCCCTTGGACATCTGAACATACACTTAGTTTCAACGAGTTAAAGAAAGCCCTATGCCAAGCTCCAGTTCTAGCGACACCGAACTACAGTAAGCCTTTTACACTTTTCGTTACTGAACGTGAAGGTACAGCATTATCAGTTCTCACACAAGATCAAGCAGGACAATACAAGCCCTGTGCTTATTTTTCTAGCACATTAGATCCAGTCGCCCAGGCTCTGCCTGCGTGCCTCAAGTCAGTTGCAGCCACAGCACTAGCTATCAGACAAAGTGATTCCATAGTTTTAGGACATTCCTTGACAGTACAAGTTCCACATTCCGTGGAAGTTCTTTTGAACCGAACACAAACTCAGCACTTGACAATTGCACGTTTAACAGGTTATGAATTGACACTGTTCCAGCCACACATAGAAATTAGACGCTGCAACGTCCTGAACCCTGCTACACTGTTACCATCAGTTAATTCAAATCCTGACCCACATGACTGTGTGGAAGTAGTTAACATTACGACAAAGCCAAGACAAGATCTGACAGATATTCCGTTACCAGACCCCGACCTGACACTTTATGTGGATGGGTCATGTATGAGAACTAGTACAGGAGATTTAGTTGCCGCGTATGCAGTGACTACTGACACTGAAGTTATTGAGACACACCGCATTGACACTCTGTCCGCTCAAGCAGCAGAGCTAGTTGCTCTGACACAAGCCTGCATACACGCCAAGAACCTGAAAGTTAATGTTTACACAGATTCACGCTACGCATTCGGAGTTGTACACGACTTCGGAGTGCTCTGGCAGGAGAGAGGTTTCATGACTTCTCATGGAACCAAGATTCAGCATGGTTTCCTTATCCAAGCTCTGTTAGATGCCATACACTTACCGACATCCATTGCTATTATGAAATGCAAAGCACATACGAAAGTCACTGACATTATTTCCCAAGGTAATGATCTAGCAGATCGCACAGCCAAGCTTACAGCACAGACTCTAGACATTCCAGTCAACATGACACATACTCCAGATCCGATTACATGCATGACAGTTAAGGACCCTACACAAGATGTCATAGATATCCAGTTACATGCTACTCCCGAAGAAATCAAGAAATGGTCTGAACAAGGAGGGGTCCAGACAGATCAAGGATGGTTAACAAAGGGTAGAGCCACATGGTTTCTCCCCGACTCTATGGTTCAAGTTATCATTAATACCGCACATAGTCCAGCACATTTAGGAGAAAAAGCTATGTTAGACAGTATCCAGAACATTTGGTTCAACAAGCATTTACGAGCTGCAGCTAAGCAGAAAGTCCGTACCTGTATGATATGTTGTCAGTTTAATCCAGGTAAAAGTGTCCCGGTGGAACAAGGTGGCTTCCAGCCCCCTGACCACCCTTTTGAAGTCCTCCAGATGGATTATATTCAGATGGAGCGATGTCGAGGTTTCAAGTATGTTCTTGTAGTTGTATGCGCTTTGTCCAGATGGACAGAAGCATATCCAGTCCCAGATTACACAGCCGCGACCACTGCCAAGCAGTTGGTTCGTGAATTCTTCCCTCGATATGGACTCCCTAGAGTCGTATATTCTGATAACGGTCAGCCATTCTCATCTGAACTGATGAAGCACGTTTCCCTGTTGTTGGGGTACCAGTGGAAGTTTCATTGTGTACGCCATCCTGAAGCAGCCGGTCTAGTCGAGAGACATAATCAGACTCTGAAAATCCGAATTGCCAAAATATGTAAAGATAAGGGTGTGGACTGGCTAGTAGCTCTGCCAGTTGCTTTGTTTTATATGCGCATGGTCGCACATTCCAGATCAGGTCTGTCCCCGTATGAGGTCGTTTTCGGCCGCCCCCCTAACATGTGGGGTACTCCTAGACCCCGAAGTATTACCGATGTTTCAAGTAATATGCTGACAGATTACCTAGCTTCCTTGATGTCTGCCCTCAACTCATGTCGTTCACAGGTTGCCGCCTCATTTCCAGACAATACCGAGGTGGCACCGCATGAAATCGTTCCAGGATCCATGGTGATGGTCCGCAACTTTGACAGATCAAGTCCGCTGGAGCCTCGATGGAAAGAGCCCCGACAGGTCCTCCTCACCACCCGTACAGCCGTGAAGTTGGAGGGACGCAAGGGCTGGGTGCACCTTTCTCATGTTAAACTTTTTAAAGGACTAAAACCCGCCTTAAAGAACATTTCCCAGGATTCGAAGGATTGTCAAAATATTGTTTTCAAGGACTGTCCCGCAAAAGACATTGCTACAACCCCTCCCATGTTAGAGAAAACTCCGCAGCAGGAGTATAAACAGAAACTACGGTCTAGTAAAATAAGTCAGCCAGTTTGATTGTCTAAGTCCTCCCCTAGGTGAAACGGTTAGACTGTTTCTGACATGTATAAAATAGACCCCCATAGTGAGAGAGTTAGTCAAAACTCAATCCGATGTATCGTTTTTCTATGTTTCATATTGTTTTCCAGCCTTATGATTTCCTGCACCAGTTATGCATTTTTTCTATGTTTCCCAGTTTCACATGTAAATAAGTCTGCTAATGCTACAGTAGAGCACACGTTTAGTGATCTGCCCCCTCATGAACTGTCCTACCGCCTCGCTATGCGTAACAATACTTTTATCCGCATGTTGCATTATTCACACCAGACCAGCAATGCCACTAATTGTTGGGTGTGTGGTCGACTCCCCCCTTTCCAGACGTCAAAGGGAGTTCTGCCACTTTTTCCTTATCCTTTTTCACATAATGGTTCATGTGGAGCATGGTCCACGTTAACGTCATCCTTAACAGATATGTCTTTTCTTAACAGCACATGTTTCCCAGACAAGCAAGGTCTCCCTCACCGAACAGGTTTAGATCTAGAAAATGAAGTGTATAATTTAGGTAATTATTCGTCGAATTTCATGGTCCTGAATGTTCAGTCTGATACTACTCCAGACTTACCTGCTATTTCAGTACTACCAGTCAAAGGCGAATTATGTGTCCGAAATAATGGTTCCGTACATGTAGGACATAGTGATTGTACTACTGTTGTCAAGTATAGTGACAGTGGGAAATCTATTTTCAAAGCTTCACGTCATTCTTATTTTGTTTGTGGTCAAACTGCATATGTTCGTCTGCCCCTCGATTGGGAGGGAACCTGTTACATTGCCTTCCTACTGCCACCTGTTTTCCTAGCCCCACCTGACTACCATAGGAATTCCTTCCTAGTACATACTAGACACAAGAGAAACCTCCCGATTGTCGATTATACTGAAACTGCTGCAGAACAATTCATTGATATTGATAAAGGTGTGTTCCCTTATTTAGGTACAGTTGTAAACAGTAAGCTAATCCGTAGGTTAACAAGAACCCTTGAAGCAGTAGTAGATGAGACTGCCTCCGCTCTAGGTAACTTAACCGAAGAGCAATCCTTTATGAGAATTGTTGTGCTCCAGAATCGTCTCGTCCTTGACGTCATACTGGCCGATAGGGGCGGGGCCTGTAGAGTCATCGGATCTAGTTGCTGCATTTTCATTCCAAATAACGCGCCGTCTGTTTATTCAGCTATAACCAGACTCCATAAAATTGCCCATCTGTTACACCAAGATCCAGGCACCTGGACATGGTCCGGTTGGTTCTGGAATATAATTTCCGCCTGGGGATGGAAAGTCTTGTCCCTCCTAGGTATTGCAGTAGCGATCATATTCAGCTGCTGCCTCTGTATACAATGTGGCCCTGCGATTTGCGGCATGTGTGCTACCTCTTGTATTCCTAGTCCCAAGCCCCGTTCTAAATCCCGTTCTAAGACAATTCGAGATGAACAAATGGTCCTGTATGAAATGATAGATGGCATCATGAATATTGATGTTTCCTGATGGAAACGTAGTGACAAGGAGGGAATGTGGAAAAGTAAATTTTGCCATGTTCTGTGTCCCTACGTGTCATCCATCATATGTTATGTGTGCATGATTAAATATGCATATGTATTCCCCATGTCCGATTCAAGACACAATTACAGTTGTGTCCACCTCTAGTATGCCAGTTTCCAGTCCTCGTGAATACTACGAATGTCAGGCCTATGTAAAGTTATGTTGCCACGTTTCTCAGTGTGCACGTTATTCCATTATAAAGTCCCCGTTTCTAGGCCTCAAAAGGGCCTGGACACCAGATTCAGCTCCTGTCTCCTGAAGCCTCGCTGAGGAGGGATACAGCCCCCACCTGTATCCTCGACCCTTCACTTACTTCCTGCCTCGCAGTGCCCGGTGCAGCCTGGCTCAGTCTCTGAGTCTGCCAAGAATATGTTATGATTCCAGCTATCAGTTTAGTCCTCCTTCTCTGCATTCCTAAGCTACTGAACTGCATCAATAGTTTCCGTCATTGTCTAGCCTATTCGGCCCCATGTTAAGAGAAATACTGTATTTAATGGTCATTTAATATTCTTCATCACGCACTACATGTAGAATAAATGCATGCTCTAGCCTTAGAGTCTGTTAGCTTTTCCCCTCATGACTTCTAGTTTATATCAACATGTTCTCTAAACATTAGATACCAGATAGGGTTTAGGTACATGTCGCTCCGACCCTCCAGACTTTAGTCTCTGCTCCTAGCACAGAGTTCATAGCCCCCAGCTTCTCCTAGTAACACGTCATTGCCAGTTTGCGCGCACCACTAGGTTAGAGGTCCCGGCTCCTCAGGTAGCCCCCTCCATGGTTTCCGCCCCATTCATGACATATCCTGTTACGTTTGCATCACATGTCTATGTATACGCCCAGTTACACCTCTTTTCCCCCTTATCTTTCGCGACTGCTACGCGTCACGCCTTCTGCTCCACCCACTGCTACGCCTACTGCAATGTAATGCTATGTGTTTGCGTTATGTATATATGCTCATGTATTGTTATTGAAAGTCAGCGCGCTCATCCCAGACCCAGCCCCAGCAGCTGCTGGGCCCTGTCATCCTATTCCCATGCAGGTTGTCCTGTTCCTGTCCTTATGCTGTATTAAACCTGCAAACTCCTACTACCTCGAATCTTGACTCTTATTTATTGAGCTATCTGTTATGATATATGTCTAGTCAAAAATAGGGTATTATTTATTTATTTACCACCCTGGGTTAGACAATGGCGATATGCAAATCAGCTCTGACCCTGTTGCCCCATGGGAACAGTCCAGTCCGAACTACAAAAGCCATGTCCTTCCCAGAACGGAAACAAGCATCCGAGGACCAGACCGGTTTCGAGGTAACACCTCTCTTCAGCCCGGCTAGCTTGATTCCAGTGGTGTGGAGTGCCTGGGACCCACGTCTGGGCATCCCCAGCGCACTTAGGGCGGCAATTGCAAAAACAACAAGTGATGGACTGAATGTGGATCAATGTCACACACTCCCCCAGTCAAAAGATCTGGGCCCAAATCCATCGTTTTTTTGCACTCCACACCACCCTGGGTTAGACAATGGCGATATGCAAATCAGCTCTGACCCTGTTGCCCCATGGGAACAGTCCAGTCCGATATACAAAAGCCATGTCCTTCCCAGAACGGAAACAAGCATCCGAGGACCAGACCGGTTTCGAGGTAACACCTCTCTTCAGCCCGGCTAGCTTGATTCCAGTGGTGTGGAGTGCCTGGGACCCACGTCTGGGCATCCCCAGCGCACTTAGGGCGGCAATTGCAAAAACAACAAGTGATGGACTGAATGTGGATCAATGTCACACACTCCCCCAGTCAAAAGATCTGGGCCCAAATCCATCGTTTTTTTGCACTCCACACCACCCTGGGTTAGACAATGGCGATATGCAAATCAGCTCTGACCCTGTTGCCCCATGGGAACAGTCCAGTCCGAACTACAAAAGCCATGTCCTTCCCAGAACGGAAACAAGCATCCGAGGACCAGACCGGTTTCGAGGTAACACCTCTCTTCAGCCCGGCTAGCTTGATTCCAGTGGTGTGGAGTGCCTGGGACCCATGTCTGGGCATCCCCAGCGCACTTAGGGCGGCAATTGCAAAAACAACAAGTGATGGACTGAATGTGGATCAATGTCACACACTCCCCCAGTCAAAAGATCTGGGCCCAAATCCATCATTTTTTTGCACTCCACACCACCCTGGGTTAGACAATGGCGATATGCAAATCAGCTCTGACCCTGTTGCCCCATGGGAACAGTCCAGTCCGAACTACAAAAGCCATGTCCTTCCCAGAACGGAAACAAGCATCCGAGGACCAGACCGGTTTCAAGGTAACACCTCTCTTCAGCCCGGCTAGCTTGATTCCAGTGGTGTGGAGTGCCTGGGACCCACGTCTGGGCATCCCCAGCGCACTTAGGGCGGCAATTGCAAAAACAACAAGTGATGGACTGAATGTGGATCAATGTCACACACTCCCCCAGTCAAAAGATCTGGGCCCAAATCCATCGTTTTTTTGCACTCCACACCACCCTGGGTTAGACAATGGCGATATGCAAATCAGCTCTGACCCTGTTGCCCCATGGGAACAGTCCAGTCCGAACTACAAAAGCCATGTCCTTCCCAGAACGGAAACAAGCATCCGAGGACCAGACCGGTTTCGAGGTAACACCTCTCTTCAGCCCGGCTAGCTTGATTCCAGGTGTTTCCTCGAAACCGGTCCGGTCCTCGGATGCTTGATTCCGGTCTGGGAAAGATATGGCTGTTGTAGTTCGGACTGGACTGTTCCCATGGGGCAACAGGGTCAGAGCTGATTTGCATAAAGCCATTATCTGACCCAGGGTGGTGTGGAGTGCAAAAAAACGATGGATTTGGGCCCAGATCTTTTGACTGGGGGAGTGTGTGACATTGATCCACATTCAGTCCATCACTTGTTGTTTTTTGCAATTGCCGCCCTAAGTGCGCTGGGGATGCCCAGACGTGGGTCCCAGGCACTCCACACCACTTGGAGTCAAGCTAGCCGGGCTAAAGAGAGGTGTTACCTCGAAACCGGTCCGGTCCTCGGATGCTTGATTCCGGTCTGGGAAAGATATGGCTGTTGTAGTTCGGACTGGACTGTTCCCATGGGGCAACAGGGTCAGAGCTGATTTGCATAAAGCCATTATCTGACCCAGGGTGGTGTGGAGTGCAAAAAAACGATGGATTTGGGCCCAGATCTTTTGACTGGGGGAGTGTGTGACATTGATCCACATTCAGTCCATCACTTGTTGTTTTTTGCAATTGCCGCCCTAAGTGCTCTGGGGATGCCCAGACGTGGGTCCCAGGCACTCCACACCACTTGGAGTCAAGCTAGCCGGGCTGAAGAGAGGTGTTACCTCGAAACCGGTCCGGTCCTCGGATGCTTGATTCCGGTCTGGGAAAGATATGGCTGTTGTAGTTCGGACTGGACTGTTCCCATGGGGCAACAGGGTCAGAGCTGATTTGCATAAAGCCATTATCTGACCCAGGGTGGTGTGGAGTGCAAAAAAACGATGGATTTGGGCCCAGATCTTTTGACTGGGGGAGTGTGTGACATTGATCCACATTCAGTCCATCACTTGTTGTTTTTTGCAATTGCCGCCCTAAGTGCGCTGGGGATGCCCAGACGTGGGTCCCAGGCACTCCACACCACTTGGAGTCAAGCTAGCCGGGCTGAAGAGAGGTGTTACCTCGAAACCGGTCCGGTCCTCGGATGCTTGATTCCGGTCTGGGAAAGATATGGCTGTTGTAGTTCGGACTGGACTGTTCCCATGGGGCAACAGGGTCAGAGCTGATTTGCATAAAGCCATTATCTGACCCAGGGTGGTGTGGAGTGCAAAAAAACGATGGATTTGGGCCCAGATCTTTTGACTGGGGGAGTGTGTGACATTGATCCACATTCAGTCCATCACTTGTTGTTTTTTGCAATTGCCGCCCTAAGTGCGCTGGGGATGCCCAGACGTGGGTCCCAGGCACTCCACACCACTTGGAGTCAAGCTAGCCGGGCTGAAGAGAGGTGTTACCTCGAAACCGGTCCGGTCCTCGGATGCTTGATTCCGGTCTGGGAAAGATATGGCTGTTGTAGTTCGGACTGGACTGTTCCCATGGGGCAACAGGGTCAGAGCTGATTTGCATAAAGCCATTATCTGACCCAGGGTGGTGTGGAGTGCAAAAAAACGATGGATTTGGGCCCAGATCTTTTGACTGGGGGAGTGTGTGACATTGATCCACATTCAGTCCATCACTTGTTGTTTTTTGCAAGTCTATTAGTTTGTGGCACAAGCAGTTGATTGAGTTGGCTTATTCTCTGGCTGGGTCTTCTCCTCCTGCGGGTGCGCAGTGATGCTAGAGTAGGGGATAGCTGGCTCCTGGGCTGAATTGAGAGGAGTATAAATTGCTGAGGTCTGTTAGGCTGCCACTTGGGTTTCATCCAATAACTTTGTTTGCCATTATAGTATCCTAAATGTGTTTGGGGATAATGCAAAATTTCGGTTGGGAGTGTTGCAGGCTGTGTGCTACCGATTGTTTTTCTTTCCTGTACTGTTTTGAATAAATCACTTTGGGTGCTGCCGTATGTTGTGGTGTCCATTGGTGATTTTCTTTTTAGTATAAAGGACGGGTATCTGGCTTGGCTCCATTGGTAATGAATGGGACAAGGACTTAAGGGACCTGGGGGTAATGTCCGGTTACTTACTGGTAATATTCATTACTCCTGGCCCTGTTGTCCTCGTCTCATTCATTACGCTCCACCCTCCTTCCCAAAAGGCCGGCCTTCATATGGAGGGCTTGGTAGTTCAGAACGAATGCTGGGTAAGTATATGTTAAGTATTTCCCGTGGGAGGAGGTGGGGTAGAGGGATCAGCATTCCTGTTGTTCTTTTTTCTGTCTAGGAGATGGTATATCTCCATTTGTAATGAATGGAAGGAGGACAACAGGACCAGGAGTAATGAAGATTACTGGTAAGCAATAGGACATTTCATTAGGTGGAATAATAGTAGATTAGTTAATTACACAGTCAGTGTAAGCATTATCTAAACACTGACAGTAATACCACACTTCCTACATCGTTTGCCAACAAATTGCAGCCGCTTTTGCACTCTACCCTTAAAAGTATGCAATCACAGCTCTGTGCGGGCGTTAGGCTTTCAGCAGCTAAAAGCTCTTACCGTAATTAAGTTGTTAATTTTATATCCACATGGGATCTGCAAATAATAAGCTATTGATGAATTCAACCTGTGGGTCGATTCTAATCAAGATTTTGGGACGTCGACATTTTTTGGCCTTGGGCACAATTTAGACAAAGTAATTGATGAGGGAGTGACCACTGCCACGCCATATTGTGACATTTGTCTGATAAAAAGGGCCCGTATTATGTTTGAAGACATGTGCACTACTTGTGTAAGGTAGCCTACGAATTCAAAACCCACAGACGTGCAATCCAAGAAATGGGCATTTGATCATAATCTTTATTCAAAAGGGTATTCTGGACAAGGGCTTTTTAACCTAAATCTTAAAGCCCATTCTTACAATTATGCAGCACAGATGTGTACATATTTCTAAGGTCCCTCTTCCTGTCTTAGTTTTTTTTTTTAACAAAGACAGGGGCGTAGCTGCAATTAGTGCTGCAGGTGCTGCGGCGCCAAGGCTCGAATGTTTTAGGGAATTTACCCACATTATAGCTATCTGTTTCTTCCCAAGATGGGCACAAGGAGTAATTCCCTTCATTAAAGTGTGACCAACAACAACCTTGAGCAAGTGTTAGGTCTTCTTTATTCCCTCTTAGCTGGTCATTCACTCTCACCGCTCTGTCTGAGGATGGAAAATATATTCAGAATTCGTTTGAACACAAATTAGGCCACTGTTTTCAGCAAATCAGAGACCATGCTATGTTTAGAAAATCTTTGAAATCCTATTTCAGAATTTGAAGCCCTCTATAACAACTCATCAAAAATATATAAAATGGAAGCAAAGCACTACTCAAGCAACCAGACCCTGCGACAATCTCCTGCCAGACCCTCCAATTCCACTCTCTCTTGTCAAGAGCAATGACAGACTCAAATAATGCATAGCAGGCGTTCATTTTCATTATCTTTGGCATGTTTATTATTGTTATTATTATTTGACCCAAAGGTTGAAATAAGCAATAGTGTATTCTTATTCTAATCATAATATTCTTCTTATTAATGATAAGAAAAAGAAGAGTAAGAATAGTTATTAGAAGAACAATAATAATACCTGGTCTTTACATAGTGTTTCATATTGTTTTTTATGCTGTCTCTTTTTGTTTCAAATAACATGTATTCCTCTGACCGTGTTTTGTGGCACTTCTGAAGGATAGAAGGCTGAGTTGGCCCTGCCGGGGTTGCACCCAAAGGCTACAGGTCTCAGCGTACGTCAAGGGTGAGCTTTTAACTCTGTTTGCTTTCTCGTCATCCAGTAGTAACAAACCAACTGTAAACAAGCAATCAATGGAATGGAATGACCTGGCTAAGAAGCCGTCACGTCACATGAATGGCCTGGCCAAAACGCAGTCACCTCGTTATCACCAAGATTTCCTTGAGCAGGGAAGTGCGGATGTCAGAGTGAAGCCCTGAAAGGCTCATGCTTGCGAGTGCTTTAAGTCTAGCGACGGGAGCACGAGCACATGCATAGAAACGAGAAGCAGGAACAGATCTGGCCCATATTATCAGGCCACAGTGGACAATAAAACTTTTCTTGTCCTTTTTATGCATCTCTAGAGAGGACATAGATCAAATCCATGCGTGTTGAGGGAAGTGTTATGTGGTTTATTAAGTTGAGTAGAACATCATGTTTTTTGTGCCCTGTGCACATAAATCTTTGTGTCGCTTACAGTATCTGCTGGAAGAAATACTTGCACTCCAGCTCAGTGGCAATATTTCCCCCTGTGCACGCAGGAATTACACATAATTTGCTTTTTCCTAATTCTATGAAATTCTGGGGAAACGGGAAACGGGCATTTAGCGCTTTATTTTAGTACACAATGTACCCTCCCATCCATTTTGGATGCAAGGATGCATTTCATGCTAAAACAATAGTGCAAAAAGCAAATGTACATATATACACATACATACGGGAGCTGGTGCAATCACTGCCCCCCAAGTACAAATCCCATCCAAGGACCAGTGCATGTTACCTTATGATCTGCATTGGGACTCACCACCCAGTTCCGACACTGGCACCCAGGGAGGGTGATGGCAGGACAGCAGCAGGGGGTAGCCCCAGTGTCTCGCTCCCAGAAAGTGCTGGGAGTCTGCAGAGGTACCTGGTCGTCTATTCAATAAAATACAAGGAGCTGTAGAAGTGACATCATGAGCCCTTTGACCCTGGTGACATCATATAAACTGACCTCACATGACCTTTGACATCACAGAAAGTGTCACCGAAAGCGTCACTGATATCACATAAAATCCAAGTGCAACATTTTGAAAAAATAACAAGGCAGGTGTTAATGTTATCCACTCCCCATATATTAACTAGAATGTTACCACAATATGACAGGGGCTCACGCACGAGCTGGGAAATGCCTAGAATCGTGTACTGTATGAGGTGAGATTAAACGCGCACCTCTGTGTTTGACTGCGTAATTATTATGGAAGGCATGTTTAAATGAATGCAGCACAACACGTTTACTAAATATATAAAGACATCATTTACATCCCGGGGGAGTGCAGGGAGCAGCTAATGGCAGCAGGGGGAGGATCCGTCAGTTTAAGGTTCAGAATCATGACCCTTAATCTGTCCAGGTGTCAGCAGGCCATGATGAGCACAGATCGATTAAACCACAGGAGGTGCGCGCGCTGTGACCACGTGACGGGCGCGGACGTGCTCCGGGGATTTAAGGGGCACGTCTTGCGATGCCACGCGGCACAGACACTGCCTGCTACCAGGAAAACAATAACAACCCTGACGAGCGAGATATCAGTGTGTTAACTCGGATACAGCTTTCTTGGGAGGGAGGGGTGGGGGGGAGTGAGCAGACCAGGACACCAAGTAGAGTGTGAAAAAGGCCGCTTTAATGAAACAGGTGCACATTTACATAACATAACATAACCTCGGCAAATGCCTAACAATCTAAACCTTTACCAAATGATTGTATTATTTCTCCAACCTCCAAAACACCCGCCCCCGCCCCTCACCCTTCGTCAATCCCGCCCCCCACCCGTACATACCCCATCACATATTAAAACCATACAACAGCCTCCTTAAAATATTATAACTTCAACAGACCCCAAAACCATATCTCAAAACCCCACTTACAGCCAAAGCCAGACCAGATCCCCCAGCCTATGCCTCTAAACCCGAATTCCACCTAAACAACTTCCCCTGACAAAATCCAGATTCCAAACTATCAACTCCCATCATGCCCAACACTGTCAAATCCAAATAATCCGCCACCCAGAAAGCAGTGGGGAGGAACCCCGAACCCCACCTTTCTGCCCCCCAAACCACGATTGAGCCTCAGGGGGTGGGGGTTGTAGCCAATGCAAAAACAGGCTAAAGGAAGAAAAAACTGCCTAACTTAAGAAACTTTGTACCTTCAAACAGCGGGACAGCACCTCCCGCAGTTCGAGGAGATATAAGTCCATCCCCATCCGGGACAGATGAACTCCGTCACTGTGAAAAAAGGCTACAGCATCATAACGGATGTCACTATGAACAACCCGTTCAAACCCCAAATCTCTACAAAACCGAGCCACTTCCAGGTTAACCTTCCTGCGAGACTTGTCCACAGCTTTAGGTTTAAGCGCGTTCCTCCAACATCTCCTAGGAATCAATTCCGTCCAAATGACGTGACACCCAGCCCACTGCTGATGCAACAACGAAAGATCCTTCTTCATGGTTCTAAGAAGAACAACACCTTTAACCGAACACAAATCATTCTCCCCAAGATGTAAAACCAAAATATCCGGACACACCCCACCCACTAACCAAGAGTTAAGAGCCGGGATAAGATCCTTCCATAACATACCCCCCCTACCCTTCCAAACCACATTGAATAAACGGTCATTAAATCCAAGCTGAGCGCCAAAATAACTCAAACGAGCTTGAAGTTGGGCTCTTTTAACGAAGGAATGTCCCACAATCCAAATAGTCAGGAAGGCAGAACGCGGACCAGCCACAGAACCTGCAAGAAAAAGAAGTATCAGATAGGCAAAACAGAAGAAGACGCAGGCGCATCCGTAACTCCACTTCTTACATAGCGCTGAAAACAGTTGGAAGTCCAGCGCCCCAAGCGCATTATGTCCTCCCTCGACCAACCCCTGTTAAAAGCCTCTGTCGCAGCTCCAATCCTAAAAGAATGTGTGCTATAAAGTGATTCATCAAAACCCAGCTGACGCAGCGCTTTCCGCAACACCACGCGCAGTTGGTATGTAGTAACTATAGACCCATCTAAGTGTTGAAAAACGTTATGTTCCAAACCCCCCCCCCGATAACTCCCACCAGCGCCGCGCCCAACGCAATGGGCAAGTCTCCAATGTAGAAACAGCTTCCAACCAAATACCCTTGCCTTTTTGTCTCTGATCCGTCTTGGAACGAGAAAGCCAGATATGACCTCCTCTACTCGACAAACGAACATCCCCCCACAAAACACCTTTGTTAAACCTGTTACCCAACAACTCGGACACCCTAAAGGCTCCAAAAAACATCCATACCATCAAAGTGGCAAAAAGGCAGGCTTCCGACTTATCCCTGCAAACCACCGGCAAAATCGACACTATACTTGCCAACTTCTGCCAAGACAAAGGAGACCTTACCGCCTGAACACCTCCCCGCTCCCGAGCCCACCCCTCCAACATTCTCCTACCCAACTCCCCCGCCGACGGCGAGTAACCCCAAAACAACTTACCCATGAATGAAACGCCCGCTAACTTCCCAGCAATAGTAACTCTGGTCAAACCCTTATCCATTAGGCACAAAATAAACTGAACTACATCCTCCGACCTCTGCCACTGATGTTCTCTCATACAAGCTCCAGAAGACAAAAACTCTTGCCACGCCAACTCATAAGCTGTTCTAGTAGAAGGAGCCAAGGAACCTACCACCAGCTGAAGGACCCTGTGTTGCCTACCGTCCAAAGATGCTCCGGCATGGGAGTCGGCGTCTCGTCTGCCTCCAAAGCTAGCCCACGGAATCTCTCCCACTGTGAACGAGACAAAGCATCCGCAATGTCATTGTCCACCCCAGGAATGTGCAAGGCCCTAAAGCAGATGTCAAATCTAAGGCATCCTAGCACAAAGACCCTGAGCAATTTCAGAACTTGTACATCCTTTGCAGATTGTCTATTGATTACCTGTACCACAGCCAGATTATCAATCCTGAAAAGAACCTTCTTGTGGGCCAAATCCTGACCCCACAACGTAACTGCCACAACAACTGGAAACAGTTCCAAAAAGGCAATGCTCCGTCCACCATTCTTCCAAGTCTCAGGCCACTGTTGCGCACACCATTTCCCTTGCCAGTACAAACCAAAACCCTCGTTACCAGCCGCGTCAGAAAAAATCTGCACATCCCAGATCCAATCAACCTCCCTGTACAGCGGAACACCATTGAAGGAATGTAAAAAGGTGACCCACATCCGCAAATCCTCCTTGACTCCCGCAGACAGACGAATCCGGTGATGTGGCAAGTAACGACCAGACAGAGCCCTGCCCAGACGCCTACAAAAAGTCCTGCCCGCCCTGACCACCCTACAACCAAAGTGTGACCAGATTTCTGTGTAAAGAACCATTGTAGAAACGTACTAAACGTTTCAAACAACGCACATGACATGGAGCAACCCATTGGCAGTGCTTTGTCCACGTACCACTTCCCAAGGAAATGGATACCCAGAAGATTCCAATCTTCAGGATGAACTGGAAGCAATCTAAATGCGGATTTAATATCGCATTTTGCCATTAACGCCAAAGGGCCCGCAGCTACTACCAACGACATGGCCACATCCACAGAAGAATATGAAACAGAAGCCGCCTCATCATCGATAAAGTCGTTCACTGACCCACCTTCCGGCCATGACAAACGTTGGATGAGCCTAAACTGCCCCGGTTCTTTCTTGGGGACCACTCCAATGGGTGAGATGATTAAATTCTCCACAGGCCAATCATCAAACGGACCTGCTATTCTGCCCTCACACACTTCCTTATTTAACTTCTCCTGAACCACATCCTTATGTTCACCTGCTGATTTAAGGTTCTTTGACCACCGCCTCAAACGAGGCCCCACATAACCTAGATGAAAACCGTCCCTAAAACCTGACACCAAAAACTCTCGCAACTCAACTGACTCATAACCTTGTAACGCTTCCGACAAATGCATCACATTAACCGGTGTATGAGCCTTTGGACCCAAAACCTGATGAAGATTTCCCTCCCCTGGGAGCTTGAGGTGGCTGTGGCGTGGTGTGATGTCCTGAACTCTGTTGTGACCACTGTGGCCCACCTGGCGGCCTAAGCCCCCAACATCTAGACAACGGGTGGCTCTTCTTCCCACACTGTGAACATTCATGCCGGAATTTACAAAATTCTCTATTACATGTCCCTCGATTGAAGTCCCAGCAGGTCCCCACACCCGGCTGAGCTGATGTAACTGGCCCCACCCCTCCCCGGGTGGGTCGCGCCTGAAAGGGGCAATATAGCAAAGGCAAACCGCTGGCCGTAAAGACTGTTTTACCACTGGTTGAAGCACCCATGGTGTGTTGCCAAAGGTCTGTGTCCAATTCCCCCCATTTTGCCTCAGGGTCCCAAGCCAGACGCGCCCTAAATTCCTCATCATATTGCGCCCACGCAAAGTCAGTCCTCGTGAGTTGAGCCTTACGAATCACATCCATGTACTTAAACAGTGAAACGCAGCGCTCAGGGAACTTCTCACAGTATACACTGGCATAAATCAAAAAGGCCGCTGTCCAGTTTTCGATGGTCAATGGTACTTTAGGGCGCTTAGCTAGTTCGTACTCCTCCTCTTTGGAACCCTCTTTGGCCCGCACCTCCCTATGTAATAATTTTAAGAGTTCCACATACTCACCATTCCAAATTTTTTCTTTCGTGCTCAACATTAGATGAGCCCCCAATGGCTTAGTCACGCCCATATAAGGCAATTTTCTAATTTTCAGCTCCTTGCTATGTAAAACCTTTCCTGTTTCCACACCAACTGTAGGAGTCCCAATGTCCAATTTGGCACCCACCACCTTATCCATCCCCTCCGTACCAACACTCTGGTCTTTCATGTAACGGCCTTTGTACAGCGTACATTCCGACCCCCCAGACACTACATCGTCCCCAATTCCCACAGATACCATTTTGGGCTGTGCCCGAGGCTCCACATTCTCACCTGGACGTAACAAAGGAGGCTGACTCGACTCCGCTCTCCACGCCACCTGTGAAACTTCAGCAGCCTTCCAAGGAGCCCTCACTGAGGGGCCGAGCTCTCGTGATCTGGACAACGCCGTTCTAGCCTGCACCACCGGTGCCTGTGAAGAACTAAAAGATACATGAGACTGCCCCCCCCTAGACACATTGTCACGCACTTCACCCTCTTCAGGGCTATCCTCATCATAGTCCAGAATTAGCGATTCATCTAACTGTGTAGGGGCAGGCACCACCGCCTCCCTCTGAACCCGTTCCAGGGTCTGAGCACGATCACGGGCCTTACCAACCCTCAACTGTGAGCGAGGCGGGGAAACTGACTGTACACGCCTGTACACCCCACCACTAGAACCGCTCACACCACCTTTCTCCACCGGCAAAATTTGAAAACCTTGCGGAGCAAGAGAAATCGCGCTGGACTTGCTCTTGGGAACTGCGGTGTAATCCCTCGGTGGAGCCAGCGAGGTCGCACTTAACCTACTTACGCTGACTGCGCTGACATCCCTCGTTGGGGCCCCCGAGGTCGCACTGAACCTGCTTCTACTGGCCACGACGGGCTCCCTCGCTGTTACGGGACGTGCCGCGCAAGGCTCCCCCCTCTCTTCACCTTGGCGCAAATGGGCTGCCTTCCGCCCTACCAAGTCCGCTGGTCCAGACCGCTCCCTAACCTGAAAAGAAAAAGGCCGGACTGATGTGCCAGGTCCCTCACTACAAAAATAACTAGCAGGTGTAGGCACCTCTCCTGCCACCCTACCAAAACTCTTACCAACCTCCTGAAAATCAATTGAACCAACCAAATCCTTTCTTTTATGAACAGCACTCAAAGGAAGGGGAGGGGGGGAAGGCCCACAAACCTCCTCCTCACTACTCCAATCCAACATAGCCTGCAACACTGCGGACCCCGTACCTTGCCCCTGCGTACCCTGCCCCATGCCCTCCTTCCAAGCACTTGACAAAGTACTCCTCGCACCCACCTGTAAACCAGGAAACTTCAATTCCCCAGACCTCCCCTCTGCACTCCCAAACCCCCCACTCTTCTGTAAATTAGAAACGTCTTTCAACCCTTCTGCCCAGGACGGAAAGATATCCAAACCCCCCCATGACCGAACCCTAACCCCAGAGTGAGGACCACTCGACTGGTCCCCCACAGGAGCCGACCCCCCCACCCCTCTAACTACTGCCCCAGAAACAGCAGGAACCTGTGACACCATCAAAACCTCCTCCTTGCCACCAGGCTGTAAAATAAACGAACCCTCATGGCCCCCCATCTGAGCCCACTCACCCTCACCCACAGAACCACTACACACAGAGAACACCTCACCCCTAGTAGATAAAGAGGGAGAAAACAACAAAGGGCTAACAGGCACCCCAACAGAATCATCCACAACAACCCCCTTTGCCACAGAAACATTATCGATAATTGTTTGAAAAGGCGCACTGTGCGTGCGAGAAGGAGAAACCAATAACTCCCTGATAACCTCCCCTGGCGCTGACAAAGCCGTCTGCGTAGCCATGCCCTGAGAGGGAAAAAACACCTCATTATCCTGTACCACACGACCGCCCTGCCCTGGCGAAAAAGCTCCATCTTCACGCTCCAATACGGCCTCCACCGCTCCCCCGCCAGTGACGTCACTAACTGTCACCGCGGAGGCCGAGGCGGAGCGCCGCGTACAACCACGCTGCCTAGACACCCGGCGACCTCGAAGGACAGGAGCCGAAGCCGCTCTGACATGTACGGCTGCCCCCGGTCCTGAAACCGGCACAGCCTGAAAGCCTCCCGCACTCGTGTGCCCGTCCAACGAACAACCCTCTGCGCTCTGAGGCTCCGGAAGCCCAGAAACACTCCCCCGCCGAACCCTCACACCCGGGGCCGCTCGCCTGGACCTAGAGCGGCCTCGGTCACTTACCCCCTCACGACGCCTGCGCTTCGGAGAGAAGCACGCCGCCACCACCGCCGACACTCCCGCAGACGCGGAACGTTGAGGGCGCTGCGGTCCCGCCTGCTCCCGGTCACCTATGACTAGATCCAAGCGGCCCGCCTCGCTAAGAAGGCGTATCGCTTCAAGAACGCGATAATCCTCACCAGCCATGCCGCACAAATAGCGCACAAATTGACGACAAACAAAAGCTGACTAAGATCACACCCGGCCACCAGGTCACCTAAGCCTAAAATGGTGGCCGGGGGGAGGAGCCCATGACCCTTATATGTTGGGCTCCTCTCAAACTAAAATAAAGCCCAAAACCAGCCCAACGCCAGGCTGCCTCAAAATGGACCCCCACCCGCCCCTCCCAAACAGCCGGGGGGGGGACCTCCCGAGGGTCGGCTGCCCCCCCCCAAGCCCCCCTTAATTAACAACAGATTCAGAGCATGATGCGTTTTCGCTATGGTGTATCTGAAGGAGAAAGTAACAAGCTTCAATAATGTTTCCGGGGTTCTGTGGAGGAAGTGATTGCTTCCTTACCCCACCACAAGTGTTGCACAGATATTTGGAGTTATAATTATACATGCACAAACAAAGGCAGGGACATCTTAAGGATTTTGAGGTCCCTGGGCCAAACGTATTTTGGGGCCCCCTGTGCAGATTGTAGTGACCCAGAGTCACAGTCAGCAGTCTAGTGTTTTGTATGCCCTACACTAAACACCCACCCACCACTGATGTCACTGGTCAGGTGACACAGCTTTAATAAAAGGGGCCGAGCCCACGTGCTCTGGGCCAGTGGCGCCGCGGCCAGGGCGACTGACGCTGGAATCTGGGGACCACGGTTCGATCCCCGGCTCCGGCGGCAGGTTAGCCCAGCACCATGTGACTCTGGGCAATAGCTCGCTTAATCTTCCCGACGGCCCCCAGCGCCTAGAGACCCTTACGGGTGATTGTGCGCTTTACAAATGTGGACTTTTACCATGTAGCTCACGGTGTCTGCGTCAGTCCTTTCCAGCATGAGGGCCCAGGGCCCCCAACATTACATTGGCGACGAGGAGGGCGGACGCTAGCCACGCGTGCCGCAGATAAAAGAAAATCCCCGGAAAGAAGAAGGGAAGTGCCCATGTGCAGGGCACCCTCCCGGGGAAGCGCCGCCGCCCGCCGAGAGGCCTGCAGGGCGTAAGCCGAGCCCCGGGCCTGTCTGCAGACAAGAAGGTGACCGGGAGCCTACCCCACACCGTCTGAGCCAAGCCTGCACGGCCCCCTGCGTGGGGTGAAGAGGAGCGGACCGACCGGAGCACACCCGCGTCAGCCACGAGAGAGTGACCCCCACAGAGTGAAGAGCGGGCCGACCGGAGCCCACCCGCGTCGGCCGCGACTGAGCCCCCTGCCTGGGGTGAAGAGAGAGCCGTCCAGAGCCCACCTGCATCAGCCGCCACCGAGCCGAAACTGGATGCCCCACAGACGTGGCAACCACGGTGAGACCTCCGCGGAGCCCACCCGCGTGAAAAGTGAAGGCCTGTAGGCCGAAGGTGAGCCTGTAGAAGTGACCGATATCGAAAGCGGAGCCCACCCGCAACGGTCAGAACTGCATAGTGGCGGACGCCAGCTAGCGCCGCCGAGAACACGTGCAAAGCGGTGCCCACCCGCTACAAACATATACTGTGCCCCAAAAGTGCGAATAACGCCGGCTACTGCCCCCGTTAATGAGGCAAGACTCGCGGAGCCCACCCGCGGCCTGCCTGCAGCGTCCCCCGCCGCGCAGCGCGTGTGAAGTACAGCAGCGGGGGAATAAACTTTAAAGAGCGCCCGCAGCATAAGGAGAGCTGCCGGGCGCCGAGTAATTAATGCGGAGCCCACCCGCGATGTAATGCCCACACTGTCCCTGAACTTGGCCCCAGCCTCCCCCCTGCCCGCGCAAGGACTGTGTGAGGCTGGCGGGCGGGGGTAGGCGAGAGGAGTGCACACCCGCACAGAAATGCGAACACCTCCTCACCCCGCATAGCGTGTGGCTGCGGTGGCAGGGGAGGAGGAGTGAGAATCCAGCAATCCCGTTGCAGCCTAGACAAAGTAAATTACCGGAGTTGTAAGGGGAAACCAACCAACAAGCCGTGGCCGCCTGCCTCGCCTCACCGCAGATCCGTGCATGCGTGGCCAGGACAGATAATGGCCCGGAGAACACCGCCGACACCCCTCCCCCGCCGCACAGCGTTAGGACGCGGCGCAACAGGGTGCGAGAGTGCATAAGCAGCATCCAGCCTGTGGCCAAATGGAGTGAACCGTCCCCAGCGCCCTACCTGCCTCAGCACAGTGGGCAGCTGGCGGGTGCAGCACAGTGGGCAGCTGGCGGGTGCTCAGAACCGCATCCAAGGGGAAGGCAGAGCACGACAAAGAAGCACCCTGGAGAGGCCTGCAGTGTGAGCTGAGCTGCAGAGGCCTGCGGAATACAGCCCCACAAGAGGCCACGAGTGCCTGCAGCACGAAGAAAATCGAACACCAGCCGCCATGCGTGGGGGGGCAAAGGTGAAGCCTCACAAAGTGAAATCACACGCCACAAGGGACCGGGGATTTGCTCCCTGTACACCATAGACAGACATGCTTCAGCCATAAATCTCCCAAGGTTTTTGTGCCCTCCTGCCCCACGTGTGAAACAAGCTTACCGGAGAAGAGGTGGTGTCCTGCTCAGGATGCCGGTGGTCAGCAGTGGCTCCAGCCCCCTCCAGCTCACAGCCAAGCACCGGCAAAACAAACAGGGGCAGAGTCAGAGACAAGAAATGGATCCAAATCTCACGAGCAAGGAAACCGGCCAAGGACTACAGGGAAAGCAACACTGCCATCTCGGGACCAATCAAAGGTACTGCACCCACTAAGCAAATACACTGACTGAACCCAGGGATTTCCCCAGCATGAAACCCTGCCTTTAACCACAGCCCTGGTCACAAGGACAGTACCCAAGACAAGCCCGCAGCAACACAAGCCGAGGACGGCAACCACCACGGTCACTGCGAAATGACTAACTGCAGCGGAAGGCCACCACAGGAACACGCCAGAACACAGTGCAGGAACGCGCAAGGAGTGAAGAAACTCCACACCTCAGGACAGCAAAGCATTGCGCAGGACAGCGCAAGGAGTGAAGGAACTCCACACCTCAGGACCGAACAGCACTGCGCAGGAATGCACACGGAGTGAAGGAACTCCACGCCACCACGACCGAGTCACGCAGGGATCGCGTCCTCGGAGACCTGTCAGTAGGTCACAGCGAAGATGACTTGCCAGAAAGTCACCGCAAGATGCGGACCAGTCAGATGGTCACCCGGAAAAGAAAGGAAAGAAGACGCGGACCAGTCAGTTGGTCGCCCGGAAAGAAAAGGAGAAGATGACCAGTCAGATGGTCGCCCGGAAAGAAAAGGAGAAGATGATCAGTCAGATGGTCACCCGGAAAGAAAAGGAGAAGATGACCAGTCAGATGGTCGCCCGGAAAATGACCAGTCAGATGGTCACCCGGAAAGAAAAGGAGAAGATGACCAGTCAGATGGTCGCCCAGAAAGAAAAGGAAAAGCGACAGGAAGAAAGGTGCGATGCCCGGTTTTGGTCATCGGAAGAAGAGAAGGCGTGTCCTAAGGGTAGGACGCAACCAGGGAGACACGTGTGGAGTGCACGCCACACGGAGATGGCCTGGGTAGTGAAGATAAGAAAAGGGACCGACCACGTCGTGAAAGGAATGGAGGAGAAGAAGGGTAGTGAGTGCCACGGTGCCACTAGAAGATCACAAGAAGAGAAGAGGTGTGACCAGTCAACACACACACACCAGAAGAAGATGGTGACATGCACCAGAACACCGGAGTGCAGCGGAGAACAAGGCCTGGCATGAGCACCGGTGGCACAAGTCAAAGATATCCACCTACAAGCCATCCATCCAGGTGGCGATCGCAGAAGAGGGCAAGTTTGGACTGTTGACAACAATTTACCTTTGGGGTTGAGCGGAAGATTGGATGGTGAGAGTGCTCACACATCCGGCTGAGGAACTGACCACTCCACACCAACCCGTGGCAGCCCGAAAAGCAAAGGCCTCAAGGGACTCTGGTGGCAGCAAGTCCCGCAAGAGAGACAGATCTACAACGGTGCATCTGCAAAACCCACTGAGAGGAAAGCTTCACGTGCAAGAAAAGAGTTGACAGCGTAACCTTCAGGTGGAACTAGGACACAGCGGTGAAGATCGTGGAGCGCCCCGCTCACGGCCCGAAGGCTATGGTGGAGCAACACGACCGAGAACACCAGTCCAGTGGAAGCCTGGCAAAGAGGTCCTCCCAGACATCCTGTGAGAGAGGAATACCGGCGAGAGGGGCATCCTAGTGAGAGGGATGTATGCACCTACTCCTTTCATCTGCCCAGAAATACTTTGAAGCCTGCCCAGAGACATCCTCAAGGACCAGGACGGAAGAGGAGAACCGAGAAGACAAACAATACTCAGATCATGTCACCCTTCTCTCTAACTACCAACTGTCACCAGTGGTGCCAAGCAAAGGCAAGACCGAGAACAAGTCCAGGCGGCGCAGACAGAAGATAGGACCCGCCGAATAACGGCAAACCATGCCACAGTGACTCATGAGTCCTGGATGTAGCAACTACACCATCTGCGACCTGCAATCCACCAAAGAGACTCACTTCAAATCATACAGTCCAGTGTTATATTGTATGTACATTTTATTTCCCACAGGTTTGAACTTTGTCGTGGGGTTTGCGAACTGCACTTTTTCTCCCACAGGTTGGACTTTCTTTTGTTTTCATTTTCCCCCAAGTTTGGGAGGGGTGTAGTGACCCAGAGTCACAGTCAGCAGTCTAGTGTTTTGTATGCCCTACACTAAACACCCACCCACCACTGATGTCACTGGTCAGGTGACACAGCTTTAATAAAAGGGGCCGAGCCCACGTGCTCTGGGCCAGTTGTACCATGTAGCTCACGGTGTCTGCGTCAGTCCTTTCCAGCATGAGGGCCCAGGGCCCCCAACATTACACAGATCAGATTTGAATTTATGATCCAGTTTCAGCTCTTTATTGTCCTCTTTGGCCAGATCACAGTCCACAGACAAACTGGTTCGACATATAAATGTGTTTATCGTTAATATTCAGAAATAGTGATGAGTGTTTTCAATATTGTACCACACCAGCAGCTCACTAATACTACTGCAAATAATCTCTGTGACACCCTCCCATTTCACATAAGTGAGATCTTGTTTGGATGTAAAATATTTTTTTTAAGGATGTTGCATGAAACAAAAAAACATTTGTCTGTAAAATGCCTGTAATAGACTCACACCTTGCCAAATTAAAAATAAATTATAGGAAAACGCTATTTGCAACAATCTATTTAAGAATTATTCATGGTCATCAGGGCTAGACTCTGCAGAACAGAGCGAGCTCTATCAGGGGCGCTGGGCCAGAGCCCACTATGCCCATGCCTTAAAACGTCTCTGAACAAAGGTCATTAGAAGCGGAGCAGAAGTTTATGTCCACAGGAGAGGACGTGTGGGCAGGGATCGATCTCTTATGAGTGGCCCATTGCCGTGAAAATCAGCTGATTCAATGTGATGGTCTTTGTCCAGGAGCATCCCTGTGGCGTGTGATTTCACAGATATTTGAAATGATGGATGTTACCAGGTACAGGTGGCCATAAAAAGAACTTGAGCACCTTCATTCTTTTGGCTAAAAGTAAACGAAGAAGGCTAATACCAGAGGCCACAAACAGTGGAATGAGATTGCATTTTGTATGAATCAGATGAAAAAAACACAGGTTTAGATGGTGCCGGGTGCATGAGTTAGATGCCCCGTATTTGCCTTGTTTTTAATATTGTTGCGTACTTATGCTGCTATAATTTTTAAAATTTGCGTGCTACATGATTTATATGTTGCATAGGAATTTTTAAGGGTATATATGTAACCTGCACACCACAGTTTATGAAGCCTATATTCGGTTTCCTATTTGACAAATTGGTGCAGACCTGCTCCCTGACTAACCCCTGTCAGGTCTCTAAAATAACTGAACTCACAGACACAACTGTGTCTCATGCAGGAATGCACTGTTCAAACTTGCTCAGGTGCAACACGTTTTGTAGCTCTCTTTCAAATCATGTATCAATAAATGTGTGAGCATATACAATTAAATCCTCGTAAATTCCATTTTCTCAAATATCATTCTCATAACAAGACAGCAACTCAACATACTGTGAAATTCATTGTTATTTGTTTACTTTGATTTATAGCAGTACATGATTGTTCTGGTCTTATGTCTTACAAACGTATTAACAATTAATTCTCATTGCAAATATGGTTCAAATATTCATGACGAATGTCTGGTTAATACGAAAACAAGACAACAATTTCATCTGTGCTTGCGTTGATTCCCAATGCATTTCGATGCATCTGCATCTTCGTCAGGGGAATTACTGTGTGAAAAAATAATAATGATTTCAAAATAGTAGCCATTTATCCTAATGTAATCACTTATCATTTTGAACCTGTTATCTCATAAACAAAAAAACACATTGTTCCTCTAGGGAAAAAGGACATACTCTGCTGTATCCAAACATGCCAGCTGCCCAAGCAATAATGCAACAATTCCTACTGTGGTATCCCCTATCGAAATGCATTGGGAATCAACGCAAGCACAGATGAAATTGTTGTCTTGTTTTCGTATTAACCAGACATTCGTCATGAATATTTGAACCATATTTGCAATGAGAATTAATTGTTAATAAGTTTGTAAGACATAAGACCAGAACAATCATGTACTGCTATAAATCAAAGTAAACAAATAACAATGAATTTCACAGTATGTTGAGTTGCTGTCTTGTTATGAGAATGATATTTGAGAAAATGGAATTTACGAGGATTTAATTGTATATGCTCACACATTTATTGATACATGATTTGAAAGAGAGCTACAAAACGTGTTGCACCTGAGCAAGTTTGAACAGTGCATTCCTGCATGAGACACAGTTGCATAGGAATTTTTAACATTTGGCAAAACTGTGACCTTGACTTTGTGCAATTTCGCGCTCCTTGCCGCCACCACACCGCCTCTGCCAGCACCCAGTTCCACCACGGAATATCCCGCTTGTTGTGGAGGGCGCCGGCAAATATTTACCTCCCCTGCCCCGACGGGCTGTACAGAGTCATGTGGGCCCTGCTCCGTAGGAACACCGTTATTTAACCCAGATGTCTCTCTCCGCGAACAGCAGACACACACAGCGGGCGCGCGCCGAAGTCGCACCAAAGTCCAGCCCGTCTGCGCCCGTCCGCGCAGAGGATGGGCTAGGGGATGGGGCAGACGGGGAGGAGGCTGAAAATTTCACCGGCCCTCGAGTAAGTTTGACCTATTCCTATCAGGATTTTGCTGCACTGAAACCCACAATCCTGTCCTGCCATCACATTCTTCCCCCTGAGGCCTTCTTCGGGTCTCCCGGATGCCGTTGCTTTACCAGAAATGGTGAGCCTAAAATAGCTGATTATCTCGATATGTGGTCTCTAGCTAAACCCTCTATTACGTCTGCATTTCGATGCATCTGCATCTTCATCAGGGGAATTACTGTGTGAAAAAATAATAATGATTTCAAAATAGTAGCCATTTATCCTAATGTAATCACTTATCATTTTGAACCTGTTATCTCATAAACAAAAAAACACATTGTTCCTCTAGGGAAAAAGGACATACTCTGCTGTATCCAAACATGCCAGCTGCCCAAGCAATAATGCAACAATTCCTACTGTGGTATCCCCTATCGAAATGCATTGGGAATCAACGCAAGCACAGATGAAATTGTTGTCTTGTTTTCGTATTAACCAGACATTCGTCATGAATATTTGAACCATATTTGCAATGAGAATTAATTGTTAATAAGTTTGTAAGACATAAGACCAGAACAATCATGTACTGCTATAAATCAAAGTAAACAAATAACAATGAATTTCACAGTATGTTGAGTTGCTGTCTTGTTATGAGAATGATATTTGAGAAAATGGAATTTACGAGGATTTAATTGTATATGCTCACACATTTATTGATACATGATTTGAAAGAGAGCTACAAAACGTGTTGCACCTGAGCAAGTTTGAACAGTGCATTCCTGCATGAGACACAGTTGCATAGGAATTTTTTACATTTGGCAAAACTGTGACCTTGACTTTGTGCAATTTCGCGCTCCTTGCCGCCACCACACCGCCTCTGCCAGCACCCAGTTCCACCACGGAATATCCCGCTTGTTGTGGAGGGCGCCGGCAAATATTTACCTCCCCTGCCCTGACGGGCTGTACAGAGTCATGTGGGCCCTGCTCCGTAGGAACACCGTTATTTAACCCAGATGTCTCTCTCCGCGAACAGCAGACACACACAGCGGGCGCGCGCGGAAGTCGCACCAAAGTCCAGCCCGTCTGCGCCCGTCCGCGCAGAGGATGGGCTAGGGGATGGGGCAGACGGGGAGGAGGCTGAAAATTTCACCGGCCCTCGAGTAAGTTTGACCTATTCCTATCAGGATTTTGCTGCACTGAAACCCACAATCCTGTCCTGCCATCACATTCTTCCCCCTGAGGCCTTCTTCGGGTCTCCCGGATGCCGTTGCTTTACCAGAAATGGTGAGCCTAAAATAGCTGATTATCTCGATATGTGGTCTCTAGCTAAACCCTCTATTACGTCTCCGCATTCTCAGAGGGGGGCTTCCTTATTAATGCAAGATCATTGGTAAAGAACAATATCGCATTTAGCGATTTTGTTTCTCTTAGGAAGCCCTCATGGGTTTTCATTACAGAAACTTGGGCCTCCGACTCCTCTGGTCCTGAACTTGTGAACGCTATCCCAGTGGGCTATGCGTTAGCCAGGATGGACAGAGTGGGACGTAGGGGAGGAGGACTGGGTATCCTGTATACGGTTTCCTCCATCTGTCGCGTCAAAACTGTCTCCTCCCCGTTAGATTCCTTTCATTTCTCTATAACTTCCTCCCCCTCAGTCTCTTTTTCTGGTCTTCTGATTTATAGACCTCCGGGCCCGAGATCTGATTTTAGTCAGAATTTACTGAAAATTCTAGAACCTTATTTTGGTAGTTCCCATCTGACCGTTATGGGAGATTTGAACTTCCATTTAGAGGATTCAGACTCTAGTGAAACCCGCCTTTTGGTGGATTCCCTGGCCGCATGCGGTCTTCGGCAACTGGTAGACAGCCCCACTCATCGGGCTGGTCACACATTAGATGGGGTTTTTTCCAACGACCCCAAACTCACGACAGGTCCCCCCATTCCCCTGGTGTGGTCTGACCACCTAGCTGTCCCCTTGGAATTTAAACTCCCCTTTCCTTTTACTCTGCCGAGGGATCCCAGGATAAGGGAACCCAAGCGGAACTATAGAAGAATTTCCAATGACACCTTGGCCCCCTTGATGGCCAAAGCCAGGATAGCCTCCGTGGGGGATGTCAGTAGTGCTGCACTGGAGCTTTCCAACTCCATTGCAGGAGCAGTGGATCTTTTGGCCCCCGCCTCATATCGCTACTGCACTAGGAAGAGACCCTCGGCCCCCTGGTTTTCAGAAACACTCAGGCTCCTAAGGCAGGGCTGTAGGAAACAGGAGAGGCTCTGGCAAATGAGCTGGGATCTTAGGGAAAGGGAAAAACACAAACTCCTTCTTAGAGAGTATAAGGCAACAGTAATCAGGGAAAAACAGGCTCACTTCTCCAATCTAACGGCCCCCCTCACTTCCCCTAGGGAATTGTTTAAAATTGTTGATTCCCTGTGCACCCTGCAAACTCCTGACCCCATTGTAGGTTCGCAAGAGCTGTGCGATAAGACCTCTCTATTTTTTAATTCAAAAATAGTTGACATTCATGCCACTCTTGAATCACAAAGGGTTTTGTTGGCTTCTTCTCTCCCTCTGGCCCCATCTTTTATAGCATGTTGTAAAACTGATCCTCATGCGAGCCTGTCCAATTTCCCTCCTCTTTCCCTCCAGCAGTTAGACCTGCTTCTAAATAGGACTAAATCTGGATCTCCTCAGGACCCATGCCCTCTTAAGATCCTGAAGGATTGTAGGAAAGTCTTCATGCCCCTCTTCCTCGAGGTGATGAACCGCGCTATGAAGGAAGGCATCTTTCCATCTTCTTGGAAAAAGGCAGTGGTCAAGCCTTTGCTATGAAAGCCGACATTAGATCCAGAGATATTAAAGAACCTTCGCCCAATATCTCTGCTCCCGGCTCCAGCAAAGATGCTAGAGACACACCTCAACCAACATTTAACGGCCTTTCTGGACACCTCTGGGTACCTGGACCTGTCTCAACACGGTTTCCGGAAGTTCCATAGCACCGAGTCAGCTCTCACTGTGGTCGTAAACAACATTGAAGGTCGACCAGGGCCAGACCACTTTTCTGGTCCTGCTTGACCTGACAGCAGCTTTCGACACCCTGTCTCCCTCTATTTGAACAACTCGCCTTAGGGAGATAGCGGTGGAGGGCCCAGCGCTGAGCCTTCTGACCTCCTTCCTCAATCAGAGGGAGTAGAGGGTCAAGCTGGGAGAGTTCCTGTCCCCTGTTACACCTGTGCAATGTGGGGTCCCACAGGGGTCGGCCTAGAGCCCCACACTCTTTAACATCTATGTGGCCCTACTTGCCAGGCTAGTAAGATCCTTTGGGATGGAGGTGGTGTCATACGCCGATGACACCCAAATTATGGTGTCCCTCTCCCACTCGGTGAGTACCTCCGCTCTCAGCTTCAGGAACTGCATGGAGGCAGTTTCACAGTGGATGATCTTGAATTCACTGAAGCTGAACAGAGAGAAAACCGAGGTCCTGATTTTCGGTGGAGATCAGGATATTTGGTCAAGCAACTGGTGGCCCCCTTCTCTTGGAGCCTGCCCATTGCCCACGATATCTGCCCGGAATCTGGGCGTGATGATTGACACCTCACTTGCTATGGTCCAGAAGGTAAATAGAACGGTCTCCACTTGCTGGGGTGTTATCAGGATCTTGCGGAAAATTACCCACTACCTTTCCTTGCAAGCCCGCAAATAGATCGTGGTTGCCTTAGTCGCCTCACGGCTAGACTATTGCAACGCGCTCTACGCGGGCATCAATAAAGGCCTGATACAACGCTTGCAGACCATCCAAAACGCGGCAGCTAGGTTTGTGCTTGATTTCCCAAGCTTTTCCTCTGCCACCCCAGTTAGGAAGAGCCTGCATTGGCTCCCGATTCAGGCCAGGATCTCTTTTAAAATCCTGTGCCTTGTCTATGGGGCTCTGTCTGGCGAAAGCTCTGAAGGCATAAAATCTCTGCTGATTCCATACGTTCCCAGCAGAAACCTTCGCTCCGCCAGCAAGAATCTTCTGTTTGTTCCTTGGGTTCGCAGAGCTAGGTGGGGAGGAAGGGCAATTTTCCTCCTTGCCCCCTAAGCTGTGGAACACCCTCCCCCCTGAACTGAAAGCACAACCCTCTATTTTGTTTTTCAGGAAAGCATTAAAGACATGGCTTTTGCCCGAGGCATATCTGTAATCTGGCACTTGGCTCCTATATCATAATTATTTTTTGTTAGGCGCCTTGATGCCCGCTGGGCTAAGTCGCGCAATATAAGATGTCTTTCATTCATTCATTCATTCATATCTGAGAACCCACCCTAGACTAAGCACTTTATATGGATATCATCACTCACTGTCTTTCGCCAACTCACCCTGCACCTCAAGGATCACCTGTCCACCACCAGAGTCAATTAGCAAAGCCAGAGCCTGCCACCAGCCCTTCTCTGAGGAGCAGCCCCTGCACCTGCTGCTATCTAGTGATCCAGCGGCCTATAGAAAATATATCATAAACAACGCTACCCAACTTCATAACCTATAAACAAAATTCTATACTAAATCATGGACCCATTTATAAACCTGACATATTTTTGGGCCTACTGAATCAGGTGGTCGGAATAAATCTATATACACCTAATTTACAAACTATATACAATATTATACATTAGCGGAAAGAATATTGTCATTATAACAAATCCTAACTATTTAAACGACCACCATTGGCGACGTGATCTAGCTAATAGTAACCTACACTTCTGAATAATCAAGACCAGCTTGTTTGTCAAAAGTAAGATTTTATTTACTAAATTATGGTATTTCAATTGATAGTTTTATATATGTAATTTATTAGCAGTGAAGCAAGTATGATTGTAAAGAAATATGAGAAAAATACAATTTAAGCAAGTGAATCAAAGTTAAAGTAAGAATTTAAAGTTTAGCATTTCTAAAACCTAAGTCCCTAGCTAAGCTAAACAGATAGAAATTAAAGTAAAGTTCTTTGAGGATTCTTACGTGCTCCACGCAATGTCCGACAGCACTTCACCCTCATCGGAAAGTCAGAAAGCAGCAGCCAGCCCATCCCTAGGGGCATGACTTTTTATACCTTTCTACACTAACTAAACTACGCAAAGGAAAGTTTTCAGAAATCTTCGACGTCCCATTGGCTGAGAGTGACAAGTGACATGTCACCCACATTTCAAATCTTCCATTAAGTCACTTTTCTTAAGGACCATTGTCTTTTCCGTATGCAACCAGGAGCTTCCTAGGTTTGCAACAAATGTACAATAATGTTCTCGCTGCGTCCATTTGACTTCCGCGGATGCCAAGTTAAGGCTGACAAAATGTTCTTTTTCGACCTTGGCCACGTCCGACAGAATGATGATAGCACGTCAGTTTTTGCTTTGTAAATGCAGCTTTTGACGAACACTTTATTTCAGAATGGGCGTCTCGTGACTTTTGCAGAAGTAAATTTCAGCTTTTAGCAACTCGAGCAAACTAGGCCCAAAAGCAGGCAACTTATGCTTTCTAGTATAAAACAAACACAAGAAAAGTATTAATGTAAGAATAAATGTAGTTTCTGTATCCACCCCAGGATTTACTAATTAATTAACCCACCCGATTAGTCAAATGTTACCTAGCAAATGCAAACAAATAAAGCAGCGTTTATATCTACCAGTCTTCATTAATCCATGAGACTTACGTGCACCTAGAATAGTAGAAATGACATCACACAGACAAGGAAAAGCAAAATAAGCACATGCTTCTTTTAAGTTTGCAGCAGTTAGTAGTGACAAAAACGAAAACAATAAATTATTTTATTATTTTGCACGAACAAAAAGATGCAACAATTATGCACGTTTATGAGCACACATGTTAGTCCCCCCATGTGTAAAGTTTAATCTAAGTTGAATTAGCACGATATATCATAAATCATTAATATTATTATTCATGTTATGGAAATGTGACTTCGCGAGTTTAAACAAAATTTTGTTTTCTATCTCGCTCCATCAACTCCCTCATCTGGTGATTAACAAATCACCACACCAGCACCCAAAATTTTGTAATTTAAACTTCCGGGAAAATGATTCAAATTCATTTGTGTCATTTAATTCTAAAATCCAGTATCTGCAAAATCCTCGGAATTTGCATATCGTTCTCTATGTAATTCCTGTAACTCAATCTCCCTTTCTTCTTCTTTTCTAAGTTTATAGATCCTTTTCTTCTCTTTCAACTGCTTCTTTCTTTTATGCAACAAACAACCTATTTTGGTCAAAATAAAAATGAATACTATTATAATCAAAGGTGCCAAAATCTTGCCAAGAATTGAACTTCCAATGTCATGAAACCAGTTCTTTATTGCTTGGAATCTTTTAGAAAGTTTCCCTGTAAAATCTTCTTCTTCTAAAGGAATTATCTCGGAATGCATTTGAGTAATGTTCTTAATGTACATTTCAATATTCTTACTTTCATCAGGTATATATGTGCAACAATGTTGTACATGCAAAATGCCACAGACTCCTCCCTCTTTTGCTAGGAGTATGTCTAAAGCAAGGCGATCTTGAATTATCATGGATCTAATTGCAATAACTTCAACATTCACTAATTGGAACCCATCAGCTGTGTCAGTTGATAATCTATCAACTATAGTGGACAATTTTCTGATTCTCCCTGCATTTAGGGTTATACCAACAAAAGGTATTACTGCTTGAAAAATATCTCCCAGAACTTCAGTAAAAGTTTCTCTTTTAACTCTATTTACATAATTATGAATTTTAAACAATCCTTCTGAATCTCTGTCAACATGAAACACTTTAGGAAAAACAATTCCCACATAACAAGTTCCATACCAGTGGTCTGGAAGGTTGTAGTAGGCTTTGTCACCACAAACAAAATAAATCCCAGGAAAGATTGGATCCTTTCCACCTTTGAATCCCCAACCTCCCAAAATCTGATAAGTATCTTCACAGTTACTTGCACCTACAAAGTAATTATCAAAAAGTGTATTATCTCTCCTAATGCAAAGCTTTCCACTAACTGGTTTATCTATGTGAATTGCAATATTTTCAAGCATTTTGCCATTTAACTTTTCATCCTCTTTCTGCCAGAATTTTGACTTAGTCTGCTTGACTAATTCATTCCTTTTATAAATTGCTCTTCTCTCTTCAACCATATTCAAAAATTTCTTTCCTTCAGCACTTAATTTGCAAGTTAGATTATTTTTATAAGCATACTCATAAGTGAGTTCGTTAGTAACTAGGAAATATTCCCTCATTTGTTTTGCTTTCTTATGCTTATTTAAAGCATTTTCAATTTTAATATTTGCGAAAATCTCATCAAAATCTGAATAGTAATATTCTAAGCGTCCAGTTTGATAAAATAAGCTAGCTAACACACTACATGTTACACCATAAGTGAGAGGAAGCATATTATATGTTACTCCCTCAGAAACAGAAGCAGGTAACTTGACACAGACGTAGCAGTCTTTTGCATCCATTACCTTAACATATTCACTCAATAGCTTTGTGAATGTATTACTTGAAAAATCACTAATTGATTTATCTTGATGAATGTTAGGCTGATGATCAATAACTTTCGCAGACGCACTATGTTTAGTTTGGCTAACCAAAGCTTTGCTTGTTATGTTAACTTTGTGTAATTCTCTGTTCATCTCCAAAGGGATAATCACAGCTAAAACTAACCAGAGCAGAATTAAAATGAGCAGACACACCAGAGTCATCTTACAGCATCTCTTAAAAACAGAACACCTTGAAGTGCTCTCCTTAACATAAGGCATTTTTGGTTAGTTTAGCCTTAAAATAAAATAAAATAAAACAAAATTTTTAAAATCTAAATTTATATTTACACCTCCCTTTTAAAATATATATATATTTTTTTTTTTTTTAAAACCCTAAACAAGATTTCTTCGACCTTATGTCATACATAAGTTTTCTTCAACTAAACAGTTTTTCTTCGACCTTGTGTCAACTAACAAATTTTCTTCAGCCTTTTGCCAATTTAATATTTCTGTACTTCAATCATTGTCACTAATTTCTTGGATTTCGTCTTCTTCTTCACTACTACCATATATGTCAATAACAGGTGGAATTACTAAATAAGTCCACTCAGGAGACTTGTATTTCTGATTTGGTCTTATTATTCTTTTTCCTTTTCTCGACACCACTTCAATTTTCCTTCCAACTCCAACCTCCTTTCCAGGACTCTTTTGACTACTGATTTCTTCAACTTGCTCTTTTGGTTTCTTGATCAACCTGACTCTCAATCTTCCACCAGGCCAGTAGTCTGCTTTTCTCACGTACTTCTTCCTTGGTTCAGAATTATTTGATTCTGACTTCCAAGTCCTTTTCTTTCTGTTTCCACTTTCACCATCCACGTCACTTTCTTCAGTTTCGTAGTCTGAAATTTCAATTGACTCAGGAACTTCTCTATTCGGCAATTTCACTCCTTCAGGAACTTCACTTTGTTTTCCATCACTGGTACTTGGTAATTCGTCTTCCTCCTCTTCTTCAATTACCCCCAACTTCCCAGATTTCGGATTTCTGTTCCTTACTCTAGAGCTTGTTCTCTGCCTTTCGATACTCTCCTGGTCTGAAACTTCTTTTTGTTCTGCTTCTTTGTCTTCGATAGAGACAACCGAATCCTCAGTTATCTTTCCCTTTAACAGATTCTCTTCACCTTCAGAATCTATTTCAATGATTTCCAAGTCTTTTCTTGTCAAATTTCCATTCACTGGCACAGTTTCCAGATGTCGACTTTCTTGTCGATCTTCAGAATCTGGAATTATTTCACCTTCTGTTTCGCCTTCTGCTTCAGAATCAGAATCATCTGTGGTATCACTTTCAACATCAGAACTCTCAGGAGTTGGTACTGGAATAGTATGACTAGGATGAATCCAGCGTTTCAATCCTCTGCACTTTACAGCATTAGTAGTGATCAAAATTATTTGCCTAGGCTTCTGCCATCTAGGAGCTAGACAATTCCTTCTCCGATGTACTTTCGTTCTGACCCAATCGCCAGGTCTCAGATCATGTGTCAAAACCTTTTCATTTGATTGTGCTTCAGTTCCCACCTGATTAGACACAGAAGTTACCATATCAGATAACCTTTTACAGTAATCCAAAATAGCACTGTCATTTATGCTCAACAGTTTACCTACAGGTACAAAAGCTTGCCTCATAACTCTTCCCATTAAAATTTCATGAGGACTCAAACCTGTCTTTTTATCTGGTGTACTTCTTAATGACATCAAAGCAAGTGGAAGAGCATCAGTCCACTTTACACCTGTTTCAAGACACATTTTTCCAATTCTGTTTTTAATTGTTCCATTAATTTGTTCAACCACCCCAGATGCCTCTGGTCTGTATGCACAGTGTATTTTCTGCTCAATGCTCAAAGCTTCGCAAATTAATTTCATCAGTTTGTTATCAAAATGGCTTCCTCCATCACTCTCAATAGTGACTGGAAAACCGTACCTTGGGATGATTTCTCTGAGCATCAGTTTTGCCACTGTAATTGAATCACAATGTCGTGTAGGGAAAGCCTCTACCCATCTTGAAAATAAACAAACAATTACAAGCACATATTTCAAACAATTGTGTAAGGGCATTTCGATGAAATCCATTTGTAACCTGGTAAAGGGACCCCCTTCTCGACCAATTATTCCTGTCCCCACCACTGATTTTCTGTTTGGATTCATTTGTTGGCATGACAAACACCTTTGACAAAAAGATTCTGCAATAGTTCTGAACTTAGTATTGAACCATGTTTCTCTGAAAAGTCTAACCATAGAATCTCTTCCCAGATGTGCTGGACCATGATATAATCTGGCCATGTCAGCAATCAAGCAATTTGGTAAGACCACTCTACCATCTTTGTAAACCCACACTCCATCTTCTTCACGTGGTCTACAATCTGATCTTAACCACAAGTCTTTCTCTTCATCATCTGCTTCATTTAGTAAATCTCTAATCTCATGCCATGTTTCTACAACTGTTGTTAGCATTAATGAATTTGAATCAGTTTCTTTACTCCTTTCCCGATTGTATGAATAATTTTTTCTTGCGCAGTATTTAGCCGTTTCATCTGCAAAGGCATTGCCCTTGGAGATATAATCAACTCCTTTAGTGTGCGCTGCACATTTGACAATAGCGATTTCTTTCGGCAATTGTATTGCTTCAATTAATCTCCTAATGAAAACTGCATTTTTAATTGGTGACCCTGCTGATGTCATGTATCCTCTCTGTGACCAGAGTTGTCCATAATCATGCACAACTCCATACCCATACTGACTATCAGTAATGATGGTAACTCTTATATCTTTTGATATCTCACATGCACGAATCAAAGCAATCAATTCAGCTACTTGTGCTGAACGAACTCCTTCAAGACATGATGCTTCTTCGACATCTTTAACTGTACAAACTGAATATGAGGCTTTCAAGACACCTCCTTCGGATCTTAAGCATGAGCCATCTACAAAGTAGACAAAATCCGATTCAGACAAAGGTCTGTCTTTGATGTCTTTTCTTGGTTTAGTGCAGAATTCCATGACATCTAAACATTCATGTTCTGTTTCAATGTCATCAACAATTTCAGAATCAGGCAGTAATGTAGAAGGATTCAGATTCAAACATCTTGAAATCGAAACATTATCTGCTCCTAGTATGATTTTCTCATACTTTGTCAATCTGCTACTTGTTAAATGCTGAGTCTTACCTCTTGTCAGCAATATTTCTACTGAATGAGGCACAAAAACTTTCACAGGAAATCCCATAATGATCCCCTCACTTTGTTCGAGACTAATACTTGTAGCTGCAACTGCTTTTAAGCAACCTGGTAATGCTTTTGCAATTGGATCAAGAACTGCAGAGAAGTATGCAATAGGTTTCTTTAGGTTTCCGTGTCTCTGAATCAGCACAGATAATGCACATCCTTCTCTCTCACTGCAATACAGTTCAAAATCTTTCTCATAATTTGGCATACCCAAAGCAGGAGCTTGGCATAAGCTCTTTTTCAGGTTCTCAAAAGAATCCATCTCAGCATCATTGAGAATAATTGGATCTTTTACATCTGACTTTGTTAGTCTTTGTAGTGGTTTTGCAATTACTGAAAATCCACTTATCCATTGTCGACAGTAACCAACCATTCCCAAAAACATTCTGACCTGTCTTTGTGTTCTTGGAGGTAACATTGCTTGAATCATTTTTATTCTCTCAATTGTTACTTGTCTTTTTCCCTTTGCAATTCTGTGACCAAGATATTTTACTTCTTGTTTGCAAAACTGTAGTTTTGCTGGGGACACTTTATGTCCTTCTTCTGCAAGGCGATTTAAAAGAATTATTGTGTCTGTCACACAATTTTCTCTTGTCTTAGCAGCTATCAACAGATCATCAATATACTGCACTAACGTAGACCTACCAGGTAAGTCTAGGTCTTCTAATGATCTTTTTAACAGTTCATTAAAGATTGAAGGACTTTCTGTATAGCCCTGTGGGATTCTTGACCATCCGAGGGTCTTACCTTGGAATCTGAAAGCAAAGATTTCATAACTGTCTGGATGTAAGGGAACAGTAAAAAATGCATTGCAAAGATCAATGACAGTATACCATTCAGCATCATGTGGAATCTGGTATAAAATTACTGCTGGATTTGGAACCACAGGACAACATGGAACGACAATTTGATTAACCTTTCTCAAATCTTGTACGATTCTAAATGTTCCATTTGACTTTTTAACTCCCATAATTGGTGAATTACAAGGACTACTCTCCATTTCTTTTAATACACCTTGTTTGATTAATTTTTCAATTATAGGTGTAATACCTTCAATTGTTTCTGCTTTCATTTTATATTGTGGAATGTTAGGAAATTCTATTCCCTGTTTCAATGTAATTTTTATTGGATCTACGTTTTTCATCAGACCCATTTCATTCCCAGTAAAATCCCATATATCAGATTTCACTGTTTCCTTGAGCTCTTTAGGCAAATCTTTTTCTTCAAATGCAGGAAACAATTTTGTTTCTTCTGCTTCCATCATCATCATTGTCATTCTGTATAAACCATCTTCCTCCATTGTTTGTAACTCAACTCCATCAGGAGAACAATATATTCTGCAATTCATTTTACATAGGATGTCTCTGCCCAATAGATTCACTGGACTACTATTACAAACCACAAATCTGTGTTTGTCTCTATAATTTCCAATTTCAACTGGAACTGGATCAGTTAAGTCAGTTTTAATTTGTTGATTACTTACTCCGACAACTTGGATGGTATCCCCAGAGAGAGGTAGGTTTTCAATTTCCACTGATCTAACAGTAGAACGGGTAGCACCAGTGTCCACTAGAAAAGTGATGTCTACATCATTAACTTTCCCGTTTACAAAAGGACCAGACTGGTCAACCTCAAGAGTGGCTCCAACAACACACTCTTCCTCCTCTCTCGGGCACCGTCAGCAATAATCATCAGAATCACTGTCTTGACTTTCTGTTAATAAAAACTGTTGTGAAGCATTTTGCATTTGAACTCTTTGCTGCTTTTGCTGTTTTTGCGGTTTTATTACCTGTTCATTTCCCTGAAATCCCACGTTTGGATTATATTTTTGAACTCCCCCACAATTCGGAAAAGGTGGTTGTGGCAATTGATCCTGACGATTATTCAGCTGTTGCTGTTGCTGTTGCTGCAACTGTCGCTGAATGTTTAACTCGTTTAACCCCTGTTGCATCTGTAGCTGTCGCTGCAGGTCAACACCATTCTGCATCTGTGGATTCAATAAGGGATTCTTTAAGTTTTTAGGAGGATGAGGACACTCGTCTCTCCAATGTCCAATTTCGCCACAATTAAAACAAGGTAATCTTTGTTTCAACTCCTCAATCTTTGGGCTAAATTTCTTTGGGAAATTATTACCTTTAAACTTTCCTTGTATCTGGTTTGTATTTCCAGTTTGAACAAAATTAGTGTTCTTATTACCCATGCTGGCAATCTGTTGCTCAGCCACCTTTACCTGAGCCCACATGGCTTTTTCCTTGAGCTTCTTCTGTCTCACTTCTAATTCATCACTGCAATACTTAGCCTTTCTCAGAATATCATCCACAGAAAGTGATTGCCATCCTACAATGCTATTTCTGATCATTTCTCCAATTTCAGGTTTTAGTCCATAAACAAATCTATAGATAAAATGACTCATATCTTTTTCATCTAGTTTTTCATAACCACTGTATTGTTTAAAGATTAACAGTAGTCTTTCATAAAAAGAATGAACTGATTCTTTTGTTTCCTGTTCTGTCCTTTCTATTTTAACCCAATCGACTTCTTTGGGTGGAATTTTGTTTTTCATCCAAACAATCACCTTTTCGTAAAAATCCATTACAAGTGGATTTGGAGCACCCGTTTCTTTGATTCGCTCAGGTTCTGTTTTTGGCCAACTAATCGATATTTTGCATTCTGTCCAAAGATCTGATGGAACGACAATGTCAAAAAATCCATCTAAATCAATCCACAGAACTTTTGACACTTTGATAAATCTATCCACTTGTCTGTACCACTCCACTGGTTTCTCCCTCAATTTTGGAAAGTCATTTGTAAACAACAGAATGTCCTGTCTCGACCAAGGGACATGAACATATCCTCCACCTGCAATTTCTCTCATTGGAAATTGTTTTGACAATTTTTCCAATCTTTCATCTTCCTTCTTTTTTGTCCATTTTACTCTCCACTTATTCAGTTCTCCTAGCTTTTTGATATAAACAATCAAATCTTTTATATGTAGTATTCTTCCCATTGAGTTCAAACTCTCGATGTCACTTTCTGAAAAGTCTAATCTGTAATGTTTCGCAAAATTCTTTTGTTTGCTCACATCGATTTCAAGTTCCGCTGCTAGATCCTCTAGTTGATCATATTTATTTTTTGTTTTCCACTGAATGCTTTTGCAAATGAACAGTAGTTCATCATCTCGATAGTAATTCAAACTATCTGGACCGATTGTTCCGATTATTAATTCTTCGATATTCGCTTTTAATTTAGCCACATCAAGTTTTGGTGTGGTTACCCTGACTTCAGGACTCCCTACATCTGATATAGCACCCATTGGTGTTTTTGGGGATAAATCCTCATTAAAGGTTAAATCAGGCATTTTCGATCTAGAAGAGTTTATTTCAGATAAGTCTGAATAAAATTTTTCAGCAACCCTTTGAATTTCTGTATTTAAAGGAACAGTTAATCCTGTCTTGTTTATTTCTCTTTGGTCAAATACAGGCTGAACAGGACCAATCGTTACTGGAACTGTCACAGCTTCCATGCCTTTTGTCATTCTTCTAATTAATTCTTCTTTAGATCTTAAATATTCAGTAGAATCGACATCTTCAACATTTCTTGCCTCTCTTGTATAATCTTTTGGAGCTTCTCTTGCCCTTGGAGTCATTGTAAAATGTCTACCTTCATTTCGAGCATTATCAAATTCTGGTCTTCTAGGAGTTTCAATGATTTCACAATTATTTGGATAAAGTTTAGGAGCTTCATTAATTGGAGGTGCACTCGGTGAAGTTTCAGTAGAAACCACCGGAGTAGACCATGATCTAGGAGGTCTCAAAGGCTGATTCTTTCTAGCTGTAGTATATATTTCTTCCATAACTGCATCTTCAGATTCACTTTCCATAGATTTCCCTGTAGGGGTACCCATTACCATTTCTTGAATTAAATACAATCCTTCACTCATGTTTCCCTGTCTCCACATTCGCAACCTATCTTCATGAGTTTCTCTTCTCCAAGGTGGATTTTTAGAAGGTCTTTTAATTCCACTAGCTTCTCTTTGTAACTGATACATTTCGTCTTCCCACTCAACTAATGCTTCAAATTGAGTTGGTCTCGGTTTTGGAATAAGAGCATTCATTTTCTCTCGTAAATTTCTCAAAACTTTTACGTTAAATGAACCATCATCAGGCCAAGTTAAAACACCGTCGTTCTTAGTATAGCGTTTCCAACTATCAAACCATAAGACAGTATGATATCCATATTCACCTTCCATGTACGCTGCAGGTGTTTTATACTTATGAAGTAGTTTACCACCTCGCGTTTCGATTTTCTTGTCAGGTGAAAATAAATTTTTAAACTTCTGAAATAATGTTGGCTTTTTCTCAACATGTTTAAAATGATAACTCATTTTTAAGAGTTAAATATAATTCACAAAATCGTTCGTAAAATATTTCCGGGATGTTCCGCAAAACAACCAATCCGTGCGCGAAACACACCGACAAGCCAATGACAGTTGAGCTACGTCACTTTTCTGCTCAACCAATAAAAATGGAGTTTTCCTAAAGAACCAATTAGCTTACAGATCGTCAGAGACTCAAGAGCCAATCAGAGTATAGTTTGTGACGTAGGTCACCCAATCCCAGCGCGGCTCTGTGACGTACACAGCAGCTGCGGTTTCTCGTTTCTCACTCCTGGCGCTTACCCCTCCTTCACAAAATCTTTTCACAGCGCCATTTTAAGAACACTTTTCAGTGTAAATTAATTCTTAACAATGACAATAAGGACTCATCTGTTCGTTTCACTATTTAGGATAGTTTACATACATTCAAGTATCCACACTTCGGAATAGACGGCGCTATTCACACTAAGGATAATTTTCAATTGTCAGTAGAGTAACCCTTACCCCACCCTTCTAACACGTATAATTATGAACTCGCTTTCCTCTGAACGCACCGCGAAGTGACAGTTCTAAGAGTTCCACTTGAACATAAAATACAAATCAAACTCGCACTTTCACACGGAAAATTCCCTAATTTCGAACACACATGAAATCCGTACAGGACTCTCACCTGTTTATAGAGATCATGCACTGTTAGCAAAATAACGACGTTATCCGTACAGGGCTCTCACCTGTTTATAGATATGAAACATGTACCCGTACAGGACTCTAACCTGTTTATAGATAATCATGCACCGACGCTACTTTACCCTTCACTCAAGCTCGGATATGACTAATACTCTTATCACAGTGAGTTTTATGGAAGGCGCTTTGTCCCTATTCTCATGCTGCTCTAATTTCTTAGAAAACCCTCACTATACAAGATTCACACCTAGCTCTAAAACTGTGCTGCACGGCGACAACACTATGGTACACGGCGATACCTCTTGTGATACTCGGCGATATCACTACAAACAGAACAGATGGCTTGCGTGACTAATTTCTCGCCACACAATCTATACCGGTATAGCTTACAGATAGCACGAATAACAAACTCAACATGTGTTAAAACATCGATCCTATTTTCATACCATTACACTTTAGTAACCCTTAGCAACCAACATATTACCTTGGTTACCCTTAGCAACCATCAATTTCTGCTACCAGAGAATTGATCCAGCGGCCTATAGAAAATATATCATAAACAACGCTACCCAACTTCATAACCTATAAACAAAATTCTATACTAAATCATGGACCCATTTATAAACCTGACATATTTTTGGGCCTACTGAATCAGGTGGTCGGATTAAATCTATATACACCTAATTTACAAACTATATACAATATTATACATTAGCGGAAAGAATATTGTCATTATAACAAATCCTAACTATTTAAACGACCACCATTGGCGACGTGATCTAGCTAATAGTAACCTACACTTCTGAATAATCAAGACCAGCTTGTTTGTCAAAAGTAAGATTTTATTTACTAAATTATGGTATTTCAATTGATAGTTTTATATATGTAATTTATTAGCAGTGAAGCAAGTATGATTGTAAAGAAATATGAGAAAAATACAATTTAAGCAAGTGAATCAAAGTTAAAGTAAGAATTTAAAGTTTAGCATTTCTAAAACCTAAGTCCCTAGCTAAGCTAAACAGATAGAAATTAAAGTAAAGTTCTTTGAGGATTCTTACGTGCTCCACGCAATGTCCGACAGCACTTCACCCTCATCGGAAAGTCAGAAAGCAGCAGCCAGCCCATCCCTAGGGGCATGACTTTTTATACCTTTCTACACTAACTAAACTACGCAAAGGAAAGTTTTCAGAAATCTTCGACGTCCCATTGGCTGAGAGTGACAAGTGACATGTCACCCACATTTCAAATCTTCCATTAAGTCACTTTTCTTAAGGACCATTGTCTTTTCCGTATGCAACCAGGAGCTTCCTAGGTTTGCAACAAATGTACAATAATGTTCTCGCTGCGTCCATTTGACTTCCGCGGATGCCAAGTTAAGGCTGACAAAATGTTCTTTTTCGACCTTGGCCACGTCCGACAGAATGATGATAGCACGTCAGTTTTTGCTTTGTAAATGCAGCTTTTGACGAACACTTTATTTCAGAATGGGCGTCTCGTGACTTTTGCAGAAGTAAATTTCAGCTTTTAGCAACTCGAGCAAACTAGGCCCAAAAGCAGGCAACTTATGCTTTCTAGTATAAAACAAACACAAGAAAAGTATTAATGTAAGAATAAATGTAGTTTCTGTATCCACCCCAGGATTTACTAATTAATTAACCCACCCGATTAGTCAAATGTTACCTAGCAAATGCAAACAAATAAAGCAGCGTTTATATCTACCAGTCTTCATTAATCCATGAGACTTACGTGCACCTAGAATAGTAGAAATGACATCACACAGACAAGGAAAAGCAAAATAAGCACATGCTTCTTTTAAGTTTGCAGCAGTTAGTAGTGACAAAAACGAAAACAATAAATTATTTTATTATTTTGCACGAACAAAAAGATGCAACAATTATGCACGTTTATGAGCACACATGTTAGTCCCCCCATGTGTAAAGTTTAATCTAAGTTGAATTAGCACGATATATCATAAATCATTAATATTATTATTCATGTTATGGAAATGTGACTTCGCGAGTTTAAACAAAATTTTGTTTTCTATCTCGCTCCATCACTAGCCAGTGACGGGAGTACTGGCATCATTTCAGATAGCCCATCTGCCTCCTGGAGAAAGGAGGAAGAAATGGACCCTGATGGCAAACAGCAAGAAGTATCACATTGGTTGAAGGCTAACACTGGGATTAAGATTGCATAACTGAGTGCAGAAACTTTGCATGAGAGTGTTAGCACTGCATCTTTTCTAGGGCCGGCTTTAGTACTGGTGGCGCCCTGTGATGGGGGGTGAGTGTCTGAAAAGTTTCAGCGCTCAGTCCATCATCTCCTTGTGTTTGCCTTGTCCAAGTGAAGGATCAATATATTTTTAAACCTACTATTGAAACATATGCTTTAACCTACTAAAGGTACTACCCTTTCAAGATGGCTAAATATTTAGATTTTTAGCAGTTAATTGTATACTCACAATTTACAAAAACATTGGATTATTCAAATACCGAAACTCCTTCTTGTTGTATTTGCTCAGTTACTGATAATTTATTCCATATGCCCACGCGTTATCTGAACACAAATAATCTAACTAGAACTTCTTAAACTACCCCTCGCACCCACCCTAGGTCCCACTTCAGCTAAACTGGAGACTCTCCACAATTTAGTGTTGAGTGGTGCAGGCTTACTTTTAATCATATTTTTGTAACAGAGAAAGATGTAGCACACATTTTAATTCTTTTACTTTGGGTTGCAGAATTGTCATTTTATAACCTGGTTCCTGTAGCAGGTTTTCTCTCATGCACGTTCGGAGACACTATTCGATGTTCTGGAACTTTAAAGCTTCAGTCTTGTCAGTTGTGAGTGTCCCTAAGAGAAGATTAGTCGCCCCTTTTGTTGAGTGGCAGAAAAACAAGCACTGGCAGAGCCAATAGGTCTCTACTTTGGGACTTTGTAAGTGTTTACAGAGCTACTGGCTTTGCTAATGTATTTAAGTTATGTTGAAGAGCAGTTTGGTTTTTCCAGCCTGTTCAAAAGTTATAATAAAAAATTGTTATAAGCTTTTCTGTTTCCTTATATATAACCAAGAAGGCGGTCTGTATTACTGAATGACCCTATTAAAAAAAGAAACAACAGTAAAAATGTATTATAGTTTTTTTGTCTGTGCTATGCTGGCAAATTCTTCCTGCTTGTTGTAATGCTTGCTTTTTATATATGTATCTTTTTGTTATGGGGGCTATAGAAAACAGGAGGGTGGAGTTTGTGAAATAGTGTTTGTATTATAACATGAGTAGCAGAAGGACACTAGGAAAGAATGAAAATATGCCACATTCCGAGGGCAGACTTCATTCATGGCAATGGGTCATATTAGAAACTGTGGGGAATGAGTCTGAAATCAGTATAATTTAATATATATAGGAGCATTGAGGCCAGAGATAGAGAATGATGAAATGAAAAAGGGTATTTGTAGAGAGCACGGCTACTTCACGGAGTGTCCCGTCGCTACAGGACCAAAAGACACAGAGTAGTCAGAGTTCAAAATGGTCGTACTAAAGCCATAACAGAGGCATTATGTCAGGAAAAGCCATGTCTTGAGCTGTATCCTGAAGGCCCCGCCTAAGATGCATGGGTAGCCAAGACATAGGCGGGCTGCCAGCACTTGGAATGAGTGCCCGTCTGCCCGTGAGCAGGAGAATTTAGGAGTAAGCATCAGGGCTTGATCAGAGGACCTCAGGGCACGATGTGGCACATAGTGTTGAACCTGTCTCCTAAAATAAACGGCGCCCCTGCCATGAAAGGCCTGAAACGCCAGAACCAATGCTTTAAACGGGATTCTTCTACTTATTGGGAGCCAGTGCAGGGTTTTTAGGTGAGTAGACATGTGTCCTCTGGGTCCCACCATGAGAATAGCTCTAGCCGCTGCATCAGAGCCACCTGCAAGCGGTTGAGAAAGTACTCAATGATTCATTGAGTTAGATGGGTGTGTGAAGAGGCGAAGAAATAAACATGTTCAACACACAAGTTGCACTAGGCACAGCATGTTTAACACACGAGGCACTGAGCATGACGTGGTTAACAGGCAGGGTGCACTGAACAAGGAAAGTTCAGCACACGGGGTGCTTTGAGCATGGCTTGTTTAACACACAGGCGAACTGAACATGGTATGGCTAACACACAGCGTGCACCAAGCGCTGCGTGTTTAACATAAGGAGTGCTCTGGGCGCTGTGTGCATAACACTATGTGGTATCATCAGTGGGTATGTGTTTATTGCAAAAACCTATCCATATATGCATGTCTCCAGATAAAAAGTGAAGTTTGTAGGTAACTGCCTTATTTATCTAGTGGTAGTGCGAAAGGTTCAGAAAGTGTAAATATATTTTAGAAATTGGTGTAATTAATAGGGTGTTGATTTGGTCTAGTGTATTTTAATGGCCATTTAAGGTACTGGTTTTGTAAAAGCGCAGTAAAACATATTGGTATTATTATTATAACTGGTATTTACCCAAATGAACAAGAGCCTACAAAAATTCATATGGGCACGTAGGAGTAACTAAGAAAAGGGGTCAGTATCCATGAGGGGTTACAAATGAAGACATGGCCGTACTAAGGAGGGACTAACAGCCTATTAAGGAATCAGAAGACAGCATTTACGAAGGACAAAGACACAAGCCAATGAAAATATGGGCAGAGGAGTGGGTGGGGCTTCTCTCCCGTACTGTACTACAACAGTTCATCGCCAGATCATTGCCATAGCAGCGCATGCGCGCTGGCGCGACCGAAAAACATATTGCATGCATTTAGTCCAGTGTCTTTGGGTTTAATACTGGCGACGAGTTGCCACACAATGGATGCAACTCACGTTTGTTACCACTGCAACGGACATTGGTGGATTTAGAGCAGCATTTCAAAGCATGCCTGAGTCGCAGCTTGGCCAAGGATTAAGTTCGTTCATTGAGTTCTGCTGCCCTCTGTGGGTGTGATGCACACCGAATGCCACTGGTTTTGGGAGAGAGACACAAACTAAAAAGAATTTCAGCTCTGATCAGTCAAGGGACTATGGCATGATGTGCAGAACCGGCAGCACAACTGTGACATGTCCTGTGTCTCCGCCTATACATCAGGGTCATGCAAGCCCTGACGTGTTTCCTCTTACACAGCATAGGTGGCTAAGTCACACTTGAAAGAGCCATGCTGTTATCTCGCTGACAAGCTTTCGCTTTACATGCCATTGTGCCATGTAACAATGAGGAAAGCCACAATCTTTCTTCAGGCTTTCTTCTGATTGTGATCGCCGACGACTCCACTGCACATGTGCCACTGGAATATACAAACCTTCAAGTCAACCGATTTTACACCTTGGATCCACCTGGTAAAGTTTTGCTTGGGCAACTTTAGATGGCTTACCCAGTCTTCATTAAATTTCGAATGCACAAAGATTTTTGAGGTAAAGGCACCACTAATTGGAAAGAACAGTCTAAAGCTTTTAATAAGCAGCTAAATGCTGTCATCTACATGTGAGCATATGTTTGTAAAAATGATATTGATCATTAATTTGGGAATTTGCAAGAAGATTTTTTTTATCTGTACTACCTAGAATTCCGGGCAGAGAGAAATGTTATCGAAGGGATCAACTGGGGCACATGAGGCCGAGCTGCAATGGCCGCTCTTATCACAGAATAACAGTAGTGATACATAAACAGATGTACTCTGTTTTTTATAGCCGCTCAACATAGTTGCAGTCTGTGTTTACCAATAGGAACCTGCAGTAGTTAATTCGTACAGGAAAACCACCAGGCCCAAGTTCCAAGTCTCAAAGCCACCCAGTGACTCCCACTCCAGAACAGAATACACCAAGCTCGTGTGCTATTACGATGCAAATATGTTAAGTGGTGCCTGAGGAGAGAAATCCTTCTGAGAGATGTGTGTAGATGGGAGAGTTATGAATTTTTGCATCTTCTTCAGAGCAGGACTCACAAATTGTAGTGAATGAGAGGTATGCCCGGGGTGGACTGCCACCCTATCAGGGTCAGACTGGCCTACAGGGCAATAAGGCGGTGCCAGACAGGATGTTCTGACAAGTCAGTGTGTGAGCTTTTTTTGCTGTTTGTGGCCTAATTTATGGTCTGCTGGGTCCATTTTTACAGTAATGTTCCTGATATTAAAACAAGCATTGCTTGCAGCAAGCTCAGTCTTCCATACCATGCAAAACACCTAAACAGCGTGTCTTTACAAGTTCAAAACTACCCCAATTTGTACGCGTGCTTTTTGGCATTCTAAGTCACTAATGGGGGCCATTTTTATTTGGGTGCTAGGGCCTATTTTCTGTCCGAGCCCGCCCGGCACCTCACATACCTATCTCAATTACCTTGTTTTCTAAACATTTAGGGAGTTTCAAATTAATTACAGCAAGTGCACTATGATGTACTTTTCTCTTCATGGCATTGATATGCTTTTCTTAGTGTAGTTTCTCTGGTGTTTACATCTTTATGTTGCAGACATTTGAAAATATTTTTTCGGACTTTTTCAAATGTTTCTGCAGATTTTTGCTACCTGTACCCATAAGTGTAAAAGCAGATGAGCATTGCCAAAGAAACATCCTGTAGCCCTGTATGTGTGTATTAGGCGTATCATTGAGTGTCAGTCATATTATCAACTATTAACAACATGTTGCTTTTTGCACCCCCTATGAAGTTGAAGAACAGACGTATCTGGAGGACAGGTTTTTGGCAAGAAGGAGGGTACTCATCCTTTTGTTTAAAACCCCTCACTCACCAACCTAGTGGTGACATGCTTCATCATCGGGGTCCACCTTGGCGTCCTAGCGACACCAAGGTGTGCTACGACACCTGTACTACAGTGGAGCGGGTTGTGACTGTGGGTGCGGAAAAAAATGTTAAAAATTGTCCTGGTTGTACTCAAAAATATAGTTTTAATTATAGAGCAATGTATGAACAATGTTTAAAAATACGAGGGCGAGATCCTGGTAGGGGAGTTACGACCAAGGGATCTCTATATGTGTTGAGTGGTCAACATGTTTCTACCTTAAGGGCTATTGCCCGGTATTCATCAGGACCAGAAAAACAGGTGGACAGGAGGTGCGTGCTCCCTAAAAAGCACACCCGTGCCTTGATCCCCTGTGTGCCTACTGGCAAAATGGCCAGTGGTATATGCTGCTCAATAAAATAAGTGAGCAGACGAAATAGTGAAAAAGAGACTCGAATATGAGCTCTCTGGGCTTCAACGGGCAGGGCGTAGGTTCAATGCCTTAAGCGTAACATATTAGTTACTGGCAGGAAAGATCAAGTCCGACCTACTCCTAGCGTCCTCTGCTCGGCTAGTCGCATATACCACTGGCCATTTTGCCAGTAGGCACACAGGGGATCAAGGCACGGGTGTGCTTTTTAGGGAGCACGCACCTCCTGTCCACCTGTTTTTCTGGTCCTGATGAATACCGGGCAATAGCCCTTAAGGTAGAAACATGTTGACCACTCAACACATATAGAGATCCCTTGGTCGTAACTCCCCTACCAGGATCTCGCCCTCGTATTTTTAAACATTGTTCAGTTGCTCTATAATTAAAACTATATTTTTGAGTACAACCAGGACAATTTTTAACATTTTTTTCCGCACCCACAGTCACAACCCGCTCCACTGTAGTACAGGTGTCGTAGCACACCTTGGTGTCGCTAGGACGCCAAGGTGGACCCCGATGATGAAGCATGTCACCACTAGGTTGGTGAGTGAGGGGTTTTAAACAAAAGGATGAATACCCTCCTTCTTGCCAAAAACCTGTCCTCCAGATACGTCTGTTCTTCAACTTCATAGGGGATACTCCTCTCATTGTTTTTGATACATTTCCTCCCAGGGGAATAGGAGAAATCTCTAGTTCACTTTTGAGTGAACAAACTCCCTTACTCTCTTTTCTGTTTGTAACACGCTTTTTGCACCCCATCTGAGCTGCTTTGAACCTCATTGCTTTCCCAATCTCACCACTAGTTTTCCAAGAGTAAAAATATATTTACCTTCTGCTGTACAGTAGCATGTTGCAGAATCACATTTCTATGAAAGAGTGTTTTGAAAAGTACAATTCCTCTACATCTTTATCAAGGTTGTGTGATGTCACTTCCTGTGATATCATTGCTGAGAACAGAGCTTATATGAGGTCAATACTACCACTATTTGTCTTTGTGAAAATGGTAAGCATGAACTTAATAGCATTTTCAAATAGCCCACAAATCTCCAATGCTTCTGACAAAGACACAATAAATTGTTCATGTTTCTTTCTTGGGAAAAAATGGTCCTACACTATTTGTGAGTGCCAGATCCAACATGTTCCCATGTGCCTTTTATGCTGGTTCAGGAGTTTACCCGAGAAGCCTCAAGAATGCTCACTGTGCACTATGAGGCACGAGCTTCTCTTTAAAGTGCACAATGTGTCCATGCAATAGGTGCCCCCCCGCTGCTTTCTTTCCCTTTCTTGCCATTAGTGTTAGGGATCAGAGTCGCGATGGTGCTGAAGCCTGAAAAAGAATTGTTAAGTCTCTTCTGCTGCTCACATCGGATTGCATTTCATATTTTATGGCGGCTGGGAGTGAGTAATGGCAGCTAGCACAGAGAGACTTTGGTTTGTTGCCAGATTGATTCTAATCGGCAGCCCTAGAAAAAGCCCAGGCCTGAAGCGAATGCAGACGCTCATTGAATGTCTGAAAGCCACTTACACTGAGAAAGATAAATAGCTTCAAATAAGGTTTAAAAAGCGTAAGAAAGTAATTAGGTAAAACGTGCTCCGCTATCCATCTGCATAGAAGCTCACAATCAATTATTTACACCAGCTAGAATCAGGTCATGTGATACGCAGGGAGCTCGTGTGAAGACTTTAGCATACCAGGTTAAGTGGTATTTTGTCTCTTCCATTCTTAACAAGGGGCAATCTATCACTCCTACCCCTTTCAGACAGGGAGTGCGAGCAGGCAATGCAGGTGCGTGCCCCATGTTATTGCTTGGTAGCACAGGCCCTCGCCCATAAGGGGCTTATTTGCAAGCCCCTTACGCCACAGTATCTCACTTTCTCCCATATTAAAAGTGACACCTCGCAGGGGCGGCCTTAGGCACGTGCAATCTGTGCACCTGCACAGGCCTCCAAACCCCAGGGGCCACCACGCCAATATATATCCTTAATATAATAATCCTCTGAGGATGGATACATATTTGCATGGCGGGCCCTGGCAGGGATTTGGCGTCCACTTCCACTTCCAAACACCCCGATCCCCCCTTTTCACTGGCCTCCATGCTCCGCCCCCCCCCCCCAACCACCTCTTCTGGAGCCCCCTACCTACGCTCCCTGCCCAGGGCCGCCATGAGCCTAGAGCCGCCCCTGCGCCACGGCAGGGCAAGGGGCTTGTAACCCCTAAGTGCTTCACAGAGCCGTTTCAAAGATTGTCAGTGACAATTAAAATAAATCACAAATTACATTTATACAACCCCAACTACACCTGGCTGCTGGTGACACCAAAAACGGAGGGCCCCCTCAGAGAATGAGCTAAGTTTCGGAAGAGGCAACGATGATGTAGACAGCTCAGCTAACAGTGCGGCAAACAATTGTTAAACTCTATTCAGTTTTTGTCTTGCGAAGGAAACTGTCATAATAAATGCATCAAATGCACTCAGAAAGGATGTGAAGGTCATCTCACTTTCTATGGGGGACATCATCAGGAGGAGTTGTTGGTGCTGACGTGGAGCTCTATTAGGCATTCCTCCCAATCACCTGGAGCACGCGCAAACTCTTTGACAACACACAGTAACTGACACTTCCATAAACACACACACCTTATATATCTGCACATTGACAAAAGGCGAGGATTAAACTCTTCTTGAAGAATGACTTAGGCCCCGATTATGAGTGGCCAGGAGGGAAGGTGCAATGTATGGCACCCACTAAAACCTGTTTCCGGGGTTCAGAATTTGTACTATGAGATAACTTGCATCAAAATCTGCATGTCACAGTAAATACTCTTTTCCCCCTGTTAAATTCCGGCATGTTTCATCTGCTTAAATTATCAATGTAATGTTTGGGTGCGGGAAAGTTCACACTCCTTATTCATGCCCTCTGAAAACTCTAGCTCTCTCATATTCAGAGCCGTAGTCTCAGATCTAGACACAGTCTTTCATTTTGGTGCAATTGGTTCTATCTTCACACAAGATGATTTCAGTCTGAATGTAGTTTTTTAACGCAGTCGGATGTGTTGTAATGAAGCTCGCAATCTTCCTAAAATGTATTAGTGATTAAAGAAACATGAAAAATTTATAACTGTATATCCTGCCTGAGTGAATGTGGATTCAACACACATGACATGAAGTAGCTACAGGACTCTTTCTATCGGAATTATAAAGCACAAGCGGAAGAGGTGTAGCGAAGTGGCGAAGTGGCCAAGGTGATTGACTCCGGAGCACGGGTTCAGGGATCGATCCCCGGCGCTGGTGGCAGTTTAGCCCATCATGTAACTCTGGGCAATAGCTCGCTTAAACTTCCCAACTGCCCCCAGGGCCGGGACACCTCTCCGGAGGTAGCTGTGGCTTTACACAAATACTGATATTTCATTTCATTTACATTCCGGAGAGCACTGAAGATTAGTTCTGTGTGGTGCATACAAACGGACACACCCAACATAGGTGCACAAAGAGAGCGCACACATGCAACCTACTCCTGTGGACATAACGTTCACAAAGTACAAAGTACAAGCACACAGACCAATGAATGTATACCTGAGTGCACAAAGCCAACAGGGATGACATGGTGTATATCGGGGGGCACAAGGTGGAGACCATGAAGAGAGCAGTGAAAGATGTACATCCAGGGAGTGCAGAGTACAGTGTACAAGGTGAGCACACACAGTATTGTGTACCAAGGAAGCACTAATAAAGTATCTCAGATGATTATTGGATTATCCGCATCAACGGTGCTTTGAGTGATGGTTACAAAATTATTAAAAAAGACGAAAACATAATTAGAGCCCACCTGAACACACTAATTGCTTGCTGAAAAGCTACCCACCACAGACAAGAACACATCTCTGCCGAGTGGAAGCCAACCAGCACATTTGGGTCTCAAATTTCCAGTAATAAAAGACCATGCCAAAAAAGGAATACAAATAATCTAAAAACATAAAGATCTATAACATAAACGTACTTCACTGTAACCAAAAACCTAAATATGTGTCCTATTGAATTAGTATCTCATATACAGAAAAATGTGAAATCACTGAAAAACCAACAACAAACAAGAAACCTTCAACAGCTGCCAAACAAGAAAAACGAAGGCTTATATAATTATAAAAATGACAACATACGTAAAAAAAATATGAAATTAAATGTGTGGTAGTTTATTAATCGACCAATAGCATGATCATAAAAACAGCATAAAACAAAATACAAATACACATTATCCCATAGCACATAAGTAGAACATTTCATCAAGTTTTGGTTTTGAAACCCTGCCTTAAACAGAATCTATATTATAAACATTTTTGGTATTTAACAGTTCTAAGTAAGTAAATATTTATTTGTTGATTAATTAAAATCAGTACAAGCAATAAAAACCATACATGAACGATAAAAAACGACAGTATAACTTCAAAGTCACAAAAAAAAGGAAAAAGACTTGACCAATTCCTGTTTTAAGCAGCTACAGTGTAACATTTCATACGGCTAACATCTACAAAATCATTATGTACACAAATAAACAACCTGACACAGTTAACTTAGCAACAATAAGAAGCATGAGGAATAAGCAATATTTGTGGTAACAGTTCTTAACAGCTAAAATATATATTACATAAACCCGCAAATTAGATGTTATCAATAAACTTTACAATCGAGGTAAATTTACAGTTCTAATATAGCTATACAGAAATAAAAAAGACATGTTTAAATGGGTCCATCCCTGGCAATATTTCACATCAGGGCTTTCAATCTCTGCCACCAGGCAATAACAAATATCTTGTAATTGCAAAGACAAGCCATTGTGTTGTATCTGATTGAAATATACATAATGCTTCCGATGGGCGGGAAAAGGAAAGTAATCGGCAAGCTGGGATAATCCATGTTTTCCATATGTTACTGTACGCAAGACACAAAAAACAAGTGCTCAATTGTCTCTTGTACAGACAGACATATGTGTCACATAGGAGTGGTTGTAACATTGGCCCATATTCTTTTCCAAACATTTAGCGGTAAGGTCCCAAGCCTGAGCTGAATATAAAGTGCTCGTGCCCATGGTGGTTCAATTTCATCCATGAACATGTTAAAGTCAAAACAGCTCTTAACATTTAAAAATTGCAAAGTTAAAGTGCCACGTGCTACGGTTTCATTGCTGCAGGAATTGATAACATCCCAATATCTCTGCTTTAGCAGGGGGGACATTCTTTTTGTAATACAACCAGGGGCCTCCCACATCATATCCGTCACTTTTCTATTTGTCTTGGCTCTCCACTTGCTGGACTTGAAAAGCGTATCCCGGACTGTGTTTTACCCCCTGAAATCGAGCAGGACAGCAGGGGTTGCAGAGGGACGATCGTTGGAGGGACTACGAGTCTCAGGACCCTTTGGGCGCTCACACCTGTTCCCGCTCGTGTGCACCGCCCTACTGTTGCTGACGCCTTCATCAACCTCGCGGCACCCGCTTTGCGGGTGCCGCAGCATCACTTTCCTATTTTGTCTTGGCTCTCCACTTGCTGGACTTGAACAGCGTATCCCGGACTGTGTTTTACCCCCTGAAATCGAGCAGGACAGCAGGGGTTGCAGAGGGACGATCGTTGGAGGGACTACGAGTCCCAGGCCCCTTTGGGCGCTCACACCTGTTCCCGCTCGTGTGCACCGCCCTCTATCTTATTATCTATATTTAACTAGTCATCTGACCCGCTGCGCGGCAGCGCCGCGGAAGAAGCCCGGGACAAGGGCGGGGCCGTCAGTGGCCGTCAGGGGCCGGAGGAGGCCGGGCAGGGCCACCTCCCTCCCACCGTTCTAGCCTCTGTGAAGTATTTTATAAAGTGTATTGCTATTTCATTATTAATGTAACATAGGGCATGTTGTATCACCACACTATACGATTATTTTACATGCCAATGTCTACATGGTCAGGAATTGGTAGGAGGGTGGGGGGGGTTGCGTTAGTGGCACGCTAGATCAGTTTAATACCCGAGCATACTCGGTTCTTGAACACAAAATTGCTATCACCGAGCGGCGCCTTTCTACTGAACCACTGAACCGTAAGCGTTCTTCTTTGGGGCCACTAGCGTTGGCTGTCTCCCCTGCCAGCATTGATGAGCGCACTGAAGGCGTTTCACTCAGCAATGTATTGATTAGCTCATGCAGCACAGGGGTGAACCTTGAGAGGTCCGTTGTGCAAGGGCCTATAACCCAGATGGATCCCTTGATTCCATCGCAGACGGTCACCTCAAACAGGGAATACGAATGCACCAATAACACTACGCCCCCCAGGGTACTTTAGTGCAGTCAGAGTCACTGAATATTACAGGGCCTAACATAGCTCCTAATAAAAGAAAAAGAGTCGGTAGCGGCCAGAATGGGGAACGTCCAAAAACCTCTAGGAAATTTGAATAAAAAAAATATAATGTAAGCGAGAAAACAATGGGCCCGGGGAGGTTAGTAAAACCCATATTATTATCATCAAGAGTCGAATTGCCTGCCGGTAGTCCGGTTTCTCGTAACTCATCTGAGTCGCTGACCCCTTGCTTAAAGCCACTTTCTTCTACAGGCACTATACCCCAGACTCCTCTCATTGGCCATATAGAGCAAATTGCGAAATCACTTATACTTCTGATACTTGAGAGGGTAAAGGTATTGTCGGAGAGGCTGGATAGATTTGAACAAGCCACACTTGATAATTTTTTTCCCCTCAAGACATTAATTAAACTTCATTCTAGAAATAGACAGGATGATTGCGAACCAAGACAAAATGCTCTGGTAGATTCCACACCTATACTTGTGCTGGCATCGGCAAACACAGCCGCAACTTCTGGGCCTCTGTCCGAAACGATTCCTGCAGCAATAGACACTCCAACACATAGTGGCCAGCCTGGTAGAAAATCCACGACTTCAACCTCGGCAAAAGGGGTAAAAGAACTCCCCCGAGGCGCACCTGTGCAGGGCCGGGAAGCAGATAACAACCAAAGCCAAACAGCCAGGCATCGTAGCGATCAACTTACATTAAAACAAAAGCCTGGTATGGCAACGTCAGTTAACCAAAGTCCAACCAATATCAATCTGCCGCCCAAATGTCTACCTTATGTAGTGGTGTTAACTGGAGTTCCGCAGCTTAAAGACGGTAAATCGGAATCTTACCACAAACTCAAAAATAAAACTATTTATTGGTTGAATAAGAACAGACCGCTCCCGAGCCAAATTGATGGTCAGGTCCTCCTTGTAAGAAGGGTAAATTGGGTTGGCAACAGGATTAATGATACTTTTGGGGACTGTATCCTTGTTAATTTTAGGGAAGTACGTGTTACGAGGTTCATATGTAATCAACAGTTTGGCCACGTTTGTAGTGGAATTGGCATCTATGATCTGAGCCACTTCCACTTGCAATCTGCCTACCCACAGCACTTACAGAATCCCCATTACCAATGCTGGGGGGGTCGCAAGGTGGGCCTACCTTTAACAACCACTTTACCCACATGGCACCTCCCCTTAACAGAAGCCCTGACTTTTACGGAATAGATTGTGGATACTGACATGGTGACTACTGTCCCTTTAATTTGTCACTAAATGCCATTGATAGGATTTGGTCTGCTGGTAGCAGGATGTTTGCAGAACAGCAAGGGATCTTCCAAACCTCTGATAGTATTCTTCCAACTAATGTTGCTTGCCGCATAAATAGGCTAGTGTCAGAACCACCAATCACCCAGAGCAGCTGTGGGAGCCCTGAGAGAGAGGGAAAACCTCAGGAGACTGTCATTGGGATCGGAATAAATGGCATTCAGGCCATTTGCGACGAATCCCTTGAAATCAGTCCGACCCTGACAGATCAACTTACTAGGTTGAGAAATACTCCTAGCTTGCAGGCTATTACTCTGTTGCACTCGGCAACAGAGCTCACTGGGTCACGAGGCAGCTCATATCTAGTGCCAATACATATATCCCCGGATTTAGCTGTAGCTGACCCTCCTATAAAGATTCTGAGCTGGAATATAGCGGGCATTTCTAAGAAATTAAATCTGCCACATTGGAATATCTTGGTTGAGTCTCATACAATCTGTATTTTCCAGGAGACCTGGAGCCTGGTGCCCCACTATAAAGTCGGCTATAGCACCTTTTTTTTACCAGCAGTATCCCCTCCCACAGGGAGAGGCCGCCCTTCAGGTGGGCTCCTAATATGGGTTAGCATTTCCCTGGGATGTAGCACCAAGCAAATACAATGTAATTCCCCTGACATTTTAAGGATTTCAGTAAGTGGTGCACGGAGAGGGAGAACATTGGAAATATTTAACATATATGCCCGAGGCACTAAAAGTGGTGCTCCATCCTCCATAATTACACTTCTGGAAAACGAACTCAGGCAATGCCACCACAGCACGCATGTCCTGGTTGCAGGGGACTTCAATTGTACATTTGAGCCCCTTGCGGCAGAGGACATCCTAGATATCGCCGAGGATGATGCTAGGAGGGGTATTCCTACACTTGCAATCCAACCGATAAAGAGGTGGTCGCAACGGGCTATACAGTTGAACACACTAGTCATGGAGTTTGGCTTTAGAGCAGCAAATGGTAGAACTGTTTCAGATCCATCTGGGGCCCATACGTATAATAGGGTTAATCATTCCACAAGGATTGATTATATTCTCCTTGATTTTAAGCTTTGGCGCTTCATGCAGAACATGGAAGTTCACCCGACTACCGATAGCGATCACAATTTACTTTCTTTGAGTCTACACCCTCTGTGGCCGTGTGCGCTCGGTCCAGTAGCACTAATTGAAACAATGTCAACCTTAGAAGTCCATCCATCCAATTGTGGGAGGCGCCTGAAATGGTGCAAAGTTTCTTTGGATGAGGGGAAAGTCAAGAATATTGGGGCCCTCTTGCTAGCAGCCCACACTAAGTTGGATATGACCCCTGTAGATCGTTATGATCCATCTAGGGTGTCGGTAATATTTCAAGACCCCATTAAAGCGTTGGGTAATCTATTTTTAGTCCAAAAAAAAGGTGTGGCACAGAGAGAGCCCCATAAGCCTAATGGCAAAGAGAGAGCCCCATAAGCCTAATGGCAAAGAGGGCTGGTATACAACAAAATTCCGACATAAGAAATCTGCATTAATTAAGGCAGTTAAGTGTAAGTCCCAAGCACTGATCCAGCTGGCCAGGAAAGAGTATAAGCTGACTGTATTAGAAGCAAAAAAAGAGTGGGAGGACCAGTATTGGCAAGCACTTGGGAGAAATGCTAGCCGCTTCTGGAATATTATAAGATCTAAGAATAGACCTGTTAACAACCTTATAGCGTGCAATATTACAAGCCAAACGTGGTTCGACCATTTCTCAAAACTGTATTTGTGTCCACAGGGTGGCTTAAATTAGTCCATTTCTCAAAGCTTCTCGGCAACCTTTGGGGAACCTAACAGCTACCCATTTACAGAGAAAGAAGTGAAAAATGCGATTACGTGCATTGTGCCACATAAAGCAGCAGGTCCCGATGGTATCCCTGGAGACCTTCTTCGATCTGACCTGCCCAAATGGGGAAAGCTTATTTCCATCTTAATTAACGCCATTGATAACGGTGCCACAATCCCTGAGTCGTGGAAGGGGGCAGAGGTCGTCCCAATTTTTAAAAAGGGGCGCAGGGACGACCCTGCCAATTACCGTCCAATAAGTCTGATCGACTCCACCCAGAAGGTCGTTGGGAAGGTGGTACTCGAGAGAATTTTGCAATGGGCTAATGAAAATAAAATTCTCTCGGACTATCAAGCGGGATTTAGGGCTGGCACTATAGAGCAGGCATTTAGATTGCTACTTATTTATTGGAAAGTGGTTCTTATAGGAAAAGGCAGTCTTTACCTCTCGTTTATCGACTTAAAGACTGCCTTTGACATGGTGCCCCAGGTACGTCTATGGGGGATGTACGACATTACAACGCATGCTTTTACATCGCATGCTTTTACAATGCGGTTTTTACATCGCATACCATTACAACGCCTAGTGCTTTTGGGTGTTGGATAGTGAATAGTTTAATTTACTATTCCAACTCCAGTCCCCGTGGATAGTAGGGAAGGTTATTGGATAGTAAATTAACCTATTCCCTATCCTAGAGCGCCCCCCAGCGCAATGCGTTGTAATGGTATGCGTTGTAACAGTTGCGATGTAAAGGCACTGCGTGGTAAAAGTTGCATTGTAAGTGATGTTTCCCGTCTATGGGGAGTGTTGTCTGATATGGGAATTCCCTTGAATATTCTGTCAATATTAGTGAGGCTCCATAATGGTAACTTCGCTCAAGTGAGGTGGGGCCCACAGGGGCAGAAGACAAATAGAATTCCAGTGAATAGGGGTGTCCGTCAGGGATGTGTTCTTGCTCCCACTCTGTTTTCACTTTATGTAGGTGGAGCACCTGCTGAAAAGTCCATCTGATGCGCCATCCCTGGCGGGTGAGCGAATTCCAACTCTCCTATTCGCTGATGACACCCTCCTTATTTCTAAGTCCCCTGTGGGCCTCCAGAGCCTCCTAGATAGTTTCCAGTCCTTCTGTATCCTGAGAGGGCTTGTAATAAACACAGATAAGACCATGTATTTGGTACTGAACCCACCAAAAAAGCTTTCCCGGCCCCCAGTCTTGAACCTTGTATCATTGGAAAGGGTTACTGTATTTGATTATCTTGGCATACGCATATCCGACACCATGCAGTGGAACCCACACATTCAGAAAATGCTTTTATGCCCCAAAAGGGTAGTGGAGGCTATCCTCAAGACACAACGCTCTTCATCAACTAGACCCATCGCCCCGGTTATCGAAATATACAAGGCAAGAGGAGTGAGTTTGGCCCTATATGGAGCCGAACTGTGGGGTACAAATAATATGGAACAGCTAACAAGATCTGAAAATAAATTCCTTAAAGACCTAATGGCACTCTCTCAGAGCACCCCTTCAGTTCCACTGTTACTTGATCTGGGTGTCATTCGATTAATGACCTGGCAAAAGTCCGACCGCTCTTATTACGGGCTCGGTTGTGGCGAGTACCGGAGTCAGCAAAGTACGTGGAGGGTTTGTCGGAAGTAATATCCATGATGGGATGGCATAACATTAAGTGGCTTAAAGATGTCAAATCCTTGCTTTGTGATTTGGGCCTCAACGACGCAAGGGAAAATAGATCTGCCCCACCAAAAGCAGTATTGAAGAAACTTTATTGGAGTTGGGTATCTAGTAAAGGCAACTCTGATCCCAAATTAGGCAGAATAACGGATGACTTTTTGAGGATCAAGGATGTTGCATTTTGTGAACCCTATCTTGACATTATTCAGAACCCCTTTGATAGGGCTTTGTATTTCAAATTTAGGGTTGGCATATTACCAATACGTGAATTGACTGCTCGTTGGAAAGGCCCTTTTCAAACATCTCCTTTTTGCCCAAATTGCGAGTCTAGAATAGAATGAATCAATCGCACACATCCTGTTTGCATGTCCGGCATATAAATTGCAGAGGAACTGCTGGCTTAAACCGTTATGTAGAGAACTGGGTACTAGACACCATTCTGTAGCGCTGCACATTTTTAAGTCCGACACTCGATTATTGTATGTATGTGGTCTGTCGAAGTTTTTGAGATGGGCCTGGTCCATCAGATCGAAAAGGTTAAGAGAAAATATTTAATCAGTGATTTTACTTTTATGTGCAAGTAGTTCTTATTTTTCTACTTTGCATTTTATCCCTGATGTAATTTGTGTATTTTTTAAGAAAAATTGTGAGAAGTTGACACCTAGGTGTTCATGTTGATGAAAAACGAATCTTTTCATGATGTTAAAGTATTGTTTTATGCTCATGCTTTTAAGATATGTTTTTATCGAAATAAAGCCTTTTTCATACTCATACTCAAACACATCATATCCAGGCCAAGGCGATACAGCCATTCCCTAACCCTCTAAACCCAGAGCAATTCACCTTTCGTTTTTATAGGGTTAATAGTTCCACCACTGCCTCTTTTACATTGATCTCCGTATTATTAAGCGAGATTCTGACCCAAAACATCAGTGCTCTAAGGACAGCAAAGTGCGAGATAGATTCAACTCCTAAGTCGAGGCGCAGGGGTAAAATTGGGGTATTGATTGGGACATTAAGTATTGCCCTAAGGAATTTATTTACCACTACCTCTAACTTTTTAGTGTTCTCCAAACCCCAGAATTCGGCGCCTTACAAAGCTGCACATAGCCCTTTGGCCCTATGTATCTCCAATAGAGGAGATATTGGGCGATAGGTTGAGCATCTTAGCTTCCTTGCTGTTGCGCAGTCCACTAATTGTAGTGACAAATCACTCTTTTGAGTTCGGGGAGTCCATGCTAAGTTGTCACTAATTCTTACTCCCAGGTAGTCAAATACCTTAACCTGTTCTAATTGTTGGGTGCCCAATATCAACTCCCCCTTTGAACGTTTGTAGGGGTTAAAGACCATATATTTAGTTTTGGAGCATTTAATTTCAAGGCCCCGGTCTTTGCAAGCTTCTGCAAACTTATTTAAGGGGTTTTGGATACCCTTCTGAGTCTTAGAGATAAGGAGTGTGTTGTCTGGAAACAACAAGGAGGGTAAGGGACTGCCCACTAGTCTAGGAGGATCGCCTCCGCAATCATATAACTCTTGGATCAACCCATTGTTGTACAGGGTAAATAGAGTTGGGGCAAGCACGCACCCCTGGCGTACCCATTTGGAGATTGCAATACTATTTGAAAGGCTGCCATCTGACTTCCACCTAATTCTCGCACAGTTACTATCATGCAGGAGGACCAATAACTGGAGAAGATCATTTGGTAGTTCTAGTTTCCTCAATGTGGCCCACAATTTGTTACGATCGATAGAGTCAAAGGCTGTTTTAAGGTCAACAAAAACAACATATAGAATCGATGGCGCTTCAGGAGCTTAACTTCTTCCAAATTAATAACAGAAATCTAAATGCTTGGTCTAGGGTGCTTGTAGATGACCTAAAGCCAGCCTGCAGGTGGGAGATAACATTATTCTCTTATATCCAATTTTGGACACAGAGCAAAATAACTTTATAAAAGAGTTTCTTGGTGACATCTTTAAGACTTATCAGTCTATAATTTGAGGGGCCCCCTTACTCTCCTTTTTTAAAGATTGGTACTATTTCTGCTCCTTTCCATGTCGGGGGAATACCCCACCCTCGCTGGATGGCATGTAAAACCTTTTGAAACAAAGGACCCAAAATATAAGGCTCAGCTTTATACAAGTCTCCTGGGAGTCTATCTAAGCCAGGAGCTTTTCCTGCCTGGAGTAGGTTAATTGCTGCTATGATTTCATTTAGGGAGAACTCTTCAGTATTTCCCTTTATTGGCGCCAAGGTAACTTCCCCTACAGCTGCCATAGTTTCTTCTTCTAAAGCGAGGGGGGCCTCTCTCGTATAGAGTTTTTTAAAATAGTCTTCCCAAACCTGTGGCTGAATATAAAAGTCATCTTTACTGACCTGACTAACTGAACCTTTAGCAAGTAGGTGCCAGAATGTTTGACTATCTTTCTGTTTGGAGGCCTCAATCAATATATGCCAGTTATTGGCCTCCCAGGTCTTTTTTGCTCCAGCTTGTGCCCTCTTGTACAGCGTTCTACTATTCATGATGGCGTCTTGAACTCCTTGCTTTACTGCTTCTGTTAGGTTAGCCTTTGATAATCTACAATCCTCATTGTACCATGGGGCGTTGCTTCGTTTAAAAGTGTTAAAGCTAACAGATTTTCTACAATATTGCTTAATGCTATTGGACAGTTTCTGGTAACTAGCTAAGATAAGATCATCCTCATTGTGGTCTAAGTCGCTAACTTTCACGAGGGAGTGGGCCACTTCTTCATAAGTTTTTGGTATCGATTGACTTTCAGCTACCACACTGGGCCTTTTAACACATCTATTATTGTTTGTCGTTACAGTAGGTACTATATTGTTAGGGGTTTGACTCTCAAAGATTGGAAGACCAGTTAGCTCCAAGCAGAGAGCATTGTGGTCACTATCATCACAGGTTAAGACAGTCATATCCTTGACATGAGACCACATGTCAAGGTCCACCATGATGTAGTCTATCCTACTCTGTGTACTACCCTTCTTTAAAGTAAATTCTGCTGCCTCATCCACCGGTGTCCGCTCATTACAGGCACGTACCCCATATGCAAGGGTAAGGGACAGTACCTGCTGACCCACTTTAGTGAGTCTTTTAATGGGAGGATTAAGTTGTTTTTTAACACCCCTAGCTTGCTCTTTTTCCTGCACTAGCTCTTGGATATACTCCACCGGCCACCGGCTCGTAAGGTGTGTTAAAACCACCCGCAAGAATGAGAGGAGGGCCTCCACTACATTTCTCTAAATAGTCAACTAGCGTTGTTATTGTTTCTGAAGGCCTATAGTGGCTACTGAACCTATTGTAGATTTAATCAGTCTAATTTGAACATTCCTTTTTGACCATGACAGATCAATACAAAGAATCTACTGAGAGTCTACCCCCAGGATCTTGATGCTACAGTTCAGCGTTGTCCTGACCCAGATTATCAACCCTCCCGCAGGACTTCCCACCTTTGATGATCTGGATTCAATGCTAAATGTGGTGAACCCCACCCTGTGTACCTGCTCTGTTGCCCAGGTTTCATGGAATAGGCATAAGTGGTGACTATCAACCATCCTGCCCCATTCTGGATCACTTAGGGGCCGATTATGATAGCAGTTTTTCCGCATCCTCCGGGCCGGCGGAAGCCACCGCCGGCCCGGAGGATGCAGAAAAACCACTGCAGAGCCTCAAAAGACCCGCCGCCATATAAGGATGGCGGTGGGTCTGGGATTCCATTCGCAGCTTTTCTGCCGCGGTCGCCTTCCGACCGCGGCGGAAAAGCTCTAACATGGCTGGCGGTGTCTATCAGACACCGCCAGCCATATTAGGATGGTGTGAATGACATGCTTTTCCGCGGCGGCTTTTCCGTCGTGGAAAAGCATACGGAGTTTCACTTCGGGGGCCCGTTGCGGGCCCCCTGGGTGAAGGGGGTGGGGGGTGCACATGGGGGGTACCTATAGTACCCCCCTGCATTTGCGTGCACAAAGCAGCAGGCACCGCGCGGTGCCTGCCGCTTTGTGCATGCAAATGCGATGCATGCATTTTTAACATCGCGACGGGTACAGCTTGAAGCTGCACCCACCGCAATGTTAAAGATAGAGGATGTGACCGCCACCCTGGCAGTCACATCTTAATCTGCTCGAGGGAACGCCGCAGCCCATGCGGACGTTCCCTCCTCCTCAGGGGTCGCGGACGGACTCAAGTCTGTCCGCGATCCTAATCGACCCCTTAGTTTAGATTTAAAATCGGTAATATTCCATGATATGATCTGTAGTGCTTGATCAATCCACTCACTTCCCCATTGCCATTCACTCATTATGGAGTTCACATTTATTGGTGTCTGGGAGATTTCATGGGAGTTTTGCCCTATGAAAGAGATAATAACTAACTCTTTACCCATTATGTTATCAATAAATGTGTTTCCCTCAACATGAGTGATTATAGCTGCACTATCTACCGAGGCCCCTCTCCCTCGATTTAGTCAGTCAGGGCTATCTAAGTCAGTGAGAGCTTCAAATCTATTACTGACTTCCAGGGGAAAGTGTACTCGCCTTCTTACTGGATTATGCGATGGGTGGGCAATTTGCCGGGGATTTGACCTGGTCTGCTTAAAATGCCTATAGAAGAAGCCAAGGGGAATTAATTCGATTTTATATTCTAGTTCTTGTCCAGGTTGTTTCCTTCAGCTATTGAGTAATTGTCTTGCAAAGTCTGGTGGTCTGAAATGAATCACTACACAGTCTCCCTTTGTTGTCTTCCGTAGGGGTCCTATTCATTTTTCTCTCTTTTAAGTGGTGGTACATTAGTTAGGATCACCACGTAAGGGCAGCAGTCTGGGGGAGTTACATCATTGTAGATTCCTTCGCATAAAGGAACATCATTCAATTGTATATTTAAATGCCTAGATGGAACCACGTCTTTCCTATTCTGTGTCAAACTAGTGCTAGTAGGATCTGTATTTCCGTCAAATTTACGTTGCCTGGTGTTAGCCCTACTATTATCTACCAGTTTGAGCTGGTCACTCGTTTGTTTACTAGCCTTCACCAAGGGTTGCACTAAGTTACAATGTTGTCTTTCAACCTTATTGCTAACTTTCCCGCTGGCTTCACCCCCTTAATCATCTCCTCGTTGGATTACAGACCCAGAGCTTGATAAGCCATGATTAATCCATGATTAATTGGCTCCCTGGTTTGAATTGAGAATATCTTTTTTACGGATGTATGACATTACAACGCATGCTATTACAACGCATGCCCTTACGACGCAAGTTTTACTACACAAGTCGTTACAACGACTTGCTTTGGGGGGTGCTGGATAGTGAATAGTATAATTTACTATTCCAACTCCAGTCCCCGTGGATAGTAGGGAAGGTGTTGAAAACTATTCCCTATCCTAGAGTGCCCCCCAGCGCAAGTCGTTGTAAAAGTTGCGTTGTAATGGTTGCATCGTAAAGGCACTTCGTTGTAAAAGTTGCGTTGTAAAGGATGTTCCCCCTTTTTTACACATTCCACATCATTTCCTAAGTTATCAAGCCTATTCAAAATGGGTAGTAGTCTATTTTGCCTTATTTCATCAAAACCATCCAATAGAAGCTTGATGTCATGTGGGGATAAGATTGTAGGTGACGGAATCATGGGACAGGGGCTCATTTCAAATGGTGATACAACAATAGGTCTGTTACTATCCCCAGTGGGGGCCTGTCTCTATTTTCTCTTTGATCTGGTATTTACTATTAATTCAGGTTCTAAATGTTTAAGCTTCCTCTTTCTTTTAGCTGGGGGACAAGGTACTGTAGCTGCTTGGGAACGATTGGAGGGCAGTTCAGGGCTAACTAAGTTGTTTGTCAGTTCTTCTAAAATATTACTCTCTGGTGCAGCAGCCCTTTTTTGCCCATCAGTTGTTACAACCTGATTCAAACATATATCATAGACCCCCTCTATTGATAGACGTTGTTGAACTACAAGTATTTCTTTATCTATAATCTTTGCAGCTCACGTTAAAAAACTGTCAAGGGTTGAGTTCTGCATAGACCTTGGTGTACTCTCTCTCTCATCCACCCGCCATGGTCCAATAATGCTCAAGTTAAGTCAAGGTAGAATAGGAAAAAGTTGGGAGTGTTACGTGCTGCTTGGTGAGAGTCCCCATAGTCCCAATAGTTCACATAAAGCAGTTTCAGGAGAAAGTGAGCGTTAAAGTTTGGTTCAGTAAACAGGACTAAGAGAGTGGGCCCAGCCCAGCCTTATCCGGGCTTTGATGGGTGCAGACAGGCCCGCCCTTGGCCCGGGCTTTGTCCGGGCACCTCCCGCGCAGCAGAGGTCGAGGCTGCGCTTTGTAGCGCGATGGACACGGCTCCCTTCGAGGCAGCTGCTGGCGATTAGCACGATGCACCCTGCGACTTCAAGTCCTTCCAGGGTGTTGTATGAGCAAGGGTCAGTGCAACTCGGGGCACGCAGTTGACAGGGTGACAGGGTGTCCCTTAGCCCAGGAGGATCCCGTTGCAGATGTGTCAGTGGCCCAAAGAGCGTCCAGCGCCGCGGAGGTCTAGGCTACGCTTTGTAGCGCAATGGACATGCCTCCCTTCGCGGCAGCTGCTGGTGATTAACGCGATGCACCCTGGGATTCTGAGTACCACCTGTGTGTTGTAGGAGCAGGGGTCAGTGCAACACAAGGCACGCAGTTGACAGGGTGTCCTTTAGCCCAGGAGGATCCAGTTGCAGCTGTGTCAGTGGCCCAAACAGCTTCCCGCACCGTGGAGGTCGAGGCTGCGCTTTGTAGCGCGATGGACACACCTCCCTTCGCTGCAGCTGCTGCCGATTAACGCAATGCACCCTGGGACTCTGAGTCCTACCAGGGTGTTGTAGGAGCAGGGGTCAGTGTAACATGGGGCACGCAGTTGACAGAGTGTCCCTTAGCCCAGGAAGATCCAGTCGCAGCTGTGTCAGTGGCCCAAACAGCATCCCACACCATGGCGGTCGAGGCTGCGCTTTATAGCGCGATGGACATACCTCCCTTTGCGGCAGCTGCTGGCGATTAACGCGATGCACCCTGGGACTCCAAGTCCTACCAGAGTGTTGTAGGACATGGGGTCAGTGCAACACGGGTCACGCAGTTGACAGGGTGTCCCTTAGCCCAGGAGGATCCAGTCGCAGCTGTGTCAGTGGCCCAAACAGCTTCCCGCACCGCAGAGGTCGAGGCTGCGCTTTGTAGCGCGATGGGCATGCCTCCCTTCGCGGCAGCTGCTGGCGATTAACGCGATGCACCCTAGGACTCCGAGTCCTACCAGGGTGTTGTAGGAGCAGGAGTCAATGCAACATGGGACACGCAGTTGACAGGGTGTCCCTTAGCCAAGGAGTATCCAGTCGCAGCTGTGTCAGTGGCCCAAAGAGCGTCCCGCGCCGCGGAGGTCAAGGCTGCGCTTTGTAGTTCAATGCACACGCCTCCCTTCGTGGCAGCTGCTGGCGATTAACGCGATGTATCATGGGACTCCAAGTCCCACCAGGGTGTTGTAGAAGCAGGGGTCAGTGCAACACGGGGCACACAGTTGACAGGGTGACATGGTGTCCCTTAGCCCAGGAGGATCCAGTTGCAGCTGTGTCAGTGGCCCAAAGAGCGTATTATTTACTTATTGCAAAATGGCCAAAACACAGATAAAAGGGTAGCCTCTCTTAACATGCCTGGGATAAGTAGAGCACCACCAATCAGCAAACGCACTTGAAGTGGATACATATTATTCTAGCAGGAAGAACATAACCATCCCCCAAAATAAGCAGAAATCATAGTAATAAATATAATCACAACCTTAAAGAAGCTAGCACTAGCTCTTCAGCCCATACAGAAGCAAATATACATGACTACGTTTGTAATGTTCCTGAAGAAGTAAATGGATAATTACCATTAATCATAATTTAAAAAGAATAATATCAACAACTCGAGAGCAGAGAGATGACCCACAACTGCTCCTGAAAGATTTGTTAAGCTGACAAGTAGTGATTTATAATTGGCATTAATTACGGAATTGCTAATTGTGAATCGCTACTTCTAATGCATCATACCGTCTATCTCTAAATAGCAGTTTGTTATCATTCACAATTTTAGTTTACAGAATTGAAAAATGTGAGTCAGTAATTCGTGAATGGCATTTGTTTAGTTTTATTCAAATACATAGAAGGAATTTTGTTTCTTTCCTTCTTACATCAAATGTAAACCGGTGGAAAAAACAGGAACATTTAGGGTGAAGTATAAAACAGGAAACATTGGTTGGCCTATATTATGTTTTTCTAAACGTTATTACATTATATAACAGTAAAATAACTTACCTTAAAAATAGTTGTTTGTAATGGCTGTACTGCATGCTTTTCCAGAAGTAGTTCAAACAGCATCTTGACCTAAATTGTGTTGAGGTGGAGCAAGCTGGGTTTCTTCATCATCTGATTCATCATCCTTTGGGACTAATGATATGCATTTTCTATTAGCTATGTTATGCAATATTGCACAGCAGGCTGCCATTTTGCATATTGTCAATGGTATACACAGTGATGCATATCACTCAAAGTTATCCCTTAATCCTTTGTGTATGGTAACTGTCCGACTATACGCATAACCTTGAACAGAAGACCCTCATTAGGTAAGTTATTGACCCTCACCCACCCTGGTGTCAAGCTGTATCGTCTGGTCTCATCTTAGTTCCTACAAACCAGTATGGGCTCAATCATCTTGCAGTGTTCAATGGGTTCTACTAAAAAAACCTGAAGGACACCACAGTTTCTATTTAATATTTTGTTTCATCAGTATGGTTAAAATTCTCAGGTGGGCACTTTTAGAGGATACCATGTCCCTACAGCTTGATGTGCATTAACACGTTTCAACCCTTGCAATTCGGCCACTATGGGTCAGGGGCTTTCTTTGGGACCTATGAAGATGCCCTGGTAAAATGTAATTTCTATCCCTGTTTTCCCTGTACTGTACTTCAGGGTCACTGTCAGACAACACACAGGATATCATATATAAACAGCCCTATTTGCCTGTTACCTTGATGACATATATTAATACCTGTAATAGAAAAATAATCATAGGTAGAGGTAGCGAGTTTGGCATATCAATAGAGGTATGCTTGACTAAGACAAAATGAATACCCTCACACTTGCATACACTGAACGCATTAGAACAATCTAATATATAGGACAACCAATGCATCTTGTCACCTTCATGACAGACTTGTATACACATAAACTGAGCACTAAATTCCTGTCATAGTGCATTATCTAAAAAGTATAAGAAAGAGTGTCCTGCATTTCTTACCCTTGATGGTATATGTTAGTGTCCCGCCAGATCCGGTGTAAGGCACGCTCCTATCGCCACACTCTTGTTTGATACGGGAAAGTAAGTATCTCGATTATTAAACACAAGTTCCCTGTTGTTACAGTATAAACTTGTAGATATTAGAAATCTGACTTGGGACTCACCAGTCCAAGGGTCCCGTGCAACACCGGTTCGATCCCTGCTCTGTCTTTCGCTATGTTTTAATTTCTGTTGGGGGCACCATTATGAGCCTTTGTTTCTCAAAAGTGTCCCTCTCCTTCTATGCACTACTGGATGGGCCATCATAACGTGCATAGTAGCGTGTGCAGATTCTTAATTTGAAAGTGCCAGACTACTCTGCTGAGATGATTTTGGAGGCCCCCGTTCATTTCAATGATTAGGGCATAAACAAATCTCATGTATATGTATCAATATATTTTCTTCTTGGTACTTTATTCGATGTTTGGTACAAAAAGAATCTTCTATTCTTCAGCAGCAGAGCAGACAGCACAGATTATGCCAACACGTGTTTCCCTCCAGGAGTAACCGAGGACTTCCTCAGGGCGCTGAATCTGATATATAAACCTTAAGAGATGAGCTCAATGGCTACTTTCAAGAACCTTCATCAATAAAACCAGCATCCAATTGAAGCAGAGTCAAACGAATAGTCAAATAACATCCTCAGTTGATAGCAGCCACCATGTAGACCATTAGGAATATGACAAGGAGATTATTTCCCTTACTTATGAATACTGATTTGCCTGCCACAAAAGTACAATTATTGGATTTCTCCACTGAGGGTGACCAGGATACTATTCCAAAGGGCAAATATATGCAAGGGTTACAATACCAGGAATTGCTAACTCACATTAGGGAGATCCTGGGATATGAGATGGTCTTTCAACTGAGAGAGGAGGGGATTTATGTCCAATATGAATTGCAATCGACTGATTACTTGTCCTTTCATGATATATTTAAGAAAATGTTGTAAAAAGAATGTGAAGATATAGACAAGTCTAGGTGTCCTCAATTTCTCCACAAGATATATCTTCTGCAGTATTCTGATACAGGTTTTCATCAGATCCCCAAAGTAAATGCATTTTATTTTCAGTATGGAGTCTACCTCATCTCTGGAATCAGTAGTTCCTGTTGTCTGAACCATGTGTTAAAATAGTTGGCTTTGCTTTGAAATGGTCCTATGCAGCTATGAATATTGCAATTAAGATCTGTTCATGTGCAGCATATGCAGCACAGGTGCTGTTCAAGGACTTCCAATCTCTGTTTGATAGCCTCCAGGAGGGTGAAGAACACACACAGATATTGGCCAACATGGAACTTTTAGCTATGTTCTTATCTGATACGACCTTTAATTCCTTGTGGTCCTCTGAAACATCTACAGGTGCTTCTATAGCATCGAGGAGGCTCTTACAGCTGAAATTGTGGAGGCTGGATGCAGACTAGAGGTTACTGATGTGTTATGTTACGTTCTGTCATGCTATGCTATGCTGTGTTATGCTATGCCATGTTATGTTATGGCTGTGTCTGGGTCTAGGTAAAGAGGCCTTCCTTCAGTTTCTTGCAGAAACATAAGGTCTGAGGAGGCGGCTCTGATGTTTGGCGGGAAGTAGTTCTAGGCTCCAGGAGAAAGGTATGAGAAAGTTCGACCACTAGTTCTAGCTATGTAGATGTGGGGGGGGGGGGGTATGTGAGCAAGACACCAGCCATGCAGAGGTTTCTGGCCGGGGTGTGGAAACTGATGCAGCTGTGGAGGTAGAACAGGCCTAGAATCTGTAGAGATTTGAATGTATGCCTGAGGAGTTTAAAGAGTGTGCGTTTGTGAACTGGGAGCCAGTGGATGTGTCGTAGGTGAGAGGTGATGTGCGTGCTCCGCGGGAGCCTGAATGTGAGTAGGATTGCTGCGTTTTGTATGGTCTGAAATCTTGTGCTCACTTTAGTGGTGATGCCGACTAAAACTGTACTGCTGTATCCAGTGTGCTGTCGATATGTGCCTAAGTATGGTTCTGTGGGTGTTGATTGGGAGCCATTTGAATATTCTTTTGAGGATCTTGTGGGTGTAGAAACAGTAGGAGGCAACTGCATTGACTTGGGCATTGCGAGTTCTTTGTCCACCACTATTCCTAGGGTTTTGGCTTGGGAGGGTGGACTGGGTGCAGACATGAGATCTGCTGGTCACCAGGTGGAGTTCCATAGTGTGGTGTCCTCACCGGAGATCACCACTTCCGTTTTGTTTGTGTCAAGTTTCAGACAGTTCATCTTCATCCAACTGGTGACTTCAGAAATGGAGCAGGTGAAGTTGATCTGGGTGCTGAATGTTTTGTCTCCCCTTTTTTCATCATGAGCTTTGTGACCCACAGCTGAATGAGCTAATTCAGAAAACAACGGAAAAGCTCCATAAAAAATCTTTTCTCCAGAGACCCAATAGGCCCAAAATGCTCAACTGTCACAGTGTGTCTTTCGGGGCTAAGCCTGTGTTTTTTGCCTCTGGAAGCATGATTATGGATGAGAGAGTGTAAGAGGAAGAATCTGGAAACTGTACAGCAAGTGAAATCAGCTAGTGAAGGCCATATGTGTTGCATTACTTTTAAAAGATGGATATACTATAGAACTATAGGGAAGTCAACTATAAATATTTCAGGAAATCAACTTTCCACAAAATTCAGTGAAGAGAGACTCTATACTTCTTGGGATCAAAAATGTACCCATAAAAGAGAAATTATTGAATATCCCCATCTACAAACACATCTGGGAACATATTACATTATTTTCCTATTACCTTAAACAAATGAGAGATTTTGCCCAGTTCTGGATCTAAAACTGGTGGCACAATTGCATAAATTAAAATATAGTAGGATGCAGTTTAGGGAAGTCTAAACACTGAAAACACACATGAGTAATTTATCAAATAAAAAATGGTAGTTGTGATGATATTTAGTATATATTTTTCAAAGATATATACACAATATAGCATGTCCTATGATAAACAGAACCCAAGGGGAGCACATACATGAATTCCTTTACAAAACAACAATATACATTACAAAAACTGAAAACAAAAGGTTCCAACGCCCAAAACTAACAAACTCAATTTGGTTAAAACAAAGGGTTCAAACCAACCCTTCTGTTAAAACAATTAGGCTACACAGTTTGTTAAATATTGTCGATGACGTTTTGATGCTCTGTAGTATATTGGATTTCATCAGGACCATATAATGTGAGGGACACCTGTTGAAAGGAACACAGAAAATAACTTAATAAATGCCAACCTAAAGCTAAAGTCATTGGGAGAAGCCCGTTCAGGGCCATTATCATTGTGGAAATAGTGTGGCATGTGCTTTTAAGTCTGACTTTAAAATGTTTGAACATGGTGCAGTTAAAATAGATTTGTTGTTTTTGTCCAACTGTAACTCCAGGAATATCTTATCGTCAATTTGGTGCCCTAGTAAGTATAATACACTTGTTTTTTAATATTGTTGTGATAGATCAGAAAAACCATGATTCCCTGTAGCTATGTGCCAATTAGGGCAACTTAGAAATGTGGTGAAATAACATGCATGGGCTTCCACAAACGCATCACAAAATATGTAAAATTGAGTATCCATAGACAAATGTCACCAGAATATGGATGTTATACTGTATTGAAATGGCATATAGTGGTACAATTGGGATTGTTTTCTGTTTTAGCCCCAATGTAGTTGTAGGGTTACACCCGGATATGACTGAACAAATTTTGGCTAAAGTCTAAAAAATTAGAGCTATAGGATTTTGGGATCAATTTTGGGGGAGTGGGTTAAATCTGCACACTTTTAAAGCAGCACGTTTGGGATACTAGAAGGATTGAGATACTGTGTGATTTTATTGTGAGCAGCAGGTCCCCATCAAATCACCCATCTCTCAGTTTAAGAAATAATTGTTATTCACTTATTAAATAACTTCCCAACCTATACCCCTACAAACCTAGCAGCCCGCACCTAAAATAAAACTTACAAAATAAGTATTCTATAATTTACATATTAAAACTCATTGAAATAAAAAATTAATTAATAATGAAACTTCAAAACTTATTCCCCCTACAAACCTGGTAGCCCACCACTAAAATGTAAGTACAATAAATTATTATTCCATAATTTAAATGTTTAAAATTCAATTAAATAATTAATTTACAAATTACCATTGACAATTAATTAAATATTAAGTAATTTACTTCCTACCCCATACCCCTACAAACCCAGCCTCCTGCAACTTAAAATAACCGTTTAAATAAATCAGTATTCCATATTTTACTTAAACACGCATACATACTCCCACTTACATGCAGACTCCAAAGAACACACTCAAAACGATCAATATAAAAGTCATAAAGGGTGTTTATCTTTAAGTTTGAAGTGGTGAAGTGCTGTACTAAAGAGGTTTTATCATTACCAGGATACTCATTACATTGGCCATCTAAGAGTATGAACTCTTTTGTTTTTATTGACTTTAATGACATTACATAGTATGAAAAATATCTAATCAGTACTTGCAAATTATATAGTGAATGAGTACATGCACATGAAAATAGATCTAGTATTCCCTTAAGCAGTAAGTATGTAATCACACACACATATGATAATGGCCATATAGCTGGGACATCATATGGGGATGATGCAGTGAAAAAGCTTACCAAATTCTTTCCCTCCCAGTCACAATATATCAATATCTCTGGGCCCATTTTCTAACACCATCCAGATCTTAAAATTCTGTTATTCTTTACCCACTATCACCATGACTTAGGTCCTCTGATGGATCTTTTTGTTGAGCTGCTAGGGACTACAATACTCGGAAGATGCAAATAATTATCTTATGAGGACCTAGGAATAGTTATTTGTTAACGTAACCATAATTTTCTCAAGATTTTTTTGAAACAGAACCTTTCTTAGCCACACACGTAGACTCCTTGTGATAATAGATATGACCAAAAGAATGATACAGGATCAATAAAGATAATTCAAGAAAAACATTTATCTAATGCCTCAAATAGCATAGACAGATCAGGAATACATTTCAAGAACAGATTTTAATGACAAATTGTTAATGTAAGTAATCACACAGTTTAGCACAGATAATTTTGACGGCACAATACAGCCTATAGAGAGCATGTGGAAAAATACAAATTTAGCTATTAATTATACAATCCAAAGCAAGGCAGTTCGCTTCAGGTCTGTCTTCGAGTCAATCAGTTCAAGTTAGAGCTACAGCACCACTTGCCGTAGCAGGAGTCAAATGACCTCTCAGCCGAAAGGTTAATTCCAGCACAAGTTTGCCGGCCGGCAAAGAACAGGATTTGGAGTCACAGTTAAAAAGTTTAGTTCATTAGAGACAAATCCAACAGACCAAGTGGATAACGGATTTAGAACAAATAATAGGAATCAAGAGTAAAACTGGCAGCATATCAGGCCCCCGCCTCCTCCTCAGATAGAGCAATTATACTCCAAATGTTCCAGGATTACATCCATTAAAATATTTATTTCATCAGTTTATGGGGTTTCATTGGTCACTCACGGTGGGTGAGCGGTCATGGGGTGATCAGTAGATCATACAATCCCGTATGAATTAAATACTCCTTTTTTGTAAGTCTCATTAAAATTAATTATGCTCCATTTAGTTAGCATGTGGTCACTTCCACAGAAGTAGGAGGTACTTGTATTTGTCCATAGTCAATACGTTCCCAGGCACCTTCCCCTGGGTTTGCAACAATAATTGCAACATTTCCATCGAATATGCTTCTAGTGAGAAGTGAGTCCATTGTTAGCTCGAACAGAAGTGGAACTTTACAGAAAATCCTCAGAGGGCTTAGGTGACTGTCTCACATGATTTTACACTAGCTCAAGGAGAGAGAAGCTTTTGAGGCCTACATAGAATTTTTTTATTTTTATGAACGAAATGGAATCCACCCACAGGAAATAGGTGAAACAAAATGTATAGTCTTAGGTTTGGCGTGTTTCCTACTTTGGTGGGAAGCACATTGTGTTTTTAAAATACCCCTCACACACCAAAAGGACCCTTGCTTTTCATGCTTCAAAATAGGGGTCGTTGCGCACCTCTACGAAGCGCGGCGTGCTACTAACCAGCGGGTTAGCAGGAGTTTACCACTATGTGTAGTGTGTGAGGGTGTGAGTGGTAGGGTCAGGAGTGGATGAATAGTGAGTGTTAAAAAATACCTGGCAAGTGAGGACTACACGAATTTTAATAAACCTCCCTGCTGGTATTATTGAAAACTGTGAGGTGGAGGTTTGATGTATTTAATGTACAAAACCACCTGTGTGTATTTGTGTCAACATCTTTCGAAGCGTGGTGCTGCTTCTTCTTCAGGACGGGTACAAAGATCCCTGCCCTACTCCTATTAGACAGTTTAATACCATCAGCACATAGGGAATACTATGTGTAGCAATATATGTGTAAGATATTCCTATTATGGTCAATATTAATTGCGACAAGGTAATACCAAATTGTAAATTCATTATTTAGAAGTCCACGGCCTCATGAGCCTTCAGAGAATGCAGGTAACCCCTGTGCTAATTGCACTATGTGTGGGGATGTTACCTCAATCGGGCGTCTCCTCGGCGGCTCCGTCCGCTTCAACAACGGAGCCATGGAAGGGACGGTCGGGTGGACGGAGGTTTATTAAAAATTCTTTTTGTCCTCAGTTGCCAGGTATTTTTAACATTAACTATTCATCCCCTCCTGACCCTACCACTCACACCCTCACACACTACATATAGTGGTGAACAACAAGTGCTCCCACGTACCCGCTGGTTAGTAGTACGCCACGCTCCTTAGAGGTGCGCAAAGACCCCTGTGATGAAGCATGACACCAAGGGCCCTTTTGGTGTGTGAGGGGTTTTTTAAAAACACAATGTGCTTCTCACCAAAGTAGGAAACACACCAAACCTAAGACTATACATTTTGTTTCGCCTATTTCCTGTGGGTGGATTCTATTTTGTTTATAAAGTTATTGTCAGGGGAGACTGAATCCACTCCCTGTGTCCGGCTGGACACATTACCTCTCCACTCCCTCCTTTGGTATTTAAGCTACATAGAAAAATAGCTGAATCACTTGTTGTGTTAATATTATTGAAGAGCACAGATTTGTAAATGCATTTGACTTTTCTCATTAATTCGGTTATAAGTTCTCTTTATGATATACATGTCAGTGTTGAGTACTACTAACATTAGCACAATACGTGACACCTTTCAGTGCATGTACTATTTTCAGATGCGTTACAAAAATCCCACATTCATTCTAAGTCAGTTTTCTTTGCAGAAAGCATTTATCTACATTTCTCTAGTACCACTATGCATATATGCTTTCATTTTAATGCACATTTGCATATAGTTATTCACGAAAACTCTTCATTTTAATTTATATTTTCAACACTTAAATGCATTTGCAAGAATTTTTCGTTTTTTTCTCTTTGTTTACATTTTCATATCATCATTGTCTAAAACTCTGCATGCTTTTACGATGCAGTATGTGATCTCATGTTTTTGACCAAATAGGTTAACATGTCTCATCCAGTAAAAAGTGTCATGAATGATGTATCCAGGTAGGAATTGGTAAAGGTAGATGCCAGATAACATCTACGCTCCATCAGGGAAAAACTTGATGGCCTCCGCTTTGGCTCCCCAAGTATCATAGATCACTATCATGGGTCTTCCAGTCTGTCTTCTGCAGGTAGAGCAGTCTGGGAAATGGAGGTGTCCAAGTCAAGCTGTGCCCGATACGTTGTGAGCAGGCCCAGATGTCTTTGGGCCCGGACTTGACAGGTTGAAGACATACATACAGTTCACATTGATCATTGTAGGTAATCAAGTCTCGTAGCCAGTCGTACTTGGCCAAGACCTGCGTTCTACAGCAGCGCATGTCTACTCTCAACCTAGCCAGCAATAGCACCATAGCTACATACCTATGGGTGTGCTGTTGCACCATTTTAACATAATCTAGGAGATCCAGCTCTGAGTTTGTTGTTATTCTGCAACATATCATATCCTTTAGCGTGCAGAAGATCTTGCACCAATACTGATGTATAGAGAGGGAAGTACAGGCTAGGTGGGAAAAATCTACCAAATCTGCTCCACACCTCGGGCAGTTATAAGTTCTGGATGGGTGAATCCTGTGTTGCTTAGCAGTTATAGGATTAGTGTAGGAACTTGAAGGGTAAGAGCGGATTACAATGACTGAGTGCTATTTATCGAGTTTGTGTACAGCAATATGTCCATGTAGCTTCTGTAATTTTGCCACCAAGATTTCTTTACCAAACTGTTTATGATGTAATGAGTCCCATTTATGGAGTTTCAGTACTATCACATAGAGCCAAGAAACCAACATAATCACATTTGGGGACTTAATTACCTATGTCAATGGATCCATCTCCTGCGGCTCTTTTGGAAACCCCAGCAGATTTTCCTGAGCCATGTGTCGAAGCCTCATGTATGTGTAGGTGGTGGGGAGTGACCAGTCACTACGTTGAAAAGATTTATCGTGAGACAAAAATGTCCAGTTACTGTATAAGAGGTGAGTTCTGATAGCCCTGTACTCGTCAAAGAGCTCTGAACGCTGATCGCTTTCATTAATGGGACTAGAAGGTTATCTGCAAGTCTAAGAGCTGTGAAGTACAAGAAAGAAAGCCCCTCCATGTGTTTCATCTTCATCCAGGCCCAGGACTAGGCAGAGGTGCTGACATTGGCAGCACTGGGCCGGTGAAGTCCTGAGATGCCCACGGGGTTCCTGTATTTTGTTCTTTCTCTGGAATAATATATGGCAATCTGCTATCTGGGTGATATCACCATCTAATAAAATGTCCTTGGGCTGTTAGTTAATAAGGGGCTTATTTACAAACCCATTGAGCCGCTGGTGTACCCCTTTTTGAAGCACCTGCGACACAGTGTGCCTGCCCATATTTGCAATATTTGCAAGGCCATGTAAAGCCACCCTGCTTGGCTTTTCATTACCTTGTAAATATGCCCCGCTTTCATGCATTACTCTGCATGAAAGGGGCATTCTATGGGTGTTGTTGTGGATGTTCCCATGCAACATCCATGGAACCTGACGCATTTCCAGATTTCCAAGGTCTTGTAAACCTGGGAATGCGTCAGATTCCTATGCCTCCCCTGGGAGGCGTGAATGAGGCGCAATGAGGCGAAATACCTATATTTCTCCTCGTTTTTCCTTTTTGTCTGAGTGCTGCATTTTGCAGCACACATAGAAAGGGGAAAACACCTCTCATGAGGTGCAATAAACCAAGTCTGTATTCTTGGAAAAGCATCTTAGTTGTTAATAACAAATACAGTCATCTGATAAGGGGACCCAGATGGCTCTCGACCTCGAGGAGAGCTAGTGTGGGCCAGTGTGTATGTGTCCAGATGTCTGCTGTGGGAAGCGCGTGATCACTACTTGTGGTATGCCTGTTGTGTCCTGATTGGCTGAGTGTTCCTAACTACACGTGGCATCTTGCTATGTGGTATTTTTGGGAACACGTGCCTTTGGCCAAATGTGATTTATTGGGGCCAATTTTCCTCAGACCTGTTTGAAGTGCAACTCTATCTGTGGGATTGATCAGGGTTTTCCCAGGGTGCGCTTATTCGACCTAAGTGAGACCCCGCCTATGACCTGTAACTTGATAGGGTTGGGCCTGTCTGACCATGTATCTCTGACTCGGGATTGGTGGGGAGGTCACCATGGGTAAATCTGACAGCAATGATACAAGTGCATTAGAACGTCTACAAATAATGTGGTTATAATTGTTACCGAAATCCACAGTATTGTGCATACAGTTAAATTACATCGATATTGTCTTTACTGATATTGACATTGGTATGCATACCTATATCAGGGTGTATATTGACATTGTTTCTACATGTATCAACATTGTTATGCGTGCTTGAGTGTGGCATACATTGATATTGCATTTATTGGTATTGACATTGTTATACGGGCATAGTTTATGGCATACTTTGGCATTTCATGAATTGGTATTGCCGTTGTCGGGCCTGCAAATATCAGGGTATACATTGATATTGTATTCACCCATACTAACAATACGACAAAGATAGGTCATAATAGTAAACAGCAAAAGTAGCAATGACCTCCTCACTAGAAGTTCACTCAGGCCCATCAGGCGTGGTAATTCCGAATATGGATACGATGGTGACCCTTCTCAGTTGCATGGCCCGAGTACACCCCGGTCGTTTCCATTTCCCGTATCTTCGAACCTTCGCAAATCTGCTCAAATAGTGCACCTCCTTATCTTCCAATTCTGTACATTAATACAGGAATGAGTGTAGGTGCTAAAGAAGGTTTTCCCATGTGTCATCCAACAGCTCATCCTCCAAGTTTTTAATATTATCTCTGAGGAGCTGCAGCTGCCTCTGTATGTCTTTGAGGATCCGGATTGTGTTGCAGTGGCCATTCTCTGGATATGTGGTGTAAAGGCCTCCCACAGGGTGGCCATGGACGAAACGAAGCCTTTGTTAGGCTCAAAGTATTCAATGAAGTCTTCATTTCCTCTTGGAATATAGGGTAATGTAAGGTATATTGGCGAGGCACGACCGGGCCATTGTGATCTGCAGTTATACCGGTGAGTGATCAGAAAATGTTCTAAGGTGATGTGATACCTCACCCAGGAGCTTGTATCTGGTGTAATCAGCCCAAAGTCTATTAGAGAGGAGGAATTATCGGGTGGAGAAAATAAGGAAACCTCAGTGCTCGTGGGTGTATGTGCCTCTGAATGTCTACCAAGCAGAATGGGCCCGTGATCACAGTGAGCGTCTCCATGACTTGTGAATGTCTAGGACCCAGCCCGCTGGAGCAGTAAAAAGTAGGGAATTGTTATAAATTGTTGTAGTAAATTGAAATCACCCCCCACTTCTCCCCAAATAATTGTTACCCTATCAAAGCATTGTAAGATGGTATAAGTTCCAGAAAAAGTCCAGGCATTTGATGTTTGGAGTATGTGTATTAAGAAGCAACAGATTCTCATTTGCGGAATGTTCCTTGATGAAGAATGTATCTTCCCTTCCAATCTGTAACACATTTCTTAAGTTTAAAATCAATAAGTTTGGGAATAGGTATGCAGACACCCCTCCTAGAATAGGAGTCATATGAAAAGAAATATTGGTGTGGTTCCCATCTCCTGACCAGTTTAGTGGAACTCATTGGTGAATAATGTGTTTACCGGTGCATAGCAATGTCTATGTGATAGCGTTCTAGGTATGCACGTAGTCGTCCAACCTTACCACTGGTTTCAAAGCCTCTAACATTCCAGGTTAACAGCTTCAGAGTCTGGCTATCCAGTGACATGGGATTAGAGCAACAATATGGGCTAGCTAGGCTTTAAGCTATGACCCAACACCAGTGGTAGGGCTCTCTCTTTAGGTACTGCAAGGAATAGAAAGGAATGATGTCAAACTTTCAAACTTTCCCCATTTCCAACTATCAGTGCCATGAACACTATAAACTGAAAACCTAAACCTGTTCAGGCATTCATAGGATGATACACACCCAGTGCGTGGCCTTGTGTCAACCATTTTCGCTGGGCCTTGGAACAATTATAATTACAATGGAGTAATTAGAGTAATTTCATTAATTGTGCATTACTCGTGTGATGCAAAATGACCGTAATTACATGAGTACACCATCTTGAATAATTAAGAGTCATTTTGAACATACATCCTACCACAGGAGCAAAGGAACGACAAACTAAGAGATTGTGAGCAGATGCTGGCTACTGATGTTTGTGTACCATAGCATTTAGTGCTATTTTCGTAGCATCCTCTGGCCCATTTTAGATGCGAGAGTGCATTTTGCAGTAAGAAAATAGCGCTAAGTGCCTGAGTATGCTTCTCACATAATAATGCGTAGTGACAATTAATTTTGAGGTAATTACTCTCTCTAGAGAGAATTACACCAGTTATGCTCGCATTGCATTCTGTGGCCAACAGGTATCTTAAGTTGGTAAGTAATGGCATTGAGGGGCATTACAAAACGGCCAGTGGGGCCCATGGGGACAGTGCGATAGCAATCCATCAAATAGTAACAAACAGTAGAAAGGTAATTTCTGTGTCATTCTACATCACTCGTGGGGGCTGGTAGAGTAGGTGGCCCGCTATACCCTGCAGCACAGTTACAGCCTTGTGTGGATCCGGGGAAGCCAAGACATTTCTTACATATCTGCATAGCATCTACTGCTGTTGAGAAGATCTGCATCCTGCCGTTGAATCCCACTGACAATCTAGCTGGATACAGCAGAGTATATTTTATGCCTATGCCCATGCACTTGATGTCCATGACACAGCGTCGAGCTTCCTGCACATCTGGTGTGAAATTTGGGTGGATGGATACCTCTGAACCCTGATTTTGTAAGGTACTCTTCTCCTTGGCTAGGTGGAGCATGATGTCCCGGTCCCAATAATTCTAGGTCCTCATTGGTTGCTGCCAGCATCTGCATTTGATTTCGAGCAGGAAAACCTTTTAGGCTGTGGCAGCAGCGTCATCTTCATTATTGGAGATCCTCCAATCAATCAATCAGGGATTTATAAAGCGCGCTGCTCACCCGTGAGGTCTCAAGGCGCTGGGAAGGAGGGGAGGGGGGGCGCAGGGGTGGTTCAGTCGAAGATTCAGGTCTTAAGGTGCTTCCTGAAGGTGTGGAGGGTGGGGAGCATCTGACGTTGACAGGGAGCTCGTTCCAGGCATTGGCTGCGACATAGGAGAAAGTTCTTCCGCCTGCTCTGGTTCTGAGGATGCGGGAGTTTCTGCGAGGGTGAGGTCTGCGGAACGAAGGTTCCTCTTGGTGATGTGGAAGGCAACTCTCTCGTTGAGGTATTTGGGTCCAATGTTGTGGAGTGATTTGAGGCGTGGGTGAGTAGTTTGAAGGTTACTCTCTTCTCGATGGGTAGCTTGTGAAGAAGGGTTTTGTTGATCCCGGCATAGAGGGCGTTGCCGTAGTCCAGTCTGGTGGTTATGGGAGCGTGGGTGATGGTTTTTCTGCATTCTGAGGGTATCCATTTGAAGTTCTTGTGGAGGATCCGAAGGCAGTTGAAGCTGGTGGAGGTGATGGATTTGATCTGGCAGGTCATGGTGAGAGAGGAGTTGAGGATGATGCTGAGGTTCCGTGTGTGGGGTGTCGGGGTGGGTGATCTCCCGAGGGCGGAGGGCCACCAGGTGTTGTCCCAGGCGGAGGTGGCGGGTCCAAGGATAAGGACCTCGGTCTTCTCCGAGTTGAGCTTCAGGCAGCTGCTTTTTTCATCCAAGCAGCTACGTTCCTCATTCCTCCTGGAAGCAGTATCTGGTGTCTTCGGGGTTCTTTGTGAGGCAGAGGATGAGCTGGGTGTCGTCGGCGTAAGATACTATGCTGATCCCGTGTAGTCTGACGATGCCGTCCAAGCACATATTTTGCATGTCCAGGCCCTCAGTAAGCAAGTCAAGGTGTCGGGTCATAAAGTCTATTTTACGTTTGATCGGGCCAGCCCTGCCTTTAAGTCGAGTAATAGGGCTTTAGTATAGACCCAAGACTGGGAGCATCATCCCCCAGAACCCCCATACTAGTCTTTTCAGTTTGTGGATGTATAGCCACCAGTCACATGGCTCTCGAAGTTAATCCTGTTCGGTTTCTTCCAATCAGCCCTGCCCATGGCTACAGGTGATGGAATGCTCTAATGGGCCACACAGAACAGAAGATGAAGGAGCAAAAACTATCGCCTCCAAGTAAGGATGCAGTAAAGGGGTTTGACAGGTTTCAGAAGGTATGGAAAATCAGCCCATTAAGGAATGCAAAATTACTATTTTCTGGCACCTAGGTACGCATGCAGAACGTAGCACGGCAAAGGCCACACATACGGCCTCATAGAATGCGTGCCCCTGGTCAAGGATAGATTGTATGCAATCATACTTTCCATTAGAAGAATCCAAACATTCCTGGAAACACCGGCAATGCGTACGGTGTCATGAGCCGGGAACCACCGCGGACCCCTCTGCCATGGTTTGCTAGACACTCTGCTGCTCACCAGCCGACCATGCAGCCGCTGCCTTTGAGAGGAGAGGTTCAGGTGCAATTGAGGGCTGCCTCCAGGGCAATGCTCCTCTAAAACCCCCCTCACCACAGCCACTCGATTTGTTGAGTGGCGAGCACGGCAGCCTCAAGCTCGCCAGCGACCACTGTTATGGCTGGGCCTCCGAGGCCTGCTCATTTATGGCGGCCAGGCTCCACAGCATGGTCAGCACTGAGAGCGGAGGGACCGCAGGGAGCCATTGGTGTGTCCCACTGCATGTAACAATGCAGGATATAGCGAGGATGCACTTAGCAGGTGGCCATTGAGGCTGTGCAGCAGGCCACACACCCAAATACTATGTAATCTTGAATAGTAGTAAACATTTAGTTTAGATTTCTGTTTTGAGGGGAGCTTCTTTGCTGGCATTAAGTTTGTGTAAGATACAAATGATGCATGTGATGCGTCATGCTGATAGGTGGAGGGGGCCATCTTGAGAGTTTTTTCCAGCAGAAAGGCCCAGATTTAATGAAAGGGTGACTAGCTTATATAAAAGCTGAAATGAACACATAAGCATCACTTTCATGGGAAAGATATTTAAGAGAGGTCTTTTATGTTACTAGATGGCAATCAAAATCCATCCGTGCAGGTTAAGAAGTCTTTCAGCCAGCTGGAAGCAAGTGCAGAGAGAGAGACTCAATGTTGGGACTGGTAGCAGGCCATTACTGATTGATTAGTGAATATACAATCAGACGGCTGATGCCTCAAAATATTAGTGGGTTTACTTAGAATTTTGAGGCTCCATCGGTGCAACCACATTCTAGGAGATACTCCTTGCAAAGGATGTTTGCCCACGAGTGAGCATGCTAGTGTATCCCATTGTTTCACAGCTTCTCCATATTCTTTCCAGTGTTCTGCATTTCTGTATTGCAGTATATCTTGCATAAACCATTTTTTGCTTTCTGCTTTCTAGACTGAACTTTTTTGTATTAGAGCAAGGTGTCACTTTGCCAAATAGTGAAAATCGTGTCTTGTTAAAGATTTCAAGCAGCTTTCCACACGAATGTCTGTGATTCACATTGACTCTAACAAGCAACAACAAGCTGGAAAAGACTTCTGGCATGACCTATTTCTTTACTATTATAGTCTGTTTGATAGGTGACTATTGTCACAGTAAATGTTGGAAATGTGCCCTTCTTGCAGGAACACCCAAAATTGTTGCCTTCTGTTGCTGAAACACTTTTTGTCAGCCATACAACGCTGTAACCGTGATCCATGCTAGCAAAAGATAATGCTCCTATGCTCTCCTTTATTTTAAACATGGTAACATTGGAAAACACATCATTAGCACTTAAAATTACTATATGTCCCTAGTATATAATACTCAGAGATCCCACGGCCTGTAAATTAAATGCTACTTGTGGGTTGTAGCACTCATTGCGCCAACCACTAAAGTAGCTCTGTAAAAAATGTCTCCAGCTCTGTCCCTGCAGCCTGGGTGTGCAATTTGTTTGTGTTTACTCACCTTTATTTATGAAGCAAGGAGACACAAATATAACATATGTAAATCTGGAATCAACAAATGTATTAACAGTGTAAAATGAACTAAAGCGGTTTATCATTTTTATATTTCAGGGGAAAATAAGGGTGACAAATAGGGGGAAGGAGGGGAGGGAAGGGAAGTATAAACCAACAATCGAAGATCGAATAGCAGAACGTAGTAAATCAATAAACTATGAATCCTTAAAGTACATGATTAATCAAATAAAGTATATTGACAAAAGAGCTGAGTAAATTACAGATTACAGAGGTTTACGTTTCAGAATGGGTAGAATTAACATGTTGCTTAGTAACAATATCTAAGAAATGTGATCACCATGAGGATGTCTGCACGAGGCTTTATTATACACATTAGAGAAATTAGCTATGCATGCAGGTGTATGATATAACTTATGATAAATAAGAACATAGATTGAGTAGTGGAGACTGATCTGGAGATTTTAAGTAACCTACACCAAATGTTGTTCCAGAATAAATTGGCACATTCACATCCCAAGTTTGCTTCTCAACTAAGTTCTATCTTGTTTTTAGAACAAAAAGGATTTTGGATGAAAAAATAGATCAAAATAAGGGAGGCCTTGGGAGAAAGAGTAATAGGGAGACATCTGTGTATGCCAAAAGGAGTGAGGACAACTAAATGATTTTTGATATTGAGGAAAAGAGCAAGATTCAGTACCGTCAAAAAAGTCTCGGACCCACACTATATGCTTTTGTCTCCAAGACGTCCAATACAGAGGCCCATTGTTAATAGTGATCAGATGATTGTACCATAGAGGCGAATGCACAAAAGAATACCTGGAAAGAGTCTGTGGTTGATAATAAGGTTTCAAAAGTAGACATGTATATTTAAATAGAGGTGAGGATATAATGGTATTTTTAGAAGAGAAACAAAGGACTTCTTTGGGAGAGAACGGTGCAAGTAGGGAGTGTTCGATATCCAGCAATAGAGGTATTGATGAGGAAGAAACTGGAAGGGGATATTTAGAGACCTGTCTCAAACAGAAAGCTTTGTGATAGGACCGAAAGTGCCGAAAGCTGCACCTCATTCTGTCTTGGATTTCTCAAATTGCAATATAGAGATTCTGGATTTTTCTTATTCTAGAGAAATTTGGATAGAAGAGTCTATTCTTTTAAAGTATGTACGTGGTAAGTGAATTGGGATCATGAACATTATATATCGAATCAAGACGACCCCACCAAGACAGGAATAAGGGATTCCCAGAAGAGAGAAGTTTATCAATTCTGTTTAGTCCCTCTTTCATATTTATTATAACCGAACCAGAAATAGATTTGTTAAACTAGATATATTTAATGTTTCAACTACTTCAGTTGAGACCAGTAGAGTCAGAAGACTGTTTAAAACAGAATTTTGTAATAGGCAAAACTTCTGTTAATTTTATAACCTGAAACGGAGGAGAATTCAGAGATTTCAAGAATAAGAGCAGGGATTGTAACATCCAGATTAGAAAGGAAGCGAAAAGCTTCAGATGTTTATCACCATATTGAAAAAAAGACGTAAGATGATTCTTTCTAATTCGAGTTAAAATGGTTCAAGGGCTAAAACAAACAATAGGGGAGTTTAAGGGTAGCCTTGACGAACCCCGCAGTGCAATGGAAAATATTGGGAGACAGGTCCATGGATCAACACAGAAGCCATTCAAGCTGTATAAAGTAAATATATGAGTGAAATAATATTGGGGCAAAAACCATGCCAAGTAAAGATTTAAGGAAAATGCCTTTTTATCAACAATAGCAACAACAGGTAATGAATAGGAAAGAGATGGAGCTTTATTTAATATTATTTAATACATTTTAAAACTCAGTAGACCCTTAACAAAACCAGACAGTTACGTATCTATCAATTTGGGCAAAAAAGGTTCAAGTTGCAAGGCAAGTAGCTTGCCAAAAATGTTATATTCAACATTCACTAGGCATGCAGTCGGTAAGATTGTTGATAAAGCTCTAGATCTCAACGCCAATGTAAGCTCTTTCACTATCATTTTTGGCATTTTAGACGCTGCTGACTCCAGTTAAAAGCAGAATCACCTGCTATTTATGTCTATGTTATTGGTTTGACGAGAGGTGTGTAAAAATTGGATTCTTCCATCACCTCCTGAAGTAGACGATTGGGTTAGGACTATGAACAAATTTAGAAAGCTGGATGAATTGAGAGGAAACAGTTAACGTACGAATTATTGGGAATTATGGGACAGGGTTAGGTGGTAGGGCATTGAGGGAAGTCCAATGATTTAAACATACACGATCAAGCAAGTTCTTTCTATGGTGGCACCCCATTGGCACAAACTCGATGGATCTTGCTGGTTCTTATGACATGGCTCATTTCGCCTCTGTGGGTATTCTCCTGTGCACGATTCATAGGTGACCCTGTTTGCCATTAGCATAAAGATCGTATAAATGAGGACAAAAAAACATTCACCAGAGAGATGGGTCAAAAGTGTTTACATTGGGAAGGATCATGCCCGTCATTGTGAATGAGACACATTGTTGCTTCCTGAAAAGCACCCCTGCTGTAATAGAATGATAGGAACATTGAAAAAGATTAGGAAGTAAATCCATCTGGGCCTGGAGTTTCTTAAGTGCATTTTGTGCTGTTAGAATTTATTAGACCTATTAGACCTTTTCAAGGGGAGTGAAATTAAGCTTATCATGGGCAGGAGGAGGAGTATCATTGAGATAAGCCACTATGAAAGACGTTTGGGCTAGAGATTCAGGAGTATACACATTTTCATACAATTTCATAAAGTCCTCTCAAATACCCTGATTTTTTAATAAACGCTATCCCGTCAGATGATTGAATAGATTCAATGGAAGTGCGCTGTTTCCGAATTGTCATATAATTGGCCAAAAGTTACCCTACTTTATTACACCATTCATAATAACAAGCACTACTCTACAGTACAATGGAGGACACATAATCAGTAGTTATTTTTTTAAAGTTTAGCTTAGCACAAACAAGTTTTTGGAACTTAGAGTCCGAGAATTCATGTTCGAGATGTTTAACATTCTCTAATAAGGACGTGCGCTGTTTATCAAAGTATTTCTACTTTTTATAACCAAAATCAATATTAAAATCTTGGGCCACAGCTTTAAAGGCATCCCATTTTAATTGGGGAGTTGTTGCCGCACCTGCATTAAGCACAAAAGATTCATCAGCAAAGGAAATGAATAAGGTAGAGAAAACAGAAAAAAGTAAAAGAGAATTACTAAACCTGCATCTAGTCGATTTGGGATGTCCCTGGAGAAAATATACACCAGCAACAACAGGGGCATGGTCAGAAGAAATGACATTAGGTTCAATTTGGGCAGTAGTGAGATTTTGTGCTAGTGATTTACTGAGAAAAATATGATCTAAACGAGTGAGGGAACCATGTAGGGGAATTACAAAAAAAACTCTTTTGCAGGAAGATTCCATAATCTCCAGTCATCTAGTAGGTGATTCTGGGAACCAATAGATTGAAATGTTTTGAGTTTTGTGGGGAATAAAGCGAGCTTAGGTTTGTCTATCTATAGAAAGATCTATCATCTGCTTACAATCACCACCTAGAATGAAAAATGTATCTTTATATTGCAAACATTTCTCAGTAATATTATGCAAGAATAAGAAGTCTGGCTGAGTCAGACCATAAACATTGAAAATAGTGAGTGGAATATCATTAATCAGCAATTTAACAATCAACAATCTGCCTTCAGTGTCTGTTTCCTGAGTGAGAACAGTACATTTGAACTTTTTATGACATAAAATAATAACCCAATTTTTCTTTTTATGTGTAGGAGAAACAAAAACTGAGTCCACCCAGTTATGCTTAAGCTTTAAGGCCTCTGCATCTGTGAGGTGATTTTCTTGTAGGAGAACTAAGTCAGGATTTTCAAAAGCTAAATGGGATAGAATTCTATGCCTGTTTATGGGGTTAATAAAACCTTTTACACTTCAAGATCTAACCCTGAATGTAATACTCAACAAATAAATATAGAACTATATGATCATCAAAATGGAATAATAGGTAAAAGGGAAAAAGCAGGAAAACAGCCGAAGTACCAGATAATGACCAAAGGGAAACAGGATGATAGGAACAGAAAGAGGAGCCGAAAAAGGAAAAATAATGGAGCTATAGAAGACAATAAATGTCAAACCTGACGACTGAAATACATACCTTAAAAAGGAACAAGAAGGAAGACTGGGTGTGGACACACAGATAAAGACCAACAAGGGACAATACACCACTCCGGAACATCAAATAGAACGAATGTCGATAGCCTACAGGAGGAGTAAAAAGGAAGAGATCTGTACAACCGAAAAACAGTCAGCTTTTAACAACCTCAATAGGAATCAATAAAAGTTAGAGAAACAATAAACTATTGCATAGAAGGCAACGTGAGGAAGAAGGACCAGCAGGATCCATCTATAAAGTTGAGTGAGAGTTAATACGTCCAGCTGGATCATTAAAGGTAGTCGTATTATTCTTGTGTGTGACCTTGAAAGTACATGGGTAAAGTAAGCTGCAGCATGCACCTAAAGCTTGTAACAGAGGATGAAGTTCGAGGAATTCCTTCTTTTGTTTGGCTGTAGCTGTCAAAACACTTTGTGTCAGGAACATTTTTGCACCAGATCAGATAAATTGTTTCTTTAAATTGACAGCATTTAGATCTTTCAAGAGGTCTGTGACTTCTAAAAACAAAACAATCACTCCACGGGGTTTGGTTGGAGCAACTAAAGAAGACAAGTCAGGGCCCAGTCTCTGAGCATGCTGGATATTTAGATTACTGGATGAAGGTAAGTCCAGAAGCTGCAGTAGAAATCAGGTTAAAAGAATATGGGATCTTAGCTCCCCCAATACCTTCTGGAAGGCCATACAGACAGAGGTTAATGTGCCTATTCCTATTTACAAGTCCTTCTGTGCGCTTTTTAAACAAAATGACGTCTTTTTCTAGATCTGGTATTTCTAGTACAAATATACTGTATATCACTCACACGTTGCTCTACAAATGGAGGATCTTGTTTGATCCTTTTTATTGATAGAAGATGGTGAGTGTGGTTTCAATGGTGTAAGAGCTGAACCTGTAGAGTGACTTAGCCATGACGAAGGAGGAACTTGGTCCACCCACTACCCGTACTGCAGGGGATAAGCCTGAGCTTGATAAATTTATGGGCTGACCTTTGCTAGAATATAATATTTTCTTTAATCTGCCCATAAATTAAACAGCCGCATATAAACCGGAGGGCAGAATAACAAAGTTAATAGACCAAACAGCGTCCTCTTGGTCAAGAAATAATATAAAAGGTGACCCTAATACTTTATGACTGTGAAGTGAGACCCCAACTGTAAGCTGCCATAGAAAGTCACTGAATGAGCTTATGTATCAAGGAAAAATAAGAAGATTAGGCTCCTTATCATAATTACATGTGACAAAACTTAGATAACAACATGGAAAGAAACCCGTTGGAACACCACCTGCAGGATTCCCACATGACTGGTTGAAGTGCGCTTCACAGATTCTACCGGACGATGTAGAAATCAAAATGGAAGCCGCAACACTCAAAGCAACACCGTCCGTTCATTTCAATATAGGAAATACCTGAAAGGCAGTCAGGCAAAGCACACGTAGATCCCTAACTTCAAGTGAGGTGCGGAGCCTCACAGCTAGATGGCCATCTTTTATGGCGTCCTAGCCATTCCCCCTGGGTTTACAATTTTAATCTGCCATTTTGACCTGGCAAAACAAACCTTTGATAGGGCTTTCCCCTACCTAAGTTATGCCCTAAATTCTGACAGGGCGAGGTGCGTGGTATTTAAAAAGTAGGACAGGTATATTCATTGCTTTACATGTCCTGACAGTGAATATCCTTGAAGGCTTTTTTATAACTGTGGTAAGGCTTTCTATACCATAGGAAAACCCTAGGTTATACTGGAACAACTTAAAGTGCTCACTTTCAATTTTGGCGCAGCTCATAAAAATGGTTCAAGGATTCATTTTAAAAGTAATTTAAAACCCAACTTAATGGTTAAGTCCGATTTTACATCACTATTTTGTAAATCACACATTCTGAAAATGCAAATTTTCCTGTTTAAGACAAAAGCTAACCAGTACCAACTATACCTGCCCTGGACCATGCTTCTGGCCCCTGTTGGAATGAGTCCTAACACCCCAAGTGGTGCCCCTCATTTCTTGGACCCTTGGCTAGTGTAAAAGTGTACTCCTCCTGTCCCCAAATGGCAAAATGTGGGTCTTAGAAACTTTTTGCCAAGTTTACAACAGGGAAACTGATGGAGACCGGAATTGCCATCGAAGCTCCAGCCGTTGATGTTGAATCGTCAGTCAACCTCATCTTGCTGCTTTGCCCTACTGATTCATATTTGACTTCCTGAAAAGTTTCAAATTCAAAAAGTAGAGCGTTTCATTGGGAAAGATGCCGAGCAGCAACCTGTCATCATTGAGGCCTTCCTGTGCACATATGTGCCTGTGATGTATTTACTATGGGTACTGTATCGATCCCCCTATTTCTGACCCTTGTCTGGTTAATAATTAACTAGCAGCCATTCAACTGCACAAAAACCCGTTATCTGATTAGCCATACAACGGCACAGAAGCCCGTTATCTGATTAGGTCATAGCGCATGCCATCTCATTAGGCAAGCACTATTTCTCCAGCCCCCTAATAGGCATACGGTGTTCTCAAAACAAATCAAACCTACAGCGACCTGGGAAATCCCCGTATCAATTGTTTTGATTTAGCCGAGAACTTCAGTAAAGAATGTGCGAACGATCAGTTCGTATGACATCCTTATTGACGTATTTATGTCCATCCTTAGGTCAATCTCGGCACCTTTCAGGTATAAATAATACCGACATTGCCTTAAGCAAACACACGAGGTGGTGACAAGATTGGAGCAGCGAGACTTGCCGAGGAGCCCAGCTGACAGCGAAGCCCACAGACGCTGCCCCTCCTTTCTGACGCGCTGAGAGAGAGAGACGCTGCCTTTTCTCCTGCCGAGAAATCCAGCTCCGGCGCTTCCAGCCGCCCTTGCAGGCAGCTGGGATATCAAGCCCTGAGATAGAGATACCAGCCCTCCAGCCTTCTAAATCCCAGGTACTGAACTGAATAACCACTTGCAGAGAATTCTTGAAGCAGACTCTTGGCAAAGCAAACTTAACTTAAACTGCTACTTATCTACTCCCGCCCACATATTAGGCTTAGGTCAGGTACATTGGGGTAGGCGTAGTTAGAAGCACCAGTTGAGTACGATTAGTCAATGTATATATGTATGTGTCTATTTTTATCCATTTTAAGTATCATATGGCTAAGATATACAGTCCTGTCTAGGTAAAGTACCCGCAAAACGGGAACAAATTCCATTCTGGTTAGCACAAAAAATCACTCAAATAGAGGCAGTGTTCCCTGATACCACCTCTGTTGAGAAACAAAGAATTCTGACTATCTGTCTTCCAATGGGAATCGCACCACATGTGGAGGACTGTGACACTTGGGGTACGGTCTTTGCTTCCATTTACACAAAAACACATGGTGTCCCATCCATGTCAGTAATACCAGATGTGCTAAAACAAATTCAAGATGAATACGGTCCAGAACCTGCTTTAACTCTTGGTATGAAACTACTAAAAGACTTCAAGCAGGTCTCGGCAATATTATTAGCCAATATAAAGGGAGAAGCAGCAAATGTGGCGATCCGCCAGAGGTTGAAAGAAACAGATATAGCAGACCAACCATTTGAACTTGCCAGAATCATAGAAAAATCCTATGAAGAACTAGGAAGAGATAGTTTGGGTGGGAACCCAGTGAAACCCCAACTAATAGAAAATCCTGAAAAAGTATTTATTAAAAATAATCTAAACACTAAGAAGATCTGGGATGGAAATAAACAATCCACTCCCAAAGAAAAAAGATTCCAGTCCAGAGGAAGGTCTCCTCGGCGGAGAGAAAGATCTCCGGACCAAGGACACAAGTCTCCCCAGAGGGAGCCCTCTGAGAAAAAATACAACCTTAGAAATAGGGATAATCTGAAGAAACCTGATAGATATCAAGATATTGATACACGTCCCTCTCGATCTTTTCAGACTTCCTCGCAGAAATCGGAAAGAAGAGGACGGTCAGAAGACAGGGAAGAGCACGTCAAGTCCAAAGACAAGGAACCTGCTCATCAAAATAAAAAATTACAGTTTCCAAAAAAGAAGGTAGCCAGTATTAAAGTAATCAACCATGCTGAGAATACTGAGGACACAGCTGAAAAACAGAGAATGGGCTCAGACAATGCTAGACAGCGCAGCAGAAGTGAGCATAGCTCGCAAGATCCTTATGACTCATCTGGAGACAGTGGACACGAATGAATACATTCAGGTGGAAACTGCAGATACCAGAGTTAGCAAACCTCATAAAATATATGAAATAACATTGCGTATAGAGGGGGATAAGACTAGGAAAATAAGGGGTCTCTTTTGGGATAATCTCTCCAAGGGCTATGACATCCTTCTAGCTGAAAGAGACTGGCCACCAGAGTTTGTCAGGGAGTGCCCTCATGGCGAAGAAATAATTATGCCTGCCTTCTCAAATCATATTCCAATTCATAAAAAATATACACTTGCAAGAAAGTGGGCAGTAGCCCAAGCTCCTGCATTATATAAAAACCATGTGGGATGGGATGAGGACTCTCCTCCTCACAAAATCCAGTTAAAATCACAACCTACTGCACAGAGGCAGTACCCAATTAAGCAAGAAGCTAAAAAAAGGGTAAAAGAGATCCTAGATCAACTTGAATACCAGGGGGTGATTGAAACTTGCACCTCACAAATGAATAATCCTTTGTTTCCTGTCTCCAAACCAGATAATTCATATCGTCTTGTTTTGGACTACAGACACCTTAACTCATGTTGCAAAACCTTTGCAGTACAAACTCGCATAGTGCTGCACTAATGAATAACATAGTGCGCAAAAAATACAAAACAACATTAGACATCTCTAATGGATTCTTCTGTCAAAATATAGCACCAGAGAGCAGATATTTGACCGCGTTCTCAATAAATGGCGCGCAAAAAATTTCTGACGTTTGCCCCAGGGGTTCAAGAACAGCCCAGGATTATTTTCAGCAAGAGTAACAGAGTTACTACAAATATATGATGATGAGGCATTATCTTATGTCGATGACATCTATGTAACAGATGATGACTTGGATACTCACTTGAAGAGAGTGAACACCATAATACTTGGGTTCGCAGCAGAGGGTTACAAATTCAACTTTAAAAAATCAAGAATTACCCATCTAACTGTCCTGTTTTTTAGGATATGAACTATCAAGTGAAGGCAAAAGCCTGGCTGACAATTTCCTAGAGAAATGTGCTGTAATCCAAGCACCTAGAACACTAAAAAACTTACAATCAATTCTAGGTTTCCTAAATTTCTGAAGAACTTACATTATAAATTATGCAGAGAGAATTAAACCTCTCTATGATCTTATAAAACCAGATTTTAAAAGAATCAATTGGACTAAAAAACGCACAGAAATTTTGAGATCTTTACAAACAGATATGTTAGTTAAAACAAAATTACAAACACGTGATAACACACACAACCTTGTGATTCGAGTCATCCCAGGAAGATGCGGATTCACGTACCTAACCTCTAATGAGGGAGAGAAGGTACCAATTGCATACAAATCACATTTGTACACAGAAGCTGAAAAAATGTTCAGCATTAAGGAAAACATTGTTCATGCGGTTCAAACAGCTGTAGCAAAAGAAAAATACCAAGCCGACGGTAGACAGGTTAAAGTCAGAACAGCAGAATCAGCTTTTGAGGCATTAACAACACCATGTAATTTACCGACAACGGCACTGAATCCAGAATGGATACAATGGGTAAATTCTGTTGCTACAGACAAAGTAAAATACTATTTTGACCCGGAAATGAAAGAATTAAAATATCTAGAATATGAGAGAGAATACCCTCTGCCAATCGACATTCTGCCTTTACGACAGTACGCCTGTGTAATATATACAGACGGTCATGCTCAACCTTCAGTCTGGGGAGAGCTGGCTTACAACGCCACATGCGAAATTGTAAAAGACGTGTGGCGCGGAGGTAAATTGAGACCTCTATTTACAAAAACACACTCAGTGGAAAATAATTCAGAACAACAAACTGAAATAATAGCGTTAAAAATGGCGCTAGATAATGCCGATCGCGAATTCCCGACACTTATAGTGTGCGATTCGTATTACTGCGTCAAATCATACAATAACGATTTACAGAAATTGATTCAAAACGGTTACAAAGATGACACAGGTGCAACAATAAAGCAAAAAGTGCTTTGGGAACAAGTAGTTCTTTTACAGAAATAACTACCAAAAACTCACGTGATATATTCACTGAGTCATCAGCGTGATGGCGTTCACGTTGCAGGGAATTCATTGGCTGAGACAGCCACAGCGGTAGCAACTGAATCGGCTTCCGTAGCTACAAAAAAGCGTGCAGTAAAATACATTGACGGTGAAACTGTGCTGGCAGTAAAAACGTCATCAAAAGGCGACTGCTCAGCGCTACCGATCAATTACCCACTCAATTATACATACATAATCGATGCAAACTCAGTCCCTTTTGGGGGCGCTAGGGGGCGCACGGCGGAATGGCTGGGTAACTACACAGCTCCGCCAGACGACTCACGGACAAACGTGTTGAGTGTCCGAGTTGGCCACCCCTAATGATAGCGGGCACAAATTCGGTGGTATGAAGATCCCGGGCACTGAATAGCGCGGACACCGGCTGTGCAGAGGTGCGTCCTTGCTTTTAAAACGGCGAAGATCACGGGAGCCCTGGACAGGATCCCGCAAGATGGCGGCGGGCGCCAAGTGCGCTGAACAATCGAGGCACCGTTAGGACCCCCACAGCCCTGGCGACGGCATTTACCAACAACGCCAGGTGAGAAGTATCCGTGCAGGCGCGACCCGGATGACATTTGGGGACAATAGGGTAAAATGCCTGTGCTCCGCTGCCTAACATGTCAACACGGCCCCTTTAATTGAGACGGACCGGTCGCGCTCAAGATGGCGGCGCCCATGTACCAGATGGGGTGCGCGACGCGGTAATCAGCAACGGAGTGAGATCGCGCATAGCTACCAGGGAGGAGAACTACCGCGCGCACACAGGGGCTGCCTACAACTGCGGTATGCAGTGGGAGGAGAGCGTGTAACACCTGGCAGACTGAGACACGCATGGAGGACACGGGTAGCTGACATCGGCGGCCCCACCCCCCCCCTGCTGGCGTGTTGAGGATTCCGACGGTCCTGGTCTGGACGAGTAGTGAGGTGTCTCCGCGGCCACGGCGGGAGGAGAGGTCGGAGGGGACAGTAAGAACAGGGAGATCAACAGCCAGTACCGGAGAAATAGGCGGGCGGTCGTTGCCCAGTTCACCATAGGAGATGTCAGCGCAGCCCTCTCAATCTCACGTGGTGAATCAAGTCATTGTGCCATGTGGAGGCGTTCCCTAACGTGGCCCAAGTTCTCTGGCACGTGTGAGGCCCTCTAACGCTTGGCAATAATTACCCCCAGCACTACACGGAGGAGAGGTCCTACCACACGCATCAGTGACCACAAGAGTACGATAGCCCTGCCGGGGTACATGATGGTGGTACTCCCATTTCCCACACGGGCGTGAGAAGCAGCCCTTAGGCGGGAAGTCACGCAACTAAGAACGAGGGTGAGAGGCGCAGGGAAGCTGGAAGCCCGAGGAACAACGAGGTCTTCCACAAGACTAAATACAAGGAGTACAGCCGCAGCAGCGTTCATCAAGCCCACAGCGCAAACGACGACGCCGCAGTATAAGAATCACCCGACACCGCCAGTAATGGGGAAACCAGATAGGCAGCAGCCGAAGATCTCCTTTGACAACAGGAAAGCGTCGAAAGGCACGGAACAAGCGCCAGAAGGAGAGGGAGCAATGATGGCGGAACCTACGTCCACCATGGAAAAAATATTGCTGTCCATACAAGCTAATGTGCAGGACATTAACGGTAAATTAGACATTCTTACTTGTAGAATGGACGGGATGTCGAGCAAACTGGAAAAACATGATGAACGACTGGATGAGGCCGAATCGAGAATCTCAGCGGTGGAGGACGAATCACACGCCACGACTAGCAAGTGCACGGGTATGGAGCGTATCCTGGAGGTGATCAAGGCACGGGAGGAGGATTTGGAAGCCCGCTCCAGACGTAACAATGTACGCATAGCTGGCCTGCCGGAGACGACCAACACGGGCAAAATGGAGACCTACATTGAGCAGCTATGCAGAGACATTTTCGGGGCAGAAGCCCTATCCCATATCTTCATAGTGGAAAGGGCCCACAGATCGTTGGCACCCAAACCTAAAGTTGGAGCGACACCGAGGCCAGTGGTGGCGAGAATACTCAACTACCGCGATAGAGACACGATTCTGCGTCTTGCGCGCGAAAAGGGCAAAATCACGCACCAAGGCAACACTCTAGAGTTCTACCCGGATCACACCATGGCGGTCCAACAGGCGAGGAAAGAATTTGCATCTGTTAAAACTAAACTCAGGGACCTGAACGTGAAGTACTCCATGCTGTATCCAGCGAGGCTCCGAGTGACATGGAAGGACAAGATAGTGATTCTACAGACACCGAAAGCAGCGCAAGACTTCGTAAAAAAAATCATACAACACAACAAACAACGTGTACGCGAGGAGCAACAAGAGGACTCGGACGTGGCGGAGTGACTCGACACGGCCAATGCATAGGATATTTGCAGCCTTGTGCTCTGTTGGTGCAAGGACAGGTGAACGGGACAAACCTTGAGGAGGACGGGATAAACGTCGCATGCGCCTGAAGGCTCTTTTCCTCTCAGGCCTGACTAATGATATTTACTGCTATGAGCATGCAGGACACCTGAAAAGTTGGAGGTGAGACATTTAACCTCCTTATGTTGAGTCGTGCTGTGGAGATGAAACGACGGCACAAGACCGAGCACAACGGAGCTGGCTGAGTAGACATTGCCGACCCGGCCAAGTGAGCGAGGACTGGCTTCGAAGGAGGGTAACGAGTATGAAGTCGAATACTGCCAAGTATTGTATGTTGTTGTCCGGGGACAGCGGGGGGTGGATGAGAAGGACACGAATATTACACATGGTAATATAAACACAATGTGAGTCGTCTGCATCCACTACTGTGGGTGTAGAGTTGTGCCCCTGGCGGACCTCCAAAAGGGTATACCCCACCAAAGTTGTTCACAGGGTACGGTTAGTTGTTAAAGTTTATAAATGGGTCGATGGCTTCGGCAGAATTGGGTTGCTGGAGTGGGTGGGGGAGGGGGGAAGAGGGGGGTTGTTGAAGTTTTGAGACTGAGACAGATAACACGAGTGTATTTGTGGTGTGATGGTGGGCTGGGAACCGGGAGGGACCCCCTTGTTTGCGGATGGGTGTTGTGGTGCCATGTGGTGCGAGATGTCCTTCCAATGTCAGGATTGACAATTCACTCTCACTCATGGAGCAGGTAACAGGAGGCCACAACAAGAATCACATTAACCTCTTGACATGGAATGTACGGGGGTTGACTAACCCAAAAAAAATTCGTCAAGTTTTTGCTTACCTGAAGAGGTGGGAAATAGATATAGCGATAATACAAGAGACACATATTGCGCCACACACACGTGCTCAGATTGGAGGTAGGTGGGCGGAATCCTCCTACATGGCTAACTACTCCACCTATGCGAGGGGGGTGATCACACTGATACGGAAAGGAGTGAACTTCACAGTAGATAAGGTGATCTGCGACGCATGTGGTAGATATGTCATTCTGACAGGCACACTCAGGGGTCAAAAGATAACACTTCTAAATGTATATGGCCCCAACACTGACACCCCGGGCTTTTATCAGGAACTATGGTCACACATTCAAACATTGCCAGATACTCACATAATCTGTGGGGGGGACTGGAACGTAACATTGATGGAAGGGGTAGACCGCTCCTCTAACTCCCTAGAACCACATAAACATGCCAGGGCTACGCTGCTTCACATGATTTCAGACCTATCACTGACAGACATATGGAGGCTCAAATACACAGCTGAGCCGGGCGCAACACACGTTTCTGCGGCTCATAACAGCTGGTCACGTTTGGACTACTGGCTGGGATCGGATGCCATTGCATTGTGGACGACGGAGATTAAAGTCCTGCCAAGAACTCTGTCGGATCACAATCCTGTGAGACTGTCACTGGCACTACCGAACTATATCGCTCCTCCCTTTCACTGGAGATTCAACTCACGCGCACTCACAGACACGGTCTATACAGACACTATCCACGAAGCGATCAAAGAGTATTTCCTAATCAACAGGCCTACGGTGGAAGACTCGGGTCTTTTGTGGGAAGCATTCAAGGCCACATTACGTGGGGTGTGCATGAGCACGACGATTGGCATCCTCAAAGATATCAGACGACAAATTGCACGATGTGAGACACGCATGAGGGAGCTAGAACAGGCTTATGAAACCACACACAATGTCGCACACCTGGGCGAATTAAGAACTCTACATTCCGAACATCAGTCATTTGTAGAGGACGAAATCAAATACCTTGATAGGAAGATTTCAGCCAGATCGTATGGGGAAGGAGGCAGACCAGGTAATAGGTTGGCGGCCAAAATCTGTGAGGGTAAGGGCCATAAACCTGTTTTACGTGTTAAGGCAAAGGATGGGTCGACACACACACAGGCTACTGCCAATGTGGAGTGCTTCGCTGGAGAGTACGAGGAACTGTACAAATCAAGGCCGATCGCATCCAGAGAAGACACGTTTACCTATTTAGATGATGTGGCGATAGGATGGCTCTCGGATGGGCAGAGGGAAATGTTAGCATCACCAATAACAGTTGAGGAAGTGACGGACATAATCACCTCTCTTCCTAACGGTAAAGCACCGGGCCCTGACGGGTTTACTAACGAGTTCTACAAGAAGTATGCTGACCTCCTTGCTCCGCACATGGTGCGCATGTATGGTGCAGCGTTCGAGAACTCGGAACTCCCACCAACATTACGTGAGGCAGCCATCATAGCGCTACTTAAACCCGGTAAGGACTCGGAGATATGTGAGTCTTACAGGCCACTCTCACTTATGAATACTGACTCTAAAATACTGGCGAAGTTATTAGCGACACGTCTGAAGCCAATTATGACGAACTTGGTCTTGCCAGATCAGGCGGGTTTTATACCTACGCGATCCACTACCCACAACACTAGGTCGTTATTTGCATTGTCTCACTATCTCCAGCCATCAACCAAAGCTGTGGCGGTCATGTTAGATGCCGCCAAGGCTTTCGATTCCATCGAATGGGATTATTTACTCACTATCCTGCTCAGAATGGGGTTCCCCAAGCGCTTTGTACAATGGGTCACACTACTATACACTAATCCATGTGCAAGGGTGCGAGTTAATGGGTATGTCTCGGAAGTCTTTAAGATTCAACGGGGCACTAGACAAGGGTGCCCGCTCTCACCACTACTTTTTGCACTAGCACTAGAACCTCTAGCTTGCATAATACGGCAAAACTATAAGGCCTCGGCCTTGCAATTCCCATCCAGACCTTTGCATATCTCCTTGTATGCGGATGACATGCTTCTGTACATACGCGACCCTAACACCCACTTAAATCCAATTATGCGAGAATATATAAAATTCGGAGGACACTCTGGTTTGATGATAAACTGGGCCAAATCCTCTATTATTCCTTTAACAGACACGACGACCTCGCACGATACGGACTACCCATTGGAGTGGCAGTCAGAGCCGGTGAGGTATCTGGGCGTAATGTACCACAGAGATCCTGAGGTGGTGATTAGATCAAACTACGGCACGGCTGTGTCCAAATTGGACGATAAAGTGTCGCGCTGGATACAACTGCCTCTGTCATTGGCGGATCGAATAGCAATCGTAAAAATGAATATCCTGCCAAAGTTACTGTACCTCTTCAATAATATCCCGATTGAACCGCCTACGGCAGTTTTCAACAGCATCAAGTCCCTGGTTTTAAAACTGATTTGGGCGGGAAAACAAGCACGCGTGCCCTTACAGACACTCACATTGCCATACAACAGGGGAGGGTTCGGAGTACCTGATTTTCTGTTGTATTATTTATGTGCTCAAGCACAATACGCGGCATACTGGTTCCACGAAGTACCATATTTAACGCACACGGCCATTGAGCAAGGAGATGCGGCGCCCATCCCGCTGTCATCGATGCTCTCCCACACGCGCCCACCTCTGCACAATCGCGATATTAACACAATTGACACCACTGTTAAAGCTTGGAGGAAACTGGCAAGATTAGCGCACAAAGAGCCATTATACGCATCAGCGATGCCACTGCCTTACCACCAGGAACTTTCAGTCACGGGGGAGAAGGTGGGAATGTCGTTATTGCAACAGGTCGGAATAGGGACGATGGGAGACATGTTCCATGAGGGGCACTTTGTAGAAACGGACGACATGGAGTATATTCGGAATAAAACACCACTGTTCATATTCACACATTACCGGTTAAAACGGGCCGTGCAGACATACTTCCCCACTTTTCCAGAGGAACCGGAGAGCCTGGACTCCCTCCAAATGATCATCACTTCTCAAGACACATCACACCTGGTGTCTAGATTATACACAACAGCGCAGGCTGAAATACCAGGAGCGGGGGACAGGGCAAAAGAAAGGTGGGACAAGGTACTGGAGACATCACTAACGGAGGAGGAATGGCAACAAACATGCGCGCTAACACAAATCCTAACACCAAACGGCAATTTACGTATTATTCATTATAAATTTATTCATCAGGCATACTACACGCCGGCGCGTATGTATAGATTTGGCCTTCAGGATAATGACAGATGTAAACGGTGTAATATAGGGGAGGCAGGGTTCACACACCTGGCATGGGACTGTGCAGCGATACAAACCTACTGGGGGGAAGTCACTACTTTGCTGGCTGCCATGTTGGGAGTGGAGATGGAATGCACTGTTCGTGTTTGTTTACTGGGAATTATCCCACATTTGAGGGCCACAAAACGTAAATTCTGTGCAATAGCGCTGTTATTGGCCAAGAGACAGATCGCACAATGCTGGCATAGCAAACACAAACCCACAACGAGCAAGTGGATACTGGATATGACCAGCTGTAGAGACAAACTACAGACCTATGAGGAAGAGTTACCGGCAAGATCTAGGCCCAAAGACTTCTGGTGCTATCTTACAGCATATTTATTGTCGCAGAACACAGACGAAGAAGGTTGATTGTGAGGTGATTTAGATGGTGGGAATCAGTTCAGCAGTGGGACCCCCCGGGAATGGGCCAACATCGCTCCACGACACATTGGTACTAAATTGACAGAAACTGTAGACGTCTCAATGTTCTTTTGTTCCTATGGTGGATAGTTGTAGGTCCACAACTGTCGGGTTAATCTTGTAACTGAAAATTTCTGACTTTAAGACCTGCGAACTAACTGATGAGTCTCTATGCACATGTATGAGATGTTTTAGCCGCCGGCCCCAGGGTTGTAGGCACATGGCTGTGTATACCTGACTAAGTGTAATAAAGGTCTTTCAAAAAAAAAAAAAAAAAAAAAAAAAAAAAAAAAAAAACTCAGTCCCTTTTGCTCGAATCCCTGGAGTGGGGGATAGAGTAATTCCAAACACGGACAAGAGAGTCTTGTTAATAGTAGACGCACATATTGGCGAGGGTCTAAGACATCGCACAATTAAAGATTCTCTAGCAGAATTACAAACAACATACTGGTGGCCAGGAATGAGTCTGGACCAACACCTATTCACGAGGAACTGTCCAAACTGCAACAGAGATCGCAGTGGTGAACGAAACGGTATATTCCCACGGCTTTTCGCTCAATAAGGAATAGGTTACCAACATAAACACACCCAGTATGAATAATGCGTCATATTAACATGTAGAGACTATTTTCACTTATAATGTAAACCCCAACTTTCGGCTGACGTCGGAACTGTTATTCAAAGATTGGCGAGTCTATAATGGCATATACGCTAGAAGCATGTTACGTTCTGACCAAAATCTTTCCTTTAGCTCTAAAACAGCTTATGGGGGGTGCCTGGCCAGAATGAACATTGCATTGCGGGACTCTTCTCACTTCCTTCCTGAGGGAAACGGGATGGTGTAAAGAAAAAACCAAGGCATAAAGCAATCTATAACAGCAAAGGTATTAGGTTCGGGAGCTGGGTGGGTCAAACATTTAATAAGTGTCCAACGTAGTCTAAATAACCTGCCAAGAAATTCTCTGAGAGGTCTCAGTCCGTACGAACTATTGTTTGGGACTAGAATGTCAATCCAGGACTTAGATAGTCAGACTTCAGTGGTTAAAGAAAAATGCTTTGATATCAAAGATCGCTTGGCTATTTTACAGGACTTAAATGAAACAAGAAGAGACCTGAGCAACATAAAGTTGAAACAACAGCCAACAACCACTGAAGAAAAACCACCTGTCCCAGCAAGGCCTGTCTGGATTCCAAAAGTCGGGGATCTGGTCAGAGAGAAGATCGCGGTAAAGAAGGAATTTGGGCCTTCTTAAAGAAAAGCAGTTCCTGTCTTGTCTATCAACGGGACAAGATCAGTAGTACTACCGCCCCTTGCTGGTAAAAAGGAGAACCGAGTCATATCCATCGACCTGGTTAAACCACAATCATGTGGCCGATAACAAATAGTAGGCCAAGTGGACTCCCAAGAAGTAGCAGAACACCAAAGTTTGCTACATCCACAGAGGTTCAAACTGAAAGACTGATCACATTTGAAAAATCTACAGTGAAACAACAAGGACTATGCAACAAAGCAATGGAACTTAAACCTCTTAAACCCCAAATCAAAGCATTTCATCAAGAAACACCGACCTACGATGATGTAACTACAGACTTTTCTAATGAAACAAAGCAAAATCCAAAAGCAAAAAGTAATCCAGAAGCAATTGGAACAATTGACAGAACGGCATCCGGCTACTTCATCAACTTCGATGATTTTTCTGAAGATCCAAGTGAACCAGAAGTACAGCCATCAACAAAAACTTTTAAAGACAAAGCAAAGGAACTTTTTCTTCAACTAAAGGGAACCTATCTGACTTCTCCATGGATTGAAATTTGGGTGACATTAGGTGCATTTGTCCTCATACTTTGGCTCATCATGGAACTATGCTTGGGACATTTCATTGAGGGAAAATATGCTAAAATGGACACAGCAAGCCAGAAAATCAACTTGGTCCTTAAACCACACACATCTTCACACATCAAGAAAAGAGAACTTTCTTCAGTGAACTTCACAGCCAATCCTATACCAGGCGGTGTAGCATGGGACAATACTGATTATGAAATCTATGGCCCGGTTGAAATCCTGAAGTATCCACATCAATTTAAGATCTCGTTAAGTGACTTTGTAAAACCAAGCACATTTGCTGATGATTGGGACTTTGAAAGTATTAATGATATGATGTCTGACCTAGTAATGTCTGCTAAATTTACAGAACATGATTATTTGCAGGGTTCGTCTAATTATGATCAAATGTTCTGCTACAACCACTATGGAAACCATTATCTCCATAAATCTGCACAACCTAGAAATGTTTTAAATTATAACCAATGGGAACATTGTGCTACTCCTCCAAAGGGTAGTTCTAAAACATTTTATGATAAATATTCATATTTTTCAGGGTTTAACACAAGTAATGCAGAAACATTTTATTTCAAATTGTCGAATAGACACGTATGAAGACCATGCTTACAAACACGAAATTGATATATTCAGATTCATTTTTTGAGCAAATGAATACATTTGGTTTTGATTTCTGGAACAATAACATTGAAGCAAAAACTGTTTGGGGTACAAAAGATTGGCAAGTACAAGGTATAGAATCATTGTTCAGAGCCTGCATGATCCCAGAACAAATTATATTTTTGAATGACACTATTCAACAAACTACCTGTCTTGGCTTAGCCAAAATCAAAGACTTAAACAAACCGTCTATTCCAAAGCCAACAACGAACAGTAATAGCTCTATAGATGTTGAAATAGACGTGAACCATATTTTAAACCAAAACAGAACACATCCTGATTGGAAACAATGGTTGATCTGGCCCACAGACACAAATAACTGTCAAGACAGATTCCTGAACAAAATACAGGGGTTCAAATTGACCAGGCCAGACCCTAGATATTCCCAAAGACAACATCCAGGGATAGTAACTACTTACAGTGTGGGCAAGCTCTGCCTTCAATGGCTACACACATCCACACTGGCAGAAATTAAGCAACACCTAACTTTACTTCAAGAGGGTGCTGACTTGCGTGATTTCATTATGGGACCACGCAAACAGCGTCAAAAACGTTTCATAGCGGCCTCTATATATGCAGCTTACAATGAAGCTTGGAAAGAAACTCAAATTGAGACAGCAGAAAAACTACGGGAAATTGACCGTATTAATTTGGAAAAATCACTTTCTGTTGTGGACAATGGGTTAATGACTCTGTCCTCCAGAATATATTCACTGGACAGTATTGTGTCTTCAGCAATCGATATAATATCGCAAGACTTACTGATGTTACAACACGGTCAGTCCCAATTGCGTTCTATTGTACAACTTGGCTGGACGTTACAAAATCTGCGTTCAGGCTATGTGCCTTGGCGTTTAATCAACACAACGTCACTATTTAATATCTTTAACCTTACTGATAAACAAATCAGTTTGGCACAGAAGGGTGCTGACTATACAATTCTGAGCATTGAAAAACTTGAGAGATTACCATTGACAATGTCAGAACGACCTGTCATTGAATGGATAATACATGGGATAATTAATATCCCGATAACAACTTTCCAGTTTCAATACTGCCAAAAATATATACAGGCAGGCCAGTATGAAAGGTTGGGTAAAGGGTACATTAAGTCAACATGAAACCTGCCCTTTACACACACATGTGTTAGTAATAAAGGCCAGAATGTGTTTCTTAGTGGCAATAATTGTGCAAGGTCACTAAGCGGCACACTTCTGTGTCAGGGTATTAGTTTGCATGGAGCCTGTGAAGGGACTACAAATAACCTTTCATGTCACCAGCTAGGCACACCTGCAACACAAATAGAACCAATCTTTAAAAGACTCTCGAACAGGAGTTACATTCTAATTGTAGATCGCAGATGTTGCAGTCTGCTGCCCGGAAAACCTTATCTCATAACCGTGACTACGAAGGTCATGTGCTGTGAACGAGTATTGTTCCCAAACGATGCTCGAGACAGGGAGGCAAGGTTATGGCCCAGTTTGAAAATTTCTTCTATTTGAATTGATACTTTAAGCAGAATGAAGACTGTGCTCCTACAGACGCCAACCCGGTTAACGTCATCAAAAGAAACGTATGATCTCCAAGTTGCAAGGACAACTGCAGAGATTCATTCGCTGTTATCAACCAATTCCCCCATACATTTCGCAGAAATACTGAGCGAAATCTTAAATATTTCTGATACAAGTGGAATCTCGAGTGTATTTAAGACAGTGTTTTCGGGAGCTTTAACCCCATTCAAAGCCATCCTGGGTATTTTTCCTGATTTTGTCCATTCCATCTTTGGCGGACTTCCTCTCCTTTTGGGACTAGTGGCAGGCATCCTATTTTTGATCCTGTTACTTCGCTATGGCAAACCACATCACAGACAAGACACCAGCGACAATGGAAGAAACGATCCTAGCCATACGCTACAGGGACCGCATAACTAAAGTCCTTGGAATAGCCCGGCTTAGAGACCTGAACATGACTTGGTTTCTTTCATTTAGACTGATGTGGCAAAGTTGTGTTATGCCTGCATTAAGGTGCTTGCTATGCGGCTAAGAATGCGTGTTGGACACCTGTCTGACACTACAATCGGATGTGCCAATGGACGCAGAGACTTTGTTGGGTCCGGTAACGGCTCATGCATTGTACTGTCCCCAGCGGCTACCAATCCTGATGACGGCATTCGTGGAGACTTCACCACTACGATTGAAGAGTAGTGAAGTACAAGATGAAAGCAGCATCGATCAGGTACGACCTTCTGTCAGCTATGCTGATCGAAACATCAATGAAAGCAATCATGCTCATGAATGCATGTTAATTAATTTTTCCGAGTTAGTGGAACTTTCGCAAGAAGCAGTTGACAGTTTTTTCGAAAGTCTCAACAATATGATGTTTTCACCAGAGCAGAAAGAATGACTTTTAGCAAACTAGCACACGGCGTTCCCTACACCCTGAATTTGGCCTTCAACTTTGAAAATAAAGCAATAAGACATTTTCTCACCAGTTTTTACGGAGAGCGGGACATTTTTTTTTTCTTTCCATTTCCAAAAATATTTACGATTTTTTGGGACACTTATCTTCTGCTTAAAGTAAAACTATTCTTAGAGAACAAAATTTCTATTTTTAGCTACTCTAGAGACATTAGCTACCCTCTAGCATGTTCACAAGTATTTATGATTTTGTGATGAGATGGTCTCGAATTTTTTCTTCTGTATTAAGAGACATTTCATGTGTAATTTCCGCACTTCGTTCATGCTGATTTCAAAATATGCGTATTAGATTTTGCATTATTATACTGCTTGAAGTGCATATAGTAACTATACTCATCTTTTCGTGTATTTCGCATTTCCAATTTTCAAAATGCATTTGATTGTATTTTGGGGTGGTTCGGTATACACATGCACTACTAGTTTTGTTTACTATGCCTAGATTTGTAAATATGGACATAGATTACGTGGAGTGGGTGTGATGTATTTACTATGGGTACTGTATTGATCCCCCTATTTCTGACCCTTGTCTGGTTAATAATTAACTAGCAGCCATTCAACTGCACAAAAACCCGTTATCTGATTAGCCATACAACGGCACAGAAGCGCGTTATCTGATTAGGTCATAGCGCATGCAATCTCATTAGGCAAGCACTATTTCTCCAGCCCCCTAATAGGCATACGGTGTTCTCAAAACAAATCAAACCTACAGCGACCTGGGAAATCCCCGTAGCAATTGTTTTGATTTAGCCGAGAACTTCAGTAAAGAATGTGCGAACGATCAGTTCGTATGACATCCTTATTGACGTATTTATGTCCATCCTTACGTCAATCTCGGCACCTTTCAGGTATAAATAATACCGACATTGCCTTAAGCAAACACACGAGGTGGTGACAAGATTGGAGCAGCGAGACTTGCCGAGGAGCCCAGCTGACAGCGAAGCCCAGAGACGCTGCCCCTCCTTTCTGACGCGCTGAGAGAGAGACGCTGCCTTTTCTCCTGCCGAGAAATCCAGCTCCGGCGCTTCCAGCCGCCCTTGCAGGCAGCTGGGATATCAAGCCCTGAGATAGAGATACCAGCCCTCCAGCCTTCTAAATCCCAGGTACTGAACTGAATAACCCCTTGCAGAGAATTCTTGAAGCAGACTCTTGGCAAAGCAAACTTAACTTAAACTGCTACTTATCTACTCCCGCCCACGTATTAGGCTTAGGTCAGGTACATTGGGGTAGGCGTAGTTAGAAGCACCAGTTGAGTATGATTAGTCAATGTATATATGTATGTATCTATTTTTATCCATTTTAAGTATCATATGGCTAAGAAACCATATCAATGCTTTTACAGTATTATTTTATAATTCTGTTTTTACTGTATGCACTCTACTTAACAATAAGTATTGCAATAATAGCGATTCATTTCTCTTGTATGAGAAAAGAGATTGATCAATAAATAACATCTTTTATTGAACACGCCCGTCTCTTCCTTTTCTCTACAATCTGGTGAAACTAAGAATGCACTGAACTGACTGAGTAAAATAAGTTGTCTTTTGTTTTCACACGACTCTAGAGATACACTCTTGATTAGGGGAGAGCAAAGTTGTCATGTTCTATGGTTGTCAGAAACTAAATCCCTTCTTGTCTATCCAGGGAGGTTAAACTCCTCCTTGTCTATTCGAGAACGTTTCTAGTGAACTCTGAGCTAGCTGGCAAACACTAAACTTTAAGTCTAATATCGTCAGTAGAAGACCTAGTTAACCTCTGTCCTACGTCTATACTATTGAAGATATTATTCCAATGCGCAGAGCCTATTGGGATAATAGGAACTACACTACATGCCCACTTGTAGCTTTCCCACCGTTGTGATGACCAAACCGGGACCTCGCTCTTTAGCAACGTGGCGTCATCGAGCCCCGCTACGGATCCAGCTTGCCTCGTTGATGACCACTTTTTCTCCATAATCATTTTTAAGTCTGAAAGTAAACTTTTAATTGGTACACACCTGGTCCCTGTATCTGACCCATGCTCCATCGCAGTCGACCTTAACTTTTAAGTTTGACCCAGCATAGCGACTAGATAACCACGGTTGGCATTTTGGCAATATTTTTAATTCAAACTTTAATAATTTATATCTTTACCTCTACTAATTGGATTTTGTTGTTTGGATGTAATTATATTTATTAAAATGTACACTATCTTTCTAAAATGGTTTGGGATATTTCCTGTGTTGTCTTTTCACTATATTAATTTTTGAGTAGTGCATAAATACTTAATATAATGCCTATAAATTAAGCCTGTCTGTTCGTGCCAACTACCAGAATGGTAAGCACAGGTTTATTTTAGTGACTTTAATGGTTCACCCTGAAAAAGATTGCAATTATTATTTGAGCTGGCTTCTCACCCCTTCAACTAATACTCCAATTTCTTACACAACATAAGAGCTAAATTAAACTGTGATCTGACTATGATAAAGTTACCATGATCAGCGGAAAGAAGTCGAGCCTAAATATCACTATCTAGTCAAGGAGATTTTCCACTCTTGTATATGTGGCCTACAGGATATGCTGTTGATATTTTAGATCATCAACTATGTATTGAAACGCACAGGTGATGTTCTATCAGAGACAGAGGCGCAAGACAGGGAGGCCTCACTTCCCCTGCTATTTGCTCTGGCAGTGGAGACACTTGTAATATAATTGCGAGGTACGCTGCAGAAATGGGGAATCAGGATCGGAAATAATACAAATATTGTCTCAATGTACTCACAGAGAACGGCCCTTCCTCTGCTGCAGGAGCTGGGCTCATTTGGAGCCACTGCTGGACTCTGTATTAATAAAAACAAAATGGATATTTTTCCCCTGACCGGTTTGTTGGCAGTGGTGGCTGGTGACTTTTGAAAGTGGTGGGTGGGCGTAACAGTTCTTTCCAACCTTCAGGGTATGAGCGAGGCAGCCACACTCTCCCAAGGTCTGAACTGCACAATGCAGAAGCACAAATCCTGAGACCAATTCTGGTTACCCCACTTGACCAAAATGGATGATCCTAGGCAAATATTTTATTTCCCCAACCCTCCCTTTCCTTCGTTATCATATTGGTGCATTTGCTCTGCAGAAAGACATTATGCTTGATTTCATCGAAAATAAGGTTGCTTCATGTTAATATTGCTTAATGTATAATAAAAAACCTAGGCCACACACTAGTATTGTCATTGAGGTGTGTTCTCCTTTTCGATAGTCACAGTGTAAGTTTCATTAAACAGGCTGGCACACATAGATGTTTCTAAATGTACTTGAATCACGTTTAAAAGATCCATATTTGAAAACCAGAGCAGACACACATACTCTCTCTCATACACGTGCTCGCTTACACAGACACACAAATCTGCGCAAGTCAGCCACTCCTTATTGATTTGTGGGGCAGCTAACACCGGGGCTGAAATTGCTGTGCTAATTAATTACTGTGAGTGAGTAAGTCTGTGTATGCAACTCAAACATCAGCCTGCGGAGCGTCTCCTCCAAAATTTAGCAATGTTTACAAAACGCCAACTCTTAATCAGTATCTGTTCCCCTTTTGGTTTCTGGTTCCGAGGCCAGGTAATTGCATTTGACTCCTGCAGTTTACCACTGGCTCAGGATGTAAAATTAGGGTTGCAATGACAAGTAAAGATGTATGTGAGGGTGGGCTCATATTACCACCAGAGCTAAAGCCAATGTCTGCCTCAGGTCACCACATGCACACTCTACACATAAAGATCAGTTCCAGCCGCAGCTTGCTCTCGGAGAAGCATGTTAAACGGCATCCCGTAGTTTATACAGAAAAGTAGAGTTGAATCCGCAAGTCACTAACTCTTCTCATTGGTTTGTCAGCAAAGAAATAGAAATAAACTCACATACAGTATAGTGTGACTGCGGGCAACAATGCCAAGATCAAAGGAGAGTCGGTGGAGATGCTGGGACTGAGCCGCCTGCACTCCGCATAATTTCGACCCAGTGACTGCAGCCGGTGCCAGTGTCTGTCCCAAGCAGCAAACACATGGAATACAGCACACCTGCTGCGTACCTATTTTGCCGAAATTAGAGCTGCGCAGCCAAACTCTTCCACAGCCAACGCCCCCAGCTCCCATCATCCAATAAGGAGGCCTAAAAGTAGCACGAAGGCATGGGAGTGCTCCAATCATTGCCACCCACTACTCTGTCTTCAGATAGGCCAGCCCTGCCCCTTGCCATTCATTTCAATAGCGCGCTGCTAAAACCGCCTGGGCCGCAGCATAAGCGCCCCATTTAAAACCAACCCTTTGCTATTTTCTCTGGCCACTCCCTTAAGGCTGACATCACTGTTCTCGCATGTGCTTTGAGGGCGAGCAATAGTCCTTGCCCCGGCCAGCACATGCACAGGAGATCTCTGACCTCATCCCTTCCCCCCCAAAAAACCTGAATTTGTAATCACACGCAGCAGTGAGCACTTCATTTAAAGCTGCTGCATGGCATACAGTCTCTCTCTTTTATCTCCTCCCGTCGCTCCCAAAGCTAGTTCCGAAGTTCAGTTTGCACCAGGCCCGGCTCCAGGAATTTTTAATTGGGTGGGCCAAGGACGCATTTGGGTGGGCCACTGCGGGCTCGATTTGTCGCATATATGACTAGGCAGGCCTGCTTCAGGGCCCTCCTTTACCTCTTCTTAGTCTTACAAGGCCCAGTAAAACTCACTCTTTTCCAAATCTCTTTTTAATGTTAACACTCACAAAAAGTGTTTTTTCTATGTAATGTTCCTTTGATGGGAAGAGGGGGTTTCTGAGGTGGGAGTATCAGGCAAGTGACACTTCTCGGGCTCCCTCTGTGCGAGCCTTCAGGGAGAATCCCTCTGCATTACTACCTCCACCTGACCACGGACTCTTCAACGCACTCCCTTACAAGCTTGATTAGCCACTATTCCTCTCCAGTGCACCTTATCTCACAGATGACCTTGGGCCCCGCCCCATGTCAGGCACCATCTACCGGTAAAAACATTCGTAAAATCACCTTCATACTTTTGAATAGAGCAATAAATATAATTAGCACGCACTTTAAAGTATGTTCCACAGTGGCCCTATGGCCCGACTGCTAATTAAATAAACAAAAACAGAAAGGCCATGACAGGGCCGGCTTCAGCGCTGATGCAAAAGTCTTTTTTGGCGCTGCACCAAAAACCTCTTTCTCCATAAATACCTTTACTACCACCTTCCAACAGTGTACCTCATCCATCCATGCCCCCCCTATTGACATCTTCCTCGGATTCCCTCACTGCCACACGCCACAAGTGCCCCTCATCTCCCCATAGCCCCTCCCCTTTATGACCTCCTCCTCGGATTCCCTCACTGCCACCCTCCCCCAGTGCCTCTCGTCTCTCTGTAGCCCCTCCCCCTCATGACCTCCTCATCAGACTCCCTCAATACCACCATCCACCGGTGCCCCTCATCTCTCCCTAGCTCCCCCTCCACCCCATGACCTCCTCTTCGGATTCCCTCACTGCCACCCTCCACCAGCGCCCTCATCTCTCTGTAGCCCATCCACATCATGACCTCCTCCTTAGACTCCCTCACTACCACCCTCTACCAGTGCCCCTCATCTCTCCCTAGCTTCCCCCTCCACCCCATGACCTCTTCCTCGGATTCCCTCACTGTCATCCTCCAACAGTGCCCCTCATCGCTCCATAGCCCCTCCCACTACCTCCTCCTCGGATTCCCTCACTGGCACCCTCCACCAGCGCCCCTCATGTTTACGTATCCCCTCTCTCATATGCATTTAATTTGTTGTATAACGCTGCTCATATCAATGTAGTGTGTGTCAGTACTTTACACCACGCACACACTTACAGAGACAATGAATCGTGCAAGTATGTAAATCAGTCTACAGGGAATGTCACATAAGCCAATGAGGATTACAAGGTGTAGGAATCATAGGTCATTCATTCTGGTGGGTAGTATATTTTAAGAGGGTTTAGTCTGGGGAAACACAACCCTAGGATTTAAAGTGTATTCCATGGGGGCCAGCTTTACTGATAAAAATGTATATCTGCCAAAACATACTCATTTTAGCAACATTAGAATAATGAAAAGACTAGGGAAGTTCTAACTATATAACAAAACAAAAAAAGCGAAGTTCTAATTATACCATTCATGTTTGTTTGCAGCTCTTTGGTGGCAGTTCATTGTTCACTGCCTTTTGTTAGGATTGTAACTTCTGAAGTAACACAAGGATCTCAGTGACAAAGGCAGTAACCCACTGAGCTATCCACATAAAATACAGTGCGTCTGCATTTAAAAAATACTAACAGACAAACGATTGCTCTAAAGCAGGATCATTAATCACCAACTTTATCTGGGCATTGCCATTTTGTATTGTTTTATTGTTGACCAGCATCGGCTATGATGAAATGATAAAAACTGTTTAAATGAAGCACATACGAAGTATGTGTCCTGCTCGGCCTGTGCAGATTTTAAAAATAATTTTTTTTGTAACTCATTCTCTTACCTACTCCATTAGTCATACTTTGTGTCACAGCCTTATGTGATAAGCAGCTGCAGGGGTCAGGGGGTGACTAGGAATAAACAGACCACTTTTCCCCTGCGCTGCATAGATAAAGAAATATCAACGCAGCAAGACTGTAGGCAAAGGTTACCAAAGGTTACCGTTGTCAAAGAAAGGATTTGTCCCCTTTCACCATGCAGAGATGAAGGGGTGAAAAAAGTAAACAACGCCTAGTTAACACGTTAATGGTCTTTTAAAGACCTGTTAAGTACTTTGGTGCGGCTGCGATAATCTTAAACTGTCTGTGTGTGTGCGCCCGGGAAGCTGTCTCCCCGGGCTGACACACACGACCTGCGCGTTGCGCGCCTGCCTTCAAGCCCTCACTGCGAGGGCCAAGGCTCCTGTTTGGGTGGGCCAGGCTCATCTTTGGGTGGGCCGGGCCCACCCGGCCCACCCGCTAGAACCGGGCCTGGTTTGCACACAACCCAAGAGATCTTTATGCACATAATATGGGCAGGGTCCTTTGGGGTTGGGGAATCCATAAAGTTTTGGTGCACCTTACCACTGTCAGTTATGCACAGGATAGTCCTTAGTAAAATGATATTACTACCCAGATACTTTTATGTTAAGCAAAACTCCATTTGTTTACTTCCTAGCTCAACCTTCCAGACATTTATAAACATCTTAATTTGCTTTGTATAGACCCGCAAGAGAAGCAGGGTAAGCTTAGAGACCTTGAAATGGATAGGGAACAAGGAGGGTTAAGACTCCCAGGCCTGCATCTGTATGTATTACATTGCCAGATTACTCCAGCCCGCAACACAATGGTGTGCTTAGGGACCAACCTGGGGAAAAAAAACTGCTGGAAGGTACGTTGGATTGAGGTGTGATCCCTGATATCTTATAAGTGGACCTGTGTAGGAGAGGAATGCCCGTTTGTGGTGCGGCAGGTTGCAGAAACTTGGAAAGTGGCCATTAAACAGGTCATCTAAATGTAAAATTGCTGATTATATGATGGCTACGCCATTCTGTCTGATGGGTGTAAGACAATGGATGGTGGGGGCTGCCAGACATTGGGAGACCTGTATATGGATGAAACATGTCTTACTTTTGACGATGCAAGACGGACATCTCAACCGGGCCAGGGGCACTTTCTCCAGTCTGCCAAACTATCTAGAATAGGATATGCAATTTGGACATACAGAAAAATCCATGCAATTTGGAAATCTTTCCCTAAACCGCAAGCATTAAAGTTGATTCGCGATGCAGCGTCCATTATAGCCATCATTTCATGTCCCTATCTAGATTTAAAAAAGGGCAAAAGACACAAGCCATTTAAGGGGTGAAGTCTATGGATCATCGACCTCCCGGACCTGTTCATGGTTAGGGGATGGGCCAGGGCATGTGCACTGGGGCAAGATATGCCCTACTAGGTCTGTGGCTTGTATAAGGTGTGGTGCAAGAGAAGCAACATTTGTATATATGACCGGGGAATGCAACACATTTCAGGACTACTGGGCGACAGTGGTTAATCAGTTCAGGGGAGTGATGGTCGTGAAGGTGGAGATGATGATTAAATATTGTTACTGCGCTTGGTACCTAGGCCACAAAAAGGATGCAAAAGCAGGAATAGATTTGCACATTTGTGGTTGCTACTAGCTAAGATGTGACAATCCATACACTTTCTCTTGCCCACCCTCCACTCCTACGGGCACCAATATTCATGAATGGGAACCCTCAGTTGCGAATGGATGAATATTCAGAGCAGTATCTTGGGCTTTGGGGTGGAGGCGATTTCTCAGCTGTTAGAGGCTCCATCAGACCCATGGAACAGTGAATACCTAGATGGATAGTCATCGGAGAGTGAAAGATCGAATTGGGGAGCATGTGAACAGATGTAGACCAATATGTACAAGAAGCATAGGGGGATTATAAAAAAGTGGAAATTGGAAAGAAATTGACTGTCAGGTGTTAGGGGCCTGAAAATGTTTGCATTCGGCTAATGTTCCCCCTTGACCCACTTCACTCGACAGACAGAAAGAACTCAAACGGTCAAACTGGACAAACTGGAGACAGAAGCTTTCTCCTTATCTTGTGGAGTCCCCCAGGTGTCCTCATTAAGTCTGACGCTTTTTTACATTTATGCGTCCTCTCTGGCCCCCCTCATTGAATCCTTTGGTTTTAGTTTTAGTATGAAATCCTACGCTGATGACACCCACCTCGTGGTGGCAATACAACCTGAGCTGCTACAAGACACCGCATCTAGCCTACAGGACTGTATGAACGCAGCAGGAAATTGGATGGCACAGAACTGTTTAAAGTTAAACTCCAGTAAAGCTGAGGTTGTGCTCTTTGGCAATAATTCTATTTTCTGGACTCCGGACTGTTGGCCGAACTCACTAGGACCACTGCCATCCCCGAACAGGAAGGTGCAGAACCTGGGAGTTTGGATTGATGACACACTTAGCTTCAAGGACTAGGTGAATTCTGTGGCATTCACTACTTCGTTCATCCTCGGATCATGTAAAAAAATAATGCCTCTACTTCCTAAAGACGCATAACAAACAGTGGTCACTGCTTTAGTAATGTCCAGATTAGACTTTTGTAATAGTCTTTACCTCAAGCTACAAGAAGGATCAATGAATAAATTACAAATTCTGCAGAACGCAGTCGCCAGACTCCCTACGGGAACTCGTAAGTATGCATCTATCACAGCATCAATCAAAAAACTTCACTGGCTGACAGTCAGGAAGCTTACCCTCTTAACATAGAGGCAATGTATAAAGTATTTATACAGCACTTGAGCAGTAATAAAGTAAAAGCACAACACCATAAAAATCCGACGCCAATTTAGAGAAATAGAGTCAAATTTAATAAACTATTGGCACCAAAATGACAAAACTTCAATCAGTGGAAGCAGAGTTATGCACTTTCAGTGGTTAGGTGAAATAGTGTTGAGAAGCACAAAGCGCCAACTGCAGTTATCTGGCCATGCCGGACTTGGTCAAAGTCACAACTGCAGGTTGACCGCAATGGAGTGCCAGACGGATAAGGGAACCCAGTTAGTCATGCTGAGAAATATACCTTAAGTCCTAGTTGTGAAGCTTTGCACCATGCAGCAGCATTCCTGGGGTGATGTGTGGTCCAGTAAGCATCATGCAGCTGCAGTTCAAATGAGTTGTGTGGGCTGCAATGCAGACTTGCATCGAGGCTGCGATGCGCTCTATGAGTGCCGATGATGTGGTGCGAGGTCGAAGTGTCTACCAGCCCAGTGAACCCTGACAATGCTGATTGTACTACCCCTCCCAACAGTAGTCAAAGGGGCAATTTCCTTGCCCATGGCATGCTTGCTACGCCAACACAGGACACATGAGAAAAAGCTTTACAAATGGTAGACACTTTAAAGTGTTGGAAGAGAATACAGGACTAGGTTCTAAGAGAGGTTAGAAAGTGTGGATAGGTGCAGGATATGTTATGTTATGTTATGTTATTTATCTTTTGTACCACGCACAGCTGCCCCAGCAAAGGGGCGTCCTGGCGCCTTTAAGAAGGTAAACACAACACATCATCTAAAACCAGGAGCAAATTCCGTCAGGCAGATTAGGCAAACAGAAAAGTTTTTATTGCCCGCCTAAACTGCAACAGATTATCCATCGCCCGAAGCTCACCAGGCAAGGAGTTCCACAATTTTGCGGATAGTAGAGTCAATCAAATACAGGAGATTGTACAAAAAGCTGCATGAGAGTTGAAGTTGTAGAGTGAGAGTACAAATAACAAGGAGGAGCTACAAGAGAGGTGAATTGGAGGGGAAAGGAAATGTGGTGTTTGCTAGAATAGAATGGTTTGACAGTGGAGTTACAAGTGGAGATTAGATCAGTGAATGGAGACTTATTTGAACAACATCACATCCCAGAGTGAGATCTGGTGGAGTAGAGTGTCAAACGTGGGTCTGTTCTCTGAGTTAGTGCAGCCACCTTTACCGGACCTAATAAACATGATCCTGGCACAAGTACTTTTTTAGCTCTGTTCTGCAGATTTCAGAAGATGTGGAAAACCTGAAGCAATTGTGAAAAGATTTTTTGTGACATGTTGTGTTAGTAATGCTTGAAAGGTATTATTGGGGACATTATAGCTACATTTGCTTGACTCACATCTGGATATGGCTGACAATGTTTGCAACTCAGCTTCACATGCCATGGGGACGGGTGGCATTGTAATGACATAGGGATTGTGTGGTACAAATAGCAATGTCCTTCCTTCACAGAGCAAAACTATTACTGTCTCAGCCTCTGAAGGCTGTCTCAGGTGATAAGGCCACCTGTGGACTCTTAGTTACCCGAAGCAATCTACTGCACCAAGCGTGCCCAGGTTGATGTTGAGTCTATCTCTGTCAAGATTGTGTGGGAATTGTTACACATTGCCTGGTGGGGGTGCCTTGTGACACCTGGAGGGAGTTGCATACCTGACTGCTTTATTGGTTGATATTATCCGAATAAGGGGGGAGGAGCTGATTATCCCGTCTAAAACCTGGGCATTTAATGGTATTGCAAAGAACGGTTTCTCTGTAAGGATAAATCAAGCAATTAATTTGTCAACAATAGTCAACTTGGAGGTATGTCTAAAGCAGTGGGGTTTATGGGTCTGTGTAGATTGGTGTCATCCTCAATCACACTCTGTGTCATTTTTGGTGAGTTAGGAAAGTCCTAGAAAAAAAGAAAGATATATTTAAGTTCTGTGTTTAACTTGTCACAATTGCAGGTGCTTCAAAAAAGAGGTCAAATGTATGGCTCTGTCTTCTGACAAATTGGTGCTGGACTGATGTTTTTTTTTCTTTCTCTGACTGCAAGTGAGAGGAGTTTTTAAAGTGAGTTATGTGAAAAAGTGTAGGCAGCTTGCTCTGTATGATATTGCCACTAGGTGGTAATACTGAACACAGAGTCCAGGGGTTCCCCAAACATGTACAGTGCTCAATGTAAAATCCAAAATGCTCTATTAATAATGATTGTGTGGGCGAGCAGCTTTAGGCCTAACACAGAGGAGTGTAAGACATTTATTGTGCAACCTTGATCAATAGTGGACACATGACTCAAAAAGATCAACACCAAATTTAGAAAAATATACTTTGTTTGTATTTTATTTGAAGACCAAGATCTTCACAATCAGATAAGTACGTTTTTAAATATGAATACTTTTCACTTTCAAAAGTCGACAACTAGAATATTTTCGGTTCAAAGTTATCCTATGCAGAAAAATATATTGCAGATAAACAGGTAAGTATAACATGTTAAATTTACAGTCTTTGTGACCAAGTCAGCAACGGCAAAGGGTCAGGTGATTACCAAAACTTCACCACCAGCAGCACTGGGGCGGCTGGTTGAAGAGGTCAAAGTCATAGTTTGGCACAATGCATTTAATTGAAGACTGAGGGGTGCCTTGAGCCACACTGTTTGCAGGTTAGTAGATTGGTTGAAGGGCCTAAGCTTTGGGGGTAAGCACAAGCATGAGGGAGCCACAAAGCAGCACCAAATATACACCTCCGTGGCACAGGGGCGGCTGTGTGCAGGGTGACAATTTATCGCCAGGCCCCCAATGCTTCTCAATGAAGTTTCTTCTTTTGACAAACCGCTGCAGGCTTTGTATCGGAGGTTGCAGGAGGGAGATAAATGACAGCAGAGGTAAGTAGAGGTATAGGGGGTTGTAGGGGCAGGACAAATCCACCCGTAATAGATTAATGACCTTGAAAGATTTAGAAAAGTGTCATTAGAGGTCAAAGATCAATAGACATGATCCCTGAAAGCCAATTAAACCAATGAAAATGCAAGTATTTATCAAGACAATTACAATAATGCAACACTAGCAACAGATGATCCACAGGTAGTGCAATAACAACCTTGAAACACCTAAACAAGTATAATTAGAGGTAAAAAACTAAATAGGATGTAAGCACTCATCATGACAATTCAAGTAATGCCTCACTTGTAACAAATGATCTAACAGTAATGGATTAATGACCATGAAACACTTAGAATAGTGAGAATAGAGGTAAACGGTCAAATCATATGACCACCGCACCAATTTAACCAAGAAAAATGTAAGTACTTATCATGCCGACTCAAACGCTGCAATATTTGCAAAAATAATTCTAACCATAATGGAATAAACCCCTTGAAAAATTTAAAAATAAAAGCAAATAGAGGTCAAAGGTCAAATAATTTGGCCTCTCCAACAATTTGAACAAGGATAAAAATAGTACTTTTCATGTCAAGTCCAATAATACCACACTTTCTGAAACTGATCCAAAGAAAAACTAAAAAAGGGTTAAAAATGTGTATTTGGGGGTCAAAGGTCATGGCTTTATGACCTCTTATCAAATTTGACTAGCTGACCTGTTAGATCAGACAATGACCTTTTCAATGATACCTCACTTTGCAAAAACAATTTCACTGCTACAAAGATACATCCTTTGCACACTACCAGGAACTACCATTCAGAGTCAAAGTTCAAGTACTGTGACCTTCAAGAGACTATGCATGAAATCATATGCCCCCTATTCACAAAATATGCATCACTAATGTGCATAAAAGTCAGAAAATACATTTTGAGATGTTGACCATATCTGCAATAACAACATATGAAATACAACAACAGACGAAACAGCATGTTGACCATTTTGTAATATGTAAAGTGCTGTCAAAGGGAGCAAAAATATGTATATTCAAATCTTTGCTAGCAGTAGTCTCTGAAACATCCACTTTACTTCTGAGAACCAATTCTGCTAGGCTTATAACTTTAGATTCTGCACAACAATAGAAACACATAAAAAATATATGTGCTTTATATCGATGCCATAGTATGAGAAACAGCCATAAAACCACAAAAAGAAAATCGAAATCTGCCTTTTTACCTGATGAGCAAACAAAATAATAACTATTTCTGCTCTTAGAAAATACTATTTTTCTAATTACCCTACAAACACGGTCTTAAATTGTCATGTGACTTTAGGGTGTTTTATAAAAGTATGTTTTATGAATAAATTCATAGAACAAGAAGTTCTGAATCCAAAAATATATATTTTCCCAACATTATAATCATAAGCAAACACACTACAGCACGTTAACCCCTTGCTTGGGGGGCTGATTCCCCCCCTGTGCTGGGGGGAGAGGGGTGCGCACAGCACCCCTGTGCTCATGACGAGCTGAGCTCGTCATGGACCAAAGTGGTCGTGTGCTCATGACGAGCTGAGCTCGTCACGGCCACACCCGTTTCTGTAGAACGCTCGCACAGCAGGGGAATTAGCCCCGCGTGTGAGCGTTCTAACCGTTATGACAAGCTCAGCTCGTCATGAGCACACGGAAATCGCGGCCCATGACGAGCTGAGCTTGTCATGAGCATGGGAGGGGTTAAAGCAAACCACTCCAAAATGTAATTAGACGGCTTGGCACTGAAGGATTTTCAATGGGCTCTAATAGGATTTACAGAATTATCATCAAAGAGTATGTATACAGAGAGATTAATTACTGCTGCAGCATAGGACACATTTGAACCACACAATTTTAAACAAGCATTGGCAAAGCCAATATGTCTGGACTTGGCAAAAATTATGTTTTTATTTCTGCATGTTTTGCAAATATATACAATATACATTAAAGGTGGATGAGTAATAACAATTATAGCTACTGCCATCTAATCGTGGCATGCATATGATTGCAAAAATGAAAGTAAAAAATTACACAGCTTAAATATTAATAAATGGTAGAAATAAAAGTAGAGAATGGCCAACCAGCCCTGACAATGTGCAGAGTTCTTTCTAGGCACAGATGCACACATGCAAGAGAAAAATGCCATCACATACATTAAAGAGAGCCATTGACTCATGCTTTTGGCCGTGGTGCGGATAAGCAGACCAATGGCTGAAGAGGGTGGACCAAAGGCCTCACTAGCTATATATAAGTATGTTTTAAAACAAATTTGGCTGGTGATAAAGCTAAAGATGGCTTTGAGCAGACCTAAAGAGTATGTCAGTGCAAAGGAGGCTCCATATATATCTAAAGCATGTTCTGCATACCCTTTTGCCTAGGGCTTTCTCCCAGAAAACAAGGCTTATTGCAGCTAGCAGGTTCTGGATCAGTCATCAAAAGTGCTGGATAACGGGACTTAGCAGTGTTCATCTATTACAGCCACTCCAGACATTTCCCAGCTCTACCTGAGCACTTGAGCAGTAGCACAAGGGTACCAGATATGTATGAGCGCTACAGTCTTCTGCCTGGCAACAAGCAACATTGGTGTGACTCCTTGGAACCCACAGGTCTACCTGGAGTCAGACATGTACCGCATGGTTCCCCCATTGCCTGCAGAGAGTATGTGGCTGCTGCTGCTTGGACAACCACCACCTCTGTCCCCCGCAATGTGTGAGCACTCGTAGCTGGGAAAATAGGACAATAGGAAACTCAGCAGCTGGAATTGGTGGTGTTGGATGAAGGAATGAGTCATCTACCAGAGAAATCTTTTATATATTAATGAGCGAAGTATGCAGTTAACCTATATTTCAATCAATCAATCAATCAATCAATCAGTCACTTGTAAAGCGCACTACTTACCCATGAGGGTCTCAAGGTGCTGAGGGGAGGGGGATTCTGCTACTGCTCGAAGAGCCAGGTCTTGAGGAGTCTTCTGAAGGTGAGCAGGTCTTGGGTCTGTCTGGGTCTGTCGCAGGTGGGTAGGGAGGGTGTTCCAGGTCTTGGCAGGGAGGAAGGAGAAGGATCTGCCGCCAGATATTGTTCGTTGGATGTGGGGGATGGCTGCGAGGGCGAGGCTTGCAGAGCGGAGCTGGCGGGTGGGGGTGTAGAAGCTGAGTCTGCTGTTCAGGTAGGCTGGTCCGGTGTCGTGGAGTGCTTTGTGTGCCTGGGTGAGGAGCTTGAAGGTGATCCTCTTGTTGACGGGGAGCCAGTGCAGGTGTCTCAGGTGGGGGGTGATGTGGCTGCGATGAGGGATGTTGAGGATCAGTCGGGCGGAGTCGTTTTGGATGCATTGTAGTCGTCATAGGTGTTTGACAGGGGTTCCTGTGAAGAGTGCGTTGCCGTAGTCCAGCCTGCTGCTGACGAGGGCTTGGGTCACCATTCTTCTTGTTTCGGTTGGGATCCACTTGTAGATCCTGCGAAGCATGCGGAGGGTGTTGTAGCAGGCTGAGGAGATGGCGTTGACCTTCTCCACATGGAGACGGTGGAGTCGAGGATGAATCCTAGGTTGCGTGCGTGGTCTGTGGGTGTTGGTGCTGTTCCCAGTGTGGTCGGCCACCAGGAGTCGTCCCAGGCAGAGGGGGTGGGGCCGATGATGAGGACCTCTGTTTTGTCCGAGTTCAGTTTCAGGCGGCTGCTCCTCATCGACTTGGCAACGGCCTTCATTCCCTCGTGGAGGTTGGTTTTGGCGGTGTGCGGGTCCTTGGCGAGGGAGAGGATGAGCTGAGTGTCATCGGCATAGAAGATGATGTTGAGATCGTGCTGGCGGGCCACTTGTGCGAGGGGGGCCATGTAGACGTTGAAAAGGGTAGGGCTGAGGGGTGAGCCCTGGGGTACACTGCAGATGATGTCGGTGGCTTCAGATGGGAAGGGTGGGAGGCGGACTCTCTGGGTTCTGCCAGAGAGGAAGGACGTGGTCGTGGTCCAGGGCCTTCTCTCCTATTCCAGCTTCTTGGAGGCGTGTCTTTAGTGTGCGGTGGCAGACCGTGTCGAAGGCGGCTGACAGGTCCAGGAAAATGAGGGCTGATGTCTCGCCGTTGTCAAGTTGGCCCTTGTTGTCGTCTGTGGCGGCGATGAGGGCTGTCTCGTGCTGTTTCGTGCTGAGGTTTCGTCTGAATCCGGACTGGGACGGATCTAAGATGTTGTTGTCCTCGAGGTGGCAGGTAAGTTGCATGTTGGCAATTTTCTCGATGACCTTCGCCGGGAAGGGGAGTAGGGAGATAGGCCGGAAGTTCTTGAGATCCTTGGGGTCCGCCTTGGGCTTCTTGAGGAGGGAGTTGATTTTGCCGTGCCTCCAGCTTTCCGGAAATGTTGCTGTTTCGAAGGAGATGTTGATGATCTTCCTTAGTTGGGGTGCGATGGTTGCATCCGCTTTGTTGAATACGTGGTGTGGGCAGGGTTCTGATGGTGATCCGGAGTGGATGGAGTTCATGGCCGTGCGCGTCTCGTCGTCATTGACGTTCGACCAGAAGGTCAGGTGGTTGGTGCTGGTGGTGTTCGAGGGGGTGTTGGAGTCTGGCGTTGTCGGGCAGCCGCGGTGTTGAAGCTGTCACGGATTTCAGCTATCTTGCGGTGGAAGAAAATGGCCAGTGAGTCGCACAGATCTTGTGAGGGCGGGATGTCGTTGGTGTTGGCGCTGGGGTTGGAGAGTTCATTCACTATGTTGAATAGCTCTTTGCTGTCGTGTGCGTTGTTGTCCAGACGGGCTTTGAAGGAGGATCTCTTGGCTGTTCTGATGAGGTGGTGATGTCTGCGGATGGCGTCCTTGTGGGCTTTATGGCTGTCCAGTGTACGTTTGTCGAGCCATTTGTTCTCCAGTTTCTGGCATGTGCGTTTGGAGGTCTGGAGCTCCTCGTGAACCATGTGATTTCCTTGCTGGTGTGGTTTTTTAGTTGCTACAACTGTTTCCTTATATACATATATATACAAATATATATATTATATATATCCTCCAACTGTTTTTCCCTTTGCTTTGGAAACGCACTCAATGAAGCAAGCAGGGCCCCATCATTCTTAACGGAGTCCTTTAATAAAGTACAAACCCGGCAGTCCCTTTCAAATCTAATTAAAAAGCCCTATGCGTTTCGGTGCTCCTACACCACCTTGGTCACGGGCTGGCACCACAGGTTTCCAGGAGATTCACGCGGGTGCCAAGTGCCTATCTTTAAATAGCAATTACCTGCCCCCTGGTGGGCGGGCTCCGGTGCTATCAATTGCAAGGCATGCTGGGACTTGAAGTATTCCCTTGTGTGATTTTCTCCTCCAGTGGGTTCCGCCGTCCCCTGTTCATTTTGTGCACATTTCGTACCTTCCAGTGGGTCTTTGAAGGGGAGTCCGGTTTCAATTGCGGTTGAAACTTGTCATTCTGCTGTTTGCTGAGGTTCCAATACCTCTCAGCAGCGCATCACCTCTAGACGGTGGTGCGCTCTCCACGACCAAGGACTGGCCGTTTATATGTCCTCCAACTGTTTTTCCCATTGCTTTGGAAATGCACTCAATGAATCAAGCATGGCCCCATAATTTTTAACGGAGTCCTTTAATAAAGCACAAACCCAGCAGTCGCTTTCAAATCTACTTTAAAAGCCCTATGCGTTTCGGTGTTCCTGCACCTTGTTCATGGGCTGGCACCACAGGTTTCCGGCAGATTCACAAGAGCGCCAAGTATCCATCTTTAAATAGCAATTACCTGCCCCCTGATTGGCGGGCTCCAGTGCTATCAATTGCAAGGCATGCTGGGACTTGAAGTGTTCCCTCGTGTGATTTTCCCCTCCATTGGGTTCCGCCGTCCCCCGTTCATTTTGTGCGCATTTCATACCCTCCAGTGGGTCTTTGAAGGGGAGTCCAGTTTCAATTACCGCTGAAACTTGTCATTCTGCTGTTTGCTGAGGTTCCAATACCTCGCAGCAGCCCATCACCTCTCGACGGTGGTGCGCTCTCCACGACCAAGGACTGGCCGTTTATATGTCCTCCAACTGTTTTTCCCTTTGCTTTGGAAATTCACTCAATGAAGCAAGCAGGGCCCCATCATTTTTAACGGAGTCCTTTAATAAAGCACAAACCCGGCAGTCCCTTTCAAAGCTACTTAAAATGCCCTACGCTTAATAAAATGCTTTAAACCTAAAAAGCCCTACGCTTTTCAGTGCTCCTGCACCTTGGTCACAGGCTGGCACCACAGGTTTCCAGCAGATTCACGAAAGCGCCAAGTATCCATCTTCAAATAGCAATTACCTGCCCCCTGGTGGGCGGGCTCCTGTGCTATCAATTGCAAGGCATGCTGGGAATTGAAGTGTTCCCTCGTATGATTTTCCCCTCCAGGGATTGCTATTTAAAGATGGATACTTGGCGCTCTTGAAATTCACTGAAAAAACCATAGGTTTCAGGCACGTTATAATTAGAAATTAGCATTTAAAAAACCTTACAAATTCACTGAAAAAACCATAGGTTTCAGGGATGCTATAGTTAGTTGGACATTTCACTCGTACAAAACCATAGAAATTGCCCAGTTATAGTTAGTTCAGCTAACTGTAACTCATGCCCCCGCAATGCACTGCTGATGACATCATATTTACATCATTCATGACATGGTCAGTTACATCACTGATGACATCACTGATAACATCTGAAATGACATCACTGATGACATCACTGTTGACATCATCCACGTGATAATAAAATGCACCTCCTCACACTCTAATATAACCTTTGATACATCCATTGTAAAATACAGACTACCATTCTCGAAACCATCCACACACCAATACCAGTTACTAAATACGCACTCACTGATTTATAGGTCTACACACACATCCACTCATTCACCCATACAATCACTCATACATACAGTCACTCATCAATACAACACTATCATATGCACTCATACACTTATACATACACTCACACACCGCCACTCATCCATGGAGTTACTCACACACCTAGTCAGTCATTCAAAGAATCAATCACACTCCCATTTCCTCACCTATACATTTATACTCACAACACCTTACTTATTCCAACATATACTAACGCATACATACTCTCTTATACAATCACTGATACAAGTACACACTCATCCATACAGCCACTCTCACAATCACTGACTCTCACGTATGGTCATTTATATACTCCAACTCTGACATACATTGCCCTTTACAAATATAGTTACTTGGACATGTACACTGAGACATCCAATGTTAGTTATGTTATGTTATGTTAGGTGTTTTTCTATAGCGGCGCACAGCTGCCCCAGCAAAGGGGCGTCCCGGCGCTGCAAGATCTAAGTAGCACCAACACACCCATACACACACTCACCCACCCATACAGCTGTTTTTACATTCACTCTTGAACCCATACACCCAGTGAATCAACCACTCACACATCAATGCAGAGAGTCACACACCTCCCAGCCACCCACACACACACTCAGTCTCCCATACAAATACTCAGGACACCAATCAATAACCCATATAGACACGCATGTAGCTACTGACCAACACAACAACAGACATACTGATGCACATATTCAGACAGTTTAGTCTTTAACCCATGCATTCAGTAAGACACATTTAATCACTCACTTATACAGTCAGTCACGCACCTACTAAATCCTTCATCCTGACACTTACACACCCACTCATTTTTCAATACACCATGGCATATATATAAAACATATTTAAACTTTACAGAAACACACAGTCACTGGATGATGTCATCAGTGATGTAATTTGAGATGTCATCAGTGATGTCATTTGAGATGTCATCAGTGATGTAATCTGATTACATCAGTGATGTAACTGACAATGTCATGAATGATGTATTATGTGATGTCATCAGCAGTGCATTGCGGGGCGCTAGTTATAGTTAGCTGAATTAACTATAACAGGGGAATTTCTATGGTTTTGTACGAATGAAATGTCCAACTAACTATAACGTCCCTGAAACCTATGTTTTTTCAGTGAATTTCTAAGGTTTTTTAAATGCTAATTTCTAACTATAACGTGCCTGAAACCTGTTTTTTTTGTGAATATATATATATATATATATATATATATATATATATATATATATATATATATATATATCAATTCCAGCATCTCTTCCATTCGGATTCGAAAAACAGGACAGAGCGGGGCTTCGTTCTTTTCAAATCTTTATTGTCAGGCTAGCATGACCGGTTTCGGCAATACGCCTTTTTCAAATGCTGAATGTCCCGACATCTCTTCTCCCACTCTTAATTCTAATTGGCTCCGCCTTACACAGTGGTGGTTGGCTCCCCTGCACTTCACGCTCTCCTTTGCAATTAACAAGGCACTACCAGTCCCATAATGCTGCAAAGTGAGGCTTCCGTGCAGTGTGGTGGGATACGTGATGTTCTTAACATTATTCAAAATTATTTCACAAATCTTCATGCCCCATACTTTCATCCACCAACCTCTGTGTTCGAAAAAGTTCTCTCGAGACGCGATTTCCAGTGAAAGCGTCTCTGACTCTGATGCCAGTTCGTTGTTTGTAGTCATATGTGACTCTGCAGAGGATACGGTGGAGGGCCAGGTAATCATTCCGCTACCACGGTTAAAATCATCCAAAGTTCCCATGTAACCTTGGCCGCTTGTTGGAAAGGGTCCTGCCTGCGCGTCATAGGAAACGCGCTGATATCAATTCCAGCATCTCCTCCATTCGGATTCGAAAAACAGGACACAGCGGGGCTTCGTTCTTTTCAAATCTTTATTGTCAGACTAGCATGACCGGTTTCGGCAATACGCCTTTTTCAAATGCTGAATGTCCCGACATCTCTTCTCCCACTCTTAATTCTAATTGGCTCCGCCTTACACAGTGGTGGTTGGCTCCCCTGCACTTCACGCTCTCCTTTGCAATTAACAAGGCACTACCAGTCCCATAATGCTGCAAAGTGAGGCTTCCGTGCAGTGTGGTGGGATACGTGATGTTCTTAACATTATTCAAAATTATTTCACAAATCTTCATGCCCCATACTTTCATCCACCAACCTCTGTGTTCGAAAAAGTTCTCTCGAGACGCGATTTCCAGTGAAAGCGTCTCTGACTCTGATGCCAGTTCGTTGTTTGTAGTCATATGTGACTCTGCAGAGGATACGGTGGAGGGCCAGGTAATCATTCCGCTACCACGGTTAAAATCATCCAAAGTTCCCATGTAACCTTGGCCGCTTGTTGGAAAGGGTCCTGCCTGCGCGTCATAGGGAACGCCCTGCAATCAATTCCAGCATCTCCTCCATTCGGATTCGAAAAACAGGACACAGCGGGGCTTCGTTCTTTTCAAATCTTTATTGTCAGGCTAGCATGACCGGTTTCGGCAATACGCCTTTTTCAAATGCTGAATGTCCCGACATCTCTTCTCCCACTCTTAATTCTAATTGGCTCCGCCTTACACAGTGGTGGTTGGCTCCCCTGCACTTCACGCTGTCCTTTGCAATTAACAAGGGACTACCAGTCCCATAATGCTGCAAAGTGAGGCTTCCGTGCAGTGTGGTGGGATACGTGATGTTCTTAACATTATTCAAAATTATTTCACAAATCTTCGTGCGCCATACTTTCATCCACCAACCTCTGTGTTCGAAAAAGTTCTCTCGAGACGCGATTTCCAGTGAAAGCGTCTCTGACTCTGATGCCAGTTCGTTGTTTGTAGTCATACGTGACTCTGCAGAGGATACGGTGGAGGGCCAGGTAATCATTCCGCTACCACGGTTAAAATCATCCAAAGTTCCCATGTAACCTTGGACGCTTGTTGGAAAGGGTCCTGCCTGCGCGTCATAGGGAACGCGCTGATATCAATTCCAGCATCTCCTCCATTCGGATTCGAAAACCAGGACACAGCGGGGCTTCGTTCTTTTCAAATCTTTATTGTCAGGCTAGCATGACCGGTTTCGGCAATACGCCTTTTTCAAATGCTGAATGTCCCGACATCTCTTCTCCCACTCTTAATTCTAATTGGCTCCGCCTTACACAGTGATGGTTGGCTCCCCTGCACTTCACGCTGTCCTTTGCAATTAACAAGGGACTACCAGTCCCATAATGCTGCAAAGTGAGGCTTCCGTGCAGTGTGGTGGGATACGTGATGTTCTTAACATTATTCAAAATGATTTCACAAATCTTCATGCCCCATACTTTCATCCACCAACCTCTGTGTTCAAAAAAGTTCTCTCGAGACGCGATTTCCAGTGAAAGCGTCTCTGACTCTGATGCCATGTATATATATATTATATATACATATATATATATATATACATATACATGGAGAAGTGTGGCTCACTGGTTAGAGGAGGCAGACCTGGAAGCAGAAGTCAGTCCGGGACCAGGGTTCAATTCCCGGCTCGGCGGGGTCTTGAGTCCTAAAATGTCCATGGACTCGACAATTCTCGCTCCGGTGCCTACTCGATTCATGGGTTCACACTCTGCGACTCTGGGCAATAGCTTGCTTAATCTCCACAACGGCCCCTCGTGGCGGGATGCCTGGCTTTCACCTTGCGGATACCCTGCCGGGGTTATCTCACAGGGGAATACCAGGACGGGTTCCCTAAGCAAGCGCTTAGAAACCGCTTGGTGATTTGCGCTATATAAATTCCTGTACATACATACATATACATATATATATATATATTCAGTCCAAAGTGCCCCAAAGCAACGGAAGCGCACACGACATCAAAAGAAACCTGTCGGTTTATTCACAAAGGAAAACGAGTTACAGCATTACTGAAAAGTTCATCTCCGACGCGTTTCGAGGCTCCTGCCTCTTAATCATGGATCATTTCATAGTGCGTGGCAGATTGCTCTGACAGCCTGCTCCTTTAAATACCTTTAGTGGGCCTCATTGATTGAGTAGTTTGTTACGTTGCAGGCTGGGACTTGTAGTCAAGTTCAGAGTGAAAGTTTGTCACCCTTCAGTGGGTTCTGCTAAGCACCTGATATTCAATTTATTGTTGCCCTCCGGTGGGCCAGCATGCTGAACAAGTTCGATTTTTCCTCTTTTGAAGTGCTTTCACGAGTGCAGGCACAGTTCCCACTCGCAGCCTCTCTGTCATTGCAGGATGGTGCAGCTTCCCACGGCAGGGCTGCCGTGTAATATGTTCAGTCCAAAGTGCCCCAAAGCAACGGAAGCGCACACGACATCAAAAGAAACCTGTCGGTTTATTCACAAAGGAAAACGAGTTACAGCATTACTGAAAAGTTCATCTCCGACGCGTTTCGAGGCTCCTGCCTCTTAATCATGGATTATTTCATAGTGCGTGGCAGATTGCTCTGACAGCCTGCTCCTTTAAATACCTTTAGTGGGCCTCATTGATTGAGTAGTTTGTTACGTTGCAGGCTGGGACTTGTAGTCAAGTTCAGAGTGAAAGTTCGTCACCCTTCAGTGGGTTCTGCTAAGCACCTGATATTCAATCTATTGTTGCCCTCCGGTGGGCCAGCATGCTGAACAAGTTCGATTTTTCCTCTTTTGAAGTGCTGTCACGAGTGCAGGCACAGTTCCCACTCGCAGCCTCTCTGTCATTGCAGGATGGTGCAGCTTCCCACGGCAGGGCTGCCGTTAATATGTTCAGTCCAAAGTGCCCCAAAGCAACGGAAGCACACACGACATCAAAAGAAACCTATTGGTTTATTCACAAAGGAAAACGAGTTACAGCATTACTGAAAAGTTCATCTCCGACGCGTTTCGAGGCTCCTGCCTCTTAATCATGGATCATTTTATAGTGCGTGGCAGATTGCTCTGACAGCCTGCTCCTTTAAATACCTTTAGTGGGCCTCATTGATTGAGTAGTTTGTTACGTTGCAGGCTGGGACTTGTAGTCAAGTTCAGAGTGAAAGTTCGTCACCCTTCAGTGGGTTCTGCTAAGCACCTGATATTCAATTTATTGTTGCCCTCCGGTGGGCCAGCATGCTGAACAAGTCCGATTTTTCCTCTTTTGAAGTGCTGTCACGAGTGCAGGCACAGTTCCCACTCGCAGCCTCTCTGTCATTGCAGGATGGTGCAGCTTCCCACGGCAGGGCTGCCGTGTAATATGTTCAGTCCAAAGTGCCCCAAAGCAACGGAAGCGCACACGACATCAAAAGAAACCTGTCGGTTTATTCACAAAGGAACACGATTTAAACGAATTATCTTCTAACAGCCATCACACCCAGAGGAAGAAGCGGACAGCTTCGAAACGCGTTGGTGGAAGGTTGGGAAAAGACGGGTGAAATGCTACCTTCAAACATGAATTAAAGTATGTTCACATACCTGCTGCTGTCGAGTGCTTCTTTGCTGCAGGGCACTTTGGAGAACATATATATATATATATACATATATATATATATATTCACTGAAAAAACCATAGGTTATAGACCATATATAGTTAGGAATTAGCATTTACAAAACCTTGAAAATTCACTGAAAAAACCATAGGTTATAGACCATATATAGTTAGGAATTAGCATTTAAAAAACCTTATTTTACTCACACAAAACCATTGAAATTCCATATATAGTTAGTTGCACTAACTATATATCGCGCACCCGCAATCCACTGCTGATCATGTCACATATTACATCATTCATGACATGGTCAGTGACATCACTGATGACATCACTGATGACATCTCAAATGACATCACTGATGACATCACTGATGACATCTCATTTGACATCATTCTTGTGCTAATACGATAAACCTCTTCAGACTCTAATATAACCTTAGATACACTCAGTGTATACAGACACTCACACACTGCCACTCATCCATGGAGTTACTCACACACCCAGTCAGTCATGCAAAGAAACAATCTCACCTCCATTTCTTCAACTATACAGTTAAACTCACCTTACTTATTGAAACATATACTAACACATATTTACTCTCTTATACAATCCCTGATACAAGTTCCCAATGATCGATACAACCACTCACTCATTCAGTGGCTCTCATGCACAGTTATTTATATATGCCAACTCTCACATGTACTGTGTTTTACATATGTACTTACTATGACATGTAGCATTGAGATATCCATTCACTCATCAATACACTCATGCACACAGTCAACTGCCCATGTAGCTGTTTCCACATGCACTCTTGAACTCATACACCTAGTGAATAAACTGCTCACACATCTATGCATAGAGTCACACACCTTCCAGCCACCCCCACACAAACTCAATCTCCCATAGAAATACTTGGGCAACCAATTAATAACACATATAGCCTCTCGTATAGCTAATGATCAACACATGCAGCAGTTTACAGAACAACAATCAATCAATCAATCAATCAATCAGGTCATTTGTAGAGCGCACTACTCACCCGTAGGGTCTCAAGGCGCTGGGAGGGGGGGGGGTGCCGCTACTGCTCGAACAGCCAGGTCTTGAGCTTCTTCCTGAAGGAGAGGTGGTCTTGGGTCAGGCGCAGATTGGTCGGAAGTGAGTTCCAGGTCTTGGCGGCCAGGTAGGAGAAGGATCTTCCTCCTGTTGTCGCTCTTCGGATGCGGGGGACGGCGGCGAGGGCGTGGTTGGTTGATCTGAGGAGGCGCTTGGGAGTGTAGAAGTTGATCCGGTTGTTGAGGTAGCTCGGGCCTTGGTCGTGTAGGGCTTTGTGCGCGTGGGTGAGGAGCCGGAAGGTGATTCTCTTGTTGACCGGGAGCCAGTGCAGATCTCTCAGGTGTCCGGAGATGTGGCTGCGTCGGGGGATGTCGAGGATGAGTCTCGCCGAGGCGTTCTGGATCCGCTGGAGTCTCTTCTGGAGTTTGGCAGTGGTACCGGCGTAGAGGGCGTTGCCGTAGTCCAGTCGGCTGGTGACGAGGGCTTGGGTGACCGTCTTCCTCGTCTCGGTGGGGATCCACCGGAAGATCTTACGTAGCATGCGCAGGATGTTGAAGCATGACGAGGAGACGGCGTTGACTTGTCTGGTCATGGAGAGACTTGTCTGGTCATGGAGAGACATAATGATGCACAAATTAAGACAGTTTAGTCACTAACCCATGCATTCAGTGAGACACATTTAATCACTCACTCATACAGTCAGTCACGCACCTACTAAATCCTTCATCCAGACACTTATACATCCACTCATTCTTCAATATGTAAGACATATTTTAACTTTACAGAAACATACAGTCACTGGATGTTGTCATCAGTGATGTCATCAGTGATGTCATTTGAGATGTCATCAGTGATGTCATCAGTGATGTCACTGACCATGTCATGAATGATGTAATATGTGACATGATCAGCAGTGGATTGCGGGTGCGCGATATATAGTTAGTGCAACTAACTATATATGGAATTTCAATGGTTTTGTGTGAGTAAAATAAGGTTTTTTAAATGCTAATTCCTAACTATATATGGTCTATAACCTATGGTTTTTTCAGTGAATTTTCAAGGTTTTGTAAATGCTAATTCCTAACTATATATGGTCTATAACCTATGGTTTTTTCAGTGAATTTCAATGGTTTTTTAATAGCAAATATCATAAGCTGTCGAATGTCAAGTACGTGGTAAGAATTTTTTTTTTCGTGTTTATGCACACTGATCTGCTTTGATTGCTGCCCCCCACCCCTCATTTCTATTAGGAGTACTCTCTCTTTGCAGATAGTGAAGGGTAGTTAACGCAGCCCTTTCCCCCTTTGTAATCCGTCGTGCCTGCTTCTCTCTCCATTTGATTGATTGTTCTCTTTGGTTCATTCTCTATTTACAAACAAGCACAGAGTCGCAATACTCTGTTTAGTCTTTGCAGATAGCGAAAAATCGTGTAAAAAAACAAAAGGAATCGAGCAAAATCAGTAGGCCACTAATGGGATCTCTTTTGACCTCGCTAAAATAGAAACATTAGGAACAACCTGTTGAAAATAGCAATGCGTATGTATATAAGCGGCGTTCATTTGTGTTCACAGTACCCCTTGTTGATTGTTTCAATCGAGCATTGAATTGTTCGAAGTTAATTCTCTTAACGATCTTCTCTACCTGCAAACGAGGAAGAATAGGAATATTCTATCTCCCTTTGCAGATAGTGAAGGGTAGGTAACGCAAGCCTTTAACACGTCGTACCTATTTCATTCCTCATTGATTGATTGATTGTCCGAACATTGACTGTTTGGGAATTAGTTCTTTTTGGAGGTATTCCCTGTTTGCAAATAAACGTAGGAAAATCTTTGCAAGTAGTGAAAGGGTACGTAATGCGGACCGTTCTCCCCCGTTGTAATCTGTCATGCCTATCTACTCCCCACTGATTGATGCACCTTTTTCACCCGGACCATTTACTAGAGATACGTCATCTGGCCCGACCAGAGAGCACCCCTAGTGAAAAGGACATATGCAATAATAACGAAGTGATCACTGTATCCTGTTAACAGAAACTTTACCATGAAACAACCTGGAAAGAAAAAAATAGGAAAACAAAAATCAGTAGGCCACTGATGAACATGAACTTTTATTAAACAACGAACAAAGAAACGATAACATAACGTAATGATAAAACCTATTAATGTCCTAGAAACAAGAAAACGTTAAAATATGCCAGTGGTGAGAGACCAGAAAAACAGTAAGAGAAACCAAATCACCCCTCGCTGTCCCACCGCCTGCCACGCCAAAAAAATCGATAGACTAGGGAAAATGCAAGTCAGTAGAACATCCACCCCCACTCTGGAAACTTCCAAGGTGGGGCAGGGTTCCGGCTACGCCCAGCCGGGAGCAGCCCATATAAGGCAGGTCCTGCTGCCACGCCTCGGCCAGGAGATCCTAACGTAGGGTGTAGCCGGAGGAGAGGCCGAGACCAGCGGGACCCGGCCAGGGGATTGCCTTTACAACGCTGAACAGTTGCAGGGGGGGGGGATGTCTCCTCGACCCTCCCCTCTCTCTCCCAGTCCGGCCGCGGTGGCCCTTGAGAGTTGCAGGTAGTCCCGCCACATGCTCTTCCGGTCCGACCACCAACGGTCGGGGGGCCGAGGCCGACGGGATCCGGCTGCAGCCGATAAACCAAGAAACCCGTTCATGGGGCCAGAGCCAGGGGCGTCCGGCCGACATCCACCGGAAGCCCGGCCCGAAGACGGACGGGACACTTCTTTCTTTTATAATGGCTGCGACAACACTGGAGGGGGATGTCTTGCACATGCCTCCGACCCCCCCCTCGTCCTCATCGCCTGGTCCGGCCATAACAAATCTCAAGCGAGACGCCGTGGGGTGCACTGGGAGGGAGAGACGGTGCGAACAGGCCTCTCCCGCCTCCCCAGGTGGAGGCTTCCCAGCTGCACCCTCAGCGCTCCAGGCGGTGGCATCCTAACAACTACAGTGCTGCACAGTTTCGGAACGACCTAGATAACGGTTCTTCCACTGTGGCCATGCTGCAACGTCTCGCCCGGCAGGGTGGAGCCCGTCCGCTCATGTGACCCCGCGATCGCCGGTAGCTGCCGAACTCTCAAAATGGCGGTCGACCTGGCAAGAGCGGGCCCAACATAAAGAAATGGCCCGGTCACTGGTTGACTCCACCACCGTAGTCCTCCACGACCTTGAAGATTCTAGAGGAGCCGCGGGAGTCTCCGACCCCCGATGGGGAATGACTGCCATGATCGCCCGTGGAGTGACGAAACTGTATCCGCGGGACGTCGGCGCTCCCATGCTGGCGCCAGCCTCACTTTGAATTACTACAATCCTGCAGACCTTACTTCCGGTGAAAGCACAGTGTGACCCGGTAGGAAAAATTATTGCACCCCCTCCCCTTTTTGACTGATAGTTCAAACCACCGATCCTTTCCTTTGCCCTTTTAACGGAACTTTGGACTGCCTCCCCCTCTTTTACATTTTCTAGAGAAAACAAAACATTAACCACTACATTAGCATAGCAGTTGACACCAGAACTGTTTTCAAATTGAAAACCAACAACATCTTCAACAGAATCCTTTTTGTTTCTGCTGTGACCCTGCTACAGCACAGGCATTGTCCCCAGCAGTAATTCTGCAATGCCGGTAAGAATAGCTGTGGTGCCTACTGGACTCACTCACCCCCGCGGCGCCCCACGCCGTTATTTGCTGGGCGGCAACTTACTAGACATCACTTTCGTGCCATCTAGATTTCAGCGCGTTCTGCTGCCTTGGAACTATTCGCACAACAGACCGCTACTGACAAGAATATTTCATTATTGGTGCTGTCAATTTCAATAAATCTATTGGATAATTAAAAAGAAATTGCCACGGTCTCTTCGTTGTTTAAATGTTTTTACTGTTTTTGTTTTGTTGTATATATTTATATGTTATTAAAGTTTTATATTCCTACTACTTTGTTGGAGTGCTATATATTTTTAATGTGACACATAATTGTAAAAACTTTGATGTACAAAGAGTCATTCCTGGAATCTTCCGCTTCAGGCTCGGTCCCCTCCCCAATCACAATACAGGATGGTTTTCAGATAGTAGGAACGCGTGTGCTGTGACGGATCACATCGGGTGTGGGCCTTGATCTACTATAACTCCTTTGAAGAGGGGTGATTCTTTACAGCTGGGGCCATAAACTACATCTGCAGGGCTAGCTGATAGCCTAGGACCGGCCTGGACATTCGGACACAGAGGAAGAGGAGTGTCAGAGGGTGCGGTAGTGAATAGGGCGAAAGGGAGGTGTCGGGCGGGCACAGAGTGTGATTCTCAGGGAAGAGCAGCGCAGATGGGGGAAGGTTTATTGCCCATGCATAAGACAGAGAGCGGTGGTGACCAGTGCCTGGGGGAGATGCTTACGAGGGTGAGGAGCCATGCTACGAATCGACAGCGTGCAGAGAGTGGGTCTGGTCAAGACATCTAAAATGGCTGCCGTGCACGACAAAAGTGTGGCATTTCAAAAAAGGCAAGATGGCGCAGACAATGTTTTTCAACACTTCCTCATTTCCTTCGAATCGAACGTTAACAGACGTTGGGGCATATTACCAAAGTTAAGCGATATTTATCGCTAACGATGCTTACCAACCAATTTTTTACCACTAAGCATCGTCAGAAATTATCGAAGATAAACCTTACTATTATCAAGGTTTATCGCAAATGCGATAATAAACGGCCGCAATGCATGAATATCGCTAAAAACTCAGCGATATTCATGCATTACCGAGCTAATACTCTTAGCCATGTTATCCACCTCCCATTGGATAACATGGCTAAGAACTGCTCAGGGCAGGTGTTACTTTTTGGAGATATTCGCGCTTAGCGCGAATATCTCCAAAAGTTGGTAATAGGAGATAGATATCTTGCATGTTGTAATGCAAGTTATTGTGGTATATGGAACTCATACCATAATCTCTCAGGAAAGCAGAAACTGATCCTTTTGGGACCGCCTAAAAAGGCCTAGGGGGTGAGGAGTACTCTACTTTGCCCCCTTTTCACGTTCCGAACTATTTTATTTTACTCTCTTCTGTAATTACACAAAATACCAGCGATAAGATGCATCGGAGACACACAGTGAGAGAAAGGAGGCCGGAGATGAAGAAGACATGTCAAATACACATTGGAGATAATATAGTGGCAGAAGGGAAGTAAATATGAGTAAACTTACCATGTAACATAAAAATGTTGCACTCTATACTATAAGTCTCATTTTATACTACAATCACTTCGCTACAACCTCATAAATTAAAAATAAAAATAAATAATGTCTCAAACAATTTTTGATTTCTAAATATAAATTTATTCTTCAGAATTTTCTAAATTTGAAACAACTAGTAACATGTCCTCATCAGTAATTTCCTCTTCAATCATCTCATCTGGAATCTCCTCATTAAAAGTCTGCAATGATGATTCTTGTAACTCTATGGTCTCCAAACACTCGATAAATTCGCCATCAAGAGATTGATCAAAAAAATCATTCAAGTCATCTCCTCCTTCTGACAATATTTCATTATTGGTGCTGTCCATTTCAATCAATGTAGTGGAATCATTCAAGTCATCTCCTCGTGACAATATTTCATTATTGGTGCTCTCAATTTCAATCAATGTAGTGGAATCATTCAAGTCATCTCCTCCTTGTGACAATATTTCATTCTTGGTGCTGTCCATTTCAATCAATCTAATGGAATCATACAAGCCATCTCCTCCTTGTGACAATATTTCATTATTGGTGCTCTCAATTTCAATCAATGTAGTGGAATCATTCAAGTCATCTCCTTGTGACAATATTTCATTCTTGGTGCTGTCCATTTCAATCAATCTAATGGAATCATACAAGTCATGTCCTCCTTGTGACAATATTTCATTATTGGTGCTCTCAATTTCAATCAATGTAGTGGACAATTCAAAAGAAATTGCCACGGTCTCTTCATTGTGAGCCATTTTATTTTGAAATTGCTTGCTGTAAATTGCAGAAAAAAATAATCACTTTCATTTATCGTTTTTAGTAATACATAATATAAAACTAACTTCATCAAGTATTTAGTATAACAGAAGGACTGCAAATAAATAACAGAAAACATTTTTCAAATTATCTTCAAGTGTACAACATAGTTCCCCTTACAAATTAACAACTCACCTTTTTAAAAGTAGCAGAAGTGTTAGTACTGTGTAAATCAAACACCAGAAATTCACCACCAAAAATTCCTCACAAATGTACCTCAGACAGTAGTATCACAAAATGGCTGTGGTTTCCTCTCATTTGACATATATACATAACCAATTAACTTTCATCACACACAAATACAAAACCAAAGTAACATTTTAATTGGTTCTAAATTTCAACACTTTCAAATGTGTTTTCCCCATGCAATTTTCCATAGGACATTTACATACGTCTACAGCCTGAATGGCTGAACGGAATTACACCAAACTTGGCAAAATGGTACATCAAACCTAAGAGGTCAGGAAGGATCTACTATGCCCCCTTATGGTCATTTCCCCCTTCGCTTTGGCCTCCTCTTGTCTCTCAATCCTACCGAGGGACAAGATGGCGGCCGCTACGGACTGTTTGGAATGTTGACAGACGCCGGAGAACCAATCAGCTTCGCAAAGCTCCGTAACGCGAAAAGTACGCGAAGCGGAGCGCTGTTACAGATATATATCTTTTTTTCAACGTTAATTTCTCAAAATCCACTGGAGCACATATATTGAGACCTAGCAAAGGCACATCGGGCTACCAGTCCCTAATATTTTGCCAAGTTTCGTGCAAATCCATTCAGCCGTTCGATTATTATTATTTTGTTTTTTTTTTGCCCCGCGGGGCCCTTTTAAAACCTCCACATCAAACCTAGGGGGTCAGCGAGGATCTACTATGCCCCCTTATAGTTATTTCCCCCTTTGTTTTGACCTCCTCTTGTCTCTCGATCCTACCGAGAGACAAGATGGCGGCCGCTACGGACTGTTTGGAATGTTGACAGACGCCGGAGAACCAATCAGCTTCGCTTCACAAAGCTCCGTTGCGCGAAAAGTCCGCGAACCAGAGCGCTAACCGGTCCGCTGTTACAGATATATATCTTTTTTTAAACGTTAATTTCTCAAAATCCACTGGAGCACATATATTGAGACCTACAAAAGGCACATCGGGCTACCAGTCCCTACAATTTTGCCAAGTTTCGTGCAAATCCATTCAGCCGTTCGGGCTAAAAGTGAGGCCAACCGCCCTATGGAAAACTCATTGTTAAAAACACGTTTTGGGACCCCCCTTTTTTCTCGGCCCCCACTGGACGAACCCCCCCCAAATTTTCAAGGGCTGCTCAGAAACAAAATGTGCCATTTTCCTGAAAATTTCAGCCGATTCCGTCCACAAACGCCAAAGTTATTAGACATAGAATTTTCAAAAAACCCATAGAGAAAAAATCCTAACTATATATACCTACTGGCGACCGCCAGTAGGTAATATATATATATATATATATATATATATATATATATATATATATATATATATATATATATATATATATATATATATATATATATATTCACCAAATCTTCCCCCAGCAGAGGAAAGCAACGGGTCGCACAGCCAGTTTAGATTTACACAGCAATCCTTTTTATTTTGGCAATTCACAGGGCAAATAGCGCATTGATCTACGCGTTTCGGTGTCACTCCACCTTGCTCACGATCACCGGGTTTGCCCCACCCTCAAACATTTAAACACCATGTTTGCATTTTTTTCAACATTTCCTGTCACATGTACTAGCTAAGGATTATGGTCCTTGTAGTTTTTATGAATTGTCTGAAACAAAAGTATTAATAAATTTTGCACCAATTTACAAAATCAAAACTATTCAATAATATTCAAGCTGCAACACCTTCCCCGCCTTCAAATAGGCTGATATATCACGTTACAATTATTATACTGCCTTTCAATAGGCTTTGACTGTACACATTTGCAAAAGTGTTCACTTGATTCCTAATTGCCTTTAGCAATATTACAGGTGCACATGTAGTTCTTCAGATTGATTCAACCCGTTCGGGTGCATGGTCCTCAGGTTAATGATGAATCTAGACTCAGCTCGCCTCAGTTTTCTTGCTCGGTCACCTCCCCGCTCTCCTTTGGTGATTGTTTGTATGCCATAAAATCTTAGTTTTAGCCAGTCCCCCTGATGTAATTGTTCCATATGTTTAGCTATGGCATTTGAGCGGTCCTTGTGTATTGTTGCACGCATGTGCTGTAGAATGCGATTTTTTAATTCTCCAGTTGTGCTTCCTACATATCGCAAAGGGCACGGGCATTCCACTATGTATACAGTGAATGGTGTCTTGCACGTGATGCATTGTTTTATTTGCCATTTCTTTTTGTTGGCCAAAATGATTTCTTTCGTTGGCTTAGCGATCTGACACATTTTGCACCCGTGGCATTTCACGAACCCCTTAGTTTTCAACCAATCATCCTGTCGTTTTTTCTGAAAGTGGCTATGTATTAGTTGGTCCTTCAGATTTCTAGCACGCCTGTATGTAATTACAGGGTGGGTACCCATCAATTCTTTTGCGGTGTTGTCCAATTGTAGGAGTTTCCAGTTTTTTCTGAGAATTTTGGATATTTTGTCACTTTCTTGGGAGAAATCCATTATTAACCGGATTTTATCCGTTTCTGTGTCGTCCTGTTTGTTTTTTCTCTTGAGACATTCTTCTCTTGTTTTCATTTCCGTTTTTGTTAAACTGTTTCTCACTGTTTGTGATGGGTATTTCCTTTGAATGAATCTTTTCATTGTTGTTTCACTGTTTCTCTTCCATTCATCTTGCTCACTGCATATCCTACGGACTCTCAAAAATTCACCGTACGGTATGCTGTTTAGTAATGTTTTTTGGTGGAAGCTGGTGGCTTCAAGTGTGGCATTAGTCGAAGTTTGTTTGCGGTGGAGAGTTGTGTGTATCTGCTGGTTCTTGATATAAATTTCTGTGTCCAGGAAGACAACTCGTTCCTTACTCATGTTGTAAGTGAATTTTAAATTTTTCACACTATTATTCATTACTTGAAAGTATTCCTGGAACTCAGATTCAGTTCCATCCCAGATAATCAACAAATCGTCGATAAATCTCTTCCAACTCACGACTTTATTCACCGATGTTTCATTCATTGAGTTCCATGCCAATTCCTGCTCCCACCAGCCCATCGTAAGACAAGCGTATGACGGGCTGAAGGAAAATCCCATGGCTGTCCCGCTTCGTTGTTTGAAAATTTCTCCTCCGAAAGTGAAAATGTTTTGTTCCAAGCAGATTGTTATCATTTCTAGTGCTACTAGAAATGATAACAATCTGCTTGGAACAAAACATTTTCACTTTCGGAGGAGAAATTTGTCTTACGATGGGCTGGTGGGAGCAGGAATTGGCATGGAACTCAATGAATGAAACATCGGTGAATAAAGTCGTGAGTTGGAAGAGATTTATCGACGATTTGTTGATTATCTGGGATGGAACTGAATCTGAGTTCCAGGAATACTTTCAAGTAATGAATAATAGTGTGAAAAATTTAAAATTCACTTACAACATGAGTAAGGAACGAGTTGTCTTCCTGGACACAGAAATTTATATCAAGAACCAGCAGATACACACAACTCTCCACCGCAAACAAACTTCGATTAATGCCACACTTGAAGCCACCAGCTTCCACCAAAAAACATTACTAAACAGCATACCGTACGGTGAATTTTTGAGAGTCCGTAGGATATGCAGTGAGCAAGATGAATGGAAGAGAAACAGTGAAACAACAATGAAAAGATTCATTCAAAGGAAATACCCATCACAAACAGTGAGAAACAGTTTAACAAAAACGGAAATGAAAACAAGAGAAGAATGTCTCAAGAGAAAAAACAAACAGGACGACACAGAAACGGATAAAATCCGGTTAATAATGGATTTCTCCCAAGAAAGTGACAAAATATCCAAAATTCTCAGAAAAAACTGGAAACTCCTACAATTGGACAACACCGCAAAAGAATTGATGGGTACCCACCCTGTAATTACATACAGGCGTGCTAGAAATCTGAAGGACCAACTAATACATAGCCACTTTCAGAAAAAACGACAGGATGATTGGTTGAAAACTAAGGGGTTCGTGAAATGCCACGGGTGCAAAATGTGTCAGATCGCTAAGCCAACGAAAGAAATCATTTTGGCCAACAAAAACAAATGGCAAATAAAACAATGCATCACGTGCAAGACACCATTCACTGTATACATAGTGGAATGCCCGTGCCCTTTGCGATATGTCGGAAGCACAACTGGAGAATTAAAAAATCGCATTCTACAGCACATGCGTGCAACAATACACAAGGACCGCTCAAATGCCATAGCTAAACATATGGAACAATTACATCAGGGGGACTGGCTAAAACTAAGATTTTATGGCATACAAACAATCACCAAAGGAGAGCGGGGAGGTGACCGAGCAAGAAAACTGAGGCGAGCTGAGTCTAGATTCATCATTAACCTGAGGACCATGCACCCGAACGGGTTGAATCAATCTGAAGAACTACATGTGCACCTGTAATATTGCTAAAGGCAATTAGGAATCAAGTGAACACTTTTGCAAATGTGTACAGTCAAAGCCTATTGAAAGGCAGTATAATAATTGTAACGTGATATATCAGCCTATTTGAAGGCGGGGAAGGTGTTGCAGCTTGAATATTATTGAATAGTTTTGATTTTGTAAATTGGTGCAAAATTTATTAATACTTTTGTTTCAGACAATTCATAAAAACTACAAGGACCATAATCCTTAGCTAGTACATGTGACAGGAAATGTTGAAAAAAATGCAAACATGGTGTTTAAATGTTTGAGGGTGGGGCAAACCCGGTGATCGTGAGCAAGGTGGAGTGACACCGAAACGCGTAGATCAATGCGCTATTTGCCCTGTGAATTGCCAAAATAAAAAGGATTGCTGTGTAAATCTAAACTGGCTGTGCGACCCGTTGCTTTCCTCTGCTGGGGGAAGATTTGGTGAAATACTAAGCGGCTGGGTTCTGCCGCAGGATACCGCACATGTGAGAGCGCTGCACAAGCTCCCGAACAGGAACCGCTTTGGAGGATATATATATATATATATATATATATAGATTTTCAATATCAAAAAGTTCACGCGGCACACTTCTTGGCAGATAAATCACAGTTTAATCACACAGGTCTTAAGCAAAACTCCTACGCGTTTCGAACAAACGTTCTTGGTCACGGCAGTGTTCTACAATTAGTCCTTCTTTCATTTCTCATTTTATACTTTCACCTTGTATCTCGTGGCGGTGATGCATTATGGGCATTGTAGTTTCATTTACAGTTTAGTAACCTTTTGTTTTGTTTTTAACTTTATTTTCAGTTAATTTAAGTTGGGCATTTATGTGGGGAGAAATCTAAAGACTCAGTCCCAGCTAATACGTATTTGTCCTTTAGTAGGACATTTATTACGTATTATAATTCACCTTTATGTGTTTAATGTCGTTTGCGCTTTGTTATGCGCTACGATCTCAGGGATGTCTGATCCTTAGATTGAGTTGTTACTAGGGCTGAGTGCCCTTTGCCCCACATATGTGCCCATTCTGATATTTTTAATATCATTAGCCCATGTTATTAATTAAGTAAATTCACCAACTTCAGAGGTCCGCATTGTAAGCAAAACATACTGTATCTCATTTTTAACTTTACTACAATTCTTTTACAAATGAACATGCATTCTAAAATGTTAACAGATATGATTCGAATGTGTTTGTTTAACAATGTCTTTTTATTTAACCAAAAAATGTATCAACAGAAGTGCGGCACGGCCATGGGAGTTTCCTTCTCTCCAAGCTATGCGAATCTCATGATGGGGTGGTGGGAGAGGAACATAGCTTGGAGAGAGGAAAACGACCCACACATGGCAAAAGTAGCACTATGGGTGCGTTTCATTGATGATTTGTTTCTGTTGTGGAAAGGAACCACAGCGGAATTTGAGACCTTTTTCAACATCTTAAATTGCAATGATGTGGGTTTGAAATTTACATATAACATCAACCCAAAAGAAATTGAGTTTCTGGACATTAAAGTGTTCATAAAGGATAACAAGATTGAAACGACTACCCACAGAAAGCGAACGGCAACGAACAGCATCCTCCATGGTCAAAGCTTCCACCCCAAAAAACTGATAAAAAGCATTCCTTACGGAGAGTTTCTTCGTATGAAGAGAAATTGCTCAACAACAGAGGAAATGGAGAAAAAGTTTAAAGACACTGAAAGGCAATTTCTAGAAAGAGGCTACAACCACACAGACATAGCACATGGAGAAGAAAAAGCCAGACAAAAAACAAGATTGGAAACACTTACTAATAAAAAGAAAGACATTGAAAACGCAATTGAGGAACGACCACGAATGATTGTTACATACAACAAGGAAAGTCACAAGATTCAGAAAATTCTTTCAAAATACTGGCATATCTTAACAAAAGATCCAGATATTGGAAAGGACATTGGAACAGGCCCTCTAATTTCATATAGAAGAGCGCCAAACCTTACAGACCATTTGGTAAGAAGTCACTTTACATCAAACAAACCTACAGACTGGCTTAAAAAAAGAAGCAATGGATTTACAAAGTGCATGACCTGCAAAGCCTGCAAAATAGGTCAAAACACCACCATACTAAAAGACCCCTCTGGAAAAGATTTTACAATCAAAACAAAAATAACCTGCGAATCATCATTTGTGGTATATATGCTGAGGTGCTGCTGTGGAAAAGAATATATAGGCAGTACGAAATGCCCTTTGAAAAAAAGAATATTGGAACATATTCGAGCGATACAAAATGATGACAATGCCTATGCCATGGCAAAACATTTAAAACAACATGAAGGAAAAACATGGCAGGACATAAAATATTTGGGATTAGCGACAATTCCAAATCAAGAACGCGGGGGGGATAGACTCTTAAAGTTGAGAAGATTAGAGTCTAAATTGATAATTAAATTCAAAACAAAACACCCCAAAGGCTTGAACGCAGATGAAGAAATGCATGTTCATTTGTAAAAGAATTGTAGTAAAGTTAAAAATGAGATACAGTATGTTTTGCTTACAATGCGGACCTCTGAAGTTGGTGAATTTACTTAATTAATAACATGGGCTAATGATATTAAAAATATCAGAATGGGCACATATGTGGGGCAAAGGGCACTCAGCCCTAGTAACAACTCAATCTAAGGATCAGACATCCCTGAGATCATAGCGCATAACAAAGCGCAAACGACATTAAACACATAAAGGTGAATTATAATACGTAATAAATGTCCTACTAAAGGACAAATACGTATTAGCTGGGACTGAGTCTTTAGAATTCTCCCCACATAAATGCCCAACTTAAATTAACTGAAAATAAAGTTAAAAACAAAACAAAAGGTTACTAAACTGTAAATGAAACTACAATGCCCATAATGCATCACCGCCACGAGATACAAGGTGAAAGTATAAAATGAGAAATGAAAGAAGGACTAATTGTAGAACACTGCCGTGACCAAGAACGTTTGTTCGAAACGCGTAGGAGTTTTGCTTAAGACCTGTGTGATTAAACTGTGATTTATCTGCCAAGAAGTGTGCCGCGTGAACTTTTTGATATTGAAAATCAACTGAGACACGCTCCCGGTCTCACAACGCGGGCACCAACAGAAGTGTTCCCTCTGTGACGGGGACAATTGAGAGGATATATATATATATATATATATATATATATATATATATATATATATATATATATATATATATATATATATATATAAAATGAAAGTCACAGAGGTTCACCGCCGCCGCACCACTCGTCCTGGGTGCAATCCTACGCGGTGGTGAGCCACGATAAATGTAAACATGACATTGAGGAAGGCGTTCTACGCCGAAACGCGTCTGTCAGCATGAGAGGGGGGGGAACTTTGATAAATAAAATCGGGCCGTAGGAATCCTTGAGTGCGCCTGTTTTTGTTCGGCATAGACTTGCCGCTGTGTTTATTTATATATATATATATATATATATATATATATATATATATATATATATATATATATATATATATATATATATATATATATATATATATATATATATATATATATATATATATATATATATATATATATATATTTAGCCACTGAAGTCCGTTTCTTTTTCTCTTCAAATAACATCCAAATACGCAGATTTTTTTCAGGATGTGCCCTCCTCGACACCGAGAGGGAAGAAGAGATTGTTCTCCCGGTTTCCTTGACAACAAATCACCACAATGTATTTGCTCTATTTACTTTCATTCTGTGGAAAGAAGACAATGTTCAGATTAATATTACATTACCCTTGGGTCTCTGCTGGAGCCAAGATCAAGTTTCTGTTCACAGTAGATGACAAAGCCATTCCTTCAGCTTGGGAAGAGTTTGTAAACTGCCTGATCTATCCATATAGTTTAAAGAGTGATATTCTGGTGTGGGACAGTTGCAACATTTTAGATGCACAAGAAGTTTGCCAATAGATCCAAGTTATTGGTTCTTGACATTTCCAATGACTACAATGTAATGGGATTTGCATTAGAACATGTTTTAGAAAGCGTATTAAAGTAAAGGAACCCCTAGCATCATTTGTGAAGCAACTTAGAGTTCACCCGGGCAACTCCTATATCTCTGCACAAAACCTGTGTTTTCCAAACTTCTACTCAGGTGAAGGGATATACTTACAATCATCTTGGGCTAAAGAATGCCCAGGGGTCTTAGAGAAATTAAGATACTCATCTAAATGTAGAATTACCAAAGGGTTTCACGTCACCTGGACCCAGTGCATTTCGTTTAACAGGAAGTAGATTAGTTTCACTACGACTGAATGATGGCGACTAATTTACAAGAAGCTAGTGGTCTGTGTATGGAAAGCATGAGAAACCATGAGTTGTCCTAATTGTCAAGGGATATTTTGGTTACTGTCCTTGAAAGTGCTATCTAGTTTGCACTTTAGTTTCCTTGTTTGTGTACAGTACAACATTTATTTGGTGAAACAAGTGGGTGTAGGTAAAACAAGCACATTTAATGTAACAGGTGTTTCTAGAAAACACACACATGTATACCCAAAAGTAACATTAGGATTCTACTATTAGACCATTCAACTATTAGAACGGTGTTTGTGTGTGTGTGTGTGTGTGTGTGTGAGACATAGGAATTAACTGTATTAATGACAATATATATATATATGTGTCATATGAAAAGGTTATGTGCAGTAATGTGTACATTAACAAACAAAATGTGACCCAGGTGTATGCTCACTTAAAGGAAAATACTGTTGTGGTATTAGGTAATTCAATATGTAATCTTCCAAGACAGGTCCATACAATTCAGCCATTAGGCAGCAACAGTCACACGGAAATCCCACCACTCCTCACCATTCTAAATCACATGCGCATCTTCCACATTTCCCCAGTCCAACCTTACACTTCCCACCCACTTCCACCCGCAGGCAAGCATACAAATTCACCCAATATAGAAAAAGAACATTTGCTATAATAAGCAAAATATACAACTATGCTAGAATACATAACTATGCAGAAAAACACAGTCCCCAGTCATCAGTACACCTCACACTGCAGCAGCCAAAGCCACGGGTGAGCCTTATATCGATTCACGCATATCAGGTATCAAGGGACGCTTGTAGTTATTCTCCTCTTGTTTAGGACTGCTCGAGGAGGTCGTTGTGCCCATCATTGGACACATTAACATCCTATTTTAAAATCTTTGTTACATTCTCTTTCTCACAACATCTTTTACTCTACACCTTTACACTTTCTATAAGTGTCTCATCCTCTTTTATCCTTTCTGACTTGGACAATTTTCTTTCCCCCTTCCTTACTCTTCGACCACTCTTTATTCTGATCAAATCTCTTTCCTTACTCTTATTTCTCGTGTTTCTTTGTTTGTATTTCTCCTGTACTGCTCTTCTGACATTTTGTACCACCTTCAATTTGTCAATTGGTTCAAATTTCATGCTCATCCCTTGTCTATTGAGCAATCTATCAGTTATGTTGCCTCCCAATAAGAGAACTGGGGGCATGCCTGTACTGCTCTGCAGTGTGGTACATGCTGCTTTCACCAATTTCTCAATTCTTCTCACCAATCCAAACCTCTGACTAAAGCAAATTGAGATAGCTTGTTCATTTCCTGCTCAAATTATTCAACACATCTGGTACTTCTGGCATGATACAAGGACGTTCTAACATGCCTTACCCATATGGTGACCAAAACATCTTCTAATTCTTTGCTTACCAACTGTGGACCATAGTAAGTCACAGTCTGTTCTGCTTAGTATTTCATATTAACAACTTAGTTTAAGAGTTCAATGCCAGTCTTTATGGTAACTTTATCTACAAATGTTTACCTCAGGCTGCATTTAAGGTAGATCGAACATTCCCCTTTATTCCAAAGGGACCTCATATGTCGAAAGTCAGCTTTCCCCATAGTTGGTCAGTGACATCATGAGTTCAACCGAATGAGGAACAGCGACTTGAACTTATAACTGAAGGCAGATGCTATGCTTTCATGAAGTGTTCTACTGATTTATCAAGAGCCAGCCAACAAAGGTTTTCTCACATCCTATGCTTCTTGGGCTTAATGCACAGATGCTCTTCAAGATGAGTACCTTCAGTCTCCTTCCATTGGGTGCTGCTGGCCAAACCCAATCTCCTCTAGTTAACTCATCATCCACATGCTGATTGCTGATAAGCCCTTGCCCATTCAAATATATCTATGTACATTTACTAGATCAATATCTCTTTGCAATTCTGCCAAACATTCTTTTTTCCTCAAAGATCCCTTAGAAATACTTCCCACACTACTTATTACACTGATATTCCTCTACATCTTCTAAAACCAGTTTTACTTTAAACTGTGGTCCGGGGACCCCTGTGGTCAAAGAAGGTTACTCAAGGGTCCGCTACTGATTTAAAAGTTAAATAATATTAATAGTTTCATGAAATTTATATAAATAAAGAAGCAAAATGTAAAACTGAACATATTATCATGTGCTGGTAATGTGAAGAAACTTGAAATTGGAGGTTAAAAGTTAGTTGCCTCAGACTGAATCGTGGGAGCAGTGTAAGTGCATCAAACAGAATACAGTATGGATGATATGTGGCCTCAATCCTACCTTCACATTAAAATTAACATTTACATTTTTTTTCATTTGTTTGTGAATTAAATAAAACATTTAATCATTTGTGTATTTGATTAATGCATTTTTCTATTTTTGTGTATTATTTTGCGGTTTAGCTTAAATTGCTAGGGCCAGAGTCCCTGTCTTCCAGTAATGACTCAGTAGGAGTCCTCGGTTTCCAATAATGATTGAGTGGGTGGTCCCCGAGTTTCAAGAATGATTAGGTGGGGGTCCACAGTAGTCAAAAGGTTAAGAACCACTGTTCTAAAGCCTTGTTATTTATTTTCGGCAATGGCAAATATGATGAGCTGCTGGCTGTAATATTTATCTAGCCTGGAACATATTCTGGTTTTTAGTTGATTTTATATTGTCGATATTGTCATTTAGCTATGCATGTGTATCTCTGACAACTCCTTAGGGACTAAAGAGCTCAAGCAAATGTTTGTGGTCCTCATGGAGGACACATTCTGAGACCCACAGTCATATTCTAAAATTATACATCCCCATCCTATTTCTATTGCAGAAGAACTTGACTCTGCTCCACTCAGTACTCTGGAAACAAATCCCATACTTTAGTAAAAGTCCCATAGGGGCATGTGGTCGACAAAACAAGGCATAAGCAGAAGACAAAACTCCATCAAGCCTAACAAATAACTAAAAATAAAGTTTACTTTCTAGAGTGAGTCAATACACATATTTTCTTAGTGCCAGTGCCTCACAGTCTAATCTACAGTATCCACTTCAATTTTATATTTCTCTATCCTTCTTGTCACTCCATTGGTTTGCAAAATAGAAAATACTCCTTCTAATATGTAGCTGTGCTCCTTCACAATTGTACCAAAAACCTGCAAGTCATCCTGAAAATATGTAACTCCTGCAAGATCTCGTAGTAAGATGGGCATGCCCTCTGGAAACAGCTGAGGCTGATGCTAGCCCAAAGAGCATTCTTTTCTACCAGAGGACTCCCACTGAAGTCATGAAGGATGTTACGAGACATTACTCAGTTGTAGTTTTCCCTGGTGGTAGGCTGATGATATGAGCAATATGATGAACACAGTTGGCAGCCTGAGAAGGGTTAGTAGTTCCATGATGTTGGGTAGCTGGTCATTACCCACCCATGTACTTTTATTTTTGTTCATATCACGTAAATAAACACACATTCTTAGTTCACCACCCACTTTGTGTGCAATTATCATGGCAGCCAACTGCTCAGAACTTTCAATCTTTTCTATGATGTCTTGTCCATTACTTTCTCAAAATTCTTCTGGAAACCCTCATGCATGCACACAGGAACTTATTTCACTTTGTATGCATAGGGTACAATTATATCCTTCAATTATATATATATATATATATATTATTATATATATATATATTATATATATATTTTTTTATATATATATATATAAAAATATATGTATATATATACCATCTATTTCTCCCCCGTTGAGCCGCACACGGTACACCTATGCAGTAAGCATTTATTTTGAGTAATTGTTGGGCAGTATCCTAACGCGTTTCGTTCAAGTCTCTGAACTTTATCAAAGGTCCACCCAGGCAAGCAGGAACTGAGCGTGAGCCACAGATGAAGTTGATTTATTTATATCGTTTCCGGCCCTCTAGTGGATATCCTTGGTGTGAGGATTCGCCAGGCATGATGGACTCTGTGGTCCCGCGTTTTTAGTTCATTGGTTAAAAGCCCTTCCATCGGGTGATGCCCATGTTTTCAAATTTGTCTCACTGGAATTGAAGTTTCCAGAGGTGTGCCTCCTGTCGCAGTTCTATTTTTGAGGCCGCGTGGAACCATTCTAGACTCCGGTGTCTGGCGGCAGCCGATTACCCTGGAGTTCGTGTTACCGAGTCATCAGAGGTGGTCCAGAGTCGGGTAATCATCGGCGCGCTAGCTGGCGGTGCGTTGCTCTGCGACAGGACCACGTCGCTTAATATACCATCTATTTCTCCCCCATTGTGGAAAGAAGTTGAGCCGCACACTGTACACCTATGCAGTAAGCATTTATTTTGAGTAATTGTTGGGCAGTATCCTGACGCGTTTCGTTCAAGTCTCTGAACTTTATTAAAGGGCCACCCAGGCAAGCAGGAACTGAGCGCGAGCCACAGATGAAGTTGATTTATTTATATCGTTGCCGGCCCTCTAGTGGATATCCTTGGTGTGAGGATTCACCAGGCATGATAGACTCGGTGGTTCCGTGTTCTTAGTTCATTGGTTAAAAGCCCGTCCATCGGGTGATACCCATGTTTTCAAATTTGTCTCACTGGAATTGAAGTTTCCAGAGGTGTGCCTCCTGTCGCAGTCCTATTTTTGAGGCCGTCTGGAACCATTCCAGACTCCGGTGTCTGGCGGCAGCCGATTACCCTGGAGTTCGTGTTACCGAGTCATCAGAGGTGGTCCAGAGTCGGGTAATCATCGGCGCGCTAACTGGCGGTGCGTTGCTCTGCGACAGGACCACGTCGCTTAATATACCATCTATTTCTCCCCCGTTGTGGAAAGAATTTGAGCCGCACACGGTACACCTATGCAGTAAGCATTTATTTTGAGTAATTGTTGGGCAGTATCCTGACGTGTTTCGTTCAAGTCTCTTATATATATATATAATTTTAGCTTACTCAAGTTTTACAAAAAAAACTTTGATACATTTCCAGCCCCATTTATCGTTTGACACATATCTGATCTATTTGGAACATATAACTTGATCAGAGTGGTTGGGATCTAAAACTATAGCTAAATTCTTCTGCTCCTGCAAAAGACAAAATTCATCCTTGCAACATAAATTGCAGCTCCGCTCATGCTATTACCCTTGCAGCTCAGTCTAGCTTGGAACTCCCCTACAAACTAAGTTTACTTTTTGTAGTATGCAAACCTCAAAACCTGGACAGCATTCCCTCATTTAGCTTCTCTATTTCCTCATCATCAATATAAGAGTAAGGTGATTGAGAATCAACCATCCTTTGTTTTTCCACGTTTAAAATGTTCACTATGAAATGTGGGTGATTCCCTTTTTTCCTCAATGTCCTGTAAATACATATTATTCTCCTCACATTCCAACAACTGCGCAGTTTGTACCCAGACATTATTGGACTCCCCAACCCAGTTGTTTTCATTTCATTACCTCGTGCCCTACAACACGGCACGATTTCATTTATTGCAGGATTGGTCCATCCTGCCCAGTTTTTTTTTAAATGTCTGCATGTCTTTTACTGCCACTACAGTAACAGAGGCTATATTTGTCCACACTGAAACATTTCTACCTGGTGGAGTCAAATTTAAATTTGCCACGTGCTCTGATAACCATTAGCTATTGATTATCATTACTTGAAGTTATAGATTTTTTTGCAATTATGTCACAGCCTTCTCAATTTCTCTAGCAATTTCCACAGCTACTTCTAGGATAGTGTCTTCCATGATTATAAAAGACACTCCTGCACCTTCTTGCTGTTTGCCATTTCTATTAATTGATATAATTTCTTCTGTGATTGTACCTTGTATGCATGTATCGGCTGGGGATCGAAGTGTGGCATATAGTCCTCTACCAGTACCCTTTGTAAAAGTGCATGTCTTTCTAGAACAACATTCACTTTCAAATATTACATTTTGTCAAGCATACCTGTTACAGTGGCTATTCACCTACTATAACACCATCTTCTTCTTCCCTTATTGTCACTTCCACCTTAGGAAGATGCATTAGCACATTTCTTCCTTCAAGCCCTAAATAATGAATAAATAGGGATAGTTTTTTTTCTTCTGAAAGTACACCATCATCTATGGCATCTAAATACATGTAAAAACCTTTCTTTCTTTGCTGCCAGTAAGGCATAGAGGAGGACCTGGAGTTGATAAAATTGTGCTAGAGGACTTCTTGATTTATCTTAACAGTTATAGTTGCTGACCCACAAATATGCTGAAAATAAATGACTCTAATAGCATGATCTGCTTTGGAACTTTAGAATATAAAGACACACATTCAAAGATTGCAGCGCTGTATTGTGTATGAACACATACTACAGTTATATGTTAGGGCCCAAATAAAGACAGGTTGCTTAATATTCTGTGTTGTCTCTTGGTTAAGCTTGATTGAACCAGGGAATTTCGTTTCTCTCGTTAAGATGTAATTGACTGGGAAGACACTCCTTAGGATGTTATCTGCTTATTGTGTGCTAAGTTCCACTTCACTATATTACTAACAGCAGAATGTAGTTTCCTTTACTTGAGCCTTTTTCCCTCAAATTGTACAATGTGCTAACAATATGGTCATAGTATTCGATCAAGATCGGTTGTAAGCAATTGCTAACAAAACTAAATGAGTACGATAGAGAAAAATATCTTCTAGTTAATGCTATGAAAACAAAATGTATGATTTTTGGAAGGGATAAAAATCCTAGCGGCATGTGAATAAGCATAAAATTGGGGAAATTCCAAACTACAATTATTAAGAATTTTGTCTAAGTGACAGAGGAACATCTGCTACTATTTATTCACCTTGAAAAGCTTCCATTTGACAGTTGCTTTTCAGAGCTTGAGTAAGAAATTGCCAGGTTCTTTCGCTGAATCCATGCTAGAAGTTATGCAGGCCGAGTTAATGCTCACTCTTTCTTATGGTCAAATGGGCTATTTAGGATCAATTGCCCTCGGTTTAAAGATGTTGGCATACTACATAGCTTTTAGTTTTATTTGAGGATAATGTTTGTTGCAATTATCCCCCTCCTTTTAACGATACCTAGACAGGATCCAGTGTTGAATGACTGCACATTATCTTCAATTTGAGCCCAAAAAAATGAGGTCCTACTTATTTCACTCTAATTCTCCACCACACTGGTTAAAGACTGGCTGGCCTCTACTAATATTTTAAACTGAACTATGAACTTAATGGAAATTGCAAAATTGATTTTGTTTAATTTTGGACATTGCCTGAATCTTCAAAAACACATCAATATCATGGCCAGAAGACCAATTATAATCTCGGACTGATTAGTTGGATAAACCTTGTTTTACCAGAATAGGACCTTAAAGCAGTAAATCAGGCTTTGTTCCTCCTCAGATTCTGATTATCGATTTTGACTTGTATTTCAAAAATTCATGCAGAGTCTTACAGACCATCCTCAAATCTATAGTTCATGGTGAAGCCTGAATTAATTCTGGGACAGAACCCTTTAATCACTGTATCTCTATATTGATTATTCTGAGCAGTTCCCCATTGAAGCCAGAAATATGTGTAAGCCTGTGTACTTAGCACAGTACCTTTTTCATTCTGACCACTCCCTTATCTGCCATGAAACCTAAGGTTTCAGAAGGACTTCATCAGCTTCAGAGGTCTGCCATTCTTCTCCTTGAGATAATTGATTTCAACAAAAATGCATAATAAATCTTTCTCTGTCTGTGCACTTAAAATGTAAAACAGTTAGTCCAATATCTGTGCTTTTCCACCCGCTTCTTCAAAAAGTACTGAAAAACATTTTTCTCCCCCTCTCTCTCTAAATCCTTTCTTTCATCATTAAATCTGGAGTATAGCATTTATTACAGATGCTACCCAGATGGGGGACTTTGTTTCAATTGCCGAAATCAGATCTACTTTGAATTTATTGTGTTCTTGTACATCTGCCTCGCTTGTTATACCGGTTACATCTTATTCTCTATTTTATGGGGCCTTTTCCATGTATGTACCTATGCTATATTGCTGTATTAGGAGCTGTGTTGTATGTTAAATATAAGTGTATAGTTCTAACTAGCACTATAGATATATGTATGTAGGAATAGTCTTCTTTAAGAAAGATCTGATTATTCGCATATAAACTTTAAGTGTGCTTTAAGTGTATCACTTCAGGTTTTTCATATTTGTTTTATACTCAGTATTATTGGCACTTCTGCAGCATAATTTTATTATGCCAATGATCTATGTGTGTGCTGCGTCACTGGTGGGTCTAGGCACTACACAAGCAAATGCTAAATACATTAAAAAATAAAGACATTAGTTTTTCAACCTGAGCCCAATTGTTCTCTGAACGAATGCAGCAGGAACTAGTAGTACATGTTCACCATATGCTGACAGATCTGTTGGTAATCAAAACACACAGCAGTTCATTTTGTATTACTGTGGATTAGCGTAAGGGCTAGAAACAAACAGCAGAATATCATATTGTTACAAACATTGGTACCTCTGAAATATTATTACAACATTGTAGTAAACTTAAAATGAATAATTGTGTCCAATTTACTTGATGTTCTCAATCCTGTCTTAACAGCTTAACTTCCTTCCGCAGCACACAATTTGTATATTTCCATGTGCCTTATAACACTTTATTTTGCTCTGATTGTTCTCTTTTTTCATTATTTCTTTATTCATAGCTTCATTTCTTCCTTCAAAAAACAGATCTGCATTTATATTTAATTAAGCACACAAATGTGCATAGCTTTATGTTAAATTTCAAAGCAGTAGCCCAAAATGCCCCAGAGCTTATCCCACCATCAGCACGAGAAATACTGGAGCATCAATTCACAGGTGGCTAGATTAACAGATTCAGCAAAATAATGTGTCTCATTAATGTCCATCATTAAAGTAACAAGCCATATCTTTATTACAGTGATGTAAAATATTGATATGAAAGATTTCTGATTTTCTTCAACATTGATCATATTGAATATCTTCTTTTCAGGTGCAGAGTACAGCTTGGAATACTTGCCATGGACAATAATGTAGAAGCTTACCATATAAGTAGTAAGTACAAAACATTGTTTAATGTATATAAATGCAATATAAAATAGAAAAAGTGACAATAGATGTGAATACTGAGCCAAACAGTTTGTAATGGGAAGTAGTGCTAGATTAAGTGCCAACGGTTTAAGATAGGGTTAATTACAAGTCAAGGTTGAATACATGAAAGGCTGCTTGTATTACAGAACGATAACCGACAAATGGGTGCGATGTGCTAAAAAATTTAGCCAACAACAAACAGACAGCTCAGCTAGATATAATTGGTTTTAACAAAATACATGCTTTAAGTATTTTATTAAATTTATGATGAAAAATGTCCGGACAAAGGGTAATAAAGACCAGACTCCACAATTTGTCTGCTAAAAAGCAAATGATCTTTTTGCTGCACTGATCTTTTTGCTGCATGGTGCCACCAACAATCAAGCAGAAGAAGAACATGGAACCCAAGAAGGGAAGTACCTAATAAATTTGTCCTCCAAGTATTTCTGTACTGTTAAATTTACTTATTTAATTTATATAATTTGACTGCCCTATGTGTCAAGCAAAGTGCCACAAACAAAATTCGTTTTACTCCAAAGCAAGCGCTTCTGAATCAAGAGTGACAAAGTAAAGGTAGCTATAAGCTCTTAGTTTTAAACAAAAAAGAAACACATTTTTTGAACAACTTGTAGCTTTGTCAGTAATAAATTTAGGGGCTCCCCGGGTACAATAGATTCCTATAATCTAGACCGTGAAAGCATCAATAGTTGCACTGTTGACTAAAAAAAAACCCCAGAAAGGAGTCGATTCACAGACCTAATCTGAGATAAATTCCTAAATTTAGTACTTTTGGTATTCACAGAAGGCATTTAGAAGTAATAAAGTTAGGACTCCTAACTTTACTACTACTAAACTGAGATAAAATCCTAAATCTGTTACTTTTGGTATTCACAGAAGGCATTTAGTTGTAGTAAAGTTAGGACTCGTAACTTTACTACTACTAAATGCCTTTTGTGAATACCGAAAGTCGTAAAGTTAGGATTTTTTCTCAGTTTTGTAGAAGTAAAGTATGGAGTCCTAACTTTACTACTACTAAATGCCTTCAGTGAATACCAAAAGTAGTACATTTAGGATTTTATCTCGGATTAGTTCTGTGATTCGGCCCCTCAGGGTGAGTATTTTTCATAGTAGTTTGAGATATAAGAAACAAGTAGAAGTTACTTTCTTCACCTGCTCTGATAAAGAAAGTTTATGATCAAACACAAAAGCTACATTCTTAACAGATAAAATTTAATTTGGATGTCCAGTAAATATATTGACTCTGACCAGAATGAATAACTGACCAGAAAACTTAGCTGATTGAGTTGCAGAACCAAGAAACCCTAAAACAATGTTGACCCATGAAAGGAAGATTCTCATTTTACAGATCTTATGATTATCTTTCTCATGACTACAAATTCAAAACATGTCAACACAACATGTCATGGTCCCTGGCTGCCCCCATAACAGTACTTGTTTAATCCTTCTTTAATGTGCTCTCCCTTCAGTGGGTTAGAATGCAGTACACTAATTGCTCATTACAGGGATTTAATAATGATAAGGTATTAAGATCACATCAGAAAATTATTTTGATGAACTATCTTCCAACAGATATCGGATACCAAACCAAAAGGGAACTTACTATTTTTAGGAAACAATATATAAACTTGAATCATAGTTCCTGTTTATGTTCTAAAGATACACTTTTTTTAAAGAGTACATAAATACATGAAGATTAACAGTGTTATCCAAACCACACACGAGTAAATATGTGAGAATGGAAATTCATTGTTCCTGTAAGGAAAGAGTTAATATACACACATATATAAATGTCGAGGTTACATGGTAAATGCATTTCCTATATTGCTTTGAGTGCACTGTCCTCCTAATTATTTTAGATCACATGAATACATAATGCCCTAAGTAAATGTATATGTGGCCTAATCAATCATAAAAGAGTGGAACCAAAATTGCACTGCTCCACTATCTGCAATCATTGTAGATGTTGCAATTCTAATAGTTGTGCATCTGCTACACAAAAAGCATAAACTATAAGAAACACTTTTAAGAAACTAGACGTGGACAGCCTTTTCCATCATTCATTAGCTTATCATTAATAGCATAGGCGGGTACCACAATTCTGCAGGTCCATCCCTACCCAAACAGGAGCAGTCTGACATAAAACGATAGTTCTCTTCTCTTCACCAGAAGACGACAGGACACACCAGATGTTTTTGAACCTCAGTGAGACTTATGAGGGAGATTTTGTCTGAATCTCAATTGACATAATGCGAGGAGTTCTCGTCATATTAAAAATATGATGACAAAACGGAGAGAAATAAAATTAGGGAAATGCTTACGTATTGTCCAAGAACTTGGAATTAAGCTATACAGTATTTTTTATAATCTTTTCGGTTCATCTGTGCCACTATAGATTAGTCACCCATTGGCAGATTAGGCCAAAGCTGACCCAAAAGGAGTAGGCTTCCCCGATCTGCCAAACCCCATTCTCTCTCAGAGAGACAATGAGCGACCTCAGACACATTCTGTCTCATTAATTAGCTTAATAAAGCTTTGTGAAGGCTTCTTGACAAATGGACTTTAATTATTCATGAATCTTCATAAATCAATACCAGCAAATCTAGTTTTTGTAAAACATGCCGTTGATACATTTTTCTTGAAGAGATTACATAATTCACTTTTTACCTTTCGAATGATTTTAATTTTGAATTTTAATTTTTTTCCAGGCTTATATAATCCGAAAATAGCTACAATGTCCTCCTAATTTTTGTTATAACTTAGGTATCAATGTAATTCAGGGTAATAACAGAAAAATGTCCAAAAACATTTTGACTAGGTATCTGGAGATGACCCCCATCGCTAAAAAGTGCAAGCATTGTCACTGCCAATAAATCTGGCTTTACAAGAATGTTGTATGGAAATGTGAAGCATGACAAGTAAAACGCATGGAAATGGTTATGTATCTGTGGAAGCAAAGAACTGTGGATTAATATTGGTGTAGGTTAAAAGGTCAGGTGACAGTTGCACTGTCAAGCCAAACCTAAATATCCCTCCCATCTGTTCTGTTGCCAGAGAAAAACACCATACATTATCTAGTTATCTAAGACAATTTAATAGCATGACAATGTCTTGTGTGTTCAAGTTCAATCTTAGGCAACTGGATGAATAAACAGCTGTGTGGAGGGCAAGCACTTTTTTGTGTGGAAGCACACAATTTATGCCCAATCAAAACATGTACTGCTGGCTCCCAACATGTGGGCGGAGCCAAACCCCTTCTCTAGTAATAGTCACATAATTGTCTGGAGGCAGTCAGACCATAAAAAGGAATAGAAGCAAATCAACCAGTGAGACTTCCACATGGTTGCCTCTCCTTCACATTTAGCAAGCTTGCCACAGTGCCACCCGTTTATGTATTGTTCTCCTGTTTACTCACAAGCAAGGGGAAAAAATTACTGAAGAACTGCTAATGAACTGCTAGTTCATTAGCCCACCAATGGCCCACTTTGACTTCTTGAAGCCACATCGCATTTTCGTGGCAAATAATAGAGAATTCCAATAGAGGCAGGAGCATGAACGTTGCTTTCCTCTCTCTCTCTGTCTCACACACACACACACACACACACACACATACATGCACACACACACACACACTTATTACATGTCTGCTTAGGCTCTTTTATTACACGAAATGCTCTGGTATTTCACAGGCAGTCATGTAATATTTTCCATGTTTTTAAAGACGGCGTGTGCAGAGTTTCATCAGTGCCCATTTTTTTTTTATTACATCGGCAAAAATGCCTTCATGAAACCTAAACCAAAACGGGAACATTCAAAATGCAATTTGGGCGCACTGATTACTGAACATTGCAGGAAAAGCTTCAACAGTCTCTGAGGGAGTGTGCAATTACTCATTAAGACAACATTATTAGGCACATTTATTGACCCAAAAACCCAAGGCAAACAAAAGACAGGTTTGAACGTTTTTTTCGGATGGGAAAGATGTATTTAAAAACACGGAGGTGTGATGGAAGGCTGTTTCAGTGTTTAGCAGTAGCACGGAAAAGGCCCAACTGCCCGCATGGATGGACACAGCGGTGCAATGGAAGCAGCACTGATTTAGAAGAAGAGGGTCTCAGGGGGCAAGAATTGGTATAATGTGAAAAATTATTTTAATGATAAACAGGACCAGTTCATGATAGACCCAATGAGCCAAGCACTGGTGCTTAAAGCTGATTCTTTTTGTGATGGGGAGTCAATGCAACGATTGGAAACGTGGAGTGATGCGAGAATGAGACTGAAGGCTGAAAATCAATCTAACAGCTGTGTTTTTAATTTGTTGTGCTGGAGTTGCACAATTAGGTGGTAACTAGAGCCAAGATAACAGAGAGTTGAACTAGTCATGCAGCTTAAAAAAAACACTTGTACTACCAGACAGCGAGCAATTGGAGATAACAAGTGGATGAGATGTTGTTGACCTCGAATGTAAGAGACAGGTCTTGAATGAAACAGACACCGAGGAAATGGATGGGGGTGGCTGGAAGGTGCAAAACACCGAATTAAGAGGCCAATAACCAGCTGGCCAAAACTGAAACTAGTCTTTACCACTAATCAGAATTATATCAGTTTTATCTGTGTTGTGTTTGAGGCAACTGTCATTCATCCATGAGATGAAGTTGAAAATGCAATTTTTAAATCTTTCCTTTGCCACAGAGGTTTGATCATCAAGTTCGACCAAAATTTGAATGCCATATGTGCAACCAAATCAAATGAAAATGGAGGATTGAGTAAGTTGAGCCAGAGAGAGAGCGCATACCGATTAAACATAGTGGGGCTGAGGACAGAAACTCTGTAGGACCCCATGACAAAGTGAAATCTGAGCATAATGGGGGAAGATAGAATGCTTGGGCACGATTGTGAGGATATGAGAAAATCCAGAGAAGAGCTTCTCTCTGAATTGCAGATGCAAAAAGATGGTCTAAAAGATGGTTAAGTAAAACCGTATGGAAGAACAGGAAGAGATCCAGAAGGATGAGGGTGGCGTAGCTACCCTTGTCCACTTGCATGAAAGGGAGTATTATTAGACTGAGAATGAGGCAGATCCAGTACTTTTCGAAGGTCTCAATAGTAGCTGAGCCGTATCAAGAATATGATTGGACTCCAAAAAGGTATTCTGTTATTTTCATGCACTTTGATAGGGAGAGGAAATAGAGAAATGGGTCGAAAATGACTCAAGGCAGATGGATCTGCTGAATATTTCTTTAACAGAAGAAGCCCTAGGGCTTGCATCCAGGCAGTAGGAACATAAGATGTAGAAATAAATCTTATGTGAAGAGATGAAGACAATGGATGGGGTAGGGATCCCGAGGGGATCCAAAATGCATGAATAACCTTGCTCTGCATGGTCCAAAACTAAAGTTAGAATTCAGGATAGGATGGAAGCCCACCAGTTGCAGGGTAACAGGTGTGACGTTATCATTTCTAGCTGAAGATACAGGGAAGGCTTTGCAAGATTCAATGTTGTCAGCAAAGGTGGTGTAAAGATTGTCAAAGAGTGCTTGTGAGGACTAAAAACTGGCAGAGCAGCATTAGGGGTTGGGTAGAGAATGGACAAGCTCAAAAAAGTCATTTCTGGAATTGCGAGAGTAAAGGATGCAGGTTGCAAAATAATTGAATATAGAAGAATTGAGCATAGGTGGTTTTTACAATGAAGTTTGGCATCTCTGAGCTGTTGTATATAAAAGAGCACTGGAGGAGGAAGATGGTGTCCTCCAGAGGTGGATGCTGGAAATGTATATTGCAAAAATAGATCAATAAGGAGTGCTTAAATAAGAAAGGTCCAAATAATATACACCTTCTAGGCTCCTGTTCTGTTTTTGGTAGATCTTGCTTTATAGGAATGCTCATTTTACTTTAGTAAGCATCCTTCTTGTTAAAATAAATGGGCTATAATACATGCAAAGGTTGAAAATATATGTGTTATTATGTCAATGTAATTATCGTGTACAGTTTGTGATGAATATAAATGTGTTGTATATATATATGTATTTGTTGTGTATATGTAGTTTATTGTACAACCATAAAAAGAATTCTTTCTGTCTATGAAAAAATAGAACAGTAATCAAAAAATAATAATAATAATAAAGAGCTACTTAGTAAGTTCTTTCTGTGTCATTTAGTTTGGTTTCAGATGAACATAAAATATAGATTGGTTCCGATATGATTCAATTCAAGTAGGAAGGGATAATTTATTTTTCTCTGTCCTTGAAATAGATTGATTATTATTTCCTATGCATCAGTTTTTGTTGAATAAGGAATTCTATTGTTCAGCACACCAGCAATTCAGTTTTTACATTTGGCAAGGTTGTAATCTAAAGATGAGTTGAGATGGGGGGTCACATAGATGAGAGTGAGGCAGAAAATTCTTTACAGCAAGGTTGGACCAAGGACTTCAATTGTTTAGGCCTTTGGCACTCTTCGGACACAGTGGCTGGAGCTGTACATGGGAGGTGTGCAAACAAATGCACATGGGCTTTAATTACCAGAATATTGTCCTCCCATCCGACTAATTTAAATTGTTGCATGTTCTAAACTTTGAGGAACGAGGGCTGTGGCCAAGATGCTGTTGCTAGCCAAACAATGTACATCAGTAAAAACACTCAATGTAACCATCACGGAACAGGAAGACTACAACGAGAATCACACTGGAGCCCAGAAACTCTATGTGCCAAGACCGAACTTTTAATATGCAATACCTACTGGTAAAGTGAATTAAAAGTTAAAATACAAGTTAGAAATAGAAATACATACAATCAATACATTCAATAAAATATCGTTCAAGCACAGCCTGCTGGTGAGGTACTTCCAGAATGGAGGATTTAAGTAAGAGGGAGTTGTGGACTCTTGTGGAAAATACAAGGAAACTCCAAAAAATAAGGAAATAATGTTGACCAGAATTTTAGAAACACAAACAAACGCAGAGGGCGCTGTCATGCACAGGCGATTCTCACTGTGATTCCTATTTGTGGAAGCAATGGAAAATCTGAACATTCTAATGCAATGAAAGCATGCTATTAGCTTTTTATTTCTGGTAGTAACTTCAACAGTCTGAGCATAACTGCTGTCTATTGTGTAATCAACAGTCTAGTTATGAAAGCTGAGCATTCTAACGACATTCAGGGTCCAGAGTACACTTTTCCTTGCTGGTAGTGGCTTCAATAATTTCTAATTGTGTTTGCTAGGGTAGTATGTTGTAGCTGAAACCATATATGCTCAGCTACATAAAAAATACTTTTCTTTACACTGTTAACAACATAATAGTATAGTCCAGTATTCCAGTTACTCTTTGTAAAAAGCCTTTCCCTGTTTGAAAAATAGGTTTTCTTTCATGCTAATTGCACACAAATAAACAGCTAAAATAAAAATTACGGACATGTAATTGTTAGAAATGGGTATCTCTAGTTGGCATTAGCTTGCACCCTGTCCGAGTAGGGACCCTTCTTCTAGTCAGGAAAAGAGAGTTACTCACCCAGATAACCCCAGCTCACCCCCTTGGTAGCTTGGCATGAACAGTTAGGATTACCCCCCAGAGGCAATGTGTAAAGTATTTGTACATAACACACACGGTGAAACACTGCAAATGGACACCACACCAGTTTAGAAAAATAAAGTATCGTTATCTAATCCAAACAAGACCAAAATGACAACTATCCAACATACACAACTCAAAATATGACTTTTAAAAGGTTTCAAGCAATTCTGTCCATAGAACTCAATGAATGCAGTGATTTTACACAAAGTAGCTGAGATGCGTCAAAATCCACAAGACAAAACATCTGCAGAGGAGGGAAGTGTCGGAAAACACAGAGATGCACGGGAGGCGATGCGTCAGTTCAGTGTTGTGTCGAATCTGGACTGTAGGGGGATGCAACGTATCAAAATCTGGTTCTGGTCTGCGGGTGATGCGTCAGAAATATTTGCCACATAGGTGCGATGTGTGGAAATGCGGTTGCGCTGGACGATGATGCGGCGCCAGCAAAGAGACGCGGTGTCGATTTCTTCAGCTGTGGTTCCACGATGCAATGATTCTTACAGCAGGGCTTGCGTCAGACTCAGTGTGGGGGTCTCAGACTTTGGAAACATGGTGAGCTGAACTCGGACTGCGTCAGTTTCTTCAACTGCTGACAGGCACGGCATCAATTTGTTCAGCCACAGGCCAGTGGTGGGTGAAAATTGCTCCTGCGCGACGGCACTGTGTCGGAAAAAACAGGTGCTGGAAGGGCAATCCATTGATTCTGATGGTTTTAAGCAGGTCTTTGCAGCAAGAACAACTTTCAAGGGCCCAGAACTGGATTTGGCTCCACAAGACAGGCCAGAACTCCCAGCAGAGGGTTCAGAGATGCTGCAGATGAAGTTGAAGTCTGTTATGGCCCTGAGACTTCCAACAGGAAGCAAGCACACACAAGCTCTTGGAGAAACTTCACAAGCAGGTCCCAAAGCAAAGTCTAGTGTTTTCCTCTCCAAAGCTGAAGCAGCAACTGCAGGCCAACCCAGCAAAGCAACACACAGAAAAGGGAAAGTACTCCCCCTCACAGTTCTTCAGCTCTTCTCATTTGCACTGGTTCCTCTTGATCCAGAAGTATTTCAAAATTCTGAGGTTTTAGGTATGATACTTACACCCCTTTTGACTTTTGAAGTAGGCATTCTTCAAAGGTTTGTCTTTTGTTTTGCCTGGTCTTGGCTCCAGACACACCTGAGGGGGTGGAGACAGCATTCTGAAAGGCCAGGCACAAACCTATTCAGTTGCAGGTGACAGCTCCTTCCACCAATGTAGCTCAGGAAGGCCCATCAGCCTGGTTATGGGCTATCAGGATATGCAGGGCACACCTCAACTCCCTTTGCGTAGCTGTCTAGAGTGAATGCACAAATTGTCCAATGTCAGTCTAAACCAGACGTTGATTCCACAGGCACACAGACGCACAAGATGCTTAAACAAGAAAATGCCCGCTTTCTAAAAGTGGTATTTTCTAACACACAATTTAAATACCACCTTTACTAGAAGATGTGTTTTAAATCCTGAGCTTGGAGAGTCTGCTACAGCGGGACTCCAAAAATCATTTCTAATCAATACTCACCATTTCCCTGAAACCTTTAAACACACAAACAATTCGTCAGTGGGGCCCATAACACTGCGCGTTTACTCTGTTCACTTACACTAGGCTTCAGGGCTTTCGGTGAACTACAATGGAGAACTGCTGTAATATTTGGTGGAGTGTCTGAATCCTATCTAGTCAGTTATTATTTACACCTACAGTTTAATATACTTTACCATGGTTTATTCAAACATTTAACTATTCAGACGCACCACCATAGTGGCAATGGATCTGCTAGAAAGAAAATTAGGCGTAGGAAAATCACAAGACCAGCTTTTAAAATTCCATTTTCCCAATTTTATTAAAAGCAAAACTTTATTAATTATGACATTTATGTATTGATTAATTCTTTATTCAGTAAAATCTTAAACTTTATTTCAAAATGATCATTTTATTTAGAGCTCAGAAAAAAATCACTTATTTTAGAAATCAGTTAAAGTTTAGCAAAGAACAGATAGTTCCAAATTAATTCTCTCCTAACATCCCTAACTAATACCCTCATCTTATCCTTCAGTCCTGTAAAGCAAACAAATATATTCAAAGAGTTCTTACATCCAGGAGTCAGTCTTCAGTCGGGCAGCACTTCGAGTGGAAATCGAAAAAGCGACCCCCTCTAGACGAAACCAGGGGTTTTTATACACTAATTTCCTAACTTAATCTCTCTAAAAACTATCTACTATTACTTATTCAGATTCTGATTGGACAAGTTCGGGGTGGGTGAGCATCTCCTCACCATTACAACATCATTTTCACAACGATTCAGCAGAAAAATAAAGGGGCTTTGTTTTAGGACAGTCCATGGCCTAGTCATTTCCTTCAGTGGTAACATCAGGACCTTTCCCCAGGATCAGAACATTCAAACGTCCATGTTTGGCACCCATCCTAGGTTCCGGGGCGAGGTAGCCTTGAACCTCCCCGAGCACAGGCAGTTCACTCTGACTTGCTGGCTTTTGGCACGCCTGCGCTGTCCAGCTATTGCTCACGGTTTACCCGAGCAGCCATCTTTCATACAGGCCTCAGAGGCCACTTTTTGGAACTATCATAGAAACAAACACAAATTCATGTTAAATATAGAACTAAAGCCCTTTTATTTACCTCCCACTATACTAATATTTCCCCATTAGTTGTTACCTAGCAAATAAGCCACGCAAATGCGTTTTATACTTACATAATCGACCATTTCTTAGCGCAAAACGTGTACAATAAGCACATTTAAACTGCGTTTGTTTATATCTAAGCTGTGCATTAATTCACAACACGACAATAATACATATTAGTTAATTTTATTGCAACGTGCAGGCAAAATTAGTACTCCCGTGTGTAAAAATGTATGCATCTTATACTATAGTTGATTAGTTCACAAAACATACCATTAGTAAATGTGAACGTTATGGAACATTGACTTTGAGAGAGGTACACAAATTTTGTTTTTACCACCTCGCTCCATCAATTCCCTCATCTGGTGATTTTATCACCAAATATCTCTCAAAATTTTGATAAATGTAGCAGAACATGTTTCGAATTCTCTCGTTTAATATTATCTATACTTTTGTTTCATTCTCCTTCGAGTCTTTGAAAATCTTTTCTCTTATTTCTTCCATTTCTATTTCATTCTTTTCTCTCATTCTTGCCTGCTGCTCTTCATTCCTTTTTCTTATTGACTTTCTAAAATCTCTTCTACCTTTGTATAAACAGCATAATCTTATCACAAAAATTACTATCACTAAGATTGTTATCGGTATTAGTATTTTACCTACAATTGAACTACCTATTTCTTGGCACCAATGCTTAATTGCTGAGAAACCTTTACCCAGCCTTTCAAGGACACCTTCAACCTCCAGTGGTTCAATTTCCTTATGCAAATCTGTAATATTTATAATATACTTTTCAATATTCTGACTTTTATCTGGGATATAAGTACAACAATGTTGCACCTTCAAAATCCCACGGACTCCTCCCTCTTTTGCTAAAATTATATCAAGGGCAAGTCGATTTTGCATAACCATAGCTCTCATAGCAACCATTTCAGTATTGACCATCAGGAATCCTCCTGCAGTGTCTGTTGATAATCGATCAACTATTGCGGACAATTTTCTAATTCTATTTGCATTGAACTAAATTCCCACTGCTGATATCAGTGATCCAAATACATCACCTATTATTTCTAACACACTTTCTCTTCTTTTTCGACTTAAAACTTTACCTATCTCATGCTTTCCATTAGTGATTCTATCTACGTGAAAATTTTTAGGAAAGACCAAACCCACATAACATGTCCCGTACCAATGGTCTGGAAACCTATAATAAGCTCTATTCCCACAAATAAAATAAATTCCAGGAAAAACAGGATCATCTCCTCCTTTAAATCCCCAAACCCTTATAATTCTATAGGTGTCTTGACATTGACTTGCACCCACAAAATAATTGTCATACATTTTATTGTCTCTTCTAATACAAAATTTCCCTAACATTGGAGCGTCTATATTAATGGCTACATTCACATTCTTATCCTCAATATTCTCATCATCAAAAGTAAAATATTTAGATTTTGCATGTTTCATTTTCTCATTTCGTTTGTAAGCAATTCTTCTTTCCTCAACCATGTTTAGAAATGCCTTCTCCTCAATTCTCTTTTTACATGTCAAATTATTATTAAATTTTTATCACTAGGAGGGTTTTGTCCTACGAGTCCTGGCTGGACAATATACGTAGTATCAACAAACAAGAGTGCCAGGGCTCGGGTTCAACTCACAACAGCTTTTTATTTAGCTAGTGTGTACCTTCTTTTTATCGATTCCGAAGGTTTGTATTTTCATTTCAACATTTTCAAATTTCAAGATTATTTACATTTTGTATATGCTGCAGAGGATTAAACATTCCTTAAACAGTCAAAACAATACAAATATAAGTCATAAATAACAATACTTTCAAAAAGGGACAAATCATCACATTCATTAATAGTTGCACGAAATCAAATTTTTTATGTGGTCTTCAGAAAAGGAAAGTGTTTCCTCCTCTGACATGTTCCAACAGGTTATATTCTATAACCCGTTGTCCAAATTGCTGGAATGTTGTTATGGCTTGGTTGCCGAAAAACCCGTATTGTCCAGCCAGGGCTCGTAGGACAAAACCCCCAGCCATAACAACATTCCAGCAATTTGGACAACGGGTTATAGAATATAACCTGTTGGAACATGTCAGAGGAGGAAACACTTTCCTTTTCTGAAGACCACATAAAAAATTTGATTTCGTGCAACTATTAATGAATGTGATGATTTGTCCCTTTTTGAAAGTATTGTTATTTATGACTTATATTTGTATTGTTTTGACTGTTTAAGGAATGTTTAATCCTCTGCAGCATATACAAAATGTAAATAATCTTGAAATTTGAAAATGTTGAAATGAAAATACAAACCTTCGGAATCGATAAAAAGAAGGTACACACTAGCTAAATAAAAAGCTGTTGTGAGTTGAACCCGAGCCCTGGCACTCTTGTTTGTTGATACTACGTATATTGTCCAGCCAGGACTCGTAGGACAAAACCCTCCTAGTGATAAAAGTAGAAAGAGCAGGCAAAGCCTGCACGGGTTTTTCGGCAACCAAGCCATAAAAACATTCCAGCAATTTGGACAACGGGTTATAGAATATAACCTGTTGGAACATGTCAGAGGAGGAAACACTTTCCTTTTCTGAAGACCACATAAAAAATTTGATTTCGTGCAACTATTAATGAATGTGATGATTTGTCCCTTTTTGAAAGTATTGTTATTTATGACTAAATTATTATTAAAAGCATATTCATGTGTCAGCTCATCTAATTCAAAGAAATACTCTCCCATTTCCTTTGCAGGTTTTCTTTCATTCAACGTACCATCAATTTTTAATTTTGCAAATATTTCATCTACATTGGAATAATGATATTCCAATTTCCCAGTCTTATAAAACAAACTTGCAATTACACTACAAGTTACTCCATATGTAAGAGGAAGGTGGTGATATGTCGCCCCTTCTGACACTGATGCTGGCAATTTTACACAAACATAACAGTCATCAACATTCATAGTTTTAATGTACTCAAGCAACAACTTTGAAAAAGTATTTTTAGTAAAGTCACTGATAGATCTATCTTTGTTCGCCCTAAGTTGGCAGGGTATGCTCAGACGTGAGTCCCTTGCTCACTTTGCCACTGGAGTCAAGCAAGCCCGGCTGAAGACGGCTGTAATGCCAGAAACCGGTCCTGGGAAGCTTGATTCCGGTCCAGGGAAGACATGGCTTGGCAGTTCGGGCTGGACTGTTCCCATGAGGCACAGGGTCAGACTGATTTGCATATGGCCATGTCTGAACTGGGGTGGCGGAGTGAGCTAAAGAAAGGTGATGGATTAAACCCAGATCAGTTGCTTGGAGGTGAGTGTTTGTATTGTCAACGCTCCGTCCATCACCACCTTTGGTTTTTCTTTGTTCGCCCTAAGTTGGCAGGGTATGCTCAGACGTGAGTCCCTTGCTCACTTTGCCACTGGAGTCAAGCAAGCCCGGCTGAAGACAGCTGTAATGCCAGAAACCGGTCCTGGGAAGCTTGATTCCGGTCCAGGGAAGACATGGCTTGGAAGTTCGGGCTGGAATGTTCCCATGAGGGACAGGGTCAGACTGATTTGCATATGACCATGTCTGAACTGGGGTGGCGCAGTGAGCTAAAGAACGGTGATGGATTAAACCCAGATCAGTTGACTGGGGGTGAGTGTTTGTATTGTCAACGCTCCGTCCATCACCACCTTTGGTTTTTCTTTGTTCGCCCTAAGTTGGCAGGGTATGCTTAGACGTGAGTCCCTTGCTCACTTTGCCACTGGAGTCAAGCAAGCCCGGCTGAAGATGGCTGTAATGCCAGAAACCGGTCCTGGGAAGCTTGATTCCGGTCCAGGGAAGACATGGCTTGGCAGTTCGGGCTGGGCTGTTTCCATGAGGCACAGGGTCTGACTGATTTGCATATGGCCATGTCTGAACTGGGGTGGCGGAGTGAGCTAAAGAACGGTGATGGATTAAACCCAGATCAATTGATTGGGGGTGAGTGTTTGTATTGTCAACGCTCCGTCCATCACCACCTTTGGTTTTTCTTTGTTCGCCCTAAGTTGGCAGGGTATGCTCAGACGTGAGTCCCTTGCTCACTTTGCCACTGGAGTCAAGCAAGCCCGGCTGAAGACGGCTGTAATGCCAGAAACCGGTCCTGGGAAGCTTGATTCCGGTCCAGGGAAGACATGGCTTGGCAGTTCGGGCTGGACTGTTCCCATGAGGCACAGGGTCAGACTGATTTGCATATGGCCATGTCTGAACTGGGGTGGCGGAGTGAGCTAAAGAACGGTGATGGATTAAACCCAGATCAGTTGACTGGGAGTGAGTGTTTGTATTGTCAACGCTCCGTCCATCACCACCTTTGGTTTTTCTTTGTTCGCCCTAAATTGGCAGGGTATGCTCAGACGTGAGTCCCTTGCTCACTTTCCCACTGGAGTCAAGCAAGCCCGGCTGAAGACGGCTGTAATGCCAGAAACCGGTCCTGTGAAGAATGATTCCGGTCCAGGGAAGACATGGCTTGGCAGTTCGGGCTGGACTGTTCCCATGAGGCACAGGGTCAGACTGATTTGCATATGGCCATGTCTGAACTGGGGTGGCGGAGTGAGCTAAAGAACGGTGATGGATTAAACCTAGATCAGTTGACTGGGGGTGAGTGTTTGTATTGTCAACGCTCCGTCCATCACCACCTTTGGTTTTTCTTTTTATCTTGATGCAACTCTGGTTTGTACACATGAGTCTCATAAATCTTTTCTTTCTCACTTGGCTTATTTGAACTCACATTTGTTTTAATTCTGTTAAATTGCTCTGAAATGGAATCACAATAGCTAAAATTACCGACAATATAATCAACAATCCCATACATATTGCAAAACATCTACACCATTTTCTAAAAATAGAAGATTTAGTTTTATGGTTGTTCATTGCCATTTTCCCTAACACCGTTTCTTCGACCTTATGTCACTTACAAGTTGCACACCACTCAGTACACTAACAAGTTTTACTTCGACCTTGTGTCAATTCTATTCTGGATTATACTATAATTAGATTTTTCTAACAAGTTTTCTTCGACCTTTTGTCAACTCCGACCTCTCCTATATTTACAATATCCGTCTCACAGGACTTCAGACTTTTTACTTTAATATCATATACTTTTAGCACCTATCTACTATTTCTTAGTTGACTTCTTTACTCACTTTTTTCCAATAGGTTTTGGGTTGTACAGATTTTCTTGACTGCTATTAACCTCAACAATTGGTGGTAGGACAAAATATGTCCACTCAGGTGATTTGTACCTCTGATTTGGAGGTCTTACTCTTTTTGGCCTTTGTATAGTCTCTATTTTCTTTCCCAGTGTTTCTTCCTGGCTAGTAATCTCATTTACTTGCTCTTCTGGTTCTTTTGTTTTGTTCACTATTTTGAATCTCAATCCACCAGCTCCTTTAGGACAATTGTCTCCTTTGCAGACTTTTTTAGTCCTTGGCTCTACTGTGTTATGCTCTACTCTCCAAGCTCTTTTTCTTGGGCTTTTTCTTAATGGAGTTTCGTCTGCACTGTCATCAGTTTCACTTTCAGTATCTTCAACTGTATCATTGATTATGATTTTCACAATGTCTTTGTCTTCATCAGACTTAGCTTTCTCTTCTGTTACTCTGTTAGGAACACCTTCATAACTGGTACTTGGAATCTCATCCTTATTGTGTGTTACTTCCTCTTCCTCAGTCTCAGGATTTCTGTTCCTGCTTTCAGAGTTTTCAGTTTGCTTTTCAGTTTTCTCTTTTTCGACAGCTTTCTCTTCACTTTCTCTTGCATCTTTACTGATGTCTGTCTTTACCGATTCTCGATCTTCAGGTTGATCTTCTGAATCTAGTATTTCCACAATCTCCCTTTCACCTTCATCTTCAGACGCAGAACTGGCTTCTGATACTTCCAGATGTCGACGTTCCTGTCGATCTTCAGTATCTGTATTCTTTTCTGGTTCAGCTTCAGAATCAGAGTCCGTTGTACTTTCACCGTCGTATGGGTATTCAGGTTCAGGCACACGGATGGTGTGACTAGCATGAACCCACCTTTAAAGTCCAGCACACTTAACTGCAGTAGTACTGACCAAGATAACTTGACATGGTCTTTGCCACCTTGGTACCAAATAATTCCTTCTGCAGTGGAATTTCACTCGTACCCAGTCCACAGGGACTAGATCATGAGCTGGATTTTTCTCTTTGGAATTTGATTCAGTTCCCACCTGGTGGAGCACAGAAGTTACCACATCAGACAGATTTTTGCAGTAATCCAGTATGATGTCATCATTAATTGTCATCAACTTATCAACTGGTACATAGGCCTGTCTCATCACCCTGCCCATCAAAATTTCATGTGGACTTAATCCAGTTTTCCTGTCAGTTATGCTTCTCAGTGTCATTAAGACAAGTGGCAAAGCATTAGGCCACTTTAGTCCTGTTGCTAAACACATTTTTGCAATTCTGTTTTTAATTGTTCCATTCACCTGCTCTACCACTCCTGAAGCCTCAGGTCTGCAAGCCCAATGCAGCTTCTGGCGAATGTCCAGAGCTTCACAGATCATCTGCATAAGTTCATTTTGAAAATGGGGGCCTCGGTCTGACTTAATCGTCACCGGAAACCCGAACCTTGGTATTATCTCACGCAAGAACAATTTAGCAACAGTTAATCCATCATTTCCTCACGTGGGGAAAGCTTCCACCCATCGAGAGAACAAACAGATTATCACAAGAACATATCTGAGTCTGTTGCATGGAGGCAGCTCAACAAAATCCATCTGAACTCTTGTGAATGGACCACCCTCCCGTCCTATTGTTCCCAAACTTACAACAGTTCTTCTGTTTGGATTAAATTGTTGGCAGACTAAGCATCTTTGACACAGGCTTTCAGCAATCATTCTGAATTTAGGATTATACCAATTCTGTCTAAAGAGACGAATCATAGCATCTCTACCGATGTGGGCCTGACCATGATACATCCGGGCCATATCTGAAATCATGCTATCGGGCATTACTGGTCTTTCATCTTTGTAAACCCAAATTTCATCTTCCTCCCTTTGTCTGCATCCTGATTTTAGCCAGATATCCTTTTCCTCTGCTTCTGCCTCTTCCTGCATCTGTTTCACTTCCTGCCAAGTCTCAACTACAGTGGTTAGCATTAAAGGACTCGGAACATGTTCTTCGATTTTTTCTCGATTGATTGAAATTTGATTCTTTGTACAGTGTCTCGCAATTGCATCTGCATAACTGTTTCCACGAGTGATATAATCTTCACCCTTTTTATGTGCAGAACATTTCACCACAGCCAATTTTTCAAGTAATTAAATCACATCTATTAGAGTTTTCACAAATTCAGCATTCCGAATAGGTGTTCCTGCAGAGGTCAAATAGCCTCTTTGGGACCAAAGCTGTCCATAATCATGAACAACTCCATAACCATATTGACTATCAGTCACTATGGTTACTGAAGCAATCAATTCCCCTATTTGAGCAGAATGAATTCCTTTCAGACAAGATGCTTCCAACACTTCTGCCACTGTACAAACAGCATATGCAGCACTTAGAACACCACCCTCTGTTCTCAAGCATGATCCATCCAAGAACATTACAAAATCTGATTCAATTAAAGGTTCATCTTTAATGTCTGGGCGAGGCTTTGTACAATACTCCAAAACATCCAAACACTTGTGATCAAGCTCAACTTTCACTTCTGCCTCAATGGTATCAGGTAACAATGTCGATGGGTTGACATTCACACATCTGGCAACAGTCACAATCTCAGCTCCCAAAATTATTTTCTCATAACGGGTCATTGTGCTGTTAGTCATGTACTGTGTCTTTGCTCTAGTGAGGAGAATCTCCACAGAATGAGGTACATACACCCTCACAGGAAATCCCATCACAATTCCTTCACTTTGCTCCAGACTTAAACTTGTTGCTGCTACTGCTTTTAGACAACCTGGCAAAGCTTGTGCAACAGGGTCCAAAACAGCTGAGAAATACGCAATTAGTTTTCTCATTCTTCCATGTCTTTGAATCAATACTGACAAAGCACATCCTTCTCGCTCACTACAGTACAGTTCAAATTCTTTCTCGTAATCAGGCATTCCCAAAACTGGTGCTTCACACAATTTAGTTTTCAGCTGTTCAAATGCTTCCATCTCTGTTTTGGTCAGAACAATAGGGTCTCTGATTTCTGCTTTTGTCAATCTCTGCAATTGTTTTGCAATCAATGAAAATCCACTTATCCACTGTCTGCAATATCCTACCATTCCCAGGATCATTCTTACCTGTCTTTGGGTTTTAGGTGGCTGCATTCCTTGTATCATTTTAATTCTCTCAATTGTGACCTGTCTGATTCCTTTAGCAATCTTGTGGCCTAAGTATTGTACTTCTTTTTGACAAAACTGTAATTTTGATGGGGACACTTTATGTCCCTCCTCAGCCAAATGATTTAACAATGCCACTGTATCAGTTACACAGGCATCCTTTGTTTTTGATGCAACCAAAAGATCATCAATGTACTGCACTAACACAGACTCTCCAGGCATGCTCAAATTTTCTAGTGATTTCTTTAGTAGCTGATTAAAAATCGATGGACTCTCAGTGTACCCTTGCGGAATTCTACACCATGCTAGGATACAAATTTGGAAATAGAACACAAAAATTGTTTGGCGTTCTGGACGCAACGGAACAGTAAAGAACGCATTGCACAGATCAATCACAGTGTACCATTCTGCATCATGAGGTATTTGGTACAAAATCACTGCTGGATTCGGAACAATTGGACAACATGGGACAGGAATTTTATGAACCTTTCTCAGGTCCTGCACAATTCTAAAAGTTCCATGTGGCTTTTCAACCCCATAATTGGTGAATTACAAGGACTGCTCTCTATTTCTCTTACAATTCCCTGCTCAATCATTTTATCAATTACTGGAGTTATTCCTTCAATTACTTCTGCAGACATTTTATACTGAGGTATATTTGGGTAACTTGCACCTTCTTTTACTGTCACTTTCACAGGATCAACCCCTTTCATCCACCCTATATCTTTTCCAGTAAAATCCCACACTCTTTCTTTCACCGCCTCTTTCAATTCATCAGGAATTTTCTCTTTATCAAAAACAGGAAACAGTTTATCCTACTCTGCTTCAATTATGAGCATTGTCAATTTATACAAGCTATCTTCATCTGGAGTTTGCAATTCTACGCCATCTGGTGAACAATATATGCACAGTTCATCTTGCACAGTATATCTCTGCCTAACAAATTAACAGGACTGCTATCGCACACCACAAATCGATGCATATCTTTGTATGTCCCAATTTCTATTTCAACCGGTTTTGTCAAAGGAGTATTTATTTGCCTGTTAGCTACACCTACAACCTGGATTGTCTCACCCGAGAGAGGAAGATTTTGAATTTCCACTGATCTAACAGTAGAACGGGTAGCACCAGAGTCCACTAGGAAAGTTATTTCCACATCATTCACTTTTCCGCTCACAAATGGACCTGACTGATCTACCTCAAGAGTGGCTCCAAGCATGCACTCTTCTTCCTCCCTCAGGCACCGTCAGAAACTTTCATCCGGCTCACTGCCATTCTCCTCTTGCAACCAATATTGAGGACACAGATTTACTCCTTGCGGTCTTTTTACCTGCTCACCTCCACTGAATCCTATCTCTGCACTGTATCTCTGCTGATTCCCACTGTATGGCAGTGGCAGTTGCGGCACCTGACTTTGCTGATTTGCTATCTGCTGTTGTTGTGGTTGCTGCTGATTTACCTCAAACTGCACCTGCGGATTCAATGACGTATGTTCCCCATTAAGTCTAGACGGACATTTACACTCTCGTTTCCAATGCCCTAACTTGCCGCAATTGAAACATGGCATTTTCTTTTTTAATTTGTCAATATTCCCTACTAATTTAGGTTTGCCTTTAAAACTAATTTGATCCCCTACATTCTTACTCTCCATCTGTGCTACCTGTTGTTCTGCTACCTTTACTTGTGCCCACATGGCTTTTTCTTTCAACTTTTTCTGTTTTGCATCAATTTCTTCACTGCAATTTTTTGCTTGTCTCAGTACCTTATCTACTGAGCTCGACTGCCAATCCATCATGCTGTGCCTAATCATGTCTGAAATTTCCGGTCTTAATCCATATACAAACCTATACACAAAATGGCTCATATCCTTTTCATTCAGTTCCTCATAACCACTATACTGCTTGAAAACTAACAACAATCTTTCATAGAATGAATGTACAGTTTCTTTCGGCTATCGTGTGGTCCTATCTATCTTTACCCAATCAGTTTCTTTTGGAGGTATTTTATTTTTCAACCGCACTATCACTTATTCATATTTTCTCATCACATCTGGTGATGGAGCTCCTGTTATCGTGTCTCTAGGATACTCCTCCCTGGGCCAATCCACAGATATTTTACATTCTGTCCATAAATCTGTTGGCACCACTATGTCAAATAACTCATCCAAATCGATCCATAATACTTTTGACACTTTTACAAATCTGTCTACTTGTCGATACCACTCTACTGGTTTCTCTCTCAATCTGGGGAATTCATTTGTGAATGGCAATATATCTTGTCTACTCCAAGGAACAAGTACATATCCTCCTCCAGGAATTTCTTTCATAGGGAATTCAGTTGCCACAGTTTCTTTTTCTCTAATCGGAAAAGCTAAGGTGGATTTATCACTGTTTTCTTCTTTCTTCTTTGCCCACTTGACTCTCCATTTACCTACATCACCCCATTTGCGCAGCAGCAAAATCAAGTCGTTTATCTGAACTAGTCTTCCAGCAGTGTTCATGTTTTCAATGTCTCTTTCTGCAAAATCTACTCGATAAGTCTTCTGCAATGATTTTATTTTGGAAAATTCTATTCCACATTCACTTGCCACCTCTTCTAGCTGATCATGCATTGTCTTAGCTTTATTTTTATGTTAAAGCATAGTGTTATGCTTTTACATAAAAACATGAGCTCATCATCCTGGTATGTTTTTAATCTGTCTGTCCCGATCGTTCCAATTATTATTTCTTCCATATCTACTGTTAATTTTGCCACATCCAGCACTTTTGATTCCTGCTCTTTTAATTTTAAAGTTTTAATCCATTCACTCAATTCTTTATCTGATGGTCCTACAGGTGTTTGCATTCGATCTATTTTGTCTACACTTCTCTCTGGGGTTGGAGAGTCAGATTCTGCTCCTGTCGGGTATCTGCATGACAAACTTTGATTAAAAGTCAATTCTGGTGGATTTACATTTGTATTCCGCCTTATTTCTGACAAATCAGGATAAATATTCCCTTTTGCTTTCTGCAGACCTTGTTGTAACGGAATTGGTAAACTCGGCTCTTTTATTCTTTGATTTTCAAATACTGGTATCACAGGTCCTATCGTTACTGGGACAGTTACAGCTTCCATATTTTTAGTAAGGTTTTGAATCAGTTCATGTGCAGAACGTTCATAATCAGACATATTTGGCTGCACATCATTTCGTCTTTCAGCACTTAGCACAATTGTGTGTGAATCATTACTCTGTACAGGAGTACCTGTAATTCTAGCTTCTCCTATCGGTGTACTCGGGACATATCTTGTTTATATTCTCTCAGGGAAATCTCGGAAATTTGATGGCTGTCTTGGCGTTTCATTAACTCTTTCTTCTGCTATTGGGGCATTCGGGGTAGTCCATAAAGAACTCGGTTGATATGGTGGCGGTCTCCTATTTAATAGTTCTTCTAATACAGCATCCTCTGATTCGCTTTCACCATAACCTTGATTCCTTGACTCAACATTCTTTTTCTTTTCTGTGCATTTCCGTCCCTCATATTCTTCTACTAATCTGACTGGATACATGCCATCACACATGCTCCCATTCCTCCATCTCCACATTCTAGTCTCATGTGTTTCTCCCCATAAATCTCGACCTTTACCTCTTCGTCTGAAATGCCTGCTCAACCTCTCGCTTTCCATTTCATGCATCTCATCTTCCCACTCAACCAATGCTTCAAACTGAGTTGGTCTAGGTCTCGGTTCAAGTTTCATCATTTTGTCTCTTAAATTTCGCAAAATTGCCAAATCAAACGATCCTCCTTCTGGAAAGGCTAACACACCATCATCCTTGGTATACTGTACCCAATTCTCCAACCAAACACACGTATGATAACCATATTTTGATATCATATAAGAAGCAGGTGTTTTCGGTGAAGGAGGTATTTTTCCCTCTCTCGTAACTACCTCTTTGTCTTTTACAAACATGTTCTTCAGCTTTTTAAACCATGAAGGTTTCTTCTTGTCATCATCATAATAGTAGTATGACATTTTCAGTAAATTTCCCTGCTTTCAAAAGATCGCGTACTATTCTGTTGCTGTTTCCGTAACACCAACCTATCACAGCGCGATTCGCACTAATGTACCAATTAGAACACGATACGTCACTATAGTACTTAACCAATAGCTTTTGCTGCTTTTGTGATGAACCAATCAGCTCCTACTCTGTCTCAGTCACATGGACCAATCCCAGCGCGGCCCTTTTGACGTCACCAGTGCTCCGGCTTCTGCAGCGCCGACTGACCCTTCCTTTACAGGGTTTTTCAAGAAGCCGTATTTACAAGGTATTTTACAAAATCCGTTAGTAACTTACACAAAACAATACCATTTGCCTGTTTCGCTAATAAAGTGATAGATTTCTCAATCCCACAAGTATTCTGTAACCGGAGTAGACGACGCTTATGTCCTCAGAATTTTTAGACTCGTTAATAAAATAGCACTACCCTATTTTACCCTTCTATCAAGCAATAACGAACTTGTTTCTCCAGGAAAGCACATACAGAGATCCTTTTCACCTCCTTAGAGACAATCCCAGAGTTTCACCAGAACGCGTATTGCAATTTCATTTACACACGTTCATGCAGAAAACCCTATTCATATATACATGAACTCTGTTTTACCAGTAGGCAGTGCTTCTATCTAACCCACCACAGAATTAATCTATCGTTAGTAAAGTAGACGCCGCTCCTTTACCCTTCTTTCAAGCTCGGGTTAAGTCCTACTATTCTCCCAGCAGTAAGTTTTAATCAGGATACGCAATGATCCCTGTGCTTGAAGGCTAAGATTTCATAGACTGTCCTCACTATACATTTATCCTTTCACACCTAATGTCCCTAAACGGTGATATGCGACAATACCACCGCAGTATTCGACGATACTCCTTTTTTGAAACAGAGCAATGCACTGTGCGACTTTACTTGCCACACTTCCACTACCTGCAGACAGAGGCACTAGCTTCACGCAACACTTGGAAGCCTTTTCAAAACTACATATAACGTAATACGTACTCAACAGATGTTAGTCATAAATCTATACATCAAATTGTATATAGTACTTTATACATAACCCTAGCTAATTTCCTTAGCAACCACTACTCTGCTACCAAGATATAACTGCTACAGCGGGACTCCAAAAATAATTTCTAATCAATACTCATCATTTCCCTGAAACCTTTAAACACACAAACCATTTGTCAGTGGGGCCCATAACACTGCACGTTTACTCTGTTGACTTACACTAGGCTTCAGGGCTTTTGGTGAACCACAATGGAGAAATGCTGTAACATTTGGTGGAGTGTCTAAATCCTATCTAGTCAGTTATTATTTACACCTACAGTTTATTACACTTTACCATTCAAACATTTAACTATTCAGACGCACCACCATAGTGGCAATGGATCTGCTAGAAAGAAAATTAGGCGTAGGAAAATCACAAGACCAGCTTTTAAAATTCCATTTTCCCAATTTTATTAAAAGCAAAACTTTATTATGTCTGACATTTATGCATTGATTAATTCTTTATTCAGTAAAATCTTAAACTTTATTTCATAATGATCATTTTAATTAGAGCTCAGGAAAAATCGCTTATTTTAGAAATCAGTTAAAGTTTAGCAAAGAACAGAGAGTTCCAAATTCATTCTCTCCTAACATCCCTAACTAATACCCTCATCTTATCCTTCAGTCCTGTAAAGCAAACAAATATATTCAAAGAGTTCTTACATCCAGGAGTCAGTCTTCAGTCGGGCAGCACTTCGAGTGGAAATCGAAAAAGCAACCCCCTCTAGACGAAACCAGGGGTTTTTATACACTAATTTCCTAACTTAATCTATCTAAAAAGTATCTACTATTACTTATTCGGATTCTGATTGGACACATTTGGGGTGGGTGAGCATCTCCTCACCATTACAACATCATTTTCACAACGATTCAGCAAAAAAATAAAGGGGCTTTGTTTTAGGACATTCCATGGCCTAGTCATTTCCTTCAGTGGTAACATCAGGACCTTTTCCCAGGATCAGAACATTCAAACATCCATGTTTGGCACCCATCCTAGGTTCCGGGGCGAGGTAGCCTTGAACCTCCCCGAGCACAGGCAGTTCACTCTGACTTGCAGGCTTTTGGCGCGCCTGCGCTGTCCAGTTCTTGCTCACGCTTTACCCGAGCAGCCATCTTTCATACAGGCCTCAGAGGCCACTTTTTGGAACTATCATAGAAACAAACACAAATCCATGTTAAACATAGAACTAAAGCCCTTCTATTTACCTCCCACCATACTAATGTTTCCCCATTAGTTGTTACCTTGCAAATAAGCCACACAAAATGCGTTTTATACTTACATATTCAACCATTTCTTAGCACAAAACTTGTACAATAAGCACATTTAAACTGCGTTTGTTTATATCTAAGCTGTGCACTAATTCACAACACGACAATAATACATATTAGTTAATTTTATTGCAACATGCAGGCAAAATTAGTACTCCCGTGTGTAAAAATGTATGCATCTTATACTATTGTTGATTAGTTCACAAAACATCCCATTAGTAAATGTTAACGTTATGGAACATTGACTTTGAGAGGGGTACACAAAATTTTGTTTTTACCACCTCGCTCCATCAAGCCCAAACTCCAAATCACTAGCTGGTCCTAATAGAAATGTACACTTGTAAAATGTTACAAGGCAGCTCCAATGATTACCTATCGGCGAGCTAGTCCGTGCAATAGTGAAAACGAAATTGGCAGTAAAACACACCAGTACATCTCCTACCTTTCACATACACTGCACCCTGCTCATGGGCCTACCTTGGGACTACCTTAGGGGTATCTTTCATTTAGTTAAAGGGAAGGTTAGGGTCTGATAAGTGGGTTTACTTTCCAGGTCGCCATGGCAGTTTAAAACTGCACTCATATACACTGCAATGACAGGCCTAAGACAAGTTTACAGGGCACTCATGTGGGTGGAACAATCAGTGCTGCAGGCCCACTAGTAGCATTTGATTTACAGGCCCTGGGCACACACAGCGCACTTTGCTAGGGACTTATCACTAAATCAAATATGCCAATCATGGAGAACCAAATAGAATTACAATTTACACAGAGAGCATATGCACTTTAGCGCTGATTAGCAGTGGGAAGTGCCCAGAGTCCTAAAGCCAACAAAAAAAGGGTCAGAAAAATAGGAGGCAAAAGGGAAAAAGTCAGGGGATAAACTTGCAAAAAGGGCCAGGTCCAACAGTAATTTGTTTCAGGTGTTCCTATATTGCCATCTGTGGGTTCTGGTGATATTAACAAATGAGTGTTTTTTTGGCCTTATGATTGTTAAATGCCACCAGAACTCCTTGATATCAACGCCACTTCATATTACATAGTTATATCATGGTGAGCATTCCCGCACAAAAAGCGAAACGCTGGAATTTCCTCCTTTTTATTCTGCCCACAGAGCAGCTGTTACGTGGATGGGAACATATATAAAAGCACAGTTGCTTTTTGAAGCACGGTTATAGCTGGGCAATGTATTTACCTGAATGCTGTCTGTGTTCATGTAAATAGTTACATTTTTCGGACCCCTGACAGAGCACTTCAAAGCAAAGTCCCCAGCAGGGAAGTCCGTGCGTAGCGCCTGCTTTCATGGACCCTCTAGCATTCAAGATCCACACTCAAGCACCCCTGGTGAGAAGAATGTTTCCTTGAAGAGCACTGTCAGGGACCAGGCAATAAAATAACTTTATATAATTACCAGTAGGTGAATTAGGGTGGCCGACCCCAGACAGTGGCGAATGGCGCAATAATTTTCATTGCTTGCAATCGTCAATGCCCCCTTCATTCCTCCCTTTTTTCGATCTGTTGCATGTGGATGTGGAAGGATGGAAATTGGCCACAGATCCACATCCCCTTAACTCAGGTGGGAAAAAAGGAGTTTCACCCATCTCTAAATTCTATTTGTATTCTACCTTTTGTATTCTACCTACTTGATATTCAGCAGCAGGATGCCCACATGTGTGATAGTAGGCTTTATAAATACACATACCATAACATATTCAATGTTGAGCTATCAAAATTTGCATTTCAGGGGAATATACCTTATTCTGAGTAAAGCTATTTTTACCTTAAGGTGAGCAAGCTGAAGGGTGTGTTGATCATTTCCAAAGTTCCCTAATGGGTGAAAGCTTTAGGTATTTGTTGACAAAAGATTTCCTTCCATTTTATTCCATGTCCTCTCACTGTCATCGTCTTTTTGTGAAAAGGGTGGCACGGATATGTGACAAATTGTTTATTCCTGTATCCAGGGACATTTTAATGCATGGGCAAAGCGAAAGATTGCACAGGGTCCCCACCTGCCAAGGGGCCCCCTGATAAAGTGAATGGGACAGTCGAAATTCCTGTCATGATTACCTTGCTCATAAAAAACATTTTCATTTTCTAATTTTGCAGCCAAGCATGCTCAACAGAACCTTGGGCCTGGATTTACTAAGGGTTTATACTAGGGCAACGTCACATAGAGTGACACAAACAGGGCAAACTCTTTTAGGGGTATTTAGTTTCCAGTTCAAGAACATTTTTTCAATGCAAAAGTGCCCTTTTCTCAGTGCAAATATTGTTTTGCAATAATTTGCATTACGGGCCGTTACTTGAGTGTTTCTTGGACAGATTAGAGCAAAGCCAGAACTACTGAGATAGCCAGACTGCTGTGCATGAAAAAGCCTGCTTGAAGCAGGCACAAACACGAAGAAGTGCTTTCGTTTCCCCAAACATTTCACACATTGCATGTGTGCTGCACTGTACAGCACACATGCAATATGTGGAATGTTTAAGAATTTTCTAGTCATAGGATTTTTCTGGAAGAGTGCCCTTACAGCAGACAGCATGCACATACCTCTGCACAATGGTGCACAGGTTGTGCGTGGTGCTTGGCCACCGGTTTGTGCATCAGCCCAGGGGAAATGACCAGCAGTAGGCCATTTTGAATAAATATGGCACTGCTTTCTCCCCTTCGCACAATGTAGCTCAGCAACTTTGGTTGCTGCACTGTATGGCACTAAAAATAATGTATCTGCCGTAAGTGTGTATGCCTGGCCTGTCCAGCCTTAACCCACCCTCACACACTCAGGCAGTTGGTAGCAATTAAATTAAAAAATAATCTTTCTGCATCATTTCTCCTTCTTACTTCACCTCACCTCTTCTACCTTAATTAGCCCTCTCTCTCAACCTTTTTATCTCTACATTCTGTGCCCCTTCACCCTCTCCATCACAGCTCTCTCTATCTCACCTTCAACAACCTTGCCTCTCTCGCAATTTATACAGTATACCGGACTTGACTTCATCTCCCTCTACCTCTTTCATGACCTTGCTCATCTCTCTATCACTCATTGTGCCTTTCAATCCTCTCATATTTCCCATACATGAGCACCAGTTACACAAGGACACATTTAGTTTTGGTAGGCATTTATTTATTTAAAACTTTTATATAGCGCTGGCTAGACCCGGAGGTATCACAGCGCTTTACATGAGCATCAGATCATAGTTACAGGTTACATCGGTACAAAGGTTACACAGTTCTAAGAGCATGGCAACATAGTTACTTGTAAGGTCGAGAAAAACAATAAGCACAAAATACGTAAGGGAAAAAGAAGGCAAGGTGAGAGATTCAGGGGGGGTTGGAGTAAGGGAAGTAGACAGATAAAGAAGGTGGGAAAGAGGAGGGGAGGGGAGGGTGAGAGACATAGCCTGGGGAGAAGAGGGGAAGGGTGACGGGGACACAAACCGGTAGACGAGTCAAGGCAACGTCCAATGTCCAGTAAGCTGTGATCCCAAGGCATGGGGAGATTAAGTGATTTGCCCAGAATCACAGAATGCTGAGCTGACGCCGAGGATCAATCCGGGTTCCCCTGCTCCAAAGTTGGCAGCTCTAGCCGTAAGGCCACATCCTCTCCTCATTTCTCGCTCTACCTCACATGCTCCTCACTACATCTTTCTACTCCGCCGCTCTCTTGGAAGCCAACCACTCAATTTACCTCACGATCAGTTCTCTGCCTCTACTCTTCACATCCCCTTTCTCTTGGTCTACCTGTGATCCCTTTCCACCACCTCTAAATATCGTACTCCATTCTGTCTACCCATTGTTCTCGATCTCTACCCCTTTTTCTCTATCGTCAACTCCTCTCTGTCTCTCCCTCTCTCTGTCTCTCCATGACACAAACACATCTCTCTCTGGACCTCTTTTTACATTCCAACTTATCCCCCCACTTCAACTGTCTCAATCTCTTTCTCTCTGTCTCACCATCTCCTCCTTTTTCAACTCCTTAACTCTGTATGAACCTGACCTCTCTTTCTTCATTTTAAATAGGTCTCTCAATTTCCAATTCTTGCTTTGTACATCCCTTTCTATCCTTCACTCCTCTCTCTACCTTTCTCTTTTTCCCACTACTCTCTTTATCAGGCCCATTTTTCCAAACCTGTTGGTATTTTACTCTGTCTAGCATCTCTTTTTTTCCTGAAGTCTCTCCATCTACCTCTACCTGTCCTACCTCTCTCAACACACCCCTTGGAATACTTTTCTGTCGCTCTTTACATTTACTTTACTGTATCTATAACTCTCTTTCACATTCTAAAAGCTTGCCTATTTTGCAACCTCTTTTCTCTACCTACATCCTCCTCTTTCTGTTGCTTTTCAACTTTCCTTCTAGCTACCGCATGGGCCTCTATTTACTTTTCTTCTCTCCCTCTCTCCCATATCATTCTACTACATCAGCTTTATTACTTCTCCATGTACTTCATATCTCTCACTACACTGTTCTCCTTATGTCTCTGTCACTCTCATGTATCCTACCCATTCCGTTTCTCATACTAAGCAGGGTAAGCATGGGCGGATTTTGCGGATCCACGATTCGCGGATTCAGCGGATTCACGGATCGTGGATCCGCAAAATCCGCGGATTCGGCGGATTTGCGGATTTGGGGGCGGGGCTTCCTCGGGCGTGTGGGCGGGGCCAAACGGACGGGGCTTCCACGCGAGCGCACATGCCTCTTGTGTGTCTAAAAGGTCAGAGACCGATCAGAGCAGCAGATTAAGAGACAGAAGCCCCTGGTCACAGGAACAGCACGGGGGTTGTGCTCGTAAAAGTCAAAGATGCCCAGCCTCCCAACGCTCACGTTTTTTTTTGGGCTGCTGAATGAGTCACTGCATTTGCGCTTCAACTAGTTCCAGCGACCAAGTGTGTGTCACTATGCAATCGCGCCGAAGTGCGCAGGGGTCCCTTGAGTGAAATGTCCATCATAGTGGGTAAATGGCGGGAAGACGGTGCACACCTCGAGTGTGTGGGCGGGGCCAAACGGACGGGGCGTCCATGCGAGCATGCCTCTTGTGTGTATAAAAGGTCAGAGACCGATCAGAGCAGCAGATTAATTATTTAATTGTGCCAGGTCCGTCGTGCCCGAATGAACCCTGCCCTTCATATTTATTCAAGACGCCACTGTTGAAGTAATTTACGATGGCGCCGGCAAGCTGCCAGCGCCATCCTGCAAAAGTTACTTAATTAGCTTCAACAGGAAGCTCCAACTGCTAAAATAAAGCAGGCGCTCGAGCCCCTGCTGTATCTTATCTGTTAGAGCTTCCTGTTGAAGCTAATTAAGTAACTATTGCAGGATGGGCGCTGGCAGCTTGCCGGCGCCATCGTTAATTAGGCGCGCGCGCTTGAACTTTTGACCGCAAAATCCGCTCCGCTCGCGGATTGCGGATTTTCGGCAAATCCGCGAGAGTTCGCGGATCGCGGATTTGCCGAAAATCCGCAAAATCCGCGATCGGAGCGGATTTTGCGCTCATGCTTAAAGCAGGGTCACTGGGAAAAATCCAGAGAAGTTCAGACATATAAAGGAGAAAAGGGACAAGGCAGGTGAAGAGAAATTAAGAGACATATATTAGATTAGTGTAATGGTAATGGTGAAAATCCTCAGAAAAGGGCTTCTATTTTCACTGTTGCAGCAAAATGTCAGTAGTGAAGGGGATATATTTGTGCTTACAAATATTCAGCAACTAAAGCTACAATTCCAAGTGCTTTGTGCATATGTCATATTTTAATAAAAAGTACTAGTCCAATAACCATCTAACAAGTCACCCTGATGTCACAGATGTACCCACCGTGGGGGTCTACAGGGTACCCGTTCAAAGCAAAGGTTGAAGGGTGCACATGCAACAACTGGCACAGCGTCTTTGCAGCAATCCTGCCAAGAATGTCAAATTGGAGGTTACCAGGCGTTGCAACTGCGACCCCTAAGCCACCGTTTGTGGCCTCTGCGACCTTGCTAGCAAACCCTGGCAGTTTGGCAGACTTGGCAAGCACTCAGGTGGCATAAAATCAGCTGCAGCGTGAGCAGCAGTTGATTGCACTGCTGTGCTGAAGCTCTGCCTACAGAGAAATCATGATGGCCTGCAATCTGGGCCTGGGTGGGGGAAAGAACTCATATCACTCGTTGCTGTGGTGACTCTGGGCCGGGCTGGCTGGCGCAGTCCTTGATTTGATACATTGTATGTATCTGCTGCGGGCCTGGGCCAAGAAGGTCTGCAAATGAGCACAAAGCGCATGCAGCATGGCGGAGCATAATTGGACAGTAATTCCACGTGTCCAGTAACTCCCCGCTCTGCAGTTAGGAGCACCTGTGTGTTAGTGCAGGCGTGCACCTGCTGCAACCTAACCTGGTGCAGTATGTGTGCCACCGTGTTGTGGACCGCTGACCGGGTCACAGAGCCATCAATCTGGTAGCACAAAAGCACTACCAATGATGATGGCCCTAGCAAAAATTATTGACCAGCACCCGCGTGCCAGTAAAAGTCAAGCTGACATTGCACGCCCTCGGAGTCCAATTGGACTCATGCCTGCTGCATGGGAGCTGGGTGCCTAGACTCTAGAGTGACTGACTAAAATCACTGAAGTTCGGTACCGGGCCATTACTGATGTGCTTTACTTAATTGTCACTCTCTTGACGGTCGGACCTCGGGCGGGCCACAGAGCAGTTGAGGTCGTGTGAGAATGAGACTGACTGAGTCGTCTCATCGACTCAACTAGAGTCTCGACTCTCCAACTCCCCTTGTTGTGGTTTCCCAGTCCTTGTGACTCCTGTCAGCTGTGGGGCAAACCTCTATTAGAAGCAACAAGTAATATAAGATAAGATTATCTGTTTTTGGAGTTGACACAAGATTTTCAAATGCCCTGCTGCAAAACTTCCGAAATTGTTAAAGAGCACATATTTCAGGTTCAACGCTTCTAGCGGTCTAGCCATTGTTTAAGTAATGTGAATGACACATTAATTGCCATTGTTTTATGGCGAACACTGTATCCGTGTTGCATGTGCAACACATTGTTTGTTTTGGGCACCACTAAATCGAGAATGGCCGTACCGGGCACTTGACGAAGGGTGGGTAGTTTCACAGGAGCCTGGAAGGTTGGAGGGGGCTGGTTTTGTTAGTGGGGGGCTGGTTTTGTATCACTGCATCAGTTTTAAAAGCACTGCAAAGTTCCCTGTATATTCAGCAGCTTTCGGGCAACAATAAAAATGTTGAGTTAACTCTGGTGATTTATTAATGTGCCTTTTGGGGAGAGATGGGAGTTTTTCTAGTAGCATTTTTCACTTATCTATGGTAGCGCAGTGGATTAATATGCCTGCTGCAAAGAACGTGTACCATGCATAACAAAGAGCAATGTTTTATGTGGATAGCTAAGTATGTTACTGCTTTTGTCACAAAGATTCTGTTATTACTGTGCTGTTCATAAGTTACATTCGTAATCTACCACAGTGGGCTATGAACTGCTGTCTAAGAGTTGCATGCAAGCTGCATGGTACATGTTAAAAAGTAATGTGTTTTCCCAGTCTCTCTATCCTGATGGTGCTAAGAAAGGTTTGTATTGGCCGAAATAAATTCTTATTTAAAAAAGTCAACCCTAACCACTTTGTTATTTTCTGAATCCTCAGTTTGACCTGCTCCAGAACAAGCACTCTAAAAAAGGGCCAACCTGCATGAATGCAGTGGTGTAATGAAACTTGAGGGGGCCCCCCTCCAAGGTATGTGGAGGGGCTCCCTCCCGCAGTGGCGACTGGTGGCATTTGAAAGTGATGAGGTGTAAAATTTGTTTTGTAATGCATCACGGTGAGCATGCGAAAGCGAGCAAGGCCGAACAACTTAAGTGTTGTATGGGGGGATTCTCCTCCCAAGAAAAGTTTGAAAAAAGAGTGGGCAAATGGTGCATATTCAATCAAATTTGAGAAAGCAAGAAGGTTAATAAAGCAATTTGAAAGTGCAGTTATTACATTATTAAAGAAATATCATATAATAACATAGGTAGCTGCTTATTCAGTATAACCACAGCGCTTCATAACAGACTTCTCGATACAATGCTGAGTACTTCACACAGTTTTTTAATTAGCAAACACCCAACTACACAGGTAACAAACTAGCAGCATTCAAGAAGACATTTTCGGATTAACGAATTGCCTGCCTAGTGATGATGGGGATATGATACTCTACCTGGCAAATCACATGCCATGGGGCGGGGGGAGGGAGATAAGAGAAGATATGCATATTGTGGACTCATTTAGTTCACCATTCAAAAGATCACAGCAGGAGTCACAGATCCAGACCAGAAATATAAAGATATACAAAACTGATGCAACGACTTGAACATCCAAGCATTGAAACCATTGTTGTGAGCTTTTAGAGTCTGGGTATTGTAATGATAGTGACAGCAGGATATGCATACGTTAACGTATCATCGGTCTTCACCTTTACTTTACTTTGAAATATATAACGCCTTAGCAGTCGCCTTAGCCTACACTACAACTACAGTGTACACACTACACACAGCAGTATAAAACACAATTGCATGAGAGAAGGGCTATGGAGAGATAAGGGGCAATGTTGGAGTGCCAATGTGGTAGTGGGGGGGAAATCTGTGGAGAAGGGTTTTTTGGGGGTGGATCATGGGAGGGGAGTGTGCCAACAAACAATATTGCCCCAGGCGCCATCAGTGCTAAAGCAGGCACTCTCGCTGATCTTGTCTCGTCACTCGTGCCCAATGCCCAATTGATTCACACCAGAAAAATCTAAAATCCCTTCATAAAGCACCAAGCTGGCTTGAAATGTTACAGTAACTTCACAGGTAGAAAAATGTGTATCTAAAGTTTTGCTTTGACTTAATGTTACAATTGGATTCCATAACTTCCGTTGTAAAAGCTGCAGTTAAAATCAACAAGGATTTGCAATGCGATAGGTCTCGCATTTGCGAGAGATAGAGCTATTGGCGTTGTAAATCACAATGTCTTTTACCTATGTGGTTTTGCATGGAGCGTGATGGGTGCATGTAAGGTTGTGACTAAGTCAGTTACCTATAAAATAGTTCCCTTATAAACTACCAGTTAGGGTGAAGCAGCCAGTGTTAAAGGCCATACATCATTGTGTCTGCAAGAACAGTTAACCATGTGTTAGATGTTAATGGTAGACTGAAAGATGATAGACTTGGTTGGGGGTGATAATCATTCCTGCGACTGCAGTGTAAGAGCCTTATTTGTGTTAATATACTTAGTGAAAAAACAATGTTGAGAGCAGCAGAAATTGCATAAATTCACGATTGCAACTGGGATTACCTGACAGCAATTTAATTATTGGTAAATCCAATCAACAAGTACTGTATTTCCTAATAAATGCAAATGTGAAACATATGAAAAAATGGAGTTTAAAAAAGGTGGAGAACAAAAAGCAATGAGGGTTGATAGTTCAAGGGTGCTAGCGGCGAGTCGGGGAGGTCATGAGAGATATGAAGACAAAAAAATGGAAGAAAAATAGTTGAATAGAGAATGGAGTGGAGATTTAACAAATACATTGGATGCTGGATGGGAAGGAGGACTGGGATTCATAGTGGGCAAAAAAGCAGATATGTGGATGCAGGATCCCATACAAAGCGTTTTCAGAATATTCAAGGAAGTCTGTTTTTTAGATTGAACAAAAGGCATGCATGTAGTCAAAAGTTGAAGGTGGCTGGAGAAGAAAGTAGATAGAATTCAAAGATGAAAGAGTGTAGGGTGGTTTGCATGGAGAAGCATGAACAATGGTCAAGAACTGACATGGTTGTTAATGTATTCTTAACAAAGCGAGCATAATAAAAATGCCCACAATGTGCCTTGCCTTTAAAATGTGCCTTTCTTGTTTTGGTGATGTTTGGATGAGACTGCACAGTAGAGGTTTGCATCAGCTTCACCTCATCTATTTATTTAACTAAGCTATATGAAAGAGTGTAGTGCTGTTGCCAGCCATGTACACAGGTCTTGTCTAGTGTCCTGGTCCTGACTTTGCCACATGTAGTGGCTGGTTTCATAGCTGTAAAGAAAGCAGACAGCATGAAGCTTTGGATTCAAACCTCACATTTGATGCACATGGAGCACCATGGAGGAGGAGTCCACTCTCATAGATCATTGTGTGACATGTAGCTCTTTATGCCAAATGCTATTGGACTGCAAGATTTGCTACCTTTACAGACACAGTACACTCATTTTATCACTCTTGGGAGGATGAAGGTCTAAGTCTGTCTAGAAGGTATTCAGACCATAGCCTTTAGGTTTAATGCAGTGTTCTACTGATACTTTAACCCACTAAGTAACCCTACAAGAAAAGCAAGGGACACCTGGAGTTCTGGTGACACCTAATTCAAAATTAAACCAATGTGTCTGTAGCGTTACGCAAGCATGCCCCCGAAAGGAAATCATTAAGTGTTACATGACACCACCTAAAACACAGGCACAAGTATCAGAACTAGAAAAAATGTGCCATTGCAGGGATTTTCAGCTTTAGTGTGAAATGCTTTACGGAGCACTGCCTCCCAAATCACTTTAGTCCAGGAGCGATTTTTAACACAGCGAGTGGTTTGGCAGATGGGAGGAAGAGGTTTGCCATAGCAGAGATTGAGGGTGAAAGGCAATGGAAAATGGGACAGGAGGAATACCTGTGAGGCTGTGACTCCTGAATTTTTATGTCTTAAGTCCGGGCAATTTCTTTCTGAAATGCACAGGTGTTGCACACTGAGCATATGTGCCTGGGTGAGCGTTTAGGAGAGGCTCGAGTGTAGCAGCAACATGTATTTAAAAAACTCTAGGTCTTCACAGATTTTTAAAATTTACAATCTCCACAAAATTTTGAGACTTTTAATTGTGGACCTTCAATGTGCCTTACAGTTCCATATTCGAGCTCCAAAGCCCCATACAGTGTGGAGGCCTTGTCTGAATCAGTTCCAGAGTTCTAATACTGGCTTCAGCCTGCCACCCTTTCTGAACCCAGGATGTGATGTTACGTCCAGAGCTGCCTATTTAGGAACTGGGGAACCATGTTTAATTCTTACTTGAATTGTCTGCATTTCTGGGCATATCAGTTAATTTCACGTGTCTATAACAAGCATTTGCAATGCAATAGGTCTCGCATTAGGAAAGTTTGAGCTATTGGTATTGTAAATGACAAATTTTGTATTTATGTGTTGGTTTTGAAAATAGCTAAATTAATAGCTTTGTCATTTACAATGCCAATAGTTTTAACTTTCGCAAATGTGACACCTATAGCATTTGTAATGCAATATGTGTTGTATTTACGTGACTTAGATGTATTGATATTACAAATAACAATGGCTTTTATTTTTTTAATTATTAATATTTAAATTAAAGTTATTGTAATTTATAATGGCGATAGCTTAAACTTTTGTAAATAACTTTTGTGGAGATTATGTTCAGTGTATTTTATTGTGACGGAAATCCAAGAACAGAAGTGAAATATTACACTCTTTTTGTGACATCTATACTACTATAATAAAGTAAGAACTTTCAGGCTTTGAGGCGGGTAAACTTGGGAACCACGGCGCCATTCTAAACACCCGATACACCGTTGAAATCGTCAGGGTGTGTAGATGGTTATAGGCTATATAAATATTAAAAATAAACGTTATTTACAAAATGTATATTAAAAAAAAGTAATCCCTCCAAAGTAGCGCAGGCCGCGACGTGCGTGCTCACGTCAGGAGCACGGGGAGGAGCGGTGTCTGAGGAGCGGCGGACATGGCGCGGGGAAGGAGCGGTGACGTGAGGAGCAGCGGACAGGTCAGCGGCGCTGCAAGCAGCGGAGAGGCAGACATGGCGCGGGGGAGGAGCGGCGGTGGACAGGCGGTGAGGAGCAGAGCGGCGAGGAGCGGTGAACTAAGGAGCGGCGGCTGAGGTAAGGCTCCGCGGCGGCGGACAGGCGGTGAGGAGCAGAGCGGTGAGGAGCGGTGAACTAAGGAGCGGCGGCAGAGGTAAGGCTCTGGGGATAATGTCGGGGCAGGCAGGGGTCGGGGCAGGTGGGGGACGGGGCGGGCGGGGGCACGGGCTGCAGGGCAATGTCAGGGGAGGCAGGGGTAGGGGAAGCCTTAATGCTCCCGGACAAGGTCGGGACGGGCTGCTAGTTTGTAATAAAGCTTGAAACATTGAGAGAACATATTTGAACTAGTTGTTGTTGAATGGTTGCACAGATTGATGCTGTGGTGGCGCTGAGTGATGTTGTGTTGGCGACGAGTGATGCTGTGGCGTTCAGTGATGCTGTGGTAGCGCATAGTGATGCTGTGGTGATGCGATAGATAGAGGGAGGGTGATAGATAGATAGAGGGAGGGCGATAGATAGATAGAGTGAGATAGATAGATAGATAGATAGATAGATAGATAGATAGATAGATAGATAGATAGATAGATGGTTGTGTGTGGTTGTTGTGTGTTGTTGTGTGTGGTTGAGTGTGCTTGTGTGTGTGGTTGTCTGTGTTGTGTGTTGGTGTGGTTGTGTGGTTGTGGTTGTGTGTGTGGGGTTGTGTGTGTGTGGGGGTGTGTGTGTGTGGTTGTGTGTGTTGTGTTTGGGGTTGTGTTTGGGGTTGTGTGTTGTGTGTGTGTTTCTGTGTTTCAGAAAGTCTGTGGTGCAGTCATTCTCCAATGCATGGCTTGGTTCCTGAGCCCGAGGCCACAGAAGATTGCTGCAGGCTGCACTTCCATAAGAACTGAAGACCTCCTAAGCAACACAGCTACTGAAACATTTTTCCACCTTCATAACATAGGCAAGATTCGAAACACGTTAAATCATTTAATAAGTCATTAGTATTCAGTACACCAGAATACTTCAGAAGTCAATTATTGAGCCCCCCACTACTCCGTCACACCACTAGACATGCTACTAAATTTTGATAGCTGAACTCTATAATTTACTCAGGCATACCCCTGCGTAATCATACCTTCACCTTCATGAAGTCAGCTGTCTAACTTTCATAAACAGAGCCATGTACAAGCTACTGAAACTGGTAAACAAAGAAGTTAAGGTATTGGTTCCTAACTACCTGACACCATGTAACATTACACACCAGGTCAAACTTCGAGTTCCACTAAACAGAACACCTTCCGGTCACAATCACGTTTCTGCCCAAATTTCAGTCATTCTATCTGCCAGAACCACAAGCATTGCACCACCCAACTACCAGACATCTGTGGCACCCCTCTTCTCAGAGTTCAAAATAGCATTATTAGTACATTTAATTCTACTCAAAAGAAGTGATTACTAGCCCCTTCTTTTATGAATCTGTACAGTATGTATTTGCTGCATTAACTAGAGAAATAATTGTGGTATATATGGGTCTTCTTCACCAACCATTGTCAAACAGTCAGCACAATTTCTCTGCACCTCAACTGTTATTTCTCTAATCTATGTTAACCACCTCACGATCATTGATTTGTGGATGCGATCTTAAACGTTTCTAAAGAAAATGTTATTGCGGCTCAATAAATTAGAAAAATCACTCATATGTTAAGGGGGGCGTTACCAGTATATCATACTGGGAATTTTGTATTACCTTGAGACAAAATACAGTAACGCACTGCTGGCAAATGTGACAAACTCGACTGAAAATAAAGGAGTGCATACCTCATCTATTACAAAATACATTAAAGTTTCAAGTCGCACAATGTAATGCATTGAAATATCACAAATTTAGTGACTGAGAATTTTTACTTTTGTTAAGTATGTGCATTTGTTTGAAACATACCAACACATGAAGCTTTGGAATTAATGAGGGGAGAACATGGCGGCAGGCGGCTGAGCTGTCGTGGTGCTCCGTGAATCAAGCTACCGTTTGCCCCACCTGAACCCTGACGAGCTCGAAATGGCACGTATTTTTTCTCTACCGATTGATACACTATCACGGTGTCTCAAACTGGGTACTAGGACGCAAAAAAGAGCAAAAAAGCAAGGGTATCAGGCGTCTGCTTGGTAACTCTTCACAGGCACTGTGTGAATATACCTGGAGCGAGGTCTGTTTTCTGTTTCCATGACGGGACTCTTCGGCAGCATTTTCGGCGTTGGAAAGGGCATCGGTAGAGGCAGTGGCAGCAGTGGTGCAGTGTCCGTTCTTGTCGCTCCCGACCCCACAGGAGTTCCGCTGGTCCTGTGGCTGTGGTCCTCAGCCGCCCTGGAGCTGCGGCGTGGCAGGAAGGCACGCAGTTTGGTGCGCGCTTGGTGTACCAGTCCCACGAAGGCTCGGCTCCTCGAGTCTGTCTCGCAGGATACAGTGGAGGGTGTAAAGGCTTTGGGAGAGCCAGACGGCATTAAGGAGAAGTAGAAGGAGTCCTGTGTGGATAGGATGTCGGGTGATTCCGAAGAAGAAGGTTTGCACTTCCAGCGTTACCAGCAGCAGTCTAAAGGTAAGGGGAGAGGCACCCGCAGAAGGGGCAAGGCGCTTGTTAGAGCACAATCGAGGGAGCCTGCCCCCAGCGCAAAATCAATCAGTAACGTCGCTTCACCCACTGGAGGTAAGAGAGCCTCTTCTTATCTCTCGACCGAAGTTAAATCCAAGGGCGCTAGAGGGAAAGCTGAACTAAAACGGAACCTTACTGCTGTGTTTGATCCAGGTTCCAAAATCACGCCATCTCTTCGCTCTTACTTCAAAGTAGTCCCACAGGTTCTTCATCTCACAGAGGCTCAGGGCATGTCTACATTGATTGAGTCAGAGGTAGCTGTTCATGACTCTCTAGTTCCGGTCCCTGCTGTCCTGTCCCCTCCTGGTGGTGGCCTGGTCCCTATGCTAGCCGTTGACGCGTCTGACGGGTCCTCTGATGATACCACTATGGCATTGTCAGTTGTACCCTCACCTAGAATCGTATCTACTGATGCAGTTTCACCTTCCATAGAAGGTAGAGATAGTTTGTTAGTTGACAATGCCTGTTGTGGTCACGTGAAAGTAGGAGATAGGGCAGGCGGTCCTATTATGCCAGCCCCTGTGAAACTCGTGCACGCAGGTATGGGTGGCATCGAAGTGGAAGTACCAGATTTACCCTTTGATCTTGCCCAGCAGCAACTTTCAGGTCCCGCCCCATCTTTGGAGGAAGGTGGCACAACTACCAGCATCTCGGCTGCCTCTCTGCTGGCAATGTTTTCAACCCTGTCTCGGGACATAAAAAGGGGGTTTGAGGAGTCCCCGGCTTTTCAGCTGGAGATTTGGAACTACTGCGTGTCCCTTGACAATAAGATCGATGGGTTAACATCAAGGACAGAGTGTTGGAAGAGACTGTGGCTGCGATGTCGATACATTTGGATAAGGCTGAAGAGGACATTGGTAAACTTAAGAAAGAGGATCAGGCCCTTCTAGACAGGATGGAGGTGTTGGAGAACAGTGCTAGAAGGGGGAACATTCGCATTCTTAATATTCCAGAGGGATCGGAAGGTTCTGATGTCAAACAGTTTGTTGTCCATTTACTGAAGGATTCATTACGTTTGGATCAATCCTTGGAGGAGTTGGCCACTGACATCCAGAGGGTCCACAGGGACCCATTTAGACAGAATCCGCAAAGGTCGAAACCGCGTAAAATCCTGGTTAACTTCCACACTTATGCCCTTAAAGAGCAGATCCTTAACTTAGCTCTAAAGCAGAAGTCCCTACCCAGTAAGGGGTTCACTTTCCTTATCAGGTCAGACTTATCTAGGGTTACGCTAGAGAAGCAGTGGGAGTTTGGTAGGTGGCTGGACGCCTTTAGGAAGTTGGGTGCTACTGCTCAACTTATGTTTCCGGCCTCGTTAAAGGTGATGTACAATAATAAGATGGTTAACATCAGGTCAGTCCAAGCCGCTGATGAGCTCCTTTTAGACCTGGGCAATAAGGCGTCGGGTAAATAGGATTTGGTTCTTTAGTGACAAAGGTCAACTAAAGTATGTGAATGTTATCATAGATATATATAGTCACCATTAAAAGGTATAACAAACAAATGAATTTAAAATTATAAAAATATCAAAATATTAAAATATAAAAAAATACACTTTGTTATGGAACACACACATTTTCATTTCTTTAGCGGTAGGAAGCTCACTTTGGTAGGGAATCTTGGTTCAGGGTTTGGGGGGTATAGCGGGAGCTTGAGGTAGGGGTGCCATTTATTGGACTTGATCCGGTTAGATACACCACGGGTTCTCCATGGGAGGGGGGGGGCGGAGGGTGGAGGGTGCACGGGGTTAGGGGGGGGGCAAAAATTCCATAAAAAATTCCTCACTTGCCAATTTTGTGTCTTATTTCATCACGTTGGCTATAAGTGTTTTCATGTTGTGTTGCCATTTTTTATAGGGGCAGGGCAGACTAACGTTGTCTCTTGCATCAAATTAAGGTTGGGCGGAGTCTGGGACAGTGGTGATGACTAGATTAAAGTTAATGTCTTGGAACGTCAACGGCCTGCGTACTAAACCTAGGGCCAGAACGTTGTTGCAGTATCTCCGCGACTCAGATGCACAGGTCATCATCCTCCAAGAGACGCATTTGATCCAGGCTGAAATTGACACGTTAGTTAAGGGGAACAAATGTATTGACTTCGCAATTTCTACCTCTCAGTCTCTGACCTCTAGAGGGGTATCGCTCATCTTCAAGAAACAACTTAAGGCTAGGGTCTTAGACTCTAAGGTGGACCCTGCTGGTAGATGGGTTATTGTTTCTCTGTCTATTTTGGGTGCTCAACTTACCATGGTTGGGTACTATGACCCCAATCAAGACGATTCATCATCCTTGGAAGTCATCTTTTCCCATCTCTTCTCCTTCCCCGAGCCTGTAATATTTGCTGGAGATTTTAATATTGTCTTAGACCCGGTTTTGGACAAATCTCATAATAATCGATCCCGGGTCCCGTCGAAATCAAGATCCTTCTTGTTGAATGCAATGAAGCAGTATGGGTATGTGGATATTTGGAGATTAAGGGCAGGCCAACAGCAGGGCATTTCTTTCAGGATCTATAAGTATCATCATCATTCCAGAATAGATTTCATATTAATTAATCAGAGGTTGGTTGATGCCGTCAAGGTCATTAAATATCTCCCGCTACATTTATCAGATCACTCTGCAGTAGTGTTGGAACTCATGACCCCTCTTGCCGCGCCGGTAAGGGCTTGGTCTTTTGATCGTTCTTTACTTTCCCATCCTGACAATGTTCTCTTTCTAAAGGCTGAGGTGGCACTTTTTTTAAAGGTAAATGTAGGTTCGGGAGATGTAGGAGTGGTGTGGGACTCCCTTAAAGCTTTTTTGAGAGGCCTTATCACAGGTAAAGTGGCTTATAGAAGGAGAGAGTATAGAGAGGCCGTGGCCTCGGTGGAGGCGAATATAGCTAAGATCCAGCATGATATTGATGCTAATTCCGCCGCCACGGACGCTGTCTTAACACCTCTGCGCAAAAGATTACTTTCCCTAAAGGGCCAATTAGCCTCGATTCTTAATCAGCAGATTCAAGAAAGATGGGAGGCCAGCAAATCTCACATTTTCACTATGGGGAGGAAGCTGGGAAGTTATTGGCATGGAAAGCCAAAACGGATCAGGTCCGTAATAACATCGACCTGATTAATGTCAATGATGTCCCTCTTTCCTTAGATGTTGATATTAGATCAGCCTTTAAAGAATTTTTTCGATCTATTTACAATGAGGACAAGAAGTTGGACCTTGATATTATTAAAGATTGGCTTAGTAAAATCACCCTCCCAGGTCTTTCTGCTGATCAGAGTGAGATGCTAGAAAGTGAAATCTCGGAAGGAGAGGTGAGGAAAGCCATTCAGAATGCCAAGAAGGGGAAAGCATCAGGGCCAGATGGCCTACCTGCTGAAATTTATAGAGCTTTGGAGCAGGAACTTGTCTCTTTTTTGGTAATATTGTTTAATCAGATTCTACTGGATGGTGTCCGTCCTCCAGCGTCATGGGACAATGTTTCCATAACCGTAATTTTAAAACCAGGGAAGCCATCAACTGCATGTGGTTCGTACAGACCAATTTCGATCCTAAATGGGGATTACAAGATATTTTCCTCAATTCTTGCAAACAGGCTGGCCCTAGTCGCCCCCACTATTCTACATCCAGATCAGAAAGGGTTTGTCAAGGGGTGACAGCTTTTCGAATTAACCTTTGATTTAATAGGAGCTATAGATCTGGCTGTTTTGGAATCTCTTCCCTTGGCGGTTCTTACGTTGGATGCCACCAAGGCCTTCGACAGGGTCAACTGGTTGTACCTGTCGGAGGCCCTGGCAAAGTTCAACGCGGGAGAAAGATTTCGTCGGGCAATTAGTCTTCTTTACCAGAACCCTAGTGCATGTGTTCTGGTCAATGGTGTATTATCCGAGCCCTTTAACATCTCGAGGGGAACATGGCAGGGCTGCCCGCTCTCTCCACTCCTGTTCGATCTATATGTTGAACCATTTGCCCAGAGTTTGAGGGACAGTGTTAATATCAAGGCATTCGCGTATAGGGGTTGGGAGAGAAAGGTGGCCCTCTATGCGGACGATATCCTCATCTTTACGTCTCATATGGCCCTTCCTGCAATATTTAAGCTGGCTTCGGAATTTGGGGAGGTCTCCGGTTACGAGATTAATACGTTAAAGACAGAGATGATGACTTGGAACATCGACCAGAGCTTTTTTAGCTCTGGCATCCGGCCGGGAAAAGGGATGAGGTATCTAGGCCTCGACGTTGTAGGGGATATTGACCAGATCGCCACCAATAATTTCTCGAAGGTGGCTAAAGAATGTCGTAAGCTGCTTCAAACTTGGGCTCATCTCCCTCTATCCTTTTTGGGAAGGGTCAACCTGGTAAAAATGTCCATTTTGTCCAAGATCTCTTTTTTATTTAACATTATCCCCTTATATTTTGATCCTTCTCTTATTAAAAAATTACAGGCCGAAATTAACACCTTCATTTGGAATAAACACCTTCCAAGAATTTCTTGGAAAAAAATCAGGAGACGCAGAGAAAAGGGGGGCTCGCTCCCCCGGACCTATAGATATCTATGCCTGGGATTTCCAGATATCTCATGCCAGGATGTTATTAAAGAATCCATTTGAGTATGGAGTGGGTTCTATGTATTCTATGTTGCTGATGGGAGAGGGGGTGAGCCAGTCAGGGTTTCTTTTTAAATTTGGGGATCCCAAATTTTTCAAAAAAATTAAATTGAAAGTCTTACGGGGAATGGCAAGAATTTGGGCCCAGCTAACTAAGGCTATTAAAATAGGGTACTATGGAAGCAGGAAGCCTCTGTGGGGTCTTCCCGACAGCCCGGCTTGGTTGGGAGATACACTTGCTGTATCTATGAGAGAAGCTGGGTTGGAGGTGTGGGGAGACTTATTTGTTGACGGCGTCCTGCTTTCCTGGGAGTGTTTAAGCAATAAAATCGGCCCAAACTTCGCCAGGCTTAAATACCTGCAAATATCCAGCTGGTCTAGTTCATACACTGCTCAATCTTCTCGAGGAACCAAATTTCCCTTGGGTGCGTATAGCGACCTTATAACCCTTCTAGCTGATAAACTTCCCGCTAAGAAGGAGATTTCATCTTGGTATAATTTAATCTTGGAAGAATTGGATGGTGAATTCCTGTTACCAGATGAGCTTTGGTCATCGCATGTGAGTAACTCTAATTTGCAAGACCTTTGGAGTTCATCATGCAGAACGATGTGGGACATCGTCAAACCGGCATGGTTACACAGGAACCACCTTTTTACCATTCACCGAGCTTACTACTCACCCCTTCGACTGTCTAAATTTACTCAAGGGAATATGGTGGCATGTGCGAGATGTGGGCTGGTGGCCGCTTCTGACATTCACATGTTCTTCGAATGCCCTCACTTGTCCCTATTTTGGGAAGCCATAAGTTAGACTCTTTCAATATCAGTAAGCTCCAATATCGTTCGGAACCTCTCTTCGGTAATCTTTGGACTTCTAGAAGGGGTTCCCACGTCGGCGAGGAAGTTAATCTTTTATTCTATCCTGCTTGCTAGGAGGGAGATATGCAGGAAATGGAAAGACTCTCTACCTCCTTCCATTAATGACTGGTACGCCTCGGCCTTGCAGGTCTCCAGTTTGGACTTGGCCAGAGCTGGGAACCCTGATAAAAGATCCTTCTGGCATCTCCTGAAGTGGGATCACTGAGAAGCTGCCCCCCCGAGGTCCAATGATTAAGCCATCATTCCCATCCTTGGGCATAGATGCTCTCACCAGTATCTTGGCTGCACTCCTGTGACCTCCGTAAGGTTTTATTCCAGCGATCATTGGTGGTTGAAGCACTATTGCTGAGGGATGAGGTCTACCATCCATTTCTGTCCCCACCAGTTGAAAGAACTGAGGCAGCACGATGCTTGTAAACCTACAGATTGCACATTTAAAACCTAGGTGGCAAATGAGGACTACAAAAAAAAAAAGCTTTGGAATTAAGGAATGTAGCTTCGCGTAGGCTCGAGTCACTGGAAGCCCATTTTGCATTGTAAGTGCATTTAAATTGCACACCGTTGTGTAACCAGGAACAAAGAATGCTGTGCCAGGAACTGGAGAAAAATAACAATTATACTAGCAATAAAGTGTTTAAGAAAAAAAAGTGATTGTGGTTTCCGGGCATAGGGCACAATGAACAACAGTACGGAGAAAGAACTCGTAGGGAGCAATGTGATAACAACGCGAAGATGATATCATACGAACGCCACTCCATACTGTCTGTGTGGGGGAAGAATTATAAGAACTCAAGAACAAAAAGCAATAGAAACAAAATTAGAAATGCCGATCATACTGACCTGAAGAACTGAGGCGACATCGCGGAAGTCAGGCAGCCTTCGTTGGGACGTGGGCGGGGCCTGCAAAAGAAACAGGAAGGAACCGCCGGGAGAACGTACGGAACCCTGAAGGCTCAATGCTGAAGTCCCTGACCCCATCAGAGGGACTGGGCAAAGACTGCATGGCCCCAGAGGCAACACGGGGCTCCCGAGACGGGCAAGGACCGAGCCGGTAAGTGAGAGCTTGCAGGCTGATTGAAGACAAGTTGCGTGCACTGGGTGGGGGGGGTGTGCACCTGTGTGTGTGTGTGTGCGTGCTTGCGTGTGTGTGTGTGTTAGTTAAAATATAGCTATTGTAGGAGGCTGACTTGCCTCGGAAGCGGGACAGGAGATCTGCACGGCGCGTGGCTGTACGTGTGCATGCACCTGCTGAAATCGCCGAAAGCTCGTGCCCATCCCCTGTCCCACTTCCAGAGCAAGTCGCTAACAATAGAGGCTTCGTTGGACAGCAGCTCGACCTAAAAAATAAATGTAATGTAACTGGTTCTCATAAAGCGCTTTATTTCTTTGGGTCGAGTTTGCGGTATATAAAAACTGCAAAAAAGAGGTTGAAAACAAAGCCTTAACATAATGAATGACAAATACTCATTTAGTGGCCAATTTGTACAAAGCGAAACCAGAAAATATTGATAAATCACGGCTACCCCACTTAAATGGTGTGATCTTCGGCAAATATTTTATTTTACCAAAACTCCATTTTCTTCATTATCATGTATGCATGTACTTTTAAATATGTGAGTTGTACAAAAGTTGTGGTTAGAAAAGCCAAAATATTATGGAAGCTTTACCATCAGGTAGCTACACATAAAATAACTTGCAACTTAAATCATTTAAAAAAAATATATATAATAATAGTGTCAAATGCACTGTCGTACATTATGAAAGTCTATTAGTTAATACACTGCAGAGCTCTGTGTGTAACCAGAGAGCCACAGAATTACATCTTAGTGCAGTGGAGAATAGTTACTTGTGTATTTCTAGTCTGTGACAGAGAGCACTGAGATTATGTAATTCACTTTTTTAAATTTGTAGTGGGAAAGGAAGAGAGGAAGGGGTTTAGGGAGGGAAAGTGAAGCAGATACTCCGACACCCAACGAGGACTAAAAACACTCACCCGTCACTAGTAATCATATTGCCAGGTGTCGGTGTCTCATCAGAACAGTCCACAGTGCTTCCTTTCAATGAGGCCCTGCTGCAACTCCTGAAATCGCCTCTTAATTATAAATAGAATACTCGAGGCACAGAAGCATGCGCCGTGTGACTGTTTAGAGCACATGACCGTTCTGATGTCAGGCCAGTTTCCAAATGCTGCAACCCCTCCTTTCCAAGACGTCACGATGTGACGACTTTGCCTAACGTCTGTAAGGGGCTGTGATGGGCCCTAGGCCCACATGCTATCAGGCACACAATCACTGACGCAGGACACACTGGAGGTCTGGTGCAACTGGCCCAGAGCACGTGCGCTCGGCCTCTTTTATTGATGCTGTGTCACATGACCAGTGACATCAGTGGTGGGTGGGCGTTAAGTGTGAATACAGGTTTCAGCACTAGACTGCTAACTTATGCTGGGCATTACATCCCTTCCCAAATTGGTTAAAAACTAAACCAAACAGAAAAAGTCCAAAACCTGTGGGGGAAAGAAAACACAGAAAATAACACTGGATTTGCGTTTTCAAAATGAGTTTCTTTGGCTGCTTGCAAACCGCAGGCAGTATATTCTGGACTTGCAGTTCTAGGAGGCACGGTCCGCAGTTGTTCGGCGGGTTCTTTCCTTGGCTGTGCTGTCTGTCGGCTGTTCTCAGCCCTGCCTTTGCTTTGCTCCGTTGGTGATGAGAGATAACTAGATAATACGGGTGTTGACAGTTTTCTGGTTTTGTTCTCTCTTCTGGCTTCGTTATATTCTTCCGGGCAGGCTTTCATGTTGACTCTTGGCAGATGAATAGAGTAGGTGCACACATCCCTCTCACTAGGATGCCCCTCTCGCCGGTATTCCTCTCTCACCAGATGTCCGGGAGGACCTCTTTGCCAGGCGTCCACTGGACTGGTGTCTTCCGTCGTGGTGCTCCACCATAGCCTTCGGGCCGTGAGCAGGGCGCTCCACGAGCTTCACCGTCGTGTCCTAGTTCCACCTGAAGGTTGGGTTGTAGACTCTTCTCATCGCTCGCGAGGCTTTCATCCCCTTGGGTCCTGCAGACGTGCATCGGTAGACCTGTCTCCCGTGCGGGACTTGCTGCCACCAGAGTCCCTCGAGGCCTCCGATTCTGGTTTGCCACGGGCTGGTGCGAGGTAGGTCAGGTCCTCAACTTGCAGAGGCCTGAGTAGTCTCGTCATCCAAATCTTCCGCTCAAACCCCAGAGGTTGATGTCGCCAACCGTCTAGCTTGCTCTCTTCTGCGATCGCCATGTGGATGGATGGCTCGTAGGTGGTTGTCTTTGGTCTGCACTGCCGGTGCTCTTGCCAGGCTGTTCTTCCTTTGCACCCAGGTGTTCCAGTGCTTGTGACTTTGCTTCTTTCCGCAGGGGCGACTTCTTCTTGCAGTGGCAGCGTGCCATTCCGATTTCTCCTTTCTTCCTTTCTTGGGTGGCGGTGTGCCACTACGATCATTCTTCTTCTCTTCTCCTTTTCTCACGACGTACCCTGGTCCCTTTTCCTTCATCTTCTCTGGCCAGGCTTCCCCATGCAGTTGCGCACTCTGCACGTGTCATCCTGGTCTTGTCCTAGGACACTGTCTTCTTGTCACTCACTTCCAGGGTTAGCGTTGCGACCTTTTCTACTGTTCCTTCTTCATTTTCATTTTGGCGTCTCGCCCTTTTTCTCCTTGTTCCTTCCTGCGACGTGATCTGGTCACTGTACTGCCTTGGCCTCCCCCGCCAGTCTTCTCCAGGTAGCGTGCACTCCACCTGTTTCTCTCTGTTCTGGGCATGGCTCTCAGACGTTGGTCTTTTCTTCTAGTGACTGGACCGGTTGTCGCCATCTTCTCAGTTGATTTTTTTCTTTCCTTGGCGACCATCTTGGGTGTTCGGCTTTCACCTTCGGCATGAGTAGTCATGCTGTGCTATCTTTTCCTGTTCGCTCTTCACCGTCCCGGTGTCCTTGGCGCGTCACTGTGTAGCGTCACTTTGGCGCACCTGATTCCTGGTTCTCCTGGCACGTTCCGTCGCAGTGCTGCGCGGTCCTGTCGTGCGGGGTGTGGAATTCTTGCACTCCTGTCGCATTCTTGCGCGGTCTCCTGGCGTCTTCCTCACGCTTTCTGGAGAATACCTGCCCTGTCTCCTGGCGTCTTCCTCACGCTTGCCGGATAGTACCCGTCGCTTCTGGCGTCGCGGTACTGACCTTCATTCCTCGCTCTCCTCTTTGAGCACTTTGGGCACTCCTGGTGCTTTCTTGCACTTGACCACGGTCACTGCTCTTTCATTTACGCAGCTCCTGGCCGTGTCGCACTTTAGATCCTCCTCTTACTCCTTGCGGCACTCCTGGTGCTTTCTTGCACTTGACCACGGTCACTGCTCTTTCACTTACGCAGCTCCTGGCCGTGTCGCACTTTAGGTCCTCCTCTTACTCCTTGCGGCACTACTGGTGCTTTCTTGCACTTGACCACGGTCACTGCTCTCTCACTTACGCAGCTCCTGGCCATGTCGCACTTTAGATCCTCCTCTTACTCCTTGCGGCACTCCTGGTGCTTTCTTGCACTTGACCACGGTCACTGCTCTTTCACTTACGCAGCTCCTGGCCGTGTCACACTTTAGATCCTCCTCTTACTCCTTGCGGCACTCCTGGTGCTTTCTTGCACTTGCGCTCTTGCGCTGTTGTGTCTCTTCTGGGCACCCATTTGCCTCGCAGTCTCTTGTCTCAGATTACCTTGTGGCATGTAACGTTGCTGTCAGTGCCTTTTATTGTGCAGGTGCAATTTTGGATTTTGGCCACTAGATGGCGGTGCATCCTTTATTTCTCGGCTTGCAAACCTCGGCGGGTTCTCGACGCTGCAGGCTTCATGCTGACACCCCTAATGGACTTTGGCTCCTTTGATTGAACCCTGATGGGCTGCGATTACCCAGCAGTGTTCACATTGGCCCTTGCAGCTCTACATTTACTGCGGTCCTCGCTTCTCTGGGGTATAGAGTCTTTTACTGCTTTTGGTTTCCCCGGGCTACGCTGGGGGCCACAATGCAAAGTTCAGTGCTCGGGGAGGGGGGGGAAACCTCTTTCCCTTCTATCTTAGGCGGCTCACGTCTCGGCCACACACAGTTCCCACTTGGATACTTCACGGCGCAATGGGGCACTTATTTGTGATTGCGCCTCCCTGCTTAAAGCCTCCGCTCAGTCTTTCTCTCGCCCGGCAGCTCACTGCATGCTGCGGGCGCACCAGTTCCTTCACTCCGCCGCTCACCCTCAGTCTAGGCCGCCTCTCCTCTGCCTCACTGCGGGTCAGCTCCGACAGACAAACGCTGGTGCAGGCCGCGGGGGCGGCTGTCGCTCTTTTCACCGGCTGCGGCCGGGTGCCGTCATTGTCGCCTCCCCTCCCCCACCGCCGCAGCCACACTTCATACGCGGCGCGGGCGGGGAGTCATCAGCGCGATTAGCGCTCCGCTGCTACTTCAGTTTAGCTCACTAGGCACCCAGCCGCTCCCCTCACGCTGCGGGTGCTTTCTTTTAAAATTCCCCGCCCCGCCGCCCCATTTAGCACACGTTGTGCGGCGGGGGATGGGGGACGCCGCAGGCAGGCCGCGGGTGGGCTCCGCTGGTCCTGCTTTCACACTCAGTTCTTCTTTCGCCGCCGCACCTCATCCACGCGGCTGGGGACGCTACAGGCAGGCCGCGGGTGGGCTCCGCTGGCGCTGCTTTCATTAACTCTCATTCACCCTCGCCGCGGCCGCCTCTCCTCACACGCGGCGCGGCGGGGGGGGGGGGGACCGCAGACGCTGCAGGCAGGCCGCGGGTGGGCTCCGCGAGCCTTGCTCAATTAAAGTCAACTTCTGGGGCACAGTACATGTGTGTAGTTCATTGCGGGTGGGCTCCGCTTACATTGCCGGTCACGGCCGGGGCTCACCTTCGGCCGACGGGCCTGTTCAGCCACGCGGTTGGGCTCCGCGCTGGTCTCTTTCTTCACCCCAGGCAGGGGCACACACGCGCCGGGCACAGGGTGAGATCACCTCTTCCTTCTCCTCTAGGCCCGAGGCTCTTGACACGCCTCGTGGGCCTCGCGGCGGCCGGCTGCTTTCATCAGGGGTGTCACTGTGCCTTCACTGCTGGCAGTTCCCCTTTCCTTTCACCTTGAAGTTTGTGTTTGCTTAGCTGGCACGCATGGGCACAGCTCCGCCTCGTCGCCAATGTAAGGGGCTGTGATGGGCCCTAGGCCCACATGCTATCAGGCACACAATCACTGACGCAGGACACACTGGAGGTCTGGTGCAACTGGCCCAGAGCACGTGCGCTCGGCCTCTTTTATTGATGCTGTGTCACATGACCAGTGACATCAGTGGTGGGTGGGTGTTAAGTGTGAATACAGGTTTCAGCACTAGACTGCTAACTTATGCTGGGCATTACAACGTCCATCGACGCGTTTGATATATTTAAAAATAGGATGGTAATTGCTTTTATAATTACCTTCCACATCCATATAGTGCATTAATAATTGGAAGGGCGTAGCCCCTCCGCCCACTCCCAGAAACCGCCGCCTCCCAACTCAATCAGGAGCTCTCTGCATATCTGCCAAGGTTTCAGATTGCTATGTGTGACATTGTCATAATTTCAGTGGAATTATGAGTGACATTTAAACGACTACGAGTGGCACTTTCTCATGAGCAAATTCAAGCAATGAAGACAAGGGAAGGGAAACATGCAATTATCAGAAACGACACCCATTTGAGCAACGAGAAACTCTTAAGAAGATCTTAAAACATACGCTAACCTACTGCCCTTGTAAACTGATTGGTCAGTGGAAGACACTCTGCATCGGGCATGCCTCAGGAGAGTGAGGCTGAGGCACACATAGGTCACAGCCAGCCAGGGTGCTCATTGCTTCTTTCAAGCCTGTTCATACTGGACAAATGCTCAATCAGCAGTGGAGTCACTAAGACAGGAATTAATTCAATTTAGTTGTATGACCTTGACCATTGCAGAAGAGCACTCTGCTTTTTGTCACCTGTATGTATATTATTATATCCAGGCCTGGCTTGTTTGTTTGTTGACGCCCCCAATGACCACCTTCACTACAGATTCCATCACTACCAACCTTTAACAGTGCTCCTCAAGTCTCCATAACCACTCTCTTGCTCAGATGCATTTAATTAGGTTTATAGTGCCACTCATACCAGTGTAGGGTGTCAGAGCACTTTACATCACACACACATTACACAAAGACAATCAATCATAATGTGTAAATCAGTGTATTGGAATGATACATAAGACAGAGGACTACAAGGTGTAAGAGTCACATGTCAACCATACTGATACACAGTATAGTTTGAGTGCTTGTCTAGAGAAGCACAAACTCAGAATTTAAAACATTACACTGTGCATGGGGGTTCTCTTTAATAATAAGAACTGATTTTTTGTTTACTAAAATGAATCTTTCTGCAACATTTTAATAATGAAAAACTAGGGGACAAATCATAGAGCTCTAATCGATACCTTGCAATTTACAGGCAGCTCTTTTATGACAGTTATTAGCACACTTCCATATTGTGATTTTAACTTATGCACTGCACGTAAAAAAGGATCTTTGGAACAAAGCACTGACCTATTTACATTATATGCACTCCTGATCTAAATGGAACAGGTACTTAGCAGCAGGCATATTAACCCTTTGCTCTATTAATCAGTCAAAACTTCCACTAGCCTAAATTATCACATTCCAGGAAGAACATTAATCACAGAGTTAGCGTGACATTTTTATCATTTTATGAGCATTTATGGAGGAGAGTAAGGCAGCAGCAGGTGCTTTTAAAACTAAAACACTTGCAGACATGGCAAACACTACTTGTAATCATTAACAACGTATTGGGTCCTAATTGATTGTAATCGTGCTCCATTGACAAAGTACAGCAATCCATAGTTACTTTCGAGCCACGTAAACAATCCTACTGGAACCAACTGCCCACCCAACTTCGGTATAGCTCTAAATATTTGGGGCCAGATGTAGGTAGGCTTTTACTAGTCGGTAACAGCCGAAATCGTCCGTTACCGACCGGTATAAGCCTTTTCCTATGTAGGAGGCTATTTTACCGATTCGGTAAATAACGAATCGGTATTTACCGATTCGGTATTTACCGAATCATCATTTACCGATTCGGTATTTACCAAATCGGTAAATGAAATGTAGGAAGCACTTCAAACAGTGCTTCTGGGCTCAAAGGATTCGTTATTTACCACCAACTATTAGTTGGTGGTAAATAACGAATTCCTATGTAAATGCAAATATGCGCATTTACACCTGTGCCATGTGACAGACATACATGCCCTTAGGGCATGTATGTGTGCCACATGTGCACACCAGCACTAATCAGGGGTGCAACAGGGTGTCAAAGTGACACCCTGCCACCCTTGTCTTTTTCCCTATTTTACCAAATCGGTATTCGATTCGGTAATTGACATTCATTCCTATGGGCCTCCAGGCCCATAGGAATGAATGGCAATTACCGAATCGGTAAATACCGATTCGGTAACTACCAAATCTTAACGATTCGGCAATTTTTACCGAATTTTTATCTACATTGCAATTACCGATTCGAAAATACCGAATCGGTAAAATTCGGTATTAATTACGAATCTTAACGATTCGGCAATTTCTACCAAATTGTTATCTACATTGCAATTACCGATTCGAAAATACAGAATCGGTAAAATTCGGTATTTTCGAATCGGTAATTTGCAATTACCTACATCTAGCCCCTAGTCTTCAGAAAGCTGATAAAACCCACACCGTTTTAGCGTTCGCTTCCTGTTAAACAACGGCAGTCACAGCGCGGAGATACCCTAGCTGGGGTGATTCGGGCACTCTATGAATTATATAAATAAATAAATAAAAGTCTAATGAATAAATGGATATTTAAATATGGCTCTGAAGGCAACCATAGGGAATCTTCCAAAGGCTAACAGGCCGGAAAAGGAGAACAGTGTCACGAGGAAAAATCTGAGGCTAGAAAATATAAAGGTTTACCAAACACAGGAGCAGAAGGTGAAAGAAGCCAGTACAGTCAGAATATGTGCGTTTCTACACAGAAAATGTTTGCTCCAACCGAAGACTGAATTTAGAAAAAAATCAATTGATTAAGGGCATTAGCCACTAGTCATCTTTCAACCCAGTGTTAGAGGATAACATTTGCATTTCATTTAACACAGAGCCTTAGAACATGATATAGCACTTTACATTTTCAGTTCAACAAGCTATTAAAAGAAAATATATAGCGCAACAGCTTTGCAAATTAAGATGTGTCTAATTAAATTACCTTAATACCAGCGGTGCCTTTATGTCCTTGAAGTCCTGACCCAACGGGTGCTGCCAAAACATGTTACCTGTAATATTGGCAGCTAGTGGCATGTGTAAGTTTGCAGATACGGCCCAACCCCTGCCCCGCGCCAACGCAACAGAACGCCCGGCCATGACTAATGATGATCCCGAGGGCTGGTGTTCTCCTGCTGGGCCCAGGTGCACCGTGATCAGCGCTGCCATTATTGCCTCTCAGTCCAGCAAACAACTTAATATCAAACCTGCGCAGAGTGCGCACCCTTGTGCCTGTCTCAGGAGTAGCCATCCATTGGGCCCCTCCTGTGACGTCAATTAACAGTTCTGCCATGGCGCGCGCAGCTACAGCTGCTTCCGTCAGCCAATTTGAAAGAGTACAACGGTGACGCAATGGGGATTTGGGGGGGTGGCCGACCAACGGGAGGCTCGCCCCCCCGGGGAAGTTTGGGGCACCAGGGGAGGGGGGGGGAGGGGGAAGCTTGACACTTGGGGATCGCCGTAGCGGCGTTTTTTGGGCTGGTTGGGCGGTTTGGGCTCCTTTTGGGCTGCATCTGGGCTGGGGGCTATATAGCCGGCCATTTTGTGTCACCGCGCACGTTTGTGGTGCGGTGACACAGCAGCCAGGTCGCAGATTAATTTTGTGGCGTGGGAGTTGAGGCCCGGCGGACTGTGTGGCGGCGGTGCGCGGTTTTCCGAGCCGTTTGTCACGCGTGGGCGTGTGGGGTGCTCAGGCGGTGTGCGGAGCAGTGACCTGTGTCGGCGGTAGGGGGCGTGCAGGAAATCGATGGCGGCGACGGACCCGCGGGTGTTGGAGGCGCTGCGGCTATTGGAAGAAGCGGGCCGCATGGACTTGATGCGGCCCGACTTCAAGGTGAGGCCGCCGCGGCGCGCTGCCATCGGCGCCGCGGCAGCTGTGGCGGTGTGCGACCCGCCGAGGTCGCGGGCTGTGCAGCGGGGGGGGAGGGGGGGCGGCCGGGCGGCGGAAAAGGCTCCTGCGAATGGAAAGGGGGGGGGCGCGGAAGGCCCGGCAGGCGGGTCGGAAGAGGCCGCTAGTGTTTGTGACAGGGGGGGAGGGGGGGGCGGGGGGAGGACGCGAGGAGGTGGGAGCAGGGATGGAGGCACGGTCGGGTGGCCTGGAGGGTGTGGGGGAGGGGGGTGGGGCCCGGATAGTTTTGGCTGGGGAGGGTGGGAGCACGGGAGGGGGGGGCGGGGGGATGAGAGTGCGGCGGGGCCCGCGGGGGGTGGGGCCCGGATAGTTTTGGCTGGGGAGGGTGGGAGCACTGGAGGGGGGGGGCGGGGGGATGAGAGTGCGGCGGGGCCCGCGGGGGGGGAGGGTCCAAGTGGCAGTGGAGAGCACGGGGAGCTGGTGGAGGTAGGGCTGGGGGGGGCGGTTTCGCCGCTGCTCATTGAGGAGACAGATGTGGAGGAAGAAGGGATGGGGGAAGACACGGAGCTGGACTGGGGTGGGTCATCGGCGGAGGAGGGGGGGTAGGGGCGAGGGGGCGGTCGTCGCCGAGGCAGGAGGGCCGGGGGGGGGAGAGGGGCCGGGGTGGAGGGCGGGGTGGGTCGGAGGCGCTGGGAGGCGTGAGGGGAGGTGGCGGCTCGATCGGCGAGGGGGGTGGGTCGGGGTGGGCCGGTGGGAGGGGCGGGTTTGAGGAGGGGGCCAGGAGCAGGGTTGGGGGTCCGGGCGGACTGGTGGCGAGTTTTGGGGGGGTGCGGGGGGCAGTGGCGTGGCCTGGGGGGAGGCAGGGGGAGTGGGGCATGGAAGGGGGGGTGGGGCCGAGTTGGGGTTTCGGGGGGTGGGGCGGTCCGGGGGGATGGGCGGGGGAAGGGGGTTGGGAGCTAGGAGGAGGGAGTGTCCCGTCGCGGCGCGGAGGTCATTCGGCGGGATGGGGGAGGGGTGCGGCGATGGGGTGGGGGTTTGGCGGGGGGGGCAGCGCGTGGGGGGGCGACGGGGGTTGTTTTTACCCTGGCATGCTGGACTCCACCTTTTTTCCTTGGCAGGAGCTGTTGGTAAGGCGCTCGGGGGAGCAGCATGCGGCTCCCACCCACCGAGTGGATGGGCCGGCTCTGTTTGGTGCGGACGGCCGAGCTCCAGCGAGGGACCTGGCTCAGGGACTTGGCGAATGGAGGCGAGACGCGTCTCCGCCGGCCCCTCCCCGATGGGTCTCTACGGCCGCCGGGGGTGGGGGAGTACGGATGGACACGACTATTTCTGAGTTGCCTGCGAGTGTGGTGCATGGGAGGGGGAGTGTGGACTTGATGGATTTAATGCGGGTGTGTCGTGAGAGAGCGGGTTTGAGCCGGGTGGAACTCCAGTTGGGGGGCCGGGGTGGGGTGGTGCCGGCGGATGGTGAGTCTGAGGAGGAGGGAGAGATTCGGGAGGATGGGGGGGCTGGTAATGGTGTTGGAAGTGTATTTCAGGTGCCGGCACGGCAGGAAGCACCCAGAGTGACGGCCCCCTCGGCTCCACTGGTTAGGCGGCGGGATCCAGCAAGGACGCCGACCTTGACGCCAGGTAAGACAGGTGACGGCGCGGGGAGCGCTAAGAGGCGTTGTGTGCAGGTGTCCGTGGGGTCTGGGGGCGATGGGGAGGATGGGTGGCGGCTGGTGCGGGGACGGTATGTACAGGACGCGGGAGTCGGTACGGACGGCGCGGTGTCGGGCGGGGCTGCGCCGGGCGCGGGAAGCGGGGTTGAGGCGGCGGGCGACAAGGTGTCGGGCGGAAAGGAGGCGGCGGGGGGAAGTAAGGAGAGTTGTGTGATTCCGGTGCGGAAGCTGCCGTACATGGGGTTGACCAAGCCGCTGGGGGCACATCTTTCCGCGGCTACGAAGGAGAAGATTTGGAAGGGGGAGTACATCGATATTTTGAAGCTGCTGCATAGGGAGTTGACATCGAAGGAAGGGTCAAAAGAGGAGGAGCAAGAGTTGGCTAGGCGCCCGAAGGTTACCCTGACGCTGGACAATTGGTCTGCGGCGTTCCTCATTTACGCGAGCGTGTATTGCGAGAAATTCCCGGACAGGTGCGTCGCGCTGTTTAAATACATGGACGTGGTCCGGAGGGCGCAGGTGACATACGGCGGGTATGCTTGGTCGCACTACGATGAGGAGTTTCGGGCGCGCATGGCGGGGGACCCGGAGGCCCAGTGGGGTGAACTGGATTCCGACCTATACCAGCAGACGATGGGAGGGGCCAAGTTTGGCCGCACCATCTACACGGCCAGCGGTTTGCCGCTGGCGTCCCCCCCCTTTGCGGCGCGCCCCACCCGTGGGGGGGTGGGTCAGGGTGCCTCCGGCAGCCAGGCCGCGGTCGGGGCCTGTTGGGATTTCAATAGGGGTGCCTGCGGGCGGGCGGCGGGCCGTTTCCGGCATGAGTGCTCTTCGTGCGGACGGAACCATCCGGTGCTGCGGTGTTGGGGCACCGGGGGCCCCCCAGGCCAGCTGCCTCCGCAGGGAGGTGGATTTGCCAGAGGGGGTTCAGGCGGGGGGAGGGGTGGGGGTAGAGGGGGGGGAGCAGGGGCTCTGGGAAAAGGCTCGTACGCCGGTTAGAATCGAGCGGATGGAGCCCTGGTTGGCGGCGTATCCGCGGGCGGAGGATGCTGCAGTGCTGCGCCGGGGTTTTCGGGAGGGTTTTCGGTTGGGGTACGAAGGTCCCCGAATTGCTCGCTGGGCGGACAATTTGAAATCAGTGAATGCGCACAAGGGCATAGTGAGAGAGAAATTGTTCAAGGAGGTCAGAGAAGGGCGGATGGCGGGCCCCTTCACGGCGCCGCCTCTGCCAGGGTTGATCATTTCCCCCATCGGGGTGGTGCCTAAGAAGGAGGAAGGGCAGTTCCGACTGATACAGCACTTGTCCTGGCCGGAGGGGGAGTCGGTCAATGCGTACATCTCGGCGGATTTGGCGTCTGTGACGTATTCGTCGGTGGACGTGGCGCGACGTCTGGTTGCGGCGGCGGGGCAGGGCGCGCTGTTGGCAAAATGCGACATCAAGTCGGCCTTCCGACTCCTTCCGGTGCACCCGGCGGATTACCAGTTGCTGGGGATCCAGTTTCAAGGTCACATCTTTGTGGATAAAGCGCTGCCGATGGGGTGTTCCATTTCATGCGCACTGTTTGAGCGGTTCAGCTCCTTCATTCAGTGGGTTTTTTCCAGGCGCACAGGCTCGGAGTCAGTGACGCACTATCTGGATGATTTCTTCCTGATGGGGCGGCCCGGTGCGGCGGACTGTCAGCGGCTGCTGGATGGTTTGGCCGGGTTGATGGGGGACTTTGGGGTTCCCTTGGCGCCAGAGAAGACGTGCGGTCCCAGTACGGTGTTGTCCTTTCTCGGTATCGAGCTCGACTCGGTCGCCATGGAAGCACGCCTGCCGGAAGACAAACGGGTGGCGATGTTGGATTTGGTGGGTGGCATGTTGGCGAGGAGGAAGGTGACGGTGCGGGACGTACAGGTGTTGTTGGGACATTTGAATTTTGCGTGCCGCGTGGTGCGGGCCGGACGGACGTTTTGCCGGCGTCTGGGGCTGGCGCTGTCGGGTTTGCCATTGCCACATCACCATGTGCGCCTCTCGGCAGGGATGAAGGAGGACCTGCGCATGTGGCGGGCTTTCTTGGAGCGTTTCAATGGGGTGCCGATGGCGCCGGCGGAGGACTGGGAGTGGGAGGTCACCATGTACTCGGATGCGGCGGGCGGCGGAGGTTTCGGTCTGTACTGGGAAGGAAAATGGTGTGCGGAGCAGTGGCCCGACCACTGGCAGGCGGGCGGGAGGAGCATTGCGTTCCTGGAGTTGTTCCCCTTGGTGGTGGCGGTCACGGTGTGGGCAGGGGCGTTGGCACACAAGAGGGTGCTTTTTCGAGTGGACAACATGGCCGTCGTGCAGGTGGTGAACAGGCAGTCGGCTCGGGATCCGCAGGTGCTGAAACTGATGCGGGTGTTTGTCTTGCGGTGCTTGGAAAATGACATACTGTTTCAGGCGCGCCACGTTCCCGGTGTGGACAATGACATTGCTGATGCCTTGTCTCGTTCACAGTGGGAGAGGTTCCATGGGCTAGCCACGGCGGCGGAGGAAGTCAGGACGCCGGTGCCGGAAGAACTGTGGTCGGTAGGCGAGGCCGGGTCTTTCAGTTGGTGAAGACGTCGGTGGCTGTGTCTACGTGGAAGGCTTACGAGCTAGCATGGGAAGAATTCCTGCGGTCAGGTGCGGTGCGGTGTGGGGACAGGTGGCAGCGCGAGGAACAGGTGGTAAGATTCATGCTGGCGCTCATGGACAGGGGCTTGTCGCGGGTGTCGATTGCGGGTAAGTTGTCGGCGGTGGCTTTCATGGGGAAGATGTGGTGGGGTTACCCTCCGTCGGCAGGGGAGCTGGGAACCAGGCTGCTGGAGGGGTGGGCGAGGGAGAGTGGGGCGACGGTGCGGCTGCGCCGACCCATCACGGCGGTTTTGCTGGCAGGAGTGATTGGCGCGCTACCAGAGGTGTGCAGGGATGTGGGCGAGACGGTGCGTTTCTCTACATTGATGTCATGGCTTTTCTTTGGGGCTTTTCGAGTGTCGGAGCTGCTGGGCGCGAGGGGGAGGCGGGGGGTGTTGTGGGGAGAGGTGGAGGTGCGGGCCCAGGAGGTGGCAGTGTGTTTGAGACGCTCGAAGACGGACCAGCGGGGGGTTGGTACGTGGGTGGTGCTGGGGCTGGGCGACAGGGAGGGGGTGTGCCCGGCGGTGTGGGGCAGGAGGTTGATGGCTGAAAGTGGCGTGACGGAGGGGGAGGTTTTTGGGCGGGGTGGGGGGGGAGGAGTGACGGCGTCTCAGGCATTGTGGGTCTTGCGGCGGGCACTGCGGGTCCTGGGGGAGGATCCCCTGGCGTTCGGGACGCACTCTTTTCGGATCGGGGCGGCGACGGAGGCGGCACGGAGGGGTTGGGGTAAGGAAGAGATACAGAGGCTGGGTCGGTGGAAATCGGACTGTTACAGGACGTATGTGCGGTTGAGGGAGGCGGATGGTGCGGTGTCGCAATGATTCCCGATTTTCATATATGTGTCTTTGCAGGTGCTGTGGCGGGGCCGGATGTGGCTGTCCTGAATTTGTTTATTGTGGGACATTCGTTCGTCAAGCGGGCAGAACGAGCGGAGTGGGACAGGCATCAGGCGCTCAATTTGGGATTGGATCCGGGGTTGTATAGATGTCATTGGAGGGGGAAAGGGGGTAGGCGTTGGCATGAGTTATTGCCGTTGTTAAACACGTTGGTGAAAGGGGGGGTGTGCCCGGATGTGGTGGTAATTCACCTGGGCGAGAACGACTTGGTGCAGTGCAAGGGTTTGGCGCTACTCAAGCAAATGAGACAGGACCTGCAGGAAATCAGGAGGCAATGGGCGGGCTGCCATGTCATATGGTCGGAGTTTATTCCCAGGCGGGTGTGGAGGGGAGCTGAGCGCCCTGGGGCCATAGACAGGGCTCGTAGGAAGATCAATCGTGAGATGCGCGCTTTCTGCGTCAGGGAGGGGGTGGGGAGGATGGAGCACCCGGAGTTGCGCTATGGTGCAAACTATTTCTTCTTGGAGGATGGGGTCCACCTGTCCAGGTACGGCATGGAGCTGTATATAGTGCAGCTAAAGGAGGCTTTAGATGGGGCCCTGGGGGTGGTCAGGTATCCCAGGAGACAGGAGTCCTAAGGGGGGGGTCGAAAGTCGTAAGCGACTTTCGAGTGGCGCTGTCCTAAGGAAATAGGGTGGTGTGGCTGGAGGCCTGGGACTGCATGGTAGCGGGGGTTGGGGTCATGGAGGTCATTAGGGGCATCTAGTAGAGGGGCAGGTTGATGAGCGTATGTTGTTGTATTACTGTTGCAATGTTCGGGTTTACATTTAGGGGTGGGGGTGGGGGGCTGTTAGGCAGTTGTTAATTAGTGAGCAGTAGTTTTGTTCGGCACAGGCCAAGGGGGATGTGTTATACGTGCACCTGATTCCAATAAAAGCGGCCTTTTTCACACACTTCTGGTGTCAGTGTCTTTGCTTCCCCCCCCCCTCACCTACTGGTGTGCCCCAATGGGGATTTCGGGGGGTGGCCGACCAACGGGAGGCTCGCCCCCCCGGGGAAGTTTGGGGCACCAGGGGAGGGGGGGGAGGGGGAAGCTTGACACTTGGGGATCGCCGTAGCGGCGTTTTTTGGGCTGGTTGGGCGGTTTGGGCTCCTTTTGGGCTGCATCTGGGCTGGGGGCTATATAGCCGGCCATTTTGTGTCACCGCGCACGTTTGTGGTGCGGTGACACAGCAGCCAGGTCGCAGATTAATTTTGTCCCTCCCTCCCTCCCTTTTGCACGGTTTTTTCGGCATTTTTAGTCCCGAGGGTTGTTTCCCTTTTCGGGGGGGGGGGGATGGGGTCGGGGATATGGTCCTGAGGGGCTTTTTTGGTTGATGGTGCACTGTTTAGGTTTGAGGTTGTGTTTTTTGTCGCTGGAACAGGTGCGTTGTGGGGGCGCTGTCCTAAGGAAATAGGGTGGTGTGGCTGGAGGCCTGGGACTGCATGGTAGCGGGGGTTGGGGTCATGGAGGTCATTAGGGGCATCTAGTAGAGGGGCAGGTTGATGAGCGTATGTTGTTGTATTACTGTTGCAATGTTCGGGTTTACATTTAGGGGTGGGGGTGGGGGGCTGTTAGGCAGTTGTTAATTAGTGAGCAGTAGTTTTGTTCGGCACAGGCCAAGGGGGATGTGTTATACGTGCACCTGATTCCAATAAAAGCGGCCTTTTTCACACACTTCTGGTGTCAGTGTCTTTGCTTCCCCCCCCCCTCACCTACTGGTGTGCCCCAAACGCCCTGTAAATTGAAAGCGGTGCTAACAGTTCAGTTAACATGCCGCTGCACGCTATTACGTCCAGCCCGTCTCCCGACCCGACCACTGTGCTGAGGGGGCCCCATGGAGCTAGAGGGCTGTGGGGGCCTGTGTTACGCTCCTGCATGAATTATATGTGAATCCTACACCTTGTAGTATCCTTTGCCTTATGTAGCATTTTCTATACACTGATTTACACATGTATGATTGTCTCTGTATCTGTATGTGTATATGTGGGATTAAGAAAATGTGGAACGTTTTGCTTTAGGAGCCGTGATTAAGTGCGAACTGTATCATCTGCATTTGTAAAGCAAGCATTCATGCCTTTGGGCAATCTGGCTGCTAGATAAGATGTTTGCTGCAGGTAAAGTATGCTAATGCAGGACAAGCATATTATTGATCAACACAAGTACTGTACCAGTGATGGCACATGTTTTCTGTAGAAGAAATGAATGATAGTAACCTGGAAAGGTTCAATGGCTCCACAGGTTTAGAAGTATGTATACCATGTCATGGAAAGGTAGGTTGCTGGGAGAACTTGTCCTTCATTAAATAGCACTGTTATCTATGTTCCAAAACTGAGATTTAATTACATGGTACTCTTAGTTTCTAAAACAAACGATGAAGTGACATTGTTTTAGACATTATAGGGCCATCAACCTTCCCATTTTGTAAATTGTTTGATATTGATAATGGCTGTTTTCAACTTGACTAGTGTATTTTGCATTGTTGTACACTATTTGATAGGCTCATAATCATTGCTACATTATCTTAATTTGGTTGAAATATGCTTTATTTCGATACATAAATATCTTAAAAGCAGTACATACATTAATAGAAAATACGTTATCAAGGCCAACAATAAAATACATTTGTAATTTAAAAAGGATAAAACAATCGAACTGTTACAATAAATAGTTAAAAAATAATTAAATTGAAATGGAGAGCCTTTTTGAACGAATCAACCATGACCATTTTAAAAATTTTGAAACACCACAGACAATAGGGGAGGATGTATCAGTCAGTAAGATGCGGAGGGCCACCAACTGCTGGTGTGTACCTAAAAGTCTACACAATGGTATGAGCCAGCGCCTCCTTGGTGCACAATAGTCCGGGCATTTAAAAAGAATGTGTGCCACCGTCTCCACCCGTGTCAAACACAAAGCACAGAAGGGCGAGGACTGGGAAGATGATTTCCACCTGGACACCAGGTTGCCTAGAGGTAAAATGCCCACTCTGAACTTAAAGTAGAGAGCCCTATCCATTGAAATAGAGATGAGGTCCAGATAAGGCTCATATGCCACCACATCTTTGATTTTTAAGAATGCTGCAGTCGAATTGCAGTGTCGTGGGTTGCCAATGAGTTTGGAAGATACCCAGTCCCAGTATAGTTTCTTCAGGGTGGCCTTGGGAGGAGCAGATAGAGTAGCCCAAGAATCATCCAGACCCAGCTCCCCCAGGAGACTCTTGACATCCCTCAGCCATTTTATTCGGTGCCATCCCTCCATTGCAATCACCTCAGACAGACCTGCTGCATATGAGGCTAGCTCAGGGACCCTCCACAAGCGAGCCCACAAGAGCAAGGGCCGGAGTCGCGCCTGGTCCGCGATTGGTCTGCAGCCCAAGTCGAGAAACACCGGCACTGTGGGTGTGCTCAATGGAAGAGCCATAAGTTCTTTCAGGAATTTACTTTCCGCTTTAGCTAATACCTCAAGGTTAGAGGTGCCCCACAACTCCGCCCCATGCAGGGCGGCAGTAACCCCTCTAGCTTTGTAAATGTCTATAACCGGGGAAATGCAATGTTTAGAAGAAGAGCGATGTTCCCTGAGTAGGACGCCAGCCACCCTTTTGTGGCTGAGCAGCATCTTGTGAATGTGTGGGGTCCAACTCATGGAATTGCTAAGGAGGATCCCCAAATAATCAAACTCACAGACCCTCTCCAGGGGGACAGTATTCAAAACCGGGGGGCGCCCTAGTTTTTTGGGAGGATTCATGGTCAGGTATTTGGTCTTATCTACATTGATCGTCAAGCCCCTGAGAGAGCAGAACTCCTGGAAACGGTTGAGGAGCTTTTGGAGACCCCGGGGTGTCTTTGCGATGAGAAGGGTATCGTCGGCAAAGAGCAGGGTGGGGATCCGAATGCCCGCCAGGGACGGAGCATCTGCTGGTTCTTTAAGCAGGTGCTCTACCACACCATTCACATACAAAGAGAATAGTGTGGGAGCTAACACACATCCCTGGCGGACACCCCTGGACACCGGAATCCTGTTGGTTTTCTCCCCATTCGTACCCCACCGCACCTGTGGATAGTTGTCTGTATGAAGTCTAATCAAAAGCGACAGGATATAGGGGGGCAGCCCCAACCCCTGCAGAACCCTCCATAGCTCCTCCCTAGGTACTAGGTCAAAGGCAGTCTTCAGGTCAATGAAGGCCAAGTAAAGACTGCCCTTGCCCAGCACCACCACCTTCCAATACAGGAGCATCAGCCTAAAGGCCTGTTCGATCGTCCCAGTGCCTGAACGGAATCCCGCCTGAAAGTCAGACAGTATCTTATTGTCATCAGCCCATTGAAGGACCCTCCCCAAAATCACCTTCCCGACCACCTTTTGGGAAGAGTCGATGAGACTAATGGGCCTATAATTAGCGGGGTTGTCCCGACACCCCTTTTTGAATATCGGGACAACCTCTGCCCCCTTCCAGGAATCAGGTACGAGTGCGCCCCCCACGATTGCATTTAGTAGCGTAGCGACCAGATGCCCCCATTCCTTGGGTTCGGCTCGTAGCAAGTCACCTGGTATCCCATCCGGCCCAGCTGCTTTTAATGGAACCAGGGACTTAATTACGGCCTCCACCTCCCTCGCGGTAAAGCTTTCTATGACACTAACATTTGCATCATCCCCCAAGGAAAAAACTCACTAAGGTCCCCTTCGGGTCAAGAGTACAAGGCCTCGAAGTGGTTGTACCAGTTCTGAGCGGGGATATTACACGTGACCAGCGATACATCTGGCCTATTCCTAGTTCTAACCAAACTCCAGAAACCCCTTGCATCCTTTCCCTTACTTGCTACCAAAAGGTCTTCCCAAAACTTCTCCTCCCACTCCTTTTTCGCCGCCCTTAAGGTGAGGGAGTAGTCCTTCCTTGCTGTCCTAATTGCTAGATGGGACTTAGATTTGACTGCCCCTATCAAAGCTTTTTTCATGGTCCTGCATTTTATCGTGAACCATCCCTGTCTATTCATGGGTTTAGCCCTGTTAGTCGCACCAGAGAAACTACTAGGGGAAATGAAGAGCTTACTTAGGGCCCTAATTAGATCACAAAAAATCTGCGTGGCCTCCTCAGGCGCATGAGTCAATGAGCGTAGATTGCTCTGAGCTGCAGCCAGCAATGCCCCTATGGCTGCAACTTTCTCAACAGATAAGACGAGCTTGGCCCACTTCAGTCGTCTCCCACAGTTAGATACACTGACCATCTGGAAGTTGGATGCCGACGGTGGTTGTGACCCAGCCTTGCCCTTGAGCCACTCAGGAGATAAGACTAGAGAGAGAAGATTGTGATCACTCTCAGTGGTCTGAATAATCTCCATGTCACTCAGGGTGCTCCATAAACATACGTCCAGAAGAATGTAATATATTCTAGACATATGATTGGGCCTATTATAAGTGTGTGCACCAATTAAGTCGGATTTGGACCTCCCGTTAACCGCCCTCAGATCAAATTCCATATTAAGTGCATTGATCTGCAACGCCACTTGTGACCACCTTTTAATGGGGGGCAGAGCCAGGGCCGGAATCCCCTTTCTCGAATCCTCCTCTACTATGCCTAGCATATCATCAAGGCCTAGGGGCTCAAACGTACAATTCAGGTCACCCGCCACCAAAATACACGATTTTTTTGACCGCTGCCTAAGGAGATCTTCCAAAAGAGCAATGGTGGGCGATTGTACACCTCCCCTAGTACCTCTAGCATAGATATTGTCTTAATTGTATATCTGAAAATACTACCTAAAACAATTTAAGTAGCTGCATTTACAATAGGATTTAAAGTTTGTCTGTTTATAGAGTACTTCTTTTGTATCTGTAGAGATTTTCCAGCCTCTGACTGTGATGTGAGTAGCCTGATGTTAGATGTATCACTTCCTGTGATAAACCAAGCCAAAGGTCATGCAATGCACTTCCTTTGATTTCATGGGATGCAAATTTCACATGATGTCACTTCCTGTGATGTCATCAGTTCAAATTACTTGCAATGTCACTTCCTGTGACTACATCGGGGTGGGTCAAATGCAGGTGATGTAACTTCCGGTGATGTCACCAGGTGAAAGTTTGTGTGATGTCACTTCCTGTGACATCAGGCAGGGGTCACATGACATGTGCTGTCACTTCTGCTACCCCATACACAACCCCTCATTTTTTAAATCAAATATCCCGCTTATGGTGTCTCCTTATCCACCCTGTGATTGACTGGGTTGCAGCACTCCAGAGGCATTTAAAGTGGGCTTAGGGAGAGGTGGGGAGGGCTTTCTGGTTAATAGGGTCAGACTGGGGCCAAAAATAAAAGTGGCCTTATTAGGGAATTAGATAGCTATAAAAGCGGAACGTTTGCAAATTGAGGCAGTTCGGAACTTGTGAACTTGTAAAGATACGATGTGTAAGTGTTTGGCAAGGTATGGCAGACTGCATGGATTTTAGCTTGCTGCAGGCAATGTTTGTTTTAACACTAGAGAAATCAACAGTAAAAACAGGCTCTAGCAGACCATAAAGCAAGCCCACAAACAGCAGAAAAAGGTCCCTCTCACTGACCGGAGAGGCAGCCCGTCGTTTCGCCAGCCTGCTGGTTAACACCCACTGCTTACCATGGTTCTTTAGTCTCTTTTTGCAGGTGAAGATTGGGGGGCATATTATCAAGGGATTTATCTCTGCTTTTTTTGGCTTTAAAATCCAAGAAAGCGGAGATAAAATTATCTCCCTATCAGCAACAGGGTGCTAACACGCAAATTCGCATGTTAGCACCCTTTTTCTCTACGCTTCCCCTTGCATCTCTAATGAGATGCAAAGGGGGCGTTCCAGAGAAAAATAATAGGAGAAATGTTGTTAAGCGACATTTCTCCTATTACCAAGAATTTCGCTAACCCTGTTAGTGATACAAAATGCAGCGCTAACCGCGGTTAGCACTGCTTTTTTTTACACCTGGTATTTTCCTGACTTAGCCATGATATCCTATGGAAGGTGGATATCATGGCTAAGTTTGTGAGCCCCTATCATCAAGCTAACGCCAAACTTCGAGAGATTATCATTGGTTTTCCAGGGATAATCTCTCATTTGGCAGTTAGCGCGAGGATTTTTATCACTTCTGAGATAAACCTTGCTAATAGGAAGTTATCTCTGCAATAATTTCCGGCGATGCTTAGCATTAAAAAATTTGTTGCTAAGCATCGTTAGCGATAAATATTGCTAATCGTTTGTAATATGCCCCTATGTTCGGATTCAATAATTCTATGGCATAAAAAATTATGCTGATTTGTGAAACTGCAGGCCCTTCTTGCCTCCTGTGCACAAATCGACATGCCAGAGATTTGACACTGCCTTCTCGAACCTCATTTAACATGAAGCCTTTCGGGAGCCCTTGTCTTGTCTGGAACACATCAATCAAGACCAATACAATAGGTTACCCGTTATTAAAATTATTAAGTATAGATATTTACTTTTCATGAACCACATGGCAAAATCCATATCTGCTGCCTTAGAAGCCATAGTAAATGATTCAAACAAATATTATACTATAACATTTATATCAATCTTTATACCTTCTTCTTTTATTACACTTGCTCCTATTAAAAAAATGGTTGTATCTGCAGTTTGTGTATATTTCAACACATAAGAAATATAAAGTAAAATGACCAGAAGTTGCTGTGTTCCGAGGTCAGTGCTGGGAAAAGAGTTTGAAGGGCGTTTACATTACTTACAGCCTGGCAGGTAGGTTAGGCTGGGTCAGCCAGAAAAGAAACTCATTTGGGTTGTTATGTGCAATCTGCAAAGACTTGCAAAACTGAGCTAAGCTTATTTTACTGGTGATGCCAGGGACAGCACCCTGAATCTAATCTATTGTGTTTAACTTCAAGGAAGCTTCCCTTGTCAGGGGCAAAGGTTTGTTAGGAAATGTTAAGATGCTGTTATTTAAAGCTATTCCATTAGCACTAGGAATGAACCGAAATGTGAATAATATGATGTAGTCAATGAATTCATGCTTAGAAGTATATTGGGCTTTTAGGCTTTAGGAATAAGTGTAGTTTAGGCTAGTGAGGATTTCTTAGCGGCAGTGATTCATGGTGTTTTGGGGTTGTGAGGGATGGATTGTGCTTAGGGGTGGTGAGAACACCAAATTAAAAGCATACGAAGGAATTGTTTAACCATGTAAAAGATATAAATATGAAATATTATCCCCTGAAGTAAAGCACTGAAATAAATATCTCTGACAAAATTGTTTCTGAAAGTAAGACCGGCAACCCTTGTATTTTTTGGTGTTGAGTCTCTACCCCTACACTACTTCCCAGAGAAACCTTTGACTGATTGACCTGGCTACAGAGAGAGTATCAAGTGTGGAAGGGTTGTACTTGACCCTCTTTGTAGAGACATAGTAGGATGGATGACCAGGACACCGGAGGCAAATTACCTCCAACATCACAGTTGTGGCCACAGCTCGTGCTTCTTCTGTGGTCCCTCAATTGGAGTCTGAAAATTTAATTTAGAAATCTTTCAAAAATACTAATTAACGGTCAAGGTGAAATAGGACAATTGGATGGGATCTGTAGGAGTCACACTGAGAATATTAAACTCCATTTGCTAGGAGGCATTTATGGAGGTTGAGTTTGAAGATAGTTAATATTAATGTTCTGCTTCAACGTTCAATTCAAAAGTTGCACATTTATCCTGGCTAAACAATTTTTGGTGATTCTCTAATGGTTTTTAAGTGGCAGTTCCCTGTGTTAAAAGGGTGGCAAACCATATAAAAAGGGAGATACAGGTATAGAAGAAAACCTCATGCACCCAAGGGGGCTTGTTTTGCAAATAAGAGAGCATCCTATACTGGACTTTAACAGAGACTGGAGACAGAAATAGCATATGTCCTGAAGTGATGGCAGATCTTGAAAGGCTGCTGATATACGAATAATTTTGTTTTGAGTGTTACAGCAAAAATTAATGATGGACGGAATGCTGACAATGCAAACATTCTCCCCCAGTCAAAAGATCTGGGTTAAATCCACTGTTCTTTTGCCAACTACACCACCCCAGTTTGAACACAACCATATGCAAATCAGTCTAGTCCGAACTGCCAGGCCAGGTCCTCCCTGGACTGGAAACAAGCATCCTGGGACCGGTTTCAGGGTATGTCACCCTTCATCAGCTAGGCTAGCTTGAATCCAGTGGCACAAACAAAGTCAGTCTTAACTTAAAGGTAATGTGTAAAGTATTTATGCAGCATTACGGCATTAATAGAGTGAAAATACAAACTGAGTTATGAATTTATTTTTTTTAATGTGAAAATAGATCCAGGAAGCACAATTAGGATTGCGGTCGGAAAACCATCCCGACCGCAAGGGTAGCGGGAAGGGCATGGTGAGCAAAACAACTATGGATTTAGGCCCAGATCTCTGTACTGGAGTTTTAGGGGTACTGGGGTATGACATTGTTCTGCATTCTGTCCATCAATTGTTGTTTTGTAATTTCATTTTGAGCACAAAACTGTGTAAGTCTGACTGGCATCTGCACTCCAAGCCACTGAAAACACTATTCTGTTCAATCCCTTCTGCAACACTCATTCCCTTTTGATACTTTCATTGGAAACCATTTTTTCTTTGGGGAGATAAGAATCCTGGAGATCTGTGAGTTTTCTTCCCAGAAAGTTCTGTGATCATTTTGGTGGGTCAAGCAGAAGACCAGGACCTTTTTTCCTTTTGTTTTTTTATTGATTTCCACTTTTTCTTACACAAAGTACAGTTACAGAGCCAAAGGAATACAAAGTGGTAAAAGAGCATCAGCATACAGTACATCGTAGGCAAAGTTAACAAAATACAGGACACAAACAGATAAAAAAAACAAAGAACACAATTGACCCGTGACTAAGTCTTAAATATACATAGGAATAAATTAAACAAATTGACATCATTACATACAGCATATGGCATACATGTTTACGTAGCATCCGTTTCATGTGGATCAGGCTGAGCTGCAGTACGCAGGTATGTGACCAAAGGCTCCCAGATATCGTTTGGTCGCGAGGACGATGGCAGCTCCTCCGCATACAGGACTACATTTTCTCTACAGAGTCACAGATCTTTAAGCCACTGTTCCACTGTGGGGCTCAGCGTACTATCCCACACCCTCGACACTCGACGCTTAGCCACAAGCAGTACTACGCACCTTTTAGGAAGGGAACTAAACCCAGCAAGCACATCAGTGGAGAGCTTTGCAGTGCATCCCAATAATCTTTGATAGCGTGGTAATCACTGCAGCCCAGTATTCCGTTACCCATCTACAGGTCCAGGCTAGGTGCCAGAAGTCCGCCCCCAGAGCCCCACATCGCTTACATGCATCTGTGTCTCGGGTACCCATATTTGAAAAGCTTGTATGGGGTGTAATAAACCTGGTGTAAGTATTTAAAAATTATAATACGGAGATTCCCATTCGAGGTGAAGGCGCTAGTAAGTTGACAGCAGATTTCCCATTCCTTCTGCGTTAATGGTGGGTCGAGATATGTATTCCAAGTGTTAAGACTCTTGTCACAATTGAGGGGCTTGTCTTCCTGAACTTCGCGATACAGCTTAGTGACTGACTTGTGTCGGGTAGGGGCAATGATAAGTGTATGCAGCGCCAATGCCTCTGGTGGCTCTGAGGGGAATGTGGGATAGTGAAGCTGCAGCGCCTTTTTTAATCTATGCATGTAAAATACAAAGAGCGGTGTTTTATTTTGAATGTAATCCATGTCACTAGGAGTCAGCTAAGTGCCACCTGGAAATAAATCTATCAGCTTGATTATGCCTACTTGCTCTAGTGTATGCAGTGCTCCCTGCTCATGTGTTTCAGATACATTCGAGTGGTAAGCCACCGGTAAGAGCGGGGAGTATAATGGTAGTTTTCCGGCCTCTCGACCCAACGCCTGCCAGGCGGCAATCGTAGTGTTAATGGTGTTGAAAGTATTACGGGGTGAAGTCCTGTGGCTGTGAGGTAATCATGAGCGCAGTGGGCTGGGGTGTGCATCCCAATGCTCCACAGCTACATGAGGGACAAATGCATGCAAAGAGAATGAGAAATGTGCATATTGTGCACGCGCACACAGATAATAAAGATAAAAATTAGGTACATTAAACCCCCCATGTTTGTAATCCAGTGTGAGAGTCCTCCAGCTCACCCGCGCCAACGGCCACCTCAGATGAGGCGAAGCACCAACGTGCTCAGAATTTCAAAAAAATTGTTGCATAAGTTGAATCGGTATATTACTGAAAAAATATCAAAAATTGGGTAACATCACCATATTAACCAATACGATACGGTCTGCAAGCGAAAGCGGGAGTTTTACCCATCTATCCACTTGTTGTTCCAGCAGCGCTGTGGCAGTTCCGTAATTCTCACGAATAACGACCTCGGGATTGTGGTGAATCCACACCCCCAAGTATTTTACCGAATCTGTGGTCCACACTATGGGAAATTCGAGTTCATGCGGGATAGTGCTCTCCTTTGGCGGCATCACTACGGACTTGGACCAGTTAATATTCAGGCCAGAAAAATGGGCAAAATGAATATATTCATGTAGGACTGGTGCTAAGTAAGTGTGGGGCTCTCGTATAAAGCAGCATATCATCTGGGTAAAGACATTTGATTACAGGTCGATGTATAAAGTTGAGAGCCGCGCGTTTATGAGATTGTCTAATAAGACAGGCTAGGGGCTCAAGTGTCAGAGCAAATAACATCAGTTAGAGCGGGCACCCCTGTTGAGTGCCCCTAGTGATTTCTACCAGATCTGATGTGTAGCTCTCCACCCGCATGAGCGCCGATGGTCCAACATACAAGAGACGCACCCAGTTAATGAATAGGGGCGAAAAGCCCATCCTATGCAAGACATAAAAAATATATCCCCATTCTATAGAATCAAATGCCTTTGCGGCATCCAGCATGATCGCTGAAGCCAGCAATTCAGGATTAAGTGTGTGGAGTGTGGCAAACAGCGTCCGCAAGTTATGTGAAGTAGAGCGCTCTGGAATAAAGCCTGATTGGTCAGGCAGGACTAGATTTTGCATGAGTGGCTGGAGGCGATTAGCCAGAATCTTCGCTAACATTTTTACATCTATATTAATGAGTGACAGAGACCTGTAAGACTCACAACTAGTAGGGGATTTGTCTTTTTTGAGTAGTGTTATTATTGGTGCCTCGTGAAGAGACATAGGTCTTATAAAATTCACATGTGAAGCCGTCAGGGCCCGGCGCTTTTTTATTCGGTAACGATAGCCTCTTTACGGGAAGCTAGGGTCGACTCGCAAGGCGCAGCTTCATATTCCTGTTTTAGTTTTTTAAGTGTGGTCTCGAGCTTAGACAGTTGTCCTCTCAGATCCTTTAGTATACCTGATGTTGTGCTTATGCAGATGCCCCGAATAGTGGCTTTAAACCCCTCCCAAAGCACCCCAGCGCTAACTACTGACCCCTTATTAAGCTTGAAGTATTGTGTTATGGCTTCTCGGATCGTCTCCACGTAGACAGGGTCCGACAGCACTTCAGACCGAAAGAGCCACGTCAAGGCCCTAGGACAGCCTGCGGGACAGAGAGTACAAGGCGGCCAGGACAGTGATCTGAGAGTGTACGCGGTAACCCAGCCACGTCTACCACCCAGCCCGCTGCCTCCTCACTCATCAACCAGTAATCGAGACGGGACCAGCTACTATGTGCTGTGGAGATGTGTGTGCCCTCCTGTGTGTCAGGGTGCCTATGGCGCCAGACATCTACCAATCACATGTCTTCCATTCCATTTTTAATCGCAATCACTGACCCAGGAGTGTGACCCACCCTGCCGCTGGACTTATCTTTAGTTGGATCTAAATGTGTATTAAGGTCACCACCCCAAAGAATGATAGCCTCCGGGAGTGCACGGAGAACAGCAAAAATACTCTCATACAACATAGGATCATCAATGTTAGGACCATAGGTATTAAGAATAGTAACCAGCGTGTCCATCAACCTCCCATGCAGAATAGCATAGCGCCCTGCTGTGTCAGTAGGACTTTGGATTGCAGTGAATGGGATACCTTTTTTGACAAGGGTGAGGACACTGTTGCTATTGGAAGAATATAAGGAAGCAATCCGATATCCAGCCCAGCGACTTCCCATCAGCCTATCCGTTATTTGTGTCAGATGTGTTTCCTGTATAAGGGCAATGCCAATACCATGGCGATCTAAATGTGCTAGAAATTCTTGAATCTTTTTCGGCAAATTTAGCCCCTGTACATTCCATGTTAAACAGGAGATGGGCATCACAGTACTATGGACACTTCCGGTAAGTTATATCTAAGATGCACATAGCCCATCGTATCAGAATGCCTATTCTCACCAAGAAACGAGTACCGCTATGAGTGTTTTAACGAACATACATGCCGCTGTTAAAGGTTGTAACAACAAGAGCAGTCACAGTAATAGTCCCATCACAACCCCCACCCACCAACACCCCCCACCCACTTCACTGAGCCCAACATGCCAAAGCCTTCCCGAACCTCCCAAAACAATTCCTGAGTGTAATACCATGGGAGAAGCCAATTATGGGGATCACCCATGAGGGGGCGCTTGAGCACAAAAACCCTCCCAGTTAGAACATGAGGTGGCCCAGCCATCGTTAGAACATCCACATGCAAATTCGTACAGCATCTCGCAAGAACAAAGCTATTAGCGCATAGCAGATATTTCCAGTTAACAGCAGTGATAGCATCGGAACATTGCATGGCAATCAATAACACATTGCTATTTAAAACCAACGTGGCATCATAGTTAAAGGACACAATGCAGCTCAGTAATATTAAAATAAACCAAGTTGAGACATCACATGCGGATAGTAGCCACTATCCTTCATCCGTCAATTCACTACTTCCTTCTGCCTCGTGTCCCGCACTAGCGGTTCAGGAGCAACTGCGTCTTGTACTCTTTTTAGCAAACGTCATCGCCATCTTTGGGCCGGGGAAGATCTTGTACTTCCAATTGTCCTCTTTGCGCAGTCTTGCGGGGTATAGCATAGCGTACGGTATTTTCGCCGCAATGAGAAGTTTCTTCACAGGTTGATACTCTCTCCGAGCCTCTAGTACTGCCATTGTGAAATCAGGGTAAAAGGCTAGACTGTTCCCTTGATATGTGATGGAGCCCTTTTCACGTGTCACCCGGAGGACAGTGTCCCAATCTCTATAATTCAGAAGGCGGGCAATGATGGGATGCAAAGGCGGACAGGCAGCCAACAAACGATGTGCACGTTCCACTATCTGGACCTGCGACAGCTGTTCAGCTCCAAAGAGCTGTTGAAGAAGATTCTCCACGTAGGTATCTAATTGTCCTATATTTGTGGATTGTGATAGGCCCGTAATGCGCACATTATTGCGGCGTGATCTAGCTTCCAAGTCTTCGTTATGGGCCTGTATGACTGCCAGCACCTTTTCCATAGAGGCTGTTTTGTCGTTAACTTATTGAAGACCATCCTCCGCGTCCGATATGTGAGTCTCCTCTTCACCCAGACGCTGCGCATTCTTATCCAGTTTTGCAGACATGTGGCCCATGTGTAAGTGCAAATGATCAATCTTACTGCCTATGGACTGAAGACTTGCCTGGACCGCTAGGAGAGTTTTGTCAATGTTTGTGACATGATCTGTGGGAGCGTCCGCCTCAGAATCAGAGACGGCATGTTGAGAAGCTTGGCTGGTCTTATGTGGTTCAAACATAAGTCCCGGCTGGACGCGTTCGGATTTACCCATGGTGATGACTCAGCCAAGAAGGGTCAGAGCAAGGCCTGGACCAAAAATTAAAAAATGATGTGAATGTCTCTATGCCCAGTGGTATGTCCCAGAGGCCCAAGGCGATAATGAAGGGATGGAGATACTGCGCAGACTGCAGCACAGCTTTTAATCAATGTGCACCCAGATCTCCACCGATATCAACTACCAGGCCCGTCCGCAGTGTACAGTGCCAGTCCGACCAACCGGGCCAGCAGGAGAAGTATAGGCCTTTACGTGAATAAATGCGAGGCCTAGATGCGCAATGGAGGAAACAATGCAGCCACATACACCAGCCAGTCTAATGAGAAGCCGAAGTTCAACGAGACCTAGATGTTAATGTTAATCAGGCAGGGCCGTAAGTCCACAATCACCTACTGGGCGCCAATATGGGTCTCACTTTGTACATAATCTACAGCCACAATATCGAGGGAGGAGCAAATTTGCACAGGAGAAGGACCGCACAGGACGAGTTTCCACTGCACCTGGTCCACTCCAACGCACCACTGCAGCACAGCACTCAGGGTTCACATCGGAAGTATATAGGTCATATATGGCACCTGCCCACAGACCACTGCGATCTTCTTACAGTGCTTGGTGCTGCAGCCCGTATTGGGGAACCAATCCTAGGCAGCCACAGACAGCAAATTCGATCTGGCATCTTGGAAGATCATAAGCGCGGAGATACCCTTCGGGGTCGATTCCTGCGCTATAGAAGAACATAAATAAATAAATAAATGCGGTCCCTCAGCACGAGGTCTATCGCACATCAGCGAACACCACACACCACAGAGGGGGGGCTGCCGTGCCAACACCGGGGAACCGCTACCTGACCCTGCAGCGCCAAAACTAGGCAGCCCCGTAAGGTGCCGGCCCACAGCTACGAGGTCGGAGAGCCGAGGGCGGCCCACTCCCCCAGCCCAATGCCTCGCAGCGGTAGGCGTTTACCAGCCTTCACCCCGTGCCCGTGGTCTCCGGATCACAGGCTGAGCAGCGCCATGCCCCCAACAGCAACGCAGCCCCATGCCAGCTCCCCCACGGCCCACACCAGTCCTCACTGCAAAGCCTAGATGCAGTCCCCCACGCCGCTGCTGCAGGCCCTAGAACCTCTCTTGCCTCTGACCTGCCTTGAGCACGGTTCCGCCGTCTGCAATTTCTGGCTGTAAGATTTGTTTGTGCCTTCACAAATATGTAGTTTGCCGAGATGGCCTGAAGCAAAGGAGGAGGATACAGGAAAATAAAAGGATTATGGGCTCAGCCGGCATAGCTGCTATACAGAGCGGCCATCTTGCCGTGCGCCCCACCGAAGACCAGGACCTTAAGCATCAGAAAGAATAAGACTAGGACCTTCATCCTCGGAAAGGATAAATGTGTGCACTTCTGGGTAACATTGAATGGCTTATAGTGTTAAATATTTAAAATATTTCTTCATGACCAATTTAATCAATGTTTTGAGTTGGTGTTTTTGACAGCAAAATTAGATTCCACATATCCCACTCCCATTCCATAATTAAAAATGTAACCTATTGATCACACCATTCTTTAACATTCAGCCTACCTGATACTCAAACAAATATTACTTTACATATCTCCATAACAAAGTCTTGGTTTTAAATATTACATTTTTAAAATTACACTTTCATTTTATAAATACTACGTTTACTGTTTCCCATTAAAGCACAGTGCTGAATTCAGAATATCCTAGTGTTTGTATTTCTTATTGGTCATGTTATGATTTGACAAGCCAAATTCTCCCAAAAAGAGTTGCACCTGAGCATACGTGTATAACTATTTTTGCTAGATGCATTCTTTGACATCCTATATTGTTGGTTGTTGATACTGTCAAATAAAAGAAATTGCGAGTTGATGTTATCACGCTTTAGGATCAGGCCCCACTACAGAACTGGTCTGAGTTTTGCCTCTATTTGAATGTATCATTCATTATCAATTATATGACAAAATCAGATAGCACAAGCAAACGATTATTTGATTATGGCACTAACAAAGTGTTATTTTACAATTTCAATAAATTGCTTTGCCATCTTTGTTTATTGTGGTGGTTTCTTAGACCTGGTAGAATTTGGTGGGGACCAATGTGTATACCAGATATAATTTGACTTCGTCAAGTAAGACTCTGCACAAGGTAAGTAGGCAAACAAGGCAGACCAATGGTGGGTTCTGGAGGAGGAAGGTGATAGGCTCTATGGATGCAGTAAGTGAACCCACACACTGCTGAAACAGAAGGACCCACCAAGGAAAAATATTTTCATTAAGGGTAACCTTTGCTGAACTGTATTACCTTCCTCTGTGCAGCACCACATCTCCAATGAAGATGTATAAACTAAGTCGCCTGTCTAACAAAACAGCGAAATAATAATACGGTACACGAAATATAACACATAATGGACAAAAAAGGTTTATGTAAAAAGATACAAATTTAAGAAGAAAAATGTCACAAAATGAAGAAAAGCTGAGTCCAAAGTTTAGAAGCCGATGAGAAATAGCCTAATTAATTTCAATAGTAAAAGGCTGTTCATTGGTAGCTAATGTTAACTCAAGAACAAAGGGTAAAAATGTCTGTCTTCTTGGAGATCCAGTTTGGACTAGTTGAAGCAGGTATCATGAAGCATGAGTTTCTCCCATTTAAGAGCTTTTATATTTAAAAAGATTTTGGAGCAAAATTCAGTCTTGCAGGATGAAGTTTAAGGCCACATATGAAGTAGAATCCAGGACTACGTATATGATGTACCACCAAACAGTGTTACAATCAGGAAGCGAATGCTGACACATGATCCTGACATGGAGGTGGTTTGGCAGATCATTGGCAGGGGTGGAAATAGCATCATCCTTTTAGCACTAGGTGAACTCCATCACTGCATAGAAATTGTCAGTCGCGCAGGAACTGGCACATTGGCAGACTCCCTCAAGCCAGGTTTAAATGAAAATGTTACTGTTCAATATTATGATTGAAAGAAAGAAATATTCTATTAGCATATATTTAACAAATGTAAAAGCCAACTGTATATAACAACATACAGATTCAAATATTATTTGATAGATAACCTTTTGTGGGTTGCAATTCACCGGCATGCATACTCAATAGACTGGAGTACTTTTTTATTTTTTCTTAATCTAAGAATCACACTAATTCATAAATCCTATTAGATTTTGACATAAGTTAGCAATATCCTTCTCTACGATCATGATTTGTGGGGTCGTTGGTCAGTTTACCCTAGATTTAGTTACAGGTAGTCACCATTGTTCAGTGAAATGATGCTATCTGTGCAGGGAATCCAGAGTGCCTTGAGAGGCTTTTTATTCCACTGGGAATTTCCTCGCTGGGCTGGTTTTGAATGTCCAGGGGCACTCCTGGTGGGAAACAACCTTTACAGCGCAGTCATTACATCGCAGTACCTTTACATAGCAGTCATTACATCGCATCATTCTTTACATAGCATGGCATTACAATGCAGCTATTACATTGCATGTCACTACAACCCATGTAATTTCAACACATGTCACTACAACGCACGCATTACATTGTAAGTCATTACAATGCATACCATTACAAAGCATAGTACCCTTACACTATCCAACACGTACCCTACTGTTGCACTCCCTGGAGTTAGAATAGTAATTTTTACCCCTACACTATCCAACAGTTACCCTACTGTTGCACTCACTGGAGTTAGAATAATAATTATTACCCCTATCCTATCCAACACTTACCTTAAATGTGATGTAATGGTATGTATTGTAATGGTATGAGTTGTAGAGGTGTACTGTGATGTAAATGAATGCGTTGTAAAGGTAGTTTTCTGAAAATGCGATGTAATGACATGCAATGTAAAAGAATGTGTTGTAAAGGATGTTGCGATGTAAAAACTGTGTTGTATAGGCATGCATTGTAAATGTATGCATTGTAACATCATACATTCCTCCTGGTGAGAAGAGTGGGAGATGTGGAAGGGAGAGAAAAAGCGATCAGAGAGAGAGAGAGAGTAGAGAAGTAGAGGGAGAGAGAATGGACAAATGGAAAGAGAGAGCTAGTGTGAGGAGATAAAGGGAGCTGGGCTGTTTTGAGCATTTTTGTCAGGATTGCTTTTAGTTCCCTAGTCCAGCCCATACTCTGAAGAGGGAAGGCACTCTACTGGATGGCAAAAAGTCTTGCTGTAAGTCTTGATTTGCAGTGAGCATTATGATAGGGTAGCCAGTGCTCCACTTGAAGGTGATGTGGTGAAGGTGATGTGGGGTCGAATTACCTTGATGTCCATATTCAATATCAATAGACCTCTAAAACGTGTACGTTGAATAAATATAGCAGATCTAACTTCTGGTTCACCAATGTTAGGATTACAAAAGACACATATTGTGAAGAGTTTATTGATAAGTCAGCATTGTAAAATAATCGATTTGACTTTCAAATCAGCTTTGTATCACTCAGTCTGAACTCGTGAGATGAAGTTTAAAATACTCACCTTAAATAGAGGGAGGAGACGATACTCAGAAAGTGTAAAGTGAGAACTTCTTGAGAGTCTCATGATCTTAATCAGCAAGGTGGGCATCAATAACCTCATTATACTGAATTCAATAGGGCGCATACGTTGTGTGACTCAAGTCTTTTTTTATTTCTAATGCCATTAATACTCCAAACCGCACTCTTCAGCCCATCTCATGCCAAAAAAATTGCAATAAACATTATAGCCCCTATAAAAATTCATACGTTTCTTTACTTTCTATAGAACACTTAACAGCAGAAAAAAACATGGAAGGCAAACGCCTTAGCTGGAATGAATGCTTTAAACAACAGTTATGTTTTTTCTGACCTTCAATCCATCAACTTGAGAATTTCAGTTCCTGCCAATAGCTTGCTATCGAGATAGGTACCCTTACCCAAATCATGATTGTATTGAAAGGCATGGCATCGTAAGGATATTTATGTTGCACTAGGTCCCCCTGACGACTCGTTAAACCACTTTGCTGGCTACTACTCTATGTGAGCACAATGTTAATGATTTGTCACATATAAGCTATGCGGGTTGTAAGTAGAGGAGACTGGCGCCATGTGGTGGGGTGAGCGGGCCATCTTTTCCTCACAGAGGGAATCAGAGGAGGCTTCATCTCTGGGCTGCTTTGCTGAAGGAGAAGCCAAATCATTGCAAATGAAAGTGTTCTAATAGTTAGAGAATTGAAGTGCGCTGGACACTGTTAGTCCTTGTATGGCAGTGAGAATGTGTACAGGATTCGATTCTAGTCGCACTTATTGTATATACTGCAGTAAACCCAGAACACTCTGCAGAGTTCCACCTAAATATTGACTAAAACATTTTGCCGGACCAGTATTTTGTGGTAAGAATATGATGATTACGAAACTATTGTGGATCAAAATATCCAGGACAAACATACTCTTTGTTAACAGTTTTTTCTGTAGTAGCAAATATTTAAATAATTGGTATTGTATTGTTTTATTATTTTAGTCAATTATACACGTTATTTTAAAATTAATGTAAGTTGTAAGATTAATATTTTTTTAAAGAAAATGTTATGTTTTTGAGTTGTGCTTAAACAGGGTTTAGTTGGGTAGTGTAATTTATTATATATTAATTTGTGCTAATTAATGTGTTAATCATGTTTTTTTCTTTTATATTGCTTTTTATTTGTTAAAACATTTAACAACTTTTCAAATTATGTATTACACTTTTATTTGGGGTGTTGGGATATTTAAGATTTGGGTAGGTAAAGTTGTTTTATTGATTATATTTCAGATTAATGCTAATTTTTTATTGGTTTAATTATTTTACATACTATAATGGTAGTTCTTTAACTGTTTATTGAAGTTTTCATGTATATATTACATTTTATGTTTAGTATGTGTGGTTTATTGGGGTAAGAGGTGGTATTTTTGTTTTTAAATGATATATTCATTTATGTTAATATGTTGTTTTTTACATGTGTAAATTGTTATTTAATTGTTTACGTTTTATAGTTTATATTACATTTAAAAGTTAGAGTGTGAGTTTTATTGGATGTGTAGGGGATTTAATAATGTTTTGGTTAGTATTTTTAAATTGGCAATTAATTGTAGTGTCATTTATTTGTACTTAACAAATAATATTTTATAGAATTTATAAAAAGTGTATTATCTTTAAAGGAAAGTTTTGTATTTTGTGGGGTTTTTCTCGTATTTTTATTTCAAATTATGTGCAATTAATTTAATTTTATCTTTTAGATGTATTAGGTTTTGAGAGGAAAAATGATTTGTAAATATTTCATGATAAGGAGACCTGTTTTATTTTTTTGTGTTTTATGGGTGGGTTTACTGTGAGTTCTGGATATAAAGCATACAATAAAATTACACCTTAATATAGCAGCAAAAATATTCAGGACAAGAAAATTGGCAGGTACGTATGTATAGATCTTGTGTATCTAACTGTCCCAGGCCTGAACGTATCCTCAGGATCGAACCGATGCTCTATGGGGTCCACCTCTCAACAGCCCCAAGTCTGGATATATGTACACAAAGACTAAAGGGTGGTTAAGCGGGGAAAGGAAGGATGGGGACAGCAGGGAGGGAGACATGTAACGAGACACAAAAGAGATATAATTACTACTTGCTCTAATACTCCTCTCTATCACTTATATACTCTTGTCACCCATACTTCCACTAACCTGTAAAGGAAAATACGTAGTCCAAGAATACAGGGGGTGTTGAGCTTGCACCACTTATTTTCATACAGAATGCTGGAATATAGAAAGAGAACTATTAGAACAAGAACTTCCAATGCATAACACTTAACACCACACCATGGTCCCCTGTGATGTCTACCTGTGATAATGAAGTACCAAATGAGGCTCAAAACAGACTCTCTCTTCAGACACCCCTGTGGAGGAATACAAGAAAAGCAACTTAACAACGATGAGCAGCAGCAGAGAATGTCATAAAATATTTGGAATCTGCACACAAGGAATCGCACTCCAATAGTCAGCAATGTTCCAATGCAGCAAGAACAGTTAGCACCAGAGAAAACAAGAAGAGTTACATCACTCTCCCCGTTAGGTAATAGCACTCCAAACAGAACTGAATAGGATCCCCTACAACAGTAAATTTCTCTGAGAGGTAAAGACTTTCCCCCGTATTACCTTTGAGACTGAGGAAAGTTCACCAACGTAAGGAAATCTATACCCTCTGAAATAAAGGTAAACGTATGTACAAGTATTCAGGCCAAATAAAGTGTCTGAATCTATCCCTCGCAAGAACTCTGTGATAGTGCTCATGAACTCAGCCAATGAAGGGAAAAATCGTGTATTGCCCACTCCGGAGAAATCGGAGTCACACAATGGAGTACTCAACCGAATTAAGGGGGTCATTAGGATGACGGGCGGACTTTGTCCGCCCGTCATCCTACTGGTGAAAGGGACCGCCCGCCATAAGGGCGGGGGTCCCGTGGCTAGCATTAGGATGTGCCCGCCACAGTGGCGGGTACATCCTGCATTCCTACCATTGTGGCGGGTGGTGCACTCATCACCGCCCGCCACAATGGCAGGAAGGCATGCTGTGCACTCCCATGCACAGCATGGCAGGCACCGCGCGGTGCCCCCGGAGTCCATGGGGGCCCGCATCGGGCCACCAAAGCAGACTCCGCATGCCTTTCCGTGACGGCATTGCCTCCACGGAAAGGCATCTGAAAAAGCCCATTGTAATATGGCTGGCAGTGTCTGATAGACACTGCCACCATATAAACCCTTTTCCGCCCCGGTCGCAAGGCGACCGGGGCGGAAAAGTGGCGGACGGTCTTTCTGTCCGCCGCGGACCCCCCAGCTATACTAATATGGCGGAGGGTCATTCCGGCTGGGATGGCGGGGGCGATGCGCCCGCCATCCTAATGGGGGCCTAAGAGTCCAGAAGTGGTAAAAGGAAAGCGGTGCACAATGCACCCTTACCCGACCATGGGAAACAGGAACTGCAGCCAACAGGAAGCTCCAGCAAAGCGGAATAATCTGCAGCTTCTTCTCCCCGCCACCTCGCTATGTCCGCATTTTCGCATCACGTGAGATGCGCTGAAAGACGCAGCGTCTGACGGGAGGCGCTTGCCGAGGCTGCCGTGAATTGTAGTCTTTTCCTGGTTCAGCGCGTACCTGCGTCCGCTGTGACCCCTAACACTAACTTCACATGTAACTTGATGATAAATGTATCGTCAAGGTACATAGAGGTGGAGTTAAGAAGAGTAAATCTATACATCTTTCTATGTTTTTAACTTTTGTTCCCCAACTTTTTGGTCACAATATTAATGTATCACGAGATTCCTGTACTCAACATTCCAGACTACAACCAGTGAGCTTAAAGTAAACTGTTTAATGCATTTTTTATCAAAAATCCTAAAAAATGTATTTAATTGTTTTTATATATAGTAATGATTTTTAAAAATGTTAACTGTTTTAATATATTTGTAAGAGGAAATGAAATTATTTGGGTGTATGTGTCCCCCACAACTCCTGCAATGTATGCACTTTTCCAAGCATTTGTTAGGAAAGTGTTAGAATAGTAACTCTGAACACCACACCAATGTTTGCACTTTCCCAAACATAACATTTGCTAGATCGGAGCTAGAAGAGTAAATCTGAGCCTCCGCCCCTCATGTATGCACATTCCCTAGGCCGAAGTTAGAATAGTATATTTGAATCCTAATTAATACATTTTGCTCAATGTCTCTTTTTTTTGTGGATTTAGGACATAACATTTTATTCTTTCTCTCCAAAATGTACGGACATTCCTGATGTTTGCAGGCTTGTACGCACAGTAGTGCAATTGAATATATTTTCTTTGTTTACAGTTTTGTTACTACTTTATACTTCTTTAGGTTTTATTTATAAATATTGTAAGTGTTTTTAATTTAAAAGTATAACCTTTTAAAGTTGTTTTCCTCTTTTTTCTACATAGTGTTTTTTAGCTTATTTTGTTATGGGGTTTAGACTTTGACATTTACTAGTTTTACTAATGTATTTGTTAAAAATATTTTTATTGGTGTAATATTTATATAGTTTTACATTTTTTGTTACAGTTTTAGTAATATTTCGACATATACTGATTAGTATTATGTAATCTAAATTATCATTATTTGTTTTATTTGAAAACAATATTTATTAGTTTGATGCATGTATTTTAATTTATGATTAAACTTTATAATATATTTATATAATTTTTTTAATTGATGGCAAACTTACGTGTATTTGTCTGAATTTAGATGTTTTACAAGTTGTTCATTTAACCTTTTACATTATGTATATTTTATTATGCTGCAAATTAACGTAACTATTTTTGGCCTGTTACAATTATGATATACACACATACGCACACACACACATGTTTTCAAGCCTGCCACGTCTTCTCGGCTCAACAACCTATTGGTGCTGGTGCAGGGGGAAGACAGTGCTGTAACTGCTATATATTCAAAGGATTCTTCAAACAAGAAATAGTGCCCACACTCCAGGATACTTTTCCTCGAAGTTGTTTATTTCTGTGAGAGATATATAATATATTTGAATCTGCAATGCTGATATGTTGGTCCACAATATTTTCTAATCAATATATATATTTTTTTGGTTGCTATTCTGTCATACTACCAACTGTGCTCTTCTAACCTGGTTGACAAGAAGGTTGAAAGTGCCTTGAAGAAGTCCTATGCAAGTAACAATTTAGCAGTGCGGGGGGGGCACCTACTCAGCTTACACATCACAACTTCTGATGAAAGATTGAGAGTTTTCTGCAGGGGTCATGAAGGAAAAGGAAGATTGTGCAGATTTATCTCTTCATGTAGCAGCAAGCCTGATTTGTATCTGATATTTTCTGTGATGATGTAAGAGCTTTTCTTTGATTGGTGGAAAGTTACAAGCAGTTCTTCTGGCTTTGTTTTGCTCGGGCCTTTATCGGGGAGAACAGTTTCTGGAAGGTTAAGCAATTTAGCTGGCAAGACCTATAAAAATAAGTGGTCAGGCTACAGTCCCTTTCTCCTTGTAGAATTGAAACACTGATTTTTCAGTGAGTACAGGTCTCTATAATGTCCGTTCAGATAATCTTAGCAGAAGGTCCCTATCCTCTCAGGGTTCGTGCCAAATGCCTCAGTTTGCTATGATTCTGTCAAAAGTGGGGTGCCAGTGTTGGATGTTTGCGACTCAAAAAAAGTCTCTTCCTTTTTTCTGTTCCAGTCTTCAGGAGGAGCCAGATTGGGCGATAGATGCTCTTTCATTCTTATTTGCCTTTCCCACATTACCTCAAATTTTGACACAACTGTTTAGAATAAAGAGATAAGGAGCTTTAGTAATTTGGATTGCTCAGTCTGGGCCCCATTCATCCTGGTTTACTCTTCTAACTCAGGCGAAGACTTGTAAAGAGTGGATTTTTTTCCACTGTGTTCATCTTCCCTGGCTTTTCTAATACATCTGCAGAAAACTCTGCAGACAACTCTAATCTGATTCCAGTTAGCAGCCTGGAGTTTGCACAGGTTAAACTGCAGAGGATAGGCTTAATCAGATAATTAGCGGTGGCTGGACAAGCCTCTAGGAGACAATCCACACATGATTGATTGATTGATTTAAAACTTGTATAGCGCTTACTGTCACCCCACGGGTATCTTGGCGCTTCCGACTAAAAACTGAATCACGATTAAATAGATCACATCAGCCCTAACCTGAATAGGGGATTCCTGCTAGGCTTTGGGAAAGAGCCAGGTTTTCAGGTTCTTGCGAAATTCTAGCAGGGCGCTAATCTGTCTAAGGCTCTGGGGAAGTCCGTTCCACAGCCGAGCGCCGGCTACACTAAATGCTCTACCTTCTAGCCTGGCCCGTTTGAACCTAGGCACCGTGAGTAGTGAGGCACTAGATGATCGCAGCTGCCTGAAGGGTTGATACCTAGAGAACCTTTCCTGCATAGGGACTGGCCCTAGCTCATGTATCGCTTTAAAAACCAGGCACAGGGACTTGAAGCGAATACGTTCCGTCACAGGTAGCCTGTGCAGCTCCCTCACGGCCATTGTTGTCAAGGAGCGGCGTTGCCAGCCAAGGGTAAGTTTTGCTGCTGCAGACTGGATTCTTTGGAGCCCTTGTAGAATGTATAATGGGGCCCCCGGAGACAAAGAGCTGCAGTAATCCAGCCTGCTACCTACTATGCTACTTACTACCAGTGGACGTGCCTCTATAGGCAGCAAGGGAAGAATTTTACGCAGCATGCGTAGCAAAGCAAAGCAGACATTGGCGGTCTTATTAGCCTGTGATTCCAACTGGAGGTCCTTGTCAATCAGCACCCCCAGGTTACGTACTTTGCTCACCGGAATCAGTGGTTCCTCCTCTGGGGTCAGCCTAAATTCAGATGGAAATTGTCTAGGTGGCCTACCCGAGGAGCAATAAACCACCTCGGTTTTTCCTGCGTTAAACTGTAGGGAGTTCCTACTAAGCCAGTTGGCTGTCTTCCGCATACATTCCTGGAACAGATCAAGGGATACAGCATTGGCACCCTCCAACGAGAATGCCAATTGTGTATCATCCGCGTAATTAACTGTGCAGACTCCGGCAGACTTTATAATGAGGAGCAAGGGCTGCAAATAAATATTAAATAAGATGGAACTGATTGCAGACCCCTGTGGTACCCCATGGGTTACTGATGTTTTCCTGGCAGTGAAAGGAGCCAGTGTTACCACCTGATGACGTCTTACCAGGTAGGATTGTAACCATTGCAGTGCCTGCCCCCCACTCCCAAATTCTGTAGTCTTTCCAACAGGATTAGATGGTTCACCATGTCGAATGCGGCCGACATATCGAGAAGCACTAACACAGTCGCATTCCCGTTGTCGGCACGCATCCGCAGGTTGTTCAACATTGTGACCAAGGCCATCTCTGTTCCGTGACCGGGCCGGGGCTCCAAGCAAGTAGTTCTCCTCCAGGAAGCGCGACAGTTCCCTACTAACTGTTTTCTCCAGAATCTTCACTGGGTAAGGTAGTAGAGAAATAGGTCGGAAATTGGGCGGTACCGAAGAATCCAGGGAAGGCTTTTTAATCAGAGGAGTCACCATTGCCAGTTTCCATTCCTCTGGGACCTCTCCTTTCTCCAGGGACTGGTTACAAATCTGTCTCAGCCAAGGGAGAGTGTCCCGGCCAGATGACTTCCATATTCTGGAGGGGAAGGGGTCATTTGGGGAGCCTGAGGATACACTCTCTACCAGACTATCAAAAGCTTCTTTTGGCAGGGTTTGGAAATTATTCAGGGAGGCCTATTTTGATTGAGCTTCCGCTCCCATCTGTACCGAGATAAGTTGGTCCGCTGTGTTGTTAACAGTGAGACTGTCCACGATCTTAGTGATTTTGTCTTGGAAATGTGAGGCAATCGCATCACAAAGTTCTTGTAATGCTGCCACTTTATTGTCCAGACATTTAGGGGCGGACAGCGCTTTAGTGATTTCGAAGAGAGCTTTTGTCCCGTTAGATGCATGGGCAATTGAGCTAGTGTAGAAGTCAGCCTTAACCTTAAGGATACTTTCCTTATAGTGCAGCTGTCTCCATCTTAATTCCGTTTTATCTTCCTCCCCATACCCATTCCTCCATTTCCTTTCCGCCTTCTTACGAAGCAGCCGGAGCTGTTTCAGCTCCTCATTGAACCAGGGCGCCAAAGCCTTCCTCTTATTTTTTATCCTCTTCAAAGGGAGTACCTGATCTAAGATGGCAGAAATATGGTTTGTATAGATTGAATAGTTCTCTTCTACTGATATCATAGGGTCGAAGTGCGTGTCCTCCGGGTCAAATATTGGGGATCTGCAGTGGCCCAATTTCGCCCATTCCCTGCCTATTCTATAAGACCTGTGCTGATCTTCACTATCCCTAGTGTGCATCGTCCTGATGCTAAACAGGACTAGGTGGTGATCTGACCAGGTCTGAGGCATTACATCTAATATCCTTGTTGTAATTGATTCGAGAATAGCAAACCAAGGACGTGCCCCCCCTCATGCGTCGGGCCTTCCACCATCTGGATGAGATCCAGATTGGTACATGTATGTCTTAAGTCCCGCAAGTGGTTATTAGCCTTCCCATCCTCCCAGAGATTAAAGTCTCCAAGAATAATCATTCTGGAATGAGCCAGCGTAAAATTAGTAATAACATCAAAGAGACTCTGATAGTCTGTAGAGCCCCCGGGGGCCTATAGCATAGGAGTCCAGTAAGTAGATTCCCGCTAAAGGAGTGTAGTGCAAACCCCATCATTTCTTTGCCCTGCACTTCATTAATCTGTAGGAGTCTAAAATCCTTAAAGTCCCTTAAAGATTACTCCCACTCCTCCCCCTCTGCCCTTGGTCCTAGGCTTATGTAAAATTTTATAGCCACTAGGGCAGGCAAATCCTAGAAAAGCGGTGGACTCTGAGTTCAGCCATGTTTCTGTTAGGAATATTATGTCGAGGCGCAGATCCTCAATCAGATCAGAGACCTCAGCTGCATGTTTTACAATTGATCGGCTATTAATCAGCCCTCCCCTGAGAGTCTTCCCCTCATCTTTCACCACGGTCCCAATCCTACCTAACTCCAGAAGTCGGTCTCTATCGTATTGTATCCTCCTTTGATCGACTCCCCGTCGGGCAGCGTTTCCTGCGCCGTGCGCCTCCGGGGCGCGGACGGGCGCAGATGGGCTTGCACTTGCATTTCCCCCTTTTTATATGATGGGCCGTGTACTCCGCCGAGCAGCACCGACTAGAGCGCCTCCCAAGATGGCGCCTGCCGATGGTCGTGCCCCTGCCTCTCCCTCACTCAAGATGGCGCGGTATCTGCCTAAGGATTTCAATTCACGCAAAAATAGCGTGTGAATGGTAGGTTTTTTAATGTGCAAGTAAGCGGGTACAACACCACAATCAATCCACAGTTAAAAATAGCAATACCACGTAATGTTAAAAACAGCGATTTTCGAAATATGCAAATTACTTCTTCTAAAAATGATGTGCCCTGCGAGATCGTCCTGCAGTTAGAGTCTAGCTCATGTTACAGCCCTAAAGAATTCAATCAATCAATCAAAATGTATGTTTATTATGACCATAGTCTTTAAACAATGCAATGAATATAGTAAAGAATTGGATCTTGTAGAGTTTGAAGGGGTTCATATCCTTCAGAACAGTTTTCAGTTGGGCTTGAATGTTTCTATACTTAGGCTTCAGTGGGCTTCTATTAAAGCATTTAAGGAGTCGTGGAATGGAGTGGGAGACTTTGAAACATTTGCCTTCTTAAATGTTTAGTGTTGGAATATCCTTCTAGTAGAACCCTTGTCCCTCGTTGGGATTTACTATTAATCTTGGAGTTTTTGAGTCATTCTTTCCTTGAACCTCTAAGCCGCTTAGGAATAATTAAAAGTGTAAATCAATTAAATCTTACAAGAATTCCCTTTATATTGTGAACATATTGACAACTTATCTACCTTTGCCTATATAATCCCCCAAATTTGTTCCCCAATGTCAACACCTAATTTCTCCTCTCAATTTTTCTATAAATGTGGTTTATTGCTAGAGCCTGCCTAATTCAGTGTATATGATGGTGATTCCTTTTACCAAGTGCCATGTCTAGTGAATAAACTGTTTTAGGATGCCACATTGAATTTTAACACACTTATATCATGCAGCCATCCTTAATTAGAAGTGCCTCCCCCTTCCAAGTGTAGGCCTGCTCTCCGTTAAACAGAGGTTTTGGAGAGAGATGATTGTCCTATGATGAAGCATGACACCTGGTGGTGTGTGAGGACAATCCGTTACTGTTTTTGTATGCCAAACACTTGTACTGAGTAGCATTGGGAGGGATAGATCACAAAACATCTATATAAGTTTCAAAATTCTTGGGAAGCTTATTTTGTGTACATATGTTTTGTTGGGAGGCCAGCTCATTCTTGAGACCCCAGAGCCTTTAATTCCCTACCGGGGTACCTCCTGGGGGAGTGTGTTCATAATTATATTATATTCCTTTTTAGACCCTTCTGTTGCTAAAAAGGAATTTAGTGGTGTTTTCTATGTGATTTTCTTTTTCCGTACTTGGGGGCCGATTATGATCGCGGACGGACTTGAGTCCGTCCGCGATCACCGAGGATGAGGGAACATCCGCATGGGCTGCGGCGTTCCCTCCTGTGCTATTAGGATGTGACCGCCACCCTGGCGGTCACATCCTCTATTTTTAACATTGCGGCGGGTGCAGCTTCAAGCTGCACCCGCAGCAATGTTAAAAATGCACGCATTGCATTTGTATGTAGAAAGTGGCAGGCACCGTGTGGTGCCTGCCGCTTTCTGCATACAAATGCAGGGGGGTACCATAGGTACCCCCCCATGTGCACCCCCCACCCCCCCTTCTCCTAGGGGCCCGCAACAGGCCCCTGCAGTGAAGATACGTAAGCTTTTCAACGGCGGTAAACCCGCCGCGGAAAAGCATATCTTGGCAGCAATCCTAATATGGCGGACGGTGTCTGAGAGACGCCGCCACCATATTAGAGCTTTTCCGCCGCGGTTGTAAGCCAACCGCGGCGGAAAAGCGGCGGACGGAAACCAGGACCCACCAGCCATCCTAATGTGGCAGTGGGTCTTTGGTGGGTCCGCTGCGGTTTTTCCGCATCCTCCGGGCCGGCGGTGGCTTCCGCCGGCTCGGAGGATGCGGAAATTCCGCAATCATAATAGGCCCCTTGTTGGTCTGGGCCCAGCACAGTGCAGACATTGTGTTGACCTGAAATTATCGAAGGAGTTAACCTGAAACCCAATATTTGATCCCCTAATTTTTGCCAAAATACCTTGTCTCCAGTGTATCCAGTTGATCTTGCGATTTGAGACTACACTCCTCATCGGGTAAGCACAATTTAGCGTTGAACAGAATCAAATATTAGAAGCATAAAGGACTTAGTACAGCACCAAATTAAAGCAAAAACTTGCATTCATTATTGAATAGTCAAAATGCAGTACAGAGAAAAATGCATAAATTGCTATGAAGATCTAATTACAGACATAAAGATAAATGCAAAATCCTAAAACTATATAAGTCCTATTTAGGCAGAATTAAGGCAAAACAAATCTAAATGTCAAACTCATGAAGAGCACTGACAGCAAAAGAAGCAGCGGCAGCTCCTCAACTACGGCAAACCCCCATCAGAGTCAAAACCTTAAAAAATAAAAGTGTTTATTATCATTTTATTTTTCTCACACTTATGAGGTTTGGGAGCGAGCATTCATGGAGGGGGATTGGTGAGCAGGGCACTGTTGTCTCTGTGTTTGATGATTTGGCCAGCCGTCTCAGGCCGGCCAAATCATCATGCTCAGTGAAGCTCTCTCCAGCCACAGCTGCAATGCTTGGTAGGAAAGAGTGTAAAAAAGGTCACGGACAACTGATAAACAAAGATCCTTAAGGATTGCCCGGCGGTGTCGCCTCTTGAACCCACAATATATTAATCAATGAAGAGGCAGGCGCTGGAGACTGGAAGGCAGGAAACAAGGGTTTTTTATTCTCTCCGGAGGAGAACACATCAGTTCGGACAGCAAGTATCGTCACGAGGTGCTCCAACCGCATCTCTGAGGCCTGGCCTCTTATACACAAGTTTATGATCTTTATTGTAGGTAACACATTCTTGCAATGCTTTGAAGTATGAAAGGACATCCTCGGAATCCCCCCTTCAGGCCCGTTCCCACACACATTTACAGTTGGAGTCCCCACCCCGGTCACAACAGGTGATAATTATCGCGCAGCTGGACATTCCGCCGATTCACGGAATGTGTGGGGTTGATCGGATCTCATAGGGTGGGGGCTTTGATCAATTCGAGGGTCCTTTAATGGGGGAACTTCCTACTGTATGGGGGGGGGGCAATGAACAGTATCCGCAGGGCCAGGTGGCGGCCTGGGAACGAGGAAGACAAACGGGCACACAGGAAAAAGGGGTTTGTTATCAAAGGGCCTGGGACCATGAAAGGAATGATGGGAGGTGTCGCGCTGGGAACAGGATGGGATTCCGGGGCAGAGCTGCGCTGAAGAGGGGGGTTTACGACCCAAGGCATGTGAGAGTGGGGGGGGTTGTCAGCGTGTGGGGGCGGGGGGTGCCTGCGAGGTTGAGAGAGAGAGAGAGAGAGACGCTCTGGCTATCAGCGAGGGGCAGGGAGGCCATGGTGCTCAAAATGGCTGCCGCTTACGTGCACGAATGGGTTCAAGAAGAGCAAGATGGCGCCGATAATGTTGACGTTTGCAGCCTAACTTTTAACAGTCCTCCCTTTTCAACATATCTAGCCAACTTGCCTACTCAATGTCAATCTTCATCAAATTCCTAACCTCGGCATCATATAATGCTCCCATGCATTCGTTCCCAAAGTCCACAGTCTTAGGGCAAATACAATTTGTACATAATGAACACAGAGGTGGCAGACATTGAATTCCTAAGCATAGACCGCATATCACAACTACAGGAATCAGGATAATGGTGAACAGTCTCCAGCCCCAGTTCTTAACGGTGTTCCAGAACCAACCACCAAGCGACCATTCTTCCTGATCCTGGTGGACTTCTGAAGAGAGTCTGTGAAGGTGTTCGATGGCTCTGTACACTGAGGGTGAGTTGTCTGGTATGTATGTACAGCAGCTGGACCCAATAATGCGGCATGCTCCACCACGGTCCGCAAGAACCACATCTAGGACAAGGCGGTTCTGGAGGGCCACCAAGCGGACCGCTTGAAGCTCGGCAGTGTTGTTAGCAAAGATACCAGCTGTGATGTTCATTGTTGTCTCAACTGCCTGAGTCAGATGTCGGATGGCACGGCTGTTTGCCATCGGGCCCCAGAGGGGAACAAGTCCCTTCATGGCATCGAGGAACTGCGCTCCTGTTGAGTCAGCTTGTTCAATGTCCTTGGCTCGTTTTTGTCTATGATGGTTCGCTGGGGCCACATAAGTCGGAGGAAGGATGAAGGAGATGAAACAAGTGCCCCCCCAGCCTTTGGGGAGCCAGGTGTAGGCCTTTGTGCCGCAGATGAAATACATGTTTGGGGACGACACAAAGGAAGGTGGATCCGTGGAGTCCAAAGTTCTGGTAAAACGGCAAGCACTGCGGCCCACCAGCTGTGTCCCACGTCCTTCTATGCACATGTGGCCTGTGACGTTGATGACTGACAGGGCCACAGTCAGAGTGGCAGCCGTTCGTTTCCGCAGGTAGGAGAAGGTGGGTCTGGTTGGATTGTTGAACACCTGCATTTCGATTCGTTCTTTGGCAGGGATGTCCATGTGGATTGAGTCGTTGGAGGTCTGCGGGCAGAAGTGTGCCTTTGTGTTGTTCCGCCAGACCCCGTGGAAGAAATGCGTTACGGTTTTGCTGGAGGTGGCATTGTCCTTATAGCTTTCTTGCAGGAGGATCAGCCAAGCAAGGCAGGAGCCATGAACTGAGAAGGGTGAGGGGATGAATGGTATCGAGTGTCCAGTGGCGTGGGGTAGCAACCCACAGATCCAACAGTTGGTGGCATTGGTGGCGAGATTGTGCTGGTGAAGTAGCTGTACGAAAGAGTTATTCCAAAACTCCTTTCGCCTCTCTCTGAGTTGAGGAGAGAGCGAAATCAGATAATGTTCCTTCATGGTGGTAGGCTGAGCAGTGGTCAGGAATGTTTCGTGAGCAGGTGCATTTTCTTCCACAATCCAGAGTGTGGTCATGAGGAGAAAGCAGAAAAGGGTTGTGATGAAGAGTGCAATTGTCTTTGAGCTGTGGAGTCTGTCTGTTCTCGGGTTTCTGTAGTGGGTATTTCCTGTTGCCTCCATCATCTTCTCATTTGGCGCTTCCATCATCTTCTTATCTGGCGCTTCCATCATCTTCATCTTCAAGGTGCTCGGTAGTGGGCAGAACCACAGACTTAGTTTAGCTTCTCTCCAGGTAACCCTTGGTTGCTTTGGGTCACCGTTCTGAGATTTAACTTAGTTCGTGGTCTACTTAGCCGAAGCTCCCTCCTTTCGACGCAGGAAATACCCTTCTCTGGATGGTACAGTGGGATCAGAGAATTTTGAAAGTTCAAGTGCTTCGGTATCAGGATAGCAGGTTAGTGACGGTCGGTCCTTGTTCAGGAGCTCTTCTTGGTTGTCGATGTTTTCTGTCGTGGCCAGGGTCGAGGAGACCTTCTTACAGTGGTGTGCGTGCAGCCAGTGCCGTTTCCCCTCCACACGAAGAGCCGTCCGGGTGGTGATTAACACTTGCCTGGGGCCCGTCCACCGGGGTTCCAAACTCTTCGACCGCTGAAAGTTTCGGATCAGCACGAAATCTCCAGGTTGGATGGCGTGACCCGGACCCCTGGAAGCATCGGGGATGGCCTGCTGCACCTGCTGATGAATGACAGACAGAGTTTCAGTCAATTTATACAGATAATCAGACATTAGGACGTCCGGGACGTCATGAATGGAAGTTGGTTTCGGTGCAGACCAGACACTCATGGGTCGACCGAAAACGACTTCATAAGGTGTTAAGTGATGTTTGGTGGGGGTGGAACGCATCGATAGCAATGCCAGTGGGAGGGCGTCTGGCGATTTCAGACCCGTGGTAGCCACTATCTTGGCCAGTTTAAGCTTTAGTGTGGCATTGTGTCGCTCAACAAGTCCGGCAGACTGGGGGTGGAAGACTGCGTGAAACTTCTGCTTGATGCCCAACCCCTTTAAGATGAGCTGGATGACGTTGGCTATGAAGTGGGGGCCATTATCGCTCCATAAAATACGACAAAGGCCGTAACGGGGGAAAAACTCCTTTAACAGTACTTTTGCAGTGGCCATAGCAGTGTTGTCACGGGTTGGGTATGCTTCCACCCATTTGCTAAATGCGCATACCACAACAAGTACATATTTCAGGCCTTGGCATCTGTCTAGCTGGATGTAGTCCATCTGCAGGACTTCGAACGGGTGATTTGGGACCCCAAATCCTCCCCGGGGTACTACAGTTCCTTTTCCGGGGTTGTGTTGCAGGCATATCAAGCATTGTTGGACCAGACGTTTGGCGGAGTCTGTGATTTTATCATTGTGCCAAATTCTGGAGACAAGTTCAATCATGGGGGCTGATCCTATGTGGGCAGGGGAGTGTGCCATAGTCAGTATGGGAATCAGGTATGAGTCAGGTAGCAACCATTTGTTTGTGTCTCTTGTCCGCCAGCAGCCTTCGTCATCTTTTAACCCCACCCGTGCCCATTCAGTCAGTTCGTGCTGTGTGCTAGCCATTTGAATGTCTCTAATAGTGTCCCTAGCATCAGTCCATTTTTCTGCTTGTGACCTGGTCACGTACATATGTGTTGTCGTCCTATTTTCAGCTGTCGTTCGGGCAGTAATGTCGGCTAGTGCATTTCCCTGCCCAATAGTGTCTGTCACCTTTTTGTGTGCCTGGCATTTAACGACTGCAAGCTTCGTGGGGAGGACAGCTTCGATCAAGGCGGAGACTAGATCCCCGTGCAAAATGGGGGTGCCGTGTGAGGTCAGGAATCCCCTTTCCCTCCAAAGGAGCCCAAAATGGTGGACCACCCCGAAGGCATACTGGCTGTCGGTGTAAATGTTCGCTGTAGTTCCTGCTGCCAGAATGCAGGCTCGTGTCAGGGCAATCAGTTCCGCTGCCTGTGCAGATCGTTGCGTGATGCGGGCTGTCTCGACTACAGTTCGAGCCGTGGTGACCGCATAGGCAGCGGAAGTGGTGCCATCAGGGAGTTTGATGCATGAACCGTCCACCCACAGCTCTCCGTCAGGGTCAGGAAAAGCCGTGTCTCTGAGGTCAACCCTACTTCTAGTCTGTTCGTCCGTAAGAGTCACGCAGTCATGTACAGGGTGCACATTGGGATCGTTCTCTGGCAAGGGTAACAGAGTTGCCGGGTTCAGTGTGGTGCATCTTTTCAGGGTGATATGGGGTGCAAGCAAAGTCAGTTCGTATCCAGTCAGTCGTGCACTCGTCAGGTGTTGTGTCTTGGTTTGGTTCAGGAGGGTGTCAACTGCATGGGGTACCAGTACCGTGAGGGAATTCGAGAGTACGATCCCCTCACTCTGTCGGATAGAGATTGCAGCAGCAGCTACAGCTCGAAGGCAGGCAGGCAAGGCTCTGGCTACAGGGTCAAGAGTGGCAGAGAAGTAAGCGCACGGTCGTTGCTTTGGGCCAATGGGCTGGGTCAGGACAGATAAAGCGCACCCCTCCCTTTCATGAGTGTAAAGGGAGAAGGGCTTTGCGTAATCGGGGGTACCTAGGACAGGGGCCGAACAAAGGGCATCTCGTAGTTCCGTGAAGGAGGTTTGACACTCAGGGGTCCAAGGGAGTGGGAAGGGGACGTCTTTAGCTAGCAGAGAAAGTAGCGGTTTCACAATGAGGCTAAAGTTTGGTAACCACTGTCGGCAGAAGGAGGTGAGGCCTAGTAGGGAACGAACCTGTTTCTGGGTTTTAGGGACAGGAGTTTCGAGAATGGTTTGGATCCGGTCGGGAGTGAGTTTCCTTCCTTCTTTGGACAAAAGGTGGCCTAGGTAAGTGACCTGGGGTTGGCTGAATTGCAACTTCTTCTTGGAGACCTTGTGGCCATTTTCCGCAAGGAAGTGCAGGAGTTGAATGGTGGCTGTAACTGCTAATGGAGTGGTGTCGGCTGCCAAAAGGATGTCGTCGACATATTGCACTAACACCACTCCATCGGGTAACTGGACTTGATCCAGTTGTCTCTTGAGGGCCTGGCTGTAGATGCTAGGGCTTTCTGTGTAGCCCTGAGGTGCTCGGCAGAACCTATATGAGCGGGCTTTTAGGGTGAAGCCGAAGAGATATCGGCTGTCTGGGTGGATGGGGATGGAAAAGAATGCGTTTTTGAGGTCAATGACAGTGAAGGTGGTGGCAGTAGAAGGAATCAAAGTCAGGATGGTGGTGATGTCTGAGACCACAGGGTACTGGGGTACCACCACTTTGTTGATCTCTCGAAGGTCAATGATAAAACGGTATGCTTTCTCATCTCCCTTTCCCTGTTTCTTGATGATGGGCAAGATAGGGCTGTTGCAAACGTTGCTAACCACTTCCTCTACCACTCCTGCGTCTATCAGTGACTGAATAATCTTTACCAATGCCTTCTCGCCCTCGGGCGATATCCGATATTGTGGAAGTTTTGGGAGTGTTGCGTCTGGTCGGACAGTAATGTGCACTGGGTCAATCAACATGCGCCCTACATCCGAATCCGTCTTGGCCCACAGATACGGAGGCAGAGTGTCAAGCAGGGATGTGTCAGCGTCGGTGATGGAAAACATGCGTCGGGGAGGGCAATGTCTAAGCAGAACGGGGTTGTCGTAAAGGAAAACTCGAACTCCGTCTTGAGAACATCTGATCGTCGCTCGGAAGTGTTTCAATAAGTCAAGTCCCATAATGGCGTCAGGGCTATTGGAGGAAAGCAAAAACGTGGTGTCAGTGGTGTTGTTTTCTAAGTCGAAGAGGATCGGGGCGGACAAAGGGTTAGTGGAGGGCGTTCCATCGAAACCTGTCGATGTTATAAGTGAGCCAGACAAGGGTGCCCTTGGAATCAGTCGTTTAGATAACGCACTACGTGTTGCGCCAGTGTCTACCAGAAATGGAGACAGGACCTTAGCAGTGACGTAAGGGCCTTGCTGGTCAACATAGAGCTCGACTGGATCCCTCCCTTGCCCTTGGCAGTCCTATGCAAAGTTGTGGGCGTCATCGTAGTCAGATTGCTGGTATTGGTTCTGTCTGGGTCGATCAAATGTATTTGGTCTGCCTGATCTGTCGTTAGTCGTGTCATTTGGGGGCCCTCGCTGTTGTCCCTTATTTCTCGGTCCACTTGCTATGTCCTTGGGGTCTTTGTTTCTGATTATTTCCAGAAGAACTGGGCACTGGGATTTCCAATGGCCAGTTCCTTTGCAGAAAGCACACTGGTCCTCTCTAAGGTCTGTACGTCCACTGTGGGGAGTCAAAGTGCGGTCCTGGGGAAATGCAGTCTTAGGGACGTTCGTCTGGTAGTTTCCCCGGTGTTGGTCTCGTCCTATAGTCACCCCTTGCAGTTGGGCAATCATCACCCTCTCTTTCAAGTCCTTCTTCTTTTTCTCTGTTGCTCTATCGTTTTCATTTTTCTGATGTTCATAATATTGGGCCATCTGGAGGATAGCCGTAGGTTTGGAGGCTGCCCAACTACTCTCGCTAGCCTGCAGTTTCTGGGAGACCTCCGGTGACAGACCCTTAACATAATTCTGGACAAACAGATGGTGTCCGGTTGCAGTGGTCATGTCCTGGCCGCTGTAATCGGAGAACACCGTTTCAAACCGGGAGAAGTATTCTGATACATCCTCCTGGGGTTTCTGGCGACAGGCCGTTACTATCAACCAGTCCACTTTCTTTTCTGGGATCAGGGTTTTGAATTTCAGTACGATTTTATCTGGGAGGTCTAGAATGGATTTCAAGGGCTTTTGTCCAGGTCCTCGTTGTTTATCAATGTCATCGAGTTGTGACCAGGTATGTCCAAACAGCTCAAGGTGGTCGACTTTCCGGATTTGCTTCCACACATCAGCTGGTAGACATAACCCGAAAAACAAGTCGATGTCAGCCAGGGTCATAATCGTTGATCCTAGGGCTGTACCCAATTCAGTATAGAAGGCAGTGGGGTTTTTACGTAGGTCAGGCAGAGATTTCCAGAATGTCAGAATCTCTTGCCGGTCCCAAGGCTGGTAGACCCAGTTGTACACTACCCTTCCTTTTGCATCTTGGTGGTTTGCATCATCGTTAGTCCCTGCACCTCGTGGAGGAACCCAGTAGGGGGCAGCCTCTCGTATCGGCATCATGGTGTTAGACTGCTCAGTTTGTGGTTCGGTCGCTAAGGATGTCGTGGGTTTAGTTCCCGATTCTCATTCAGTGAGGTGGCGGAAAACCTCAAGCGTACCCGTAAGGAGGTCCGTCACATCACACTCGCCCTCATCCCCGATATCGACCTTCCGGTACAGAGTCGTTAGGCTCTCGGGACCTTTGTCTCGATATCGGTCCTCGTATGCGTTCAAGACATGGTAACACAGTCGTACGGTAAAATGTCGTCTGTGATTCCCTGTATACGAGTTAAACATATCCGTGATGTACTCTTCATCTTCCTTTCTTTCTACCAGTGTCCGTGCTATCTTGTCGATCCCTGCTCGCTCATCTTTGCTTAGTCTGCTTGTTCTTGCAGAACCAACCCTTCGGGTATCAGGGTCGCCTAACGTTGTCGTTTGTGTAGTATTTAATACAAGGGGTTCGGCTGGCACAGAGGCCATGGGGGCCGAAGCTGTGGCGCTACCCTCGTTTGTACCTGGGGGTGGTGGGTGCTGTGCTAAGGGTTAGGAGGGGGCATATGGAGGGGGCATGTAGATGATCGGAGGACCTAATAGCAGATCATCGTTGGCTCGTTGTTTCGAGGGTAAATCAGGGTAGAGCATGGAGGACGTTCTAACCGGACACTGGTTTGATGTCTCTATTTCTAGTTTCTGTTTGGCTTTCTCTCTTTCCTTTATCTCTTCTTCTAGTTTCTGAGCAGCTAGGTGGGCTGCTTTTTGCAGCTCTTTTCCCAACCTACTCTCAGTTTTCTTTTTACGTTGTTCAGTTTCTTTGCGCCACATGCCGAAACTATCAAGCATAGTGGGCGTTGTCTTGTTTTTACCAAGGGCTGTTTCTAGCGCGTTTATTTTGTCATCATCAAAGGATCCTATCAGTGGCCACTGACTTTCTCGATCCTTTTTCGTATATTTATGCCACAGTTTGTTATAGGCTATAGCGATCAATCCATGCTTCATGAACATGTCCTTATTAGGGGTGCCTTCCAGTGGAGCCGGATGGTTCATCTCTAATAAGCGGTCCGGGCTAAACAGGCTACCAATCAGTGGGGAGAAGACAGACATGACGGATCACAACGGGGACAAAAGTCAGCACTGCCTATCTTATCACTGCGTGCAAAGACTAGACAGAATATTCCTATTCTACGTTGTTTGCAGGCAGTGAATACCTCATGAACCAATATCGAATAGTCAACGTACGGTCATTCAAAACAATTCAGTGGGGAGAATAAGTAGGCCCGCAAAGGTCTGCGTTACCTACCCTTTCACTATCTGTAAAAAGGGGGGGGGGGGCTCTTTCCTGTTTGCAGACAGAGAATCTCCAGAAAACAGTCTGTGAACAATAGTTCAGGTTCAAATAATTAATCAGTGGGGGAGAAAGATAGGCACAGCGGCTGCATTACCTATCCTCCACTGCTTGCAAAGAGAGAGCCTGTTGTTTCTCCGTTTGCAGACAGCGAATCTCCAAATAAATCAACAAAGAGTAATACTAGTATTTTCTAAACAAAACAATCATTTCGCAATTCGTCGTGTTTACACGACCTTACCCGGACCGCATGGACAGTTTCTTGTCTTCCGAATCCAGCGCCCGATCGTCCTCTTTTCTTCGTAATCCTCGCGGCACTCCTGATGGTTCCCAGTCAGGACCGTAGATCACTCGAGAGAGGTCTGTTCGGAACCAGTGAAGTTCGGATGATCGGCTGTCAGACAAGGGTCTATCGGACAGGTGCACTTCCCGATCGTTGCAGTCGTTCACTCTGTCGTCAGGACCTCTCCCACTGGATCCACGAGTCACTGATGGGCCCCACGTTTGGGACGCCAATTGTAAAAAAGGTCACGGACAACTGATAAACAAAGATCCTTAAGGATTGCCCGGCGGTGTCGCCTCTTGAACCCACAATATATTAATCAATGAAGAGGCAGGCGCTGGAGACTGGAAGGCAGGAAACAAGGGTTTTTTATTCTCTCCGGAGGAGAACACATCAGTTCGGACAGCAAGTATCGTCACGAGGTGCTCTAACCGCATCTCTGAGGCCTGGCCTCTTATACACAAGTTTATGATCTTTATTGTAGGTAACACATTCTTGCAATGCTTTGAAGTATGAAAGGACATCCTCGGAATCCCCCCTTCAGGCCCGTTCCCACACACATTTACAGTTGGAGTCCCCACCCCGGTCACAACAGGTGATAATTATCGCGCAGCTGGACATTCCGCCGATTCACGGAATGTGTGGGGTTGATCGGATCTCATAGGGTGGGGGCTTTGATCAATTCGAGGGTCCTTTAATGGGGGAACTTCCTACTGTATGGGGGGGGCAATGAACAGTATCCGCAGGGCCAGGTGGCGGCCTGGGAACGAGGAAGACAAACGGGCACACAGGAAAAAGGGGTTTGTTATCAAAGGGCCTGGGACCATGAAAGGAATGATGGGAGGTGTTGCGCTGGGAACAGGATGGGATTCCGGGGCAGAGCTGCGCTGAAGAGGGGGGTTTACGACCCAAGGCATTTGAGAGTGGGGGGGGTTGTCAGCGTGTGGGGGGGGGGTGCCTGCGAGGTTGAGAGAGAGAGAGAGAGAGAGAGACGCTCTGGCTATCAGCGAGGGGCAGGGAGGCCATGGTGCTCAAAATGGCTGCCGCTTACGTGCACGAATGGGTTCAAGAAGAGCAAGATGGCGCCGATAATGTTGACGTTTGCAGCCTAACTTTTAACAAGAGCAAGTACAGGCTCCCAGTATCACTGGAAGTGCAAATCCCCGGCAGTCAGGCCAATCCTGATGCTGCTTTCAGCATCATGAAAGCAGCGTCAGGATTGGCCATAGGGGATTCTGGGAGCCTGTACTAATGGCTACGGAGCAGAAGAGCGGAGAAGCGGTGAAGCGGTAGGTACGTTTTATATTGTTATTTTTATGTCTCCTTTGTGTCTCCTTTGTTTGTGCTCCGTCCGCCCCTCCGCTCCCCCACCACCACTCTGCCAGGACACGAGCCACTACTAAAAAGAGGAGCAAAGCAAGATGCCCACGAGGAAAATAGTAAAAGAATCCCACGAAAGATAGAATCTCACAAGGTATTAATAGATTCTACAGATTCAGCATGGTATGAGCATTGTAGGGTCTCATTTGGCAAATCAGAAGCAACAACATAATAATTAAACACTATGCAAATATTTAGCACTAACCCATTTCTTAAAGTAAGAGAAATCCTCATAGAACCCGTTCTCTGGAGAGGATCAGCAAAAAATTAAACATTTCTTAAACAATGGCTCATAGAAATAGCACCAACATGTCATCAGGGGAACTTGCAGCGCAATTCTTTGAAAAATATACTTTTACAATGGAAGTGTCATGTTTTCAAACAATATTGTATGCTATTACATTTAAGTCATTCACTTGCTGCTCCACAGAAACAAGGGGAGAGATGGCTTTGCAGTGGGACACTGACTTGGAGGGAGAATGAGCAGGATAAAGTTGACTAGAACACTATTATGTGCATCCATTTAAAAATTATGGCAAATTCCCAAAAAATGTTGTATAACTATTCGTAGCATTATTCACACTTCTAGGTGAACTAAGTAACTTGTTTCAGGCGCACCATCAATAGTTCATCTATAGCATCACTAAAAACACTAATTTTATCAAAAATAATTTTCACACAATATTTGCTCATTTTTCGAAAATGCTGAAACAATAAAAGTTCACTTCGTCATATTGAATATGTGGATTAATAGGTGGTCAGCTTTGTTGCTTACCTCATAATATTTTTGATTTATGAACAGTATTTGTGCTTCTGTGAGCAAGATTGTTCTAACTCACCCTTTGCCTTTCTCAGAGCTGTACAGGGAGATGGGAAGCAGCCATTTTGTGTTTAGCATCTTACCTCACTGCCTCGGCCTCCAACTCTACCTTCTCTTATTTAGATATTCAGACAAAGTTGGCTGTTCTAAATATTACATTTTCCCTAATGACTGCATTTGCAGAATTTTTGGTATCTAAGGTTTCTTCCTTTGTTGGTAGTGCACAGTTAAAAAAGGAGATAGTCTGTTAAATAAATATTTTTTTTATTGTTTTAGTCTTTTATCATGCATTTCATTCTACAAACTCAATTCCATAAAGCCTTTATTATAGTCTTCTTTAAAATTTAAGGTAGTATACTTTTATAAACAATCTTATAGTGCTTCAGGCATTCTGCTCTCCTTTAGGAGAACACACTCAGTAATTGGTGTCTAGTCACTTTTACTTATTGGTATTTCCATTGCTCTAAGTCCTGTGCCCTCATTTTAGTACTACATGCCCTCTCTCCCATCAATTGGTCTGCCAGTTCAACCAGGGACGGATGAGAGGGGGGTAGTTTTAATTTTTGCATTTCAATTAGGAGGCTGAGTGAAATCTAATGAATCAGCGTAGGCTGGCCTGCGTCCCTTGATGCTGGACATCCAATCTCAGTTGGCAGCACTTCAGGTGGAGGTAACCTTATTGCGCAATCGGCTCAATGACCCTAAAGGCAGGGCCAGATGCAACAATATTCGTATAATGGGGTTCCGGGAGGGGGCTGAGGGCCCCACATGGACCTTTTCCTTGAGGACTCGCTGCTTAACATGGTGTTAGATGGATGGAGGTCTACTTTCTTCTTCATGGTGCGCGCTCATATAGTGCCTGGCAGGCCACTTCTTCCTGAGTCCGCCCTTGGCCAGTGGTAGCACAGCTCTTTAATTATCATGATCAAGACCACATACTTCCGTTTGCATTGACGAAGGGCCCCATGCAGGTGAAAAACAGCTCGGTAAATATTTACCTTCATTACACTGTGGAGGTCCAATCCCAGTGTCTCTCTTTCATGCTGATTAAGCACCAGGTTCGTCAGATGGGCCTGCGTTACTCTCTTATGTTTCCGGTCAAGCTGCAGGTGTTGGACCCTGATAACATTCATTTCTTCACGTCCCCAGCCTTAGAGAAGCTGGACTCAAAAGGAATGTTGCCCCTGTCCACGGGACACAACAAACCTTGGTGGAAGACGCTAGAGGCACCCTCCCCTGCTGGGGGCGATGTGGCGGCTCACCCAGGGACAGATCGACTGAGGAGCAGGCCATGAGGGAGAGGACCCCTGTGGTGGACAAACTAGAATCCCACCATAGCCACACCACAGGCTTCCCCACTCTATCCCTCTCCTCATTGGAGGGAGAACAGACACATGCCTTGGTCGACATTCCCCCTGAACTGCATGCTGACCCAGCTCTAACCCTGATGACTGTGAACCTGGTGATCTGAGTGAAGGCTTTATATCATATTGCTTTTATTGCTGGAGAACTGCTTGGCTGTGCACTGAGGGTTCTGGGGGTATCCTAAAGCTCTGATGAGAACTGGAACTCCTGCCTCCTTTACCTTGGCGGACCTTGTTTAACTTGTGTTCCTTAATGGTTTGTAATTGGTCAGGGGCTTGTTATTGCTTCAACCTGGGGAGTAGAATTGGGGCACATGTTCTTGAAATTGTAAGTACATATGTTTTATTTTTTTTTGTCTGTGAGGAACTGTGTGCATGTTGCTAGAGAGGAATTGGTCATGGAATTGTGAGGGACTTGTGGGGGTAGTGGGTTTTGGGGGAAGGCGCTAATGGTGATTCACTGATGTTGATAAGACTGACTGACTCACCCCCATATATAATTTCCTACCCTGGAATGTGAGGGGCCTGGGGACTCCCATGTGCTGATCACAAGTGTATTCATCCCTGAGGTGCAGTCACATATACATTGTGTATCTACAGGAGGCACACATAACATCAGTTGATTATAGCATTTGCAGCACTGGTGGAGGGGTCAGGTGGTGGGTACTGGGTACTTGGCATATGCCACAGGGGTGCTGATTTCTGTGGCACAGGCAGTACACTTTCAGATAGTGAACCCGGAAGGTCAGCATGGGATAGTTGTGGGGCAGTTGAGTTGAATGGCGTGCCCATTGCTCTTGTGGCTCTTTATGCATCCAACATGGGCCAATTTCACTTCCTACAGAACCACTCACCAACATTACTTCATGACCTACAGGCACTGGGTCTTTGGGGGGAGATTTTCTTTGTGTACATGACACCCACATGGATCTGCCCACTCCCCTCTCTGAGATGCGCAAGCGATCAGGACTTGTAATCCTTTGCTAATTGGCGGGTGCATGGTATACTCCAGGATATGTGGCACTTTCTAGTTCCCCTTGCGAAGGAATATTCTCCTTTTTTCCCAGGCCCATCAGCTCCATACGAGGAGCAATCTCCTTTTCAGTAACCCCGAAATTTTCCCCTTAGTTAGATGGGCTGAATATTTAGGCTGCACATTTTTGAACCACAGCCCTCTCCTGGGTGTGTTTTATTGGGGTAGGCATCAGACCCTGATTCTGACATCGAGGCTGCTTACGTGCGCACTGTTTCTGGAGACTGTGGGTGTGGGTACACATGTCCTTCAATACTTTGAACTTACTGCAGATTCTTTAAGGTGGTCCTACGTGGCCTGTGCATTAAGTCCAAATACGGCGTAAAAGTGACACTGCGGCATGAGTTGACAACGGTGGACGCTGCGATACGAGCAGCTGGGGTGGATATCAGCGGGATGTACTTACGTCCCTTAGGGCGGAGCATTGGACACTGTTGGACAGACTAGGGAGTCTGGACTACTCAGAATACACTGCTAAACAACATGCGGAGGACGACAAGTCAGGGAATGTCTTGGTGTGGCTGCTACGCTCAGAGAATGAACGACCCCAGTTGACAACCATTAGGTACTCGACAGGTGATATACTCACGTCACAGTTGGCCAATAACAAGGCCTTCTTCGACTATTTGAGCGCCCTTTATCTGGACGACGCTGGGGTTGGTGAGCCCACAGGATCCTCGTACTTGGACAGTCTGCTGATTCCTTGCCTAGCCCCCTCACCACTGAGCTCTTGATGCTCCCCTGATGCTTGCCAAGGTTTGCCTGGCACTCGATCAAATGGCACACAACAAGACTCCAAGGACCAATGGACTCCCAGTAGAGTTTCACATGACATACCGGGCCACACTTGCCCTGCAGCTTCTAAGGTTGCTCAAAGCAAGTAGGTGGCGGGTGCCCTTCCACCACCACTATGAAAGGCACTGACAGTGGTCCTCTTCAACGCAGTTAGGGACCCACTGGATGTGTGCTCCTATTGACTGCTCTCACTGTGCAACACAGACTGTAAGGTTCTTGGAAAGATTATCACAAACCGCTTGCTGCCACACATCTTCGGTTTCTTTATGCCAGGTATGAACATAGTCCTCATGTCTCTGCCTAATAGTTGAACAGCCAGTTGAGATGACCACTGGCATGGCAATTTAGAAGGCTTTTGATTCTCTGGGTGGGGTGTTATGGCATATGAGGCTGGGTTCAGAGGTATTACAATGGATAGATCTACTTTATAAGTAGTGACTTGCGAGAGTATGCACTGGCAGGGTAATCTCTGACCCATTTTGAATCAACAGGGGCACCCATCAGGGGTGTCTGCTTACACCACTCCTCTTTTCAATAGCTTTAGGGTCACTGGTGGACCTCTTCTGATGGCGGAGTCCACAGTGGGGTATATTGAGTGGTATCTCATGGGAGGCGATCTTTCTTTACTTGGATAATGTGTTAATATTCCTCTGTGGCTTTCAACATGACTATCCTGGGTTGATGGAGGCACTGGACGACTTTGGAGGGGGGTCAGGACTGTGCCTGAATCAGTTTAAATCATGTATTTTTCCCCGGCGCAGTATCTCTGAGGCAGAACGTGCGGGTCCCCGCCACTCTGGCTTTCAGTGGCTATTCTTCACCTTTCGTTATCTCTGAGTTCATGTGTATCACGCGGAGCAGGATTTGATAGACCGTAATCTGGATGGATCCCTGGCTAGAGCACATCATTTGCTGAGTTTCTGGAATTCCCTGTCACTCTCCCTAATGGGCAGGGTGTCTATTGTGAAGATGCTAGTATTGCTCCAGTTGTTATATCACTACTTGCCGGGCCTCGTTTCCCTGCCCGGGTGCTTTTTCAGAGACTTTTATTCATTCCTCACTGCTTTGATATGGGGCTCTGGGAGGAAGAGAGTGGCATTACAGAAGTTCACCCCTATGGAGAGGTTGGGTCTGGGTGCACCGCATTATGAACTCTATTACACAGTTGCTCAATTACAGTGGCCCATGCGTCTGGCTTGTGCTGGGCTCCACTCCTGAGCGGGCTTGTGGCATCCAAGATTTGGTCAGACAGACTATCCAGGGCTGGCTCATGGGTCCTCTGCGTAATGAGCGTCAAATGGGGCGACTGACCAGGGTGGCAAAGTACTGCTGGGATAGATAGTAACCCTGCTCCACTGCCCAGTCCCGTATGCCTCCACCTTGCTGTTGTGGGTCCTCCTGGTCTTTCTAGAGATTGTCATGGCATGGATGTGTGGTCAGATGCCTCTGTTTTCACACTGTGAAATCGTTATGTGAACAAACTCCTGATGTCCAACCAGGATCTAAGGGAGAGAGTTGACATTCATGAGGGTCAATTCTTGACTTATAATGGCCTGGTTGCTGCGATTGGCGCTGCATGGGGACCCGATTGTGCTGAACTTGCGACGTCCCTGGCCCTACAGGTGTTGTTAGGACACTTTTCGGTAAATACGCAATCACACTGCTTTATGGTGGATTGTTAGAATCCTCTTTACCCATCCTCCAGGCCTTAAGATATAAATGGGCTCATGCTCTCTGGCAGGAGTTGACGGATGGGCTTCTGATTCGGACACTAGAATTGGTGCGAGGGGCCTCTAGAAACTCCTGAATTAAATACACCCAATTTAACTATGTCCACCAGGCCTACCTTAATCCTGTGCACCTTCATTGTATCTTACACGGTGTCTCTCTGTATTGCCTCCGTTGTCCCTGCATAGAGGTCGACTTCCACCACAAAGTCTGGGATTGTCCGGAGATCACCAGCATCTGGGCGGATGCCATTCAGACCTTGTCTGAGGTTATGGACTGCCCGCTGCAGTGTGACCCACTTCCCTGCCTGCTGGGGCTGACCACCTGGATGCACAAGCATAATTAGGTTGTTAAGTTCACAAATTTGGCGTTCATTCTCCTGAAGCGTCCGAGTCCATTGCTTGGAAATCTGCTGCAATGCCATTATGGTTGAAGGCCTCTGGTTGAAGGCCTTTTTTTAAATGGGCTACTGCTGGGACAACTATGTGTAGGTTTTTACCCTTAACATGACGGTGGTGCCATCTCTGGATGCATGGGATGCTTATATTGAAGAACTTGCAATTAAAATGGATGAGAGACCACCCTGAGCTGGATAGAGGTTTATTTGTGAACAGTGGTGGGTACCAGCATGTAGATAACGTGGCCACCACTGGGTGCTTCCATTGTCCCTGGCCCCTAGGTCCCAGGTGAGGTCCTCAGCCATGCACCCATTTCCCTAATGGTGCTAATGACTGGGTTTGATTGTGGTCCACAGACTGTCAGAAGGCTCGATTACCCCCAACTCCAGCATCTTAGCTACCTCAGCCTTGATGCTGGCTCTGATATGGTCAAACAACCTGTACAATTTGTTTGACAGTTGGGCTGTCACCAGTGTAAATGTAGTGTCCACACCGCTTTGTGATGCCTGGGGTTAAAGAGAACAGGCCAGCAAACTGCTCCAGCACCTGCTTGCAGTCTCCGTGCTGCTGGTCTGTCAATGTGGGAGAGAGTTCCACTCCCTCCACTGACCCATCTTGCACATTGTTGTAAAGGAGGTTGGGTACTGGCTCAGTCTTTTCCTCCACTCCCTCACCTGTGACCAGTAACATGGTCATATCTGCCCTGTCATGGTGGGGTTTCAATCTATTCAAATGCAGGACCCTATAAGGGATCCTGGGGTGCCAAGGTCGACCAGGTAGGTAGCCTCACCCTTCTTTTAAATGATTGGATAGGGCCACTAGCCACATGCTCCAACACCCACACCAACTGTCCTGGGGTATACTCAGGCATAGGAGCCTCCTGATCATACCAGTGCTTCATAAGCTCCGGCTGGCCTCCAGTTTCCTGCCTGCCTTGTGCCTTGTGCATGTACTCTGCCATTCTTGATCTCAGGCCTAGCCCATTATCCTTTGTTTCTGTGAGAGGCTTCTCCAAAGACTCTCTCAGCAAGTACAATGGCCCTCTCACAGGGTGTCCAAACAACAACTCACAGGGACTGAACCCCAGCCCTTTTTGTGGTACCTCCCTATAAGCAAACATTATGCAAGGGAGGAGAACATCCCATTTCCTCCTGAGTTTGTCAGACAACCGATTTATCATACCATTCAGGGTCTTGCTTAACCAGACCACATGTGCCCAAATTCACTCTCAGATAGCTGGACAGGAAGTTTGTGCCCCTCTCTGAAACAACCTCTTTTGGAAAACCCACTCTAGTGAACACACCAAGCAGTGATCTCACCACTGCAGGAGCATCTATGGTTTTAAGACGGATTGCTTCAGGGTACCTAGTGGCATGGTCCACTATCACCAAGACATACCTATTCCCTGACGCAGTAGGTGGGCCCAGGGAACAAACAATGCCCATCCCCACCCTTTCAAAGGGAAACCAACCACTGGCAGTGGTATTAGGGGGGCCTTTGTCCTGCCCCTTGCCTTGCCACTGGTCTGACAGGTGACACAGGAGCTGTAAAACTCCTCTACCTTTTCAGACATGTGGTGCCAGTAGAAATGGTACACCAACGGGTTCCATGTCTTTGTCTGTCCCAAATGTCCTGCCAAGAGGACATCATGACCCAAGGTCAGGATGAACTCTGTACTTTTGGGGCACCATCAACCTCCTGGGGGGCTCTTCCTTAAGGTTTCTGCCTCAGTATAAATCAGTCCATCTTCCCAGTAGATTCTGTGAAATCCACTGTCATCTTCCTCTTCTTTCTTAGAGGAAATCCTCCTCCAGCTCTCAAGGATGGGACATGCTATCTATCCCTGACAGAACTCTGTCCTGGAGGGTCCTTCTGCTTCTGTCAGTTCTGCCAAATCTGACAGCTCTGGCGGGATGCTCAGGTGACATATCCTCCTGCCCCTCTGGGGTTCCCTGGGCTGACTCACCAAATCCTATGCCCATGTCCTGGGACGTTTGGCCCCTTGTTCCAGGATCCAGTCACCCAGCCTTCCTTTCTAGATATTCTATGACCTGGTCACAGCACATACCCACTCAGGGAGCTCCAATGTTTTCATATAGAGCCGTCTCTCCACCTCTGACCACTCAGATGCTTCACGATCCTTGCCCAGTAAACAGTGGACAGGGATAAGAGGAGTCTCAGCCACTTTCATAGGGCCTGTCACACCTCCCCATTCCAAATCCACCATAGCCATAGGATGGAGTTTAGTACTGTTGTCTGCATAGGTCACCTGGTGAAAGTCACCAGGTTGCAATCTCTCTTGAAGCACCAGGGTATCTAGGACCATAGTCACACTAGCCCCTGTGTATCTTATAGCCTCAAACTCAGCCCATTCACTTGAGCCTCTACCTGTACTTATCCATGTTTGAAGGTAAGGTGGCCAGGGTTGCAATATTCACCCCACCCAGGGACACTAAGGTTGCCTCTACCACCTGCCTACCCCTCTCCAGGACACTCCCCACACTTACACTAGCAATCTCTGGGGATGGCCCACTAGTGGAGGGCTTCTTGGTGCAGATAGCATCTCCCTTCTTGTGCCCTGGCTGGTTACAGTCAAAGCACTTACCCACCATTCTTTTCCTGATACTTCCTCCCTTTGAATTTGGGTTGGCTCGCCCCCCTCCTTGTTCAGGTGTTTGTGGGTCTTTGGAGTACTCCTTCTGTTTTTGACCTTCTTTGGCTTGGGCTTTCCCCTGGGAAGGGCCCTGTCCTCCTTTCTTCTGGTCACCCCTGGTGCTGACTGGAAATCCGGGTGCTCACCCATCAGCTGCCGTGACTATGTTTCCAGGACTAGACAGCGTTGAGTCCACTAGGTACTGGTGTCTTCAACACAATGAGTCAGACTGTGTTCTCTCAAAAACAAATTATACAATCCATCATATGTGTCAACTTTGTTACCAACGATCCAGCCTTCTAGTGCCTTCTGTGAGGTGTTTAAAAAGTCTACCCACAACTTTGTACTCATTTTCTGGGTGTCTCTAAACTTCACCCTGTATTGCTCTGCGGTCAAACCAAATTTCTCAAGTAAAGATTGCCTCTTGTGAGTGTAGGACTTCGCCTCATCCCCATGCAGGGCTGGGAACCTATCCCTTCCCGCTATTCGGAATCAGTTCCCATAGAAGTGATCCACACTGCTAGGGGTGGACGCCCCACATCTTTTGGGCCCTTTCAAATGCAGTCATCTATTTGTCAATGTCATCCCCCTCTGTGTACCTGGGTATTATACCCTTGGGAAGCTTGTGGTCAATTCCACCACCCCAGACATCTCAATTTCTTCACTGTTTTCACTGCCACCATTTACTTTTTTTCCCTACTCCCTATCCCACTTCTTCTCAGCTAATTCCAGTTTCCTCTGCTCCAAAGCTTTCAAAGCTAGTTGTGCCTCAAGCTTTCTCTCTGCAATCTACAGTGGCAGTTCCTGAGTTGTGGATCCTCCCCTTCTCCCACCATCTGGATATACATAACTACCCCAAGAAGCAATGGAGGAGGCATCATCCTCACCTTCCTCCTGGGTGAGGTTGAGAAGGGTCAACATCTTCTCCCTTTCTTCTCCCCTTCAATCTCTTCAGCTGCCCTAGCCCAGGCCTTCAGGGACTTGAGCAACCCTGCCTTCCTAATCTTGTTGGATGCAGGCAACCCTCCGAGCCTACACTGTGTTCTAAGCTCGGCCCTCTGGAGATAAGTTAGTTTAACTAGGTCCAGCTCCATGGCAGCCCTAGTTTTGTGTCACAACAACTAGCAAAACAGACTTAGAACAATTTTGGAAAAATCAAACCAGTGGATTAAAAACAGTTTAGTCCAAATTCCCCAAATCTAACTCAAATGTTTTATTTGAAGACAATTTAGAGGATCTTTGCAATCTTAATGCATTTTACTGAAAGGTATATTTTTTAAACACCTCAAAGCCCTCATTTCACCGCTGCCACCAAATGTTGGAAAGTGGATTATTAGTAGTGGTAAATATGTATGTATCACTGGCAATAAGGCCATTAATACAGTCTAGGGCTCAGAATAGGTCTCAGAAGATGTATATCCATGTTCAATTCTTGGTAGCTTGGCTGTGAGCAGACAGGCTTTACTTCATAGACAGGTTTGAAAATCATTTAAAAACAATGATTCAGTAAACAATTAAGATACAACACAATAAAAATGGAACACCAATTTCTAAAGATAGGAAATCATTTTATCTTTAAAATGACACCCAAACAAAAAGAATCCAATGTAGGGAAACAGAGATATTAATTTTCATAAATTTAGCACTATATAGCACATAGAAGCCTAAAGCACCTAATGGGAAATCTGGTCCCTAGCGCCAGCACCAGTCCCTGTAGTGCAGGATCAGTAGGAGTTCCTGCTAGCCCAGGCCCTTCCAAGTATGCAATGTAAACCTACGCTGGGTCTAATGACCTCGTAATGTCAGATATGCATGTTAAATTCACCAGCACAATTGACCAGGTCTTCCGATTTACACTACTCCATTGGAAGACAGTGCTTTTGGGCAAGGGCAGTATTTATACGGCATTCGTGGACTTACGTGCCGCTTTCAATCTTGTCCCATGTGCCAAGTTATGGGCTGTCTTAAAAAAACTGAGTATGCCAGATGAAATCCTGACCTTGGTCATGAGGCTCCACGAGGCCAATTATGCTAAAATCCAGTGGGGTGGCCAGGGGAATGTCACTTCTGAATTTCCAGTCGAACGTGGAGTGCGTCAAGGCTGCGCAATGGCCCCTACACTCTTCTCGTTGTGTGTCAATGGAGTGGTGGGCCGCATGACATCAGTAAACACAGATGCACCTAAGCTGGCTGGGGTCAGGACGCCAATGCTATTGTTTGTGAACAACACGCTCATTGTATCCAAAACTCATAGTGGTCTACAACGTGCTCTGGCAGTGTTCGAGGAATTCTGTTTTGACTACGGCTTGGAGGTTAATGTAGCTAAATCCAAGCTCATAGCATTCAACCCACACTCAAACTTTAGAGGAAAGTTCTATATGAGTGGGCAAGCTCTGGAAAGGGTCAACGATTTTGTGTACCTAGGTATGCACATAGAAAAAGGTAGCAAATGGGACAAACACATAAGCATGGCTGCCCTAAAACACCGCCAAGTCTTGGGGGTCTTGAACCTGGAACACAGTAAGTCGTTAACCAAGCCAATTAAGGCAGTGCTCCAGGTCAATGAAGCAAAAGCTCTGAGCTCAGCGCTTTACGGCGCTGAGCTGTGGGGCTTCGAAAAACTGACTCCGCTATCTCTCTCTGAAAATAGATTTCTGAGGAATGTCACTGGTATTCCACAGAGTACCCCATTGAACCCATTAAGGTGCGATTTGGGAAGAAGGGCTGTTGCAGATATAGCAAGGCTATGCCCTGTTCTGTACTGGAGAAGAATTTGGACTACGCCGGAGCTCTCACATTATGCTGAAGGCCTCATGGACGTCATTAATGTGGACGTCTTCCATAAGATTGGCTGGCTAAAAAAAACTTTGTGAGACCCTGACGGGAATGGGCATGCGAGAGCTCTGGGAAGACCCGATGGCAGCTTTGTTTCCATCAAAACAGATATTAAAACAGATCTATTGGGAACGGGTGGCATTCTGTGTTTGGAGTAACGCAGATTCCTCTGGAATCACGGGGTGTTTTTTAGAGGCAAAAGTTACTCCCAAATTGGAACCATACTGGGATTCCATCACTAAACCCGGTGATAGGAAGCTTTACTTCCAGCTTAGAGCTGGATCTTTGCCACTAAAATCCTTTACTGGAAGGTGGGCTGGAGCAAGTGTGGACACTTGCCTGGCTTGCCAGAGACACTCAGAAACAGTTGCCCATTTTATGTTCGTTTGCCCTGCCTATGAAGGTCCCAGACGAGTTTGGCTAACCCCAATGTGTAGAACCATGGGTAGAAAAAGCAGTGCAGTAGCACTAAGAATAATGTGCACCAGCACTTTGCCATTAATTTTGACGGCGGTAGCCAAATATCTGGGGTGGGCTTCGGCTATAAGGCTGAAGCCCTTGCTGTGATCTTTTTGGTTTTTTAGGCTGAGCACGAAGCTGGAAATAGGCTCCAAGGGTGAATTTTACACTAATGCTTTTTAATTGTACCTTGACAGTTTTTACATTTTTTATTGTGTACAATGTATTTTTATCATGATCTTTTAGAATGTATACATTAATCAGTTTTAACATGTTTTAAGGTGCAGTCCAGGAGACAATTATTATTTTCTACTGTGTGCTTTTATGAGTGTAACTCGAATAAAGCTGAAATTGAATTGAATTGCATGTTAAAATGTGTAACGAGAGGATGGGAGCAACCATTGGAGCGCTTCGCCGATATGTTGAGAGGGGGGTAGGGCCAGATGCGGTTGGGAAAGGGTGGGAGGGACGGGTTAGTTTACTTACTCCATTTCAGTTACCCTCTCCCCAAATCCTCAATTCTTCCCGCAATACAGTAGAAATCGGACAACTTGGTAATGCATATGAACAACACCGGTTATCAAGATATGGCCAACAGGACTATGTAATGCTGTAAAATACGTATGATGACACAACCTGTAACCCACAGTGGCGTTCCTAAATCAGACTGTATTGCGAAAACTGATGTACCTATTATAAATGTCTGATTTCTAATGGATGTGATTTGTTAAAAAAAACAACTAATAAAATATGTTAAAAAAAATATATACTAGGGACTTAAAGGGTAGATCATGCAATCATAAGGGTACTCTAAACCCATAGTGTACCCTAATGTGTGAGTGTTTTCACAGTGTTTTCATTGTGTTTTCACCATAGCACTGGTCCTGGGCCTCCCTAGCAGAGCCCTGGATACAGTCAGAGTCAGTTACACCAGTACTAGTCAGCGAAAATTGGGGGGCCCATGGCACAGGATGTCTGTGCAGCAATTCTCTTCTATACCGCCCCCCCTGGAGCTCTGAATACTGGTGTCTAAATCCCTACATCCTCCCACCCATCACCCAATGCTCAGTATGCACTCGTGCCTACGTCGGGCATCACAGACAGTTAATATCTTCTCTTTCTTTCAGTTACAGTTGCTCCAGTACAGCTCCTTCCTGAGCCTATCGATTGTCTCTTCCGGGTACAGCACAGTTATTTTTTTTATTTCCTTTGATTAGTGCCAACATTATTGTTGTTGACGACTGAAGTGCAGTTTTAACCAGTTGCGTGCTGCTGTTGGCCAACAGCCATCGCGCGCACTACCTCCATAGTGCTGCGCACGTCCGTTGGGCGACGCGGCCCCGCCCACTCATCAAAGCCGCCGTATGGTGACGGAATTGCCGCCGCGATAAAAGGGTTAAGGGTTATAGATGTTATCCTGGGGACACTGTTTATTATGATTGATTGTAGACAATGTATCTGTACTGTTCAGTATTGAACACCAGGAGATAGATGCTTGCTAATTTCCTGACAAGAACTTTGATTTTGCTTATGATACCAATGTTCCAACATATAAAAAACAATAAAGAGCTACTTGGGGAAAAAAAGAGATTTCCCTTTAATTGTAAAGTTGGTGGGTTGTTGATTCATGAAAAATCTTGGCAAAGTATCAGACAATATGTGATTTTATGTCTGTCCTTTGCAAGATATTGTACCCATGTAGCTATTTTTCCAAGTTTAACGACATTAGGAGATCGTTATTTTATGGTGTGATTATTTTGATATAGAACCGATATGGCTTATATTTGTTGTAGATGAATAATTTCCTTTATTTGTGTGATTTGTTTCTAAATTACAATAGTAGGGTATTTTATTACACTGATACGTTACAGTCTGATAGCCTCACATCTATAGTTTTGGTTGTCCAGTCAGTTCCTTAAATATCACTGATAATCCTCCTCTGGTTTTGTATTGCTAGCTTTGTGTATGGCTTTGGTGTCCTGATGGTATTGCCTCATTGAGCAATGGCACCATGTCATTTTCCAGCTATGGTTCCTTCTTAAAAAATAACTAGACCTGAGTCAATTGTTAGGCACATTGCTTGTACATTGAATCAGCTTATATAGTTTTGGTGGGGGTCTATTGAGTGAAGGGAAGGGTAAGGATTAACTGGTAGGAGATGAGGTAGAAGTAGATTTTGCATTTAATGTAGTTGTGGCTTAAATTGGTGCATGGGTTTATAGGTGTGAAGCTAGTTAGATAGGTTACATGTGTTAGGGTTGAGGGTGCAGAGAGTATTGTTGTGATGCATTCAGTATTGTCATAGTGTTTTTTTTCTTGCTCCTGGAGACTTAGAGGAGATTTATATGGCCTGGTTGAATGTGGTGTATCTGGTTAATGCTTATTAAAGGCTTTGGAATTGTTAGTATTTTTCATAATGGATGAGTGTGATTGTGATAGTTGTGGTAAAGTGTGGGAAAAGAGAAATATTCAAGTGGGTAAGGTGAGTTGCTTTCTTTATTTTTTTGCCTACGAAATGTGAAAGCTTAGTGTGCGAATGGTGGTTTGAATGGGTGTATGTCCAGCTTGAGGTCTCTGAAAGCTGTGATTGATTGTAGTTGTACATTTCATTCTGTGTAGCATACAGGTTGTGGTGATGTTAATTAAGGCTTGAGAGGTTTTTGAAATTTGGCTAGGTACACCTTTAAAGGTTTACTCTGGTGCAGATTCTTTAAGCAATGGGGGAGGGGGCAAGGTTTGACAGCCTTGATGCTATCTGAGATGGATATTAAGTAGATGAATGTGTGAGAATGAGGTGTGTGGTGAACAGGTCCGGTCTTCTGGGAGGCTGTGTGTTCAGTGGATGAGAAGAGATTGGTGATGCACTGTTGTGTCATTGAAAGGAGATTAGGTGGATTGGAGGTAGTGAAATGAGAAAGGAAAGGGGAGCACAGGAGAAGATTGAGGAAGGTGGGCATGTAATTCTTTAAGGAAAATGGAGACCAAGTGGAGCAAGATTTGTTCGTAAAATGGTGGAGGAGAATATACAAGGCATGTGGATTAAAAGAGGGTTGGGTGAGTACTTGGACAGTTTCAGTTGGAAGTGTATCGTGGTGTGAGGTGAGTTGGAGAAATTAGAGGTGTTAAATTGAATGTCAGTGAGGAGCAAAGGAAAGTGGTCTGATGGACTGGTAAATTAAGGGGAAACAGAAAGTGGATTGTGATGACATAAAACGGCTGAGAGAGGAGTTTGGATTGGCATTGCAGGAGCATTGGTCGCGTATATGTGTTGAGGTTAATAGTTGTGACAGAATGGGATGTAGATAGCCTTGTCGATCAAGTATCTTATATGGGGGTGCATAATTGTTTAACAATTTTGTGATTGATTTCAGTGGCTGAAGAGCGTAACTTATGGGTGCAGGGTAAACAACTAGAAAACAATTGGAATGTCAAAATGCCCAGAAGTGGGTATAGAGCCGGAAGCCATAAGGTGAGTGTTAAGTTTAGGATTTTTGTTGGTGTTTGCATAACGTTCTTTGAGGGCAATACCCGTAAGCAATTTAGGGTGCTTTATGCATTCTTGACAAAGGAGCACTAGATTAGCATTGTGGGATATATTCTTATTACATCCTTGTGCTGCCATCACAAAGTAAGTGGGGAATGACATTCTGTAAATGAGCACACAGCAGCCAATTCACATTGGTTGTGGGAAATGTAAGTTACTAACTCCACTGTAAGGTGCTCTCATATGTCAATTGCTCATTTCTGGTAATTTACAGAGAATCGCTTAAGGAATATGAACGAATGAAATAGGGAATGAAATGAACACTGAAATGTGTGATTTTTAAAAAATACCACTTTGGGCACAGGCGAGTTCTGAGCAAGGAAGTTACACATGGTTGAGAAACCCATTCTGCAAAATTGTATTAGCTGTCCTTAAACGAGGAAAACTTTCTATATTTAAAGAGTCCGTTTTTAAAAGTGAAGTGACAAATATGACTTTTCTAAGTTTTCTAAATGAAAAGGCATACTTTTTAAATGAGAATATAGTTTCTCTTTGGGAAACAAGATTGCCCCAGCTAAAATATCCTGTGTATACCAGATTTAAGAAGGCTTACTTTACTGCTGGGAAAAACACAAGCATACGGGGTGCTTCTGTTTTGTGACCTAACACAAGTGCTTTCGAATATCTTCCTCATGGTTGGAGATTATCAATTGTTTGCATACAGTTAAGTGGGAAACGTTGTGTTAATGTAAATACAAGTCGAGTATGAGCAGGCCACACTTACTCATTTGTAAAATGCTCATCTATACTTTGCGTGAATATTTCGGTGGCAAAGTTGTTTTATGACTCAGCCCCAGAAATACTTACTTGGCCTTAGAAGATCAATGTCCGGGTAAACTGCCAGACCTAAAAACGTGTGGGATGGGCAGATTCATACAGGGAATGTATTCTCTGCTACAAGCCCCAAAGGATACTGCCTCTCACCTTTTTATTGGCCCTGTCATAAAGTTATTTAGTTGTAGCCAACGTAGCTTTTATTCTAATGAAGTAAGTCATGGGCATCTGTCGGATGGATCTCAAAACGTGTAAAATATCCCAGCGATAATGGATAATTTTTGAGAGATGTCTGTCTTCGAATGAGAATAGACAATGTTAAGGAATTCTGCCTGCAGCGGATGACATTATTGTGAAGTTTTGTTGGAAATCATTAGGGCTGCAAAGGACAATTCCAAGTAGAAACATGTATAAACACGACGTGTTTGTGCTTTATTCGTGGTCTAAAATTCCTCCATATACAATGAAGATTAAATACATTGAAAGCTGTAAATATTAAGCTTCACATGGTCTAATAATATAAGGAAGAATTGCATGTTTTCCAAAGGTTTATCATTAAACCCAAAGCAAATCGTACAGTAAACTGTTAGTGAGATGGACTGACAATAACAAGGAGAGGCATTTAAATGGCCGCATTAGCTAATGATGGCATTGGATGACGAATTGCTAATTATCCAGCTTGCATGAGTGAGTCACTTTGTTTCAAGTTTTTCAATCAATTGAGCTCGTTCGTGGAATAACGTCGGCCTCTGCCTGCCATTTGTTTGCAGTTTTTGCCAAGAACCAAATAAAGCAGTAGAATAAATGACTCATAGGTTAGCTGGTATTTTTAGTTACCTCAATAACCTTTGGATATAATTAGTTAACATGAAGGAGTGATGCAATCACAATCATCTACTTGCATTGATCTAGCTCATTTATTTCTCTTTCTTTTAAATATCCCTTGACTGAACAGCATGCTCATGGCTATTTTCCTCCTGACTGAGTGTTGTAAAGTATGCAATTTTTCGCTGTACTTTCATTTAACTGATAATGAAGTATGTAAAAACAGGCTATATGTGATTGTTTCAAATTTAGCACAATGTGTTAATTAGACCTTGCAGGCCAATAAAAGTGATGCATGTCACATCTGTGGAAGTGCAGTCCTCCAGCATGGGGCCCTGTAGAGTCACTCATTGTGCAGAATATTTCGACTGTAAGATGAAGGATCTCGCAAAACTGTAGTTCCAATTGCATTTTGGGTGATGGGGCAAAATAAGCGGGCAAACCAAGCAAATCTGACTGTTTTAAGCGCTCCACCACAGGGAACCCCGATTATAGACCACCCTAACGGTGCTGTAAAATTAGCCCCCCCACTTCTCAGTCTGGGAGAAATTGGCTTTTGGGTGGAACCAAGAATGTTTTCTGGACTCTCTGCCACTTCAGGCTTGTATCTTTGTTCCCCGCACACTCAACCATGGGTGTATCCATTAACCATCAATGATACCACAGTGCAGTTTCTTGTTCTGCCTTCAACCCAATAGCCTTAAGTTTTCATTTGAAGCTCCAGTGTCAAGGGATGGGCGAGGAGTGCAAATGGCAAACCCTTGTTTACTTTCTGTTCTGACTGGTGATTTCATTACACCCGGAAAGAAGTGTAGCAAAGGCAGGAAATACACATGGAAAGCTGGGATCAGTATATGCACCAGTGGCTACCCTTAAGTGATATCCTTAGCAACTAACCTTCGCAAGTGGCCAGAATGCCTGTTATCTATGTTTATTTGAGCCAGGAGCATTTTAAACTGAGGCTTTGTAGAAAGGCAAACATAGATCTTATGAACACTGCTAGTTGATTGCATTTAAATAGAATCAGTGATGAAACATGATTGTGGTGAAAAAGGTAGAGACAGTTACAATATAAATATTCAACAACTAACTTAGAATACATATTACATTGGGATCATTGAAATACAGTGGCTGTCAGGGCTAGGCACTAGAGAGGTTCTGCCATACCTGTTCTTTAGCCAACAGTGTTAGAGAGGGATGGCTTTTCATCACAGGGTTCCAAGAAGGTTGAACTTGGGAACAAGGATGTATGGGTACTGCTCGTAGAAAACAGCTGGCAGAGAGCAGTGGTTGTGAGGGAGCATTGTAGAAAGGTTCAGTAACAGGCAATGGGAGGAGGTTGCTTTGGATGCCTTGAAAACAGGAGTAGGGAATATGTACAGTTCATCAGCTATCCATATGGATTGGAGTCGACAGGGAGAATTAGTTTTGTGTCCAGGAGGGATCAGAAGCATGCAAAACTAAAGTTGGTATTTTTGTCAGAAGAAAAAAGGGAGTATTGTGGAAGCCTGGCAAGACTGTTTTTTTAAGTAGCACTGTTTGCTGAAGACCTGGGTGTTGATGAAAGATCTGGCAGTTTGGAAAGGAGAGACACCGGCCATGTGGTAATGTTAAACCCAACAATCATATGATCATGACATCAAAGTTAAACAAATTAACGCAGAAGGGTGATTGGTGAATGTATTGAGAGAGGCTTAAGAATCCAAACAACTTGCACTTTTCTAAAAAAAAAAAACTATAAACCGTAAATTAAGCTGTTGCCTGCCAGTCTGGAAAGGGTGGCGAGGGTTGACTTTTCAACCATTCAGTAGATGGACCCTCTTACTGGTGCACTGAAGAAAATGAAAGTTTAAAGGTCTGTGGTGGTGTTAAACTGCATGCTGACATTCTTGTTTGAGGACAAGAAAGAATTTCAAGAGGGGAATGATAGGTGTGAACACTATGATCTATGTACAGCACACTAGAAAGCAATTCATCTAAATCTTTATACCAGTTTAACATGAGTGATCGAGGAGCCATTCAATGTTGAATGCCTGTTGGAAGTTCAAGAGAGTGGTGTCCATTTTTGTCTCTAGGTAGCTTTAAGTCAGCTTCCTGAGTTGCTCAAAGCATTTGTCGCATTCTGAAAGATTTTCTTTCTTGTAGCTTTGTCTGGCATTGAATTGGTCAACCATCTCTCTCCCAGTGTCAACGTTTCCGCTGTCTGAAAACAAGTCTGAAATCGTGAAATTCGGACTGGTAATGTAGAAGGATTTTATCAAGTGTCTGGACATCACAGACTTCCCATAACATACAATCGCTTTGTTTCACTCCACTGCTTCGATAGCATTCCATGCAGCTGTCATCTAATAAGCATGATCAGGAATTTTTGCATTATTACCACTAAAACTAGTTTTATTAGTGCCACAGGGCCATTCAACAATGCCTAAACTCAAACCTACTGATCTCCAAATCAGTGTCCATTATACCGGAATCTGCTGAATTATAATAGAAGCCTCGCCTTGGGTCTCACACGATCAGATGTCGACTTACAAAAAAACAAACCTGGGTTGCCCTTGCCTGGATCTCTGTTCCTAACAGAGCTCTAGTCAAATGTCTTTCTATTTATCACTGAACTCTCTAGACGTCAAGCCCTACTTTTCTTGAAACCTTTTTCAAGTAGCATACTTCTCTTGTTGCCTTCTGTCTCCATCTGCCTAATTTGTAAAGCAGAAAAAAGTGCTAGGGCCCTAGACAGTACAAACACAGCTACTAACCTTCACACTCCTACAAATGTGACAATTCAGACTATTCCAGGCCCCCAGAGCTATAAAATAGCTTGAGATGAAAGTGTTAGTCATTTTAATGTATATTGAATTAGGAAACAACTGTTGTTGTGTTAATCTCTAAATCAGGCAAACACTGCCACAATATGGCAGACTGTCGTAAGTGTCAGTGTTGAAAACGAATATCCGGTGCCGAGCACTGGGAACCACTGCTTCAAATTAAGCACTGGTTGTTGGATAGCTGACCTCTGATTCTTCTTTTCCCCCACTCTGCTTTTCTCTGCTATTGTTCCTTTCAATGAGACAAATGAAGAGCCCAGCAATCATTGGAAGATAATGGGGAGGGCTTGCTTCTTTGTGTCTGATCTTTCATATTTGTCTGATTCTTAAAGTAGGCACAGCGATACCAAAGGGGATGATGGATGGAGCGTTTGAACAAATCAAACACTCACCCCCAGTCAACTGATCTGGGTTACATCCTTCATCATTCTTTAGCTCACTCCACCACCCCAGTTCAGACATGGCCATATGCAAATCAGTCTGACCCTGTGCCTCATGGGAACGGTCCAGCCCGAACTGCCAAGCCATGTCTTCCCTGGACCGGAAACAAGCATCCTGGGACCGGTTTCGGGTTCATAACCCTCATCAGCCAGGCTATCTTGAATCCAGTGGCAAAGTGAGCAAGGGACTCACGTCTGGGCATACCCTGCCAACTTAGGGGGAATAAAGCCTTGATTCTTAAAGTAGGCAGAAAGGGCTTCCTTTGTCCTAGGTGCTAAACACTAATGGTGAGGCAGCCTGAATTGAAACTCAAAAGCTTAGGACAGCTTACATTACTCTAGGGCGTTATTGATTGTCAGACTGTCCCTTTAGCTGTTGGGTCAGCTCCTGTAGTTCTCTGTTGGAATCTAAATGATCTTGTGGGTAGACTGTTCATCTTGGAACAGAAATAAGATTGATTTGCATATGGCAGTTCTCTGAAGTGTCATATTTGGCACAAAACCTAATCAACAGTGGGTGAGGTAAATTGAAGCATTCCACCCATCACGTTTTTGTGTTTCTAAGTGAGTCGCCCTAAGTGTGACATGTATGCATAAATGTGGGTCCCATCACATGAGGCCGGGAGAAATTTGTGTAATTTTCTTTGTATAAATTATGTAAAATACCCCCAAAATTACCCGAAATGACACTTTATTTTGCGAGATGCAGATCTGGCATTTTGCACTATTTTTAGCGAAAAAGGCATCTCCATCTCAATTTTGGACATGAGGGCATATTTCCTGCTAAAAAAATCTCAACTTTGCACTCGACACCAACAATGATTGTTTGTGTCCAGTTCGTTTGTGTTGCTCCTGTACTCCCACGATATTTACTCAAATAAAAGCTCACAATAGCCCTACAAAGGAGCTCAATTACATGACTTGGCATATAAACATAATCTTGTGCATTTCATGTAGCAGTCGTAATAAGAAATGCTGGACATTTGGCAAGATTATGCCGGCGTAATCAACATTATAGAGAAGAGATTATGGAAAGTATGTCGATAACAGAGCCTACTCTGGCTCTGTTGCTGACATACTCCTGCAATGGCTCGATGGATTATGGGCTGTTGTAGATTAGCCATCCAATCACCCATTTGGAGTGGGCAATCATTAGCTTTTTTTCCGTTGTTCATCACCATATAGTTAAACAAAATAATGACCTACCCATGATAAACAAGCCTTCATGGTGTGGAAGTCATTCGTTTTTTATTTTTCATAAACAAACTCCTGCTTTGATAGTTTTTTTTTGAAAAATGAAAAACTGTAAATGTTTGAGGGCAGCCATCCTATTTGATGGAGCAAATCCGTCAAACGTTTATGACATTGGCAGGAATTTTGGTAACACTCCAACTCACTTTCTCTTCCTTCTCTTCCTTCTCCATACTTCCCTTGCTTCTCTCCACCTCCTCTCCTTTCCTTACTACCTGTATCTCTTCATCTTTTTATTTGTGCTCCCCTCTCTAGCTCTACTCTCCTGTACATCTGTGGACGCCCTCATGTCTTTGTCTCCCTTAACTCTCCAACCCGCTCTACCTTGTTGTCTCCTGTGTCTCTCCATTCCTCCAGGTATCCACCATCTTTAGTTTGATCTCTACTCTCCCTTTTACCTCTCCATGCTCACCTGTCTGTCTCCCTTCTTTTCTGCACCGCTCTCTGTTTTTCATAATCACCAGCATCACCCAACCCTTCATTATTTGGCCATACACCCTGGTTCTGCTCCCCATTATTGTTTCCTCTATCTCTTTTCTACCCTGTTTCTCTTCATTCTTTCCTTCCCTACCCCTGTGACCTTGCTCATCTCCCCCCTCAGTCTTCCCCAGGGGAAAACACAGAGCCAGGTATCAGATAGGGAGTAAGAAATACATCTGTGCTGGTGGCCTGTTAAGTAAACTGTAGCTTGTAGAGGGAAGTCTGAGTCCCCATCCCTCTGGGCCCCAGTGCCACTGCCTCGGCTGCAGTACTCAGCTGCTCCACTATGTCCTTGCATGTCGCCTCCCAGCACAACCTAGGAAGATTGTTTTGTCCCATGACCTGAAATTTTGTCTTGAAGACATTGTTGAGAAACAGGAGAAAGCTGGTTCTTGAACTCGTCCATAGAGGCATTTGGACCTGTGCCTCCTTGGATACCTGCCTATTAGAAGGACACTGGAAAACTTTAAAGTCTTGAAACTAGAAGATGCTGTTCACTACAAATAACTCTGAACCAAGTGAAATGGGGGCTGAAAATCCAGCATTGAAGAGCTCTGAGAAAGAATCTGAACAGTCCTGTGTAGATGTGAGAAGTCCTTCAGTCATGAGAGAATTACATGCTGTTTTTCATTGAATAGAATTGGCACAATAGGCCTAAGACTTTTTGTGGTGCCTCTAGGATAGCTGATCATTGCGGAATTCCCATTTGTATCCTTTCTCTGTTCTCCTCATCAGAAGAGCAGTGGGCAATATCTCAAAGTAACTGCCGGCACCCCTGTTCTTCTCATGTGTAGTTTCTTGAAGCATTATTATGGATTTAGTCATATTTTACACCATTTTATTCATCTTTCTTTTTCTTACCATATCCGAAACATTTTTCTCAGCACGGTCTTGTATTTTTGTCTAAACTTCAAGTGGTTTATTTCTTGAGTGCATACATTCGGCTGCTCTGTCACTTGACAAAATAGGCTGTATAGAGTTTGAACATCGGGGGTATTAAATAAATTCCAAGCGGATATTTTTAGTATTGAAATATTCTCCTGAGAGCTATTGAGTCTAACCTAGATATTTGTCAGCAGCTCTACAAGCAGTTTAAACAGCGTATTATGAATCCCTTAGTTTAGTCAGCTTCCTCGAGAGGAGCCTGTGGAGCTTTATGTGTAAGCCACATGTGAAGCAATAATGCAAACATATATCCTGCGCCCTATGGCAATTGGGTATTTTCAGTTAACAAAGTCAATGCCATAATATTAATTGTTGTACCACCGTTACAGATGTCAGAATGATGCACTAATAATAAGTCTCTTTTCCCTGCCCATGCTACTAACCCTTCAAATGAACATTTGGGGGCATATTATCAAGAAACGGAGTTATAATTATCGCCGCTTTAGCGGCAGGAAACTGCTGCTAAAGCGGCGATAATGGGCTTGATAATATGCCCCTTGGTAAATAGTCTCCTTTGGTGTCCAGGAGAGCTATCAGTGCCCTTTCGGGGGATTCTGTGTGATGTTTGAACATGCTGTACCTTAAGGAGTCACGAATTAGTCGGTGAGACATTATGGGACTGATTCATAATAGCATTGATAAGTATGGGACAAATACGACAGATGTACAATTTTACATACTCATACATGCCTTTGTGACTAAAAGGCACTGAAACATTCAACTTCCTATTAGTAAAGGTGCAAAGTAGGCATCTGTCCTTTTCATTTGTATTAATAGTATTTGAATAGGCCCCTAATATTCCCATTTTATTCTCATTTTAAATGGTTTGTGCCGATTCACAAGGACACGTAAGAGTACATAAGAGTAATCCGGGTGTACGCTTATAGTCCTAATACAGGCCAGTGTGAATCTGCCCCAGGGCTATTAAAGACTGGAGAAAGGAGCAGTCCAAAATGTTGGATCATGTTTGAAAATTTTCATGAGTATTCCATTGGGTCTGGTGCTCTTCGTGCTTGTTCGAAGCAATAGGATGCACAAAACCCTCTTATGCCCCATATTTGCCACTGAGCAATGGAACTGCAGTCCCATAAGGGCCATACAATATTTTGTGTTCTGTATTTATAGGCGCTGTTTATGCCTATGATAGGCAAGGGCCTTATTCCTTCCGGGAAGTAGTCTGAGAAACAGTGCTGTTAACTCTGCTTTCTCTCCCTCATTATGTAGAACTGTTACTCTCACAAGCACTGTCCCGGGATTGACACGTACCCTTTAAAACTAAAAAAAAAAAGTTCACACTAGGGGGCATGTTTACAAGGAGCTATCGTGAGTTAACGGCACTTAATCGCAGCCAAACTCGCGATAAAACCATCGTCCCATTCACAAGCTGGTGCAAACAGCCCATAGCACAAGTTTACCTGCGATAGCAGCCGCAAGAAACATTGCCACAGATGACCACGGCACCTATCGTTAATGAGATGCAGAGTAGGCGTTCCTGTGCCAAAAGCAGTGAAAATACCACTCTGCAACATTCCCAACGACCAACCAGATCGGCGATAAGATCACAAAACATGCGTTAAGGTGCCTTAGCAGCAGGAAACTAAAACCTGCTCTGACCTGGTGTAAAGTGGGACCACAGCCTGCACCACAAAAGGTAGCCAAGCCCAGAGCCACACCTAAAGAACAACAGATGCCATGGAGCCAATGATCGTGCAGGTCAGAGCCCGAAGAGGGCCACAACATCCACCGCCACCACCCCCAGCATCCTCCTCACCGGCACCCCCCAGAACAAAGACATGCCACATCAACTACATTCAAACATGTATCAAATAATCTGCATGGTGTCACACAATCACATCTGGTGATATGCATGTGTAATCACAAAAATTAGCAGCACGCATTCACTTTCGAAGCAACAAATGAAATTGTTTTAAAATAAACACTGAACAGAAATGAAGACACATGGCGGGTCCCCTGCGGACAATCTGTAGGCCACAGCCTGCAAGACAAAAATCATGATGAGAAGGTGTGTCCTGCGCACATCAAGGGACAGAGAGAGAGCAAAGGAGTGAGAGAGGAAGAGAGGGAGAGAGAGAGAGATATAGAAGAAGAGAGGGTGAGAGAGAGAGAAGAAGAGAGGGGTAGAGAGAGAGATAGATAGATAGAAGAAGAGAGGGGGAGAGAGAGAGAAGAAGAGATGGGGAGAGAGAGAGAGTGCCGCCCCTGTGCACCCAGGCCACACTGCTTTCCTGCTGCCACCTGTGTGTCTCCAACCACGGGCCGGTATGTATTGCAGTACACCAGGTCACACATCTGAGACAGAGTTCAGATACATGAATGGCGCAGTACAAACAATTGCACAAGACATTATTGCCTGCCCACCCCTGTGTACCCAGGCAGAGGCAGCCCCTACCACCGCCCATCGTAATATGCCTGCCCGTGCACACCCAGGCCCCACTGCTCACCTTCCGCCCCCTGTGTCTGGAAAAGATGTTCCCCCATGTGCCGCTGCAAGCCACAAGCCCGGGGCCTGCGGACATGGCGCCCTCCACATCATGCAGCGCCGCTCCGCAGGCCACCAGCTCTCACATTTGATGTTGGGTCTTGATTACGCCATGGCAGAGGACGTACTAGTGCACAGGTCATCATCACAGGCTGCACACCCGCTCAGCCCAAAAGGTGCCACTAACTCTGTGATCCCGGATGTGAGGCCACGTGGCGGTAGGCCCACTCTGCCTGTTGGTTCTGGCCTACACTGCGGTTCAGCAGGGAACACGAACCTGAGCAGTACGGACGGCCGGGACGGGGCATCATCGCATGCCGCACACCCGCTCAGCACTTATGGTGACCCTACCTCAGTGCATCCAAAGTCAACGTCCCGTGGCGGTGGGCCTGTGCTGGCCGCCAAGCTTCGGGTGCCACTAACCCTGTGCAACCCAAGTCAGTGCCATGTGGTGGTAGGCCCATGACGGCCGCATGGCTTCATGTGCCACTAACCATGTGTGCAACAACTCATGGACACTTCATGATTGAGAACGGTGGATCGTACGTCATACAGTCACCACCGGAAGAAGGGAATGTGACGTTGTCGGCCCCTTATTTTGGCGGAGTCACATGGCCTGTGACGCATGTGCAGGATGGGTATGGTGTGCGTGCAAACCTGCCCTCGGGGAGTGGCCGTGTCATGCTGACAACTAGACCAGTGACCTGCACAACACTAGCGAGTACGCCTGCGGCTGGTAGCAATGGGGCCCCCTTCGGAGCGTAAGCTGAGTGGTCTGGCCTTGCGTACGCTGGACCAGCGCAGGGCAGGCAACAATGACTTGTGGGCCCTGGGCGTGGTCCCGTCCATGTACGGACAAGGAAGTGACTGATGCGCGTGTCCCTGTTGTGGTGTCCACGGCACTCGGGACACAATAGCCAATGTAGCACCCTGTAACTGGCATGCCACAAGACGAAATTCAATGACGCAAGGGAAACACTGTACCTACATTCATCCACACATTCATACCTGACTGATGAAAGACATAACACAGCAGTGTGTTACTGGATGTTTATTGCACATCCAGTGGAGTTCAGCAGCTGGAGCGGTACAGGGCAATGCCAAGCACACTACACAATATGGGCCCGTGGAGTGCCAGCCAGAGTCCATCCAGGGATGACAAGTACTGTGGGGGAGGAAGAGTTCAGTCCGCAGTGTGGTCGCCATGTCATTGGTCATCAAACAGGATATGGCAGTCTACGTCGCTGTCCAAGGTGAGTGCAGCGGAGTGTATCGGGGTCAGTGGAAGGTCATGGGGCCATGTGCGGCACCAAGCAGAAACAGGCCAGGTGGCGTAATTGAATGCTAGTGCCTCCTTCTGATCAGTATCCCACCCATGTCCTCGTCCTCGGATGTGTGCTCTGCCCCACCTGTGGGTGTTGCAGTACCAGCTGCGGCACTGTGTGCAACTGACACATCAGGAGCTGATGTGGATACGCTTGCCGCACTGGGAGGCACTGACACACCAGGGGGCGTGGATGTTGAGTGTGTGGGGGCAGCAGAATTCAACATCGCCACACCTTGTGGCAACAATGCCATGATGAGAATCTGCATGGCATGGTACATCCCAGCGTTAACAAAAGGGGGAGAGAGATAATTACCTTGAAATGTATTCGTTCTCCCTGAGTTAGTTTTATAAACAAAAGGAATCCATTTGGAAGTGGGAAGGAGGTGTCCCTACAATGGTTGGGAACACACTAGTTGTTTTTGGGTACCCCTCACACACCAACAGGCCCCTTGGTGTCATGTTTCATCATTGGGGTCCTCGCACCCCTCAACGGGATGCGGCGTGCTGCGACCGACGGCTGCGTGGGAGCACTTATATTGGCTATGTGTGGTGTGGGTGAGGGATTTTATAAGTGAGTGCTGTGGTGGGGTTTGAAAGTGAGTGGAGTTTTAAAAGTGCCCGCTCGTGGGGTAGCAAAAAAACTTTAATTGGCCCCCGGGCTAGTACTGATAAAAGGTGAGAGAGGAGGTATTGGTGTAACCTATGTGCACCACCTCCTATGTGTGTCATCATTGGGGTCCTCGCACCCCTCTACGGGATGCGGTGTGCTGCGACCGACGGTTGCATGGGAGCACTTATATTGGCTATGTGTGGTGTGGGTGAGGGATTTTATAAGTGAGTGCTGTGCTGTGACACACATAGGAGGTGGTGCACATAGGTTACACCAATACCTCCTCTCTCACCTTTTATTAGTACCAGCCCGGGGGCCAATTAAAGTTTTTTTGCTACCCCACGAGCCAGGCACTTTTTAAACTCCACTCACTTTCAAACCCCACCACAGCACTCACTTATAAAATCCCTCACCCACACCACAAATAGCCAATATAAGTGCTCCCACGCAACCGTCGGTCGCAGCACGCCGCATCCCGTAGAGGGGTGCGAGGACCCCAATGATGAAACATGACACCAAGGGGCCTGTTGGTGTGTGAGGGGTACCCAAAAACAACTAGTGTGTTCCCAACCATTGTAGGGACACCTCCTTCCCACTTCCAAATGGATTCCTTTTGTTTAAAAATTGTTACATCCCAGCTACATTTCACTGATGTGCAGTGGTGGCTGCCATCTTTTCCGCCTCCATCCTCACCATGTCCTCCATGAGCCTCTGCAGGTGTACCAGCTCACGGCTGGAATCGCTGGAGCCAGTCTGAGCAGAAAGGTGTTCTTCTATCCTCATCATGACTCCAGTGATGTCAGTCAGGGCTTGTTCGAGACCATGGTGGGGCCATGGATGTCCATTAGGGACTGGAGCTGGTCCCTGATGGTACCTAGACACCCATGGATGGCGTCCAGTTTGGTAGCCATGAGGGTGAACCCCACCAGCACCTGCTCAGCCGTCTCCCTCTGGCCCTCCAGCACACGGGGTTGGAAGGCCATGTGTTGTTCCTGGGGGTCTTGGGAGACAGCCGGGGCTGTGGGTGCCTCCTGCTGTGTGGTTTGGGTAGTGGGTTGGGTCTCCTCGATGCAGCTGGGCTGCCCTGATCCTGGAGGTGAGTTGCGGATGTTGTCAATGATGGATTGGAGGGCTTGGGTGTCGATGCTGGGGTTGTCCTCCTCATCATCAGTGAAGAGTGGCTGGGACTGCTGTGCAGGAGGTGTTGACGGTGCCTCTGCAATGTGAAAGGGAGATGGTGTATTACAATGTGTCCATATGTCTGTAGCCACATGGTACATGGTGACATTCAGACCGCATGGCATTGTACATTGTGCGAGTCTGTAGATCTGACAATGACCCAGAGTCATTGTGAGTGTGCACTGTGCTGTGCTTGATTGTACATGTGTGCCATTGTGGCCATCCCCACCCGTCCCCCCAGGACCTGGTGGTCACTCACCCTGTTGCGGTTGTTTTGTGTCCTGTCGAGCAGTGTCCATTCCCCCGACTCCGACCACAGTCTCCACACTGATGACTGTAGACACCAGCACCTCCATGTCATCCAGCTCCAGCTGTGGCGCTGGGCCCCCACCTCCAGTCTGCGTTGCTGCCTTCTGGTTGGCTGCGAGTTTCTCCTTGGTCTTTTGCTTGATGTCATTCCATCACCTCTTGACCTCGTCCATTGACCTCTTGTGCTCTCCGGCAGCATTCACCTTGACAACGATGTCCCGCCATATTCCATTTTTGGTGCCAAATGACACGTTGGAGGTGACGAACAGTTGTTGATGGTGTTCCATCACCTCTGTGACTATGATCATGTTCTCCTGCGGACTGAACTTCCTCTTCCTCTTCTTCTTGTCCTTGCCTTTCCCTGTCCCTGAAGTCCCAGGCTGGTCCTCCGGGGTGCTTGTGGTGTCGTCCTCTGCGCCTGCCTCCATGGTGCTTGGGTGTAGGTTGGTTTGTGTTTGTGTGTTTTTTCTACTTTTATATTGGTTTTTCCCTCTGGTTTTTCCCTCCTGCCATGTGTGTTTTGCAGGCATGGCGCTAGTTATTGCTGATTTCCTCATCGCGCTTTGGCCCATCGCAGGTTTTTTGCGCGTTGAGGTTTGTGTTTTTATCTCCATCGAGGTGGTTGTTTCGCAGCCATTGGCCGCGGTTTCGGCAGACTATCGCATGGTACACCATGTTTTTAATTCCACTTTGGCACAGGGTTATTTTCCCGCGATGGGCTGCGATGTGTAAAGTTGCGTTGGCATTTTTTGGTGATGTTTAGCACACGTTCTTGTGAAAATACCCCTAAGTTTTCTGCGGCAGACAATAGAGCACATTGCACTTCCTTAGCATCTTATCCTGAGCCATCTAGGTCTGGAAAATGATGTCTGGCATCATTACTGTACAGTCTGACATATTATTTGTGATTCAGTGTTTTTGTATTCCATTGTCAAGTGTTTAACTTTGCGTGAGCACAAAAGGATTAAATGTAACACATGCAAATATATTTGAACCCCGTCGAATTGCTTGTTGGACTTGAAGTACACGTGCCTAACTGGCAATTAACCTAGCTATGACACAGGGAATTAATCTCCATGCCATTTACATTTTACACCTTAGGGCAGGATTTGTGGAAGGATTTACAGTGAAAATCAAATAATTGGTTGTTTATGCATGCTCCCAGAGCACATGAAAATATAATAGGATATATCATGAGATTGCACGTTTTGACCTTTCCTCAGGCTCTCCATGTACATCAATGTATTGCACACTTCATATGAAATGTTGATAAATATTTTGTGTCGTCAGATTAAAAGCTCTGCATTGATAACTGCCTTCTTTTTCAGCCATTAAGCGCCCTCCTGGGTGGGAAGTTGGCATCTACATCACCGGTGCCCTGACTCTACTTGGAATAGCTGGCATAAATCTCTGGAAATTGTGGAAATCTGGAAGTCATCCGGCGCCATCACCTTTCCCGAACTATGACTACAGATATCTGCAACAAAAATACGGATGCTCGTATTCAGAGGTGAAGCAGAAGGTAAAAGAAAGTACAATGAAATTAAAACATGGTGCAAATTAATGATAAAGCTTTAATTCATGGTCAAATCAATCTAAAACCACGAGAGATGCACGCTTTATAATTTTGCTAAAAAGCAGCTCCTAGTTTCTACCAAAAGGGCATCTTTATTAAGCTTCAGATGTCTGCACAGATTTCAAATCCATTAAAATTCACCGAGCTTGTGGGATATAAAGGTCTTTCATACGATTGAAGATGATCTTCTTAACCTCTTCAACTTAACTGCGAATTTTACAATAATAAAAAATAAGAAACTGTGAATTCCTCTCTCCCTGGGCTAGCGTCATCACAGGCACCCTTGCATCATGGTGCAAGAGTGCCTGCATTGCAAGCACGATTGGTTTTGTGCAGGAAGGGACACCTACTTGCACAAAAACAAACCTCTGCAGCTTAGAAAGAGGAAAAAAGTGAGAAGAAATAAAGATTTTGCCTTGTTGTGCCTCTGCCAGGAAGGTGTAGTCTTTTGACGCATTACCAGTGTTACCAATCTTGGTAAAGCAGAGAATGCACCAAAATCCATGGGTGTCTGATTGGGAATACCCACATTCCACCTATGGAGCTCCTTCCCTGGGCAGATTAACACAAGGCAGAGACTTGTGCTCCCTTTCGTTACTCCAGATTTACCAAGCAAATCATCGCCATGCAAGGTGGCCTTGCAATGCTTGGTAAATCTGACTTAAGGATTGAGTTGTCCTTGCAACACCATGCGTGACACAAGGTATTGCAATCCAATTATAAACCTGGCTCTCCGTTCCTTAAAGGTAAATCATCAATATACCTTAACATTGTTATACAGTAGTGAAATAGCAGCTAACCATGGTGTAATGCGGCTACTTTTTCATTCAATTATATTTATTTGAATGTATGGTAGATGTTCTCAGCAGTCTAGGTTTGCATACTTACGTGGAAGTATTTTAAATGCATTTTTAAACCTGGGTAATGACATTTCATCACACTGCATGTATTTAATCCCATAAAAGCTATTTTTGCTCCCGTGCAAGAAACTAATTAAGTAGTGACATATTTTTAGGCTCGCCAAAATCTTATTTTTAAACCTTACTAATGCACTGATGTAACATCCCCTTGACAAACAATACAATGGATGTATGAATTGCACAGCGATTGGTTTGCAAACAAGAATGCAATTTGTGATGCAAGCTATGTGCTAGTAGTTTGAATCACAAATGGCTTATTTGCACACTGGGATGCAAAAAGCTGAAAAAAGCTCCAAGCTGTTTGAGAGACCTAACTTGACAAGCCTCAGCACAATACCCAGGTCATCTGGATGTGAGAAAAACGAACTACTCCTACTTTTTCCAACTGCTTGGAAAGTTCCTTCCGGTCAGTGTGGCAGAACCTAGCTCCTCATGGAAGGTTTCTAGGCACTCGTGCTCTCTCTAGCCACGTCTCCTGCAGGGTCTAGTCCATTGTGGCCTGTGGGCCCTGTTGTAGTCAGGAATGCTGCGTTTTGTGATCCTGAAGTAGCCGAACAAGATGCCAACCACTTCACACTTGAAGAGCAGCTCCAGTTCCTGATGCCTTTCAGAGAAAGTTACCCTTGAGCCTCGGTGTGAGTCTCTTCTTCCAGCAGAAATCAGGAATCAGGGGGCTTTTTTCTTTCACTTGGTGGAGGCTTCCAAGGTCAAAGAATATTTTGAAGAAGGGAAGGTTGAGGTTCCAGATTTACCCTGTGTACTAGCTAGCTAGCGGAAAAAGTCTGCCACCCAGTCATATTGTTTCAATGTCACAACACCATTTAGTGCAGCACTCCCTCTCTGCCTCACTGAAAAATTACCCAGGAGCCCTTGTTTCAATATGGCACACCTGTTTTGCCACCAATCAGACCTTTCCCCTATCTATATGATCACTCCTTCCACTTGAAAGGATCAAAACATGTTCTCTCCACACTCTAGCAGGAGCCTGTCTGATTGTTTAGAAGGGTCCTGGGAATGACCAGCAGAAGTCCTCCCTGGCATAACTAAGTCACAGAGGTAGTGCTAAGGCTGTACTTTGTTCTGTCAACTGCGTTGATCCACTTCTAGATAGGGGCTGTGCACAATTCTATTATTTTGTATTTGTGTAATTATATAAAATGTTGGCAAAATTATTTACACACGATAAAAAAACTGTCTGGTGTTGCTGAATTTTAGCTTGAAAGGTGTCCTCATGTCACTTAAAAAAGTAAAAAAAAACAAAAGCACCAAGAACAACTGCCGCTGGTGTTCTGTTGTTTGTGTTGATCCTGTGAATGCGCGACTGACGCATTCACAGTAATTATTTTTTTAATAAACAGTATATGATTATGCACGTGGCAAAATAGTTTCATGTCGGGAATTTTGCAGAACAAGAATAATGCAAAATTACAATATTAAGGCTAATTACGCCAGCCTAATGCAAATATCAATCTGGATTACTACCAGAACGATAATCCTTGCTAAGTGTTCATTAGTTAACAACACCCTGCCTTCTTAAGAGCAGAGACAGGCTACTGCCCTTTTAGCCAGGGCCATTAACTCTCCTGCCAAGGATTTATTTTCTAGCTCTGGAGATATGATAAGTAGTAAAATTGTTTTAAGCCAGGTCTGGCTCAGGTAGCCTAATGTATATTTTTATGAAGTTACTCTTTCACTTAAGTTAGCAAAGGACTGCTATGCCTATTAATCAACTTTTGAAAATTACGTAGAAAATAACTTTTCATGACTTTGCTGGCATGTTCGCAGGCAGAGATATTTATTTAAATATTTTGATCACACCTAGAGCTGTCCTATGGAGAATGTAGTTGAACCTACACAGTGAAATAGCTATAGATCTGTAGTCACTTAGAGGGCACACTTTTAAAATATTTAGTGTTCCTGTTTTTCATATATTAGTCTCTCTGCTTTGTGGGCATAAAATGGGACTAATATGCTAAAGAGTTTTTGTACATAACTGAGGCCCTTCTCCTGACCATGTTTTATTGCAGTGTCTTTAAACTTCAATCCAGTCAGGGCACAGTAGTGCTCTATCCAGCTATATATTTTTGTCATATATGTGTGAGGTGGAAATACTCACCTCACCCCACATACGACTGGGTCAAACCAATTTTACCAACATTTGTTTAAGACCAGAGAACACACTCTCTGGCAGTGGATAGCAACGTCACAGTACAAACAGTCACAATAACTGAAAAGTAGAGTATATAAAATGGTGAAAAATATGTCTATGCAGAAAAGGTGAATTTGTGACATATATATGTATTGTCTATGCCCAACAACAGTCTAGACTCTCAGATAATTCTTTAGGAAGATATTGCTTATTTGATTCCTGAGTTGAGCTTACAATTAGACTAATACTGGGCAACACAAAATCATGTGTGCGTGGCCAGAGTTCATTTCCTTACATCTGGTACATTTAAAACTGAAATTGTGGTACATCTTACCAACTGTTTGCGTTGTAAAGTAAGCTTGATGGATGGTCAATAGTCGGTGGCGGTGAAATATGGGATCAAATAGCATCTTGTATATCATACTAATACTTTGAGAACAGCACCACCCCCACTGTCAACTCGGTTACACATTCTGAATTAGACATATGAAATTTCTTAAAGAATTGTATATCAATTTTACTAGAGATCTATGATGAATATATTGCTTCTAGGAGCTGGTGTGAGGGCAGAGATAGTCTTTATTAAATATTCAGAATAAAGTCCTGCTCTAATTGATTATTGTACTGTTGTGATGTTTTATGACAATATGATGTGACATTATTTAAGTCAATCATGTTCATCCACTAGATCTTAAAAATAGAAAATGAAATTCTGAAACTGTGAATTCACAGATTTTTATATTACAGGGAATTTACAGTTGTCTCAGATTGCTGTAAATTTGATTCTTATGTAAATGTGCTGCCCACAAAAAAAATGTTTAATCTGCGCATCTGCTTCCTTTAGAGCATGATACAATTTGCTTCTGTCAATTCTTGGATTGGAATTAGGCAAAATAAATCTATCTATTTGGGATTCTAGTTTATTTATTCTAGCTATTTATCAAGGATATTAGTAGGTGGCTTTTGGAATTTGAAAATACATTTTAGAAGAATAATCATTTTTACAAAATTAACCTGCTCTGTTAGTGAAATATGTGAATTCTGATTCTGGTCTAGAATCATATTTACTCTGCCCATTTATTAAGCTTATTAGCAGGGAAGATATTTTCAATGTGGCTCGATATCTGTACAAAATAATATACAAATACAAAGTAAATAACACACGTGCTCAACAGGCTTCAAGTCTTGTTCTCGTGTTTTTTTTTCATTTTAATTCCATCAGTTTAATCTGCTAGTTGAATGCTGTAATATTGTCAGCTGTAAGGGGTTGTGGGCTGAGCTGATTCATATTTTTGGTTTACGCTGCATTGCTTAGTAATATTCTGCAGCAACAAAGAAGTAATCAAACCTTGAGTACAGTGCATGAGGATGTTATTAGAATGTAAAACCATCGACATCCTCATTTGCATGGTTAACAAACCAGACATATTTCAGTCCCAAAATCTAAAACGGATTTCTAAATGTGATTCTCACTTAGGGAAGTCTGTCAGATCTAGCCGGGTTAGTAACTAAAGTCAGTTGCAACTGCTGAAACAGTGTTCTATCTGCAAATAAAATATGTGCCTCTTGTAGGCAGACAATATTACATGTAAACTTGTCCAATTCGGACTTAGGGTTTTATTATGGGTTTGGCGGTCTGATGAACCACCAAACCCATGGTGGAAGTGCACCTATCACCACACCAGTCGTTTGCTGCCCTATCATTAGCAGGGTGGTTGGACTGCTATAGGACCACTGCTGTGGCCAGGGATCCGCAATCCCTGGCAGTCATGCAGCAATCTGAGACTGCTGATATGCTGCCAATGCCGATGCAGCACTGCCATACATATTAGGAGTTTCCTCACAGCTGCAGTTTTCATGGCGGTTAGCCTGCTATGTAAAGTGTGCCAGTGAGGAAACAAAGAGGGCCCCTACAGGGCTCCCTGTTGCCTCTGTACCAGGAAATACATGCAGTGGAGCACACAGTGTGCCCCCCCGTAAGCATGCACCCCCAGTTCCTGCAGGGCATGGACATAATAGTCCATGCCCTGCAGGAACTGCCTTTGACGCTTCCATTGCAGTGCCTTTTCATAGGCACCACTGTGGGACGGCAAAGAACCGCCAGCCAGAGACAAAAAAAGTTGTAATCTGGCTGGTAGTTTCTTTGGCGATCTTTGAGAGGGGTGGCAGCATTGCAGCCCTGATCCAAGACTGCCGAAGTCATGATAAGGCCCTTAATCTGTTGTGTTTTAGTGTGTACATTCATACAATTGACATTCCAGATATGAAACCTTATTGACTCAATTTTTAAAATACTATAGCTAGAAAAAAATAGTTTATGAAAACAAAATTTGATGGTGAATGGCCTTATCCCCTAACATTATAATCCTACAAACACGAGAGCAAGTGTTAATTATCTCATTTTTCTCTTTTTTCACCCACAGGCATACCTAATTAATCCTTCTCCCTTGACCACCTTCCCCAACATTGCCCATCTGAGGTTCTGCTGCTGACTCAGCCCCCTGGATATCATTATTTCTGAGGATTTAGGACAAATCAAACATCCCCCCTACTACAGATGTGATTAAATGCATGCAAATGCAGCAAGGTGCATATGTTTAGGCACACAGCTAGACCCCTAACAGACTAGAACTGAAAACCTATCATTAGCCCTGATTCAGTTTGCCAACGGAAACCTGTGTTTCTTCCACTGTATATTGCACTATTTATCTCCCTTTCCACAACATTTTCAAAATGGTCTGTTGGATAATCCGTGTCTGTTAACCGATTGGTCTGATATCAGGAATCAAAGCATGCATAACTGTTGCACTGTTTCAAATTACATATCCTGATAAATAGGAAACATAAATCCTGCAATAGCTTTGGAGCTATTTTTACTCTTTGCAGTGGTCAAAAAATATTTTATTTCAAGAAAAAGCCTGAAAAACAAACAAGAACAGTGTGTGGCTTATCATTCTTTTTGTCACAAGGCAAGGTACTATGTCTGCTCTGAAAATGGACACATCTTGTTGTGTCTCATTAAGTATAACCACCTTGTTGGACATTGCATTCGAGATTTTTACTACTTCTATACCTTCAGGTATCCCGACAATCTTTAAATTACCACATCGTAATCTGGTCTCCAAAATTCTCATTTTTTCACTGGAGTTTAATAATTGCAGCCTTTGTCTCATCATATCTAGATTTGCATGTAGTGGTGTTCTCCTTTGCATCCACATCTAAGGCGTTCCAAATAGCCATGAAAATATGCCATTTTCAGATCTACTTCTTCAAGCTTATTTCGCAAATAGTGCACTTCTGTTTCCATAGCCTACTGATTTTGTTTAGTGTCAAGTGTTGCTTTCAGTATTTTTTGTAATAGGTCCTTATGTTCAGTGGGAAGTAGGGATTGTTTATTGTCAATCATCCCTACCCATTCTATTGTGACTGGTCTATATAAAGGGGTATAGTGTGATCTATCCCAGCTCCCTCTGGGAATTCTGTAGCCAACCCTGCCTGCCCCCCATAGCTGTTTCTCCATAATTCAGGATAGCACTATCTTCATTAGTACCACACAAAGAGCCATTATTTACAGCAGTGTCTGGGTCGAACACCAGCTTCGTGAGCAACTCGGTCACTCATGATGGACCATCCTCACTGCTTGAACAGGCAGGCTTATAAGTAAGTAAGATAAGCACCTCTTTCTCATGCTCAGTCACGAGAGTAGCTAGTGTAGTCCCTTCTATATCAGAGAGGTCAACTGGGCAGATTTCCCAGTGCGGATAGGTATATATGCCATCAGTACGGGTAACAATGGCAGTATGGAGGTGTGTGGAATCTGTGAATATGCTTTCAGTTTTAATTAAACTGTCTGCAGATTGTGGCCTTTATTTAGATTCCCCGCAGCTTCAGGGTAGTTATGTACAAACGCAAACTATTCTGAGTCCTTAAATGCCTGTCTTCGGCTTGTGTTCAACTCTTAACTCCTATCATACTCATAGGAACTCTGAGCAGCCGGAACCAGTGTCAGCATTTCAGATAGTTTCTGGCCAGTCTGCGCAGGATAATGCCACTTATACTGAGTGCTTTGTCGGATTATTATGCCATTTTTGCATTGTGGTCAAGCTGGGGGACGCTTACAATTGCAGTCCCTGTGCTCAATGAGCACCCCCTACTTCTACTAATCAAAGGGCAATTGTCTGATTGCGGCAAGATTTGGCCATAATCTCTCCCAGCCAGTTTCCTTGTAAGCATGCCTGCTTTTGAGCAAAGGGTGAGTGGGGCAAGTGGAATCAGACCATTAGTGAGCAGTCTCTGCTGCGTTTTTGGTGCCCAGGTCTGCTTGCTCCCTCTCAGAGGCTCTGATACACAGGAAAGCAGCCCTCACTATCTCTGCTGTAAACGGTATCTGGATCCTCAGTAGTAGCAATCTGACTCATTGTAGAATTTAGTATCAAAGTAGCATAAGTGATGCTGTGGCTGTTGTGCACTTTTGTCTTACAGGAACTTCTCAGTCACTGTCTCACACCTTGCATCCATAAAAATATATGGATGCAAGGCTAGGTAATTACTCTGGTTAGCATTCCATTTCATCTTCTGTATTTGCTCATTATGTAATTACAGATGGGCTCCAACCATATGCATATCAATCTTGGTACCATCACAAACGAAACTGTCCAATCTGACCTGCTATGCCATGTCCCATCTGAAAGGGAACACAAGCAATGCCAGACTTGTTTTCGCCATGGTGGTTCTCATTTGTTTGGTGCTGTTTCACTCCTTACTCTATATGAAGCCACTTTTGAGATAGGGTGACCAACTATGAAAAACAATGTATTAATTTCTCTGTTGTCTCTCCTTTCGCCTATCCACTTCTCTCCATTTTCATTTTCAAGCACTGGTTTTCTTTTCACCAAAGTGGTCTGTTTGAATTGCTTATAATATTGTTCTAATCTATAGTATCACTTTGCTTGAAAACATCTAAGGTACTATGGGCCCAATTTATGAACTACATATAAATAAAAAATACATGCTATTTTATGTGAATATAATTTAATAACCTTTTGTATATTTAAAAATAGAGAATGTAGGTAGACTGAGTGTGTACGGTCTCCAAAGGGCGATCCCCGAAGTGTTGGCCTTGGGTACGTAAAGGTGCTCCAAGGGTTCCAGCACCAAGAAAACAAGAGGTAAGATAACGGGCATTCCTGGCGGGTGCCCATCTGGATTGATATGGGATCTGAGATAAGGCATCCAATTTTATCCATGGCCGTAGAATTAGTCGGAAGAAGTGAGATCCCAATTCATACCGGGTGAATACGTCAAATAAGAAGGGTTGAGTGTGTCTATTTTTCCTTCTATTGACTGCAGGCTATTCTGTATCGCCAGGAGTGTTGCCTCTAGCGCCATGGCACCCTTTTCCTGAGGATACTGTTCCGAGTCTGAGAGCGCATGCTGCTGGCTAGTTTTCGCTCTTCAAATAAGAGGCATGCCTGTTGTTTATCTGTTTTCCCCATAATGCCAGTGGAACAAGAAGCCCCCACATGCCAGCCTCTCTAATGTTAATATTATTGTGGCTATATCATAGGGCTCGACCAGCTCCTGTACCGCAGACCACTCTTTCTGTCCTGCATCTGATGCTTCGTTTTTACGGTAGCTGCACCACACTCATTCTACTTCCAGAGGTGCAGCCTACTGATCAATGGTAAAGCAGAATCAAGGTGTTCAATTCTCTTCTCCTGCCAGGATCAGTTTGTACCCAAGGGGCAGGATCCTCACTCCTCCTCCGATCAGCTATCAACAGCCTAGCCCAGGGACCTCCGCACCTCAGCCCAGGCCGGCCTCCATTATCCCCCACAGTCCAGCAGATCGTCCAGCTCTGTCAGTTGTGCAGGAGCCACCACCTCGGAGCAAGCGGCCTCACAAACAGTCATTGTGCCGCAGTCACAGCCCACCACACAGCTGATGCACACTGCGTCCACAGGGCCAGCGTCCGTTCATCACTCATCTGCTCGTTCAAGGCTCCGCGTGGCAGCCAGTCTCCCTTCTTGGTGCACATAGCTGAGCCACTTCGGTTTGCAGCCCCCTCTTGAGCCATCACTCATCTCCACCACAGCTGCAGCCCCTTACCTTACTGTGCGCAGGTCGGGCGTCAGCAGCAACCCAGAGCTGTTATTGTTTGCTGTGCAGCTTCACCAGTGCTCTTTTGCCTGTTCAGCATGGTCGAGGGGCCGAAGTTTTGCTGCTTCATTTTTTCACCAGGGTAGCCACATTGGGGCTGGAAATCGACTCCCAGCACCGATTTCACAGAGCCAAGCAGACACACCTCAGTCCTGCCACCTATTTAATGAGAATCCCCGACCCACAGACACTGATGCATACCAATCCCAGGATTTTAGACGGAGCTCTGCACTCAGCTGGCAGAGCTGCACTAAGGCGAAGTCATCTTGACACGGGCCTTCAAGCGCCCTCCCGCCAAGGATCTTCATCTTTGAAGAGCGAAGTTTCAAGTAGATGTGTGGCAGGTAGTCATTGAGTCTTTAAGTGTCGAATTTTAAAGTATCATTCAGTTTTAGAATTACATGGGTGTCATCAGGGTAGATATAGCAGGTAAATATGGAGGAACCAATTGGCTTTTGGAGTATAAATATTCAAAAGTCGGGAAAGACTAATCAGTCCTATGTGACTCCTACCCTATGGGTGAATGGTGCTGAGGTTAAAGAAGGCAGTGTAGCGATTTGGACTCCGTCTGCCAGCTATCCCATTTGGGATAGTGCCTTGAAATCCTACGCCACTTGGTCTTTGGAGTAATGGTGGGATGTTGACATTGCTAAAGTCTGGTTACAGGTTCAGAATGGGTATTGCGACAACATCATTAGAGACTAAATTGGTCTCGCGGTTGTTGATGATTGTAATTAATGCACATTCTGTAGCTCTGAATTGGAACCCAGTATGTTTGTGTGAGGAAAGATGAATTAAAAAAAAAATATTTAGAAAATGAAAGATTTTAATGAAGCAGACTGGCATTTAGTTTGTTGGGAACATTGTCGCCTTTTTAGTACTTGATCTAGGGTGTTTAGATCCTACGTTTAGCGCCTCCGTACACCTAAAAAACTAAAAATTGACTTTAGCTCGTGTTATGCAACTGGCGCTTTTGTAAAACACTCCAATACCTTTGGGACAATCAAGTTTGTGCTCCATACAATTGCTTCCAAAAATTAATCTGACCTGGTGTAATGTAAATAGCGCTCATGAAAAGCGTCTCAAGACCTTTGTGTTGCTCAAGTTCACATTATATATTAAAATATATATCACAAGCCCTGGGGAGCTACCGTGAATGTGCTTTGATATTAGAGCTCTGCCACTGGGAGGACAAAGGGAAGGAGGTGGAAGGGACGAATGCCGCTGTCATTTTTCTGTTTGATGGGAAATAATGAGAAGAAGGGCAGCGTTTTGCATCACTTAATCTCTGTGCAGCTAAAAACTAAAGAAATAACCTGACCTTGTGTAATGTAACTAGCGCTTTTGCAAAGTGCAACAATACCTTCGGGTCAGTCAAGTTTGCACTCTTTAAAAATTCCCCCAAAAATGTATCCGACATAATGTAACATAACTAGCTCTGAGGTAAAGTGCTTCAACACCTTTGTGTCACTCGAGTTCACATTATATAATTAAAAATGCCTCACAGTCCCTGAGGAGCTACCATGAATGTGCTTTGAAATTAGAGCTCTGAGAGTAGTATAACAGGAAGAGGGAGCGGGCAGGCATGCAGCAACATAGGAGAAGTTGGAGGGACAAGTGCTGCTCTCATTCGTCAAGTAGAGGGCAAATAATAAATACACTGGGGCAGCGGCGGCATCACTTAATCTCTGCGCACCTTAAAACTAAAAAATTAACCTGACCTTGTGTAATGTAACTGGTGCTCTTGTAAAGCTCTTCAATACCTTTGGGTTAGTCATATTTACGCTCTATAAGAATTAAGCATGGGTGGAGTTCAAGTGACCAAGAAACTCTGTCGCGTTTCACGGACTTCTGCAAGCACAGAGTGCGCTTGGTAATGCCTGTTTGCGTTGATTTTCAGCATCAGGTGTTTGTCCTGCCCTGGAAAATCAATATGAATGGCACCCTGTGCCGCGCAAGAGGGCGCTCGAGTAGATTTTCAATTCGAGCTGCAATTTTCTCAACTCGAACACCCGCAACTGCCCGCATTGGGAAATCCGTCTGGCCGCATTGAGAAATCTTGTCAGGTGGTGAATTTTTCTCACTTGCACTCGCCAACTTGACGTTGGGTAGTGCAAGCGAGTACAGAATCTTTTCAGAACTTCAAGTGCTCCGTGGAGGGCAGTGTGCGGAAAACTCTGCAAACTCTGCTAAAGGAGCAGAGTTCACAGTCTGGGCTTAATAAAAATCCCCCCAAAAATGTATTTGACATTGTGTAATGTACCTAGCGCTCAAGCAAAGTACTACAACACCTTTGGGTCACTCAAGTTCACAACATATACAAAAGCGTCACAGAAAATGCGATGGGAGTTGCCCAAGCCTTGCCTATGAAAGGGCGAGATTTTGATCGATACCTTATATCTATTGATCCAAACCTCGATCTGGTCGACTGAACCTTTATTGCCTGTCTTGGAAGGAAACAGTACACCTATCTGCAAATTAGTTCACCCAAGAAAGGACTCTACTCTCAAAGATCACGGACAACTTCTAGGTTTCAAAAGTTTATTGTAAAGATATAATGAGCTGCAAATACAAGCATCTCAGAATGAGATTCACGAGATACACAGGTCCAATTACATACATGTGCTCTCGAAAAGCCCTCAGACGAGCAACAGAAATCACTAACACAAGTTCTAAAAATAGCAAAGCTATCAGCATAGACGCATATCTCTCCTTCATTTAGGTTGGAGGAAAACAAACACAGGTTAGGCGTCCCTACCCTGTTCTAGATGGTATCCCTACTTAACCAAATCCCAACCTAACAAAGGTGTCAGCAATGAATGACCCCCAAGGGAAGTCACCCACTCTAAGTCTCTTGGTGAAAACCTAAAATTCTCCAGTCATGACCCCTCACTGCCTACCCATCCGCTCTCTAAAGGGTCCTCAGGTCTCTGCTCTAACTCCACCCAGGGGTGCTGTCCCTAATACAAAACAGTCAACAACATTTGAGACGCCCCTTGCGAAACGCCTCTCACGTGGTGCAAAACTTCAGGCTTTTTCCATGATGCTTTGTATTGGGCCTCAGACGTTAGAGTTGACCTTGCTTCTCAGTCTCTTCTCCGGCCCGCTGATACCCCTTAAACATTCCAGAACCCTCCTCCATGTCTGGGCCGTCTACTGAACAGACCTCTATTCATTCACTTATAATTGGATCCCCCCTTTCCTGTTGCAGACAGATATCTGCCGCCAAGAACCCAACTCTCATAGACTTCTAAAAAGGCTTGCAACATTTCTCAGCCCAGACATGTACGTATAAATCACTGCTAAAACATTTCAGGCCTACAATATTTCACATTATGATTATAGCATTCAAATTCTTCATTTAATTAAAGCATGTTAAACTCTTATTCTATTATTTAGAAAACATTACTCTAAATCACGGCCCATTAATGCAATGACCAAAAACGTTAAACAATCTGTGTCGTGAAAAGAAACACCTTCCCTTTTAGCTCCAGCTCTGGCCCTGAGGCCTACCACGTTCTGCGTTTTACCACAGACCATCTTATATGTTAACAGCTACACGACATAGATTCAAAATAATCACGTCTAATAAAATCATATAATGTCACACATTTCTGTATTAGTTCCACTTCTACTTAAATCTCTATATTAGCTATACATTTAGAATATAATTTCAGATACTATTAGCACTCATGGCATTTCTCATCATGACTTGTGCTTACTATAGGTAAGTGTGATGTACTCATACATTTATATCAGTTTGCGCTCTCTCAGTTCCCCCCTTTGATGACCTCTCGGGGTCATCACTAACATTTAAACTGCAGTTATTGCTGGCATTCTCTGCGCTTCCAGAGCTCTCAGGCTCCTGTACTGATTATCTTGTATGGCAGCCAATCTCTGCAACTGTTCTCTTTGGGCCCTTTCTGACCTTCTTGCTCTGTACCATTTGAATACCCTCACCAATCCCCACAATACTATCCCACAGATCAATATTATGATGATAGGCTTTAGGATATACCAAATAAAGCTTTTGCCCAAGGTGGAAAACCACCCTCCAACTGTACTCATTCCGTGGCCCACCTTTTCCCAGACATTTTCTCTACTCAAGTCTTCGATCTCTTTGTGTATATTAGTTATGTTCTTAATAACTTTCTCAAGGGGTTTTGAAAGGTCTGGAATGTAAGTGCAACATTCCTGAACCTTCAAAGCCTTACAGACTCCGCCCTCTTTCGCTAATAAGACATCTAATGCAAGCCGATTTTGAAGAACCATAGCCCTTATCGATTGCATCTCTCCTTCTACCAGCATTAAGGACTGAGCAGTGCTGGCAGACAACCTGTCGACAACTGTTGCCAGTCGTCTAATTTTAACATCATTAAGGATTATTCCCAAAAGAGGGAACATAGCTCCAAAGACATCTCCAACCATTTCTGCATCGCCTAAATCTCTCCTTCCCCTCGATGATGTCTGGCCCTCAATGATCAATAAGTCTTGTGCATGATATATTTTGGGGAAGACAATTGCCAAGTAACATGATCCATACCAGTTGTCAGGTAGTCTCACGTAAGCATTTCTTCCACATACAAAATACACATTTGGAATTACTTGCATTCCCTTCAGGAAATCCTTAGTGTAGTACTCTAAATTAAAAGCATGTTCACAGTCAACTTCACCCACGTATACATTTTCATAATACGTTTTGGCTCGGTGAAGACATAACTTTCCTTTCTGCGCTTTATCTAAAGCTATTGGACCACTACTACCCTTTCTCTTATGTGACTTCTCTTCCTCGGTCCAATCTAATTTCCCTTGTCCTGATTTTTTCAAAATCTTTTGTCTCCTGTAACGATCATCCACCTGCCCTATGAACTTTTTCTCGACTTCTGACACCTTGCATGTCAGATTATTTCTACGGGCATGTGAAGTATCTAAGGTAATCCAAGGAATGAAGAACTTGGCCAATCTGTCTTCACTCTTCCAGTAATCCCATTTATTCATCTGCTTATAATTCGGGACTTCTGGCAACACAGAATCATAATTGGAGAAATAGTATTCAAAACTATCTCTCTCATAAAATATACTAAGCAATAAGCTACATGTAATGCCATATGTCAGAGGGAGGTGATGATATCGAATTCCCTCATCTACAGACGCAGGCAACTGCATGCAGACGTAGCAATCCTTAACCTCCATGGCATCCACGTATTCATACAAAAGTTTAGCATAAGCATTTGACCTAAAGTCTCCTTGGGACTCGTCTACATGTAACCTGCGGGCTTCTGCAGCCAATAACGCTTTCTCTTGAGTGTTTTCCCTTTTCTCACCTGCAACAGTGGGTGTAAGTGTTACTACAGAATTCGCATCAGTTACCTTTACCTCTTCCTCATGTCCCTTTACATAAGAAATTGTTACCACTAAAGCTATTAATATTATCACTCCTACTATTAGTGTACCTATTATACATTTAGCTCTGCGGTTCGGGGTGCCGGCCTCCATTTCGTCAGACAATCTAGCTTTCCCTTTCTCTTTGCAAAAAAAGTTCTTTTCCTCTCGTTCCTTTACAGTCTCTTTCAATCCTTTTTTTGTCTTTAGAATCCACACAGCTGGAGGCTGACAGCCTTTTTCGCAAAAAGTCCTTTCACAGTTCAAAAAGACAACCCTAGCCCTTCTCCATCCACTCAAGGGGTTCCCTAAAATTCTCTGCTTCCTGGGCGCTAGGTAATCTTCTTTTCTTCTACTTGCTTTATTTACAAAGTCCTTTAACAATCGACTATTAGATTTGTGGTTGCAGCTTCAATAGCATAGTTCAATATTTCCATGCGAAGAGTATGCTCTTCATGTGCTGTTATCGTGGTACCAAAGTCGGGGAATTTCAATTCTGTAAGAAACATGTGTTTTAACTTGCTGAGGCGGGGAGGTCTGGGGAGCACGAATGTTAGTGACCCTTCTTGTTCGACACCGGGTACCAACAGTTGTATTTCCACGGTGATAATGGGCTCAGAACTGGACACCACCACCGCTCGGATCCTCCCTGTCTCCGGTTTCACAGACATTTGTCGCCAGATATGTCCACTCAGGTGTGGAGTATCTTCTGTTAGGCACACGCACTCTTCTTGACCTTCTTCGGTCTGGTGCTTCAGCGCCCTGAGCACCTTCTTCTGGGTCTGAGTCTTCTGATATCGGAGGAAGGGTTGCTTCTGGAGTCGACCTCAGGCTAGAACTTCTTCTTTGCGGCCAATTTGCTTCTCCACGTGCCCTTCTACTCCTTCTCCTTCTGGTCTGTTCTCGCTCTCTTTCAGACCTGTCAGGGTCAGACTCGTACTCCCAGCTGTCTTCTCCTTCTGTAGCGTCTTCTGTTTCGCTGTTGTACTGACCGTCCTCAGCTTGGTCAGACTCGTTCCCTGCTTCCACTGGCACCTCTACAGCTTGGCTAGCCCCCTCTATGGCTTCTTGGTCCTCAGCTGGACGTCCATCCGAGAGAGGAGCTGTTTCCAGAGGTGCTGGAACCCTTTTCGTATGCGACGCGTGTATCCAGTTGGGCAGGCCTCCCACCTTTACAGCTGTACTTGTGATCAGGATGACCTGGTAGGGCCCACGCCAACGAATATCCAAGCAGCTTCTTCTCACATGTTTCTTCACCAGGACCCAGTCCCCAGGATACAGGTCATGGCAAGGGCCCTGGCACGCTGGAACCTCTGCAGCCTGCACCTGAAGGGACACAGAACGCATGGCGTCAGACAGCCCCTTACAATAGTCCAGGATCATATCATCTGTGATATTTAACAGTGCAGTAGCTGGAATAGATGGCAGTCTCATTGCTCTCCCCATTAACACCTCATGTGGTGACAACCCTGTTCTTCTGTCTGGGGTACTACGAAGGCTCATGAGTACCAATGGCAGGGCGTCAGGCCAACTCAGGGTCGTTGAGGAGCAAACTTTCGCTATTCTGGACTTGATCGTGCCATTAATTTGTTCCACAATTCCTGAGGCTTCTGGTCGGTAACTGCAATGGAGTTTTTGGTCTATATTCAGTGCAACACAAATCATCTTCACAAGCTCGCTGTTAAAATGTGTTCCCCTATCTGATTCCAAAAAGGCCGGCACCCCGAACCGAGGGATAAGTTCTCTAAGCAGTAACTTAGCCACTGTGAGGGTGTCGCACCTACGTGTAGGGTATGCCTCAACCCATCTGGAGAACACACAAACAACCACCAAGACATAGCGGAGGCGGTTGCATCTTGGCATTTCAATGAAATCTATCTGCATTCTGTTGAATGGACCTCCAGACCTTCCTATGTGACTTAGTGCAACTGGTGTTCTTTTCCCTACATTCAGCTGCTGGCAGGTCACACAACGCTGGCACACTGCTTCTGCTGCTATTCTAAACTTAGGATTGTACCAAGTCTGTCTAAACACTCTCAGCATAGCATCTCTCCCTAAGTGTACGGGACCATGTATGAGTCTAGCCATTGGACTCACCATCTCATTGGGCAACACTGCTCTGCCGTCTGCTGAGACCCAAAAATGAGTCTCACCCATTACACATCCTGCCTTTTCCCATGTTTCCTTTTCTGAATCAGGAGCATTTTCTTGCATGGTTGACAGTTCATCCCAAGTATCAACAGTTTCCAGTATCATGGCTAATTCAGTTCTCACATTTATTCCACCCACATCCACCTCTGTGAAAGAGTAACCTTGTTCTGCGCAATACCGCGCAACTTCATCAGCATATCTATTGCCTTTCGAAACAAAGTCCTCATTTTTGGTATGTGCGATGCACTTTACAACTGCGATACTTGCTGGACATTGCAATGCTTCTAACAACAAGCGCACAAACTCTCCATTGCGAATGGGAGAGCCTGAAGAAGTCATGAACCCTCTTTGAGACCATAACTGCCCGTAATCATGAACTACCCCAAACCCGTATTGGCTGTCGGTGTAGATGGTGACTCGAATTTGATTGCCTGCTAAGCAAGCACGTGTTAGGGCAATAATCTCGGCTACCTGAGCGGAGTGTACTCCTTCCAGGCACCCAGCTTCCACAACTCCTTCAATTGTACAAACAGCATAAGCTGCTCTCAACTGCCCAACTTCGTCTCTTACACATGAGCCATCGACAAAGAAAACTTCATCTGGGTCCGTCAGTGGCTCATCCACGATGTCGGGTCTGGGTTTGGTGCATAGTTCAGTCACATCGAGACAGTCATGGTCTGTATATTCATCATCATCATCAATATCATTTGGAAGTGGCATTAAGGTAGCAGGGTTCAAAACAGAGCATCTCTTGAGGGTCACGTTCTCTGCAGCAAGAATAACTTGCTCATAGCGCGTGAGCCTGCTATTGGTCAGATGCTGTGTTTTGGTCCTGGTCATCAACAGTTCAACAGAATGTGGCACGCACACCTCTAACGGGTGCCCCATAACAATATTTTCACATCTCTCAATGCTGACACCCGTTGCAGCAACGGATTTGAGACATCCGGGCAACGCTGCGGCTACTGGGTCTAAAGTAGCCGAGAAATAAGCAACTGGTCTACGGGCATTCCCATGGATTTGGACCAACACAGACAACGCACAACCTTCTCTCTCACAACAGTAAAGAAAGAATTGTTTATTGTAATCAGGCATTCCCAATGCCGGAGCACGACACAGGTCCTCTCGCAACTGTAGGAACGCCATCAAACAGTCTTTGTCCCATGGTACCGGATCACTCACCTCTTTGTGCGTCAGTTTTTGCAAGGGCTTTGCTTTCAGTGAAAAGTTCACGATCCACTGTCGGCAATAACCCACCATCCCTAGGAACATCCTGACCTCTCTCTGTGTTTGAGGCGCGTTCATTTTCATGATCGCCTCTATCCTGTCTGGTGACACCTTTCGTTTGCCTTTCTCAATTCTGTGTCCCAAGTACTGCACTTCTGTCAGGCAGTACTGCAATTTTCCCGGGGATACCTTATGCCCATTGGCAGCTAGGTGATTTAACAAAGCAATGGAATCTTCCCTGCAAGCTTCTTCTGTTTCTGACGCCACAAGGAGGTCGTCTATGTACTGAACCAGAACTGACTTCTGGGGCAGCACTAGACTTTCAAGATTTTTCTTCAGAAGCTGGTTAAAGATCGATGGACTCTCTGTATACCCCTGAGGGATACGACACCATGTTAGGACGCGATTTTCCAGCTTAAATGCGAAAAGAAAATGGCTATCTTCGTCCAAAGGGATCGAAAAGAAAGCCTGACAAAGATCTATCACAGTGAACCACTCAGCTTGGAATGGAATCTGAAACAGTATCACTGATGGATTCGGTACCACTGGACAACATGAAACGACTATGTTATTAATCTTTCGAAGGTCCTGCACTATCCGAAATTTCCCATTTGGTTTCTGCAGACCCATAATCGGGGAGTTACATGGACTACCCACGATTTCTTTCAGTATTCCCTGTTTAATCATGGACTCGATCACGGGTTTTATGCCTGCAATCGTTTCTGGAGTCAATTTATACTGGGGTGTTCTTGGGAACTCAGCATGCGGTTTCACTACAATTTTCACTGGGTCCACCCCTTTGACCAATCCAATCTCTTCCCCAGTGAAATCCCATACCTCTGATGCCACTGTCTCTCTCAAATCCCAGGGAAGCTCGTCTACTGTCAAAGTAGGGTACAGCTCCACACATATTCTTGAGTTTGCAACTTTGAAATCTGCATCATCATCATTAGTCAATACCTCCACTCCCTGGGGTGTACAATATATAGTACAATTCAATTTGCACAACAGGTCTCTTCCTAGCAGACACACAGGGCTTGAATCGCAAACCACAAATTGGTGCTCATCGCTGTACTTCCCTATTTTCACCTGTACCGGTTCTGTCAATTGGCTGGTTATTCTCCTGTTTGCGACCCCTACCACCTGTATGGTCTCTCCAGACATGGGCAGGTCTGGAACTGCAGCTGATCTGATCGTGGATCTAGTGGCTCCTGTGTCCACCAGAAATGTCGTAGGGCACCCTGCTACTTCTGCTTCCACATAGGGTCCCCTCTGATCTACCTCTAAGGCTGCCCCGAGGGTGCAGTCTTCTCTTTCCACTCTCTGTCCGGTTAATGGGTCCACATAATAGCATTCTTCACCTTCCACAAACAGGGGCATTTGTCTATAGGTCTTACCCATACTCCCTACTCGAGGAGGTTGCGGGAACTGGGCTCGGGGAGGAGCCCCCCCCCCTTTGAGCACCTTTCCTTGGTATGGCGTCGCCCCTCTTATAGGTGCGCTCTGGACCTCTTCCTCCTCTATCTCTTGCTCTCCTATCTCTACATTGTAAGGGCACTCGCGTTTCCAATGCCCCAACTCGTTGCACTGGTGGCACCTAGTCGTTTTCTTCAAGGTAGCTATGTCTACTCTGGGTCTGAAGGTAGTACTCTCCTCATTACCCTTGTTCTGACTGTACTGCTTCTTACCTCCTGTACCTGTCCCTTGCTGCTGTTGTTGCGGTCCCCCCTTTCCTGCTGCCTGCAATTGTACCACCATCAGCTTCTCTTTTAGTTTCTTAGCCTTGGAGTCTACCTCATCACAGCAGTACCTGGCATATCTCAGTATTTCATCTAGGGGTCTACTTTGCCAACAAATCGAGTGTTGCTGAATCATTAAACTAATATCCGGTCTCAGTCCCAGGACGAACTTGGACACGAATTGCCCTATGTCCTTTGGATCCATTACATCCAAGCCGCTATACTGTTTAAACGCCTTCAGCAATCTCTCGTAATATTCATGGACTGTCTCTTTGGGTTCCTGTCTCGTTCTGTCTATTCTGACCCAATCTATGTCTTGCATTGGCACTTTTTCTTTCAGCCAAGTCATCACTCTCTCGAATTTTGCCATCACGATCTCGGACGGCCCATTAGTCCTAGCATCTCTCTCTGGCTCCGTTGTGGGCCACTCAGCGCTAACCTTGCATGCTGTCCACAGATCTCCTGGTACTACAATGTCAAACAGCGTGTTCAGATCTATCCATAGGACTTTTGAGATCTTTACAAACCTCTCGACTTGCTTGTACCACTCCACGGGGCTCTCTCGTAACTTGGGGAAAGATGTGGTAAAAGCAGCTAAATCTCCCCTACTCCAAGGGACATGTACATAGCTCCCATTGGCAACTTCACGCAAAGGGTAAGCTTCTATTCCCCGCTGTCCTGGTGTTATACCAATCATGCTTCTTCTGCCGGTCCCTTTCTTGGACCACCTCTCTTCCCATTTATCTAGTGCCCTCCATGTCCTTATTCCAGTAATCAGTTCCCTTATGTGTGTTTTCAGCCCAATCGTTCTCCTCTCATCTAGATCTCGATCTGAGTAATGTAGCCTGTGGTTACCCTGTAATGCTTTGGTTCTTGACAAGTCCACCATATATTTGCCTGCTAGTTCGACTAACTTCTCATGGACTGCTCTCGCTTTTCGTGTGATGTCCTTTGCCATATACAGTATTTCATCCTGTTCATACATTTCCATTCTTTCTAAAGGCAGGGTACCATCTACCATGTCATCCAGATCTGACCTTAAGCTGGAGACATCAAGTCTCTTGGCTTTTATCCCAGCTCGCAATATGTCTTTCGAAGGGGGCTCACTGGTCTCCCTACCATCCCAACTTCGAGCTCTGCGTTTGGGCTCAGGAGAATTAATGGGTGCCCTCCCTTGCTCCCATCTCTCCAGGTCCCATGCTCGTCCATCCGATCTAGGAAGGTGATGGAACACGGGCCTGTTACCCCCACTCTCTCTCTGCCCACTCTCTTCTTCTTCTCTCCTCTCACCGCACACCTCTCTGTTATTTTCCCTCTGGTCGCTACACTCCCTTTGCCTCGTATCGCTCAGTATCCGATACGATCCTTCCTGGTTCCCCATATTCCCTGGGCTGCGCTCATTTCTGTCATCACAGGGACTATGGTGCGACCTCTCACAACTCCCATTCTGTTCTCTGGTGGCAGGCACACAGTGTGGACACTTAAAGCTGTTCCTGTACTCTTGCGCTCTCCTCTCCCCTTCACTGAGTATTGGGCATGCCACCCCTTCACTCCCGGGGCCCCCGTTTTCCAGGTCTGTTCTACCTCCATTCCGGGCCCAATGGGTGACTCCCCTACTCCCTCTACAGTCCCACTCCGGGCTACTCTCTCCAGCCCCGCAGTGAGTCCGTGCTCTGCTGTCCTGACTTTCCCTTTCTGCTTCTGCAGCATTGATGCACTTTTGAGCCTTCACTGCCCCATCCCACTGCTTCATGTACTCATTTAGCTCTTGAAAGGATTTTCGTCCAGATCCCCTCAGATCCATTGGCCATCTAGGGCCCCCAGGATCTCCTCCTGGGTCCCCTGCTGTGTGCATCGGGGTGCTCCACTCTCTGGGTATCGGCATCTGACTTGGGGAATTAGTGGTATCGTTCCTCCTTGCCTGCTCTGCTCTTTCTCTGTCTTTCCGCTTCCGTTCTTCCCCTTTTGCTCTCTCTTGGTCATATATCGATATTATAGGACCTATGGTAACAGGTACCTGTAGTGCATCTGGTAATGGGTAGGATGTGGCGCTTTCCGTTTCCGGCGCTCTTTGTACCACAAACCTACCGACTACCTGTTGCACCTGACTAGGCTGGAGCAACTCTTTCTTTGGCTCAGGATCCCACTGTGAACTGGGAAGCGGTCTATGCTCTCCTGCATTGCCCCCCTTTTCTCCTTCAGTATTCTCGACCTCTCCCCCTGCTCTATTATACGGGGGTGGCCTGTCTGTCAGTAATCTGTTTATCAGGCTGTCCTCTGTTTCGCTCTCATCATCTTCTTCTATGGGGCTTTTATTTACTGGCGCCTCTAACACTGGGTACAGTTTATTTATTTCCAAATTATGCACTCTCCATCTTTTAGCATCCGCATCCCACCTGGCATCCTGTACTGCCCTTACCGAGCGTTTCACCCTTTCTTGTCGTCTGTTCATATTCCTTTCATGCGCTGCCCTAAGCCATGCCTCAAGGGCTTCGAACTGGGTTGGTCTAGGCAAGGGTCTCTTTGAGGTCATGACTGATTTCAATCGATGTAACACCTCTAATCTGAACGTCCCGTACTTCGGGAACGTCAGTTCCTCGTTTCCTTCAGTAATCTTACTCCACTCTGATATCCAAAGGATCGTATGCAACCCAACATTTACTGCCATATAACGAGCTGGCGTACCCTCCGGCGGGGCTTCTTCCCCTTCATACGATCCTCGCCTCTCTTTCTTAAACAGCGCTTTCAACCATTTAAAACACTTCATAATTATGCGCACAAAATCCAGCCTCGCTACTCTGTTTACTTCCTGATGACAATCCACCAATCCTGTCGCGGCTTTGCTAGCTTGGCCTATCACAGCGCGGTTTTTCTCCTGTCGGCCAATCACGTCGCGACCCTGTATGACGTGTTCGCTAGCTGGCCTATCACAGCGCGGTCTTTCTCCGGTCAGCCAATCACTGCGCGACACCACCTGACGTCTCTTTTCTCCGCTTCGCAGCAGCACCCCTCCTTTCTCAACTCGTCTCCCGGTTATGCATGCGTCCCATTCATACACTGAAAAATGACTACTTCCGACCAAGCGGTCACTTCTCTCGACTGTACGTCCACAGTCTATCTGTAATTGTCAACACAACTGACGAGATGTCTATCGTCTTTCTGATAGGTTACTTACACACACAGTAACTTCCGACCAGCGTCCGTTACTCACGCACTCACTCTTACGTTCCCCCTATCTCGGTCTCTCGGGTGATCAATGGTACCTCATGACCCCCTTCACACTAGTTGACAATTACTCTGGGTGTCCGATACACCCGAACCACTTAAGCTCTCTTTGAACTTAAGATTTCCACCGGTTGCGCGCGCTCACAACCTGTTCCACAGTCACTCTACAGACATTCAACTCCGCCAGACATTACAACATAGATACAATACAAAAACACCGCAATCTAACACGCATAACCCTTTATACTCACTCTCTCTGATACTGCTGCTTTTTCTGTCTCACGTCATCCGGATCTTCATCTGCGGGCTGTTCTTCCGATCATCGATTTCTAGGGGCCTTGGGGTAAGCTAACCTGGCCTAGGTCACCGTCCTCAAGAAGGCAACCATCCTCTATAGCTACCAACTGAAAGGGCGAGATTTTGATCGATACCTTATATCTATTGATCCAAACCTCGATCTGGTCGACTGAACCTTTATTGCCTGTCTTGGAAGGAAACAGTACACCTATCTGCAAATTAGTTCACCCAAGAAAGGACTCTACTCTCAAAGATCACGGACAACTTCTAGGTTTCAAAAGTTTATTGTAAAGATATAATGAGCTGCAAATACAAGCATCTCAGAATGAGATTCACGAGATACACAGGTCCAATTACATACATGTGCTCTCGAAAAGCCCTCAGACGAGCAACAGAAATCACTAACACAAGTTCTAAAAATAGCAAAGCTATCAGCATAGACGCATATCTCTCCTTCATTTAGGTTGGAGGAAAACAAACACAGGTTAGGCGTCCCTACCCTGTTCTAGATGGTATCCCTACTTAACCAAATCCCAACCTAACAAAGGTGTCAGCAATGAATGACCCCCAAGGGAAGTCACCCACTCTAAGTCTCTTGGTGAAAACCTAAAATTCTCCAGTCATGACCCCTCACTGCCTACCCATCCGCTCTCTAAAGGGTCCTCAGGTCTCTGCTCTAACTCCACCCAGGGGTGCTGTCCCTAATACAAAACAGTCAACAACATTTGAGACGCCCCTTGCGAAACGCCTCTCACGTGGTGCAAAACTTCAGGCTTTTTCCATGATGCTTTGTATTGGGCCTCAGACGTTAGAGTTGACCTTGCTTCTCAGTCTCTTCTCCGGCCCGCTGATACCCCTTAAACATTCCAGAACCCTCCTCCATGTCTGGGCCGTCTACTGAACAGACCTCTATTCATTCACTTATAATTGGATCCCCCCTTTCCTGTTGCAGACAGATATCTGCCGCCAAGAACCCAACTCTCATAGACTTCTAAAAAGGCTTGCAACATTTCTCAGCCCAGACATGTACGTATAAATCACTGCTAAAACATTTCAGGCCTACAATATTTCACATTATGATTATAGCATTCAAATTCTTCATTTAATTAAAGCATGTTAAACTCTTATTCTATTATTTAGAAAACATTACTCTAAATCACGGCCCATTAATGCAATGACCAAAAACGTTAAACAATCTGTGTCGTGAAAAGAAACACCTTCCCTTTTAGCTCCAGCTCTGGCCCTGAGGCCTACCACGTTCTGCGTTTTACCACAGACCATCTTATATGTTAACAGCTACACGACATAGATTCAAAATAATCACGTCTAATAAAATCATATAATGTCACACATTTCTGTATTAGTTCCACTTCTACTTAAATCTCTATATTAGCTATACATTTAGAATATAATTTCAGATACTATTAGCACTCATGGCATTTCTCATCATGACTTGTGCTTACTATAGGTAAGTGTGATGTACTCATACATTTATATCAGTTTGCGCTCTCTCACCTATAACTGTGCTGCAAGATTGGGCTGCTGAAGGTCTGGTGAACACAGCACGCTAAAGCAACAAGTAGTGAAGCAGGAAGAGTTTTGGGGAAATCCTCACACTTTGAAGTCAGAGAAATTAGAGGCAATTTTGAAAACAGCATAGAAGAGTCTGACATTTCGTCTCTGTATTTGAATGGGACAGGGATATAAAGTGATGGGCGCCAAAGCTGAACCACCGAAGATGGGCAAACAGTGAAATGAGCAGGAATCAATGAAGAAAATAGCCCCTCAAATGAACGGATAAACACAGAAATGTAATGTTAACAGTAATTGGGGGGGTGCTCTGTGGGAGGAAACCAAACATAAAAAGGAGGGGCAAAGAGGAAGGATTAACCACTAGCAAGCGAAAGTCCAAAGGGACGGATAAAAAGGCAGTGAGTGGATTGTAAGCACACAGAGTGAACACAGAATGTCTCAAAGAGACAGCACAGGCACTGCCTAGGCTTGACCTAAAAAGGAGGGGGATACAAAATTACAACATTACAAGCAGTAGCCATCTCACCCGGCCCTAGCCCCATACTGTCAGTCGAGTTTATGTAAATAGAGTCAGTATTATAGCCCTATATTCCTTCTTATTCCACTAGAAAAACAATATTGGTCTGGCAAGAGTACTCTTATAGTTATTGTTGTTTCCCCCCTCACTCTTGGACCTAAAAGCATTGTTAGGAGGTACCTTTTCTGATATGTGATCTAGGCGGTTTTTACCGCAGGTTTGCTTAGTTACTGTGTAGAGATTTGGTCAGGTGACTATCCGTGGTGCAACATTACTGCTGAAATCCATCCCTATAACCCCTTTTCTTTTTTCTCTCTTCTTTTTTCTCTTCCTTTTTGTTCCCTTCCTTTCTTTTCTGTAATTTTTTTGATCATTCATCAGTGCTAATTAGTTGGGTAGTTAGTAGACGACACATTTATTTTTATTTTTGTCAATTGCAGAAACGACTACTAGTCGGAGGCTACCCCAAACGCTTAGTGAGACATGCTTTTAAGGGAGCTAAATATTACAATAGGGACGCGCTGATTTCAGGACAAGTGAAACAAGAACAAGAGAAATTAGTATGTGTTGTCAGCCACTCTAACATCAACTACAACATAAAACAAATCCTTGATAAAAACTGCAAGACCCTCAATGTCAACTCAGAAGATAGTTTATGTGTTGTGGGGAGTGGCTCCTACCCACTCACAATTGCGCACAGTAATCAATGAAACAGATGAGTTTCTTCACGAATTTCCATTTATTTTCTCCAAATTTTTCACCGTGTAGGAGAATCGATACTTCAATAATTATTCAATTCCATAATTATTATCAACATAATCTTTTTGAGTATCACATTTAATTTCCAATGGTCAACAAATAGCGTCCACCTAATGCATTTCGGGTCCACTGTAACGGACCGTTCGTCAGGGGTCTACAAAAAAATGAAACAGGACCAATTATTTCACTGTCCCTCTAATCTATGATACAGTGCTAAAGCTTAACAATGATAATGTAATAGCAACATGGTGGAGATTGACATGTAAATGAATGGTTTGGAGGACATTATAGATGAAGGCCAATATTACGTGACCTAAATAATGACGGTGGTGGCTCTTATTCGTAACTTGAATGTTACTCCGGTTTCTATAGGTGCTTTACGTGCAGTAATTATCTTTAACGCTAGCGATTGTACTTACGAGGGACCAGGGGGTCTCAGTGTGCGGATACCCAAACTTCTCGTATGGAGGTTAGTTTGCGCGCCAAATGTTGGGAGTCTACAAGAATCAAATGTCCGGTCATGTGATCGGCAAGAGAACCAATCGGCTGGGCCGGAGTGCGAGTGACACTAGTCATGTGATAGGGTGTACAAAGGCTTCACGGAAGGGAAGGGTTCTGTTATTCAAAACAAACTCGGCAATATTTACGAAAACAAAACGATGTCGAATGTAATCTATCGCATTAAAACGATTACATTTTCAAAGGTGCATTATGTACAGAATGAAAACATGACATTGTTACCACAGTTTGGTGAAGCCTGGAATAAGTTTTAAGTCAATGCTGAGATGGTTTATATTCTATAAAAAACATGAATGTTCGATACGATCATTAAGCCCAATTGGGTGGGCAGAGTTCAATTTTTTAATCCAAAAATATACAGATTTTAGTCTCTGTTTAACTGGATCCTGGTCTTGGCGTTGTGTGACTTTCTCTAATACTATGAAACGTAGTTGAGCAATTTGGTGTTTAGCTTCCATCCAGTGATTTGCTATAGTCGACTTAGTGTTCATTAGTCTTATGTTACTTTTGTGTTCTGTTATACGTGTTTTAACCTTCCTTTCCGTTTGTCCCACATATACCTTGCCACACGGGCATTTAATGACATAAACACAATTGGTGGTGTCACAGGTGCTGTTGTGGTTGAGTTCAATTTGGTGTCTTTTGGTAGGATGGGTAAATCGATTTCCTGTCATAACATTCCCACAATGTATACAGTTTTGGCATTTTTGCATGCCTCGATTAGTTGTGATAATTCTCTTAGGAGTGTTCAATAGTGCCTTAAGATTTTTTGACCGTTGAAAGGCGAATGTAATCTTATCATTATACAAGTCTTTTAAATCAGGTTCTAATTGAATTAATCTCCAATGTTTATTGATGATTTTTTTGATCTTGGGTGAGTCTGTGGAATATTTCAGTACACATACTGTTTTGGTTTCTTGTATTTTAGTCTTTTCTTTTAACAAGTTGTCACGAGATTGAATAGCCACATTTTTCAAAGCTGTTTCCAAAATCTCTTTCGGATAGCCTCTTGAGCGATATTTGTTTGTTTGTTCTTGTAGGGTAGTTGTCAAATCTATCTCATTGGAGGTGATGCGTTTCATTCTGATGTATTGCGAAGTGGGTAGATGCTTTTTAAGTGATTCAGGGTGGAAGCTTTGGAATAGTAATGATGAATTTTTGTCAGTCTTTTTGTTGATAATAATTATGGAATTGAGTAATTATTGAAGTATCGATTCTCCTACACGGTGAAAAATTTGGAGAAAATAAATGGAAATTCGTGAAGAAACTCATCTGTTTTAATTGATTACTGTGCGCAATTGTGAGTGGGTAGGAGCCACTCCCCACAACACATAAACTGTTTATAAGACACGGATGGACGCCGTGTGACACAAGTTGCGCCAAATTCTAAAAGTTCTAAATATGGAGCATAACGTAAAGAATTGAGTGCACGGGGATAACACTTTTGTTGTCGTTCAAAACTCAGAAGATAGACCACTACAGAAACCCACTGTGGCCTATAGGAGGAATCCTAACCTCAAAGACAAATTAGTGCATAGCAGACCTCAGCTCAAGAGAAGCAAGCAACAAACAGCGATTGATGGTCTCCCGCCCATCAAAGGAAATCACAGATGCGAAAATTCTAATTTCCTGTGACTCCGCCATTACCACATTACAATGGGACTATTGAGATAAGACAGGACAGCTGAGAGACTTGACGAATTGCAGAAGCTCTAACATTGTCTACCTCATCCTCTGCCTTTGTGGCATAGGCTACAAAGGGTAAACAGGAAGAGAATTTTGCACACGCTTCTCGGAACATAATTCGGTGATCAGAATGTTGAAACTGCAGGCACCCTTGGTGAGACACTGCCTAGATCTCAGACTCACTGGAGCTGAGTTGAAATGGCTCATCCAGGAGCGAATTAAAACAAAACCAGGAACTACGGCTGAGAAAATCCTCAGAGAAAGGGAGACCTTTTGGATTTTCATTTTGGACACAGTACCGAAAGGCCTTAATGAGGAAATACTGTGGATAGTGACATGAAGGGGGCCCCCGATGTCCAACACATCTGGGCTTATTCCATATGAACGTGGCACTATTTCATCACTGATACGGATAACATGATATTGCAAGTTAGATATTAGACTCTCTATTGAGAGGTTATCCTTACTGTAGGTTCCTGTTAGCTTGCCTATACATGATGTGCGCACATATGAATACAATTTATGGGATTCTTGCCCAATGATGATAACATTCAATATAGCATTTCATGAGTGCATGAGTTATCACTACAAATAGAATTTATACTCTTCATTGTCTCTTAGATATGATGAGTATGCACACGAGGTTCAAGTTTGGTATATAACTGAAGGTAGTGGCTATGCACCCTCGGTACATATTGAGGCCATTGCAAGATGGCGCCCAGTGCAAATAAAGTAGGACGATCAGCTTTAAAATAAATAAAAAACAAAACAAGAAGAGTCATATTTTTGACTGTCCTTAGCTTGTTGCTGCCTGTAGTGGTTCTCCATTTCACCATTTGGGAACAAATGTGAAGGTGCGGTACATACAATAATAACTGACATACTCCTTACTGCCAGGAATTGAATAAAATTCCACCCAAACATGGCGTTATTGTTTGAGACATTGCCGGCGCCTCTGGTACAGAAGACACGTCAGGTCTAGTGTTAGATGACGCATGACCAGTTCACATACCATGTGATGCCCCCTTGAATTTGAAAAGGCATAGTAAAAAAACTCCACTCAAAGATGGCATCGTCGTTTGAGATGCTGCTGGCACCTCTTGGGTGGAATAGGCATCTAGTGTTAGACAACATGTGACTGGTTGACGCACCATTTGATATGCCCTCGAATCAGAACAGGCGAAGTATAAAAATTGCGGCACCTGCAGACAAACCCATTGCCATCTCAGCAGGTGGGGAGCCAGCTGCACAGTCACTCGTAGACATGAAGAATCGTCAGTAAGTATGCATTGTACATAGGGAGGGACCCTCGATATATCCAATGCGGGTGGGCGACTAGTATTAGTACATTCTTCCTTGCTAGTTTTATGTGCGGTCCCCCACTGGCCCATAGCAATGTAGGGGCTTGTGCTGTCCTCATTTGTCCCCCCTTTTATTTGTTTCCAACCCACACCTACGGTGCATGTCCCCTTTAAAAGATGCACTCACTAAGAATGGCACTGTGGAGGACACCACCTCTTATGGGCGGACCCTATCTATGGGTCACTTCAGCAATACTTTTGTTCATGCATTAGGCTGAGGTGTACCTCAATATGTTTGTTGGGAGACATTGTAGCGTCTCCTAGATTATACCTGTTTGACCTGGCACTATTGGCGTGGGTCTGCCTTCAATTTCTTTGCTGTTGCCCCCTGTATTTTTGCTATGTTTTTGCTGGTCTAGATGCTTTAGGCACTTTGTCACTGCTATTCAGTGCCAAAGTGCAAGTGCTCCCTATTGAAAAATGTTATATTGGATTAGTGATTCCATGATTGGTTTATTTGATTTACTTGTCAGACCCTAGTACAGTGCACCATGTGTGCCCAGGGCCTGTAAATCAAATGCTGCTGGTGGGCTTGCAGCACTGGTTGTGCCACCCACAGAAGCAGCTTGTAAAATGTGACTCAGGCCTGCCATTGCAGAGCCTTGGTGAAGCCTGGGGCTGCCATGTAGACTTGGCAAGTGCACCCACTTGCCAGTCCCTAAACCTTCCCTTTTCTATATATTAGTCACCCCTAAGGTAGGCCCAAGGGCAGGGTGCATTTTATGTAAAAGGTAGGACATGCCCTGATGTGTGTCGCATGTCCTGATAGTGAATTACTGCCAATTTCATATTTTCACTATTGCAAGGCGACCTGTTCCCATAGGCCAGAATGGGCAGTTTGATTATAACATCTTATAATCCTAACTGACTCAGGGAACTAGGTAGAAATTCGAATTTAGTATGCCTGAACTCAGAATGATAAAATACATCTGATAGTGAAGTTGGTTTTAACATTCTGTGTTTGAAAATACCACTTTTAGAAAGTAGGTATTTTCTTGCCTAACCATCCAAGCCTGCCTCTGCTAGGTTGTGTATTCCATGCCTGGTTTGTGAGCGACAGGGGCTGGGGTGGCTCCAGGAGACATGGTGAGTCAACAAAAGGCTGAATAGACCTATCTGCATGAGGAGTGGTGGGAGAAGTAGTACCTGGGCCTGAATAGGGCTGTGTCTGCCTTCCACAATGCTTGCTCCACCTCCTGTGGTGTGTCTGATGACCCTGGCCCACACTGACAAAGGAAGAAGTTGTGCACTGGCAGAATGCACCCAGAACTGGTTTGGACTAGGTACAGACACTCTCTGCCTTCAGAGACAAAGGATTTGTGTGTATAAAAAGGAGGACCAAGCCCCCGAGATCTTTAGATCACTTCTGGGAATCAAGACAACCCTTTGCTAAGGAGAAGAACCAAGGAAGCTGAATGAGGAGACTGCCCCTGTGCTGTGCTGTTGGGGTTGGCCTGCAGTGGTTACTTTATTGCCAAGGAAAGGAGAAAAGGAAATTTGGTGTACTTTTGCAATCTTGAAAAAGAATCTCCAAGGGCTTGAAATGTGCTTGCCTCCTGCCTGAAGTCTCAGGGATACAAGACTTCACCACCAGCTCCCCTGAATTCCCTTGCTGTGGAATTCTGCCTGCAGAGAGGTACCTACTGTTGTTTGGGCCCTCTGAGAAGACTGCAAATCGCTGGGAGCTGGAAGCGCGACGCAACAAGGAGAAGCGAGTCGCCTCCGCAGCAGTTGCCGTCGCATCACCGAAGAAGCGTGCCGCGCTGCAGCTGTTCACTGTTTCATCATCAACGAAGCATGTGACGTCACCGGATAAGCGTTTTACCGCCGCAGAGGTCGCCATCGCATCACCGGAGAAGCGTGGCTCAGAAGTTACTGAGTTCGCCGCACGGCCATCTGGCGTGCACGCATCACATCCAACGTTGTTGCTTTGCATCAAGACACCATTTTGTCGCATCGCACTGGATAGTCGCATCGCATCAAGGCGCCATCTTGTCGCATCGCACCGGATCACAGTAAGAAACCAACGCATCACCTCCTCTCCAGTAAGGAACCGGTGCATCACCTCCCCTGCGCTGCAGTAAGGAACTGACGCACCACCTCCCCCGAATCAAGGAACCAACACTTCACCTTCCCTGCGACCCTTTCATTTGTATTGTGTCACGCATCCAAGGTACTTTGAGAGTAAAGTGTGACATTTACCATCTACATTGAACTAAGCTATTTCTACCATTTTTAAGTCTATTTTTGATTACAGTATTGTGAATTTTTGTTGTTTGGTCTTGTGTTAAGTCTCGTAAAGGTTACTTATTTTTCTAAACAGGTGTGGTGACCATTTGTTGTGTTTTCACTGTATTACTGTATGTGTTCACAAATGCTTTACACACTGCCTCTGAGATAAGCCTGTCTGCTCATTCAAAGCTACCAAGGGGGTGAGCAGGGGTTATTTTAGAAGTGTATCCCTTACCCTGACTAGAAGCAAGGGTCCCTATTTGGCTAAAGGTACCTACCTCTGCCAACTAGAGACCCCCAGTTCTAACAATACCTGTAGAGCAGCATTTTCTTTAGCAAATGGCTAGTACCCCAAATGCTCAGTACCGCATAAATAGAACCTGTAGGTATGGGACAGTATCGGTTATCATAATTTTTCTGCATGCATTGTAGGCCTATGAGGCACTTGCGCATCGATATAACAGTGCAAGTTTTGGTAACAGTTAAAGCCTAGGGGTCATTACCATATAATAAACCACTTAATATGTCCTCTGCAGAAACAATATATTGCCACTTTTGGCACCGCCTGACTAAGTACACCGGCCTATGACGTTATAGTCTTCCTGGTGGAGGAGCTTGCACACTAAGCAAAGGGTAAGATTACAAGAGGCACATGTAATTACTGCATGTTGCCAGTCACACCTAATGGAGGCTCTGAAAGCTCATGCCATTAATATTGTCTTACAGAGCTGGACATAGTTGTATCACTATACACATGTGATTTATAAGGAATTACTTGCCTTGAAATGCATGACACTCAGATATAGTGTCACTTCTGCCGCCTGCGACCTGCATCCCATTGACATGTACCAATGTGATTGAAGATTTACATCTTCTGTAAATAAGGTGACAGAATAGAGACATGTTGGCCTCTTTCTTTTTCTTTCTTTCTTGTCTCATTCTTCTCTTTTCTTCTTCTTTCCTCTCTGACGGCTTGGACAAAGTTCTCTTCCTCTCTATACCCTGCCCTTTACACCCTTGGGTTCAACCTATATCAAGACACATGATATGGAGCAGCACTTTGGAGCACTCTTAAAGGTCTTTGTATAGTGACTAGGGTTATAACTTCACAACTCGGGTATCACCTTTTGGATTTCAGCTACAAGCACTTGTCAGGTTTTTGTACCAATGGGTGCTAATCCTCCAAATCGATACCACTTCTGGCTCATTTAGCCTTGGGCAGTTCCCTTTAGTATTGAAATTTAAGAATACATTTGTATTTTTTTGTCATTCCACAGATAACCCCTATCCACTTTTCTTAAATTTAATTTTATGGAGTGTGGTCCTGGTGAAGGTGGTTGTAATGCCTATCCACCGACACATACGTTGATCGACCATATGGGGGAAATCTTCTAAAGAGAACACATCAGTGGACACTTTTAAAATTAACTCAATCAATAGAATTTCTGGCAGTGTATGACATAAGTAGAAACAGATATTTCCCTAGGATTGCTTTCTGTGTTTGAGTGCACTGTGCGTGTGAGAGTATTTGGATTGCTGAGAGTGATTGATGGATGGTTGTTTGTGGGTTTACATGTATGAGACTATAATGTGAACTTTGCATCTTTCTTGTAATGTCTTTCTGTAAAATTGTATCTGTACATAATATCACTTTATTTTTGCCAAATATATGTTTTCTAATAATTTGACATTTGAAATCAATTGTACATGTCTGCACAGATTGCATTTCTACGAAAAACATCACAATATATTGCCACATTTTTTTTTTTGCACATGAAAAAACCTTTTAATATAAAATAAATGAATTTTGCATTACTCTTGTTGGAAGGATTCTATGTTGTGGGATTGCCCAGTTAAAGAGTCTTCTTAGGCCACTAGAAAAAACAATATAGGTCTGGCAAGCGTACTCATAGTTATTGTTGTTTTCCCCCTCACTCTTGGACCCAAAAGCATTGTTAGGGGGTACCTTTTCTGATATTTTAAAGCCCTAGTACTGCAGTACTTGGCTACCTCTCTGTCTGTCCTTTTCCTCATACAATGTTGTCTACCCTGCTTAAGGTGATTTTGATTGTAGGTTGATCTTTTCGAAACTGTTCGATTATTCAGAGATGAAGTTCGCGTTTATTTCTTCCCTTGAGGATGTCAGCAGGTTAAATTGTGCTCTCTTTCAAGTTTGCCGGTGCATTTACATTTAGTTCTTTCTCGAGTTTGCTGCTGCGTTAGGCAGTGCTGCCAACATTTTTTTTGATTTGCGCCTTTTAAATACTTGCATGTGTTCTTTTGTTAACTTGGGTTTGTCAGTCTTGTTCGATCCATTACTACACTTTTTATAGGTACCCCTCCAACATAGATTACAATGTGGCTGTTTAGAACAGGGCATACTTGATCTCCCATCTTTCTCAGTCTCTTCTTGGCCTAGACGAAAGAGCCCTATTGTTGTTGTTCGACAGTTGCTCTAAAATCAGGGGAAAGTATGTCCTTTACACAGTAGGCAATTTCTTTTGCCGTGCATGTTGTAAAATTTGATCCCTGTTCGGTGCTCCTGGTAGGGGTGGCAATGCCAGTACCACAGAATGGTGATAGCCACATTCACAAATATGTTATTGTACAACTCCCTTCAATTTTTTCACACCTCAATGTTGTTTTGCCGAGACTGTCCTTCCGAGTCCTCTGTTAGATGTAACCGATATTGCCAGACAGGTTTCACACTTGTTTATTTAATTCTTCATTGATTGATTTCTTCTCAGTCAGGGCTGCTACAGTTTTACCCTAAGGAGTCAGTCAGAATATCTTTATTCGACTTGTTCAAAGTCATACAAAGAAAAACAATAAAAACATTACATGCAAAGCTTTTTCCTACATTTTCCTAAAAAACAATGATATAAATATACAGTTTAAAAAGTATTATACATAGTTAAACAAAAGGTATTTCATTCAGAAGTAAAAATACGTAATAAAACATTTGCTTTAAGGCGAAGTTTGGCCGACAGCTTTCGCCCTTGCAGCGGCTACCAGAAAATTAGCAATGCAGAAAGTAATGCGGGGATTAGGCATTAATTGTAAAAAGAGCAGAGCCGGTCTCACCTGTGTGAAGCCGGCCTCTTTCAAAATGGGAAACAAATATTTTTTCCTCTGCTCTAAGTACAAACCACAAAACATAACAAAGTGCATTGTATCCTGCACAGAAAACTGGTCACAACTACAGGGAGGGGCTAGATCTGGCTTCTGCCAACTCTTAAAAGAACCTAGGTAAAAATGTAACAAATTAAATCTAAACTTAGTTAATAAAAACCTGTGATAAGGGAGTGTAACAAAACTAAGATAAGATGCCAATGAGGATGAGCTAACCAGGAGGCTATGTTCCCTTACCGATGGTTTCACCAATTCATATTCCTCACGGCATGCTTCCTTCCTTTCCCTAAATGACTTTTTTATAAAGTCAATATCATGTGCTTTAATTTTCTCTGGGAATGAAAAAAGCTCCGGGCGACCCAGATCTGTAAATGTTTTAGCTAAATAGGCCAGCCATGGAATATTGCTAAAGTTGTCCAGAGATAAAACATCGTGCAAAATTTTGTGGTTCAAGGGAAGATCTTCGTTCAACCACATTTTCAGCCACAAAATCAGAGGGGACAAACTCAGTGTGTCTGACAAATAAGGTAGGCCCACCTCTTTGTGGATAGAGTAAGTTGGGGTTGACTGTGGTACAGAAAGCAGGGTTCTAATAAATCTATTCTCTGCTCTCTGTATTAGGTCTAAATTTGCATACCCCCACAAAGCGGAAACATATAGCGCAATGGCCACAGGTTTACACTTATAGATTTTTAAGAGGGCTTCCATAGGCCTGGCTCCTATCTTACCAGCGAAACCCAAGAGAGCTGATGACGATCTAATTACAGACAGCCTCTTTGCTCTTATCTGTGGGCCCCAAGATCCTTTCTGGTCAAACAATACACCTAAATAGGTAAATGTTGATACCTTTGAGACAAGGTCCCCCCTGCAAAAAAAAATGTTATGTCTTTTTTTTGTTGCACTCACGCCCCATTACCATTGTATGTGACTTAGAGACATTTACCTTAAGGTCCAAATTTTCTATAAATGAACCGAAGGCGTCCAAAAGATGCTGAAGGCCAACACCAGTACGAGCGATCAGCACGGCGTCATCCGCATACAGAAGTGCCGGGATTTGGGCACCTCCTGCATACGGGACGTCAGCTTCCTGCCCCCGCAGGTGTGCGCCCAGACCATTGATGTAGATGGTAAAGAGCAAGGGGGCTAGTATACAACCTTGCCGTACCCCCTTTAAAGATTTAAACAGTGGGGTACGTCTACCATCATTTGTTACGCGCACAGCTGCAAAAAGCTCTTGGTGCAGAGTGGCCATGAACGCAACCAAGGCTTCGTCGATGCCCATCTCCAACAAGATCAACCACAATTTTGACCTATTGACCAAGTCAAACGCCGAGGAGAGATCCATGAATGCAAGAAACACGGACCCCTCCTTGGCTACAGTATATTTGGAAATAAGCAAATGCAAATTAATGCACTGTTCAATGGTCCCTTTTCTTTCTCTAAAGCCGTATTGTATTTCGGACAGCCCGCCACAACTCTCAACATTCTCCCTCAATCTGGATAGAAGTACTCTACCCAGGATTTTTATGGTTGAGTCCAAGAGGGATATAGGCCTATAACAGGCGGGATCATCCCGCTGGCCTTTGTTTTTGAAAATAGGAACAATGGTAGATGTGGCCCATGAGGCAGGGGCTGGGTTACCATTAGCTGCATTAAACACGTTTGTCAAAACCTCCGACCACAATTTTGGTGAGTACATGAAAAAGTCAGCAGGGTCGCCGTCAGGGCCGGGTGCCTTGTGCTTTGTAGTAGCCAATAAAGCTTTTTCCACTTCTTGGGGATTAAAGATGATGGGGTGTACGGCTGCAATGACCAGCGGGACATCTTTGATTTCTTCGTCCTCGCCCCCGTAGATATTTTTAAAATGAGACAGCCATTTTTCATCGGTAATCACGCAGTCCATGGGTTCATTTTTATCTTCTGAGAATAAAGGCTGTTTAATAATCTCCCAAAATCTCCTACTGTCCTTCAGCACTGCCGCTGAGAGGAGATTTTCCCATGTTTCGCGTTTGATGGTGTCCTTATGATTCTTTATGGCTGCCTTGTAATTTTTCCTTAATCTGGAAATATCATCTTTTACCCTAGGAATGTTTTTTAAGGCTACCAGCAGTGATCTATGGGCATTTGAGCATGCTGAATCAAACCAGCGCTTATTTCCAGGGGTTCCCTTTTTTGGCTTGACTAGAAGATCCTTTGACACCTGGCCGCATATTGCCACATATGCCTCTACTATTTCTTTGCTTTGAGAGCAAGATTTTTTGCAGATCTCTACCTTATCTTTGATTTTAGGAAAATTTTTTGCATAAAATTTTTCCGGGATCACTTTAGCCCATTTCACTCGCCTATCTTGATCAGTGGTCCTCAAGGGATGTGCAAGTTTTACTGTTATTGGCGGTACTCCCATCTGGGCTCCCCAGGCCACTTCGAGTACTACCGGGTTATGGTCACTAAAATGTGTTGGAACTGTGCGATAATCCATAGTCCGGTTTAGAATGCCTTGTGAGACAAAAATGTAATCTATTACTGTGCCATGTTGGGCGCCAATAAAAGTTGGCATTCTCAAACCCCAGTCAGGTTCATGCAGGTCAAAGTTAGCGAGTAATTCTTCTAACTCCTGCCCCTCTGTGGAATGTTCAAAGTGGGGTCCCTGTGGGCCCACATCACCTTCATCATTGTCACTACTTCCCATACAGACTAGGTTACACAAATGAATATTAAAATCGCCTAATAAAATAAACTCAAAAGCAAACTTGATATTCTGGCAGACTGTGTTTAAAAAGCTATCTAAGTTAGCAACGTTGCAACCTCTATAGTCACTATTCCCTGAATTATAGAAGTTTACGTATAGGGTCCTGCTAGTGTTGTTAATCACCCTTTCAACCAATAAAATGTTGTGTGAATCAGTACTGATCGCCTATAACTTCCTTTTAAGTCTAAGGAGAACAAGATTACCAGGCCACCTTTGGCTCTACCCATACGACTAGGGACCGCAGGTTTGGTGAAACTAGTGAACCCATCCCACCAGAGGTTGGCGGATGTGTCCCAGGTTTCTTGTAGAGCAATAATGTGATGATTTAAAACAAAGCTCGACCAAGCCTTATCCTGTCGTTTTGCATTTAAGCCTGCTACGTTCCAGCTTATGATCTTGCAGGAATCAGTGGGTTTCTTGAATTCTTGGACTCCCGCAAGATCCCCTTCCACTATTCGTGGCGATTGTATCCCCTCATTTATTCCCACTTCAGAAGGACTCTGTGTATTATTGCTGACCAGGCTCTGAATTGCACAGGCCTCCAGCCGATTTAGTATAGCAGGATCGTCACAATTTAGCGTCACTTGGCTCTCTAACGCTTCCTTATGGATGGACTCACTGGGGTCTTGGACAATGCTATGTTGACCACTCTTGGATGATGGCATATTCAAAGCGTCTCTTGCTGAATCAATTCCTACCTTAAGTCAATCACAGTTATTTAGGTCGGATAAGGGGCCATACCCGTTCCCCATTCCAAATCCCCAATCAAAAGGGGTAGCTACCTGGCCCCATCCACTGGCTGTTGTATTCCACATAGGTTGTGGGGTATTTGGGCGTATCAAAGACTGGTCGTTTCCCATCCGGGGTATAAACCTGTTACCCCGGCCTCTATGATCATATCCCGAGAAACCAGAACCCCAACCATTTGTAGTAGGCTCATGTATCATAACTGTTCTGGCGTTTGGCTCAATCGGGTAGTTAAATCTTCCTGTCTCGAAATTGGTCATAGGCTGGAAACGATCATTAGTATATCGAGGTCTAGTATCCCCTCCCCAGCTAGTAGTGTTTATAAATCTCTTGGATCTGGGGATATTGGGGAAGATGGCAAGCTGGTTCTCGCTATAAAAGAATTTTAGGGTGAGGGGGATTATGGAACCACTTCGTCGTTGGGGTGGAAAGATATTGGACAGAATATTTGGGAGAACCTCCGAATTGGCAAAGTTTAAGATTACACAGTCCCCCTTAAACTTTTTTGGCTTGTTCCCAATCCATGATACCCTCCTAGTCATGACGATATCCCCTGCTAATTTATCAGACCCTTGATATGCCATATGCATGTTATTGGTGAGCCAATGTAGCGCTTTGTCCTTTAGGGCTTGGTTGGACTCTGTTTTACCTTGTGATAGAGCAGGGACGTTTGCCAATATGAGTACTACTGGTGAGGCTTCCAAAATGAATTGGGCTGAGTCATCCTCTTGTTGCAATCCTGCTGAGACAGCAGTTGGAATGGTGGAGAAATCTCCTACTACTTCCTGGCTAAGTGCAGGTAATGATGGAGTTGGTAGTGGCTGCCCTTGTGGGATGGTCTGTGATAAACTTTCCATGGGGGTGACCTCCACATCCGTGGCCACAAGTTTAGTGACAAGAGTAGATAGATTCTCCACCTCTTCAGTCAGCTTGCTATGTACCCCGCCCAACTTTTTAACCTCAGAAGTTAATTTGTCCAGTTTCCCGATCAGAGGCTTAATAATTGTCCTTATTTTAATGTCTATCATATCTTGTATCCTATTGAATAGGTCATCGTCAATAATGCGTCTTGACTCCGCGTCAACGTCAAGCTCCACGTTTTTCCCTTCGCGTCTTAGTGGTGGTGTAGCCGGCTTTTTCCTACCTTGCTGTTTCCCCCCCCGCTTTGCCTGAAATTTTCTACAGGTTCTCACTGCCCGTGGTACAGGCAGCAGGGGTGATAGGACTTCATCCACTATATCTATCTGATGATTGTAATCAGAGACGACGTTAGATGACAAATCTGCTGGTGGATCTGAGTCTTCGTCCTCATTACCATTATCTTGGGAATTAGGATCTGATATATTTATAGAAGGGTTTTCAAGCGGTATGTCAGGCATCACTATGCTTAAAGCACTTGTGGAAGGGCTTTCTGGGGGCAAGATTGGCGATTGGCTCAAGCCTAGAGATTGTCTTCTCTCATTGTTAATCTTGCTGACCACTTGTACTAAATAAGAGTCTAAAGTATTAAGTGGCTCGGTGGCTGCAGGTACCAATTTCTTCCCCATATTTACTACAGACTTTTGAAGGCTATCAGATGGCTGAACGGTTTTCAGGGTGTTGACTCCAATGGATTCGAACAATAATAATAGCAGGACAATTGGATGTGACTATCGTGCAACGATAACGCTTTTTGAATAAGTTCTAATCAGCACTTAGGCATGTGCTAAAATACAAAACAACGAGTAAAGTACCTTTACATCTCGAAGCAGCTATTGTCAGGGGGGTGGCCTAGCCTGGCCTTCTCGTGCCTCTGAGGGCCACAGAGGGCCCGCCCTTTGCCCGGGCTTCGCCCCGGGCGTCCCGCTCGCGTCCCGCGACTCTGAGGGCTCTGTATCTTAAAGGCCCCTCCTGGCGCTCTGGTTGCGTCAGGGAACGCGCCGCCGCAAAGGCTGCCGGGATCTGTGGTCCCGGGGCGGCGACGCGGCTGGTGGTGTCTGGCGGCGTCTAACGCCGAGGTCGGCGGTCTCCACAGGCTCTCGCGCTCCTGCGCTCAGCTCACCCACTGCTGCTGCGGTATTTCAAAGTAAGTAAGTGCCAGATTCGTGTTCTTGGGCTCCCACCCGCTCCACCGAGGGCTCTGTATCTTAAAGGCCCCTCCTGGCACTCTGGTTGCGTCAGGGAACGCGCCGCCGCAAAGGCTGCCGGGATCTGTGGTCCCGGGGCGGCGACGCGGCTGGTGGTGTCTGGCGGCGTCTAACGCCGAGGTCGGCGGTCTCCACAGGCTCTCGCGCTCCTGCGCTCAGCTCACCCACTGCTGCTGCGGTATTTCAAAGTAAGTAAGTGCCAGATTCGTGTTCTTGGGCTCCCACCCGCTCCACCGAGGGCTCTGTATCTTAAAGGCCCCTCCTGGCGCTCTGGTTGCGTCAGGGAACGCGCCGCCGCAAAGGCTGCCGGGATCTGTGGTCCCGGGGCGGCGACGCGGCTGGTGGTGTCTGGCGGCGTCTAACGCCGAGGTCGGCGGTCTCCACAGGCTCTCGCGCTCCTGCGCTCAGCTCACCCACTGCTGCTGTGGTATTTCAAAGTAAGTAAGTGCCAGATTCGTGTTCTTGGGCTCCCACCCGCTCCACCGAGGGCTCTGTATCTTAAAGGCCCCTCCTGGCGCTCTGGTTGCGTCAGGGAACGCGCCGCCGCAAAGGCTGCCGGGATCTGTGGTCCCGGGGCGGTGACGCGGCTGGTGGTGTCTGGCGGCGTCTAACGCCGAGGTCGGCGGTCTCCACAGGTTCTCGCGCTCCTGCGCTCAGCTCACCCACTGCTGCTGCGGTATTTCAAAGTAAGTAAGTGCCAGATTCGTGTTCTTGGGCTCCCACCCGCTCCACCGAGGGCTCTGTATCTTAAAGGCCCCTCCTGGCGCTCTGGTTGCGTCAGGGAACGCGCCGCCGCAAAGGCTGCCGGGATCTGTGGTCCCGGGGCGGCGACGTGGCTGGTGGTGTCTGGCGGCGTCTAACGCCGAGGTCGGCGGTCTCCACAGGCTCTCGCGCTCCTGCGCTCAGCTCACCCACTGCTGCTGCGGTATTTCAAAGTAAGTAAGTGCCAGATTCGTGTTCTTGGGCTCTAAGGAGTCTCTTGTGGGGGCAATGGCTGCAAGGATAGGGTCTGGCTTTGTCTCCATTCCCGGTAGGGGGAGGTTGGCAGTCTCTAATTATAAGTTCTTGTTGTTGTTCAGTTGACTGTTTCTTTAGTTTTTACGTGTTTCCCTATTGTTAATGCTGCTCAAATCTGCTGTAGCCTGTCTTAATGTGTTTGTGTATGCTGATTTTGGTTGTGAAGGGACAATTGTGTAGCTGTGGGGAGAACTTGCAGAGTTTCACTCTGCGGAAAACTGCGCAGGTACAGGAAAACTTTGCAAGAATTCCACGTAATTCTACCAATGGACAGAATATATGCAGTTGTGCTGTAATTTAGAATCAGTAGCGTGAGCAGTGATGAAAATCAGCGCCAACCGCACCATGCGTTGCACAAGAGCACATGGCCATTTGAGCTGATTTTGCTGCCGCTCAAGTAGAAAATGTACACAAGAGGCAACAAATCTACTCGTACTGCAGCCCTGTGATCACAACTGCTCGTGAACTCTGGTGACCGCCAAGGTTAGAAATTCGCACCAGGGGGCGCCAAATTGTGTACACCAGCTTGCATATTCTGGAGCCTCAAGGAAGAAAATTTCTGCCATGTGGCAATTGGTGGAATTTAGCCAGAACTTTGCTTTAAAGAGTAATGTGGAGTGGCCAAACTTTTGCCAGTTCAGCAGCAGAATGGAACATTCTGCCCACCTTTACAAATGTGCTCTTCTCTGCTTCACAGTCCCATCTCTCTTGCTGGGCGAATAGGGATGTTTGGGGCCACTTCCCGTGCAGTATCCTTTCTGCAAGGTGATTAGTGATGTTTGCGTATGCAGGCTCCATCGTTCCTTTATCAATGACAGAAGAAACTAGTCATTTATTTCCAATGTAGTAGGGTTGCCCTCTCATATCTTCAGGTACTAGGTATAATGTGCCTTGATACCTACAGGAGTGTCCTCTAATATTGCATGATAGTCCTTATATGGGGCAAGGGTAGAAGAAGAGCACTTAGTCTGTCTTACGGGCTTGTGTGAGACCTTGTAGTGCATCGCGCCCTCTTTCAGTCCTACAATCTCTACCGGAGAGTGCTACTTTGAAAGCATGGAGACAGGGAATCTTTCTTTCCATTCTAGATTTCACCAGGGCTCCCTACACATGTGGTGAACCCATCTGCAGTGGACCCAAGCAGACTTGGGGCACCCTACTCCCCCATGCACTTTGCTCCGGCATCTGCACCTTGCTGCTCTTAAATCCCTACTGGATGGATGTGCCTGTCGCTGCACCATAGCCCTCAGGCCTAATTTCTTTCAGAAACACTTGGCAAGCGACTCAACTGAAGGGGCGGTCAGCTGTGAGGGTCCATGATTGACCCACTGCACAGAAGAGAACGTCGTTTGGGGTCCTGGACTCACACAGTCTCATCGTAGCTGGCATCCACTCGCTTCGCTTCACAGGTTAATTCTTGCCATTTTGATCATGCACAAGGTTTATCCATCGTCAGAAGGAGCAGCAGTCCTCCTTTTGAACCAAATCCAAGGGGCTGCATTGACAATTCTAGGTTCATGTAGCTATTCGCTTGTATATAGGCAACATCATTATTGCTGATGTATTGAATATTAATCCAATACATCAACAATAATGTTGGCGAAAGGGGGCCACAGAGCCTTGAATCTCTGCATCAGGTGTCATCTCCAACTGGCCAGCCACGCCCCTCATTTAAGATTCACTTGGCCTCTCTGTCATGACTCCTTATTGTGTGAACCAGCTCAATGCTCCTCTGACGAATGCAGTGGTGGGCCCAATACTCACCTGGGTCATTATTATTATTGTTATTATTATTAGCGGGTTTGTAAAGCGCTGGAATGACCTCTCTCTCTGCCTTTCGTTGTTTCCCTGTTTATATTACAGTTAATCCACTTAACACCCATGGCTTTAACTGGGATGAAAAAAGTGTGGGGGTGGTGGCCCCTGAAAGAGTGGGGCCTATATAATTAAGGGTGTGGCTAAAATATAGAAACTACATTTCCGCAGGGTGCTATACTACCCACACATTTGCGTACAATTACAACTGCATCCGGCATACCTGAGGCCATTGCTCTGTACGCTCTCTACAAAGGACAAAGATTGGATGACCAGGTATTCTGAGCACCTGTTTGCCCCTGACAGGCACTGATAGAAACTGCCACTGCCTTTAGTCACAACTCAATTGTGCCCCGTTATAAACGCCTGAATGCGTATCAAATAAAATTAAGCTTTAGACAAGCCTAATATGCTGCCTGAAAGAAAGTAACATCATCCTGGGAAAGGCAAGTATTCATAGGTAATGCAAGAATAAGTAAAGAATGTGAAATATGAGCAGGAACGACATGGGTTATCTCAATATTTTTTACACTCATTGTTCAGAAATCAATTACTGCCTTTGGCTGAAAAGTTAAGGACATGAATACTGTCCTTGAAAGGGACCCGTTTCAATGTCCGTTCAATACCCCTGACTTGCCCCTTGCGACCCCTGGCCTCAGAGTGGGCAAAATCACTGCCAGGAATCCAAGGGCAGCTCTAAATTATGGGCGTGAGTTCGTCTCCACTTTCCTTGTTTTCTGTGAATTTTGTTATCACAGTAATAGGGAAAAATATTTTACAATTACTGTAATAAAGAACGGATTACAATTAGCTGGAACATAATATAAAGTACGATGAACGCTGGTTGAATAAATAACTTGTAGATTTATTTGCAGAATATAATATTGGAGCACAGCACGTCCGTTATCTCCAGGTTTCCAATCAAACTGTTAAGTATGGAACTTGGAACCTAGGATGTAAGATGCAGGCACGCATCTCACATTCCAGGTGCCAGAACCACACAGGTTAATGCACATGTAAATAATGGAATGTAACACATCTCACCCCTAAACAAAAGAACATTAAACAAAAGAACATTAATCTAAATACCTGCTAGGAACTACCTTTTGTCTATTGCAAGCTTTCACTCTGGAAGCAACAGATAAGTCACTTTGAACCAAATTCTGCGAGTATTTTGAGGAATCAATATTTGGTCCAGCTTGGCCATTCCCAGGAGCAGCAATAGGAGAATTTTGTACATTGCTTAAATCTCTACATCTTGCCACTCTACGAACATTCCATACTCTACCATCTTGCGTGACTACACTACTTTTAAAAACTTTGACCACTTTGATGGGAGGAAAGAACTTGGAAAAACCTTTAACAAGAAAACCAGGTTTTTTTATTTTGCACCCATTCCCCTACCATAAAATCATTGACCTTGGATTTCATCCTGGAATCAAACAGAGTCATCATTTTTTGTTGTTTGTCTTCACACGTTTGGCCACACACGCAAGATCCACCTCAGAATTATATCCTTGGTCAAGTTTTTTAATCCACCAAGGGCATATAACAGATGACGGTTCTCTTCCTTTAAGAAGTTTGAAGGGACTGACACCAGTGACAGAGTGAGGTGTGATGCGATATGTCCATAACCTTTTCCTTACAACATCCAGCCATCCATCATCCGATACATGCATACCACTTATACAATCCTTAAGGACACGATTAAAACGTTCAACTTGACCATTTTCCCTGGGTTCATACAAGGATGTAGTGTAGTGCTTAATACCACAACCGCTAAAAAACTTTTCAACATCAGCAGAAATAAGTTGAGCACCATTGTCCGTAACGCAGGTCTCTGGAGCACCCTCCCTCGCAAACACTTCTTTTAAGAAAAGAATAACAGCTTGAGAAGAAGCTGTACTAACAAATTTCACCTCGGGCCACTTTGAGTGGTAATCCACTAGTACCAAAGCATAACGAGCATTGCAGGGTAACTGTTTGAAAGGGCCAGATATGTCAAATGCCACTTTCTGCCAAGGAAATTCTGGCCAACTCACAGGCTTGAGAGGAGCGGAATTCAAATGAAGCATTTTATCACTATTGACACAGTGTGAACAATCCCTTACTAGCCTGTCGACCATCTTGTCAACACCCGGCCACCAGAAATTTTCTCTAATAAGACGTTTCATTGAAACATTCCAATGTGACCCTGATGAGAGAGTAGCAAAATCTTTTTCTGTAGTGACTGGGGAGGAATGAGTTTGCCAGCTTTAAATAACAGACCACTAAATTCTTCAATCTCAGTAGACACCTGACCATACAAAGCTAAGTCAGCTGAGATATTTCTATTAGCTGGCCATCCTTTTCTTACAAACTCAAAAATTTTTGACAAACCAGATCCTTACTCAATTGAGCAAACCATTCCTCTTCACTCAAAATAAGGAATTCGTCAGAAACACAATCACCTACAGAAGCTACCACGTCAACTTCATCATCCACACTATGAACATTGTCACAGGGAAATCTCGACAGAAAGTCAGCTGTGACATTGCTTTTACCAGGAACATATACAATGTCAAAGTCATATTCTTGAAGACGTGAGGACAAACGAGCTATACGCGCTGTAGAGTTCCATCCGCCCCCAGGAGACAGGATCCCTACCAAAGGCTTATGATCGGTCCTTAGTGTAAACCGATTTCCCCACACATAATTCCTGAAGTGCTCAACAGCCCAAATACAGGCAAGAAGCTCCTTTTCTATGACTGAGTATCTTCTTTCCGTAGGAGACAAAGTTTTTGAAGCGAACGCGACACACCATTCATCCTTACCAGAAGACTGACTCAAAATTCCACCAATGCCATATAAACTAGCATCAACGGTAATGATGCATTTCCTATTAACACAGTAAGATTTTAAAGTAGGTGCACTAACAATCTCCTCCTTAATTTGCTTAAAAGCTTGTTCTTGTCTCTCCGTCCAAATAAACTCAACAGAATTCCTTGTTAACTCCCTAAGAGGTTCCATTTTACTAGCAAAATCCTGAATAAACTTGCTGTAATATTCACATAATCCCGCAAATGAGAGTAATTTTTCTTTATTATCCGGAGAGGGAGCTTTCACAATAGCATCCACAAGATTTTTTTTTGGCACAACACCTTCTCCAGAAAGAGAATGTCCTAAGTACTCTACAGTTTTGCAAAAAAACTTACACTTACTGGCCTTAATAGTCAAACCATATTTCTCCAACTTGGAACACACTTCATTAAGATGAATATCATGTTCAGCAACATTCTTAGAAAATACCAGTATGTCATCCTGGAAACACTTAACGAAAACACCTAGATCCTTAAATATGTGATACATGGCCCTTTGAAAGACCGAAGCGGCCGAGGCCAATCCGAAAGGCATTCTTTTAAACTGAAACAACCCATGAGGAGTTATAAAAGCTGTAAACTGCTTAGAGTCTTCCGTGAGTTCGATCTGATGATATGCAGATCGCAGATCTAGCGTAGAAAACACACATGCGCCATCCAACATACACAACATTTCATTTATATTAGGTAACGGGTGACAGTCTGTAACCAAACACCTGTTCAGAGCCCTCAGGTCCACACACAACCTAATAGTTTTGTCAGTTTTAATTGCCAAAACAATAGGCGAAACCCACTCTGAGGACTCTACCTCCTCAATGACACCATCCTTCACCATAGTATCCAACATAACTCTAAGTTCTTCTCTAACACTGATAGGAACACCCCTTAATTTTTGTTTAACAGGGACTGCATTGGGTTTGACTTTAATTCTATGAGTAAAACCCCATAACTTTCCAAGTTTGTCAGAAAAAACTTTAGGGAAAGAGTCTGAAATTCTTTTAGACATAGATAAAACATCACATTCTCCATCTGATATTGCAAGAACAGATACTGGATCTTTTAATCTGGGATTCAACGTAATTCCTAACTTCGCTTGATCCCTCCATCCTAATACATTCACACCATCCCATGCAACATACATTTTGATAATAGCAGAATTACTTTTTATCGTAATGAGAACCTCCTTGAATCCTATAACATTTATTTTTGATTTGCTAAAATTGTAAGCAATGATATCTGGTTCACTTAATGAATTTAGATCAATCAAATCTCCAAATGACTCTAGACAATAATCACGAGTGATTATAGTCCATGGTGAACAAGAATCTACCATGAGTTCAAGGACTTTACTCAAAATGTTTACAAAACTTTTAGGAGATGGTAAGTTATCAGCTTGTGTCACATCGAATGGAGTTTGTACAGAAACTACAATCCCAGGTTCTACAGAAACTACAATTCCAGATTCCTTAAAACCAGAATCACCATCCTTCCCTTCTTCATTAACATAGGATACATTCCCACTGTAACGTTTAGGACTCGTAAAAGAAGGCTTTTTGTACTCGTTAAAAGATCTGTTAGGAGTTTTACACATTTTAGAAAAGTGTCCAGATCTTCCGCATTTATTACATTGTCTGTTGATAGCAGGACACTGTGGATAGGAGGCAATATGATCAGGATTCCCACATCTGAAACAATAAAATAGCTTTCCCTTGTTATCATATTTATTAGGGCCCTGAGTCTTTGCTCCTTGTGTATTAACAACACAAACTTCACTGCTAGAAGTAGAAGGAGCAGTATTAGCCAAAACCTTATCTAAAGATTTGATCCACCTATCTGATTGTTCCAGAGCTTTAGCTGTACTTATAGCTGTTTCTAAACTAGGATCCCCCAAAATCCACAACTGTTCCTGTACCTTTTTGTTTTTCACATGTACAACAATTTGATCTCTAATCATCAGTTATCAGACCAAAATTGCAATGTAAAGAAAGCGCACGTAAAGCAGTTAGGAAATCGTCAAAACACTCACTTTCATCCTGTACTCTAGTATAGAATTTAAACCTATTCAAAGCAACACTGGTAACAGGTTTGAATCTACCCTCTATCCTTTGTACCGCTTCATCATACACATTAATGTCACCCCCAGACCTGACATGAGGCAAAGTTCTAAAAACAAGTTGTCCTTCTGACCCGAGACAGTGTAAAAATATATATTTTTTTCTCTCTGCTGACATTCTTTCTCCATCCATAGCTTTAAGGTATGTAAAAAAAATTCTTTCCATCTCGTCCATGGAATCGGAGGGTCTCCTTTTGTTTGCAAAAACTTGGATGGAGGATCGAATTGCATGTTTATAGGTTAAAATCTTAGCTTATAGTATGGATATCGTCAAAGTTTAAATTCTTTTTTTTTTTTTTTTTTTTTAAATGAATGAATATAAATTGAACTGTATGTATTGGTATAAATAGCACTGTAAATTGAAATTATTAAAGTAGAGGGAATTCTTTCAAAAATACTCCAGTGCAAATTTATAGTATATAGATCCACAAAATGAGAGTCACGTAAAAGAGTTGAGATCCAAAATGCTAGAAATTTTCCTCAAATGAATATTCCAGTCATAAATCTCAAACGCCTTTAAGTAAATGGTTTCTCGGCTTGTGACACTTTCCACAGCACAGTACCTTTTGTTTGATGCTCACCTCACGCGCTCCGCAGCACAATACTTTTAATTTGATGCGTACCGCATACACTTCAATCCGGCTTCGCCATCTCCGGTAACTCTGAGATGATTGTTACCATGGAGATCCAAAATGGCGTTGTTGCGTAGTGCGCAATGACAGAGCCGTGCAATGCGTATTGAAACGTGAAGAAAGCGTCGTCAGGGACAATGACGCGTGTCGTCACAGGCAATGACGTTCTGTCTCGAGCGTTTCAAGTCTTACCCGTCTCGAGCTCTCAACAGCGCTAAAAATGGCGAAAGTACTTTAAAATCCATAACTTTGGTTTACTTTTACCTCTCACCGCTGGAGTTACACGTCCCTTGAGAGTAAGACCCCGCCTGGCTTGCGAAGGTAAAATGGGTCCTTTTCAATCCTTTTTTCCGTTTTGGGTTCGTGAATATTTTCAGTTTCTGCTTCTGTGCTCCTATAAACGTGGCAGAAGTAGTACGATGTCCTCGTCGCCAATATAAAGTACGATGAACGCTGGTTGAATAAATAACTTGTAGATTTATTTGCAGAATATAATATTGGAGCACAGCACGTCCGTTATCTCCAGGTTTCCAATCAAACTGTTAAGTATGGAACTTGGAACCTAGGATGTAAGATGCAGGCACGCATCTCACATTCCAGGTGCCAGAACCACACAGGTTAATGCACATGTAAATAATGGAATGTAACACATAACCCTCCATGGCAGCTAAGGCAAGTACAAAATGCTTTAAAATATATGTTGTGTGCGTGTTTGCGGGTGAGAGCATGTTTAAGTGAGTGAGTGTATATGTGGGAACGTTTTTGAATGTGTAAAAATGCATGCGTGTGTGAGCGAAAGTAAAGGTTAAATGGCATGTTCTGTCACTTCCGCACACCTGGTGAATTGACGTTCATGAACACCTGCTTCTCTCAGGTGCAAATGTAAGTCATACAAAATGGCGGATTCCAAGCCAGAAATCGTGAGCTATTTTTAATAAATGTAACTACTGCTGACCTCACCAACGCTCTAACCTAAATACCTATCTACAGCTTGCTTAGCAACTCACTAAACCTAAGGATTATAATAATAATGCTTTTATAGAGCTTTCCTGCCATTTGTTAGCGCTTGTAAGCAATGTAAACAGCGCTTATTTTTACTAATTAAACTGTACTTAATGTATCAAACTCAGAAGGTTAGAAAACTGAATGGGCTCTGTTGGGGTTTGAACGTGCACGTGCAAGATGATAAAATGCTTCAGCAGCAAAATTTCAACTCACTGTGCGATGCTGCCACCGCTCTCCTCTTGTGTTCACTCACTAAACAACTGTTCTTATCACACAAGTTGCTGCCCGGCAATCATGCACACAAGACCACAATCATTATAAGTGCGCACTTATTTACCAACTAAGGTCAGTCATTACATAATTAAAGCGTGTAGAAGAATTGCCCCCTTATACCTCAAGGTGGGTGTGGGAGTTGTACTGGTCACTAGCCATTCATGCTAGCATGGATCCCATTGCTCGTTCTGCCTTTTCTTAAAGGTTCTTGAAAGAACATTATGCACAAGGCTTCAACCACTTATGACTCCAGGTAACACCAAATGCTGCTTTCCAAGCTCTGGGCACTATTTCTAGCAGTCTACTAAAAGGTTTTACTCAGCATATTGGGCCTGATTCACAGAACTAACTTAAGACAAAATCCTAAACCTACTACCATTTTGGTATTCACAGAAGGCACTTATTCAATTCGGTATTCACAGAAGTTAGGAGTCCTAACTTTAGGACTAGTAAATGCCTTCTGTGAATACCGAAAGTCTTAAAGTTAGGATTTTTCTCAGTTTAGGAGTAGTAAAGTTAGGACTCCTAACTTTAGGACTCCTAGATGCCTTCTGTGAATATCGAAAGTCTTACAGTTAGGATTTTTCGCAGTTTAGGAGTAATAAAGTTAGGAGTCCTAACTTTACTACTCCTAAACTGAGAAAATCCTAACTTTAAGACTTTCGGTATTCACAGAAGGCATTTAGGAGTCCTAAAGTTAGGACTCCTAACTTCTGTGAATACGAAAATGAGTAAGTGCCTTCTGTGAATACTAAAATGAGTAAGTGCCTTCTGTGAATACCAAAATGGTAATAAGTTTAGGATTTTGTCTTAAGTTAGTTCTGTGAATCGGGCCCTCCGTCTTTGTGTAGGTGATTCAATAGACTACTGTCCCGGCTAAAAATGACAAATAAAATAATGTTAACAATTATAAAATATTAATAACTAATTATAACATTTAAAACTGCAGTGCATCAGAACATGAATGGCCAAAGGCGGCATAGTTATGATACTCTGCCCTATGTAAGACCTTGAAGATGTTCAGTATTATTCTACAGATCATCATTCATCATTTCACATAAAACGTCACATACATTTCAAGCGCTCGACCCTAACTGTGACAAAGATGTATGGGGCAATTGGGCTTCTCCTGTTTTAACACAATCAAGCATTGACAATTGTATTGCTATTGATTTTCTATAGTGACATTTTTACCAAGTTTCACTAACAAGGGTAGCAGTTTGTGCTTATAAACACACACCCACACGCACACACACACACCGACAAACCAGCAGTAGCAGCACATTTGTAGAACACTTATTGTGCAAGCAATAGAAGATGATACTTCCTCACACACACAAAAGGTGCTGGATGTGCACCAGTGTAGGGTTTCCTCACACACTATGTGCATGGGTGCATGGGTGTGTGTTTGATTCTATGTGATGCCCCATGGAATGATGACGCGTGATCGGACCATTTGATGCTGTGTGTTAACGTGGTGAGGTGATGGTTGTTAGATGATTAGTATTGGTAGGATGTCATGTCTTGGAATGATGGTTAATGTGAACTGTTTTCCATTGCGCAAGATCTAAGCCACCCTAACATGACCAACTCCGCAATTCCTTTTTCCTAATTGCTCTATGATGAAGTGACCATATTGCTTATGGATAAAATCATGAAGATACATGCTCTTTTTCCTAACAACAAGAGCTTTAATAGCTCCTTTACAGATCTCCCATTAGTAACCAGCTCTGCCTCCTTACTGTATGAATTTCCCCCTCTGTCCAAGGACCAGGCTAATCTGCTGCTCAAAAACAACAAATCCATTTTCCCGCTAAATCCTTGCCCTCTGAAATCTCTTCAATTAGCAGCTCACTAGATCTACCTTGCCTGATGGCCATCTGCAAAAAATGGCTTTCTACTGCCATTGCTCTAATTAAAACATCTCCATTAATAAAAAAAAGCCTTCAGCCGACCCTTTCTCACCATCCAATAAATACCTCCTCCCTTTACTGCCGCTACCAGCTAAAATCGTTGAGAAGGTTATAAACAGCCAGCCATCTGCCATACATAGAGAACACTTGGGCATCTCCCAGTCTGGTTTTAGAAAAGCACATGGCATCAAGTTTGCATTGCTGTCCATTACCGGTGTGACCAAAGAAATGCAGCAGCTCTGGTCTTACCAGAACTGTCAGTGGCCTTTGACATGGTCTTTCACTTGGTGCTCCTGTCGTGACTAGCTGAGTTTGGCATCAGTAAGACAGCACCTAAATGGTTTCGATCCTATCTCAGTGATAAAGGTCAGGCAGTCATCACCCATCCAGTACCCTAACTTTACTATTTAATATGAAGTGCCTTCAAGTGAGCCCCACCCATTTTAATACATACCTGGCACCCCTAGCTACATTAGTGAGAGCACATGGCTTTCGCATTACTTTCTATGTTGGCAATACTCAAAGTATCATCTCCAGAATAAAATATATAGTCACCATTCAATCCACTTTTTACAACTCAGTGACTTCATTGGCTAACTGGATGTGCCTTAATTCTCTCAAATAAACGATCTTTGGCAATCAGTCTTCATTCTAGTCCACAGATCTGTGTCCAGTGCCCGTGAGCTCAGCCAGAAACTTGGGCGTCCTGTTTGACGACAAACTCACTTTAACCTTACACATCACTTTCACTAAAAGGACTTCCACTTGTTTCTTTATTCTTCATCTTCTGTGGAAAATTCTCCCTTTACTTCCCTTTACATCTCATGAAACAGTTTTACACGCAATAGTCTCTTCTTGGCTTGATTTTGCTAAATCTTTCTATCTTGGCTTTCCTTGTCATGTTGTCTTTGTCAGGTTTCAAATTGTCCAGAAAACCACTGTCAGGCTACCACTGAATATTCCTGCTCAGGAGTACATAAAACATCACTTTCAAGTATTTTACGTTCCACTTTCAAGGCACTTAACCAATGAGGTCCTTCCCACATACAGCAAAAAATGTCCATCTCGTATTTCACGTCGCTCCTTATTGCACTTAGCGAATGTATTTTAAGATCAAGCTTTGTAGGCAAGGTGGCAGATCCTTTTGCCACGCGCTGCCAAGGATTGGAACCTTCTACCCCTTCCTATTAGGCTCGCATCTGACTATTTTCTCTTCAGGAAGCATATGAAACGTGTCTTAGGCGAGTCTTGAGCGCAGGACACCTTTGGGTATTTGTACACTTCACATAATTCAAATCAATCAATCATTTCACATTTAGAATTCTCATATAAGTACAAATATTTAAATATACCATGTCAGGAATTAAAATACCAAGAACATGTATTGTAGTAGGCCAATTTTTAAAACAAATTGCATTGGTTCATACCTGACAGTCCTTTTGTGAAATAGCATCCTACCGAAAATAACCCCCCTACCCTTATCATTTTGAATTCAGTCTGTTTGTCGAGTACATGTCATGGGACGGACAGAACTGCTTGGGATCTAGGGCGGTGTCTCTGGAGGTGCAGCCTCAAAGGGTTACGTTGTTGGTGGAGAATGAGCACAATTTGTCTGTGCCGACTGTGAGATGTAGTGTGGGGCTAGCTAGAAGGGGGAAAGAGTGCTGAGCTACTGCTGAAGAAGGCAGAGTAAAATTGGGGTGGCCTGTTGGCCTTATCTCTGTTTCGGAGTATGCCTGTACTTTTTGATTTGCTTATGGTTATTATTGTCCGGCTCTGGTCATCCTAGGATTTGAAAGAGGCCAGACAGTCAAATGATCGACTGTTTACCACATGGCTCTTCAAGCGCATATGTGAGATAGTGGCCAGTGCAAAGGATGCACAGGGACATAAATGGGTGAGCACTTACATTGGCAGATCTCTCTGACTCTGAAAGGCTCTAAACTGAAGAATCGATTATACAATAGTGTTTTCTATAGTGATTCCAGACAGATAAGCTCTCTTGGTGTTACAGAATCAAGTTCCTGTGGAAGTAAGGATGAGCACAACCTTCTGCAGAGATGATAACAGAGTGACCATTCCTGAACGTTCTCGCCTTCTTGCTTAACCCCCAATGTAACTGCCAGTCCCCCTCCCCCGCCTCCAAGCAATGCTAGCAGTGGACTAGACATTGGTGTGCCTCTTATGTTTACCCGAGTAGGGACTGTTTGGCACCTGTGATTCTGGTCAGTGTACAGGCAGCATCCATGGTGGTATGGTGCTGCCAAGCCACTTCACCTGTGTATCCCCTCCTAGAGGGATTGCTTGGCAGTTTCCTCCTATACGTTTGCAAACTGTTCGCGATGTAGATGCATGTGCAGTTATCATTAACTTTGCCTGGATTCTGAAATGAAGAGGTGTCTGCTGTGGCCATTTGCAGCGTGTGGAGTGATCGTCTAGAACACTACTGAGGGAGGTGCCACTGGCTATTTTGAGTGCCGTCTTTCTATGAGGTTGAAGGCTGAGTGCATGCATTGTTTTGGCTTGGTTAAAGGGTATAGCTGGACGCACTGCCGTTTTGATTGAGATTCAACAATCTGTGTGGTGCTCCGGGGTATCGCCCTCTGACTGAAGGCGTAATGTAAATATGACCTCAGGTAGCACCCCCTAGACCTGGGGAGTGTCCCCCGGGCTCCCAAATGTCCTTATATAAAAGGTTTCATCAATGCTTTTCAAAAAGTAAACGTCAAATGCTTGCTTTGACAAATTGTTCGTTTTTTAATTCATCTTGTTCTATTCACAAGGAAATGTTCAACTTTCACATAGGTATTTCTTCAAATTCCAAAAAAATGCACTCTAGTAATCCCAATGCATTTCGGCATAGACTAAATGCCTTCTTCTGGGGATATGAGTTCTGTCAACAAAAAAAAGAAACATATTCGGTATACATGATGGTGTATTTAGATGTTTAACTGGCGTTTAACTGCACGGATATTAACTGCAGGTAAGTTTCTATGGGGTAAAAATGCTAAAAAGATGCTTCGGGAGTGAAAAGATATTAGCCGTGTGGACGTTAACAAGGGCTGCACCGGTGAATACTGGTGTGGCGTGAGCTATAATATACTGAAGTAGTCTGCCCGAACGGCATGCTTTATAGCCTGATGTGATAACGATTGTGACACGAAGTGGCTGTTCGAATAATAATGGCAGGTCTAAACAAGGTGCTATGGTACACTGTGCTTCCGCATGCATACCGCGTACACAGATTAAACACAAGCGGTTAGGAGGAAAGCTTACCGTGGCGTGCAAACGCTGGAAAGTGAAAAAAGGTGTGGCTCTTCCCGTGCCGGGTTAGGGCGTGACTAAACCCCGGAAGTATTTTAAGTTCCGTGGGTTGCTAGGTGACGGGTAGATGTGAAGCGTGATGAAGTGATTCTGAAATGTACTACGTAGGTTAATAAAAACCTGTGTGGTCTGTTGAATGAATGTAAAAGCCGCATTGTTAACACGAAATAAGAACGGTGAATTAAGAACGTGAAAAATTTTTGAAAACTGAAATAAATGAAAACCTGACTGATTTGTGGTATAAATGTCTACAATTTAAAGTTATATACCCCTAAACAACTACAACAGGCTGCATGATATAGCTGAATGGCTCATGTTAAATAGAAACATTGCCGCAATGTACCATCAATGTATACACAATGTCTAGCTGATAATAAGGCTATTCATCACTCGCACATAAGTAACAGTCCTCAGATGAATTGTGTGTTTATAAATAGCATGAATATTCCACACGGTCATTAAGACCGAATGGCTTCATGCTAGATAGTGTGAAAATCCAGTAGTTCTCTCTTTTCAACAGTTCATTATGGTTGTCTTTGCCTTCTTCTTTGGTGACTGTTTCCAGTGCGCAAAAGCGCAATTGGCTGATGCCATGACCTGCTTCTAAAAAATGTTGAGCCACTACGGATTTAACTTGTTTGGTTCTAATGTTGGACTTGTGCTCATTGAGACGTGTTTTTAATTTTCTCTCTGTCTGACCAACATAAATTTTACCGCATGGGCATTTCAACATATACACAACATTAGATGTATCACATGTCGCGGTCGCTCTAATCTTGATCTGATGTCCTCTCATGGGATGATTGATGGTTTGTCCTTTCATAACGCTGTTGCAGTGGTTGCAATTCCAGCATGGGGTTGTTCCTTTGAATTCAGTGTTGATGCGATTAGAATGCTTGATGAGTTCTCCCAAATTTTTAGCTCGCGTGTAGGCAAAGATAGGTTCGGAGCTGAAAATGTTGTTGAAGTCAGGTTCAACTCTGAGAATGTCCCAATGTCTCTTGATGATCTGCTTATACTTTTTACTGGATGTTGAGAATTTAGAGACAACCGTGATGGAATCTTTTTTAGTTAACGTTGTTTTAGTCAGTAGTTCATTTCTTGTTTTGAGTTCACAACGCTGTTTGGCCTGCTCGAGGATCTGGTGTGGGTACCCACGAGACTTACATCTCACTGTCATGTTATGAATCTCTTGTTTAAATTGAGTGGTGTCGGATGCGATTCTTTTAGCTCTGATGAGTTGGCTATATGGCAAATGATTTTTGAGAGGTTGCGGGTGAAAACTTGAGTAATGTAGGGTGTTGTTCCTGTCAGTTTTTTTCCTGAATAAACTGGTTTCAAAGCCGGTGGTGGTGTTGGTAATCCTGACGTCGAGAAAGGTTATGGATGAGGTTTGAATTTCATGGGTGAACTGGATTCGTTGGTCGATGGAATTGAGTAGATCAAGTTCTGTTAGCAATGAGTTTTGAGAACCTTGCCATATTATGAAAATATCGTCGATAAACCTTACGAACATTCTAAGGTGGTCTGTCCATGAGGCTTTAGAAAGGATGTGATCTTGTTCGTATCTATGCATGAAGATATTCGCATAGGCAGGAGCTGCCGAATTTCCCATTGACGTGCCTGTCATTTGTTGATACCAGTCTTCTTTCCAAACAAAATAACTATGGAATAAAGTAAATTCCAATAGTTCCATAAGAAAGATTTTGAAATCATTGTCCAGATCCGTTCTTAAAAGGCAGTATTCTACTGCCTCTATGCCCATGGAGTGGGGAATGGATGTATATAGGGATGTCACATCTATCGTGCATAGTAGAAGGTTGCTCCAATTTTCTATTGCTACATGATTGAGTTTGTTGAGAAAGTCAGAAGTGTCTCTTATGAAGGTTGGTGTGGCGGTGACAATTGGTTGAAAATACTTATCCAGAAACTTTCCCACCGGTTCGTGGATGCTCCCGCATGTAGACACTATGGGTCTGCATGGGGGTTTGTGAAGATTTTTGTGGATCTTAGGAACCAGAAAGAACTTTGGACTTTTTGGATGCTGAGTGGTGAGATATTTTTTGGTCTTATCCACAATCACTGCTTTTTCAAATGCCGAATTAAGAATCGTGTCCAATCTATCCTTGAACTGTACGGTTGGATTCGTCTGTAACTTGTGATATGTGTTGGTATCCAAGAGGTGAAGGGATGCCTGGTTGTCATAATAGGAAGTATTAAGAATGACGATTGCGCCACCTTTGTCGGCTTTTGCACATGTTACTTCCTTGTTGTTTGAGATGGACTTGAGAATGTTGATTTCCTTGATGGTGTAGTTTTTATTCCTTGATCTGGATTGGCAATTGAGTTTCTTTAAGTCATTCCTGACTAAGGTTTCAAAGGTGTCTAAACTTTTGTGTGAAAGCGGTGCTAGGAAAGTACTTTTGGGACGTAGTCCTTTCAGTTGATCTTGTTGAATTACGACAGGCGTTTGTATCACATTGTCAAAAAAATGTCTTAAGCGTAATTTCCTCATGAGTTTAAAGAAAGAAATTTCCAGTTCCAATTTGTTAGTTTGGGCCGTAGGAATAAAAGACGTGCCTTTTTGTAAGGTTTTAATTTGTGTCGTGTTGAAATGAAAGTCTGAAATGTTAATAACCAAACTTTCGGTTATTTCACTTTGGTTTTGTCCTTCTTGCTTGTAACATTCCGCGTCTGGGGGGGCTCTTTTGTTTTTTCTTTTTGCCCTCCTGGGTCTTCCTGCTGATCCTGGCCTAACTCTAAAAAAGACTCCGTAGATGTAGAAGGAGTTTCAGTTGGAGCTGTGGTACTCTGAATATTACTTGTTGGTTTTTGTGGGGGAAACCGTCCTCTTCTTGCCTGTTGATTCCCTGTATCTCCCTCAGAGGAAGACGTATCAGTATTAGCCGTGTAAGGTTTGTTTTGACGTCGTTTGGCATAAATGTCTGCCCACGTATAGACCTCTCCCATTTTGTAGTCGATTTTTTTGGGAATTTGAAGAAATAACTATGTGAAAGTTGAACATTTCCTTGTGAATAGAACAAGATGAATTAAAAAACGAACAATTTGTCAAAGCAAGCATTTGACGTTTACTTTTGGAAAAGCATTGATGAAACCTTTTATATAAGGACATTTGGGAGCCCGGGGGACACTCCCCAGGTCTAGGGGGGTGCTACCTGAGGTCATTGTTTTGGCTTGGGACATTTCTGGTTGGCAGTGCTTTAGATGAGGGAGAAGTAAGTTGTATATATTCTCCGAATGTGCTGCTTATCCCTGGTCTGTGGATGAGGACTTGGTTCCACAAGGCAGTGTGCCTGGGGCCAGAGATGTAAGTACTTCACGCTGTGATCTCTTTTCTTACTTGTTTCAAACACAGAATCCCGCGAGCAATGGTGGTATGAGAGGAGTGGGTGCACACAATCTGGGGTTCTCCCAATCCAAGCCATTGCTATTCAAACTTCTCCAAGAAGTGATGACATCAGTGTTGTGTCAAGATTTAATGATTGTTTATAGTTATTTGTTAGGGTTGCTCTGATTGCTGTATTGCATTCAGTGTGCTGTGTTGATCAACTTTTTCTAAGATAGAATGCTTTTATTTAAAACTCAAAGTCAGATCAGTCAGTCAGTCAAAGTACACTTTATTCGATTTAAAAAAAATCATAAAAGGCACGTACAATATATATACATTAAAATCAACAATTCATTTATGTACAAAATCAGTGCAGGTCATGATTAGACTGTTCTACATCGTATTTGGCACATAGAGTTAAAAATCTGTTAAAACGATACCATGTTTACAATGAGGTGTTCAGTGGTACACGTTTATTCCTAATTCTAAAAGCTTCCGCTAGAAAACTGGCAACGCTAAAAGTAATGTAAATATTGCCCAACATCTGGAGGTAAATTAATGAGGGTCTGACTTGAATAAAGCCAGCCTCCCTCAAAACAGGTAACAGATGTTTTTTCCTAGCGGCGCAATAAAACCCACAAAACATCATAAAATGCATGATATCTTGTTTTGAAAAATTATCGCACTCACAGGGAGGGGCATCTTCTGAATTAGCTCATGATGGGTAACAACCTAAGGAGAATTGAATCAAGTTAAACCTGAATCTTGCTAATAGGAATCTATGAAGAGGTCTTGTAACAAATTTCAGGTATGGTTCCAGGGCGGGAGTAGTGATTAACATAGAGTGTGCTCTTACAGATGGTTTCATTATTTCCTTCTCCTCTCTATTAAGACGCACCCTCTCTAAAAAATGGGCCTTGATCCATTTTACATCTTCTCTCCTAATGTTAGATGGAGATAAAAAAAGTTCCGGTCTACCTAGAACAGAAAATGTGTTTTTTAAGTACTTCAGCCAAGGTATTTTCATGGTGTGGTCCAAAGAAATGACATCCTCCAGAATAAGATGGTTCAGGGTTAACTCTGAATTAAGCCATGTCTTTGCCCAGAATAAGAGGGGTGCCAGGTTCAACTTATCTGCAATGTAAGGCAAGCCCACTTCCTCGTGGACAGAAAAGGTAGGGGTAGATTTGGGGACTGAGAGCAATTGTCTGATTATCCCGTTTTCTACCCTTTGGATTTTATCGTGGGTAGCGTAGCCCCACAAGGCGGCCCCATAGGTGGCAATGGGAATACACTTGGTGTTATAAACCTTTAAAAGCGCTTCCATCGGCCTAGCCCCCAACCTTTTTGGAAAACCCAACAGTGCAGATGTTGAACAGGCCTATGATAGACTCTTCGCCTTTATCTGGGGGGCTCAGGACCCCCTTTCGTCGAAAAGGACCCCCAGGTAAGGGAAGACCGGAACCCTGGAAACCACCTCGCCCTTGCATGTGAAGATTTTAGATCTAAACTTTCCTCTCTGTTTGCCCACTATCATGGAATGAGATTTTTTGGCGTTTACTCTCAAGTCAAGGTTTTCCATGAAGGAACCAAAACGATCCAATAGTGTCTGTAGACTGATACCTGTGCGTGCAATCAGTACGGCGTCGTCCGCGTATAGGAGGGCTGGAACCAGCAGTCCTCCCACACGCGGAACGTCTGCCACCCCCTCCTCTAGATGTTATCCCAGCCCGTTGATGTAAATGGTGAAAAGGAGGGGGGCCAGGATGCACCCTTGGCGGACCCCTTTCTCCGACCTAAAAGAGTCCGTACACCTCCCCTCGTTTGTGACCCTTACCCTGGCAAATAGCTCCTGGTGCAAAGAGGCCATGAATGTGACCAGGGAAGGATCTATCCCCATCTCAAGAAGGATTGACCACAGTTTGGACCTATTTACCAAATCGAAGGCCGAGGAGAGGTCCATGAAAGCCAAATAAAGAGACCCCTCCCCGGCCACCGCATTTTTGGCAATTAACAGGTGCAAATTCGAACATTGGTCCAGAGTACCTCGTTTCTCTCTGAACCCATATTGTATATTTGAAAGCCCCCCACAGACCTCCAAATTTCCGCTCAGTTTAGACAATAAGACTCTGCCTAAGATTTTGATGGCAGAGTCAAGGAGGGAAATAGGTCTGTAACACCCCGGGTCCTCACGTTGTCCCTTTTTAAAAATTGGCACTATAATGGAGGTCACCCAGGTATTGGGGAACACGTTGTCATTTGCTACCCTGAAAACTTTAGTTAGTACCTGAGACCAAATTATCGGGGAGTGTCTGTATAGGTCTGCAGGTACACCATCGGGGCACGGAGCCTTGTTTTTTGAGGTCTCCAGGATGGCCTTCAACACCTCCTCCTCAGAAAAATCTACCGGGGGGGACACCCGAGCTACCATTGGGCTGCCCGGGGCTGGACTATTCTTGTCACCATAGACGTCTTTAAAATGGAGAACCCACTTCTCATACGGAATAACGCAGTCAGTGGCTGCGTTATCTGCCCCAACAAAAAAAGGGTGATTTATGATCTCCCAAAATTTCTTGCTGTCTCGCAAGACGTCGATATCGAGAAATTTGTCCCACGCTTCACTTTTGATTTCATCTTTTCTCCCCTTTAAGGTCGATTTATATTCCCTCCTCAAGTTGGCAATAAGAGCCTTGTCCCTCGGTATGGCTTTTAACGCGCGCTTCAGGCGACTGTGCATTCGTGAACAGTCGGCGTCAAACCACTTAGACGTCCTAGGCAATCTCTGGGTGGGCTTGACTATCAGGTCCCTCGATATTTGGGCACATATAGATTCAAAGGCCTGTGTGATTGTATGGTTGGAGGCCTCTTGATTTAAACATGTCTCTATGTCTCCCTCGATTTTAGGCAAGAGGGTTGCCATAAAATCATCTGGGACCACCTTGCTCCACTTGAGCCGCCTACCCTGATCAGTAGGCACAAGTGCCGCCTGCACATGGGGGCGGCCCAAGCGCTCACGTTTAAGGTCTCCCCAACACATCACCAATAACACAGGGTTGTGGTCAATATAGGATGAGGGAATGGTCCTATAGGTTTTCACCTTGGTGTTTAGCCCAGGGGTGGTGAATATATAATCAATTATGGACCCTTGAGCCGTGCCTTTATAGGTGGGGACTCTATCCCCCCACCTGTGTTAAAAGATTCATAAAGATTAAAACTAGCCAACAGTACTTCCAGCGCTTCACCTGATTTTGTGTGTTCAAAGTGGGGAATAGACGCCCCTAGAGGGCCCACGTGTTCACCTATATAGCAGGGAAGGTTACATAAATGGATGTTAAAATCGCCCAACACGATGAGCTCAAAAGCAGTGTGCTTATTAAGACTGAAATTATGTAAACATTTCTCTAGGGGTGCAATGTGTTCAGTGTCCAATGCCCTCTCCCAGGAATTGTAAAAATTAATTAGTAGAATGGAGCAGATCGGTGAAACAGTCCATTCCACAATTAAAAGATTAGGGGAGCCTGACTCTAGTTGCTTAAATGACCCCGCAAGATGTGGGGAAAAGAGAAAAATAAGACCCCCCTTAGCTCTCCCCGCAGAGCTGGGTGTCGCAGGTACGAAGAAGCTAGCAAAGCCATCTAACCAAGTGTTTGCTAAAGTTTCCCAGGATTCTTGGATGGCTATCACGTCAAAGGAAGAGATAAAATTGATCCATAAAGGATCTTCCCTTTTAGCTCTCAAGCCTGCAATGTTCCAACTAAGGAGTTTGCATAAGGCTTTGTCCTCCTCCTGCGAGGTCCCAGTTATGGAGGCGGATGGTGTGATAGTGAGTGTACTAGGGACTCGCCCCAGCTCAAACTCACAGTTCAGTGAGGATTGATCATCAAAAGAGCTGCCAACAGTAGGTTGGATAGTTTGTTCTAGTATCAGGGCTTGCGATGGAGGGCTAGGTGTGACATTGGCGTCCTGGTTTACATTTGCGGATCGCTTGTTGATGGGAGGTCCCGCTTGTCAATTGCAATCATCAAAATCTGAGAAAGCATCAAACCTGTTTGCGACCTCCAACGGAGTGAAGGGTAGCAGGTGATCCATCCTCCCATTTCCTTCAAAGTGATCAAACCTCTTGTTTCCATTTATGTGGCGCCTAAGAGGAACAGTTTCCCACCTAGATGCATTTTCAGCAATCATGGGATCAGGTGCCTGCATCATATACCGGTTGTTATATGGTATAGTTGGTTTGATCTGCGGGTACGCCGATGCCCCGGGATGGAATACAGGGTTCACAAGAGATCTCGGGTAAAAGTAAGTCAGATCACAGGGAACAATGGAATTACCAATGCTCCCAGGGATCCATTCTAAAATATATCTTACAGCCCCAGGATCTCTAAAATTGATGATAATTACATCCCCCTTTATATTTTTCACTCTGTTTTCCAGCCAGGAAAGTCGACGAACATGCAAAATGTCTCCATTAACATTAGGGGGCAGTGGTCGGTTTTGGTTAAGCCAATATATGATTTTATTTTTCAGCTGGAAAAACCCCTCTCTCTTACCAACCTCTAATGTCGGAACCCCCGTCAAGACAACCACAAAAGGGGCCGCTTCAGGGGGTAATTCGATATGGCGCCCCCTACACTTCTCCGTCCTAGCTGTACTAATTGTTCCCCTCTCCTCTCGCTTATTTCCCATGAGGGATTTATTCCCTTCCTTCAGAACTTCACTAGCTGTACAAGGTGATAACTGTTGGACCGGTTTAGGGGGTATTGCCCTCTGTTTTTTATGTTTGTGGGCTTGCTAGTTTTATTTGTACCTGTCTCAACAGCAAGAGTGGGAGATGGCAGTACTGCTACAGGGGGTGGGGCTAGCTTCACAGGACCCTTAGATGGTGCAACATATTTGCTAACGGCCATTTCTAAAACTCCTAGCCTTTCTTCTACCTTCTTCAACCTCTCTATTATGGGTAAAGCAAAGGACCTAATTAGATGTTTAAAACCTTCAAGAGGAACGGCCGGCACTGTTATCTTAGTCGGGGAGTTCAGGGGGGTAGCCAAACCAGAGGGAGTTGATGCAGTCTGTGTAGGGGATTTTAAAATTAATGCAGTGTGCGTAGGGGCCGTTGAAACTTGGACATTGGGTACAGTGGCCTTCAGTGTAGATGTAGGTATTGTGTTCCCCTTAGTGATTTTACCGAAGTCAGAGTGGTGAATCCTGCTTCTAAGCGGCTCACCACCCCTTTTCCTTCTCTTGTTAGGTGGCGGGCCATAAACTTTGGGCATGGCTGGTTTCCTAGCCTTCTTATTCCTAACGGTCTCAAGTACAGGCACAGGCTGCTCAACTATCACATCTGTGCCTGCAATGGGATCGCCAGGAAGGGGTACAATATTCATAGATAAACTATTGGGAGAATCAAGTGAGGGGGACGTATCACGTAAAAGTATAGGAACATTGTCAATAGAAAGAATGTCCTCGTTCTCTGTGTGGTTAGTAGCACCAGCTGATGTAATACAGGGCACCCCATCCAAGAGAGGTCTACTTTTCAGGCACTCAATAGAGCGACACCGCTCCGCTCTGCGATCAGCCAAAGTACTCTCCTTATCAAGATCAATGACAGTCTTGAAGAAATAGTTTTCCAAGGTACCCTTGGTATTCCCGACAATACCTCCGGAAGTGGGTTTGTCTCGTGTCTCTGCCATGCTCAGGAGGTAAACAAAATGTAAGAAGGTATAAACTTACACAACACGTTAGTGTATAGGCCCGGCCCGGCCTCGTCGTGCCTCAGAGGGCCCGCCCTTTGCCCGGGCTTCGCCCCGGGTGCTCCCGGGCGCTCCCACGCGCGTCCCGCTCTGCGGGAGGAAGACCTGGATTTATAGTGCGTGTGACGGTCAGGGGGCGGGGCTAGCAGGGGGCGCAGGCCAGGTCACATGGGCCTCGCAGGGACTCCTGGACAAGTGAGTCCCTGCAGCGCTCCTCCCCTACTACAGCAGGTCGCCTCAGCTTGCCCCCAGAGTCCTCCAGCAGTCTTAGTGCCACGAAGCGACGAAGCGCTACGTCCGTGGGAGAGCTCAGACTCAGACACAGCACCACCACCCACACAGCAGCTCAAGGAGGGGTCCACAGCCAGGTAAGCACCAACAGGAAGGTCTGCTTTCAGTTCGTGTTGCACTCCCAGGTGCCAGAGAGAATGCGATGTTTTTGGCGAATTTTCCGGTCAGGGGGCGGGACTAGCAGGGGGTGCAGGCCAGGTCACATGGGCCACGCAGGGACTCCTGGACAAGTGAGTCCCTGCAGCGCTCCTCCCCTACTACAGCAAGTCGCCTCAGCTTGCCCCTAGAGTCCTCCAGCAGTCTTAGTGCCACGAAGCGACAAAGTGCTACGTCCGTGGGAGAGCTCCGACTCAGACACAGCACCACCACCCACACAGCAGCTCAAGGAGGGGTCCACAGCCAGGTAAACACCAACAGGAAGGTCTGCTTTCAGTTCGTGTTGCAACGACAGTTGATGACTTACCTGGAGAAGCGGCTGTTTTTTCCCAGGGGTGCAATAAAGCACAAGGTTTCTACAATTTACAGTGTAGACTTAGCCGTACATTTTGGCGATGAGGAAGGAACATGCGTGACTTTTGTGTGTCAGCTGCAGTTTTTCTAATTCTTCAATTTCCTTTTGGGTCCATTGCATTTGATGTGGAGCTATTTTTACCTCACACGGCTGGATACTATTTGCAAGCACTACCGGATAACTGTGTGACCCTTGACAGGGGAGATTTTGCTGCATGTTGGCTGGAAGACCATGGGGGTGTGTGTAGCATACGGTTATTGCTTGTTGTCCCACGTGTGGGGAAGCTTGCACGTGCTGATGTCAGCACTCGAGTAAGTGTTAAGGTCACCCCTCAGCCATTTTGTTTACACTGTTGTGTAAATTGTGACTTATTGCTATACAATGTACCCACACATATGTCAAACCATCTGATCAGAAGGAAGAAGTAAGAGCTTATTTTGCAATTTCTTGAATTCTCATAAAGTACTTGGCCATCAGACTGTATGTTAATAATTTAGTCAGTCAAATTGGCTTTATTTCGATATAAAAATATCTTAAAAAGCAGTACATACACATTACAACAAGAATTAAAGGATAAAAGCCTAGCCATAAAATACAATCATACAGAATACAATACAAATGGCGGCAATAAATTACCTAAAGATGGTCTGACAAAATGACCTAAATTAAACAATGTGCATAAGCCTTTTTGACCTAATCAGCCATGCCCAGCTTAAAAACTTTGCTAAACCACATAATAATTCAATTGTGCTGAATTGCTGGCAATTAGGAACTGCTAACTTGAAGAACTTGATAAAGCAACTGCAACTTATTAGTGAAACTGGAATTTATTGACTGATCATTCAACTATGTGTGTGGATTAAACCTACTCATTAACTCCTCCTTCCTTTCATGCCCCTAAAGGGGAAACCTTCTATTAAATAGCCTGAATGGAAGGAATATTTTATTAAGTATTTTGAGACGATTGATGATGATGACATTTCACCAGAGAGGATGAAGAAAATTATTTTGCACCCTGTAGGTCCAGAGGGTCTTAAAACATATAACTGCACTGAAAAAAAAGCAAGAACCAGAGGAGATGTGTTTTAGCTTGCGTTAATACATTTGCATAACTGCTTTGCCCCTTGTATGTGTATAGCTATAGATAGGGATAATTCCTTTCACAGAAAGCAGGAGTGAGATGAAAGCCTTGAGGACTATGTATCAGCTATTAAAATGTAGCACTTACTTGCAGGTTTGGTAACTTACATGATGAGTTGATATGAGGCCAAATTATTATGCATGTAAAAAACTAAGTAGTTCAGGAAAGGTTGGGGTTTATGGGGATTCTGAGCTGAAAGATGTTATTGCTGTTCTTCACAAGGTTGAAATTAACCCTTGGCGGTGAACTCCGCTCCGCTCGCGGAGTATCCCGCGATACGCGGAGCTCGCGGGATTCCTAAAAACTCCGCTTCGTGCAGCGGAGCAGAGTTTTTTTCCTTGCTCGCGTTCACCAATGTCAAGTTGACGAGCGCGAGCCAGGAAAATCCACCTTCCAGCAAGATTTTTCCTCGGTTTCGATCGCCAACATCAAGCTGGCGAGTGTGAGCATGGAAAATAAACCTCCCGTCGAGAACATTGGGGGGGTCAGGTTTCTCATTACGAGTGGTCGCGTATGCTCATGACCGCTCACGTTGAAAAAACTGCCTGCTCGCGTTGAGGGTTAGTTGAAATCTACAGTAAATGTACCAAAGCAATTATCAACAACAGTAAAAATGGTTTGAGTGGAAATAGGGTGAGTAAGATAGGACACAAGACAAATAATAATAGAGAAGACATGAGAAAGAAATCTGAGTATAAGCAAACTACAATTTAAAGTAAACGAGTGACAAGAAATGTGCTAAATTTGTGGAATTAAGAGCCACTTTGAGAGAGAATGCAAGCAAAATCAGAGTAAAGTAAAGGTTGTGAAACAGTGAGTCATCAGAGGAAGTGAGGAATAATATTCTTAAGGAGCAAGGTAAATACAAGAAAAGGTTTGATGGGAAAATATGTTTATAAGAGAGTGAAGTGAAGGAGGATGACTGGCTCCGTATGAAGAAACCTTTGATGGTGCAGAAAGGGGAAAGTATGTTTTCTGAACCCAGGAAAGTAGTGAAGGAGTGCGAAACTGCTTCTGACTGTGCAGGAGACAGTACTGATTCAGATAAAGTTAATGTTGCATTCTTAGTATTGAAAATGAGAGCATGTGTGACCTTAGTACTAAGTTAAGGAACAAAGCAGTTTGTAAAATTAAATTGGAGGGAGTGGAAATGTTAATAGTGGCAGCTTCCAGGTCACTGCATACCATTATTGATTTTGATACATGGAATGGAGAAATTTGAGGGTATGTTGGTGGAAGATTATTAACGCCTGATGTAATACCTAAAAGTTTCAACTGGGATCCTATACCTATGGAGGCGTTTTGCAGACCTTCATTTGAGTTGAAAAATTGAAAAGCACATGGTAAACTGAATGTTGCTAAAGAGGGACCACATCTGTACTAGGGACCACATCTGTACTAGGTTGGTTGGATTTCCTAAAAGGAAAACGGGATGCATTTAATTATTTTTTAAATGAAACGCTTTTGTTTCATTTTTTAAGAACAAATATTTTAAAAATATTTTTTCATTCATTTGCAAAGGGGAAGCGGTCCCTTAGGGACCCCTTCCCCTTTGCAAATGCATTATCACCTACTTGAAGTAGGTGGTAATTGCGAGTGTTTTACAATTGCAATTACAGTCGCAAAACATTAGTACATGGTTTTGAGACTCGCTATTTGGAAGGGAACGCCCCTTCCAAATAGCGAGTCACAAAACCTACTTAGCGAGTCGCAAATAAATTGTGACTTTGTACATGGCCCGTGATGTTTTTGCATGCGCAAACGGGTTTGCAAACCCATTTGCGCATGCAACAATGGGTTGTATATCTGGCCCAATATTCTTAAGGAGTAAGGTAAATACAAGAAAAGTTAGGATGGGAAAACAGATGTAAAAGAGAGTAAAGTGAAGGAGAGTGATTGAGTGCGTGTGAAGAAACTTATGAAGGTGCGTAAAGGGGAAAGCATGTTTTCTAAACCCAGGAAGGTTGTGACAGTTTTTACAATTTCAGCAAAGTTAAGTAATGGGAAGGTGTGGTATTTTAATGGCATGGTATAAAAGAGAGTGTGATGTGGAGAGGTGTGAGAACAGTCATGATCAGGATTCTATGTGTAACAAGGATTTCACTTGGCTAGATGAGAGTGTTCAGAAGGGTGGCAAGGAGCATGTTGTGTTTCATCCTGGTGAGTAGACAGAGTCTCATCCTAGTTATGTCAATCATCCGAGCGGACCAAGTGAAGTGGTGGATTCACAACCAGTAGTTAACCATCTAGTTGTCAAGGGTTTCAAGTGTACATGTAAGAGCAAATGTTGACATGTCATTATGAAGCTAACCCATTTAAATGATTTTGATACCTCATAAATCCTTCCAAGTTTTGAAACATTACAAGAAATACATGGTATAATGTTGTTATTCATGTTCCCATTATTAGAATGAAGGTACTTTTGTTATAGATAAGTCAGGTATAATAAGTAATTCATCTTATTGATGTATAAGTATTTTGTTTTGGGGAAAGTGTTGTGTCAAGATGTAATAATTGTTAATAGTTATTTGTCAGGCTTGCGATGCTCGCGGTATTGCGTGCATCATACTGTGTTGATCTTATTATAAGATGGAATGTTTTTACTTAAAACTCAGAGTCAGTTCAGGAACTTACCTGGAGGAGCAGCTGTGTCTTCCCAGGGATGCAATAAAGTACAAACTCTTCCACAATTCTACTGTGTGGGCGCATCCATACAATCAGAAGCCATTGTGAATATTCTTATATCACCTCTCAGCAATCCAAACCTGCTACACATTTGCATTGAGAAAATATTGTATTGTCATAACAGAACCTTGATTCCAAGGGTCAGTAAGAATGTTGTAAATTGAACGTTGAGGCTGGCAAGGGGAAAGTCACGCTTTGTTAGGGTGAATTAAAGAGCATAAGGCTTCAAGTGCGTGGCCTGACTTCATTTACCACAGTTTTTGGCAGATTTTCAGGAGAGAGAGTTTCCCTCATATTTTGTTGCCTGATAATGGCACCCAACTAGCATCTTGTGAAATGAAGGAGTTTCTATCTTTTCGTGGTAAAATGCATCACTGTACCACCTTTTATAACCCACAAGGCAATGGTATTACACAAAGAATGAATCGCATTGTTAAGGGTACTGTACTGTTGGCCATACAGGGTGGTATGGATGTTGCTGTAGCTGTCCAGAGAGCTGTGACGGCACATTGTACCACTGTCAATATGGGACTCACCAGATCTCCATTTGAGGTTATGAGGGTACGCAAGGCAAGGACTATATTCGTTCCTGATTGTTTGGAATGCACAGAGGAACCATTTGTGAACCTTGGAAAAGGTCTAAAGAATCTGAGACTCAGAGAGGAGACTGGGTGAAGGACAAGGATTATCGTATTGGCAGAGGTCTATTTAATTTTAGGGGTCCTTTCAAGGTCAAGGATGTGTGTGAGTGGGATAATGTGTTGGAGAATGGAAGCAAGTGGAGCAGACGCAGAGCGCTTTGAATCAGCAGGTAGGCAAATGTAGCAGATTGGAGGTGGAACGTGATGTGGATTGTAGTGGTTTTATGCTGGCAGCAGAAGGTATAGCTACTTCCATTACAGAGAAGGACAGGACAATGATGATGGTGCTAGTGGTGTTGGAAAAGCTTTGCAATGAGAGGGAAGGGATTGTTGCATGCGAAGAGAAAGACAGATCCCTGCATATTGACAGGATTATGCACTCTGTTCTTTTGGTTTGTATTTGTTCATACTTGCTAGTTGGGCTGTGTGTTGCTGGTCCTGAGGCGGAAGCCGGGACCTTGTTAGAAACTTTGCGAGTGCTTGACATAGTGGCTGCTAAATTCTTCTCAGTTGCTGCTAATTTCTTTTAAAAACGTAGTTGCTGTTTAGCGGTTTTAAAAACGTGTATTGCGCTTTTGCACAGAAGTCCTTACTTCATCCTTTGAAGACCTCTCCCCCCGTGGGTCCCGCCATCTTGAGTGAGGAGCCAGCCGGCCGAGCAGACTAGTGCTCCGCTACTCCCACCCCTACCCACATAAAAGATCAGACCCTGACACACCCCCGCTGATTGCTAGTTGGGCTGTGTGTTGCTGGTCCTGAGGCGGAAGCCGGAACCTTGTTAGAAACTTTGCGAGTGCTTGACATAGTGGCTGCTAAATTCTTCTCAGTTGCTGCTAATTTCTTTTAAAAACGTAGTTGCTGTTTAGCGGTTTTAAAAACGTATATTGCGCTTTTGCACAGAAGTCCTTACTTCATCCTTTGAAGACCTCTCCCCCTGTGGGTCCCGCCATCTTGGGTGAGGAGCCGGCCGAGCAGACTAGTGCTCCGCTACTCCCGCCCCTACCCACATAAAAGATCAGACCCTGACACACCCCCGCTGATTGCTAGTTGGGCTGTGTGTTGCTGGTCCTGAGGCGGAAGCCGGGACCTTGTTAGAAACTTTGCGAGTGCTTGACATAGGGGCTGCTAAATTCTTCTCAGTTGCTGCTAATTTCTTTTAAAAACGTAGTTGCTGTTTAGCGGTTTTAAAAACGTATATTGCGCTTTTGCACAGAAGTCCTTACTTCATCCTTTGAAGACCTCCCCCCCCCGTGGGTCCCGCCATCTTGGGTGAGGAGCCAGCCGGCCGAGCAGACTAGTGCTCCGCTACTCCCGCCCCTACCCACATAAAATGACACCCCCACCTAGGATAAGAATCAAAAAAGGGTCTTGACTCCTTACTCAGCAAGGCTGAGTCCAACAATATCATCAAACAAAACAAAAGCCAATGCTGGGACTCCCTGTTCACCAAACAATATTCTTCAAAATTAGCTGTTTTGAATTAAACAAAAACAACCTATTTTTGATTTAACACCATACGGGATTTATTCTCTTTTAATAGAATTCTTTTCTTTTTTGAGCACACTATTTTTTGTGCATGGAAAATACAAAATACAACGAACTTTTTATATACAATATATACATACGAATTTATAAACAGTATTATACAAATTTCATACACACTTGGCCATACAGTCATACACAAACCATTCAAACAACTGGAAGTGAGAAAACAATAAGTCCACGTATTGGTAAATTATTTGATGGAAACTAATTCTTTTCGTGATTTTCTAATTCTTAAAGTCTGTTTTAGTCACAGTTTTACCAAAGTCACTCATGTGAACACATTAATGAAAGGACTGTTCAAAAACACTAATGGTAACCAAATACGGGACAAGACTGGTCGACGCGTTTCAAACCCCTTCGCCTTGGTGGGGTTCTCCTCAGGACCGGGTAGGTTCTGTAACAATAAAAATGGCTAGCTTAGGATTGCTTATTCAAAAAATAGAAAAGGACGTGCTCCAGTGAACCCAAGCGGCTCCCTACCTTGATCTGATAATCAATAATCGCAAACAGTGATGGGCAGGTGAATTCCCAAAGTCGAGTCTAATTTGTATTTCCCCAAAGGAGTGATCACAGGGACTGTGTGAGGAAAAACACAAACGACATTCAGTATTTGATCAAACATCCCAGCTCATTCATTCTGGTCATCTTAAACAGGGAGGAGGGGGGCGTCCTACTCACCCGCTAGTAAACAGCTTGTGACTCGCTGTTCTGTCTTCATTTGCTCGGGAGCGGCCGCTCCTTTGCTGCAAAGAGAATGAAAATTATGTAAAAAACCTGCGTCTCAGGCGCGGCGGCGATGTAACTCAGTCCAGCGGGGTTACACACCGATTAAGGAAAAAGGCATCCGTCCTTCTCCTCGGTTGAAACGAATGGATCAAACGAATGGTTCCCTCGAGTTAGGAACTTGCCAAAAGGACTTCCTGGTTAAGGGCACAGACCCGATGGTTCTGGGACTTGTAGTTCTGTAACCAAATCACACGGAGAATGAAAATGGTAGACTGGATTGTGGACTGGACTAGGCGGACTCACTTATCTAGCGCGGCTTAAGCGTTAGGCTTATAGATTTCTGAAATTTCATTTAAACCTCGTATCGCGGTATTAAACTTCATTATAAGCATTGCTTCGCGTTGTGATAGTTTAGCATCGAGGTCGCCGCCCCTTGGATCTTTCTCAATTTTAGATAACACTGTCCAACGCAAATCAGTTTTCTCATGTTTACATTTTGTCCAATGGTTAACTAGTGGGGCATTCTCCACTCCTCTGCGGATACGCGATTTATGTTGCGTTATCCTGTTCCTGATTTCTTGTGTGGTTTTCCCAATGTAGACTAGAGGGCATGGGCAGATGATGGCATATACGACATTTTTAGATTTACAATTCGTAAAAGTGTCGTGCTTCCAATGGATATTCTCAAATGTAAATACTGAGTCCTCAATGGTTTCATTACAGCAAGTGCATGTACCACACTTATGATGTCCTTCTGCGAGGATGATTACTGTTAAAATGCAAAGCTTTATTCCTATCTGAGGGTTTCCGGAATAGGGTTGTACTTAAGCCTCCCTCAAAAGGTTCCACTTTCACATCCAAGAAGGTGATCGATTCATTGGATGCTGTGACAGAGAACTGAATGTCAATCGTTCTCGAATTCAGCCAACACACGAATTGGCCCAAATCTTCATTTCCTCCTGTCCAGACAAGGAATATGTCGTCAATGTACCGCATGTAATGGGAGATGCAGCTACCGTAAGGGTTTGCATGATATATGAATTTCTCTTCAAATAGCCCCATGAACATTATGGCTAGCTCTGTCACAGCATCCAATGAATCGATCACCTTCTTGGATGTGAAAGTGGAACCTTTTGAGGGAGGCTTAAGTACAACCCTATTCCGGAAACCCTCAGATAGGAATAAAGCTTTGCATTTTAACAGTAATCATCCTCGCAGCTTGAAACAGAATTTACCATATGGGCAATTTTTAAGAATTCGCCGAAATTGTTCGAGTAAGGAGGAATATTTCAAACATGCCGACCATCTAAAAAACCGACTCACTCAGAGAGGCTACCCCAAAAAATTATTAAAAAACTCCCTCAAACGAGCCTGGTGGACTCCACGAGAGACCTTACTGGAGAAAAAAATCAAACAAGATGTGAGAAGGATGGTGTGCGTTACCACCTTCTGTCCAGCTGCAAACCTACATAGGAAACTCATTATGTCCAATTGGCATTTACTAAAAAATCTGCACGAGGATTTCTCAGCACCGCCACTTTTTGCATACAAAAAGGACAAGAGCGTAGCCAACCATGTTGTAAGGGCGGCATTACCAATTGTGAAGGCACCGACATTACAAAGTCTCTTTGGATTACCTCCGCCCAAAGGACATCATAAGTGTGGTACATGCACTTGCTGTATTGAAACCATTGAGGACTCAGTATTTACATTTGAGAATATCCATTGGAAGCACGACACTTTTACGAATTGTAAATCTAAAAATGTCGTATATGCCATCATCTGCCCATGCCCTCTAGTCTACATTGGGAAAACCACACAAGAAATCAGGAACAGGATAACGCAACATAAATCGCGTATCCGCAGAGGAGTGGAGAATGCCCCACTAGTTAACCATTGGACAAAATGTAAACATGAGAAAACTGATTTGCGTTGGACAGTGTTATCTAAAATTGAGAAAGATCCAAGGGGCGGCGACCTCGATGCTAAACTATCACAACGCGAAGCAATGCTTATAATGAAGTTTAATACCGCGATACGAGGTTTAAATGAAATTTCAGAAATCTATAAGCCTAACGCTTAAGCCGCGCTAGATAAGTGAGTCCGCCTAGTCCAGTCCACAATCCAGTCTACCATTTTCATTCTCCGTGTGATTTGGTTACAGAACTACAAGTCCCAGAACCATCGGGTCTGTGCCCTTAACCAGGAAGTCCTTTTGGCAAGTTCCTAACTCGAGGGAACCATTCGTTTGATCCATTCGTTTCAACCGAGGAGAAGGACGGATGCCTTTTTCCTTAATCGGTGTGTAACCCCGCTGGACTGAGTTACATCGCCGCCGCGCCTGAGACGCAGGTTTTTTACATAATTTTCATTCTCTTTGCAGCAAAGGAGCGGCCGCTCCCGAGCAAATGAAGACAGAACAGCGAGTCACAAGCTGTTTACTAGCGGGTGAGTAGGACGCCCCCCTCCTCCCTGTTTAAGATGACCAGAATGAATGAGCTGGGATGTTTGATCAAATACTGAATGTCGTTTGTGTTTTTCCTCACACAGTCCCTGTGATCACTCCTTTGGGGAAATACAAATTAGACTCGACTTTGGGAATTCACCTGCCCATCACTGTTTGCGATTATTGATTATCAGATCAAGGTAGGGAGCCGCTTGGGTTCACTGGAGCACGTCCTTTTCTATTTTTTGAATAAGCAATCCTAAGCTAGCCATTTTTATTGTTACAGAACCTACCCGGTCCTGAGGAGAACCCCACCAAGGCGAAGGGGTTTGAAACGCGTCGACCAGTCTTGTCCCGTATTTGGTTACCATTAGTGTTTTTGAACAGTCCTTTCATTAATGTGTTCACATGAGTGACTTTGGTAAAACTGTGACTAAAACAGACTTTAAGAATTAGAAAATCACGAAAAGAATTAGTTTCCATCAAATAATTTACCAATACGTGGACTTATTGTTTTCTCACTTCCAGTTGTTTGAATGGTTTGTGTATGACTGTATGGCCAAGTGTGTATGAAATTTGTATAATACTGTTTATAAATTCGTATGTATATATTGTATATAAAAAGTTCGTTGTATTTTGTATTTTGTATTTTCCATGCACAAAAAATAGTGTGCTCAAAAAAGAAAAGAATTCTATTAAAAGAGAATAAATCCCGTATGGTGTTAAATCAAAAATAGGTTGTTTTTGTTTAATTCAAAACAGCTAATTTTGAAGAATATTGTTTGGTGAACAGGGAGTCCCAGCATTGGCTTTTGTTTTGTTTGATGACCCCCACCTAGGAAGCGCAGCGGACGAGCGCAGCGGGCGTGCCGATGGCGCGCCAAAGGCGAGCCCGTCTGAGCTCGTCCACTTCCGGCCAGGGCCAGGGGACATAACCCCTACCTCTCACATTAAAACGATCAGGAGTTATACATTCACTGAACTACGAGAATTGAACACACAGGCAAGCTCGTCCTGCGTACAAAAATATCTTCCCCCAGACATACCTACCCAGTGTAGGAAATGCAATATACATCTTATATCAAAGCCCCACTTAGACAAACAACAACTATTCAGATTATATCTCTTAAATTGTAGGTCCCTGCCAAGACACTGCATAGAAATATCACTGTTACTTGACGAGATAAGGCCTGACGTACTCTTTCTCACCGAGACATGGTTGACTCCGCATTCTGACCCTGAGTTGGTACAAACTTTGGGGCAGGGCTATCAAATTGTAAGGCAGCACCGCATAAATGAAAGGGGGGGCGGTTTAGCAATCATCTTTAGAGATTGCTTCACCTGTCGTTGTACTCCTAACCCCTTTACGAACTGCAAAAGCCTGTCTTTCTCCCTGGAATTCTCCCCCAATACAAGTTTTTTTGGAGTACTTATATATCGCCCACCTGGTCCTGCCAAACAGTTTTGCGATTCACTGTCCCCCTTGGTCGCAGACCTTGCCCTCTCTCCCTCTAACTACACACTATTAGGCGACCTGAACATCCATTTCGATGGAGCAGATGACCACATCGCCAGGAAATTAATTGGAGATTTCTACGCTTTACAGATGCCTCAGTTGGTTCTATCCCCCACGCACATCAAAGGTCATCTGTTGGATCCGGTGTTTAGCAACTGTCCTAATCTGAAGGCATGCCCCCTATACCACTTCCTTGGACAGATCATGCATTAATCCCGCTAGAATGGAAGACTGATAAACTCTCGGCTCTCACACCGACAGTGCGAGAAACGCGCAATTGGTCCAAAATCCCGTTGGATCAGTGGACCCATGAGCTACAAAACTCAATTCCATCAACTGGGCAGACTCCAGCTCTAGCCAATCAAAGGTTCAATGAGTGGATAAACAATTCTCTAAATGCCATACTCCCCATTAAGAAATCCATCTTAAAAAGATCTAGGATCTCTGCTCCTTGGTACTCGAATGAGCTCCGGGAGAAAAAGTGCCACTGCAAAAGACTGGAGCGGAAATGGCGGCTGGGATACGCCGAAGCAGATAAAATCATTTATAGAGAGGCCATCAGAGCCTATAAAAAAGCCATAAAGAGCGCCCAATCCCTACATTATTCTCTTAAAATTGCAGAGGCCAGCTCCAGCTCAAAGGAGATTTACAAAATTGTAAAGAGTCTCATTAACATCCCAATGCCTCCTTTAATCGATCATAATCCTCAGCTCCGCTGTGAAGACCTGGCTAATTTCTTCTTCCAAAAGATCGATCTTATATACTCTTCCTTTTTATCTTCAGAGCAGATTGAATCGAAGGAGATACCTCTAGGTCCCTTACAAGATAATAAACCCAACTGTCCCCCGGTGTTGGCGGAATTTCCTCTGATGAATGCGGACCAACTTACTTCCCTGATGCGACAGGTGAAATCGGGTTCCCCCAGTGACCCAGCACCTCCTCATATTTTAGCCTCTGTCGCACAGACCATTCTTCCCATCTTGTTAGAAGTACTTAACATCTCGATCTCCACCAGCACAGTCCCAGTGGCCTGGAAACAGGCCATGTTGAGGGCCCTGGTTAAAAAACCCAACTTGGACACTAAGAATCTGACCAACTTTCGCCCGATTTCCCTGCTGCCATGGGCAGCCAAAATACTTGAGAAATATGTAAATGGTCTATTAACAACCTTTCTTGAACAAAACCAGTTGCTCGATCCCTCCCAGACAGGCTTCCGGCCCAAGCATGGGACCAAGACTGCATTACTGGCTTTCACAGAGGAGTCCAGGAGAATCTTAGATCGGGGAGGATCGGTGGCAGTTATCCTCCTCGATCTGAGCGCTGCATTTGATACCGTTAATCACGGCATCCTTCTGCAGCGTCTCCTGGACACTGGAATATCTGACAGAGCCCTGGAGTGGCTTAGGTCTTACCTGGATGACAGATCTTTCCAGGTCTATGAGGGCAATACCACCTCCACCAGTAAGCCTCTGGGCTGTGGAGTCCCGCAGGGATCCTCGTTGAACCCGACGTTATTCAACGTTTATATGAAGCCGCTGGCTGAGATCGTCCATCCGTATGGTATTAAGATCATTACCTACGCGGACGATACTCAGCTGGTGGTCTCGTTGGCTCAGGAAGAGGGTTCCTCAGCGGGTGTGGATCTTGCAGGCTGTCTGGAGATAGTCAAGAGCTGGATGACCAAGTCTTGTCTCAAACTCAATGGAGACAAGACTGAGCTCATGCTGCTGGGTCGGCTTGCACCAGCCTCCATCGATGCTTTTTGGCCACCCTGCTTAGGCCCTGTCCCGGCACCCAAGGATACCATCAAGAGCCTTGGTATTTGGCTGGACAGGTCATTGTCATTTGACCAGCGGGCAATAAAACTATCTGCCATCTGTTTCGGCATCCTCAGAGTCATCAGAAAGATCCTCCCTCTACTCCCCTTTGAAGCAAGAAAGACCGTGGTTCAGGGCCTGATACAATCCCGCCTGGACTTCGGGAATGCCCTATACCTGGGAGCCCCCAACTTCACCTTGCGCAAACTGCTTACCACCCTGCCAGACAGCTGCGCTCAACTCATGCCACCCTGGCCATTGTCCCTAACATAAGGAAAACTAGATCGGGAGGCCGTTCTTACTCCTACAATGTGGCCAAGATGTGGAACGCGCTTCCCCAACATCTAAGGTCCAACCCCGATCTCACTTCATTTCGCAAGCAGCTGAAAACGCTCCTGTTTAACAATTAGTAGCAGGGTGGATATCTTTCTCTTAAGCAACCATAGTTCTCAACTGTAATCCCAGCGCTTGGACGCCTCAGGGCAGCTATGTGCGCTTTAAAAAAATCATTTTCATTTCATTTCATTTCATACTTCATGCTAATATTCCAAAATGTTGTTTGTTTTCTTCCTGTTTCTTTCTTTAAATGCTTGTGCGGAATGTCTATGTTTACAATTTGTTCAGTTATCTTTGTTGCATTTATTTTCTGTTCTGTGCTCTTATTGTTTATTGGTACATGAAAGGGGTAAGATGTGTCATATTTGTATTGTCAGAACAGAACTTTGGTTCCAAGGTTCTGTTAGAATGTGGTAATTTGAATGATGGCCAGTTTAAGCTGCGGCGGGTAGGGGGAAAGTCATGCTTCGGTGGGTAAAATTAAAGAGCTTCAAAAGACTTCAAGTGTGTAGCCTAACTTCATTTACCACATTATACATTGCTTCAGTGAAGCGGAAATCTGATATTTCTGCTTCACAACATTTAATCTGCAATCTATCGTTCAATCTGTCTGGCAGCTGCCAGAGGAGATGCTGACGGACAAAGGTATTATGATGTATTATGGTGCCTTTTTCAGTATCAAGCAGCAGACACATCAGCTACATCAGCTAATGCTCTCTGTTATTGCCAAATGATTGTTTAACTGGAACAGGAGTAGGGAATTTGAATTGTGAAGGACATGAGAGATCTTGGTCAAGACTGTCAACTGGATTGAAGGGGAAGCTGAACATCACCAGGCACTGGAAGAAAACAAGCAGCACTGAGCCACTGTGGGTTTGTTGCCATATGAACATCCTGCAAAAGAAGAAGGGAAGAAGGGGAGAAAAGTCAAGACCTCTGGTAACAGCCTATCAATAAATAATGCACTCCGGATACAAAGCATTCTTTCATGTACACAAACATTAAGGTCCATTAACTATAAGAAAATCGACACAGCAAAGAAGGATGGATTAAAAATCGTTCACCACTTATTGTCCTTATTTAAAGCTCAGATTCACTGAAGATAGCAAGGCCAATCAGCAGCCCTAAGGATGTCATCCAGTCATGTGCCATGGAGGAAAGCCCCTGCAGCATTGGGTCCAAGAGCGGAGTGAGTTCCAAAGGTGGAAGTGCTGATTTATGAAGCAGCTGTTTTTTCCCCGGAGGAGAAATAAAGCACAAAGTTTCTACAATTTACCGTGTAGACTCAGCCTTACATTTGGCGATGAGGAACCAGCGTGACTTTTGCGTGACAGCTTCAGTTTTGCTACTTCATCAATTTCCTTGTGGGTCTATTGCATTTGGTGTGGAACTATTTTTACCTCGCACGGCTGGATACTATTTGGAAGTACTACCGGGTATCTGTGTGACCCTTGGCGGGGGAAATTTTGCTGCATGCTCGTTCTGGCCTAAGAGGCCAAAGTTGGATAAGAGACTGGACTGTTGGGCCCCTATGGGAAGGATTAAGTTGGTCAGAAGTTTATGAAATATCCTCCTGAAAACAGGAGATGGCACAAAGAGTAAGAAATGAAAGGGTAGTAAGCATAGAGGATGGAACAGGAACCATCTTGGAATGTGCTGAAAATGTAAAATATTGCCCCATCAGGCAAGAAGAGCACAGGAGGGAGAACAAAATGGAGACACCTCAGATGGAAGACTGAAGAGTTAGGGGAGGCCTTTGGAACAGATGCCCTAGATGAGGTGACATTCGATGGGTTCTTTACCCAAGGAGACAGAGTTAAAGAGAGAGGTGATCAGCGATAGCTGAACAATAGACATTAATAATTTGATAAATAAGACCTTTAGCAAAAATACCTAAGAGAAAATTGGCTAGGTAAGAAGTAGATTAAGTTAAAAGGATCCAGCTTCTGTCCTATGCACCAACAAAATCAAACTTTTCAGTCAGTATTATAGGCATGCTGAGTTCCTGCAGCATAGGACTCATCGACCTGCGTGTAGTGACCTCTGAAACATCTGGTCATCTCAAGCACCTCCAGAGATTCTCTAAGCCAAAACATGAAGCTGATGCTGTCCTATGAGGTCATCTGGGTCTAAGAGAAGAGAACCTATAAGAGGAAAAAGAGCAGTATAGATGTGACCAAATCAGATTGACCACTTGCAGAAGGACGCAGCATCTAGATTTGGTGCTTGGTGCTTGGTAAGCCTTTGATGGTGAACATACCTGCGAGGAGTTCTAAGGTATTGATGTGGAGCTTTTTCTCGCATGACAACCACGGGTCCTTAGTGGACAAAGCACTGACACTGACACCCCATCAGGACCTGCTGGCATCTGAACTGATGACCAGATTTGGAAAGAAACAAAGATGGCTTGGCCATCCCAGGGCGCACGTTGAGAAGCCACCAAGGCAGCTATGGAGGTGTGATCTGGGTATCTGAAGTCCTGAGGAAGGAGATAATTCTAAAGGGCTAAGTAGTAAGGAGGAGCAAGAAAAATGGTCTGAATGGAGGCTGTGAGACGTCCAAAAAGATGGAGAAGAGAACTGAGCAGAAGGTATGAGCTTTAAGGGCAGGCCTGAGTTTCCCCTTGGTAAGAAACATTTTCTACAAGGGGAGCTTTAGGATGCAATAAACTGTGCCTATGGAGAACCCCAGGAACTCTGGTACTTGGGAAGGCCGAGCAGGAGGATTTCTCAGAATTGACAAGGATATGTAGGTTGTGAAGAAGGGTTACTGTCCAGTATAGGAGTTGCAATGGGTGCTACAGAAAACTGCATTAGAAGGATGTTGTTGAGATAAATATTCGGTCATTCCTCCCTTTTCCACAGGTGTGCAAACACCACACAGAGAACCATGGTAAAACACCATAGGGCAGAAGACAGACCAAAAGGAAGGCCATGAAACTGTCACATTTGGTGCTTTCAGTTACATTTTTTGAAAGGATTGATCATCCGCTTAAACGGGGAACAGCCTTTACAATGCAACTCAAAACACGCTGTGCCCTTTACAACGCAGTCTGAGCAGAAATTCGTCTTTATAACGCTTTCCTTTACCACACAAATCATTAGAAGCGTTTTTGGACTGATGTTGGACTTTAAGTCAAACACTTTCCCTACTGTTGCGCAAACTGGAGTTGGAATAGTAAATGATCCTATTCCAAAGTACAGTGATTTCCCCAAGGCAAGTCGTCGTAACAACTTGCGCGGTGAGGGAATGTGTTGTAAAGATGCATTTGTGGTTTGGACAGCGTTGTAAAGGCATGCGTGGTAAATGCATGCTTGATTCGAACATACAACCTCTTAATCTGGAGTCACGCAAATCTCCAGATAAGAGTGTCTTGCAGAAGATAGATGTCTTCCTTCTTGAAGTTTTGGAATATATTGTAGTTTTGGTCGTTATGGTCACTGTGACATAGTATATTTTATTGTGGAGTTTTGGGCAGGTATGATTCTCATTCTGGCAGCTGAAGCTGGTACTTAGAGCTGGGAAGATGTCACCTTGTGCTTCTCATAATTAAATCATTCCAAACCTTTAATCGTGTATGCAGATATCTTACGGGTTTTGGTGATGAGTTTAATGGATTACTTACTTAAGCTGTTGATGGATTTTCATTGAATGCACTGAATTGTTGTTCTGCAAGCTTCTGCTTCGTTTTTGTGCTTTGAGGGAGTTTGACGAGCTGCTGCTGTAAAGTGAAACCTTTTTCCTGCTCCAACTCAGCTTACAAGGTTTGTGCAAGATTTCTACCACAGTTTCTTTTTGCATATTTCTAGGATTGTAACACCAAATCATGCCTTGATCAACTGTCTTCGTTGTCCATGCCTTGACTGAGCTGCTGCGAGATGCATCTATGTGAGAAACTACTAGAGCGCTCACTGCGTTCTATTCTGTGACAGCGACATAGTATGCTTTCCCTCCACAGACAGAATGTGACTTCATCACACAGGTCACATTACGTGACCTTTGCAACGCCATATTGTTTATACAGGATCAGCAAACATGCACTCGAGCAGGTCTTGACCTCAGAACAGCAGCCTTTCACCAGTAATAAGTAACATAATTTACTACATGTTGGAACACGGAGCTCAAGGTTTCCAACATATTCAATTACCAACACGCTTATGACAAAATTATTGCTTAATAAACTTTCTACAAATTTTAAAATATACCCATACTTCTAGGTTTACTTACTCAATATATTTTCAACATCTCTTTAGTAACTGAAGTACATTACTGACATGTATGCTGCACAAACATGTTCACTCCCCCCTCCCCAAGCCCTTTTATCAGTCTCTGGTAAGCCTCTTAGGAAGTGGGCTGAATGGAAAGAGTACTTGTCATTTATATATCTATGAATGAAGATGATGCCAATGAGGATTTTACACCTACTAAGAAAAACAATTGTGTGGTACACACTAGGACCAGAAGGTATAAGAGTTTTAAAATAAAACTGGGAACACCTGCGAAAACTGATATTTTCCAAAATGTTTTAGATGACCTAGACAATTATTGCATACATACTATTTGAGTTTCCGTCAATTGTTCTATTTTTGTCCAGCGGAAGCAAAATGACGCAGAATCTGTTGAAGGGTATGTGTTAGCTTTATGGAAATGTACAATTTCCTGCATGTTTGGAAATTTACAAGAGGAATTAATTCCCTAGCAAATCACTATGTAGACTACTGGCTCTAATGTGGAAAAGAGATTGTTGGCCAATGGTGACTCTAGTGTTCATAGGATTCAATAGGGGAGTAAAAAAAGTGAGAACTTTCAAAAAGTCGTGCTAAGGAAGCTTTAAGCAGTTCTACCAATTTAGACACTGTTAACAAAGTTACTCCTGTGAGAGCTTATTCTTTAAAGAGAGATTACAAACGTTTACTGTCAAAAACCTAAAGAGAATCCTATCCTGCAAACTTTGGTTAAGAACTATTACTTGTTTTACAGATGTGGGAATAAAAGTCACTTAAGACAAGGGTTGCCCCGCTGTTAGACAGAAATGTTCCTTTGCAATACTATGGGCAATTTTGCAAAACTATGCAAAGAGAATTATTTTGCAGAAGACTTTAAATATGTGTTCTAGAAAGCTCAACGAGGTACACTTAAAAAAATATTGACAGTAGTAATGACAATGGTGTTTTAGGTATTGAATTGGATGTTTTAGGTAGTGCCAAAACAAACCTGTATGTACCATGGTGAATGGCAAGGTTCTGATTAATATTGTTGCTGATTCAGCTAGATGGGCATATGGCCATGTTTGACTCTGTATTGATTTAAGTGACTTGAGCAACAACATACTTATTGATGTCTCATTTGCCCAATGTAATTGATGTCATAGCTATGACCAAAGATATCAAGTGGTCTCTTGATCTAGCCTCAGCTGATCACCAGATAACACTCCATTCAAGCTGCACTAATTACATAGCTTTTATTACACCTTCTGGTTCTTAAACATGTTATTTGGCTTAGTTTTAGCTGCTGTTGTATTTCTGTGATTATTGTATCAACTTTCAAGGACCAAGATGGGGTCATTTTCTTCTAAGACAACATTTAGTCATGGATAAAGACAGGACTGAACATGATTACCAGTTGAGGAACGTTTTGTGAGTGTTAGAGCAGAAGGGAAGGCAACGTATCTCTGATACACGTCTGAGGAGGGTGACATCTGGGCTTTGTGTATTTTCCCTAGACAGCCACACACAATGGGAGCTTAGGTGTGAATTGATGGGCCTCGATGAACCATCCTGGCAGGATGGGAGGGAGGAGCTCATCACAACCTCACACTTACACCTGCATAGTCTGTGTCCTGTCCACATATAAAGGGATCCCTGCAGTGAGACTGTTGACAGGGCAGGAAGAGAGGACCTTTGTGCACTTCAAAACCCCTTCTTTGAAGTTTCCCCCACTTCAGTGGTACCACTGGGTATAAGAACTGGACATCGGACCCTTCCTCTTCAGTAGACTTCTAGACCTGAGAACACTCTGCCAGGAAGAAGGACTGCTGTACTGCGAAATGACTGCTACTCTGCTGAACTGCTGCTCTGGAAGAACTGCTTTCTTGCTGTGCTGACCTGCTGCCCTCCTGGTCTCGGTCAGATGGACTGACCTGCATCACTTGGCCCCCAGAATCCAGAGTGACTCTAAGGGCTAGTTGGTTGACCTCCTGTACTGAAGTCTTACAGGCATAAAAGACTTCCAACTAGCCTGCTTCTGCACCTGGACTCTGCCATCTGTGAGTCAGGCATGTAAAGTGGTGCCACACCAGTCCTGGACACTTGGAAGTGGGCCTATGATGCTTGCTTCAGTGAAAACCCACGCTTCTTGTCTAGAACCAACGCATTGGAACTACTGAGTTGATTGGAACTGACGCATCACCCCTGTTGCATCACCAGAACCGGTGCAGCCCCTCTGCTGTGAAGATCAATGCCTGCAGAATCAGCACTGTGCAATGCTTACTGAGGCTCAAGGTCTTTGCATCCCCATCGATGGCAGCCTCGACTACGTGAACTCCGCATTGCAGCCCCCGTGTTTATCAATCTGAAACATCACCTTTGCTGGCTAGATCACGGGCAGCACATTGCAGCCACTGCGAGTATCGAGACAGATGCATCACTTCCACATAAACGCATTGCTTCGCCTGCATCCTGCATCCTCCTGGAGACAGGATCTTCGACGCCGATGCAACCCGGACTAAGAAACCTTTGCTCAGTAGGCCCAACCTGGTCCCTGTAGCCGGCTCGCGCTCCATTGTGGTCGGCCTGAACTTTTGACTTTTCCCGGGTCCAGAGCATCCAGATGTCCCTTGTTGACTTGTAGTACTTTTTTGCACTATTTCCACTTATTTCTTTAATATTCAATATCTCCAGGTGTATTAGTTAAATTTTTGTCGTTTTGGTCTTGTTTCATTTATTAAATTAAGAGCTATTTTTCTAACTTGGTATGGAATCTTTTTGTGTGGTGTTTTCACTGTTTTACTGTTTAAAGTGTTGCACAAATACTTTACACCTTGACATTTAAGTTAAGCCTGACTACTATGTGCCAGGCTACCAGGTGGTGAGAACAGATTAATTTAGAGTTTGAGGGTGGCTAACACCGACAAGGATTGTGTTTCCTGCTTGTACAAGGTGTGCATCTCTGCCAACCAGAAATCCAATTTCTAACACTGTTGATATTTTAGGGCACATTTTAGATTTATGTTGGGTTCCTAAATATGTTTTTGTTTTGTTAGATTTTTTCTAAATGACTGGAGTTTGTAGTAGTGAACAACACAGATTCTTTGCATTTGTTTACTTTGTAGATTATTTTTTTTATGTGAAGACATTGCTAAAATAGTATGAAGTGGTAATGGCCACCAGTTCGTTACTGAGATAGTCAAAAAGTTTTATAAGAGAAATTGTATTAAAAAAAACTGATTTTAGTTTATCATCCACCAGGAAATGGTTTATTGAGCTTGAGTGATCATGGGCATTGTGCAATCAGCTATTAAAAATGTCAATAATTGGAAGGCTGAGATAAAGAGAATGGTTTGGGTTTATTGGATAACTCAAACGGTCACTGGGTTCAGTGCTTTCAGAGTACTTAAGGTAGATTACTACCGATAATATGGTTTGGATGAATCCTGAGTGTTAGGGAAGTGTATCCCTTACTGTAGTGACAGATAATATAAAAACACTAAGGATATGTATGAGGAGTATTTTGACCATAAGCAAGGAGGCAAAAGTGAGGTTCTTGAAACTGGTGACTAGGTAATACTTCCATAATATACTCATTCCAAAAAAAAGGTGACAGCAAATTTTCTGCTGCTTGCAAGGTGGTGTAACTGTACACTAATTCTGCTAATTTGTCAGATGGTAGAGTCTTTTAGTTGATTAGCAAAATGCAATAATATCGTGAACTAGACTATTTCTAACAAGGAAAGCTTTGCAAAGCACAATATTTGTTACTAAATGAAGATGAGGAAAGTGTATCTGATGGCTCCCGTCAAGATTGCATTGAGTCATCTCATGATTTGAGAAGAGGGTGCAATCATACTGGTGTGCAAATAGAAAGTGGAAATTTAGATAAGTAAACTCCAAACAACATATCCAACATTGGTATCCATACAAGTAATGTACTTAAAGAGGAAGATGAGCTTGCAAGAAGTTCTGTTGCAAATTCTGTTACTACCAATAGATTTCTCTGCCCAGGTGATTTAAAAGATTTGTTTACATGTAAAATCAATCCTAATGATTTTTGCTATAAACGTATTTATTATCCCTATTTCTGTTTCTCACTTGTATGTTTAGTACTAGCTGTATGGTGGTGGAAGTGTAGTGTTGGTTGGCATAGTCATTGTGATTAATATAGTATGTTCTATTTTGGGGTTTTTGCCTGGTGGAATTCTAATCCTGGCAGTTGGATCTGGGACTTGGAGGTACGAAACCACACTTGAAAGGTGTTTCCAAGACTTCTTGATCCACCAAAGTAGACATTCCCCTGGCAGAAAAAGATGAGGAGAAGACGCTGGGTTTGAGAAGATGAGCACAGAAGTCTGTACTGTAAGGGGAAATTGTTTGCAGGACCCAAGAGTCTGAGGTTATTTTGCAGCAAATTAGGAGGAATTGGGCAATGTGCCCCCTGGTATGAGTAAGGAAAAGAGTCTTACTATGCCTACCTTTGTTAGAAGGAGGACGTTTTGGTTGCTTAAATCCATGACTGAAACCTCAGGTGTGATGACTTCTCATGTGCAGAAGGCACTTGGGGGCAGAAGGAAAGGTTGGAATCCCACCAGAAGGGTCTGCACTGGAGAACCTATACCTTGGGTGGCCAGGACAAGCCCCTCTGGAGATCACTATCTGGTGAGAAAAGGCTTTCGGGAAACTTTCCACTTCTGGACTGAACTTTGTCAAAGGAGGTAAAGGCAAAGCTGCATTTGCAGAGTGACTTGATAAACTTGTACCAAACAGAATGCCATCAATGGAATACAGTTTGGGGTCAGCTGGTAGTTCAGTATTTTTAGAATCAAGGCGGGAATCGACCAATGGCTTTCTACAAAGATAAAAGAAAAGTGTGTATTAAACCTAGCCGCGAATGGCATTCACATCAGTTTAGTGGATGCCGTGACACGTCATTCAAGGGCATCCAAGAAACAGATGAGGAGGTAAGACACAAAATTGGTAACATCTAAGGGTGCTCAATGCGCCAACCAGAGTCTCAACCTTGATGTTGGAGAAAGGCTAACAGATGCAGGTCGTTCTCAGGATTGGTGCATACTTTGAGAATTGATAGATGGGACATTTAGAGTCAAGGGTGACCATAGCCAATTTCTGTAGTGAGACTGGCCCACCTGCAGGCACAGTTGACCATATGGGGAGAGGGGAACCAATCCCGGAAGTTTGGGTGTCTTAACTTAAAGAGGATCAAACAGAATCCAAAATGCATGATTTGAAAATGGAAGGAGCACACAGAACCATTGTGGTTAGGCAGGCTCAACCTCTGTTGGACAGAGAGGTACAGGAGAATGAATCACACTTCTCCTCATCAAGCACATTAATCTCCCTGATTTGGGCATGGGGTGAGCACTTGGGCATTTCTACGATGCAGCGCCTCAGTCTCTTCTAGAGAGGTGAACCCCAGGTTGACACCTGCTGTAACCTGGGGAAGGTCTCATATAGGTGCTTATTTTTTAAATATGGATTACAGAGTTTCAGAGAGGTGGACTCTGAGACTGCAGTGGTGCAAGAGAAAGCAATGGAAAAGGGATTACACTAGGTGGACACTAGCTTATCCAGAGCTTTGTCTAAAGAACATTGGATTTGGGCCTTAGAATCCATACTTGCCTGGTGCAGCTGGCGTTGTTAGACTGGTGTAGGGGAGGGGAAAGAGTCTCCATTGGAGGCTTCAACAGGTATATTATTATTCTCCCATGGAGGGCTGACAATAGGCAAACGAGCTGTGTCCACTTACTTCTAGACAATATGAAAAATGCCTGCTTTTCTCTTAAACCCATTCATTCTCATCTCTTCCTCAACCTTTCTGTTTTCCCCCTGTTTGTGCATATTATTGCCTTAAGAAATTAGAGTATCAGTAGGAGGTGAGAACCCACCTCAAATAATACCACAATCCTTGTCAGGGTGAAGCACCAAATTCGTTAAATAAACCTGTGCTCTATCCTCTGGTAGCTTGACACAGAGCAGCCAGGCTTATGTTTTCAGGCAATGAGTAAAGTATTGATGCAGTAATCAAACAGTAATAAAGTGAAAACACAAATAAATTCCAAATCAATTTAGAAAAAAGGAAATATTTTAATATATAAAATGACATAAAAATAACAAACATCCAAAAGGGAGAACCAGAGATATATTTTTTTTTAATTTGAGTAAAAAACAGCACACAAAAACATAAAATGGCAACTGTGGGTATCAGGTCACGCTAGACCGGGCTAAAGTCAATAGTTAAGGCTGACAGCAGTGAATTGCTGGTTGTATACAGGACCAGGTTGTATTCAGAGTTAAAAGGGTTTTATGGAGGTCAAAAGTCTTCAGTGCGGACAGGCCTGATGATGATCTCAACAACAATGGGGAGCAGCACTGCAAGATGTCAGAGCTGATGGAAGGCTGCTCAGTATCAGACCTGGTGAAGCTATTAACAGAGGTTGTCAGGGTTGCTTGGATGTTGCTCTACATTGAGTTTGTTGAAGATATCGATCAGGTGCTGCTCGGTGTCAAGTCCAGTGAAGCCATCGGCAAAGAGCGTCGGAGGCAATGCTCAGCATCGAGTCTGGTGAAACTTTCATTTAGGCAGAAAGGCGTACACTCTGATCTTAGCAAGGGTCCAAGACCTGGCATTCAGTACTTGGGGGTCAGAAGTGACTCCCACAGAGGCCAGCGAAAGGGACCAGGTCAGGTCCAGTTAGGACAGATGAGCTGGAAAGCAGGAAAAGGCCTCTGGAAGCTTGTTGTAGCCCTGTAGCTCCAACAGGAGGCCAGTCAGCTGACTCTTGGAGTAATTTCTTGGGCCCTGAAGTGAAAGCAAGCAAAAGGTTATCTTGACAGGTCGAATTGGCAGTTTAACACTGCGCACTGAGGCTGCAGTGGCAGATCTGGAGACCGGTGTTTACAGTTCTACTTTACTGGGTGGCAGAATGAGTGCTGCAACCCATTTGTTGCACTTAATTTATAGGTTCTGGGTACATGTAGTTCCAAAGACTAGGGACTTGAAAGTAAAATAAATGTGCCACTCAAGTGTATACCAATTTTGACATATTTTAAAGGGAGAGGACAAGCACTCTATTACTGGTTAGCAGAGGTAAAATGTGCAGAGTCCTACGGCTAACAAAAACAGATTCAGCAAAAGAAGGTAACAATCTGCAGGACTACCATGGAAAAGATGGTTATTTCTAATAATTGCTAATTTCCCTTCTGCCCCTTCTTTATCTGTCATTCTTTCTTTAAAATAATGCCCTCCTTGATGATTTGATGCAATCACCTGAAGGCTGAGGAATACACGTATGGGGGCAAAGCACTCCAACTATGAGAAAGGATATGCAGGTCATGATTTGTTGGCTTCAGGCTTAAGAGATCACTTAGGTGCTACATTCTGATGCTTACTGTTAGGCTGTGAGCAGAGGGTGATGAACTTGGTGCTGTGGTTGCTACAAAGTAACTGAATTTGAGCAACTTACTATGACAATGATTTATATAATTGCCATCTCATCATAGAGACTCAATGATGGGTGGCCACAGACAAGCAGCTATTCTGAGCAACTAATGGGGAGTTGGGCATTCTGTTGGTGAGTTTGTGAGATGGTGCACTTATGCACACATTCATGCCACATTTTAAGGCAAAGATACGTTACAGTGAATGGGATGCAGGTGTGCTTGCTGTAACCCAAAATATGAACTCAGCATTTTTCAGAGAGACAAACTGAAAGGTCAGTGGAGGAAAACTAGTTGGGGTGATGTGTGATGGGCATGCTTGGTCCCAGAAAGGCAAAGGAAGCACCTGACTATTATAAGGCAACACAGAGAAAATGGGGTTACAGGTAGAAAAGGAAAGGCAATACTGGAAGGAAAGATTAATAATGGGCATTTTGAAGTGCCTGACTAACACAAGAGGGCGCCTAGGACTAGAAAGAGAATGTGGATAGAGAAGGTTTGGGTTAGGAGCCCAGACAAGCCTAGGAAGGATATAGAAAAACAATTAAAGAGGGAGCCTGAGGTAAGTACCTATCTGTTGTGAGGAGCAGCAATAAGAGAGGGTGTAATGCTGATCAGTCTGCTACTTTATGCTGCCAGTGACATCATAATACCTTTGTTTGTCTCATCATCTCTTATTGCTGCTGCTGCTGCTCATAATGAAATACATACTCTCCCATAGCCACTGGAAATAGGAGTGCTGGTGGTGCTACAACACCCCCAGAAATAACCAAATAACCATGCTGGAATTCAGAAGGTGAAAGATCAATAAATATGCCTTTACATGTTGCACTTATCATGTCACATTTGCTGTGCGTTCAAAGACAGAGGTCAAATGTGAGGGTCTTCTGTCAAACTGCTGCTTATTCCTTTAAAGTGAGATTGAGGTTTCTGTTGTATTCTGATTTAATTTATGATGTGCTTTCACTTTAAACTTATGTTCTTTTTAGATATTTGGTTGTAGTGATGTTCCATGTCTTGGTTTTACTGGCAGTTGCCTGCTAGCCTTGAATGGGATACCAGCTTACTTCTGTTGTGCTTAATAAATAGATTACATTTTAATATATTCCTTTGTGGACATTATATCTTCCCCTACAACAACTGGCGACGATTGGCTAGCAGGGTGAGGAAGAGACATGAAGTGAGTTTCAGCAACTCGGCTGGTGTGGAGAATCCCGCGTGCAAAGAAATAAGGGAAAAAAGAAAAGAAAAGAAATTCAAGAAGAATTTATTACGGGCGAGTGTTTTGCTCAGTGTAACTGGATTGTACTGGAAAAGTTGGAGATCTTCGTATTTCGGAGAGATTGTCGACAAGGAAGTCGAGCAGAAAGTGGTGAAAGTGCTCGCAGTCCGAAGTAGAATAATTTTGGGAAAATCTACAGAGGTTGCATCCTGATCGGAAGGAAAGATAACCAAGGACTGTTTGTTGACACAATTTGGAGACAAAGTGAGTAATCAGTCTAAGGGAGATTATTGTTAGCTGTTTTCTCGCGGACTACATGTGCGACATTTGAAAATAAAGGTGCGCTTACCACGAGCCAGAGAGCAGGAGCTCAAGTTCGTGTGAACGACATGTCTCATCCACGAGGAACGACGTAGTAGGTGACGTAGTTGGTCACAAACGTACGGAAGAGAGCGGAGGAAAGTGGTGACGCGGCACGTCAGGAACGTGCGTGGTGAAGCGCCACGCAGCGGCCATTTTGTTGCTGTAGTAGTGTTGCTCTAGTAGAAGTGCAGGGAAAAGGAGCGGACGTGTCCGAGTGGAGTCGGTCCATTGTGAGCTGAAGTTATCGGGTAGCTGTGGTTTTTATACATACTGGTAAAGAATTGCATGACATATTGAAGAGAAAGTTGTTGTTTTTTTATTTTAAAAAAATGAACACGTCGAGTGGAGTGTTACATTGTAAAGCAGCGATTGTGCATTCCTTTGCAAAGGGCAGACCAGTTTGGGAAATTGAAGAGAGAACTTAGTAACAGACTATTGTGAGAGTTTGTGCAGGCATTATGGAGAATCACAATGTGATAATGCCACCCCTATTTTTGCAGCAGAGTGGTGATCCACCTATTGAATGGGAGGAATGGATTGAGATATTCGAAAATTATATTGAGGCTCTGGATGGAAAGGAGTTCAGCGCAACAAGAAAAAAGGCCCTATTGTTGAGTACTTTAGGGAAGGAAGGTCAACACGCGTTTACATTTTTACCTTCTGGAAATTATGCTGATGGAAGAGTTATAACAAACGTGCATTTGGAGGCTAAAGCAAGACTTAAAAAACAATACTCAGAGGAAGTTAACATCGTGATGGCCCAACACATGTTTTACACTCAACCACAAAGGCAGGATGAGACAGTTGATCAGTTCGTCACTCGCTTGCGGGAATTGTCGATTAAGTGTAATTTTGGGAACATCAGGGATGAGATGATAAGGGATCAACTTATAGTGCAGTGTAGAAATAAGAAGATGCAGGAGAAGCTAAGGGCTGCAAAAAATCCTTCACTACAGAATGCGATATTGCAAAAGTTGTTGAAGAATCGAGTGCATGTATGAAAGAAATGGAAAGGAAGGAGAGTATGAAGGAGGGTGTATCATGTGTGGAACAAGTTGAGGAAGTTGCGGCTGTAGGTGGTAAAAAGGTATATGAGAGGAGTGAGAAGAGTGTTGGAAGAATGTTAGGAAATCCTTCAAATTCTAATGATCAGTACAGGAGTCGGGACAAAATGTGTTCGAGGTGTGGGAGTACGTACCATACTGTGGAATACAAGAAATGCTTTGCATTAGATAAGGATTGTAAAAAGTGTGGGAGGCGAGGTCATTTTTACTAGATGTGCAAGAATGTCACTAGAGAGAAAGTGGCAGTTGTTCAGGATGAGGTTGTCAGTGCCTGTTCAGGTGCCGGAGTAGAGGGAGCAAAAAAGATATTGTGTGTGAGTGATGATGAGTCTAACATGGAACCTGGGAGAAGAGTGAGACCGAAAGCAATGTTCCTAATTGAGGGGAAGGAGATTGAGCTGATGGTGGACTCTGGTTCATTTTGGACCATAATACCAGAATGTTTGATTAAGGAGAAATGGGCAGATGTTGTCTTGCAACCAAAGGATATACATCCAAGTGGGTACCAAGGGGAGAGGATTGACATCATTGGATACATGCTTGCTGACATTATATTTAAGAGCAGGTCGGTTAAAGGAAAGGTTTATGTAGCGCAATCTGGTCCACCGATTTTAGGGTGGGGACACCAGTACGACTTGCATATCATCATCAATCCGAGAGCAAAAGATCAAGTGATGGTTGTGGAAGAAATTTCTACGAATCTATTGTCAATGGGATGGCTGAGTTGTTTAAGGAGGAGATTGGAGAATTGAAGGGGTACGTTCACAAGATCATGCTCAAGCCTAACGCAGTTCTCATGCAACATAAGGTCAGAAAGGTGCCCATGATTGCTAGGTCTGAAGTGAAAAAGATGTTGTGTGAAATGTTAGCCAGATAATAGGAGTCAAGAGGGACATAAAGGACTAGATCGCCCTCCACTCAGTCAAGCAATAATCATAAATTGACCCAGTCCTCAAGGCAAACAAAAATTTAGAACTGTAAACAGCTATAGATTGTCAAATGATCATTCTAATTATATCTCTAATTATAGAGATTATTGCTCTGTTTCAGTCCAATGCCAAAACTAAAAATTAGCCCGTCTCTGATAAACAGATAACCAAACAACACAGTACAAACATCCACTAGAAGGACAACATTAGAAAAAAGTGTGAATAGCTAGATGACACCTCACGGGCGCACCACCAATGGGACCCCTGGTTGGTACTCACCAGGTTGGCCCTGTTCTCATCATCGGTGTCAAATAGCTTAACGTAAACGTGTCCGAAAACCCAAAGTAAAGAGAAAGACAGTGAATGGTGCAAAACGTATATGTGACACGGACTAACAACGTTCAACATATAACACACACAATACTGCGCAACAAGATGCAACTATCTCTTTATTTATATTTTCTTGTTGCTTACAGTAAACACATAATATAAAAAAGGGGGGGGTATGAATACTACCTATCGATTCATACTCAGCCCGCAGCCGACATGTTTCATTGCCTTAGGTATTGTATCAGGCAATTTCTTCAGGGCAAACGAAAATTTAAGGTGCCACTGCCAGCGATACTGTGCTTTAAAATGCTGTAAATCAAAAAATAGAACACATATATGTATATATATGTAGACATCTGCCGGTAGCTGGATCAGCGCGTTTACCAGTGGAGGGACTTCAAACAGCGTTTATTTGTGCTGGTATTTCATTAATACTGCCGTTTCTACATTGCGCCTATTATCTGTAATGGATAAGAATTGCTTGGCATTTTCGGATGCACAAATAGCAGCCATCCTAGCAGGTCCTTCCCTGTTCAGTGATAATCCCTTGGCAGGGTCTAATAAAGTAAGGGAAGAGTGGGAAAAATTAAGTAACTTGAAAAAGAAGCACATAAGGATTGCATTACATGGAGCCCTTATGTCAGAATATTATCAAGCAGGAGCTTCCCCTGCCAGCCTCATAGTTCGAATCGAACCGCGTATCTTTTTGGACGATAAGCAATTCCGATGTGATTGGAGTTATATCGCCAATAAGTGTACGAGAGACTGGCTAATTCTCATAATTAGTACAGCACAACGCCTCAGTGAAGAAGTTCTAAAAGAAATTGCTGAACTAGAGGAAACTATAAATCGTGATAGTAGCTTTGTTGATGCCAAGGAACATCTAGAGAAGATCAAAACAGATCTAGAGGAATACAAACAATACATGGTGACACAGAAAATCAGAGGTTTGCAACGTAACCTCCAACGCTACACTCACGAGTGGGCTTTCCCATATACCAACGACTCCTATTACCAGTCAGCCCAAGAACAGCAACCACTTTCTGGTGGCAGCAGAAGTGGTAAGGGAAGTAGATTCCAACAGCAGAAAAGAACTCCCACTAACTGGTCCTTTGCGAATACATCTAGTGAAGAGGAACCTGAACCAGCCCCGAGTACCAGCAGAGTGAGATTCAACCAGCCCGCACCAGTGAATACCGATTTAAACACCCTGTTGAGAAATTTTTTAGAACAGGGCCAAGCATCCAACAAAGGCCCGGGATTCCAACAACAGCAAGGGAGAGGAAGAGGACGGGGAAATCGACCTCAACAACAACAACAATGGCAAACCTCCTCACCACGAATGACGCGGAGCAGAGGAAAGAAACCACTATGACGAGTATCGTGGTAAATCTATCTGACCATCATCTGACTACCGAAGAAGAGAATGTGTTAAATAAAGGGTTAGGCTTTGTGCCTACACCGAACCACGATGCCTTCAAATGCCGGACCGAGTTCCACGAAACAATGCGCCGAATCAAACTTAAGAAATTCTTTTGTAAGCAACCAACTGAAGAAAGCAGAGGTTTTAATTCCAACTTAAGAAAACCCTCCACTTTCTGCCCCCCAACTGCAACGCTCGGCCCAGAAACCGCAGTGTTTGAAGCCAAAGTATTGGAAGAAATTAAAGACATAGAAAACAAGAACAAATCTATGGGTTTCAGAAATATGACGAAAGAAAATTGGAACTCCATTAAATCCTTGCAGAACAACGACAAAATAACCATCAAGAGCGCGGACAAGGGCGGCGCTATTGTGATTTTAAACACGTCCGATTACGAAGCGGAGGTTCGAAGACTCTTAAACGTTAGAACTAATTATCAACCTCTCGCTAGAGACCCAACACCAGAATTGAAGGATATCATTACAAAACTCGTTGCCAATGCAAAAGAAAAGAAATGGATAAGTGCAAAAGAGGCGGAGTTCCTCATTAACACCAACCCGAGGACTCCTGCCTTTTATGTCCTCCCAAAAATACATAAGCCTGCCAGGCCACCCCCTGGCAGGCCTATCGTGTTGGGTATCCAGTCAATTCTGGAACCCTTGTCCCAATTCGCAGACTACTACCTACGCGAATCCGTAATAACCCAAGCCTCTTATGTCAAAGACACCGCGGATATTTTAAATGTTCTGGACTCCATGACCTACAACCCAGCTACTGAGTATATCGTGACCATAGATATCGAGTCGTTATACTCGTGCATTCCTCAAGAAGCGGCCCTAGTAGCAACAGCTAAAGCACTCAGCAAGCAAGAATGGTTTTATGATGCGCCACAGAGTTTTATTCTACAATGTGTAGAATTAGCCCTGACACGAAATTTCTTTGGCTATAAAAACGAGCTCTTCCTCCAAGTGACGGGGACGTCGATGGGGGCTACGATGGCACCGAGTGTGGCATGTATTTATGTGGGGCAGTTTGAGGAGCACGTCATCGATTCAGATAATAATCCTTTCAAAGAACATCTACGTCTGTGGAGACGTTATATCGATGACGTGCTCCTCATCTGGTCAGGAGAAGAAAATCGTCTCCTCCAGTTTCTCAACTGGTTAAACACGCAAGACAGGAGTCTGCGTTTTACTTGGAACTACCATCAGACAAGTGCAGTGTACCTAGACTTGGACATTGAGGCCTCAGAAGGAAAGTTTGCTACTAGTGTACACCAAAAACCGACAGATAGAAACTCCCTTCTGGCTTACCAGTCTTACCACCCTAGAGCACTCAGGGACAATCTCCCGGTGGGCCAATTCATGAGGTATAGGAGGAATTGTTTGACGACTGAGGTCTATAAGGAACAAGCTAAAGTCCTGAGTAGCAGGTTACAAGCTCGGGACTACCCACGTAAAATAATCCGCCAAGCTAATAAAAGAGCGTTGAATACACCAAGGACAGCACTCTTAGAGTCACATAAAAAAGAAAAATCTGAGTGTCTACCAGTGGTCATGACCTTCGATCCGCTGGCTTCGAAGATCCGACAAGCTATCAGAAAACACTGGCCGCTCCTCAGCACGCAAGATCATAAGATGCCGCCACCCCGTTTTGCTTTTCGAAGGGCCCCCAATTTAAAGGACAAATTGGTTCACACCAGGATGATAGAGAAAAAACTGCCAGAAGCCTCGACGGTGCCTAATGGCCACTATCCCTGTGGAAATTGCTCTGTGTGCCATATCACGAGAAAATGCAATACCATTCAGCTAAAATCCGGAAAAATCTGGACGTTAAATCATTTTAGCAACTGCAACACTACGAATGTAGTCTACAGATTGAGTTGTGAGAACGGCCTTGAATACATCGGCCTTACGACACGCAAAATCAAGCTTCGGATCCAAGAGCATTTAAGTACGATACGACAGGGCAAACTGACTACAAAGTTAGTGCAGCATTGTCATCGCAACAAACACTCCTTCACGTGGGTAGTGCTGGAAAGAGTGGTGGGCGAGGCACAGTCTTTGGAAAAGCGCCTGGCAACTAAAGAAGCACGCTGGATATACCAGGAATCTAGCGAACAGCAAGGACTAAACGAATTATTGGAATGGAATAAGTTACGATGATATAGCTGTTCTTTGGCTCAACAATCTAAAATCCGATGACATTCTTACTATACTGTAAATATTGAAACTATTCATTTTCCTTATTCTATTTGCCACAAGGTGTCTTCATAAACTATTACACCAGATACCTACTGTGGATAGTCCTCACTGATGAGGTTCAGTACATGAAACGTTTTTAATTGTAAATACTGAAATCATTTATTCGCCTGACGCCGAGGGTCCATCACATTAGATACTCATTGTAAATCTGACCAGAATGGTTATATCCCTTTTCAATGAGGGTCTCCTCAAGGAAATAGTAGCTCATGAAAAAAGCCTGGTGGGTGATAATTAACAGGCATATGTGTGCACCTCCCTGTATACAGCTATAGCTTCATTATGTGAAGTTATACCGTTCCAAGATGGCGCCCGCTTTTTCTGATGCCTATGACGTGGTGCATGTGCCTTGGGATCGGTAGCACGTTTTGATCCTATATATGCCCCGCCGAGCACGCTTTGATCTGATTTTATTTTTGCCCCGCCGAACAAAAAATGTAATACATTGCCAGTGTATAAATGATAAATGAAACATGAGGTGCAGACATCGGTGGAACTCGCTAGCTGGTATAGTCACGTGACCTGTAAGACCAATCAGCGGCGGGCTATCCACGTGACAGCACGGCCCAATCAGAGCCAAACAATGCGGAAGCCAGACGAGGTAAATAAACCGCGCGTCTTAGCCTCGGCGCTCCGGTGCCGAGAAGACGCCGTTTGAAGTCCCTCCACTGGTAAACGCGCTGATCCAGGAAAACATAATGCTGAGACGGTGAGACTAGATTGGCTGATTTTAATGTGCGCCCGTATGGCGTCTTCCCTTTATTTATTTTTTCCGTCAGATGAACATAGAAGGGAGGCAAGACCACACTTACCGATTGGAAGTGGGTCCAAGAGTTTCACAGAGCCAAATTGGTAATGGTATGAAAGCTAAAGGTGCCCCCCAGGTAACGAGCATTTTTGTCTATTACTGGGTGCAATGTAGTGTTAAATACGCAGCAATGCTACCGGCAGATGTCTACATATATATACATATATGTGTTCTATTTTTTGATTTACAGCATTTTAAAGCACAGTATCGCTGGCAGTGGCACCTTAAATTTTCGTTTGCCCTGAAGAAATTGCCTGATACAATACCTAAGGCAATGAAACATGTCGGCTGCGGGCTGAGTATGAATCGATAGGTAGTATTCATACCCCCCCTTTTTTATATTATGTGTTTACTGTAAGCAACAAGAAAATATAAATAAAGAGATAGTTGCATCTTGTTGCGCAGTATTGTGTGTGTTATATGTTGAACGTTGTTAGTCCGTGTCACATATACGTTTTGCGTACACTGCACCATTCACTGTCTTTCTCTTTACCTTGGGTTTTCGGACACGTTTACGTTAAGCTATTTGACACCGATGATGAGAACAGGGCCAACCTGGTGAGTACCAACCAGGGGTCCCATTGGTGGTGCGCACGTGAGGTGTCATCTAGCTATTCACACTTTTTTCTAATGTTGTCCTTCTAGTGGATGTTTGTACTGTGTTGTTTGGTTATCTGTTTATCAGAGACGGGCTAATTTTTAGTTTTGCCATTGGACTGAAACAGAGCAATAATCTCTATAATTAGAGATATAATTAGAATGATCATTTGACAATCTATAGCTGTTTACAGTTCTACATTTTTGTTTGCCTTGAGGACTGGGTCAATTTATGATTATTGTGTGAAATGTTAGAACAGGGTGTGATTGAGCAGATTGAGACATCGAGTTGGATTTCGCCTGTGGTTATCACGACGAAATCGGATGGAAAGTACAGGTTCTGTGTTGATTTGCGCTCATTGAACCGCAACATAATTGTGGATAGTTTTCCATTACCGAACATTAACAAGCTGGTTCTGTTATTAAAGGGTTGTAGGTTTTCTCGAAATTGGATCTTCGGAGTGCATACCACCAGATTAGACTGCACGAAGAGTCTAATTCTTTGACGGCATTTATTACTTCAGAGGGTATTTTCCCATTTACTCGTATGCCATTTGGGTTGGCGTCGGCCGCTGGGGTTTTTCAGCCCACGATGGGATCTGGGTTGAATGGGATAAAGAATGTTGTGTACTTTCAGGACGATGTATTGTTGTTTGGGGAGAATAAAGAAGAATATAATTTGATTCTAAAGGAGGTGTTGAACAAGATGGAATGTGCTGGTTTGACCTTGAAGAGAGAGAAATGTAAGTTTGCTGTTGAAAAGGTTGAGTATTTGGGTTACACTTTGTCAGCGGAGGGGGTCAGGCCTAAGGGTGATTTGTTGGAGTCGATAAGGAGAGCGCCTGCGCCTGTAGACCGAGACCAGTTAAGGTCGTTTTTGGGGCTTATAGAATATTATGCAAAGTTTGTGCGAAACTTTGCAGACAAAACAGAGAAAATAAGGGTGTTGCTCAGGAAGGGTTGCAGATTTGTGTGGGGTGAAGAACAGGAGAGAGTGTTTGTGGGTATAAAGGAAGAGATTTGTGGGGCTGGAATTTTGACACCGTTTGACACCAGGTTGGAGTCTGTTTTGACTGTTTATGCTAGTGCTGTAGGGTTGGGTGCGGTGCTTGCACAGGTACACCCATCTGGTATCAAGACTGTGGCGTTTGCTTCGAGATCCCTAACTGGTTCTGAGAGGCACTACTCCAGTATCGAGAGGGAGGCTCTGGCGGCTGCATGGGGCTATGAGTACTTCAGGATGTATTTGTGGGGATTCACTTTTAGGTTACAGACGGATCACAAACCGCTGGTTAGTATATTGTCACCGGGTGATGCAGGTAAAGGTTCAGCGAGATTGGCACGATTGGCTGCTAGATTACAGGAGTTCTTGTACAAAGTAGATTATATCCCGGGTCGGAAGAATAATCAAGCAGATGGTTTGTCTAGGCTTCCGTTGCCATGGGAGGAGGTGGATCGATTGGGAGTGGAGTCACTTTTGTGTGAGGGCTCAGTTGCGGCGGTAGGTGATGTTGTTGACTTTGGTTTGGGCGCAATTGGAAGAGAACAGTGGGATGGAGTGTTGCGTAGCGTGAAAGAGTTGATTGTAAAGGGGGTAAGGCATGAGAGTACTCTTGAGGTTGCTGTTAGACCGTATGTAAAAGTTTTGGATGAACTGTCTATTTTTGATAAAGAGGAGAATATAGTGATGAAAGGGGATAAGTTTATACCGCCACAGGAGTTGAGACTTGTGTTGTTCAAGATAGCACACGAGGGTCATTTAGGTCAGTCTCTTACTAAGAAGCGGTTGAGGAAATACTTCTGGTGGCCTGCAATGGATCAGCATGTTTCAGATTGGGTTAAGAGGTGTGCAGAATGTTTGGAGAGCGAGAAGAGGTTGAAGGTAGGCAGTCAGGGTTTGCATGGGATGATTGAGGATCCTCAATCTCCTTGGCATACGGTATGTATGGATTTCATTGGACCTTTTAGTGGACTGAATTTGGAACTGAAGTTTGCCTTAGAAATGATTGATGTTACCTCTAAGTGGTTGTTTGTAAAGTTTTGTAGGGAGACAACGACTAAGTCTACTATTTGCTTATTATCAGAGATTTTTTAGAGAGGAAGGGTTCCCTATTAAGCTGATAACGGATAATGGGACTCAGCTAACTTCTGATGAGATGGTAAAGTTTTTGAATGTTTGTGGGGTTGTACACAGTAGGACATCATTGTACAACCCACAAGGAAACGGATTAGTTGAGTGAGCGAATCGTATGGTGAAGGGAGCAATCCAGATGGCTTTGGCTAGTGGTGGTGCAGTCAAGAATATGGTAGATGATCTAGTCTTTTAGTGTGATGAGGGGGCGTTCTGCTGGAACAAAGCTCATTCCTCCTTGGATGAAGGATTGTATTGGCTTGGCTAGTTTAGAGAATGTCAAGGAAAAGGATGGTGTAGTTCAGTCGGGGAGGAATAATATTATGGTGAATGATTGGGTGAAAGTGAAACCTGGGAGAATTGCTGGTGGTTTGACAAAATTTAGGGGGCCATTTAAAGTGAAGTCTGTTCACAATAGATTCATTACTTTAAATAATGGTGAACATTGGAATCTTAGGAGGGTGGCCTTGTACAAGAGGTGTATGGATGGTGGAAAAGATGGTATGCTTGTGAGGAGGAAGGATGTTGTTCATGAAGATTCCAGAGAAAGAAGTGTTGGTGGTAATATGGAGTCCTTGGAGAATGTAGATGATGACTCTTCTGCTTCAAGCCGGAGGAGCAGAAGACCGCCTGCTTATCTACAGGACTATTATTGTGATGATGCTTGAGTTTTTTTTTTAATGTTTTCTTTAATTTAATGGAGGGAAGAGGATATGTTGTATTCTGATTTAATTTATGATGTGCTTTCACTTTAAAGCTTATGTTCTTTTTAGATCTTTGGTTGTAGTGATGTTCCATGTCTTGGTTTTACTGTCAGTTGCCTGCTAGCCTTGAATGGCATACCAGCTTACTTCTGTCGTGCTTAATAAATAGATTACATTTTATTATATTCCTTTGTGGACATTATATCTTCCCCTACAACAGTTTCCTTATTCTCTGACTTCAAAGTGAGAGGGTTTTTAAAGTCACCTGTGTGACAATCTATCTGGAGTACAGGCAGTATGAAATGAAAGCATGTAGGATGTTATTTTTTTCTAACAACATAATTTAAATACCTGTACAGTAAATTCAAAACATATCAGCAAATCAGGAACTACAATTGAAACACTTTGTTTTGTAATTCTGAAGTGATATGGAAATAGATATTTTAATAGGACCAAAACAAATCAAGACACTTTCGTTTGTAATGTCCAAATGATAATTATTCACTGAAACCCGATTACACACATTGTCATTTGTGCGCCATATAGTTTTATCATTAAAACGTGATGTGTTTGCAAATTTAGTGGTCATTTCCATAGAAAACATGTTGCAAATGACAGTGCACTACCACACCATGCTTTAGAAATATATTTGTAATATTATGCTCAAATATGCACCGTCAGCTACATGCCACACTCTTATCACTCTCCTGCTGAATGGGTGGCTCATTTGCTACACTTGATTTTGCGTGATGTTTGGATTTTTTGCAATCCTTATAACTTGGGTGATGTAACACTGATGGCAGCACACCCAGTTCCAAAATTGTTCCAGCACCAGTGTGGTCTCCAGAGTTCTCTGTCAGCAATCATTCTTTTCAACTACAGAATGCATTCAGTTCAAGGCCTTTCTGTTAAATGTTTCAAGACAAGAGTGTATTTCTCTGCCCTCTGACAATCTGACCTCTATTTGAAAGAGAAGATCATGAAACCTGTTGTCACATTTATAGCAGCTCGACGTGAAATAGCAACACACTGTGCTCTGTCAGGGAACTGGCAGCAGCTTCCAGAAATGTGTGACTTTAAGACATTTTATTTATGCTTCCCTTCAAATCAACTGCCTGCTCATCCTCGTGCTTCTGACATGAACAAAGGTCATGCTGACCTTTAAAACTAGCAAGTGTTCATCTGGGATTGGTATAATTGGGACAATGACATAATATAAGCATACATTGAATGAAACACTTTATCTTTTTTCTTCCTACATTTTTGTAACTTTGACGAGTGACATTTCTGGTTCACTCATACTCATAAAGAAAAATATTGGTTTTGTTTCGTTATGGAGGTGGTTGGTGGCAGCCTCTCTGCCTGCTACTTTGCTATGCTGCTAGTCCAGCGGCAGCAGGGTATAGAGGGGTGCTCTCCCTTCAGGGACTCTAGGGTGGGAGGGGCTGTGGTCAGGGGTGGGTTAAAAAGGGGGAAAATTCTATTGCAAGAAGGAACGATGGTTAACTCTGACAAAATTAAGTCAATTTTTTTAAATATTTTTTACATACAGAGGAAAGCTAAATATATGACGATAAGATATGTTTTTGATTAGATGTCTAGTCAGGAACGTTGCTGGTCTTAATAGTAAACAGAAGAGGAGACTTGTACAGGAAGAACTAAACATGTATAAACCTCACTTAGCGTTAATCTCAGAAACTCATATTGGGTGCCAAGATAGAAAGCTTCTGGCTCAAATGGGCTACGAGCTCGTGGTCTGTTCAACTCTAGGGGCATCTATCCGGGGGGTGGCTATCTTAAAACAGAAACATCTAATGATGGAAATTATAAACACTGCATCTGATACACAGGGGAGGTGGGCAATTGCTCAGGTGCAATTTGAACACAAGAAATATGTTTTTTGTCTGGTATATGGGCCTAATATCGATGAACCTAAGCTATATGAACAGCTAAGTATAGAATTATTGGAATGGGAGGGGGAATTATTGGTTATGGGGGATTTTAACTGTGTTATGGACTATAAGATTGACTCTACGAGGCAAAGTACTTCATTTAGGATGTGCAAAGTTAGGGCTGCAATTGTAGAACTCGGTAGGCTACATGATTTGAAGGATGTCTGGCGTTTTAAACACCCTAGCATAGCAGGGTACACGTACTACTCGGCGCCTCATAAAGCTTGTTATTGAATAGACATGGGGTGGACAACTGATCGAATCATGGAAAACTGTAATATAGAACTTTGCCCGAGAGTCACATCGGACCACAACCCTATACTGTTAGAATTTGATATCACTGACCGGAGGCAAACGGTCCGACATTTCACATTCCCCAGATACTTATTTACAGATCTTTATTTTGTTGCACAATTAAAAGAACACATTAAAGAATTTATAGAATTGAATACTAATTCTGCAACGATTAATATATTGTGGGATGCTTGTAAATGTAGCATAAGGGGCTTCGCCCAACAATATATCTTAAAAAAGAATGCGGAAAATCGGAGAGATATAAAATTAACTACTTCTCATATTCTACCAGTGGAACAACAACTAGTTGAGGCTCTTACGCTAGGGAAGGCTAATGTTGAGGAGCTAAGAATTGAGTTATTGAAATTACAGTCATTAGTAAAAAAGACGCTAAGGGAGAGATATAGGCCCCGATGTAGGTAAAATAGATTTACCGATTTTTAATTACTGAATTTTACCGATTCGGTAATTAAAAATCGGTAAATCTAAGGGGTGGATATGTAGGAACATCCAGATGTTCCTTTTACCGAATCGGTAAATATCTGTATTTACCGATTCGGTAAATACCGACCGGTAATGCCCCATTCATTCCTATGGGCTTAGAAGCCCATAGGAATGAATGGGGCATTACCGGTCGGTATTTACCGAATCGGTAAATACCGATTTTGACAAGGGTGCAGGGGGTGTCACTTTGACACCCTCTAGCACCCCCAAAAAAGGTTCGGGGTGCCATGTGGCAGGCATACCTGCCCTAAGGGCAGGTCTGCCTGTCATATGACACAGGTGTGCATGCACACGGTGTGTATCACTTACAACGCAACTTTTACGTCGTAATGCTGTTACAACGCAGCTATTACAACGCAGGATCCATTACATCGGATGCCATTACAACGCATGGCATTACATCGCAGATGCTATTACAACGCATACTATTACATCGTAAATATTGGTAAGTATATAATTTTTTTTTATTTTATTTAATATTATATAATTGATTTAATAATTATTAATTATAAATAAAAATAAATAAAAATATTTATTTATGTTTTTAAATATTATAAATTAAATTTATTAATTTAATTAATTTTTTTAATAAGTATGAGTATAGGAGTATATGTTTTGGGGTGTTTGGGTATTTTTATGTTTTAGGGCAGGGTTTGGGTTTTGGGGTACAGGGGTGTTTTTAGGTTTCAGGGCTAGGTTTGGGTTTTGGGGTACAGGGGTGTTTTTAGGTTTTAGGGTAGGGTTTGGCTTTTGGGGTACAGGGGTGTTTTTAGGTTTCAGGGTAGGGTTTGGCTTTTGGGGTACAGGGGTGTTTTTAGGTTTCAGGGTAGGGTTTGGGTTTTGGGGTACAGGGGTGTTTTTAGGTTTCAGGGTAGGGTTTGATTTTTGGGGTACAGGGGTGTTTTTAGGTTTCAGGGTAGGGTTTGGGTTTTGGGGTACAGGGGTGTTTTTAGGTTTCAGGGTAGGGTTTGGGTTTTGGGATACAGGGGTGTTTTTAGGTTTCAGGGTAGGGTTTGGGTTTTGGGGTACAGGGGTGTTTTTAGGTTTTAGGGTAGGGTTTGGGTTTTGGGATACAGGGGTGTTTTTAGGTTTCAGGGTAGGGTTTGGGTTTTGGGGTACAGGGGTGTTTTTAGGTTTCAGGGTAGGGTTTGGGTTTTGGGGTACAGGGGTGTTTTTAGGTTTCAGGGTAGGGTTTGGGTTTTGGGGTACAGGGGTGTTTTTAGGTTTCAGGGTAGGGGTTGGGTTTTGGGGTACAGGGGTGTTTTTAGGTTTCAGGGTAGGGTTTGGGTTTTGGGGTACAAGGGTGTTTTTAGGTTTCAGGGTAGGGTTTGGGTTTTGAGGTACAGGGGTGTTTTTAGGTTTCAGGGTAGGGTTTGGGTTTTGGGGTACAGGGGTGTTTTTAGGTTTTAGGGTAGGGTTTGGGTTTTGGGGTACAGGGGTGTTTTTAGAGTTCAGGGTTGGGTTTGTGCTTAGGGCTAATTAAATTATAATTACCATTTATAAATTAATTAAAATATATTTATTAAATTAAATTAATTAAATTATAATAATTACATTTTTAATTAAATTAATTAAATTAAATAAATTATTTTAATTAATTTAATTTCATTACAATTTTAAACATATTTAAATTAAAATAATTTCATTATATTAATTAATTAAAATTAATTACAATTTTTATTAAAATTAAATTAAATAAATAGATTTAAATTTATTAAATTAAATTAATTACTATTTTAAAATGTATTTAAATTAAATTAAATAAATTAAATTAATTAAATTAACTTAATTACATTTTTTTTTAAAAGTATACTTACCTATACTTACGATGTAATGCCATGCGTTGTAATAGCATCTGCGATGTAATGCCATGCGTTGTAATGGCATCCGATGTAATGGATCCTGCGTTGTAAAAATTCCGATGTAACGGAATGCGTTGTAAAAATCAGCGTTATAGTGACACCAATCCATGCACACATGTGCATGCACACCAGAATCGGTATTTTACCATCAAATATATTTGATGGTAAAATACAGATTCGGTAAGGGTTGTGGGACTCAGAAGAGTCCCACCTACATATCAAAATTACAGAATAGGTATAAATACCGATTCGGTATTTTACAGAATCGGTAAATTTACCGATCGGTAAATTTACCGATTCTGTAAAATATGTGGTTCTACATACCATTTACTAAATACCGGTCGGTAACGGCCGAAAATACCGATTTTCGGCCGTTACCGACCGACCTACATCGGGCCCATAGTGCAAAAATTCATAAATACCAGCTGGCACAATATGAAGGAGGGGATAGAATTGGTAAAGTGTTAGCATACAAAGTAGCAGACAAGAAAGCTAGAACAATGATTAAAATAATTAAAGGCTTTGATTCTTGTAGCTACAATCAACCAGATCAGATTCTTGATCAATTTGCAAAATATTATCGGAATCTATATACCCCAGAAAAAACTCCTACTAAAGATAAGATCTCTCAATACCTTAATAAACATATGCCTATTCAACAAGATAATAAAGCTGTTAAGCGCCTTAGCTCAAAAATACCAGCAATTGAAATAAAAACAGCTATCTTAGCCCTACCCTCGGGAAAGGCAGCTGGAGAGGATTGCCTACCTATTGAGCTCTATAAAATATGCTCCCTGGAACTAATCCCGCTCCTAGAGTTAGTAAAAGATTCTATTGGTGAATCAGGAAAGGCCCCCACATCATGGAAACCTGCTAAAATTGTTTTTTTTCTTAAAATGTGGCTCATACCGGCCGATCTCTTTGATCAACGCGGATGCTAAAGCTTTCGCAAAAATGTTGGTTAATCATTTGGCTCCCATTATGCCTGAATTAGTTAACATCCAACAACACGGATTTGTGATGGGGAGAGACACCACTGCCCATATTATTATGGCCATCACAGCGTTCAATGTCGCATCGACTAATCTCACCCCACTCGGAATGGTTATGTTGGATGCGGAAAAAGCATTTGACCGAGTGGGGTGGGAGTACCTGTGGGCGGCGTTGAGGACGTATGGTATCCATGGACAATATCTCGGATGGGTCCCCTCGCTATACGACCATCCAACGGCTAAGATCAGCTATGCAGGAACAGATTCGGCGAACTTTTTGATAGAGAGGGGAACAAGGCAGGGCTGCCTTCTGTCACCCTTGCTTTTTGCCCTCTCTCTGGAGCCGTTTTTAAATTCATTGGTGGCTCAAGACAATATTATCCCTGTGCAACATGGTGGGAAGAGTCTAAAAATAACCGCTTTTGCAGACGATATAGCGATATTTACTACTGATCTAGTAAAAGCTATTCCAGAGATAATCAAAGAAGCGGCAAACTTTGGAGACGTGTAAGGATACAAATTGAACGTGAGTAAAACTCAGGTCATTGCCAATTACAAACCGACAGAACCGATTCTGGGTCTCTGTCAAAATGCAATTTATCTAGGAATAAGGATAGCGGCTGATGTGGATAAGGTAATAACATTGAACTACGATTCGCTGCTGAAGGAAGTAACCTTTATTTTAAGAAACTGGCATAAGATACCACTCAGCCTGGTGGGGCGCATAAATTTAATAAAAATGAAGATTGTGCCCAAATTTCTATATCTATTTAGATCCATTCCACTGCAACTTAATAATCTTTTTTTTTTTAAATTGGATGGTATCTGTAGCAGTTTTGTGTGGGGATATAAAAAAGCGGGTAGATCAATTAGGCTTTTGAAGTTGCCAATTGAAAAGGGAGGTTTAACTTTTCCTGACTTTAGGTTATACTTTTATGCTACTTTCTTTCGCCGTATACGTAGTCTCCTGAAAAACGATAGCTCGTTATTTTTTCATCAATTTATGTTGGGACCCGACTGTAATCAATTCTTAATTCGAGTTCAAGATCCAAATTACTTTAAAAGAGTGAAATTCAAGACTGCCAGGCATATTAAGAAAATTTGGGATCAAATTATGACTCTAGATAAGATTTCTTTTTATAATGCTGAACTTCAACCATGGGGGAACCCAGGATTACCCGTTATCTTCTCGGATGGAGTAGGGACCTTATGAGCAGGGCACGGTATTAATACATTGGGGGATCTCTATGGTTCAAATGGCTTCTTAAGCTTTGCTACATTAAAACTCTTATTTAAATTAAACGATGGTATGTATTTTAAATATATCCCGATCCGAGACTTTCTTATTCGAAAAATGAAAATTGAAGAAGTAGTTCATTCAGATACTTTAAAATGTTTGTACTCGGACAGAACAAAGTCGCTCATAAGTAAGAGTTATAGCTATTTAATTTCAGGTAAGATAGGCGACTGTGGGAAAATAGCAGCTAAATGGTCGAACAGATTAGGAATAAACATTAGCTCTAATCAAATTTCAGCTTCACTCTGCCAAATTAATCAGGTAGTCCGATCATCCAATTTAAGGCTTCAGTTATATAGAACTATTAGTCAATTATATTATACCCCACAAAGAATTACTAGTTGGCTATCAGGAAACCAATCAAACGATCAAACCAAATGTCCGAAATGCAATCTTGAAGCAGCAGGTATTGAGCATATGCTTTTTTCTTGTCCGGAGTTAACCCAATTTTGGAAGGGAATAACGGACGCTTTAAGCAATAAACAAATTATAACCCCGCCGCTCTCTGCGCATTTGATCCTATTAGACATCCAAGACGTCCATTGTCATCATAAAGACCTGATATCTATAGTATACGCTTGTGCAAGGCTAATTATAGCTAGGTCCTGGATCTCTAAGGAATCTCCAAGTGTAATGGAGTGGTGGAACTTGATTAATGAAATCTACACAATGGAATTAGCATTAGCAAAACTAAGAGGTCCCAGGGCTCTAAGAAGGAGGGAAAAAATCTGGGGAATGTTCATTTAATTTTTGAAATACGGATATAAATATCTGATAAGACCAGTCTAAATTTGAATCTGTATTTGTCAAAATATATTTTGAAACTATGTATTGCCGCCCTCTGTCTTATTTACAAAACGGTAATTTATATTTTTGTTTTTCTATGTTTTATTATGTAAGTTTAACGATTATGCTCTTCTTGCAATAACAATAAAAATCTTTTTTTTTTAAAACAGCATGTGTGCAGCACTGTATGGCTGGATGAGTGTGTATATGGGTGTGTAAGTGAGTGAATGACTGTCTCAATAGTATCTTAATGAGTAACTACGTTTTAATCTAGTATATGTCAGTATTGATGTATATAAGTGATTATATATGACAGTGACAGATTGGAAGAGTTCCTGTATAAATAAGTATGTGTTTCTATACCTGATTGTTTAAGAGAGTAAGTATGTGTACGTTTCTGTAGAAATAAGTGTAGTGGTGTGTGTAGACCTGTATATGCAAGTAAATGGATATTTGATAGTTTATTTCCATGTGTGAGTATGTGTGTGAATAACTCTATGTATAAGTGTAGGTGTGTAACAGGATGTATACGTGTATGAGTACATATGATGAGTGAGTACATGTTTGAGTGACTATATACAACTACTGCTGAATGAGTGAATATCTATCTAGATGCTGGAATTACTAAATAAGTTGTTCTAACTGGTATTGGTATCTCAATTTATTTGAAAATGTTAGTTCCTATTTTTGAATGTGTGTATCAAAGGTAATATTAGGGTGAGAGGAGGTCTGCCACTCTTTCACAAGGATCATGTCATCAGTGATGTCATTTGAGATGTCATCAGTGATGTCATGAGTGATGTCACTGACCTTGTCATGAGTGATGTAATACGTGATGTCATCAGCAGTGCATTGCGGGTGCGTGAGTTATAGTTAGCTGAACTAACTATAACGGGGGAATTTCAATGGTTTTTAATGAGAGAAATGTCCAGCTAACTATAACATGGGTGAAACCTAGGGTTTTTTCAGTGAATTTTTAAGGTTTTTTAAATGCTAATTCCTAACTATAACTTGTGTGAAACCTATGGTTTTTTCAGTGAATTTCTAAGGTTTATTAAATGCTTATTCCTAACTATAACGTGGCTGAAACCTATGTTTTTTTTCAGTGTATTTCTAAAGTTTTTTAAATGCTAATTCCTGACTATAACGTGCCTGAAACCTATGTTTTTTTCAGTGAATATAAATATGCACTGGAAAACTAAACACCCACTTCCTTTACAAAGAAATGGAAAGCTTGCATCTCCACAACCTCTCTAAATTTTCAAGTTTTTCATCTTCCACTCAATGTACACATCATCCACACATACACACATCGAATTGCTGCATTACTTAACTGTGATTATCAACTATTCTTCTATTTTATATTCATATTCAAAGGGCAAGCCCTTTATCAAGCCTTTTTGTTGTAACTTCTGTTCCAGGAATTCTGCTCATACACAGAACTGTGCATAAAGACTTAGGACCTCAGTGTATTACGGTGTTCCAAAACCCACCTTACTACACAAACAACCTACCAGACTAGCAATCAGTGACTCATTTGTTCTGGATCTTCGCCTTTGAACAGTGTTTCCCAAACTGTGGTCCGCGGACCCCATGAGTCCCTCACACATTCCCAGGGGGTCCGCAGGCAGCAGTTTTAAAAGCACTGCAAAGTATCTTGTTTCATTACCAGTTTTCAAAGAACAATAAAAATGTCAAGATAACAACAGTGATTGATTTCCCTGCTGGAGAGACATGAGAGTTTTGTCCAGTGACAGCTGTGACTGAACTAATGTAACACAGAGGATTAATATGCCTACTGCAAAGAAGTGTACCATACATTTTAAAAAACAATATTTGATATGCATCGGTCAGTGCGTTACAGCTTTTATCACACAGATTCTTTTGTTACACTGCAGTTCATAAGTGACAATCGTAATCTAGGACAGTGACCAAAAAACTGTCATCAAACAACTGCTTGCAAACTGCAAGGTACAAGTTAGTGACATGCTTTTTTTCAGTCTTTCAGTATCCTGATGCTTCTAAAAAGGTTTCTTTGGGTGGAAATACATTTTTATTGTTAAAGTCAATGCTGACCACTGTGTTATGTTCTTAATCCTGAGTTTGTGCTTCTCCAGACCAGCACTCCTTAAGTTTATGCTTCTCCAGACCAGCCTCCTTGGCTTCACAACCCACTCTACTACTTCAGAAACGCAAGGCTGCACCATATTTACAAGAATATGGTGCAGCCCGGCGTTTCCCCTGCACTTCCGCTACATTTAATAGAGGAAGATTGTTTATGTGCAGGAAAGTCCCCCTTCCTACACATAAACAATATTGAAATGTCATTTTGTCACTTCTATGTGTACTGCTTAATGCAGCACACATGGAAGTTACAAAATTTCTTTTTTTTTAAAGATTGTTTATGTGCAGGAAAGGTCGCTTTGCTGAACATAAACAATCCAAGGCGTTTTACATAAACGTGGAGAAATGAAGCATTTCTCATTGTTTCGCCAAGTTAAAACCAGGTTTTCCCTGGCCTTAATTTTGGTGCTGCTTCCCATTTATGCTGCTCTTGTAAATAGGTGGCAGCGTCAAAATCAAAGGGTGTCGCAGAGGAAACGCCCACCACAACACGCACTGCCCACCGCTTTCACGCTAAGCATTGTGTCAAAGGGAGTCTTATTTACAAGGGAAGGTTAAGCCACGTTAAGTGGCTTAACTTTGCCTTGTAAATATGGCAAAGCCCCTATCGCCACAGAAAACTCTCAAAAAGTGATGTTCCCATGGTGATAGGGGCTTGTAAATATGCCACTAAAATCATTAGTAATTGGAGTATTTGTTTTGTGTGCTCATATGTGTTAATTTTTTCCGAATTATGGTTTTAATGTTTGAAATTTAAATCCTACAAATTGCTTGGGGGTCCCCAGCTTCCAGTGGTGACTCTATGGCGGGTCCTCAGGAGTCAAAAGTTTGGGAACCACTGCCCTACAACAAAAACACCAACAACTAGTCAACCCAGAATATGCCACTTAGATTACATGAAGTAACTTGGATAACAATAGCACTCTTTCATTATACTCTTACACCAGTCCGATACAAGATGTAAATAAAGAAACGCGCAACTTTGAAATGTTTATTTCTAACGCCAAAATCTCATGCACAGTACCTTAGATAATACAACCAAACATATTATCACAAACAAGGTTGTCAGCATTGTTACTATTCTATAAGATACAAAGGAAAAAGCATTCTATAATACTAAAGCTAAACAAATTTAAATATACCTACATTTCACCCTCCCTACCTAGCAGATTAGTTATAACTACAGAAGGTCTCATAGGATTGCATGGTCAGACCCATACCTCTGGTACTCAGCAGTAATAGATCACATTCAGCACTCCACAAACTATCAAGTTAAGAATGTTCTCCAACTGCGTGTAACTTTTCCTCCACAATGCATTATGAAAAGCGCAAGTATCAAAGGTGGACACAACTGCATATGTATTTTGGCTCGAACTTCCGAGGATCATTCTGAACAGACACAGTATTCAAGATAACTTTGATGTTCCATGCTCTCACTATACACACAAAACTAGCGAGGCACTTTACAAATCTAGCATACCAAATTATTCTCATATAAAACCAAATGCTCAGCCTTCTCTAAACAATATCACAAGTATGTGTCACGTGCAAAGCAGAACAGGAAAGCAAAAATAGCGTGTAAGCTTCTTATAAACCCATGCTAACTTAACAGGGTGTGACTGAAAGCCTCAGCCCCACGGCACCCTTTCTTCTTCAAACCACGTGATATAAACGTGTGCCACTTAGAAACGCACACTCCAAGACTAAAAACCACAGTCAAGTTCACATTTCCCCAAAAAAGTTATTCGCTCTTTGATAGAAAGCAGTAGCTAAAAAATAAAGAATACGCAGAAAAATCAAAGAGTCTTAATCCAACAGCGTGTAAGCACAGTATGTAGCAACAGCCTCCAACAGGAAGTCATTGTTCTCATCTGAAAACATTTCAGCCATCCAATTCAATAGTGGGAATGAATATACATGTTCCTCAACGACCGGAGCCTCTATCACTATCGGAGGAAAACTCGGGTCATCTTCAATGTAACTGCGTGCCAAGAACTCAAGCGCCGCTGCAAAAACATTCCAACGTCCCATTATTCCATGTGTCGCTGCTAAGGCCATAATCCCGCCGCCAGAACAGAGCACGTCATGAACCACTAAAGGACTCATCAACTGGTCATAATCCGCGTTGGGAGACACCGTACTGCAGAGACACAAATCCAGGGCCCAGTCGAAATCACAGCTCAGGCAATGGAAGACAGGCTGAATGCATGTAAAAAAGGAGAATCGAAACGATAATCCATAAGCTGCACTCAACGTTGCAAGAGGCAGCGCGCCATAGTAACTAAGCATTCGGTTGCGGAGCAGCAATAACCGAGAAATATTGTCGTCTGCTGCAAGATGTGCATCCATTTTTAAGTGAGCAAACTAATACAAGCACACCGGCAACTAATGTGACCATTAAGCACAATTCACCAAAGATGCTGCAAAAAATGCAATGAAAAAACACCGAAAAGACACCAAATATACTTTCTACAGTAGTCACAAGACCAATTCTTATCATTTAAAAAAAGTAAGCTAACCCCCTACTCGAGGACGCATTAAAGATAGTCTAAATTAACTCCCCAAAATTCCACGCCACGTCTGTATTTAACAAAGCATACACTTCTGTGTGGGTGTTTGCTCCATGAAGGACAAATGTTTCTCTAGCAGATGTAAGAGCGACCTCCTTTTGAGACAATAGCGCTCTTATACGACTCATTTGGTTGACTCTGCTTTCAAGGTCGAAATTGACAGCCAGATGGAAACATCCAGCTTCCCATGCAGAGGAGTTAACACAACTTCTTTTTACTCAAACCACACGCTCAGTTACCGTAATCATGTAAGCATTGCCTAACATCGCACAATAAGACACACCGCTGAATCGGATCTCCAATGAGTGGCCACTTCAAACTATTCACATAACGCGCCCTGTGCTCTCATTTGACAGTGAGAGAGTGATCGCACCATAGTTTCTACTGCTAATCATTATCAGCATACGCTATGAATACGATAAAACGTCGATCATTTTAACACCGGTCCTTGATAATATGCCCCGAATTTCATAACGTGCCCTGCATCGCAAAATGCCATGCAGGGCACGGAACAAAGCGGCATATTATGAACAACATAAGGCGATACATTATCGCCGCTTTTATAGACAGAAAACTGCTGATAAAGAGGCAATAATGGGCTTGATAATAGGCCCTTGCAAATTCCCATAGCAACCCAGGTTCTAGTATTAACCTGGGCTTCTATTGCAATTCACAAGGATATATTATCAAGCCCATTATCGCTGCTTTATCGGCAGTTTCCTGTCGATAAAAGCGACGATAATGTATCGCCTTTTGTTGATAATATGGATCATTGCTCTTTTTCTGACCAGTAAACTTAGGTGCATATTATCAAGCACCGGTGTTAAAATTATTGCCGTTTTATTAGCAGGAAACTGCCGATAAAACGGCGATAAGGAGCTTCATAATACGGCATTGTTATTTCCCATAGAAGCCCATGTTAACACCAGAACATAGGATTCTATGGGAATTAACAAGGACGTATTATCAAGCCCACCCTCCCAACATTAATAAAAAACTCCAGACAATGCAGGTACCAGGAGGTGGAAGGTCATTTTACAAATCACTGCCCCAGAAAGCTGGCGTTCTCCGCGACGTGTACGGTGAGAGAGGGAGGGAGAGCTCAAAACATATATTTTTTTTAAAAAGACCCGAGGGGTGCCGCTCCCCGAGACTGCGGGGAGTAGGACCGTAACCCCCCCCGCATACTTCAAAATAAAACCAGAGAAGTGCCGTTCCCCAGTGCTCGGAGAACCTTACAAGCCCCCATTATACAGAAAAATTGCCCCCGTAATTTGCCCCCCGGGACCTAATGAATAAAACGGACTTCTACTTTTTTTTTCACCTTTTCCACTGTGTACAAGTACTGCACGAGTACCCCGCCATTTTTATTTAAAAAAAATAAAAATGAGCCTAAAGATCCATGTACCACCCCCTCACCAAGACTATAGGCTCAGAATGTTTCTACCCTGCCCCCTTTCCTTATTTCTCAACTTTGTTTTACTGTTTTCTTGTGACTCTGCTCTCCCGACAAACAACATGGCTGCCAACACTTCCTGGTTTGGAGTATTGACAGCCAATCAGCATGCAGCTCCTGCTCGTAATTGTAGATATTTACATACGCGTACGCCGCAATTTTTCTTTAAAAAAAATAAAATTAAATATAGAGCCTAAACATCCATGTACGGCCCCCTGAGCAAGCCTAGAGGGTCAAAATGTCTCTACCCTACCCCCTTCCCTTATTTCTCAACTTTGTTTTACTGTTTTCTTGTGACTGGGTTCTAGCGAGGCACAAGATGGCCGCCAATACTTCCTGGTTTTGATTGGTGACACACAGTTCACAGCCAATCAGCATGCAGCTCGCGCTCGTAATCGAACAGATTTCAGTACGTGTACTGAACTCCGACTCTAGATATCGCTATGATTTTACTTTCAATTTTCTCAGAAACTACTGAACGGATTTACACCATTTAACAAAAAGCACAATCTGCGAACCGAACTCTACCTCTCTGCCAAATTTCATGTAATTCCGTTCAGCCATTCGGGCTGTAGCCCTGGCTAAAAGTCCCTATGGAAAATTGCGTGGGGAAAACATGTTTTGGGACCCCCTTTTTTCTCAGCCCCCACTTGACGAATCACCCCCAAACTTTCAGGGAAGGAGTGGAACTGAGCAGGCCATTTTCTTGGAGAAATTCATGAAGATTCGTCCACCGGCACTAAAGTTATTCCAAATGACTGGTGGCCAGTAGGTAGTTATAGTTAAGACCTATTATCAATAGGAAATCTGCAACATTCTATTTGGAATAACTTTGGCGCCGATTGACGAATCTTCGTGAAATTTTGAAAACTGATGGCCCGCCCCGGTCCGCTCCTATCCTGAAAGTCTCGGGGTGATTCATTAAGCGGGGGCTGGGAAAAAAGGGGAGTCCCAAAACGTGTTTTCCCCATGCAATTTTCCATAGGGACCTTTAATCGCAGCTACAGCCCGAATTGCTGAACGGAATTACACCAAAATGAGCAGAAAGGTAGACCTTGGTTCAGAGTTGTACCTTTTTGTTAAATGGTGTAAATCTGTTGGGTAGTTTTTTAGATATTAAAGGAAAAAAAACATATATATCTGGGCGGAGCCTAACCACACATCTCATCGTGAGATGTTATTGGCTGTCAGCTCTTCATCCAAGAAGTGTTGGCAGCCATCTTGGGACCAATATACATGATAGCACCTCTTTAAAAGCATTACAGTTAATAGAAGGTTTTAAGACGTTAGTTACATTATAAATCATTTGTTGATGGTACCATACTCATTTTAGGAATTGTGGTGTGTTCTAAGGTGATTTTACCATGTGAAAAATACTTCTGCTGGAATATCAACTATTTTCGCATGCTTTTCCCACAGAGGTTTGGAAGGTGATCTATAAGCTAAACTGAGAGCATATTTTCTGTAAATTCACATTATCTTTCTCAGTCATGTGAGAATGAAGTCTGACATTCACAGTAAAACATGTACACCCAACAAGGGCAGAGACTGTCGGTTGATTCCTTTGTGTTCTACTGAAGCTTCCCAGAGTGCTCTGAAGAACAACTCGAGCGCTAACAGTCCTACTTATGACAAAGGTATGACACGCCTGATGCCATCTTGATCGGAATAAAGTGGTAACTCTTAAAACATTTAATTTAAAAAGGAACAAAATGAGGGGGTTCATTTTGCCATAGGGAAAAATTAGGGCACATTTTGAGTGACTTCTCAAATCCTCTTCTATTTCGTTAAAACATTCTGACATGCAGACTGAAACATGCACTTTCAATACCAGCAGCAGACTTCCCTGCTGAGCAGTTGCTTTACTACAGTGATCTAATAAGCAACTAGAGTGCTAACATTCTGAATTTATGGCAAATGTGTGACACATCTGAATGCCTTCTTGATGGAATCAAAGTAAAAAATTGAAAGTATTTCCTACTGAGGAGACTGCAGTAAATGAGGAAATTAGGAAACTTCATAACAAATAAGTCTCCTATGATGGCCACCAGAGACAAAAGAGCCCAAATGTAGCCCAAATATCACCCAGATGTAGTCCAAGTATAGCCCAATGAAAGAATGTCACAGAGTGTTCTAAAGAACAACTAGAGCGCTAACAGTCTTACTTATGACAAAAGTATGGCACACCAAAAGCCATCTTGATTAGAATAAAGTGGTGACACTTAAAACAATTAATTTCCAAAGGAACAAAATGAGGGGGTTCATTTTGCCATAGAAATTATGATTAGTGCTGCAGAAGGAAAAATTAGGGCACAATTTGACTTCTCAAATCCTCTTCTATTTCATTAAAAAATTCTGACATGCAGACTGAAACATGCACTTTGAATACCAGCAGCAGACTTCCCTGGTGAGCAGCAGCTTTACTACAGTGATCTAATGTGCAACTAGAGTGCTAACATTCATAATGTATGGCAAATGTGTGACACATCTGAATGCCTTCTTGATGGAACCAAAGTAAACAAGCATTGAAAATGCAATGTGTCTCGCCCTCGTTTAAGTTAAAGCAATTCTGTTTGTAATTAGGTGGCTTTTTAGCTTTGCTTTTATGTGTTTTTCAAACTTTCATGTACATAACATGCATATGTATGCATATATGTATATGTATATGTATGCATGCATATATATTTGTATTTATATAGATATGCAGATTATATATATTTTATATATGTATATATATATATATATATATATATATATATATATATATATATATATATATATATATATATATATATACATACATATGTATAAATGTATAAGTATATATATATGCATGTATATATGTGCATATGGTTGCTTGTAGAGAGAGGTAGAGAGAGGTTGAGGTGTAGAGGTAGAGCGGTAGAGGTAGAGAGGTAGAGAGGTAGAGGTAGAGAGGTAGAGAGAGGTAGAGAGATAGAGAGTAGAGAGTGAGTAATAGAGATTAGAGAGTGAGTAGTAGAGAGAGAGTAGTAGAGAGTGATTAGTAGAGAGAAGTAGAGAGTGAGTAGTAGAGAGTAGTAGAGTGAGTAGTAGAGAGTGCATAATAGAGAGAGAGTAGTAGAGAGTAGTAGAGTAGTAGAGCGTGGGTAGTAGAGAGTGAGTAGTAGTGAGTAGTGGAGTAGTAGAGAGTGAGTAGTAGAGAGTAGTAGAGAGTGAGTAGTAGAGTGAGTAGTAGAGAGTAGTAGAGAGTGAGTAGTAGAGAGCAAGAAGTAGAGAATGTATAGTGGAGAGTGAGTAGTAGAGAGTGAGTAATAGAGAGAGTAGTGGAGAGTGAGAAGTAGAGAGAGTAGTACAGAGTAGTAGAGTAGTAGAGAGTGAGTAGTAGAGAGAGTAGTAGAGAGTGAGTAGTAGAGAGTAGTAGTAGAGTAGTAGAGAGTGACTGGTAGAGAGTAGTAGGGAGTAGTAGAGTGAGTAGTAGAGAGTGCGTAGTAGAGAGTGAGTGGTAGAGAGTAGTAGAGAGTAGTAGATTGAGTAGTAGAGTAGTGGAGAGTAGTCAGTCAGTGTCAGTCAGTGTCAGTCAGTCAGTGTCAGCCTGTCAGTCAGTGTCAGTCAATCAGTGTCAGTCAGTGTCAGTCAGTCAGTGTCAATCAATCCGTGTCAGTCACTGTCAGTGTCAGTCAGTGTCAGTCAATCAGTGTCAGTCAGTGTCAATCAGTCATTGTCAGTCAGTCAGTCAATTAGTGTCAGCTAGAGCAGCTCTGCTGACCTGGTTCTCAGGCTCTAAAGCAGCTCTGCTGACCTGGTTCTCTGGCTCTAAAACAGCTCTGCTGACCTGGTTATCTCCACCTAAAGCAGCTCTCCTGACCTGGTTATCTCCATCTAAAGCAGCTCTGCTGACCTGGTTTCTCTGGCTCTACAACAGGTCAGCTGACCTGGTTCTCTGGCTCTAAAGCAGCTCGGCTGACTTAGTTCTCATGCTACAGAGCAGCTCTGCTGATCTGGTTCTCTAGCTCTACAACAGCTCTGCTGACCTGGTTCTCTGGCTCTAAAGCAGCTCTACTGACCTGGTTTCTCTGGCTCTACAGCAGCTCTGCTGACCTGGTTCTCTCCCTCTAAAGCAGCTCTGCTGACCTGGTTCTCTGGCTCTAGAGCAGCTCTGCTGACCTGGTTCTCTGGCTCTAAAGCAGCTCTGCTGACCTGGTTTTCCTGGCTCTAAAGCAGCTCTGCTGACCTTGTTTCCATGGCTATACAGCAGCTCTTCTGACCTGGTTCTCTGGCTCTAGAGCAGCTCTGCTGACCTAGTTCTTAGGCTCTAGAGCAGTTCTGCTGAACTGGTTCTCTGGCTCCGCAACAGCTCTGCTGACCTGGTTCTCTGGCTCTAAAGCAGCTCTGCTGACCCGGTTCTATGGCTCTAAAGCAGTTCTGCTGACCTAGTTCTCTGGCTCTAGAGCAGCTCTGCTGACCTGGTCCCTTGGCTCTAAAGCAGCTCTGCTGACTTGGTTCTCTGCCTCTAAAGCAGCTCTGCTGACCTGGTTCTCTCGCTCTAAAGCAGCTGACCTGGTTTCTCTGGCTCTACAGCAGCTCTGCTGCCTGGTTCTCTGTCTCTAGAGCAGCTCTGCTGACCTGATTCTTAGGCTCTAGAGCTCTTAGGCTCTAGAGCAGCTCTGTTGACCTGGTTCTCTGGCTCTAAAGCAGCTCTGTTGACCTGGTTCTATGGCTCTAAAACAGCTCTGCTGACCTGGTTCTCGGCCTCTAAAGCAGCCCTGCTGACCTGGGTCTCTGTCTCTAGAGCAGCTCTGCTGACCTGCTTCTTAGGCTCTAGAGAAGCTCTGCTGACCTGGTTCTCTGGCTCTACCACGGCTCTGCTGACCTGGTTTCTCTAGCTCTAGAGCAGCTCTGCTGACCTGGTTCTCTGGCTCGAAAGCAGCTCTGCTGACCTGGTTCTATGGCTCTAAAGAGCTCTGCTAACCTGGTTCTCTGGCTCTGAAGCAGTTCTGCTGACCTGGTTCTCTAGCTCTAAAGCAGCTCTGTTGACCTGGTTCTCAGGCTCCAGAGCAGCTCTGCTGACCTGGTCTCTCCCTCTTTAGCAGCTCTGCTGACCTGTTTCTCGGCCTCTAAAGCAGCTCTGCTGACCGTGTTCTCTGGTTCTAGAGCAGCTCTGCTGACCTGCTTCTTAGGCTCCAGAGCAGCTCTGCTGACCTGGTTCTCTGGCTCTACAACGGCTCTGCTGGCCTGGTTTCTCTGGCTCTATAGCAGCTCTGCTGACTTGGTTCTCTGCGCTCAGGATGCACGCACTCGACTTCGCAAAAATATATTTAAAAATAATGTAAGTTTATTATAAGCACAAATATATTATTTTTATGAATATCTTATATAATCTCTTGCCCTAATATGTATATTAAAGACACATATATAGCATTTTGGAACATACATTTTTTTGTGGGAGTCGCGTACCCAGCGTGGCCCAGCACGTATATGATGTCATGCGGGACCCACCACCGCTCAAGCGTCTCGTACCGTAATGCGCATGTGTCGCAAATGCGCAGGAGCCGGAGTCGCGGACTGGTCGTATACCAATCACACACATCACGTAATATTCAATGTATATGAAGTAACGGAAAAACATGCAGCCATTGCACACCTTACGCAGATCCTTCACGACTTTTCTAAAAAGGCGGCTAGAATCTGCGCACCCACCGTGATGTGTACGCTTTGAGTGCGCAACTCCGAAAAAATTTGGAAAACATATTTTTTTAAAGATAATAATATAAATATATTAAAATAAAAAATGAAAAAAAAATGTATCAATATTTTAGTTTACATTTTATTATTTTTTTGTGTGCAATTTTCAGAAAAATATATAATGTTATTTAATGAATAACATATTTATAAATAAACAGTCAAAAACTGTAGAAAATCAGAACAAAAAAAATAGGTATAACTACTATCACACTTAAAATTTGCATTTTAAAAACCTTTGAAATTCACTTCAGGGACGTTATAGTTAGAAATTACCATTAACAAAAGCTTTGACATTCACTGAAAAAACCATCAGTTTCAGAGACGTTATAGTTAGAAATTAGCATTTAAAAAACCTTAGAAATTCACAGAAAAAAACATAGGTTTCAGGGGTGTTATAGTTAGCTGGCCATTTCACTCGTACAAAACCATAGTAATTCCTCCGTTATAGTTAGTTCTGCTAACTATAACTCGCGCGCCCGCAATGCACTGCTGATGATGTCACATATTGCACCATTCATGACAGGGTCAGTGACATCACTGATGACATCACTGATGACATCTCAAATGACATCCCTGATGACATCATCCACATGACAATCTGATACACCTCATCATACACTAGTATGACCTTTCATCACTCACTGTAAAATACACAGGTCCATATTTGAAACCATTGACACGCCAATACCAGTTACTACATACCCACTCACTGATCATAAGTCTACACACACAACTACCCATTCAACAACAGAATCATTTATACATGCAGTCACTAATTAATAGAACACTATCAAATGCACTTCTACACATATATAGACATTGACACATCAGCAGTCATTTTAGTCGGTTATGCAGTCATCCTACTCACTCATGAAAAAAACATTAATCACACTTACATTTACTCACTTACACAATTATCCAACAACACCTCATTTATTCAAACACATAGTAACTCATATTTAATATGTTAAAAAATCACCAGTACAATTATACACTCATACATATAGTTACTCTCACAATCACTGACTCTTACATTTACTTATTTATATACAGCAACTCTCACATAAAATGCTTTTTATTTTTTTACTTTGTTGAAGATGTACAACTAAAACATATATTCGCTCATCAACACACCAATAAATACACTCAGTCACCCAAAGAACTGTTTCCACATGCACTCTTAAACCTATACACCTAGTCAGTCAACCATTCACACATCTATGCATAGAGTTTCACACACCCCATCCAACCACACACAAACTCAGTGTCCCATACAAATGCTCACCCAACAAATCAATAACTAATATACACACTCATGTAGTTAGTGACCAACTGATGCAGCATGTTATACAACAACAGAGACAGTGATGCACACATTCACATAGTTTACTTACTAATCCATGTATTAAGTGAGACACTTTTAATTACTCACTTAAACAGACAGTCAGACAGCTACTAAATCCTCCATCCAGACAGTTATATATCCACTCAATCTTCAATACAGATTGTTATATATATAATACATATTTAAATTTCAAACTAAGCCACATTCACTGGATGATGTCAACAGTGATATCATCAGTGATGTCATTTGAGATGTCGTCAGTTATGTCATCAGTGATGTCACTGACCTTGTCATGAATGATGCAATATGTGACATCATCAGCAGTGCATTGCTGGCGCGCGAGTTATAGTTAGCAGAACTAACTATAACGGAGGAATTTCTATGGTTTTGTACGAGTGAAATGGCCAGCGAACTATAACACCCATGAAACATATGTTTTTTTCTGTGAATATATATATAGGTATATATACATATATGTATATATATATATACAACAGCACTTAAAGATAAATGTACTACAAATGGATGACTGTATTGTATATATACATACATACACAAGTGCTGAAAAACTGTAATGTAATATTACACAAGTTTTGTTTATATACAACATTATTTATTATTATTTTTTATTTATTTCTCTGCACAAGCACTTTGCACTTTGTTTGTTTTGTATACTTTAAAAAACACACTATAAGATGGCTGCCATACATGCTGTCTGAAGAAAGTATCGCAGTAATACGTCTTTTATGTCTATGAAAATCTATGACGTAAGGTGGCTTTAAAATGTACACTTAGTGCACTAACAAACTGACATCGAAAAAGCCGCGAGCGAAACGCGTCTGTCTTAGGGGGGTCCTTGCACCAATAAAGCATCTTGCTTTGGATACTTCGTGTGTGCCTTTTCTCTTGTTCGAGTCGGATAAAGATTTGATGTGGAAGGAATCTATAAGCGGCTCACCACCACTGAACTGTGCACCCGGGAAAACGGAGCGACGGCGGTGAGGGTTCGGTCTTTGAAATCAATATGGCCGTCAGCCCGGAGGATCGGCAATAAAGAAAAAACGCCGTTAATGTTTTCAGCGTTACAAGGAGCATACAATCAACTTGAAATAACGTATGACTGTGAAGGGTTTGCGTTACAAGAGCTGTGCTGGAAAAGTGAAACAACTCCTGTGCGGAGGCTGCGCGCCGACCTACCGGTGAGTGAGCGCGGCCCGTTTTAACAGAACTGTTTATATAAAAAAGCTCCGATCCTCTATCCCGAGAAGGAGAAAGCTAATGGTGCAATAAGGGTCCCCCCGCACGAGTGCAGCAGCGTGTGCAGTACGCCTGATAAGAGCCACCATGTCCAGCATAAGCGAGAGGGAGGAAGCGGCAACGGACATTTTGAAATCAGGGTCCAAAAATAGACAATCAGAAGTGGTCATTGCGGCAGTTGCAGAAACTCCCCCAAACAATTTAACAATATTATTCCAGCAACTTGAAAAGGCCCACGAGAGGGAGCTTAGAAAGTGGTGGGAGGCCACCTCTCTGCAACGATATGTGGACTGCGACCGCATTCCGAGAAGACTCCGAATATTTACAGTGCCCGCGTATGAGAATCCAGACCCCCAACTTTTGAAGGATTGGGCAGCATATACCACGGAATCAGCCAAAGGGATGGTAAAAATGTTGATCCACTATGCGTGGAGTGATCATGAAAAGTCTCTGTTGGAAATAAAGAGGTTGATGATTTAATCAGTAAAGAACAAGATGCAAAACACGTGAGCGACTTAAAGACTGCAATGTTAAAACGTCTAAAGGATTATGAACAAACCATAAGACGCAGAAAACAAACAAAATTTCAGCGTGATGAGCAAGATTATAAATCTGGTCGTATTTTGACCTTTGCCCAAAAATATGATGGTGCCAGGAAAAAACTTAACAAAAGCGGAGCAACAGCCAGCGGAGGTCGAGAAACATCAGAATCCGAGGCACCCGAGGGAGAGCAAACAGGAAGCAAAGTAGGAAAAATAGAACAGATGAAGAAACAACAGTGGCAATGGAATCTCCGTTTTTTCAGGAATATCAATTAATCAGGGAAACACGACAAAGACCAGTACCAAGAACACATCCCCCATCGCAACACCAATCAAAAAACGTAAAAAAGGAAAACAAGGAGGGGAAGAAAAAGCGGCAGAAGAAATGCCCACCCCGAGGATTACCAGAAGCAGGGGGAGAAGGGGCAAATGGTGAGCCAGACGACAACAAAAACAGTTGTGAACCTTTCAAACAGAATTTTAACAGACGACGAATTAAAGATATTGCAACTGGGACCTAGCTTCTGCCCAACCACCGGATACAACTGTGCTGAAGTCCGGATAGATCTTTTCAAGTATACCAGAAAATTAAAACTACAAAAAATATTTCTAACTAATCCAAGAAATGAGACTACCACTACAACCGAGGTAGATGATCCTGATGAAGTTGAGGAACTCACAGAAGACAATTTTCGAGCCTTGACAATAATGCAATCACTGGAAACCATAAGTGCTGGCGAGAACGAAGTAAGAAACACTCAAGAATTTCTTGAACAAGCAGGAATCACCCAGATCGGTGGACATACCAAATTTAAAAGAAAGTCTAGAACTGTACCACAGACTATGTACGATACCATTGATGTATTTAATGATGCAGTAATAGCAGACCATAAAGATCTAGCGAAAAAATCTTGTGCTGGAATCCAAAATTACAACATGCCACGAAAATATTGGGACGACATGAAGTCTTTAAAAGACGATAAAAATTTTGAAATAAAACCATCGGATAAAGACGGTAATATGGTGACAATGAACAAACAACACTACCATAAGGAGGCTATGCAACAGCTGGAAGACGAAGAATGCTATACCCCTATTCAACGGAAAGAATATGTGATATGTATAGAACAATATCACAAAATATTAGCAAACTGGAGAGATGAAGGCATGTTAAACCAAGATGAATATCTGTTCTTTTATTGTGACACACCAACTCTCCCAACATTTTATCACCTTCCAAAAATTCATAAACATTATCCAATCCTCCGGGCAGACCAATTGTGGCATCTATCAACAGCCTACTAGAGAACACTGCTATTTACATAGACTCCTTCTTGGCCTCAATAGTGAAGGATCTGGCATCTTTTATACAAGATAATCAAGATTTTTTAAGACTAATTGAAGGAGTTACCTGGGAGGATGACATGCTATTGATAACTTTGGACATTACTAGCCTATATACTTGCATCCGGCATACAGACGGATTGACAGCAATTAAATGGTTTCTGGGGAAAAGACATCCTAAATTCATTAAACACAATGCCATTATACTAGACATGATTACCTACTGTCTATACAATAACATCTTTACCTTTGCAGGACAACTGTACCGACAAAAACGGGGTACAGCGATGGGTACGTGCTTCGCCCCGAGCTACGCGAATTTATTCGTCCCCTGGAGGGAGAAGCACGTAGCCTGGGGGGAAACCAATGATATATGGTTGGACAAGATTATATTTTGGTCAAGATACATCGATGACCTTTTCATCGTCTGGTGTGGCACTCGTTCCTCGGCTGAGGAATACATTGCTACCCTGAACGATAATGTTTTGAACCTAAAATTCACAGGAACAATTAGTGACAAAACAGTAAATTATCTTGACCTGGAGGTCTATGTAGAGAACAATACAGTACTGACACGTCTTTTCAGGAAACTGACGGCGGGGAACGCTGTTCTCCATGCAGGAAGTCATCACCCTAAAAGTTTAATCAAAAGTATACCCTACGGAGAACTCCTGCATCTTAAACGCAATTGTACCACGGATATGAGCTTTAACATAGCCAAAAAGGAAGCATTACAACGCTTCAAAGAAAGAGGCTATACTAGGGGAGATTTAGAAATGGGAGAAACAAAAGTACAAAATATTGATGGAAAAAATCTTCTTTTGGCGAAAAATAAGAACATAAATGCCAGCGGAACCCCTGTCCGCATGATTACTGAATACAATGAGAAATCAGCCAACATAGTTCACATTTTTAAAAAGAACTGGCATATTCTCCAGACAGACAAAGTACTAAAATATCACCTCCCAGATCGCCACCCCATTACTTACAGGAGATGCCCCTCCATTGGGGATCAGTTAATTCATAGCCACTTTAACCAATCAGGAACTGTAAAAAATAAATTGGGAGTTAATGGCTTCTTCCCCTGTAAGAACTGCAAAGCTTGTAAATTCAGTAACAAGAAGACCACTTTTGAAGGCAGACAGGGACCCCAGGCCTGTCCGTACCATCAAACAGTTCCTTAATTGTAATTCTGATTTTACTGTATACTGCTTGACGTGTCCCTGCAAAAAAAGATACATTGGCAGCAAGATCAATGCAACCAAAAAGCGTATATTAGAACATATGCGCGCAATTACAAATAAGGATACTGCCTACCCTGTTGCTCGTCATTTTGAAACACACCACCAGAGCAACAGGGATTTATTGCAATTTTATTGCATAGACAGAGTAGAAAAACATGAGAGGGGTGGAGACCGGGCTAGGAAACTGAGGGCTCTGGAGTCCCGCTATATAATTGATCTACAGAGTATGAGTCCAGAAGGACTTAACAAAGATAAAGAATTGTGGACTCACTTAGATTAAAAACTGTCTTGAGACCCGAGAATCTGTAAAAAGTCATTTGTAAATATGAACTGTTGTAGGAAAAATTTACATATTGCCTTTTGTCTTCTGTGTCTTTTCCTCCTGTTCACCATTCCCTCCTCTTCCCTTCTCCTCTCCCCCTTTCTTTTCTTTTCTTCCCCTCTATTAACTTTATTGTTAGAATATAACTCTAGGGGAGAATAAATTGTACAAAACCCTATGCTGGACTAGAATTGCCCATCAGGGCACAGTTATGAAACAGCACTTAAAGATAGATGAAATACAAATGGATGACTGTATTGTATATATACATACATACACAAGTGCTGAAAAAACTGTAATGTAACATTACACAAGTTTTGTTTATGTACAACATTATTTATTATTATTTTTTATTTATTTCTCTGCACAAGCACTTTGCACTTTGTTTGTTTTGTATACTTTAGAAAACACACTATAAGATGGCTGCCATACATACTGTCTAAAGAAAGTATCGCAGTAATACGTCTTTTATGTCTATGAAAATCTATGACTTAAGGTGGTTTTAAAATGGACACTTAGTGCACTAACAAACTGACATCGAAAAAGCCGTGAGGCGAAAAGCGTCTGTCTTAGGGGGGATCCTTGCACCAATAAAGCATCTTGCTTTGGATACTTCGTGTGTGCCTTTTCTCTTGTTCGAGTCGGACAAAGATTTGACGTGGAAGGAATATATATATATATATATATATATATATATATATATATATATATATGTGTGTGTGTGTATATATCATGTGTGTGTAAGCCACCATGCATAGGTCTGCAGCTCCCTTAATGGAGGAATTGTTTGCTGCGTGCTTAGACATGAGAGCATCACCCACTTGCCTCCATGTCACTAGAGGAATTCCAAGAGGTGAGTAAGGGATAAAGGAGCAACATGTGGCCGCTTCATTTTGATTTTGTGTCCCTCGGTTTTTTACCAGATAATTTTTATTGTCGTACTGTGCATAAAAGAAATGGACACAAATTTACGGAGTCACTTTATTTCACCAGCATAGTTGAACTTGGAACCTTAAAAGCTATTGCAGTGTCCTGATGGTATTTGACACCGCACGTATGCTACAAACTTGAGTATTCTATTCAGAGTACATGCTGGTTGTATTACTTTTGGACTACTGGGGCACATCGCAGCCTGCATTTAAACCGCATGGTTACCTTACTTGAGGGCTCATTACGATGGCGGATGGACATAAGTCCGCCCACGATCGTTGCGGTGGAGGGACCACCCCACCACACATATTAGGATGCGCCCCGACCCATAACATTGCGTACAGAGCTGTTGGATGCAGCACCGTTCGCAGTGCAGGGAAATGACCAGTGCAGCAACACCTCCCCCCGGAACAAGGGGGGCCCGCAACGGGCCCACAAACCCCATCCCCGCCAGCCTTTCCATCTGCATTGTTTATTTCACCCATGCGGCACTTGTTGGCACATTTCGGGTTATACATAGCTTTGCTCACAACAAAGAATTGCATCTTGCCTGTGCTCTTTGCTCAGTTTTCCAATGTGTCCAATAATGGACATAAAAACATACTATGCCACTATTCCTTCATATGGTGACTTTGCAACTTTTTGATATTATGTCCATTTAACATTCCATTTGACAAAATCTTAATTTTAAACAAAATTAATTGATTTCTGAGCAGCTTAATAAAGTTGCGCTTTACAATTCTTACTACATAAAGCACCAGTGCACTGTTCTCCAATAAAAAATCCATCATCACAGTCACAATGGGTAGTTTGTCGAGTCCATTCGCAACTTATAAGCTGCCCGATCATATTAAACCCAAGTGGGCAATGATCTTAAGTTCACATGATCTGGTAAAGTTACCCAGAGGGCCAGCTTTACTGCTGGTGGCACCTGGTGTGGCAATGTGATTTAGCACCCCTCCTCCCCATGGCCTCCTTGGATTCCACCACTACCACCCAACAAAAGTGCCTGCGCTCCTCATCTCTTCATAGCCCCTCTCTCACATACATTTCATTTGTTTTAAAGCACTGGTAAAGGCTGGTTTTACTAATCCACTCAGTTTACCACATAAAATACAGATCTGTTCTTTGCAGGAGGTATACTAACTTTCTGCACTAGTTTATGGCGAGTCAAAACTGCCACTAGACAAAACGCTGATCTCTCTCTCTAGCAATTACATTAATCATAAGAATGATCTTGACATTTTTCTTGCTGCCTGAAAGTTAGACACACAAGGAACTCTGCAGCAGGTGCCTTTAAATCTTACGATATTGCTAAACACACCTCCCCCTAAGGTCAGTTCCCAGCGCGGCCACACCTTGTAGCGCCATCCTAAAGCTGACCCTCATTACCCACAATAATCACCTCTCTGCAAACAAACTAAATTAAAAAACATTGAATTCTTAAATCTCTAGCACTTGCAATGAAGTTTTAGCAACATGTAACATCACAATTATTAAGGTTCTTTATCAATATGATGTGGTTCTTTTGAATCAAAATCCAGGATGTACCTGGATTCCAGTCTTTTGCAAGCACCTGGACACCTCCTCCTCCAATATTACTTTGCACAATATGGCCTCCGATGCACACCAGTGATGCATCCTCACAATGGCCACGATCATGTGTCATGACTCATGTGCATGTGTGCATCATCATGCACAAATTGTAATGCATTGCAGTCATTTTATTTCCCATCAACCAGTCAATCAATCAATCACCAATTAATAATAATAATTCCTATATGTAAAGTGTGAACATATCACCCATTAAGGGTTTCAAGGCATGGGGACCGCCAGGGAGATTAAGTGAGCTATTGCCCAGACTCACATGATGCTGAGCTGAGCTGCCGCCATCGCCGGGGATCGAACTGCGAGCCCTGCACCCTGGAGTCAGCCGCTCTGGCAGCTAAGTCACACCTCTCCCACAAAGCGCGTAGCTGCTTCAAGCAGAAGCGTTCCGGCACTCAAAATAGACAACAGAAAGCTAGCCATGTTATCATAAGAAACTAGGCAGAATCAAACAGCCAGGCTTTGAGTTTCCTTTTGAAAGTCGCCAGTGGTACAGATCAGTTTACATTTGATGGCAAGCTGTCCCAAAGTTTAGCTGTAAGAACTATAAAAGAGCTTCCTCTATGGTGTGTCTTAAAATATTTTGGAATCTGCAGCAAACTGCATTTGTTAGACCAAAGCACTCCCTCTTGAGTATACAGGGTCAATCTATTCCTCAGGCGACGTATAGCATCTCAGCGGAAAGTTCTGAAGACCAGCATCAGAGCATTAAATTTAATGCGCTGTGCCACCAGAAGCCAATGTAGCTATCTCAGATGTGGAGAGATATGTTGACGTTGATGGACTCTCCTAATAAGTCTGGCTGCTGTATCCTGGATTATCTACAGTCTTCATATCAAGTTCGTAGGTAGGCCAAGGTAGAGACTGAGTAGTCCAAACCAGAAGTTACCAACGAGGGGACTACCGTTTTGCAGGTCTCGTTTGGGACCAAATGAAGGAACTTCCTTTAGTTTTTCATTTTCAGGAAGCAGACCAACAAAATTTGGTTGATTTGAGTGGAGAAGGAAAATGGAGAGTCAAATACAATGCGAATGTTTCCAGCAGAAGGAGGCTATGGATTATGTTTGAAAGGCCACCAAAGGGTGGATGGTGGCGGTCCTTTTTGACTGAACCCCAAAACTTTTATCGGAATTTTGTTTGGCAGTTTGCCTCTATCCGGACCGTGACTCCTTTCAGGCACTATTTGAGGCTACAAAAGGCTGCCTTTGAGTTATCTTGAAAGGAAAAAAGCAATTGAGTGTCGTCAGCATACAAAACTTCCTTCAAAACCCAGGTTTCAATCAAATCTGCCAAGGGTAAAAGGTAGAGGGTGAAGAAGAGCGAGGTCTGGGCTCATCCCTGCGGTACTTCACACAGCAGTGGTTTGGGTGATGAAGATAAAGAGTGTAGTTAGGATCACATGTTGGGATCTGCCCTCCAGGAAGGATTTGACCCACGAAAGAGCCTTGCCTTGAATGCCTAGGTGACTGAGTCTGTTTAACAAGATTGAATGGGACACTGTGTCACATGTCACTGACTGGTCAAGAACCAGCACAATGACAAGTATGCTATTATCAAGATTCTCCCTAACAAACTCTGCCACCTCCAGAAGAGCCGTCTCCGTCTGCACGGAAGCCTGATTGAGAGTCGTGAAGGTTGGAATTCGCTGCCACAAAGGTTGACAGTTGTTGGTTGATCAATTTGTCCAGAATTCTTGCAGTGACCTTGAGAAGAGAGATGGGCCTGTAATTGCTCAAGACACCAGGGTCTGCATTTGGCTTTTTAAGGTGCGGCAGAAGAGACTCCTGTTGCCAACGCATAGCAAAAACATAGAACATCAATGAAACATTCCAGGTTTGAGGCTGCATTGCTCCTTGGGGAGAAAACACACGATTAGGGAGGAAAGCCACTAAATCAGGAGCAGACACCAGAGATGGTAAACAATGCACAATAATCATGAGAATGGGGCTAATCCAAAGACCACTTTACGTATATGTTATGCATTGAAAACCATGTGCCCGCAAAATAAGGCTAAGCTGTCTCAAGCCGAGACTTAAAAAACCAGACCAAACATGCATGTAACCTGCTCGTCAGAACTAGGTCTTACACCACTCTAAACCTCTATAGTCTTCTGAATCATAACAATCCTTAAATGAATTTGTAACTATCATGCCTTTACGTCTGATAGCCCTTGGCATCAGGGCCGAACTGGGAGCTGAAAGTAGCCCTGGCAATTTTGTGGACCAGCCCCCCTCCCCAAGGACAGGGGGGGAGGAGGAGGGTGCTCTTCTGCTTTTGTTACTGGGGCCCGATATTGCGGCAGTGCTGCAAAACCGGCCCCAGTAACAAAATCGGCCCTCACCCTTCCAGCCTCCCTGGGAAATTCCCGATGCTGCTACAGCCAGTCCGGCCCTGCCTGGCATATGCATTCAAAAGTCTATATTGACTCTTGGGCTAAACTGCAGGCTCCACACGTGTGGTGCTTTGTGCCTGATTCCCCCTTCAGTGATAAGGCATCTAACAACTCTAATTGCTGTAAATGATATAGCAGAAAACCTCTTTTGAGATAAATTGCTGCAAAAAATACCATTGCCCCTACAAGTCGAGTACCTGCTGTGTAGTGCACAGCAGCTTTTCAGGCTTCTAAGCGCAGTCAACTTAGACTGTAAGTGGGAATGTCTTAAGATGACGTTTATTTATACTTTTTTGACAGTCTTAGATGCAGTTGCATCCTCCCATCCTTCCCTTAGTTCGTATTTTAACGTTATATATATTATTAACATTCTCACCAAATAATGGGGCAGATTTATCAACACGTTGCACTGCCATGAAGTCAAATAAAATTAGGCAAAGCAGCACAAAGTCATGATAGGGTATTTACTTTCCATAGATGGAAAAGTGTAGACAGAGCTTGTATTCTTTTAGTTAAGTGTGTGTTCCTTGCATGAAAGTTGAGCATTCCAGCACAGTCTCAATGGTTCTTGATGCAGTGCCTGACCTACTTTGTTAGACTAGGTTTTGCATCAAAACATAACACCTCCTTCATGCAGGTGCAACGTTGCAAAAATCTTTTTATTTCTTCTTACATTTCACACATTGGATGTGTGTAGTACTGTAGAACACACATCCAATGTGTGAAATGCTTAAAAATAAATTGCCAGGGTATAGACTTTTGTCCGGGAACAGTACACTTCTAGTATAAAACTTACACTAGACATCACACACACATTTGCACTATCATGCAAATGTGTATGCATGGCTTTAGGCAACTTGATTGTGTGCCAGCACTGAGGAAGAGAGTAAGATGAGGTCATATTAGCAAATATGACTATGTGCTATTTTCTCCTCCTTGGTTTTTGCGCTGTATGTGGACTCCCAGGCTTACTCAAAATGGTGACACAAAGCACAAAATGGCCACATAAATACCCCAGCCCAAAAGGCATAGCCCAAAAGAGCCCAATTTGGCCCAGGCCGCACCATTGGCCAAAACCCACAGGGGTGCAAGTGTCCCGAGCGGTCAACCACCACCCCAAAGCCCCACTGAAGCCAAAGAAAATAAAAAGTTCAATTTTGTCAGCTAAAATGTCTTACTAGTCTACCCAACTCTAATCTGATTAGAGTTTGGAGAGTTAATTTTCTTATGCTAAACAGCTCACATTCAAGTTTTTGCTTTCTGAACCACAGTACACAATAGTTGAAAAAATCATGTCGTGAGCTTACAAGAGAAAGCTTTCTATAGATGCTTAGCTAATATCCCTCCAAAACATCTATCAAATATCTTTAACCGTTTACTGACCATCCAAACTGTACTTGCTGGTTTGTTGATCACTACTTCCATATTGTTGTAGTTTTTTTCATGTTTTCCATTGCAGGCTCACTTAGCAGCCAATGAATTCTGGACCTACCACGATCAGGCCTTAAGGTCTTGTCTTATTTATGTTGACAGTCAGAAATTGTTAATTGTTAAATCTTCAGTGTACAGTAACACCGACAACTGTACAGAAGCTAGTTTAGATGGGAAACCTCACGAATGCAGGGGGATTGGTCCTATGCACATTAGAGAGAGTTGCGACAAACACACATCCTTGATGGAAGCAATTCTCAGATTTAAACTCTCCAGTTGTGGCCCCATGCCCCCCAAGCTGCACCTTGACCTACATTTTTGTGTGAAAGGATTCAATGCGACAGAGCAGTCCAGAATCAATCCCCAACTGTGCCAGCTCCTGTCATAAAAGGTTTCCATTTGAACGGGACGAAAGTTGTTATAAAGCAGCCTACCACACAGAACCATCTTTTTCATCACATGCCAAGCAGATGAATGCCACAGAATTATAGGTCGCACAACTGACAAATTATTAAACAACAACCAAGTGTACAATTTTCCTATCCGATCTATTAGCGCATTCAATCTAACATTGGTAGGGCAGAACATGGAAACTTGTTTTGTATAGGCAATGACAGATAAATGCCCTACAAGGAATCTGGAATGGTGCAAAACAGTTTACAGCTGCAGCACTACTTGTCTTTACTTGCTGTATTACTTACAATTGGGTTTAAGTGCCCATACCTAGGCCCTATTCATGAGAGGCCCCTAAAAACCATCATTATGTCTCTGCCCAGAATTACCATTACTGGAGGTCCCGGTAACCCTGTGGCCAGGGAATTAAAAGGGATTATAACATTCTGGGGAATGTTGCTGATTGCCACACGTTTTGTACCCAAGTTTCACACAGAACAGTCGAAATCTCTGTGCTAGACGCATATAATTTGCAATTCTTCAAAAATGTGTTACTGGGCCCAGGAGAATTTTCAGAATTTATGGGCCTATCGTAATGGGAGCCCTAAAGTTCTATTTTGTTAACTTCCCATCTAGAAATTAAACATATTTACAATCTGAAGGCATTTGGTGATACAGAAAGCCAGTATGCATCACCTTGACCAATAGCTGCGCGTGCTTGGATTCATAGTTATTGTGTGAAAAGTTTTGAGGTACATCTAAGTCCTGGCAGCCCATGATGCCCCTTATAAACAAAAACACTGGATTAGCGAATGTGCCTCCAGCTGTGTTCCCATTGAACCATACGCCCCTAGAACACCTTCACATGTCAGCCTCTATGAAATGACCTTTGTTAAGGTCTTTAGCTTCTGCGGTTCGATCCATTCTGATTCCACACTCAATACCTGCATAGGCGGCACTTGTTCATGTCAGTCTCCAGGTGATGGCCTCTAGGTACTCGAATTTCACCCTGAAGGTGAGATCTTTGACTTGAAAACAAACGTTGCCTTATAGAGATCGTGCACCACCACGCCATGGACATTGTCTTTTAATTCAAGGACAAACGTGCCAGAACGGCTTGAACTGACTTTTCTTGCATTACTCTAGAACGAGGCTTCTCTGGTCATTCCACTGGGTTGAAATAAAGGTCGCAGGCAATAAGAGTCCCAAACATTCATCAGGCTTGTTCAAAATTGGAAAATGGACTTCTTACTGCACGGAAGTGAACCAAAACCAGCAATGAAACACATATTAAACTGATTGCAATTGACAGTGGGGGGGGGGTCCAAGTTTATTGATCTGGGGCTTGCACTAGCATGCTGAGAAATTACGATGACCTGGAAGGCCACGAACGCCCGTCCACCTGGCCCTGGAAACTCCTACTCCAGGAATGGGCAATGATCAACGATTAGGTCACCAGAGGGGTGCGATTTAGGGCGGAGGAAGTCCTGAGGATCAATGGATGGGACATCATACTGATGGTTCTGGAGCCAGGCTCTGACCTTAGGCCACCATAGACGGCGGTACAGACTGCACCACTTGCCTGACACAGTAGGGGTCACAGGAACCAACATCATCACTATCCCGTGCCGCTGCACCATCTATTTTATCTCCCCCCACACGGATGGGGTAACCCTTTGGTGACTCTGATTTGAAAGCGCGCAGACCTCCTTAAAGGTGGCACACACCCACCCACGTGGACATTTGTTGTGTATATAAGAAAGTAAGTTTGTCTCGCTCTTGAGAACTGCTGTTGTGTCCCTCATACTCTGTTTATGTGCCGTCTGCAAACATATATCCCGGCGGGTTCACTCAGCCTTTCATCCATTCATGAGGTCGATAAAATGAGTACCATTGAGTTGGGTAACAATGAACATCTGTTATTCAGCGCCAAGAGACCTCTAGGTGACCGTGCGCTTTACAAATACACATGTTATGTTGTTATGTTATATGCATGGGTTTTCGGTACAGTTTTTTTAATTGCATTTCACACGTAGTACTTTCAATAAGGCGCAATTGAAAAAACTGTTTGCAATTGGCAACAATTAATTGCATCTAATTTATTAACACGAAACGTTTAGGATGTTTGCATATTATAAGATCGATTCAAACAGCCACTCATTAAATCATTGACTTCAAGTAAACCTATGAAAATCTCGAATATGACATGGTAAACATAATTTGAAGTGTACTTACTGTGTTGAGTAGTATTTGGTTCACCATTGAACACAGTTTCTCTTCTTTTTGCAGAGGAATCTGGTTTTAAACTCCAGGAAGGCTGCTGAAGGCATGACACCGAGCCACAAGTCAGGCCTGAGGATGGACGACACATTTGAAAACATCAATGAGCTTGGGACCTTGGAGCTGATGAGCAAAGACCTTGAAATGACTCCCTATGGACCACTTAAAAGGTCTATCTCAACTGACTCCCTTAGTTCCATCTCTTCCATTGGCAATAATTTTGGGCAGGATTTTACGGTGGGGCAAATAGAAGTCAACATGGAGTACAACATGAACTCAAATTCTCTGCACGTGACTTTGGTACAAGGCAAGGATCTGATGGAGAAAGAGGATATCAATTATGAGTCCTGTTTTGTGCGCATAAGTTTACTTCCGGACGAGCAGATTGTTGGCATTTCCAGGGTAAGTATGTGAGGCCATTGTTTCCACTGTTATGTATATCACACGTTTTGAGTCACATAGCCCCATGCTTCATCACAATGTTACAATGCATTCTGAGAAGAAAGACACTTGCTTAAATCACAAAGCGTGGACAGTTTCTGAGAGTTAGAGTTGCTTATGTGTTTTGGAGCAGTGGGAGGTTACGGAGAATGACAGCTAAAGATTATAGACTCCGGAAAGGACAGTCCAAGTCTTTAAATGGCACAGGACCTTGGCATAACTTAGGCAGTTTTTATACTGATTTCAGTTCAGTCTGTATGGACTGATGCAGTGGTTAGTTTTGACCATTCTAAAAACATGCAGTGACTATGAAACAGCTTTTGTATTTCACGCCATAGGGCAACAAAAATCTAACCACGTACTTTGAAAGAGAAGCATAAATATATGACAGATACATATGTTTTTTCAAAGTTAACCAGGAGCAGGTTTTGTGTTTGCCTTTACAGTTTACCTAGAATGCTTTGCCACGAGGTAGGCATTTAAAGCAGCAAGGCATGTTTACTATTGCCACTCACAGATCAAAATTGGACAGTTCTACAAAACCCACATGTGTGCAAGAGTCATTCATTCTGCCTCTTTAGAAGCAAGCTGGTGAATGCACAGATATATATTTTACAGTTTCTGGGCAATGATGAATGATAAAGGTGGTGTTCTCAATTTACAAAGAGGTGTACACCAATCAGAATGTAAACCGAACATCTGACCGTTGAGGTTTTAAAACAATGGGCAGCAGAGGGCTTGACATCTAAGGGGAAGGCTGGGGATGAAGCTGGTAATAGTGTGAGCTCGGTCGGGATGGATAATGATGTGGGCAAGTTGGAGCATCAGTGCAAGAGATTTAAAGAGAGATCTGCCAGTCAGTGCCAGATGTGGCAGGTGGCCATTTTTTATCTTATTTTATTGTATTTTATTTATTGCGATTTTATATAGCGCAAACATTACCCGAAGGTGCCAGAGCGCTTTACAAAAGAACCAGTTGCGATACATAAGGACTTAGGATTAAATGAGTTACATAAAAGATACAAACAGGCAAAAAATTGCAAATGTACCAGTTGTAAAGTCACACAGGGAAGAGATACAAACAGAAAAAATTGCAAATGTACAAGTTGTAAAGTCACTCAAGGAAGGGATACAAATGGATAAACACTAAGAATCACATAGGAATGGTAGTGAGTAAAAGGTCTACTACATATACTAGTGGTTAGAGTTATCTCTATATACAATGGAAACAAAGCAGGGGGATCCCAGGATCAAAAGGACAGTAAATTAAAACAAAAGCAACAAAATCCATTCCTAAGAAAGATAAGCAGGAACCCCAGCTTGAACTGAGCTGGTCCAGTCTTGGAGTGATTGCGGCAGAAATTCCAACTGAAAGAAGGAGCACTTCTCAAAAAATATGTTACTCTAACATGAACATGCCGAACATAAGGTTCTATACACAGAACACTAGGCTGTATATGGTGTCTGGTTGGGATAGATTACTGAAACATGAATGCAATAAACACACATTTCAGGCACTATACATTTGTATTTTAACATACAATTTGAGGCAGATCGCTATAAAGATGTTTTCTCTGGTTTGGGTCTAAATTGCTATCGGCCAGGTGCTGAAAGGTTGATAAATATACGTACATTAGTTACCAAGAAACATTATTTTCAATCAATAATGTGATGTTGCATATTTGAGTTGGATGTCTGAATCATTGATTCATTTGTAAAAGAATAAGTGTCTGGACTCCAAGTTTTGCTCAGAAGTCTATGACAGTTACTACCAATAGTGGGGGTGCTGAATACCAAGACAGTGCAGACTTGATTCCACCTCATGCCTCTTTCATCCACCACCAGACACTTTCTGACCCTTTACTTCACTCTTGCAGGTTAATTTTCATTTCCGCGTTCTCGCTTTGTCACTGTTTTTTTCATCTGTCTCTTCCTCTTTTTCTTCCCTTTTGTGTTCTTCTCTCTCTTGCTCTGGGTGAATGGCTGAGGAAAAATAAGTGTTTACTCCCAAAAATGAGTGTTGGTGCGCCCCTCTTGCACTCGCCAGCTCAAATTAAGCACTAGTTTGCTAAAACTTTAGGCCATATTATCAAGAAAGGGCGATACATTATCGACGCTTTTATCGTCAGGAAACTGTCGCTAAAGCAGCGATAATAGGCTTGATAATATGAACTTGTGAATTCACATAGAAGCCCAGGTTAACACCAGAACCTGGGCTTTAATGGGAATTCACAAGGGCATATTATTATGCCCATTATCCCCACTTTAGCGGCAGTTTCCTGCCGATAAAAGTGGCGATAATGTATCGCCCTTTCTTGATAATATGTCCCCTTGAGTCTACATTATCGGGTGGCCAAAGATTTATGAGGCAGAGAAGGTTATGATGATTGGACGAAACCTCTGTATTTACGGTTCATTTTTATTGGATTTCGGTTGAGGATTTTCCAGCTCAATAACTTCACCCATAAATGGTGAATGCTTTCTTAGCTGGTGGGTAAATATCACTATTCAAAACAGGAAATAGGCGTTGCAATTTTGAAAAGTCATCAAAGTGATTTACATAGACTCCACTAATGTCAAATTTAAGTTGCCTGTTGGATGTCGAAGGAAAGGGGTGTATAGACATTTTGTAATGGGGTGATTAGATTTTGTTTTATAAATAGTAGGTTTTTATTCACCACTGGTAACAGAGAAGATATATTTTCTTCTTTGAAGTAAATTTCGTTTTGGTTGCACAGATTATATGCATAGTTTATTGTACATTTAGATTTTATGGATGTCTTGTCCAAAATAATCTCAACAACTGAACACTCTTCTATAGATTCACAGACCTTCTTTAGGCAAATGGTAGATCTGAGATTAGACCACATCGCCTGGTAGGAGTTTGTCAGGAAACCGTGTGATATGAGAGTGTAGCCCAGCCCTGGGAGAAAAACGGCAACAGGAATGCAAAGGCACAGCCCTGGTAGAAAGAAAGTAAATACAGGACCTGGAGTCCACGCCCAGGAGAGAAAAGCAGGAATATGGCAACTAAGACGGGAGACCATCCCCAGGAAGAGGTAGCTGGGAACTCAAAGCAGACGTAAATTGAAAGTGAAAATCTACCAAGGCAGAGAAAGAAAAAAAAACAGCTGAATGACCACTGGACTGTTGTCCTGAGAGGAGAATGTGGAGCACAAACCTAGTTGGAATACTTGTGGTTGGCATCCCCAGCACCTCTTGGACTAGTACCAGCGTGCAAGTCTGGTTGGGAGTTCTAATTTTTCTTCCAGAATTCATTAAAATCAACATTAGTGCTGATTGCTCATCCCATACATGTTCTCAGTTCATGTCTGAGATATTTCATGCTGAAAGAAGATGTTGTTCACTTTGTAGCCTACAGTACCAGTAATTGCAGCACTCCACTACTGATACAGAGGCATGCATCACAGGCAGGTATCCACCCTTTACTTTCCCACCACTGGCTCCAAGTCAATGAGCAGACAGGTAGTGTACATTACTCAAGGACATCCATGGACATACTCCGTGAGCCAAGCGGCTGCCACCCACACCCTTGGAAAAGAAACCTGACCATCAGATTTCTGATGAGTTTGGACTATCAAGCAGTATAGAAAAATAAATCTATTTTGGCCAATAAACTCCTGCAGTTTTACAAATCCTTAGTTAATATTGCTGTCATATAAGAGATTAAGCCAAATTGCTGATGGTGGGTGTCATCCTTTTGATATGAGATGAAGGTAGAAAATACATTTGTGGTTGTGTACATATAGCACTTACATTCGCCACTTATGTCAGTGCTGGACCAGAAAGGCACTGAAAAGATTTTTGCAGGTCCAGCTAGATCGCGAATCGGGGTTTCCAGCATAAAAAGGGCACACTAAGGGTTTTGCCTGATTTACCCTTATGTAGCATGAATATTATATGTAAAAACACACATGGTTAGATTACTGCATACACATATAACTACATCAAGAACACATTATTATGTGTTATGTATCCTAGGGTATGCAATAGGGACATGTTGCACAGTTTTGTTCTAGGAATCATGAGGTTTCTTTAAATAGGTCACATATCACATTCTTCATCGTATTTTCGATTGGAAGAGCTGGAATAAATCTGAAAGGTTTACAGAAGATAGAATTATCTTTCCTATATGCACAGCTGAAGCCGGTTATGTAGGAGGTTATTTGTGCTTGTATTATTCTAAATTTGCTTTCACTTCCTGCAAAATCCTATCTTCACTACATTTGCAGCTAGATTTCACGCTGATGCGATTATCATCAAATGAAGAATGTGAAACACATCAATCGGTCTCCTGTTACATTGTTTATGTTAAACATTGGACTGTTGTTTGACTGGGGTGTGAGGCATGGTCAAGGAGCAACCACAATCCTAGTCAGTGAAAGGTATAAGCAAACACCAAATTAACCTCTGCTCAACCCCCTAGAAGCTTAGCACAGGGCAGTCAGGCCTAACTTAGAACCCATGGAAAAAGTATTTGTTCAAAATTTCAAACAGTAAAACTGTGAAAACCTCATACAAAAAGAAACCACACCAGGTTAGGACAATAGAGCTTAATTTAATAAATAAAACATGACAAAAATGACAAAGATCCAATCAGTAGAATTCGAGTTAGGAACTTTTAAAGAATAAATGGTAAAATGATGCCTAGAAACAGAAAAGTCCAACCGCTGCTGTCTGGTCGCGCTAGGCTGGGTCAAAGTCAAAAGTTCAGGTTGACCGCGATAGAGCATGAGTCGGATACAGTTCCAGATTTGTCCAACTGAAGGTTTACCTTCTCAAGTTTTGTGCTGAGAGTCCTGTTTGCATTGGAGAGGACTTCTCTCAACAAGTGAGAGGGGCACCTTAAAACCAAAAGAGGTGGAGCACCAAATAGACTAAGATCAAAAACAAGTATCCTCTTTGGCAAAGTCAGACAACTCAATTACAATCACACAATATATACATACTGAATCATCAGAGCATAAATGTACAAAATCTAAAATGCTTAAAGCAATATTTATGTATGTCATAAAAACAATTTTACTAAAACAAATGTGTGTTGAAAAACTTGAGAAAATCTTTGCATACTTTATGTACACTCAATTGTTATACATACAAAAAAGAACATAAAAATACATTAGATCAAAAGAGAAACATATACCAAACACTTATACATTTCCACAGTATTTAAGCACAAAAGTGGGAGAGAACAGTAGACAAAAAGATAATATCATTGTATAGAAACACCAGTGGCTATTCGATTATCTGTCATAGTTGAAATACTCTACATAATCTTTTTCATTAACTCGCAGATATCTTAGCGATCTAATGTCTATACATAAAAGGCATTGACATGTTTCGGTGGGTAGCAGTCTATTAAAACCACCTTCTTCAGGAATGTTGATATCTCCCAGCTATCAATTGTAGAATATTTCCAGGTTTATTTCTGAAATACGCAAATTCCTGAATATTTTCTATGTACTCTAAGGCTTTTAGAGACGTGTGACCGAATTTCTCTTGTCCAGTGTCCCAATAAAAAGTTTAAAATCTGTATATTTCAAAGATGGCACCCTGTGCCAGTAGCGATCAAAATGGAGGTGCGGTCCCCCTGTTATTTCAAGAGAAAAAGCACAGGAATCTTGATGTAATAATCCTGAAATTGGAAGGGACGCGGTTACTGAATTGTGAGGACTGTAACCATCTGTAGTATAGTGGAAAAATCATAGTTTACAGACATTTGTTGTATGGAAGAGAGGTGCTGACCCCTCCATTTTTATCGCTACTGGCACAGGGTGTCATCTTTGAAATATAGAGATTTTAAACTTTTTATTGGGACACTGGACCAGAGAAATTCGGTCTCACGTCTCTAAAAGAACAGAAATTCACCAGTTATAGTTGGTTGTATGTGATTTTGTAGAAAAACAATTTCATGGAATACCATTACTGAGAAACCAGTTAATCTAAACTGCTTAATGTAAATTTTCAGAATGAATAGCGTTTACCTTTAGATAGAAACCAACTCATAAAATGTCCTTTTGTTCGAAATTGGGTTTGAATGCTTATATTTTAGGTTTAAATTGAATGGTTGCAGGTATAACTTTCAGAAACAGTTGTGTTGGAGATATTTATTTCAGTGCTTCACTTCAGGGGATATTATTTAGTATTTATATCTTTAACATTGTCAAACAATTACTTTAGATGCCTTTAATTTGCTGAACTATCAACATCCGTAAACATCATCCATCGCTGACCCCGCAGAACCACTAAACACTATCAGTCCTTGCCCCCTAAAACCCCTCATCACACCTAAAATAAACTCATCCCTGAAGCCTAAAAGCCATTTGTGCCACAAAAACCCCATCCCTGAACCAAAAAATCACTCACTACCCCTAACTCCACCCATTCCTGAAACCCAAAAAACCCTTTCTACGCCTAACCCCATCCATCTCATACCCCTTAAAATACCCCACACACCCAAACTCCACCCATCCCTGAACCCTAAAAGACCTTCACTGCCCTTAAACAGTAGCCATCCATGACCCATACGAACCCCTCATCACCCTAAACTACTCACACCTGAACCCTAAAACCCCCTTTCTACATCTAAACCCATCACTAAATCCTTAAATCCACTCACCACCTCATCACCCTAAACTCCACACCCTAAACCCTAAATACTCTTCACCACCCTAGCTGCTACCTATAATTGAACCTTAAAAACCCTCACCGGTCTAAACTCCGCACATCCTTGAACCATAAAAACCCCTCAACACCCTTACAATCCACCCATCCCTGAAACCTAAAAACACCTCACAAACCTGAACACCTCTTACCTGTAAACCCTAAAAACCCCTTACAACCCTACACTCTACACATCTCTGGGCCATATTATCAAGAACGGCGATAACATTATTGCTGCTTTAGCGGCAGGAAACTGCAGCCAAAGCGGCGATAAGGGGCTTGATAATATGCCCTTGTGAATTCCGATAGAAGCCCAGGTTCTGGTGTGACCCTGGGCTTCTATGGGAATTCACAAGGGCATATTAGCAAGCCCCTTATTGCCGCTTTAGCAGCAGTTTTCTGCCGCTAAAGCGGCAATAATGTTATCGCCGCTCTTGATAATATGGCCCTCTGAACTTTAAAAACACTTTCTTTGTCCAAACTCCAATTATTCCCCTAAAAACACCTCATCACCCAAAACATTACCCATCCCTGATCCCAAACCCCTACTGTAGTCCTAAGCTTCACCCAAGTGTAATCTGATTTTAGATATTTCCTTTAAATTATCTTTCCTTTAAATGTTTCCTTTGATTTTCAATTTTTTTGTCTTTCCTTAAATTTGATTCTTCATTCTTCATGATTTGGTTTCCACCAATGTGTTTTCTCAGTTTTTGTTTTACATTAATTCACACGCATCAGTTATAGTTAGGAGAGCTAACTGTAATTTGTGTACCTCGCCATGCCCTGCTTATGACCTCACATATTTCATCACTCATGACACGTTCTATGACATTGTTTATGACGTCACTGATAACATCTCAAATGATGTCATTGATAACATCACTGATTACATCATCCAAAGAGTATGTTAGTTTGTTTTATAGTTTACAGAGTGACTGGTAACCACAATATTAATTTTCTTCCTAAATGTGTCTAGCCTGTGTCCAGCTAATGGGTGTAAGTGTTTAAAAAATGCATGTGCTCCTAATTAGGCCTTAGAGGATTTGTGGATGTTCACTCTAAAGAATTGTGTGGAATTACAAAAAACTTAGCGAGATTCTGCGGAATTTCGCAAGCAGGTGGAAATAGACACATGGAACTGTTCGCTCTGTGATTTAGTGCTGGGAGCTTGTTCCGCTATAAAAACTTAGAGCTAATGGCACCACACGGCGTGCCACAGGCTGAAGCATCTCAAGTCCATTTTGTTGCCACTCAAGTCAATTTTCGACTCGAGCGGCCGCTTTCTGACCCTGATTGGTCACAAAATCTCACCAGGTGCCCGCCTAGTGATGGACAGTCATTCTAGGGGATGTAAAATCTCGCTCGTCAACTTAATGGAGCATGAGAAAAATTCCGGCATTCAGCAGTTGGCGGAATTTGCCCGGAACTCCATGTTACAAGCATAACGAGGAGTGGCCAAAGCTCCACCAATTCCACTGCAGAAGGAAAATATACTACCCACTCCTACTTCTAATGAATCATATTTGAATAGTGGTTTTGAAAAAGGTCTATAGCCAAGTAACAAAAATTCTTTTTTGATTTCGATATCTGAGTGTTTGGATATATTAACAAGTATAGTCCAACTGTAGTAAAACACTTCAAAAAAGATAGCTAGTTTGATATTAGATTTTATTAATGATTTATGTTTTACATTTGATAAATGTTTATATATATTTTTTGTTTTTTATATTTTATATATTTCTCTTTTTTTGTCAAATTTGTTGTTATAATGAACAGTACCATTTATAAAGTGACTAATATTGTACATAAAACTCGTGTATATTACATATTCATTTACATTCACAAAAGGTTTAAAAAAACATATGAAAAAAAGGGAGAAAAGACATAATCAATGGAATTAAAAACTCAACAAAATGAGTTGAAGGCAATACGGTATCTACCGTATTGCCTTCAACTCATTTTGTTGAGTTTTTAATTCGTATTGCCTTCAACTCATTTTGTTGAGTTTTTAATTCCATTGATTATGTCTTTTCTCTCTTTTTTTCATATGTTTTTTTAAACCTTTTGTGAATGTAAATGAATATGTAATATACACGAGTTTTATGTACAATATTAGTCACTTTATAAATTGTATTGTTCATTATAACAACAAATTTGACAAAAAAAGAGAAATATATAAAATATAAAAAACAAAAAATATATATAAACATTTATCAAATGTAAAACATAAATCATTAATAAAATCTAATATCAAACTAGCTATCTTTTTTGAAGTGTTTTACTACAGTTGGACTATACTTGTTAATATATCCAAACACTCAGATATCGAAATCAAAAAAGAATTTTTGTTACTTGGCTATAGACCTTTTCCAAATGTCTTGTTCTTTCCCTATGTATAGCAAGTAGAACTATATTATATAGGGGTCCCCTTTTTTCAAAATAGTGGTTTTGAACACATAATAAATCTATCGAACAGTAACTCTGTGTGCAGGTGACAGTTGATGACTTGAGTCCAGTATTTTCCACACATTCAGTAGAGAACACACCCCGGGGTGTATTCAGTAAGGGAAGTAGGGCCCCCCTCCCCAAGTCATCAAAAGGGCCTGGGGAGCACACCCAGGCTCAAAATCCTGAAGAAAGGGGAAGGTATTCAATGCAGCCCCCTTTCAAGCGATTATGGGCCCCAATAGACCTCCCTTGCGGCCAAAACATGCAAAAAAAAGGGATTGGGGCCATGGCCCCCCTTCCTGTGCCTCTTTAGGCCCTGGGGACCCCATTCCCCTGGGCCTTTTTTTAAGAAAGGGGAGGGGGACGGCGTCAACCCCCCTCTTCGTGCTTTCGAAAGAGATGGGGTGCCATGTGGCACCCTTCCCGGGCTTCCTAGCCCGTGGTGTCCCCATCCTCCAGGGCCATTTTTTCAATCAAAGGGGAGGGTGGCCATGTGGCCCCTCTCCGTGAGCAATGTTAGGCCCGGGGGACTCCATCTCCCCAGGGCTGCTACTAAAATTAAATGGGAGAGAGGCTGTGTGGTTTCCCTTCCTGAGTCTTTTCCATCCTGGGGGCCTGCATTGTTAAAAGTGGGTGCCCACTCAGGGCATCCACCATACATGTATTGGGGCTGCGGGGTGCCCCAGGTCCCCAGTGGCCCCAGCCGGCTCACTGCATGTAGTGGTAGCCAGCATTACTCCCACCAATAGGAAACAGCTACTAATGCTGCTCACTCTGGGCAGGAGCAATATTTTCATCTGTTTCTGTTTCTTAGCCCGCTTCAGCGAGGGCAGGAAAACCGATCAAAGGTCTGCCCCAGCTGGCTGGGACATTTTGAGTTTGCTCCCGCTTGGTGAGAGATCAAAAACTGCTTCCCCTAGATGGGAGCAAACACAGGCTTCCCTGCCCACACCAGTGTGGGCAGGGAAATTGCAATGTCCCTCGGGACAAAGCTAGTGAGCCGGCCCAGGAGATAGGGTCCCCAGGGCAATCGAAGGCTCGGGGAGGGGGACCAAGTGGCCCCCCCTCCCATTAAATTCTAAATAGCGGCCCTGGGCGATGGGGCCCCCAGTGTCTTTTAAAGGCTCAGAGAGGGGGGCTTAGTAGCCCCCTCTCCATATTTGAGCATTTCAGTCCTAGGTATGGGTTTTCCAGGACCTATACTGGCTCTGGGAGGGGGCTGCGTGACCCTCCTGGCCCTTTATCAAAGAAATCAGCCCCAGGGGTGGGCTTTGCAGGGCCTTTAATGGCTGAGAGAGGGGGGCCACCCTGGGCCTAGGGGGCAGGGTATCACTACCCTGTCCCTCTATATCTTTTTCTTTTCACAAGTTCAGGACAGGATTCTAAGTCCCCCAGTCCTGTAATTGCAGCCAATTAAAGCGCTCTCTCCGTGGGAGTCTGACTCTCACAGTAGCGAATTGGCGTAAGGGGAAAAAAAACTGCCTGGGCCTATTAGAATGCTCCATTTTTAAATTGGCGCTACTGAAAGAGTCTCTCAAGCCTCTTACAGACCCAACCATCCAGATAGTTATATTTTTTTTACTAATATTTCTCAAAAACTACCGAACGGATTTACACCGAATCACACAAAGCACAGTCTGTGTGCCGGTATCTAACTTCCTGTCAAATTTGGTGTAATTCCATTCAGCAGTTTTTGCTGTCGCCTTGTCTATGGAAAATGAATGGGGATTTCGTGTTTTGGGACCCCCCCATTTTTGTCGGTTCCCTGCTTGATGGATCATCCTAAAACTTTCCATGCACAAACTAGTCAAAAAGTAGCACCTTTTTGGACAGTTTTGTGGAGATTCATTAAACGGGGTCAAAGTTATTAGCAACACAAAAAACGCTTTTCCTAAGGAACAGTTGGCCTAACTATAACTATCCAGTGGCGCAAGCTGCTGGATAAAAAATCAGCAAGATATGTATATGTGGAGTTATGTATCGAAAATCTACACAAACCTACCATTCGATATTTTTCCTTTGATATTCTTGTCATGATATTTCATCCCATTTATATTCTGCCTGCAACATTCATGATCTACACCTTTGTAGTGTTGATCAAGGATATGTCCTGGCATACAGGGCTGCTTCAGCCAGCTTCTGGGCCAGCTCGACTGTGCTCTTGATGGATTAAATATAAATAATCATCTTCATGTGGCTACCTCATTTCTGGTGTACTCACTGGGCATCATCTTACTGATCGAACATGAGTGGTATTACAATGTTCAAATGATGGTTCATCTGGTGACCATCGTTAGAGAGTGTAAGAAATTAGGTTATTAGTTGAGAGGGGTGGAAGCCCCACTCAAATAATAAAAACAATCCTTGGGCGGGCAAGATGGCCGAGCAGACGTAACCTGCATCGGCTCCCGGTTCGCGCGCTGTCTGGCTGCACTTTTCGGCTGCTTTTACCGATGGAATCATCCCCACAACATACCCACGGTTGGCGGATGCTGTGAGGCTTCGGCGGCGAGTGTTTTGGCAGCTCTCCGCGATCCCTGGGAGTCCCCACACGCTTGACTCGGCTGCCGGAGGGGGACCCCGAGGCTAAGATGGCGCCGTCGATCCACGGTGAGCTGCAGCGAGTAAATGCCGCACCGCGGATGCCGCAGCGATATCAGAGGGCTGCTGGAGGAGTCGGAGCAACGGGGGCAATGGCAGTGAGCTCCGATCAGAAGGTGGAGAAGTAGAGCCTCGGCGGATGCCACGAGTCGGTAGGCTTTACCTTTGCCTGACTGTAAAATGGCGGCCGCGGAGGTTCCCCGCGGCGATGCGGGACCCTGAAGGCTTATCTCCGTACCCCCATATCTGAAGGCTGTGCCCCGGGCTGACTGTGCTGGAAGTGGGCTTTGAAGATCTACCCCCTGGTACCCTTCTACTGCCACGACCGATGGGCAAAGGTGATTGCGGACGGGGAGGCCTCCCGCCAGTATAACCTTTACCACGCGTGACCCCCTGGGGGGCACACCAGCGGTCGCGTGGTCTCGGGGCCTTCACCACCGCTCCCGGGGCACCACCCCTTGCTGCTGCTCTGCGTTGGAGGGCCTCTATTGCTCTGGAGCCGAATGTGGCCTGCAGCTGTAGTTTTCTGGTCGCGCCACCTACCCAGCACATGACGCCTAGCTCCTAAGCTGACGCCCGCTCAGACAACCTGCTCCTCGGCGGATGGTGGGGCGGCCCCCGCTTGATCTTAGGGGAAGAGCCGGGCATTGGAGTAGGCTCTCAGTACACCTTCCCCTGTGGCTGCGACAAGACCTGGAGGGGTGACTTTGCGAGGCCTGGGGCTGTTGGGCCATGTGGGGCCTCCTCCTTAAGCCGCTGAAGAAGGGGACGAATAAGGGGACCAGCAAAGTATCGAATTTCTTTGCCCCCGCCTACAAATGCCCAGCCCTCAGGGAGGATACCGACAAGGTGACCATGGCTCTCTCGAAAGCCGATTTAATGTCCATGCTTAAAGAATTTAAATCCGAGCTCCACACTGAACTCTGTCAAGACATCAAGTCCTCCATAGATCAATTGCGAGCGGATTTGTCAGAGCGGTTGACCTCTCTCCAACAGTATGTGGACTCGGTGGGCACCAGAGTCCTGGATTTGGAGATGCAACATCGGGAACATAAACAACTCACCGGGAAGTGCCGAGACGATATCCACGCTCTTAAGGAACAGCTGCAGCAGACGCAACTTAAGGCCGAAGACCTTGAAAATCATGCACGGAGGGAGAACATTCGGATCAGAGACCTGGAGGAAGGTGCGGAAGGGTCGGACATAGAAGCTTTTGTAGAGGGACTTTTCGCGGAGAACCTGAGCCCCTAGAAACTCAAGATAAAACTGGACAGAGTTCACAGAGTAGGTCCCCTGCAGAATTGTGATCGAAGGAGGCCCCGCGATGTGTTGGCAAAGTTCCACTCCTATAAAATCAAAGAAGCGGTACTACAGGCAGCCAGAGCGAAGGATTCCATCTCCTTTCAGAATTATTCTTGTGCCATTTATCAGGATGTCGCCCCCTCCACGTTGGCGCGCAGGCAGACACTGCAACTTATCACCACCAAGCTACAGGCGGAAGGCATCAGGTACCGCTGGACATTACATTACATTACATTAAAATTATTTATACCGCGCACTGTCACCAACGGTTTCATGGCGCTCGTTGACAGGTACAGTGATCCAGGGCAAGGAAGTTATTCGTAGGCGGATTGGAAGAGCAAAGTTTTTAATAGTTTGCGAAAACTGTCATAGTTGGGGCAAAGACAAAGTGGGGGTGGCAGAGAGTTCCAAGTAGAGGGGGCCAGAGCAGTGAAGCTCAGACCGCCATGCTTTTTCCGTTTGAATTTGGGGACCACAAGGAGGTTGAGAGATGCTGATCGAAGAGCTCTAAGGGGAATGTGGCGAGTCAGGACCGAAGAGATGAAAGCGGGGGCTGCACCCAAAAGGGCCTTAAAGGTTGAGCATGCCAGCTTGAAGGTGCAGCGTTTAGAGACCGGGAGCCAGTGCAGACTACGAAGGAGGGGAGTAACGTGCTGATGTTTAGGCTGGCGGAAAATCAGGCGGGCAGCCTGATTCTGCACCAGCTGCAAGCGGTGGAGGTGGCATGCCGGAATTCCCACGTACAGCATGTTGGCATAGTCAAGCCTGGAGGTGATTAGTGCAATGATGACTTGGATCAGGGCTTCTCTGGTGAGAAACCTGCTGATCTTGCGAATCCGCCTGAGATGGAAGATACAGGCTGAGGTGACAGAGGTAATTTGCGGTCTCATTGAAGGGTCTTCAGAGATGATCACCCCAGGAGACAGTCTCAGGAGACTCCGGGGTTGTTGGTCGTTCTGGACGTACCCTTTTGGACTTCGTTTCGAATACCGAAACAAGCGGCGGCACATCACCGATTTAAGGATGGTCCGAATCTTCTGGGCCTCCCATCGGAGGAGGGGGGCCCCACTCCAGAGGCATCTGGAGACTCCTCCCAGGGTGCACCATCCACTTCGACTTGGGTGCCGAGTTCGAGAAGAGGACAACGCGGACAACGAACGAAAGGTGGCCCTGCAGGTTAGAGTCTACTTGGCCCCTCTGAGGGGCTCTGCTTTGCCCTGAGCCACCATGCCTGTGGCGAGGGCGTTCCGAGGGATCTGGGGCTTCGGCGAAGGTGAGACTGTGTTCTTTCCCTGTCAGTAGCAACGCACCTTCAGACTGCTTCTTCTTGGTTCCTATGTGAGGGTGGCAGGATCCTCTCAGGAGACTCCGGGGTTGTTGGTCGTTCTGTGAACTCCTTGCAGGAGTCTTATTCTTTATCATTGCCATTCCCGCGTGGGTGGTGGGATGGCCTACTCTTCAGGATGGACAGATCTCTAGAGGTTATAAGCTCAGTGAATGATAGTCTGCCTTCCGGCTGGGACATTCAGGGTACATTTGTGCTGTCTTTGTGACACGATGATTCCTCCATGAGACCTCGCCGAGATGGGGCGCGGACTGGGTCCCTGGACCCGTGGTTCCCCCTGGTCCATGTGGGGGCGTATTTGCCCTGCAATGAGACTAGCACTGGTTTCTGTTTTGTTTTCTGGTTTGCTCTTGTTTGTGTTTTTGTAGGGGTTTGGGGGTGGGTTGGGGGGGACGTGGTGGCGGCCTTTTTCTGTTTCTTTGCAGAGGGTTTTTGTTCAGGTTGCCTGTTTCCCTGGTGAGAGCACTGAGGGGGAGTAGGGAAGGTAGTGGGGGCGGTATTTTATTTGTAGGGGTGAGGAGACATATGGGTGGGCTCGGGGCACAGCGGGACACTCAGAGAGGGGTGATGCCACCGTAGGTGGCTCCACACTATCCACCCGGGATGGGGGTGAGATGGGGCTATTCAGGGCGCAGTGACTTGGTCTTCAGCTCTGATGCCGATTGCTATTGGGACGTGGAACATTAAAGGGCTTAACTCCCCCCAGAAGCGCCAAAAGCTATGGAAGTATGTCATAGACCACCAGCTGGACATAGTAGCCCTCCAAGAGACCCACTTGGTCAAGTCGAAGGACACACGCCTCAAACACAAACACTTTCCACTCATTTATCATTCCTCAGCCTCTACGAAACAAAAGGGGGTAGCCCTCATGTTTCATTCTGCCATATAATTCCAACCTCTGGGGGTTCAGTGTGACAAGGACGGTCGCTGGGTCATGGTTAAGGGCCCTTTGCGGGGAAAATTTGTACCTTCGTAGCGGTATATGCTCCCAATTCTGGTCAGGCTGGGTTCCTCCACGGGCTCCTGGGGAAGGTCACAGACTTTGCTGAGGGGCCGTTCTTTCTCATGGGCGATTTTAACCTAGTGTGGCAGAAGGACCTTGACAGCACCCACCCACAGTGCTCTGACATGGGCTCGTTTTCCTCAGACACACAACAGCGGATTCGAGACCTGGTACTTTTGGACTCCTGGTGGACTTTGTACCCCCAGTCCCAGGACTACACATTTTTCTCCCACGTTCATCGGTCCTATTCACGCTTAGATTAAAAAAAAATTAGCCAGTCACTACAGGGTAATCTACAGGAGGCCAAGATCTTCCTGCTGTCAGTCTCAGATCATAGTCTATTCTCGATCTGTCTTAACTGGGGGGTGGGTGGCCAGGCCGCCCCCAGGTGGTACTTCCCGGCATCGTTGGCTCGTGACAAAAACTCTTGTGATACACTGAGGGGGCCATCGCTGACTTCTTCTCCCTAAACGACCCGGAGGACACATCAGTGTACAACACATGGGACACCTTTAAGGCGTTTTTTAGAGGGCAGTGTGTAGCCCTCAATGCTTCTCTCAATAAACTGCGTGGCCGGGAGAGGGAACAACTGGAGGAGGAACTGTCCACCCTTGAGAAAGCCCACAAAGCAAATCCCACTAGACAGACACAACGTAATATGACGGCAGTCAGGGGCAAACTTCGGGCGCTCTACAATAATAGGGCGGAATACACCCTAATGAAATTGAGGCATCTATCCTATTCTCAGGGCAATAAGGTTGGTAAACACCTCGCCAGGCAGCTGCGAGATAAAAGAGAGCGGGAGTATATATCCAGGGTCTTCCGAGAGAAGTCACACACACACAGGGATGAGGTCAAGTCTGAGCTCTTCGGAGCATTTTACAAGAACCTGTATTCAGGGGATTCTTTGGATCCGGCTCAACAACGTAAGTACCTGCAGGCACTGCCTCTGCCCCAGGTTTCTGCAGAGTGGAATGAGGTACTCTCGGCTCCTATCACTAGAGAGGAGGTGGTCTCTGCTATTAAAGCTTTGAGACCTCATAAAGCACCTGGGACGGATGGCTATACAGCTATATTCTACAAGACATTCTCCTCTGACCTCAGCCCACATTTAGTCCGCTTATTTAATCGAATGGCCGACGACGGCAAGACCTCTGGTACTATGGCGGAGGCCATGATTTCGGTCATACCCAAACTTGGGAAGGATCCTAGCAGATGTGCCTCCTACAGGCCCATTGCCCTACTTAATCTAGAGGCGAAGCTGTACTCCTCAATAATTGCGAAAAGGCTTAACGATCTAATGCCAGCTCTCATCCATCCAGACCAGTCTGGATTCATTAAAGGATGCCAGACTCACGACAACACTCGTCGTATAGTACATCTGATAGAGAAGGCCAATAAGTTTAAAATCCCGGCAGTACTGGTGGGGCTTGATGCTGAAAAGGCATTTGATAGGGTGGATTGGGTCTTTCTATTTCAGACTTTGACAGCGTTCGGCTTTTCTTCTAAATTTGTATCCATGATTCGTGCCAACTATTTATCTCCCCGGTTCAGAGACGCGGTGAATGGGTGCCAATCCTCTTTTTTTAATCACTCTAGGGGCACTAGGCAGGGGTGCCCACTTTCTCCTCTTCATTTTGCCTTAAGCATCGAACCCTTGGTGCAGGTGATCAGAGCTAATTCTGATATACATGGTCTGCCCTTTAAGTAGAGTCACACAAAATCACCTTATTTGCGGACGGTGTCCTTTTATCCCTCTCTGATCCAGCCCACTCCCTCCTGTTTGTGCAGTCAGAGTTGGAGCGATTTGAAGCAGTAGCGGGCTTTAAAATCAACCTAGACAAGTCGTACATACTCAACCTCACTCTCCCCCAATCAGCAGTGCTCAGACTTTAATCACTCACGCCTCTGCCATGGGCAGGTGCCTCCATTCAGTATCTGGGGGTACATCTGACGCCTACGCTGGGGAAATTGTACTCAGCCAACTTCCCCCCTATATTGACATGGATTCAGGCTGACCTTGCTCGGTGGAAGCCTCTGTTCATGTCCTGGATGGGTCGGATCCATGCTATTAAGATGTCCCTTCTTCCTAAGCTGCTGTACCTGGTCCAGGCCCTTCCCATTGAACTATATGGGGACTTCTTTAGGCGAGTGAAGACCATGATTCTTCGTTTTATCTGGCAGGGAGGGCGGGCACGCTTTTCATTTTCTATACTGCGCCGGCCACGGAAGGAGGGGGGGCGGGCCTCCCGGACATTCACTTATATTATAAGGCAGCACAGCTTCCGGTGCTGGTAGGGTGGACGCAGTTAGAATCGGAAAAACATTGGCTGCATATGGATCGGAGTGTAGCAGGGAGGACCATCTGGGATTTAGTCTGGAGACCCAAGTGTGACAGGCCTAGGAATGTGTATATCAGTACCCCCACTTGCACAACTTTGAGAGTGTGGGACTCGGTGTCCAGGGACGATAGGTGGACAACCTTTCCCTCCCCATTTACGCCACTGCACTTTAACCCTGATTTTCCCCCAGCGGTACAGGAGGGCCCATTTGCGGCGTGGAGAGAAGGAGGATGCCTCACACTAACACACCTTATCCATGGTTTCGACCCCCTCTCTTTCGATAATTGTAAGCAAGACTATGGGGTGGGGGACTCAGAGAGGTACCACCATGCACAACTACTCCATTGGGCACTCACCTCTCAGGTGAGGGAGGCGGCTACGCGCCCCCTCACAAAATTTGAGGCCTTTCTTACTAGGACCTCTTCGATGAAGGGAGTCATCTCATTCATACATGGTTTCCTGCTTTCCACGGCACTCACACCCCGGCCAAGATACATGTCCATGTGGGAGGGAATTCTTCAGCGAGATATCACTGACGAGGAGGAGTGGTCACAATTATGGTCGGACATTTCAAAATTTAACCACTCCTTAGAACTTAGAGAGGCCCACATGAAGACCATGATGGACTGGTACCTACACCCGTCCAAGCTTCGACAGATTTTTCCCGGAACCTCCGATAGGTGTTGGAGGGGATGTGGGTTCTTAGGGGATTTTCAGCATATTTGGTGGGATTGCCCTATTATCCGCCCCTTCTGGGAAGAGATTTTAGCTCACATTAAAGAGATGCTGGGTTACCCCATCCCCACTTCTATGGCTAATACCCTTTTGGGCCTACGAGACCCGGCCTTGGAACACCAGACTACAGCGGATAAAAAGATCATGTGGCTCAGTATTGGAGCGGCTAAGATCACCCTGGCGGCGGCATGGAAGAGAAGAGAAGCGCCGGCCATCTCCATTTGGCACTCCCGCTTATGGAAACTGTTAAGTCTAGAACGCATGGCTGATATCTTTAGGGATGACTTTAAGAATTTTGAGTTTCGATGGGGACCTTTGGTATCCTTCGTCTCGAGGGGCCTCCCATCAGCAGTTTGCCCTTCCAGTGTCAGGGCCCTCCATCTTTTCCAGCTTTGAGGCCACGGGTTTGTAAGAGTTTGTTTTAAATGCCTACAAATAAAATGTAAATGTAAATGTAAATGTAGTATACTTGTAAAGCGCACAGCTGCCCCAGCAACGGGGCGTTCCCGGCGCTGTATAACTCTGGGGAACCCGTCCTGGCTTTCCCTGTGGGATGGTCCCTTGCTGGGAGTCCCCAAGGTGGAGCCAGGCATCCCCGGAATTGTTGGGGCCGTTGTGGAGATTAGGCAAGCTAATGCCCAGAGTTGCCGAGTGGAACCCCTGATTAGAGTAAGCACCGAAGCGAGAATTATCGAGTCCGCTGACCAAGGTCCACGACCCTGCCGCGTCGGGAATTGAACCCTGGTCCCAGGCTGACTTCTGCTCTCAGGCCTGCCGCCTCTAACCAGTGAGCCACACTACTCCAATACTACACATTGCCGCCGCCACGGGGGGGGGATAGTTTTTTTTTTTCTATCTTCATTCTCTTTTTTACGACAATGCCCGCAGGTAGCACTAATCAGGGGAGCTCTCCGCCTGGCGTCTCAGACCACTGCGAACGTCGCCTTCTGCTTGGGACGCGCAGGACATTCTATCTGACGACAAGAGTCTGGATGCCACGAGGTATTAGTACTTGCCTTCTTCATGGGGAAGACTGCATTGCAAACCCCGTTCTTGTTAGAAGCTGAAACCCTTGGTAAGCTGCTCTGTATGCAAGGGGTCTTTGTTCAGATAGGTCTTTTTGTATGTCCCGGTCATTTGTGCTATAGCCTTACCATGACTGCTCCCCCCTGCGTGGGAAGATGTGCGGGATTGTCGCATGTTTCTTGTTAAACCAATAAACATATCTTTGAAAAAAAAACAATCCTTGGGAGGTTCACTAAATGAACCATGCTTAAGCCTCTGTTAGCTTGGCACAAAAGCAGTAAGGCTTAACTAACAGGCAATGTGTAAAATATTTATGCAGCACTCAAACACTAATAAAAGAAAAACAAAATACAAGAAAAAATCCCAAATCAGTTGAAAAAACAGAGCACATTTTAATAAATAAAATGACACCAAAACAACAAAAATCAAATCAATAGAATCGGAGAAATCCGTTTTTCATGCTTATGGTAAAAGTAGTCCCAAGAAGGATAAAGTGTTACTGGCAGCTGTCGGGTAGCGCTAGATCTAGGGAAAGTCACAAGTTTAGGCTGACTGAGATGGAGTGTGGATCAAATGCAGGGACAAAATCCACATAAAGAGTTTCATTCACGTTGGTGGGTGCCATGAGAAGGCCGCTGTCGGATTCACTGATAAACCAATAACATAAAATATTTAAAATAACAAACCATTAAATGAAATAAAAAAGTAAACAACATAAATTTCTTACAATTCTATAACCATATTTTACACATTAAAAGCATTAATAGTTATAAATATCATAATTTTAAACAAGCCAAAACAGAATATAAATGATAACAATTTCAAATAAATTATAGAATTTCCCATTTAATACATTTACTATTTCCATTACAATTTATACAAATGTAGGCAAAGTGTTCTACTAAAGATGTCTAACATTTACTACTACCACTTAACAAAATGCAACAGTAGGAAAACTGTCACATAACTCAGGGGGAACATTTACTATTCCCACTCCAGTCAATACAACACTGGAGAAAAAATTGGATTGCAAAGGTATCAAATGTACTATTCCCACTCAAATCAGTGCAACACTAGGGATAATGTTAGATTGCGGAGGGATAACATTTACTATCCCCACTCCAGTCAATGCAACAGTGGGGAAAATGTTGAATTGCAGAGGGATCAAATTTACAGTGCAACAATGGGGAAAGTGTTATATTGCGGAGGGGTAAAATATACGATTCCCACTCCAGTCGGTGCAACAGTAGGGAAAGTATTGGATTACGGAGGAGTAAAATTTACTATTCTCAATCCACTCGGTGCAACAGTAGGGAAAGTGTTGTATTGCGAAAGGGTAAAATGTACTATTACAACTCCAATAAGTAATACAGTTGGTAAAGTGTTGGCTTGCGGAGGGGTAAACTTTACTATTCCCACTCCACTCTGTGCAACAGAAGGTACAGTGTCGGATTGGGGAGTGGTAAAATGTACTATTCCAATTCCAATAAGTACAACAGTAGGGAAAGTGATGGATTGTGGAGGGATAAAATGTACTATTCCCACTCCAATGAGTGCAACAGTAGGTAAAGTGTTGGATTACGGAGGGGTAAACTGTGCTATTCCCACTCAAGTTAGTGCACCAGTAGACAAACTGTTGGATTGCAGAGGGGTAAATTTACTATTCCAACTCCAATAACCTCAACAGTAGGGAAAGTGTTGGATTATGGAGGGGTAAAATGTACTATTCCCACTCCAGTCAGTGCAACAGTAGGGTAAGTGTTGGATTGTGGAGGGTTAGAATTTACTATTCCCACTCCAGTCAGTGCAACAGTAGGGAAAGTGTTGGATTGCGGAGTGGTGACATTTACTATTCCCACTCTACTCTGTGCAACAGTACAGAAAGTGTTGGATTGCGGAGGGGTAAAACTTACTATTACAACTCCAATACGTACAACAGTAGGAAAAGTGTTCGATTGCGAAGGAGTAGAATTTGCTATTCCCACTTAATGAGTGCATCAGTAAGGAAAGTGTTGAATTGAGATGGGGTCAAATTTACTGTGACCATTCCAGCCAGCGCAACATTAGAACAAATTCTCTCCAGCAAGAAAATAATTGCAAAAACTTTGTAAACAAATATAAATATGTAAAAAAAGACAAATATTTTATAGGAAAATTAAATAAAATATATATATATTACAATGTTAAAAATATCATAGATAACTACAAATAGTATTATAATTAAAATATAAAACATTTTCAAATTAAATTATTGTATTTAAAAATTAGGTATTAACCAAAAAATATTTACTAGGTTTTATTCTAGTTACTTCCCACCCTATACCCCTACAAAACTCAACCCACACCTAAAACTTAACTTTAAAAACACGAATTATTTACACTTGTAAAATAAATATTTATCAATAAACAAATTATCATTAATTAAAAAATAATGATTACTTAATTATAATTACTTTACTTCCCACAATATACCCCCACAAAGCACACAACACACTCCTAGAATGTATCTTAATAAAAAACTAATTACACACTTCGCATAATTAATATCAATTTAATAATGAATATTAATGAAAACATTGACAAATTAATTATGACTTAATTCAAATTAATTTACTTTTCACCCCATCCCCCTACGAAACCCTCAGCCCACACCTAAAATGTAAGTAAAGAAATGTAATTGCACAATTAACATTTCAATTACTGGTTTAACCATACCGATGCCGGCCCCCACGCCACTGAACTGTTTGAGGCACTCCTCAGCTTAAACCTGACCCAGCATGTCACCACCCCTACTCACATCGGGGGCCACATTCTGGATCATATCTGGACGCAGGGGGTGTCGCTCTCCTGTCCGAGTATCTCCCCCTGCGTCTGGTCCGACCACTCGCTGATTGAGTCCTCTATTCTTGTAAAGGGCCTGGTCAATCCACCTCCTCTGGAGGGTGGGATCGCCCGGAAATGGAGTGCGCTTGATTCCTCTGCCTTTCTCTCCTTTCTTGCGGAGACTCAGCCCCTATCCAGCAATGCTCTTGGCGTCAATATACTGGACGCTAATATCGCTCATTGGCTCACTACTGCTAGCGACCAATTCGCCCCCCTGTCCCGTTTCCCTCGCTCACGCCATAGCAAATCCCACAAATGGTTCAACTCAACACTGAAATCACAACACCTCGAGCTGCGCCAATTGGAGCGCAGGTGGAGGCGTAAATATTCTAGTGCAGACAGGGAGTCGTACGTGCTTGCAGGTAAAGCATATAAAAAAGCCATCATCACAACTAAGTCTGTTTTTTTTTTCTGAGAGAATATCAACAGCCCCTAACAAATCTAAAGAGATTTTCAAGGTTCTCTGTGAATTAACATCGGACACCAGGACACTCCCGAATTTGCCTCCCTCCGCAGAGTCATGTAATGCCTTGAACACCTTCTTTATCGATAAGATCTTGGCAATCAAAAAGTCTATCCCTCTTTCCCCTCTCTCAGCTATTGCGGTAGTCCCTTCCATCAATACCTCCACTCTGACTTGTTTCCCCACACTCGATCCCGACTCTCTAGCCAAGTTGGCTACTCGGGTGAAATCTGGCTCCCCTAAGGATTGTTGCCCCCCTTCTGTGTTCTGTGACATTTGTCATGCTCTACCGCACTGCATCCTACCCCTACTCAACTCCTCCCTCAATTCTGGCACAGTCCCCAGTTCTTTTAAGGAGGCCGTACTGGTGCCCTTGCTAAAAAAAACTGGCGCAGACCCAGCAGTCCTCGCCAACTATCGGCCCATCTCTCTCTTGCCTTACCTGTCTAAAATCTTGGAGGCACATGTGACTACTTTCCTCTCGCAATTCATCGAGGAGTCCATCTTCCTGGAAATGAACCAGGCCGGTTTCAGACCAGCCCATTCTACCGAGGCTGTGATCCTCGCCGTGTTGGACAACCTCAGATGTAATGCTGATAGAGGACGCCCCCAGGCATTGGTCCTATTGGATTTGTCGGCGGCATTCGACACGGTGGTTCATAACATCTTACTCCACCGTGTCGAGTCCGCCGGAGTCTATGGGCTCGCCCTGTCCTGGGTTAAGTCCTTCTTAGAGGGTAGATTCCAAGCAGTCAGTTTGGGTCCCTTCAGCGCCACCAGTGCACCATCAGCTTGTGGGGTTCCCCAGGTCTCTTCTCTGTCCCCCCTCCTTTTTAATTTGTATCTTCAGCCTCTTATTCACTCCCTGGGTAGTTGGGACGTCACCGTATTTAATTACGCTGACGATTTACAAATTATTTTCCCCCTTTCCTCTCCTGATGCCGTCACCAACTTTAAGGCGGTCATGATACACATCCAGCATTGGATGAATCAAAATCAATTAAAGCTCAATCCTGGGAAAACTGAGCTCCTCCTCCCTGGGAGAAGCCCCTCCCACTGGGGCCCCCAGTATTGGCCATCTGAGCTCGGTCCGTCTCCTCTTCCTGCTGGCTGTGTAAAGAGCCTCGGTGTCATCATTGACTCTGAGCTCACTCTCAAGGCCCAGGTGAGCGCCGTAACATCTTCCTGTATGTTCCAGCTACACAGGATACGGAAAGCTGCTCACCTCTTGACCCCTGAAGCTTTGCTACAAGTCCTAATAGCATTGGTGATGTCCCGCCTGGATTTCTCCAATTCCTTGTATCTTGGCCTCTCCAAATCCCTGCTGGCTAGGCTACAGATCATTCAAAACCAGGCTGCCAGACTGGCATTTAAAATCCCCAGATGGCAGTCAGCCAAACCTTTATTACATCAACTACACTGGCTTCCAGTTAGTGAAAGAATAGCCTTCAAGGTTGGCTGCCTGGTCTTTAAAGCCTTGACTGGTCCCTCTCCTGTCTTCTTGAAGTCCTTGGTTAACCCTTACTGCCCTTCCCGTACTTTGAGGTCCACTCACCTTCAGCTCTTAGTCACTCCCCGGTTTAAACTTATCAAATTAGGCGGCCGCAGCTTCTCTCATCTGGCTCCCAAATTATGGAATTCTTTGCCACTCTCACTCAAGACCTCATATTCCCTCTTATCATTTAGGAAATCTTTAAAAACTCTGCTTTTCTCACACTCCCAATAAAATCCCTCTTGTACAGTCTTAGTATCCTATCAGCGCCAGGAAACTCATGGTGACAGTGCGCTCAACAAATGCCCATTAACATAACATAACATAACATAACATTTAATCATCAATTAAAAACTAAATATTAATTACTTATAATTAATTTACTTTCCATCCTGTATCTGTGTAAACCCCACAACCCACACCTAAAATTAAACAAAAACACAATTAACATAATTATTTATCAAATAAATAATTAATATTAATTAATAAATAATTATAAATTATTTACTTCCCATCCTGTACCCCTATAAACCCCACAACCTATACCTTATATAAAATAATTATCAATTAAATTAATAATATTAATTAACAGCTAATGATTAATACATTAAAAATAAATTAATTCCCAACCTGTTACTCTCTAAACCCCACAACCCGCGCTGCAAATTTAAATTAACCCCACAACCTGCTACGGTACTAAAAATCACAAAAAACAGGTACATTAAATTTCATAACTGCTAAAAAATTTACTAACTATATTAAAAAACATAAACAATAATTATACAAAAAATTCACATCATATACATTTAAAATACATACTAAAATACATAACAATAATTAAAAAACAATATTATATACAACTATATTGTTGTAAACAATATTAATGACTTAGGTATTTTAAAAATCTAAATTATTGACCTTAAAATTGATATTCTTGACAACGATATTCTTGCAGACGATATTTCTATATCGCGATATTTTAGAGACAATATTTTGGTATGACAATATTTTTATTTCAATATTTTCTTCGAATAGATCGCTGTCGGCGCCAGGAGAAGGTCAAGCATGACAGATGGCTGTTACTGTAGTGCAGTGGAACTTCGTGCTGGTAATTGTTGTGGGCTCTCATTGTCAACACAAATTGCGGGTCTAGCCTTGCCAATTGTCACGGTCGTTTGTTGTGGGCTCAAAGAGCAGGTCCCACTGAACTTTCACTTTGGTGGTTGTTGCGAGTGACCAAATCTTGGTGCATGGAGGTCACTTTGTTGTTGCGAGGAGCCCAAAACTTCAGAATGTTCACCTTTTCCTCAAGAGAAGTTCAAACTGATACCAGCCACAGGTCTAGGACCTGGGGACACTTCTTGAGGAAGCAGCAAAGCCCTGGCAGGTCCCAGGGCTCTGGCAGGTCCAGTTGGTGCTGGTCAGCGTGGCAGTTGTAGGATGGCCTCTGGAAACTTGTCACCTGTAGTTCAAACAGAAGGTTAGCCAACTGACCCTTGGCATCACTCTGGGTAGACTGGGTTCAAGGAAAGCAGGTTCAATCTTCCTTCTTCAGTCAGCAAGGCAATCCCTCTTCCTCATACAGCATGGCATTCCTCCTTTTGACTCTTCATCTGTTCTAGGAGTATTATGATAAGAGTTACCTTGACCTATCCCCAAAATTGGCGCTGGTCAGTTCTTCCTCTTCCCCTGGGTTTGACTCCAAACTGTGTAGGGTGACAAAGGAAAAGGCAAGCCGTTAGCAGGGTCCTTTGAAGTGTAATCAGGGCATGGTAGGAGCTGATGAGCCAAAATGGTTGTCAGGTAAAACACTCAGTGAGACAGCTCAGCGGTAGCTGTTCCCCAACATGCATCATGACCGTATTAAAGTAGCTCTTTCTGAGCTGAACGAGAGCTGCTACTCTCCCCGTAGTCCACCACCCAACAAATTAAAGACCAGAAAGTGTAGTGGAGTAGGACTGGGATGTGTAGAGGTAAGTCTGTGGTCGAGGGGACAGAGTCAAGGAGTCAGGCGAGTGGACCAAGCCTGCGGGCTGACAGGCACTCTGAACCACAGTCCAGAAAAGGTGTACCACAGCAGGCCCTGTTCAGGGAGGAGAAGTGGGAAGGGGGAGTTTGAGTGGAAACCCAAGGTCACCAGTATTGTCTAGAGTGCGAGTAGTGAGGCATCTGTAAAGGCTAACGAAGGTCTCGGGAGAACAGCCTGCCACTCCTTCTCCCCCATCTGCTGGCCTAGGGGTTTCCACATAAAAATGCAATGATGCGGACTGCAGAGAACTCGGAAGAGAGGCCCAAGTGAACAACAGCATAGTGGACCTTGAGCAGAGGCTTCCCTCAGCTTAAACCGAGAGGAGACAGCTGAACTAACATAAAAGGGCAGGTTGGCCGCCCCCTGCATCGTGTGGATGCCCAGAGTGATCCAGACAGCCTTGAGTGAGCAGAGAGCAGCTCCTGTGTAAACTGGTGAAGTCCCAATGAGTCCAATATAGTGGGAGTAGCCCAATGTACGGGCCCCTGGTAATATCCATTGTGGGGTCAGCTGACTGCTGTACACGGTGCAGGGTGCAGCATCTTCACCGAAATGGAGACTGTAGAGATTAGAGCAACCACAGAAGGGAGTCAGTCTGGAGAGGGCCACTGAAACCCTAAGTGGGAGGCTACCCACAGACAACACTGAGGGGTCGCATGTACAGAATGACCTCACATATGCCCCATGGTAAACAGCGTGGAAAAGTGCTCAAAGTAGCTGAGGAAAAACCGCAGTAGGCATGAGGCAGAGAGACAGATCCACTACGGTGTTTCTCCACAAAACCCCTGTCTAGACAAGGAGTGGAAGAGCACATCACTAGCAGTGGACAACCCCATATAGATATGCAGAGTGAGTTGGCGAAGCTGGTAGTGATTATGCAACATAGCAAGTGATCCCTCCCCCATTCACAAGGCAGACACCATCATGATCAAACTGTGCCTGCCAAAAGGGGTGGTAATCCACTTAGCAATCAAGCCGCCTCACGTGGTGATCCAGAGGGAGACTGACAGGACTGTAATACACAGCTCTCGACTCAAACAAGCCAGTTTGAACGGCTGCTTAGAGTAATTCGGCATAGGACCTCCTTAGCACTTAAAATAGACATGGTGGCTCTTGATATTGAACTATTAAGGGCAGATCAGGCAAAACTGAAAGATAGAGTTGAAAACACAGAATTCTCCATTGAAACGAAGAGCCCCACATTGGATCGTCTCCAAACCCAGGTCAAGGCACTGCTGAAGGAAGGAGCCTTCCTCAAGGTGAAAGCTGATGATGCAGCGGGTCATGCAAGGCACAAAAATGTACACATCATTCATCTCCCAGAAGGAGTGGAAATACCTAGCATAGAGTTATTCTTGGAGGACTGTGATGCTAGAAGAAAAACAATCCATCTTCTTCTTGATTGAACGTGCTCACGGAGTGTGGACACCCTACCCCTCTGGGGCCCCACCTAGACCAGTGGTGGTGCACCTCTTAAACTACAGAGACCGAGACCGCGTGTTACAGATAGCTAGGAACAAGGGTGCATTGCACGTACAAAATGGTACAGTAAATATTTTTACAAACTACACTGCAGAATTTCAGAGAAGATGAGGCTCCTTGATGGTAATCAAAAGACAGCAGAATCAACTAGGCCTTAAATTCTCTCTCATGTACCCAGCCAAAATGGAAGTTACTGATGCAGGGAGACCAACTAAGGAGCAGGATGCACAGGAGCGAGCAAAGGCGGTGGCTGAATTGGAACTCCACCGCAGCCCAGAGACCATATCCACTGAAACCATGGCGGATTCACAGAGAGAGTCCATATGACGAGACTGTCGTAGACAGAGAACTGGAATTTCAATCCTTTGGGATGGAAAGAGGTAGGGACGAAACCGCAAGAGAGAAAGTTTGTAATGAAGGAAGAATGCAGCAGCAGCCTGGGGGTACGCAATTGAAGAGTGGGCAATGTAGCGAGCCACTGCATACACAGACTTGTACGAACAAGGACATTTGGCACCCCTGAGATTGAACTTTTTCTAATTTTCATTTTCATAGTTTGCACAGGGTCATGGGCTCATTTTGGCCAATACCTGAGGAGGGAAGTTGGGAAATGGGTGAGAAAGAAAGAGGGCCTGCCAAAGTTGCACACCATGACAACACAGAACGCTACACAACTGACACAATTCTGTATTTTAACCTGGGGAGAGAATGGCGAATCCTAAACTGTTTATTAGATCTCTACAAATCTAAAACACAGACAGATCAATGTAGAATTCCTGCTGGAGACTCACAAGATAGTTACTGAACTGACTATCCTCACGAAGTGCTGGAGGGGCCAAATAGTGTGGATCACCTACTCGGAGTACATGAGGGAAGTCCAGTTCCACAATATATGATGGAACATGCACCCCGAAATTGCTGGGCACTCATACTACTCCCACGTACATCACTTACATACCGAAATTGACTTGCTTCTATGAAATACATCAGTGGTCCTGCACTTACTTATTACAGAGTATTTATGATGCAAGATATCCAACCATTACATGCTTGTGATGGGTATACAGTGGACAGACACCAGGCCCCAATAGCTACATGGAAACTACAAACACAAGCAATCTATGATCCCATATTTCGAGATACAACTGGAACGTAATTAGATCAATACTTCGAGGAAAATAGGGATCGGTTCAGTGTGATGTGGTTGTGGCATGGGAGGTCAAGTATCAGTTTTGCAGTGGTGTTTTGGCTGGTCTGGAGTCTGTCTAGGAGTTGTTTGGAGATTTTCGGCGTAGATATTGTTGCTGTAGTCCAGCCTTCTATTGAGAAATGCTTGTGTGATGGTCTGCCTGGTGTTCAAAGGAAACCATTTGAAGATTTTCCGCAGCATGCGTAGGATGTAGACACAGGAGGTGAAAACAGCATTGCCTTGAGCGGTCATGTTGTGCTTGTCGTCTAGGATGATCCATACATTTCTTTCGTGGTCTGTGGCAGTTGTTGTTGGTCCTAGCTCCAACAGCCAACAGGTGGAGTCCCATGGGGAGGTCCTGTTAAGCTTCAGGCAGTTGGTTTACGTCCAGTCTGCTACCATGGACATGTAGTTGGTGAAGTTGATTCTAGTGGTTGTTGTTCTATCTGTCAGAGAGAGGATGAGTTGGGTGTCATTGCCGTAGGAGATGACGGGGATGTCTTTTGTTTGGAGATGTTGCAGAGCAGTGTCATGCATATGTTGAAAAGGGTGGGGCAGAGGGATGGTCCCTGTGGTACTCCACATATCAATTTGTTGGTCTTTTATGTGAAGGGTGGAACTTGAATGCATTTTTTGCACTCTGATGGTAAATAAACCATGTAATAAATTACCTATTTCACATATGTTGTGAACGCATGTTGGCATGGTTTTCCCATTTCACAATGCCACCAGTGGAGAATTCAGTTCATTGTCCTTACAGGTGAAAATGCTCAGCATGTACTTAAGTGTGTGGAGTGGGACTTCCTCTGCGTGGAATTTGTGGAACTAGATATTGTCCATGGAATATAAATTTTATTAAAGGATCAGTGGTTCACATGCACTTCTTATTGCTTTCAAAATACAGGTCACAATGACCAATAGGTCAGTTAAGAAAATTCAGATTTGGAGTAGGTAGCATTCCAACCTACCTCATTAATATTCATGAGGTAGGTCACAAATTGCGATTTACTCCAATCAGAGAACATTAGTCATGGTTGCCTGCTGGGATCAGCAAACCACCATTAATGTGACCGCGTTTAAATTATATATTTTTTAATTCAGCCTGTTTCCCTTAAAGGAAATGGAACTGCGTTTACACAGGACAGTTTACTTTTTTTTAAGTTTGTTTGAGAGCTAGCAGTGGTCCCATGGGCCTTTGCCTACTCCCCAACAATTATTTGTTTTCTTTCACAAAGGGGAAGGTGTCCATTTGGGACCCTTCTTCGTGAATGAGATAGCACCGTAACTTGGGGGTCGGTAAGTTTTGAATCACTTCTGAAACATATAGTCATAATAAGACATCTTACACTATGCAGAATTTAGCCGGACTAATCCTGATGAAATATTATTACATATTGTGTTATATGATTTCAAAGAATCACAGTGATCCATCTCCAAATTAAAGCTGAGATGCAAAGATTGAGATCTTAGAAAGCGTTGGAGGTGCCTGGGTGACCCTCCCTTTAAAAGATGCAAATTGCACTGAAAATATTTTAAAGCTCCAGACAACATTCCCCCTCAAAATTGTGTGGGTTGCAGTATTATACAAATTCCCAAGCAGATATGTAAAAAAAGTACTTGGGGTGTTCTGATTGAATGGTGTGTGCAGGAATATAAGAAATGTCCAGGAATTTGCTCTGAGAATATCCAAATTTCTTTATTGATCAAATATAAACGGTTCACAGAAAAACAGGGAATTTCAGCCAACACGTTTCGTTCTCATAGAGAACTTCATCAGGGCTTCTCAGGGAAATACCCTTCTTGAAGGAGAGGACAAGTAAGTTCTCCTAGACTGCAAGTACAGAAATATCATGTACAACGAACCGGAAATTACTTGGACAGTGGCGAAACATGAAAAACAGCGGAATTCCAACTGTAATTGCACTCCCGGACTATGTGAGGAGATCCAAAGGAGTATCTTCCATCAGCAAAGTTGTAATCATTCTAAGTTCGACGAAATGATCGAATAACCGTCACTGTCCAAGTTACTTTAAAAATGACATCAGATCACACTCTATATATTGGAGAACGATAAATCATAGCATCCACCTGTGTATTATGCCGGAAGAAACGCCTTTCTATTGTAAGGCATCCAAATGAGGAATCCTTATTCGTGTTTAGTAATTCTGCTAATAAATATCACGCAGCCAAAATGTCTTCCAGAAGACTCCAGGTAATACCTCTGAAGCCTAGAAAGGGCCCTAACCCAATGGCCACGATTAGGCCTGACGGCACCCAGGACAGTGTTCAAATAGCTTGGGGTGTTCTATATCCCCATTGAAAAATGTTAGCTAAAGATTGCACAAACGTACCCACTATTCAAAGTTCTAGCCTTAATAATTGAACCGGGATAGCTGAACTTTGTGAGCAAACTTTTCTCAGAATTTTCCTTTCACACTTGTTTAGGAATGCCCAAGATCAAATTAGAATCTGGTCTAAAGTGTAGGACAATGTAGGGGTGAATTGTTGTTTTATAAATTCGTTTTAGGTGATCAAAATGTCTTCTTCCCATAGAACAGTAAAAGATCTGTAAAGAGTTTGCATGTGCCTTCTTACATAAATTTGTTGTATGCACCACATCCTTTAGATTTTCACAAAATGTATTACCAAGATATGTATATCGGTTTAGATTCCCTATTTTTTTATTTTTTAAATACCAGTTGTATTTCGGGGCTTTTCTCTTCCCCCTAAAAACAACAATTTTAGTTTTAGTTTTATTCACTTTTAAAAAGTGCTTTTGTGCAAAGTAATGTGAAGCGTTCAGACTTACCCGAAGACCAATTGCAGGCTGATCAATTTAAAACTGTTCTCCGTGTACAAAAGAGTGAGCAAGCATTTAGAAACTATTTCTGTGTGTGGATAGAATTAGAACGGTCTTTTTCCCCCGCAACAGCATTTTACATCTGGTAGAGGAATGCAAGGACAATAGCAGGTGCAATAAACCATTCAGTATCCCTAGGACAGATATTTTCTGCCATAAAGTCGGTAATCAAATGATGTAGAAAAGTCAATGAAAGCTATATATAAATATGACTTATTTCTTACCATATACCTATCTAATAAAAAATGTAAAACCGCTATATTACTGGCTGGTTTTCTCTAAAATCAGACTGTTCAAAGGCAATGATGCATTCTTCCTGTATCAATTCTGCACATGTTCTAAGACACTCATTGCAAAGAAATTCCCCACTGCATCCAACAATGTGATCTGCTGATAATTCCCTGGCAACAATGTACTTCCTGTCTTATGTATAGGGACGACGGCACTCCCCCTCCAGGATTCTGGCATATAGCCAGTAAAATATTAAACTTTAAATAAAAGAACAAGACAATTGGCCCTCAAATGTGGATTATTTATTAAAATCAAATTAGGAACTCCATATGGCCCACTTCCACAAGTCCTCTTGCTTCCTTAATGTACCCTATTATCTGAATATAAGTAGGTAACTGAATAACTTCAGAGCTTTGCGGAGTCATTTCAAGAGAGCTTGTGACCTTATTTGATTTGAATAACTCCGTAATTAAATCATACTAGATTGTAAATGGAATCTCATTTGGTGCCAAATCCCTTTTTATGCTAGACGTTTGTGCAATTATGCTCCAGAAAACAGATGTATTATTTAGTGAAGCTGCTTACTGTAGTGAGATCCAGAGAAGATCTTGTTGCTTAGTCTTTACTGCTCCTTAGTGCTGCTTCCTTTTCTCTCTCAGGGAGAAAACAACATTCCCCTTCCAAACAGATATTCCATATCCATTTTTAAATCCAGTTTAAGAATTGGAAAAAAGATGCCAACTCCTAAAATGGGCTTAGGTCATTGCAAAAAACATTTTTGCAGTTGCTAACATCAAATCGGTGCATTTGCAATCTCAAAAATGCTTTGTACATCTGGCCCTATATGCTTCTCCTCAATCAAGAACCATGGTTATTAATTTATCTCCAACTTGTTTAATATTACTAGCATTACTCATCATGAATGAGAATATCTCCATTTTATTTTGTCATCTTTGAGTACCTGATCCTAGAGATTCAAAGATGTAATTGTTTTTGTCACAACGTTCTCCAGGTTTATTTCTTTATTCAGTGTTTTCTATAGCTCAAACACGACCCAAAATGTGGGTGTCAGAGAGCTTTACAGTTCAACCAAATTCAAGTATTCCAATAACAGGGCATATGCTTACCCTTGCACAGATCACACAAATTGAAGATTACTAGAAATCAACTTGATTTATAGTAAAACATGCAATATCGTACTTAAATTTCAAAATAAAACCACTGTTGAAGATACTACGTATCAACACTGGTTATATATTGCTAGTTTAAACACACACATGTGGATTAGTCAAGGGAACCTGTCATTAGATCACATCCCTGTTGACAGGAGCAGGGACTAAATGTATCCAACCTAGCTGAATATGGACAATACAGACAAATCAATAAAAGCAAACTGGCTTGTGCAATGCCCAGCTTCTTTGTTCTGCTATTAGCAGGACTTAAATCCTGCTTACAGTACCCTACAGCTGAATGTAGAAGATTCAAGGATTGTCTGCAGTGACAAAATGCACTTGATGCCTAGGAGTCACTTTCATTACATAATTTCGACATCAAGTTGATCTGCAATGTTAATGATCACTAACCCATTTGAAATGTCATATTCAAATTGGGATAAAGTTAATCTTATGCTAATTGAAAGTATATCAGTTTATAAAATCATGATATGACCGTGTTTATGCTCTCTGTTGAAGGTACTTCCTTCAGTAGTTCTGAAAGCCTTTGCAGGAGCACTCTATTTTGAATTATTTTGTCGTGAGGGGCAAGTGACACATATCACTTGAAGGAACCATTGGCAACCCAGAATTAAATGAAAATCAATGTATCCTAATAAAATACGGCTATTTTAGAGCTGCGCATTTGTTAAAAAATTGTTTGTTACTTAACCCCTCCCATGCTCCTGACGGAACCACTCCATCACGAGCCTCGGGTGGGCTGTGCTGGTGACGGAGCGGTTCCGTCACGGCCCGCTTGGCGCGCCTGCGCGGTGCTGATTTCGCGCCTGTGCGTTGCGTTCTATTGAGCGGGCGGGGCTGTGACGGAACCGCTCCCTCACAAGCACAGCGCGCCCGAGGCTCGTGATAGAGCGGTTCCGTCACGAGCATGGGAGCGCCGCGCGGCCCCCCCTCCTCCCTAGCACTGCGGCGGAATTGCCGCCGCAGCGAAGGGGTTAAATGCTTTGCTTGAGTTCTCCATAGGTTTTCCAACATAAAACCATGATACATTATAGGTTTTTCTACATAAGACTATGATACATTCAAATAGCCTAAACAGCTACTTTCTATATTCTCTGACCCAAATTACTGTTTAAAAGTTGTTTTTAATGTTCTGCTTTTCCCCTTGCAATATAACAAGAGATCCCAAGATACCTGGAGATTGCCTTTTGAAATTATGATGGAAAGCTTGTATTTCCTACTCAGTTCTGAACTGAAATTTGTTAATCAGTGGTCTCTAAAGTCTAAAATCGCTAAAGAGATTTTTCAAAAGAAAAGTCCGGTATCATCTAGATTTTGACACTTCACCTCTTTGTACTCTATTACCTTTTTATAATCTTATTATCTGAGCCTAAAATTCCCTTTAACTATAAGTGAGAGGGATTCTGCAGCTAACAGAATACTGTACCCCCTTTCACTAAATTGCACTTCGCAAATTTCTATCAACTAACCTGGTTTAAGGTTATATGGGAAAATACCCTTATTAAATGAAACTAGCTATGAGATCAATATTTATTTTGATGTTCTCAATCCCTGACATTCATGGAAAACTATCTAGTATTTAATTGTGTTCCATATACATCATACTCTTGCCAAGAGAGTTAAAATGCAGGGCTGTGGGTAATAGAGGTGTTTTATATGCAAGGGACAGGCACATTAGTTTGTATGATTCTATGATCCCGGGTGAGTAGCGCGCTATACAAATGCCTGATTGATTGATTGATTGATTAATTGATTATGATGAAATATCCCACCCAGAAATTGTGTTACAAATGTATCATTCTCAAACCAACCAAAACAGTGACTTTACATGTATATAAAGTACATGAATATCATCTACGAAAGTGGTGTGTGCCAAAATATTGATCAACGTTGTATTGTTAAATATGTGCAGTGAAATGTAATTAACCATTACAGATTTTTTTAAAAAGCTAATCCATTTTCTAAAAAGTAATAGATTTAAAAATGTCATAACATAAAAAACAATAAATTATTACCTTTTAAAACATAATTCTTTAAAATGTATGTAGCCTTGAATAAACTTCAAATCTAACATTAAAATATAATTTAAATTTTTGTACAGTTAGAACTTGTAAATCAAACATATAATAATAATGCACCCAAATAATAAATAATAGCATCAGCATTTATAATTATTAACAATTAAAAAAATTGTCAAAGCATATATTACACAATAAAAAGTATATTTTGCAAATATTTAATAAATCCTAAAAATGTTCTACTATAAATCACTTAAGAAAACATAGGACATCATTTTAAAAATGCAATAAACATAATTAAAAGAAATAGGATAATCTTAAAAATATATACTTCTATATGAAACTCTGTCGGAATATTTTATTTCAAAAATCCAGAATGAAGTAAGAATAACAATTTAGGTCCAACCTAAAACATTAAAAAAATAAACAAGGAAAAATAATTCATATGCACTACCTTAACAATGGGGAATATACAGCCACAGGGGTTTCAGTTCTATTCTAACTCCATCTGACAAATGGGGAAAATACGTATATTTGGCGTGGCGGCTACTATTCTAACTAGAGTTTAACCACTAATGGGGAAAGTGCATACTTTGGGGGAGGTAAGATTTACTATTCTAATTACAGTCTATGAAACATTGAGGAAAATGCGCACATGGGGTGGGGTCAGGTTTACTATTCGACCTCTAGTTCAGAAACTTTGGGGAAATTTCATATATTGGGTGAGTTTGATTTACTATTCTAATTGCAGTCCAACAAACATCGGAGGCACAGCATACAAGGGGGAGAATGTGGCGGAGTGGGTTCAGATTTACTATTCTAACTTTGGTCTAAGAAACCTTGTGTAAAATACATACATGGGGAGCACAGTTATTATTCTAGTTCTAGTTCAGTAAACCTTGGGGAAAGTGTATACAATGTAGGGTCCATTTTATTATTCTAACTCCAGTTTCACACACATTGGGAAAGTGCATTGATTTAGGGGATTCAGATACATTAAACTTAAAGAAAGTAAGTACCCATTAAGAATTATTCATTAAAATTACTTAAAACATTTGAAAACCCAATCATTCATTATAATACCTTAGAATTGGAATAAATCTGAAAACAAAAATTCATAAATGTTACAATTTCGACAGAATTTTTAAACAGATATAGAACTGTTAAAACAATTAAATAAACAAGATCTCTCAAACTCACCTAAAAAGCAAACCAAAGAAAAGTTACACTTTTTGAAAAATGCTCAGATTTAAAATATTTAGGGCGTCATAAGGATTTCTGGCACACGGGGCATAGATGTTTAAAAAGTTCCCTTTTTCCACTGAGGCCACAGCACAGGCCGCAATGGAAAAAGCAATGATTCCGATCACCTAAATTATCAAGTGTCAAAATTATTAAACTGGAAAATAATTAATTGTATATTTAATTATTATTAATTATATGTATTTTAACCCCTCCCACGCTGGCGACGGAACCGCTCCGTCACGCCCCTCAGGTGGGCTGTGCTGGTGACGGAACGGTTCCGTCATGGCCCGCGGCGCTGATTTTGCGCCTGCGCGGCGCGTTCTATTGAGCGGGCGGGGCCGTGACGGAACCGTTCCGTCACAAGCACAGCTCACCCGAGGGCCGTGACGGAGCGGTTCCGTCACCAGCGTCGGAGCGCCGCGAGGCCCCCCCCGCTCCTTAGCACTGCGGCGGAATAGCCGCTGCAGCGAAAGGGTTAAATAAAATGTTATATTTGAATTAGTTATGTTTTATACTGAAGAAATGAGTGGGTATTTTTTTAATAAATTAATATTTTCTTTATGATTAGGGGCCTGATTGCGATGGCAGTCGATTGACTGTCCGTCCACCATCGCAACGGGATTGGTACCGACCGACAAGTAGTCGGCAGGCCCCACCTGCCAAATTATGATAAGATTGCCATCAGTGGCGGTTCGCTGAGGGAGTGCTGCAGTGCGGTGAGGCGGGTTGGGGGAGGTTCAGCGTGTTTGGGTAGAGGACTAAGGTAAGTAAATAAATAAATAAAGCAATTTACCTTTTGCGCTCTGCTTCACCGAGTTGACAATGCAGCACGCTCAAGGTAAATGTAAACGTCCGGAACTGTGTAAGACTCGGACGGAAATTCAGCCTCTGAGTCGGATCCTCTAATGCTGAACCCGATTCGGTGTCCTACCGACCGAGATCGGAATCGGCCCCTTAGTCTGAGTGTGCATTAATAATTCGTTTTTGGGATGAATTGGAGGGAACATATTTTATAAAATAACAAGGGAGCAAGCAGAAGGTATCCCAGATCTTTGTGAGGATCAAATGAAACCGTAGCCACAGAATTAGTGGATCTCAGGTATTATAATTTGCTACCACACTGGTGAGGTGTTTGATTCTCTAAATGCAGGGAACAGAGAAGGTTTCGGTAACCAAGGAGCAATGCTCGGAATTTTTTTCAGAATTTTGTGGAAACACTACAAGAGAAAGGTGGAAAGCATCAGTCGAAGGCGCGAACCCTTTTTGAAGTCAGCAAAAACATGCACAAAGTGTAATCATTTTATGGGAGGTTTGAGACTGCATAATCATATTTTCAAGGCCGTTGACTAATTGCACAAAAAGCCTAGTGAACGAAGATTTAATTCAATTCATTTCAGTATGCAAACAGCCACACCACCGCTCCGCCGAAGGTCGCAGCCCGCCAGATTATGACTTTTCAGTGGTCTGACGCATGGTGATCCTAAGACGGTGCCTCTTTCAAAGGTGGCAGTGCCTTTGAAAAAGGAACCGCAATGGGACTGCACTACAAGGTTGAAGTACGGCATGGACTCGAAAGTCCATGACATGCAGGAACCTAGGTGCATGCTCACAGGGGTGCACATTTTATGCACCCCTGTGTGCATCCACATGTGGTTGAGGCACTGTAGGACCCCCTAATGTAAGCCTTGGAGGAGAGGAGACTCGTAATATGCTTTTCGGGACCGAGGTGCGAATGGCGGTTCTGTTTCAGAGTTAGCGGTCCTAGGCGTTCCGACTGCCCAACTCCTGATGGGGTGGTCCAAACGCCTTTGTGGCTGTGGCTGTGGCTGGATCTTGTAATGACGCACCATCACAAGTCCAGACTCATAAGAGGGCCCTGAGAGAAATAGACATCCAAAGAACATTTTTGAATATTTTTGAAACGTGAATGAAGATATGCAGAACATATTTTGACAGTAATCAGTGAAACACAGCAAATATACAAATCAATAAAATAAAACAATAAGCATACATGATAAATATTAATTCAACATACAATTTTTTTTCAGTCTAAAAATGTCCTTAAGTAATACACTAATCAATTAATTTATATTTCTGTGTCTTTATATAATATATATTTAAAAACCTATTGACAAAATCTTCCAGTAAACCTCTATTTAAAAATATAATTACATGAATATTTAAAAAAATATTATTTAAACCAATAATAAATAAAAATATTAAATAAGGAACATATTTATCAATTATTTTTAATTAAGATATAATTATAAAAGCACAATCCACCCAATTCTCTGATAATCCAACTACCTGAAAAGATGTACATTACTAGAATTTTTTTTTAAATAAAACACATTTTACAATAAATATATAATTAAAGGAAAACATTATACATTAGATTAAAACACCAAAATAAAAACAATATTAAAGTTAACAATATTTTAACTATATACTTACATTCAATATTTTGCCCCATGATAGTTTTGTAGTCATTATATTTTGACCATGATACTTTGGGAAGATTCAATTTCTGGATATGATGAAGTGGCATACCAATTCACATAGGGGCACATTTATCAAAAAATCATGCAGCAAAGCAAGTCTCTTTGGGGCACTTGGCCCCGTGATAGGAAAATAGCAGGAATACGCTGTGCTTAACATTATACAGCTCATTACTGGAAGGGGAGGAAGGGGTCACTCAGAAACAACAAGAGGCTCGCCCCTTGTTCTCCCTTCTCCGCCCCCAGGGCTATAGCCCTGTTTAATCAACACTTGAACACATTTTATTAAATCATAGTTTACTAGTCTCTGTGTAACTGGTCAACAACCATCAAAATATGATTCTGTCCACTGCACATGAGTTTAGAGCTATCACTCAAACCTCCAATGTATTATTTCCCTTTGTGCATGCTTTTATTCTCTCCAAATAGATTGACTGCCTTCAACTGATGCTTCCCACCTTTGTCTTGTAGCATTCCTGCAAAATGTAGTTAATCTCTCCTCGTTTGCTAGAACTTTATCTGTTTTCTACATTTAGAGAATCAAAAGTAGAAGCAAATTATGGTGCTGCTCATCCACTAAATCTAAGGTCACTATTTCACTATATCCCACAAAGACCTGGGATACCTTTAGCTTCTGCTTGTTTTCCTGTTGTTTTATAAATTATTTCCTCCTATTCTTAACTGCCTCAGTAACTACTACCCGTAGCCAGCCCAAGTGAGGCGTCGAGTAGCAGAGCATGAAGTAATGCCTTAATGGTTTCCTACTCTGGGCCCATTTGTGTTCTAGCACATTTTATACGCACCCAATGCATCTCTTGAAACTTCCTATGATTTACCTTGCTAGCTAGCATTGAAAACTAGCACATTTTTATTCTGCTGTTTGTGAGTATCAAACAGGACTGCGTTTTTTCACACGTTTATTTATTGAGTTGTTAAGCATGTATTGAGCAAAAACATATAAGCAACAGGTTGTCGTACATGCAATTCTTTCGCGAAGCTGGTGTTTCGCTCATATATTATGACCACTCACAATATGTGTGGTAGGGAGGCTGGGGGGAGGGACGGTAAAGATGAGTGAGGGAGATAGTAGAGGGTGACATAATCGCTAGGGGTTACGAAAATCCAAGTCCTGAACCAAGCTCAATCCCTCTGGGAAGCACCCCCCATGAGAGCTAGTGGAATCCTGAGAAAGCTGTTGGTGCTTTGAATTATGATGTGCATTTGTCTCCAGTGTGCACATCCCTGAATCAGCTGTAAGCATCGGCCCTAGCTATTTTAGGCATCCAAGGAATTCGTGGGGGGGGGGGGGGCAGCAGAAGGGAGGATTCCTTTGTGGTACAGGGGTCATGTACATCCTAACTGTGGGCTAGGGGTGGGTCCAACCTAAAATCCCGCTAGGGGTGTAAGCTCTATTTCATGTGGGCTGTGGGGATGTGGACTTCACAGTTGTGGCGTCTAATGAAGAATCCAGGGGTGGATCAATCAACTGGTAGTAGTGTCTCCAAACCTTGGGCCATCAAGCTGGAACACAACCCTTTGGCATCTTCTCTTTGTAAATCCATCAACTCTGCTTTTCTTTATCGGGTGAATATGCCCTGCCATGGTTCTGGGCAAGGCGGGGTTGGAAGTTTTTGGCACATTGTTATCAGCTTCTTGGCCAAGATAAGGCTATGCCATCTTATGATTGCATGATCTTTCATAAATACCCAGTGCTCCTGCCTCCCACGATGAAACACCTGTGATCTCTGTGACTTGTTCCATTGGGTACAGAAGAGTGTTCCAGTAATTACAAAGCTATGGGAAGTCCCACAGCATGTCTCCGGTCATCTCCTGGAATTCCACACCCTGTCAGCAGTGTTCAGAAATATGCGGACCAGCCATTTAAAGGAGAGGAATGCCCCGTGAAGGATATAGAATTGGATCAGTTTTACACAATTGTTATGTAACACTTTTCCTAGACATGCCAGGTTCCTTTCCCATTCCTTATTGTGAAGCGGCCTGTCAAAATTGGTCTCCCAAGTGTCCCTCAGGGGGCATAGCAATGTCTGTGTGTGTGTGTGTGTGTGAATAGGTTATGTTATGTTATGTTAATATCATTTATTTTGCGCACAGATGCTCCAGCTAAGGAGCGTCCTGGCGCAGGGAATGGTGGACATAACACAACGCTGAAAGGAACAGAAAAATAAAAATGAGGAAAATTTAAAACAGATGAGTTTTCAGGGCCCTACGGAATACTAATAAGTCCTCTAACAGGCAGATTTCTAAAGGGAGAGCATTCCAGAGGGTCGCAGCTCTCACACGAAAAGAACGACCGCCCATGCGGCTAAGCCTGAAACGCGGGACCACCACAAGGGATTGCCCGAGAGATCTAAGAGAACGGGTCGGGACATAGGCGGATACGAGATTATTAAGTACCTCAGGTGCCGACCCTTTTAAAATTTTGAAAACAAGGCTGAGGGCCTTGAAATGAATTCGGCTTTTGATCGGTAGCCAGTGTAGGGACCGCAAAGTATTAGAAGTGGGACAGAACCTTGGCAAACCGACCACTGCTCTTGCAGCCGCGTTCTGTACGCGTTGTAAGCGAACAATCTCCGATTGGTTAGCTCCCAGTAGGAGCGAGCTGGCATAGTCCAGCCGGGAGATAATCGTCGCTTGGATGACCAACTGTCTTGTCGGAGCATCGAAAAATTTGAGCACCGGCCTTAGCCCACGCAGGACACCAAAACAGCATGCCGCCACTCTCTTAGTATGGGTCGTAAAGCAGAGGGTGTGATCTAACCACACTCCCAGGTTTCTGAGTTCCATCACTGGTGAAGGGGCCGGCCCTAACTCAAGAGGCCACCAGCTGTCCCCCCAGCAATCCGCTCCTCTCCCGACGATCATCACCTCAGTTTTCTTCGCGTTCAGCTGGAGACAGTTGTTATTCATCCAGCTGGCCACCTCTCTCAGCCCATTTCGGAACCTGGGGGCATCCTGCTCGACATCCCCGCTGATCGTAACCGCTAGCTGCGTGTCGTCGGCGTAAGAGACCATGGTTAGGCCCCACTGCCTGGCGACATCAGCCAGCGGCTGCACGTACAGATTGAAAAGCGTGGGGCTCAGCGAGGAGCCCTGAGGGACCCCCAGGTCCAACTGATGGTATTTGGACTGGAAAGAGGGGGTGGCAACGCAGAAGGAGCGGTCGCTGAGGAAGGAGCGGAACCACTGCAGAGCAGAGCCACAGATGCCAATGCCCTCCAGGCGGTGCAGAAGGATGCGATGGGACACCGTGTCAAAGGCAGCGCTAAGGTCTAATAAAATAAGCGCTGCCGTTTGACCTGCATCCAACACAATCCGCAGATGTTCTACCATTGCCAGAAGGGCAGTCTCCGTGCTGTGACCAGCACGGAACCCATTCTGCGTGGGATCGAGGACATTGGCCCGGGTCATATGCTCAGAGAGGGCCAGGTTGACGTGAGCCTCCATGACTTTGGCCGGCCAGGGAAGCAATGAAATGGGGCGGTAGTTTTCCGGTTTTAAAGGATCCAGAGATGGTTTTTTCAGGATCGGAGAAACCACCGCCTGCTTCCACTTGGCAGGAACAGTACCTGAGGTCAGGGAAAGGTTAATTAGCGAGCACACTACCGTGCGTCCCTGAAAAGAGGGGTCTCTAAAGAGAGCAGGTCTGAGGGGGTCCGCGGGAGAACCGGACTTGACTCGCTGTGCCCACTTGACAGACTCATCCCAGGAGAGAGTAGGGAGAGAGTGTAATGCCGGACAACTACAGGGACCGTTCAAAGGATTAGAGGGCAACGTCGCACTGGGGAACGACTGATAGATGTTCTTGAGTTTGTCCAAGAAGAAAGCGGCTAGAGTCTCACAGTGGGAAATAGAACCATCCATTTGCGGATCAGCTCTCTTAACCATCAGATCTTTAAGGGTTTTGAAGATGGTCTTGGATGGATTGAGGCTGTTGCGGAATTCCGTCGCGTAGAACGCCGCACGGGTTCTACATATGGCTCGGTGGTAGAGCTTGACGGAAGCCAAATACGTGTTTTTTTTTTACTGCATCATATGTCTTCAGCCACTCCCTTTCTGCCCGTCTACATGAACCCTTCAAAGCGCGAAGAGCACTGTCATACCAAGGGCTCGACTGCCAGGAACTGGATTTACTAGAGATGATAGGTACCAGTGCATCAAGCGCCTTGGTAATCCAGCTGCAGAACTGGTCGTAGCCCGAGGTAGCATTAAGCAGAGGGCCTAATGGCTTTTCAGCCAGGATGTGATGTAGGTCCTCTAGCCTAAGCTTGTTCCAGTGGCGCCAAGGGATCCACTTAGGAGGTGGAATAGTAGGGGTTACGGGAAAGGGTAGCCAGACGGACACCAAAAAATGGTCGGTCCAAGCCACAGGAGAAACAGCCAGAATTTGGGCATCCGTTAAGTTAGTAAAAAACGGGTCCAAAATGTGACCAGCCACATGTGTGGATTGAGTAACAAGTTGGGCCAGCTGAAGGGCCTCCAGATCCGCCAGGAAGCCACTGACAGCCACGATCTCTTGCTTGTCAAAATGGAGGTTGAGGTCACCTAAGATTGAAAAATTGGCGCAGCCACTAGCCAGCATGCTAACCGCCTCAGGGAAGGCTCCCCTGAATGCTACATCACTGCCTGGGGGGCGGTAAACAACCATCCCCGACAACGAGAACTGGGGGCTGATAGTGATCTTAAACAGGGCGCTTTCGCACCCAGCAATATGCAGACCCGTCCAGGTGCACGCAAAAGTAGATTTTACAGCTAGGGCGATACCTCCTCCTCTAGACAAGCGGTTCCACGTAAAAAGTGAATAACCTGAAGGGCAGGACAGGTTGATTATGGCTGCGTCAGTGTCCTGGAGCCAGGTTTCAGTGATGACAAACAGATCTGGCTCCTCATCAGTAATGAGGTCGAAGATGGACAGGTGGTGTTTTACCAGAGATCTGGTGTTAAGGTTTAGTGTCCACAGACCATGAGCAGAACTCTTACTCAGCAGAGGCGCACGAGTGCGTTCCCGCGGAGCCGGAGAGGTATCATAGTCCCGAGTACCCGCTGGCAGGTCAAGCGACCATCCCTTGCAGGCACATTGATAAGGGCCACACAACGGATGGTGCGGTGCAAAAATGCACCGCGGGAGAGACTGCCCAATCGCCCGGAGCAGTGCACTGGTATATACGATCATCCTGCCTCCCAAAAAGATGCTTACCGGGAGGGGCCCGCTGCGCCCCGCGCGTCCTTAGCGCGGACGGGCGCAGACGGGCAGACTCTGGCTTGACTCAGGCGCGAGTCAGGCGCTACCGCTGCGCGTCACCGCTGCACGGAAAGTGTGAGCATTAAGTAGATGCTCACCTGGTCTCCTCTCTGAGCACTAGAGCGCTCAGGCAAGTGGCAGGCTGAAGGAACATCAGCCCCAAGATGGCGGCCAAGCGCCACGAGTGGGCAGTGAAGAACCGATTTAGTCCGCTCTACACGCGGTGAGGGCACAATTTAAATGCAGGTATGTGGTCGGGCAATGTTCAGTTTAAAAACAGGGGCTAAAAAATTAATTACAACCAAGATAGAAAAAGCGGTATTTTTAAAAAAATAGAGCCTTATTATGCCAGCTAATTAATTTACGGCCATTGCCAATAGTATACAGTGTTTGCAGTAGTTGGTGCGTATCTGGTTCGGTCTCTTGAGCTGCCCAGGTGTCCCCTAGCAAACAGAAGGAGATGATGGACGGAGCGCTGAAACTTTTCAGACACTCACCCCCAGTCACAGATCTGGGTGGATTCCAGTATCATTCTTTAGCTCGCTTTGCCACCCCAGTTCAGACCAGCCATATGCAAATCAGTCTTGACCCTGTGCCTCATGGGAACAGTCAAGACGGAACTGCCAAGCCAGGTCTTCCCTGGACCGGGAACAAGCATCCTGGGATCGGTTTCGGGGAAACACCCCTCATCAGCCAGGCTAGCTTAAATCCAGTAGCAAAGTGAGCAAGTGACCATTTAGCACCATTTATTGACACGTTTAGGTGGGGCTACTCTGAATAACCTCTGACTGCTCCTGAGGACCTGGGCTCAATGAATACTGTAACCAAAAACATTCTAATTTGAGAAACTTCTGAGTGTGAGTTCCAGTGCCTTTCCTATCATTTGGCATCACCAAAGGGAGCTCCTCTGTGTTTTGCTATGTTTTATCCTTCCCTGCCTTAAGAGGGCCTTTTGTCTTTTAATCTGGAAGCAGGTCAGACACTAAAACCTACCTGACACCTGTGATGTGTTGGGGGTTCAATTTGCACTTTTACAATTAGTGAGAGGTGCAGTGATAAAGAGTAAGTCAAACAATAGAGGAAGAAAGCTGACATAGAACTTGAGAAGCACTCTGGAGCTCAAACATAAGGGAAAGAATGAGCAGCTAGCAGGTGAATGAGAGAGAAAAAAGGAAGAAACAAATGAAGGGGAGATGGATGTAGAGACACAAGTAGAGAGCTATATTAATGCAACATTTAGTGGGAACAGACACCGTGCCAATGTTTGCATTAAATCATATTACATGTGAGCAGACACCCTTTAGATATACAAGCTGGTGTCTATTGATGCTCACCCTTTCTGTAAATAGGTATTTCTTGAGGCACAGAGAGTCTTTAAAGATTTTTCATGAGTTGAAATCTCTCTAGAACATCAGCCTTTTATCCTTCAACGGTCAATGAAACGACCACCATTAAATTGAGTATTAATAATGCCTGTCATTTAAAACCATTAGGACTTATAAAATGGTGGTATTGGCAGCTATATAACATCTAAGTTAATATTACAGGTTAGCAGTGGTGACTGGTGAACGCTGACATTAGTGAGTCAGGCACATAAGTAACAAGAGCAAAAAAGGATTGGCATAGCCAATAGGTCTTGCTTTTGGGACCTTATAAGTATTTAGTTAAGCAGCACAATATCCTTGGTGCACCAACATCAACGGTTGCATGGCTAAACACTTATAAGAAACCCAAAGGCAAGACCTATTGGCTATGCCAATGCTTGTTACACTTGACTCTCCCAAGGAAGTGATAGTAAGCAGAGCATACAAAATGTGCAGTAGTCGCTGTACCTAGCATGGTCCACCGCTGTACCATTTATGCTTGTTATTTCCTCCTACACTCTGCATACACATGCGCAGAACAAACAGCCTCTGATGTCTCGAGGCCATTTGCCTTGCGTGTTGCCGACCATAGAGTGGTCCTTTCTGCACACACTGTAACAAACAAGAATCAACACTCTCTTTAGCCACGCAGAGTAAAGAAAAGTTTATCGCTGAAAAAAACATTCCAAAGTACCCTTGCAAAAAAGTCTGCATACAAATCTGTCTACGTGGAAGCCGGAGGAGAGAATATGACATGCTTAACCCTTTGCCTGCTGCAGGCAATTGCAAATACACAACGAGGCAATATCTGGCAACTGAAGATTCCCGAAGCGTTGGCCTTGCTGCTTGCCAGCATTCAGAGAAACCAATATATCTATTACACTGACCTGCAGGAGTTTAACTGATAAACAAGTGACAGGAGAGGTAACTGTAATTGCATCTGTACAGCACCTTATACCCCCCTTTAAGGCGCTCAGCAGCTGCGTCCTCAGTCCCACAGCGCTATAGTAATAATAAGTAAGTAAGTAATAAGTAATTTATTATTTGCATAGTTACTTAAAACCATTGCAATACAAAGCTTTTAAAATAAACAGTATGACAAACAGAAAAGGAGGAAGGAGGAAACAGTATATCAACTTAAAAATTTTCCTTCCTAAGAAAAGTCATGAAACCTCACGATTTCGTTTGCAATAAATAATATAGATCCATTTAAAAAACGAACTAAAAACAGTTAAAAACAGGTTTTAGCCAAATTCTTTCCCTCAACCTTCAAAAGTTTAACAAGACTACAGTTTTGCTGAAAGTCAGGTAATACCAAAATTATTTAAAAAACAGTTAAGAGCATGTCATATGGTTTTCCTTTCTAGTACCTTACTGAGCTTCACAGCGCTATAGGCAGTGGGGTGCTATACTTGCAAAGGTACAAAACACAATCCGTATGGAATGTTCACATTTCAAGCTGCACTAATCTCCACCGAAACATACCACCAGCATGAACTCCAAGGAGCAGGGACCCAGCACTATGAGGAGAATGTGAAAGTCACAGCGACAGGGACAAGCATAAAAGACACAAGAACGTCACTGATGCTTATTTTACTGTTGCACTTTAGCAGGCTGCTGTGAATAACATCTCTGAGCCACCATTCTGCATTTTGTTTATGGGCAAGAATCTATTTTTAGACAACCAAGGGAAAACTTTCTCCTTTGGAAAGTAACACGAGGTAATCCAGATTGTGGAATGTGGGAAAATCAGCAGACTCGGGCAAAGCCAAAAAATATTTGGGTACGGGTGTGGGGGCGAGGGGGGTTGGATGGAGGACATACAAAGTTAACTGAACAAGGACATGGTTACCGGCTTTAAGGGTGGGGGTCCAAACAGCTGGTGATACTTGGCAGCTGTGAGATAGCTCTCTGTATTGAGTTCTTTCTGCTGAAATCTTCAGGTCATAGCGGCCCGGATTCTGGGAAAAGTAATTGTGTTTGTGTAACATAACAGCAAACACTTTAAGGACTACAGCTCTGGCCTTTTTTCCTCAAAAGAATTGAAATAACATGTCAGGGAGAAGTGGAAAGCTTTTTCATAACACGTGACTCAGGACAGACACATAGGTGTGCGCTTCGACAAATGTGTAAAGCCAGTCTTCAAGAGGTCCTTGGGTGAAATGTTGTCGCCATTGAAAAAAATAATCAAGTATTGCCACACAGCACCGGCAGAACTCGGTTTTTCAGTAGCCCCTGTTCCTTTACCTCTCTTTTTCAATACACATTGAGTGTGTGAGGAGCAGTTTTCATTTTAGTGCAGCGTTCATCCACAGGTACCTTGGCTGTGCGAATAATGAAAAGAACCGTAAGCCGTCCACCGTCAGCAGGGCCAGGAAATTATTGGCCCAAATGCGCGCTTGGTACAAGAGCGTCCACTGACTGACAAGATCTGACCACCACCATCTTAGACACAGGCTGACTGACGTACATAAACCTGTGTAAGCACAGAACGGCAATGGGTGAAAATGGCCACTGGTTAGCGGGGGTGGGATGTGGAGGGGAGTTGGGGGGAGAAGGGGGCGTGCTAAAAGAAAAGAAAAAAGCACGCGAGTGGTGCGCGCACGTGAAACGCCAAAAGTGAAAGCAGGCTGGCGAGTGGTGTGCGATGTGCGCGCACCATGACGAGAGAGGAAAGCCAGATGGTGCCTCTGCTCATCATTGTGCACGTAACCGCACGCTCTATACCAGCCAAAAGCTTGCGGTAGTACTTTTAAAAGTCCACACACTAAATGTCTCGCAGTGCAGCGCATGCGCTGGCTCAGGCGAGACCTAAAAAGTGGGACTGCTAAAATATATTATTGGATAGCTAGAGGAAATGTCAATCCATTGCTTTTCCAGCGCACACTGCAGATGCAACTCCTTCCTTCACTTTGCATCTGTGGAGTGAAGTGCCCTGGAAAAAACAATATGAGGAAAGAGACCTGAATTTTTACCCTATCAGGCCAATAATGTAATTCAGCAGTCCCATGAGGTTTACAGAATTCCAAACAATTAACCTTTCATGTGATGAGCAGAGGGGTTTTTACTTTGAATCACTGAATCCTGATACAGTTGAAAGTGCTTGTCTGTCTGGACAGCTCAATTAGCTGCTGTTTGTTCCCCGTCATTTTAGTACTACCTTAACTGACGGTGCAGAAAGACAGCCCATGAAGCACAATGTGTAATAATAATAATAAAGAGTTTTATAGAACGCGAACAGTTGCCTCACAAGGAGGTATCCCGGCGCTGTAGGAACAGAATGGCCATAAAAGTTGTGTGGCGTAGCTTAGCGTTGTGAGGTGAAAAGCCAGGTTTTTAGCAATCGTTTAAAACAGGCTTCAGAAGGGGCCTGTTGGAGAGCGGAAGGAAGAGAGTTCTATAGCCCCGCCACATTGGCCGAGAACGTTCTTCCGCCCAACCGTGCCCTTCGCATTCGAGGAACCACAATCTTCGCCTGCCCGTTGGAGCGGAGGGATCGAGACTGGTGATACCTGGGGAGTCTGACTTTCAGGTAGTTAGGGCAGGTGCCAAACAGGGACCTAAAGGCCAGCGTCAGGGTTTTGAATTTAACCCGGCTGGCGACTGGGAGCCAGTGCATTGCCCGTAGATGCGGAGAGACAGAGTGTTTGAAAGGAATGCACCTCAGCAGTCTCGCAGCCGCATTCTGCACCGTCTGAAGGCGCTGGATTAGATAACGGGGGAGGCCCAGATAGAGTCCGTTAGCGTAGTCCAGCCTCGATGTTATTGTAGCATGGACCACCATTTTGCGGCACTCTACTGGCAGAAGTCTCAAGATCTTGCGTAGGTTTCTCAGCTTGGTAAAACAGCAACCAGCAACCTGCTGAATATGGGAAGCGAAGGAGAGACTGCTATCCCAGCGGACTCCCAAATTTTTAGCGCTCGGGCTCGGTGACGGAGGTGTTCCCATTACCATCGGCCACCATAGTTCTGCAGGGGGAGGCAACCCCTTGCCAAAGAAGATAACCTCAGTCTTCTCAGCATTCAATTTAAGTTTATTGGCGTTCATCCATCTGGCCACATCTCGGAGGCATCCCTTAAAAGTTGCAAAAGCCTCTTCCGACACCTCAGAGTATGGAAACACCAACTGGGTGTCATCAGCATATGAGATTGCTTTGACCCCCCAGTTTGAAATAAGTGTGAACAGAGGAGCCAAATAAACATTAAATAGTAGCAGGCTTAGTGCCGACCCCTGGGGAACACCACATTTTAACTTGGAGGGTTTTGAGACAATCTGATCTAATGCCACCTTCTGTGTTCTTAGTGATAGGTACGACTGAATCCAGCTCAATGCTTGATCTTTTAGCCCTATATCAGCCAGCCGTTGTATGAGCCTAGCATGATCCACCGTATCAAAGGCGGCCGATAGATCCAGGAGAACCAACATAGCTGATTCCCCGGCATCCATCGACCACCTCACTGATTCCACTACTTCAATCAAAGCAGTCTCCGTGCTGAAGCCCGGTCTAAAGCCCGATTGCGTCTCATGTAGGACATCATTGTCTTCTATGAACTTATTTAACTGACGCTGTATTAACTTCTCCAACATTTTTCCGGGGGCTGCTAGGAGAGAGATTGGCCGCAGGTTGCTCAAATCCAGCGGGTCTCCATTTGCTTTTTTTTTCAGTGGAAGGAGAGTGGCATGCTTCCATACGTCCGGGAATGATCCCGAGGTGATGGAACCATTCCAAATAGACTGAAGAGTGGGAGCCACGAAATCAGTGATAGATTTCCAGAGTTTTGGCGGGCAGGGATCATCAGGAGACCCCGATTTACATTTTTGGAGCTCCTTAATGACTGCATCCAGGTCTATCAGATGGAACTGCTCAAATACTACTGCTGGCCCTGTTTTTACTACAGTGTCCGATCTCTCCGTACTAACCTCCGGGCCGAAGGAGTCGTACACTTTTTGTATCTTGCACTCAAAGAACTCTGAGATGCTGGTACACAGTGACATGGATGGGGAAACCTCTCTTTCTATACAAGTGGGCTTAAAGAAAGATTGCACCACTTTAAAGACTTCCTTGCTTGAGTGCTCTGCTTCTCGGATACTGGTAGCGAGGTAGGCTTTCTTTGCCTTTCTCACTGCTTTCTGCAGATTTTTTAGTGCAGCTTTATACAGATCCCTTTCTACGTCTCCATATCTTACTCTCCATAGCCTCTCTAGTTTTTTGCATGCCTTCTTTTCAGCTCTGAGATCACTCGAGAACCAGGGGGCCGATGGAGACTCCCTATGTGAAATTACGCGTTTAGCGGGAGCTACTGAGTCCATCATGCTCTTAATCCAGTTGTTAAATAGTAGCGCGTTAGTATTGCTATCCGTAGTTAACACAGGTTTATTCAGGTCCAGAACCGGGCCCATGGCTGAAGGGATTAGCTTACTCCAGTGCCTTTTAATATAAGTGCATTTGGACCTAGCTGGCCTGGGCGTATCTATTTCCACCGAAAAAGGCACAAGAAAATGATCTGACCAAGTCAGTGGAATAGCCGGTTTTGCTCTTACAGTGTCCCCATTGCTGATGATCAGATCTAGCGTATGGTCTGCTCTATGAGTGGGACCCTCATTACACAGCGTCAGACTAGCAGTCAGCAGTGTAGTAGTAAAGGCCTGGTCTGACAGGACTCCTCTCCTTGGACTGGGCTACACAGTTAAGCACCCGGGACTGTGTTTAATTGATGCAACAACTCAATAGCTTCCAGATGCCTCTTTCTTTGGAATTCTTTGCAGAATGCGCTGTTCAAAAGTAAGCCTTGCAGCATGATGCAATCTGGTGAAGTTCGCAGAGTTTTGCCCACTCCGCCCTCCACTTGGAGCACAGAGTTTTGCCAAACTTCATGAACTACCGCGTGGCAGAGTTTTTTTCTAGCATGCTGCAAGCGAGAAAATCGAGCACTATACTGCCTCCCTGTGGGATTTCTAAACATGGACAGTTGCGGCCGATTGCTACCACTCGCATTGAGAAAACTGCAGCTCACATTGAGAAATGACTGCTCTAGTAGAAAATCTACTTGAGTGGCAGATAGACGCAGCACCCTCTGGCACGCCACGTTGTGCTGTCTGCACAGATTATAGAGCACCGGTGCTAAAAAATCTGTGCAAGCAGCACGACGTACTAATCTCCGCCACTCACAGAACTCCACAGAATCTTGCGGACTATCTAGATAATTCCACAGAATTCCACAGAATGAAACTCCAAGTTCCGCCTACCCCTAATAATGATATAAATGCACACTTGTATCTGTACTGCCTGAGAGTGGCTGCCTATATTTAAGAGATGGCAGATTATAAGGAGTGGGTGGAGCCGCCCCTACAAGTTTAATGTTATAGCATTTAGGGCTGTATTCACACTGCTTGCCAAGTCTTTCAGAATTATTCATACTTAAAGGGTATTATTAGTCGGTTAGTTCAGTACCATGTCAGATGTATCCACTACAGGAGTGTGTGTTTTGGTCAGAGACTCAGATCCCAGGATCCACGCAACCATTTACCCTTCCCATATTAATAAAAGGAGCACCACTTAGATGGGTAACAATATATATTTTTCAACAGTGTCAATTCACCACTTCAGCAGTTATAAAGCACTTTACAAAATAAACATGTACATTCTACTAAACAATTCCATTGCCCCATCATGATTTTCCCGATAGTCTTGTTAAGAGACCTGATATTCTACCTATAGCATAGTGGCGAGCAAGGGTATATCTTGGTCAGTAAGATGGGTGGGTGGACTTCAGGTTATCCAAACAATCACGTTGATTTATACTGTTCTAATACGTTAGACAACAATCCGGGCATGAGGGAGGCTTAAGTGACAGTGGAAAAGGAGAGGAATATGGATTGTTAGGGTTACTAAGTGGAAAGAAATACAATATTTTATAAAAATAACTTGCGTTCTAGAAGACCTTCAAAACAGAGGAAGTAATAAAGTGTGGGGGTTTTTTTTGTCCTCATTTGCTTTAGCCCTCTTTCCAAGAAACGCCAACCACCTTGCGTGTCCTACTTTGAGAGACAGATAAGATCTTAATCCTCTCCCATCCCGGACACGATGACCATATTGGCGGGAGATGAAACCGGAAGACACTAGGAGGGAGGAAAGGGGGGAGTGTGGACCAGCAATTACTCCAACTAGGTATTTTTCAACCTGTTGGACCAGTTACACTGACCGGCGGAACCAACAACCCTAGGTCCATGGAGTGTAGTAGGCATAATCATAGGACCCGGGGAAAAAAAAACCCAAAAAAACGGAAATCCTATCTCCATTGAACCAGCAAGTTCCAGAAAGACAGATTTCGTTTGCTGCAGGATCTGGTCAGGTCCACCTTAGATGTTTCGTACAGTGACGTCAACCAGCCTGCATGCGATGGTGGCGTGGTATCAACCCAAAACCTACAAATTTGCCGTCTTGCCAGAAGGATTGCATAAAAAAGGAGAGACTTTGCTTGGCCGGTGATACTTTCGTCCATCCCAAAAATGATCAATGGCAGAGTAATAGACACTGTAGTATTAAGGATAGACTCTAGTGAGGACTTTACTTCTTCCCAAAATAAACTAATTGAAGGGCAATCTTTAAACATATGTAGATTGGATGCTTCAGGGGGATTACATTTGTTACAACACTTTCCTGGCTGGAACTTTGATAACCTTAGAGGGGAGAGGTAGGCACGATGTAGTGTGAAGAGGTGGTTACGCCTCAGCCAAGCTGGTTTAACAGTTTTATACAGAAGAGAAAAAGATCTCATCCATAACTCCTCGCATTGGAAACCTAAATCACCTCCCTAAAGCTTGTCAGGAAGGGTAAACTCCCCGTCCTCCTCCTCCAAAATATTCCAATACCAAGTGGCCACCTCTTTGCCTTCCTCTTGCCTTTCTACCAGCTGTTGTTCCAGGTTGCTAATTTTCCCCAATTGAACACCCTTCCTACCCATAGCCCTTGCCCAGCTGTCAATCTGCATATGTTTGAATCTGGACAGGGCTGGACCTACCCTATCACACAGTTCATCCCACTCTACCATTGACCCCCCTGATAATAACTCACCCCATCTTACAATCCCTGCATCTTTCAAAAGGATTGCGAGACTATCCTTCAAGCACAGTGGAAGCCCTGGGGAGTCCCACAGGGGGGCAAAATTTGAGAAGTAGGAAAGCACTATTCTCTTTTTAATCTGTGCCCAAGCTCTTGTCAAATATTGTAAAGTCTTTAGCCTCACCTTCTTAAAAAACTTCTGGTCCCCAAATTTAAATAAGAAACCATCAATTGGCAGGTCCGCCCCTACTAACATGGCCCTATACATTGACCCTGTAGAGGAGCTTGTTGGTGTTTTCAGGATCATTCCAGAATGGGACATCTGAAACGCCCAAGGGTAATATTGTAAATCTGGTAGTGCCAGCCCTCCCTTTTCTCTCCTCCTTCTCAACTTCTTCCAGGCCAGCCTAGTCGCCTTATAGTTCCATACAAATGAGTTGATCTCACGCTGACATTTGTTCAGCTGTTTAGGGTCAAAGGCCAGGGGAATGGTGTTGAAAATGAATGTAAATTTGGAAGAATGGACATCTTTATTAAACTCACTGTTCCTAGTATGGTAAGTGGAAGAAAAGTCCAAGACTTTAATAACTTCCGACATTCATTAAAAACCCGAACTAGGTTGGTCTGTACAATATTTCCAACCTCCTGAGTGATCCGTATTCCCAGATAACGCATGGAGGGAGTCACAACTAGCTGTGTATTAGCGATGTTCCAGGTCATCACTTCCGTTTTGCTTGAGTTGATTTCGTACCCCGAAATCCGCCCAAACTCCTCCGCCCTTTTAATAACCATGGGAAAAGATCGATCTGGGCCCGACGTATATATCAGGATATCGTCACCATAAAGTGCTATCCGCTTCTCCTACTCTCCAAATTAATAAAGTGTGGTTTTGTCTGTGTGTATGTGAAAATCCCAGGTGAAATCTGACAGATACCTCACAATACGGGACTGAGAGCAACTGTTTACTAGAAAATACATGTATTACTGGGTGTAGCACCACAAACATCAACCCCCCCTTGAAGCTATGCACCTGGTAGCTAGTCGTCCACAGCTACTCTTCCTGCAAGTTTTCACCCTAAAGTTGTGGAGAACAAGGCTGTGTAGGTCTACACTGTTGTACTGATGAGGAAATAAATGGCACATCTGATGGGGCAGCACTCTTAGTCCAGACTATCACACATACAAAGTTTGTATTGTTTTTTAGTGCTGATGTACTAGTGCTCTATGAAAGACAGGAACCCAAAGATATGTGGCACAGCTCTCTATGGCATTTTAAAGCCAGTGGCATGACTTTTGCAGTGTGTTGGATAGTAATAACAAGTCATTATGCGGCTCAAGCCACATGGTGATAGACTGTATTTTAGGCACTGAGCTGTCAGTCATAGTGTAACAGTGACAAAAGGCCTTTCAAGCTGAAGGAAGAGCAAGGTTCGATTGGCAGCCAGAGTGGGACTTGGTGATAGAGTGAGTTTATAAAACGCCTTGAAAGCTGTTTGTGCGTGTGTTTGTAAGAACATAAGTGAATGTTTGCACGTGTACATGCTTTAGGGAGATCTTATAATGTGCCCACCCCTACGAGGCCTGTTGATGCCCAACCTTATTATAATATTTACCCTTCTATAATAACGGTAATTCTGGCATATTTAGTGCATGCTTGGCATGATAGTGCTTGTACTTTTTATGATGGTGGTCCTGGTATGCTGGTGGTAGTTCTTGCTTATTGTGGGTATGTATGGCATGATGGCACCAACTCCGACTATAGTGCTGAGCAAAGATAGTTTTTGCCATATTTTGGGCACACATGGCATGACAGTGCCTACTTCCGATGCAATACTGGCGCTAATATATTATGTTAGCATTCAATGAGAACTAGCTTTGGTTGAAATTGTTTGTATGTCTGCGGGTGGAGGAAAACCATTAGGTTTTATGAAGGCCCTCACCCACCAACCTAGTTGGTGGCATGCTTCATCATCGAGTGTTACAGGGGTTTGTATGAGTTTGTCAGTGAGCTTCTCACGAAGCCTCTGCCCGGACAACAGGTTCATTGCGGGCCCAGCGACATCGCGCAAGTGCACATGGTCCTGGCCCCCGGCTGAGCTCCATGCTGAGTTGTTCGCTAAAACCAGGTGTACAACTCGAGAGGAAATACCTCTTGCATATATAAGCACCGTAACGTGTGCTTTACACACAGGGCACTGACAAACTCATACAAACCCCTGTAACACCCTACACATATAAGGTCCTGACGAAAGCCAGTAGAAGAAAAGGCCTGGCTGAAACGAGTTGACCGCACAGGACGTCGGAGGCCATAAGCCTACCGTGCATGTCCGAAAGCCTTTGTTTTATTGACTGCCTGGGGCCCACCATTAAAACAGTCTTTGGGACACCCAGGACAGTATTTTAAACCTCACTCAGAGCACACTCACAACACCCTCACAAACCAAAAAACCCGCTCTGCAGTAATCTGGCATCGAAGCACACCTGAGGTACACTCGGTACCTCGGGTGGGGCCCGATGATGAAGCATGCCACCAACTAGGTTGGTGGGTTAGGGCCTTCATAAAACCTAATGGTTTTCCTCCACCCGCAGACATACAAACAATTTAAACCAGAGCTAGTTCTCATAGATTGCTAATATATAAACTGGGGAAACGGACTAGCCTCTCTAGTTCTCCTCTCTCTTTTTGATTACAACATACGCTAATATATTGTGTGCATCCTTTGCTTGAGATATTGATAAATGGACATGCGAGGTACAATCTACACATGTGACATATTAACCCCTTTGCCACGGCGCGAATTCCGCTGTGGCGCGGGGGGCTAGGGGGTGAGCGCGGCACTTCGGTGCCTATGATGGCTCCACGCCATCATGAGTCCGGGCGGCGTGTGCTCATGACGTCATGACCACGCCCGCTCATTAATTCGCCCACACAGGCGAGGAATTAGTGCTGTGTGGTCGGAGCGGTAGCGGCATGACGGAACCACGCTGTCATGAGCACATGCCGCCCGTGACTCATGATGGCGTGGTTCCATCATAAGCACTCAATGGGGTTAATACATGTAGGTACCAATCATGCATTTACTGGAAAATGAAAAATCTGGTTTTAAAGATGAAAATTCACTTTTATTGTATGTTGATAACTTTTTGGGGGAGGAATTGCATTTATTTTGTCAAAATGAGAAACTAGTATTTGCTAGCAAAGTCTTTGTATTCTCATAATCATATAAAACAGACGTTTAGGGATGTAAGGGCTGAAAGGGCAGTGGTAACCCTGCTAGTTTCGCTTTGCCATTTAAAAAAACGCCAAAGCACCCACTTCTCTTAGCAATATATGTAAGTCTCCTCAAAGGAAGGCCTATTGGGACTTAAGGAAGGGAGCTGTATTTTATTAAGTAGGACATGTATTTTTACACGTCTTAACAGCAATACTTCTAAATTGTTGTTTTCAAACATGCTTTGTTCCATCACTAGAATCATAAAATCAATGTACAACAAACATGCAAAAGTGTTAAAATTATACAATGATTCACATCAAGTTAAAGCATGATCAAACTAGATTTTGATTTGCTAAATTCATAAACAATTGTATGTAAGAAGAAGGATACTAGTAAAAGAGGTAAGTCCTGGGTGAATATTAAGAATTATAAAAACAAGAATGTATAAAACAACGTAGGGAGAAGCATTACAGCACCGCCAAGCAGTACAAACTTTACAAGAAACACTCATAAACAAAGAGAATGTATCTCAAGATAGGGCACTCTGTTTTAAAAAACATATGCAATCCTCCCCAAGGTACAAAACTAGTGAAGTCTGCAACATATTGCAATAAAATGTAAGAATGGAAGAGGAATTGCCATTATTACTTTTCACTTGGCATATGAGAGCCCTTCAAAGCAATATGTCTGATGATCCAGGCGCGACTCAAAAACTTTGCCAACCCAAAAGTGAAAAGCATGCTTGGGTCAGTTTTGAGAATACGCAAAGCGACCCTGTGGTCACATGGATTTGCAAATTGGTTTTATCCATTTGGACCTGGCGATAAAGTAAGGTGGGCAGGCAAACAAAACATGGCACACACTCTCCAGCGGAGCTCTACAACAAGGGCAATTGTTGTTTTGCTGTGGAAAGGATAGTAGCCCCAGTGGCTAACACAGGGTTACCAGCTGATCACTCAGCCTGGCTAACTTTTGAATGGGACTACCTAGCTGGGTACTGTAAGGTATCAAATTAATCATGGCATTAAACCTGAATTGATGTCCAAGCTGAATTTAATGTCATTATTGAAGAAATGCAACTTTTAGAAAGTTGCCACTCTGTGACCCAGTCATACGGTCACTGGCCACTTGACAGCTTTCTGCCCATCTGGGGAATCATGTGAATGACTCCGAGGCTTAGGAACAATAGACGCCTGCTGCAGACGATGTGTTACCTCCTCTTCGTAAGAAGCAACTAAGGGTATTAGCCCAAAAGGTGAGCTTCAAAGACAAAGTCACCTTTGGTGGGGAAATGGCATTCACACTGCCCTTCCTTTAGGTAGACAGGCTGGAGACAGAGACAGAGAAGGGAGACCACTGCCCAAGCCAGTTTTCCTGTGGGAGTGTAGCCCACAGGTAGTCCCACCTCTAGGGGGGCCTACCAAGCTCCTAGCATGGAAGTAAGGGTCCAACATCCTGAGAGGTGTGCACTCTGGAATTTCTAGATGCCACACACAGCCACAAAGTCATCACCAAGAGGGAGTGGAGCCGGTAGCCCATTGGCTAATGACTGCATTCTCCGCACAGGGCAATTTCTGGGAATAAATATGGCACATCTGGGCACCCTGAACCTTATGTCACTTTTGAGCTGGAACAATGACTGAAAAAGGACTACCTTGCTGCTCCATGGACTGCACAAAGAGAGGTTGCACCATCGGTTGGACTGAGCCTGCTGCACTTTGGGCTAGCAAAGAGATCATTGTACCTGTGGCTCCTGGCTCAATGGCATGCCCAAGCCCCAGACCAAATGAGTGACTCAAAGGAACAGTGGACTAACCCCCTGGAGCCCGCACCATGGTCAGCACAACTGAATTAGCTCACATCTGAAAGTTGGCAGCCATCATGGAAGAGTCACTACTAGCTGCCATTAGGCACACCTAGAGACCGATCCTTGATGGCTACAAGTTGCACTTGAGTCAGCCGGACACAGGAGTGGCGTCTGAGTCCAGATTTGTCACTCAAAAGGGACACCAGTCTCCACCAAATTATTTCACTAAGACCACTGTACACAGAGATAGGTAGTCCAGCCACACCTAGCTTACCATGGTCTTAAAGAGGACTTCGAGGGAGCCCGACCTCTGGGGCCAAAGTTGCCCCACCTGATCCGTGGCCTGAGAAATAACTACAAAGCCACCCTCGTTGACAGCAAAGCACCCAGAGCATTCTTGAGTAGCTTCACCTCCAGCATCAGGACCATTCCATTGAAGTCTATGGTGGTCGGGCTATAAAGTTTAGAACTGGAGTGCAAAACACTTTAGTGGACAGGTAACTGTCCTGATCTACCCCTATTTGCCCCCCAGACCTTCTTTGTTGGATTTGGTTGCACAAGCCAGGCCAGAGAAGCCGAACTAACTTTTGCAAACTTTTCAAAAGTTCATAAACTTTACAGTTTCCACTGCTTGTTTGCGTTTGGATTAAAAAAAGAAATCTTTGGAAATCTGTATCTCCGGATCCCTCTGGTGGATTTTGTTAATCTTGGATTCTAACAATTCATAAAACATATATTCTATTTGTATAAATTGGTGTTGTGTTTCTTTCGTGTTGCATGACTTTCTTATTTCGGTTCTTGTTTGGTACTGTTATGTGCTTTACACTAGTTCCTTTGTTCAAACCTTCCTGTTCTAAACAATAATTACTAAAGGTTGAGCTTGAGGTTGTACAAACAAGCATGACTGGACCCAAGATAGTTTTGGCAAGTGTATTCCATGGTAAGGCCCTGCAGCCATACCATATTATACACTCAGATCCTTACATCAATCAGGGATTTGTAAAGCACACTACTCACCAGTTAGGGACTCAAGGTGCTAGGGGTGGGGTGGTGTAGTTCGGTTAGGGTCATCTGAAGAGCCAGGTCTCAAGGTCCCTCCTAAACTGGAGCAGCATAGGGCTTTGCCGGAGGTAGAGTGGGAGGTCGTTCCAGGTCTTGGCTGCGAGGTAAGAAAAGGACTTTCCACCCGCTCTGTTCCTGTAGAAGCGTGGGATGGTGGCCAGGGAGAAGTTGGATGAGCGAAGGTTTCTCTTGGGGGCGTAGAAGGAGAAACGGTTGTTGAGGTATTGTGGTCCAATATTGTGGAGGGCCTTGTACGCGTGTGTGAGCAGCTTGAAGGTGATCCTTCTTTTGACTGGGAACCAGTGCAGATCACAAAGGGGTTGGGTGATGTGGTTGCGCCTGGTCTGGCTGCAGCGTTCTGGATGGTCTGGAGTTTGCAGAGGAGTTTTTTGTTGATTCCGGCGTAGAGGATGTTGTGGTAGTCCAGTCAGCTGGTGATGAGGGTGTTACGGAACATAATTCTTACATTTTTAAATATATACTTTTTTTATTGTATTAAATCTTTAATGGCAATACCTTTGCTCAGAATAATAATGGTAGCTGCTGATTAATATTGGTGCAGATTTGTGGAGCTGTTTAAGGATGGAAATAAATTATTGGTCACTGTGGGGGGTTTCCAGATCTAATTATTGGTGGTTGCTTATTGGGTGCTATCACATACAATGGAGCTAATAGAGGGCAGCTGGAACTAATATACAACAATTCTAAAATTTTCGTCTACCAAGCTCATATCCTCTATATAACTGATATTAAACCATAGCCAATGTACACTAATTAGTTTCTGAAAATTGTTTTAAAACACAGCATTCAACATATTTTACTCTTGGATTCCTTGAAGTATTATCCCTGACCTATAAAGTTATCCTTTAATTCTATCCAGTTTTTATCAGTTACTGATCCATTGTATTTCCAAATGTGAATTTGGAGCTGATTTTCTCAAACGATCCCCAAATCCCCTGTAAATTTGTACTTTATGATTTTCCCAATGCCACAACTCATTAAAAAAGGTCTGTTTCAGTATAACCTCCAAAAACCCTGCAAAGTTGTCATTAAATCTTTCGAATTTTGACCAGTTTAACTGACCACATATGTTATATGCACAAACAGGGACAATAGTGTTCCCTTCTATAAACTGGGGAAATTGAAATCCCTCTCTTTAGATGCCTTTAAACTATATTAATTTTAGACTAACATGCTTTTAAATAAACCTTTTGTCACCCACTTTCACTTCAAAATAAAATGAGTTGTGTGCTTTAAAATCTCAGTGTTAGTACTGTATTTTTTCAAAAGCTACCACTCTTGACCTGCACTCTCTCCACCCCGGACCCCCAACATCTTTCTTGTCACTGATGGGGGCTGTGACCCTCCCCAAATATAAACTCCTAGCTACGTCCCTCGGCTTAAACAGGAGGATCTTTGGTTAGCAGCATTTAGAAGTTACTGTCATACCACTACTGTGTATAACATTGAGAAGTTATTGGTATAACACTACTGTGTACAAAATCTGCATTTATCATAAAAATATACAAATAGGCTTAATCACTCACCGAACACTAAGAGAAATGGACACTCATAGAAGATTTTTAAATCTTTTTGAAAAGTGAATGAGGATATTCAGTACATGTTGTGACGGTAATCATTGAAACAAAACATACCAACAAAAAACAAGTAAAGAATGTATCAGAACCGCCACACCACCTTTTCCCTTAATCATTTTGTAAAATGCTATCCTTAAGTGTGGCCATTATCTGTACCCAGAGTGTTCCCAAAGTTTCCTCTAAAGTGTTATCCATGAAATCAGTTTGCCACTGGAGTAGCAGGAGATGTATTGCACCTACTCCCAAGGCAGGAGGACTTAGAATGAGTTATGATTAGACGGTGCCTTGCAATAATTAATACTCCTTGGGTAACTTGAAATGTCATTTTACACTATGGTATTGCATGTCACAGAAAGTATTATCCCTGACCTATAAAGTTATCCTTTAATTCTATCCAGTTTTTATCAGTTACTGATCCATTGTATTTCCAAATGTGAATTTGGAGCTGATTTTCTCAAACGATCCCCAAATCCCCTGTAAATTTGTACTTTATGATTTTCCCAATGCCACAACTCATTAAAAAAGGTCTGTTTCAGTATAACCTCCAAAAACCCTGCAAAGTTGTCATTAAATCTTTCGAATTTTGACCAGTTTAACTGACCACATATGTTATATGCACAAACAGGGACAATAGTGTTCCCTTCTATAAACTGGGGAAATTGAAATCCCTCTCTTTAGATGCCTTTAAACTATATTAATTTTAGACTAACATGCTTTTAAATAAACCTTTTGTCACCCACTTTCACTTCAAAATAAAATGAGTTGTGTGCTTTAAAATCTCAGTGTTAGTACTGTATTTTTTCAAAAGCTACCACTCTTGACCTGCACTCTCTCCACCCCGGACCCCCAACATCTTTCTTGTCACTGATGGGGGCTGTGACCCTCCCCAAATATAAACTCCTAGCTACGTCCCTCGGCTTAAACAGGAGGATCTTTGGTTAGCAGCATTTAGAAGTTACTGTCATACCACTACTGTGTATAACATTGAGAAGTTATTGGTATAACACTACTGTGTACAAAATCTGCATTTATCATAAAAATATACAAATAGGCTTAATCACTCACCGAACACTAAGAGAAATGGACACTCATAGAAGATTTTTAAATCTTTTTGAAAAGTGAATGAGGATATTCAGTACATGTTGTGACGGTAATCATTGAAACAAAACATACCAACAAAAAACAAGTAAAGAATGTATCAGAACCGCCACACCACCTTTTCCCTTAATCATTTTGTAAAATGCTATCCTTAAGTGTGGCCATTATCTGTACCCAGAGTGTTCCCAAAGTTTCCTCTAAAGTGTTATCCATGAAATCAGTTTGCCACTGGAGTAGCAGGAGATGTATTGCACCTACTCCCAAGGCAGGAGGACTTAGAATGAGTTATGATTAGACGGTGCCTTGCAATAATTAATACTCCTTGGGTAACTTGAAATGTCATTTTACACTATGGTATTGCATGTCACAGAAACGTTTTTATGTGTTATATTTAATTCGTATGTTTTCATATCACCAGAGCTCTAGGCAGGTGTCTGACTTCCTTTCACCCAATTACAAGTGGTTTGCGAATTGTAGGTCCGGTGCCAATTATGCACGCGTACCCAGGTTCACATGTACTAATACGTTTTATTAACAAGTTTAGAGACAGAATGTGAAACCCTTTGCTACATTAGGCCCCCCACTTGTTGCCATTTGCATGGGACCTGATAATTAGCTGGTGCACTATCTACACATGATTCGAAGTTGTCAATTTCAGAATTTAGACATTTATGATGGTTTCACCTAGTGCCTTGTGCGCATGCCAGAAACAACCTGCACCTGAATTTTAATTCCACTTTGGGTGCACCTAAAACCGAAGTAGCTGCTCACATTAAACAGGGACTCTAAACCCGATGTTACGCCCCAAATCCTCCTTCTTGTTGACAGGAGGTTCAATGACTAAAACTAGCTCCTTGGTGTATCGAAATCGATCTCCCCACAATGGCTTAAACGCTCTGCACGTCCCGCCATTTTAATTGCTGGCTTCCGTGCCTCGAACATTATGGGATTTGGATGCTGTGCAGCAGTTGCAGAGGCAAATGAGAGAGGAGCGCGCGGCGCTGACGAACAGAGAGGAAATGGAAATGTCCCCGTGGGTTTGTTGCCAGGCTTTTTGACAGCCTGAGTGCTGCGTGGGCGCATCTAGCCACGCTGTGGAGTGCAGCTACCGACGCTTGCACGTCATCCTCCGAACTAATGACCGCGTGCTCGCCGCTTTTGCCTCGTTCTCGTCTGTCAGCAATTCTTGCACCCTCTTTCCCACTTCCATTAATTAAAACGAGAGCCATCGTCTGAGGACTCGAGATTTACACCGGGCTGCTTATAGATCAAAAAGCTTTTCCAATGAAAGCCCATTCCATTGTATTACAAGGGAAACATAATTTACCACGAAGGCATTACCACTACTCACGTTTACCACGTGACACTTACCACGCAGGGTGCCTTCCACGCAGGGTACCTTCCACGACGTCTTTACCACGGGCTAGGGGGGAGACGTGGTATTCCTTCAAGTCGATCTGCGTGGGCATGGGGGGGCAGAGGGAGGGGGGGCTCGGAGGGGGGCTGGGGGGGGTCTCCCCCCCAAAAATAACAAGCAGGTTACTTTAACAAAAAAACGAACATAATTGGAATGGACGCTAATTATACTATTTATTGTGCTTAAACATTAATAGACGCCACTTATGTGAAGCGAGGTGTTGGAAAGATTCTTGCGTCACCAGATCTAGACCAAGATTCCCTTAATAATAACTAGGCTTCCAGTTTTCAGTTTTTGCTGTTTTTTTTACAGATGAATACAGACAGAAAAAAAATACTTCCTGTAGTATTTGTTTAAAAGTAGAAAAACATAGAAAATTGTGCTTCTTGTGAGTGACACCCATGAATTCCAGACCAACTGCTAAGCAGATAGACACCATGGAAATTTAAAAACAGGATGAGATTACCTTAAATGGAGGCATGTTAACATATATTTGTATATAATGCTAATATTTATTTACCTGTCGGAGTGTTATTTTGAGCGGGGACCTGGGGAGAGCCGTGCGCGAGCCGGTCTCTCCCCGGGTGTGTTCGCGCGGGTCAATGGCCACGGCAGGTGAGATGCTGATTGGTGAGGGCCAGGTGGGGGAATTAGGGCCAGCGCAGGGCAACGGAGCATTGTGCACTAGGGAGGCGGGCGGCGAGGTTCGTTTTTGTGGTGCAGTGTAGGAGTCTGCGGTGGTACGGGGGGCCATTCTGGTCCTCCGTGGAGCGGGACACGTGGACCTTCTTTTCCCTGGAGTTTCTGGTGCGGCGGGGGTCGGGCGTGGGCGCCCTTTCCGGAATGCGGCTGGAGGCGAGGCTATGGCGGCGCCGGCCTTTTTGGCACCGCAACGGGACGGAGAGCATGTCGCTGCTGCCATGCCCCTTTGTGCAGCTGGATGGGGTCTGCCGAGTCCCAGTGCCAGGTCAGTTTATTGTCTCAGGAGAGTGCTCTTTTTATTGTACTCAGCAGCAAAGAGTCCCGTGCGTTACTGGGGGCTGGTGCTGGGGGCGTACTCAAAGGGGATTAGTGCTTGTGGGAGCGACCGGTGGATTCACACTTAAGCACCAAAAATTAAGTAATAGTTTGGTGTTTTTCCCTCACTTTGCTATTAACTCATTTCGGAATCCAATCCATAGCATAGAACTGGGATTTGCTCGCAGTGTTTGCTATGTCCGACCTTTACTCCTCAATCCCGTTTCCTTTGTCCATGTTTTCCCCCTTTGCACTCAGGGGCTTGCAGCGCTGAGTGTCACATTTCAAACGGACAAACGGCTGGGATTGAAAGGAGCTCACGCACACACGGACGTGGGGATGGACGATGCAGGCTGTGCTTTTCCTGCTTTAACGTTCCCGTGTTCGTCAATCAGTCATAGACATCTGGGAAAGGAGCACTCCTTCCTGAGGTATAGCACCCGTCCTCTTTGGTCTTTTAATTTTATTTTCCCGTCTGCTAGTAGACGTGCCTTCTGCCGGGCAGGGGGCAGGCAGCGGGTTGCCACGCCTGCCCAGGACACCACAGGGTGCATAGAAAGCAGTGGCCTTAGTAAGTCGTCCCAGTTTATTCACTTTTTTGTGGCACTTAAGTGCGAACTCTACATGGCCGTAGTCCCCGTTTCCGGGGAAGCGGGGGTTTATGGGTAGGGTTTGTTTAGTTGGGACCCTCCCCTGGGTCTGATGGGCCCACCCCTCGCCCCTGTGTCTTCCTGGACTAAAAGTAACGATCTGCGCTGTCCCCTCTGGGAATCGCCCACACATGTTCAGGGAAGCGGTGTGTGTTTGGGGGAGCAGCCCTCGCTCGGTTGTTCCTTTATTTCCTTCTCTCTGTTTTCTTGATGCTGTTTTGTGTGGCGGGGTTTTTTCCCTGAGGGTGTCGGAGCAGTTTGCATGGAAGTCAGATTGCTACTGCTGTATTCTCTTTGTACTCATGTTGGGAACCTTTTTGTACCCTGCACACACCTTTTTTCCCTTGTAACACACGGTATGCTTCCTCTCAGATTTTGTTTGCCTTTGATACTTGCAGAGGTGCCCCCATTGCCTACGTTGTGTTTGTGCTTGGGCCTGGTTGTCTAGCTTCTATTGCAGTATTATGCCTCTACTTGTTCTTTGTTTTCCTTTGTAACCTGCGCATTTGTAACTTTTTTCCTCCTGGCGCTTTTGCTACCCATGTATTTTGTTTTTCGCACAATTGTCGCTTTTACCTCATGATGCTTGGCGTCTGCTTTTGTACTCTGTTCACGTGTAATGTTTTCCTCATGTATCGGTCCGTTCTTTTTGGGGAGCGCTCTGGCGCCTTCGGTTGGGGTTTGCGCTTTCTGGAACTGCGGGAATGGCTGACTAACTACATACATATATAACTTTCAGTTTTGCATGAGTTGCATGGGGGATGCACAGAGGGAACTTGTGAGGGTGCAGGCTGTAGGGTCGCACAATGAGGAGGCTGGTGCTTATAGTTATCTCTGTATACATGGGATGGGATACGCATGGGTATCCTCTACGTGTTACCTAGGAATTGTAGAGTACAGAGGGCTAATGCATATCCTAGTGCTTAGACTTATCTCTCTATACATAGGGAGGGGATACGCATGGATATACTCTAAGCGTCACATCGGCATGGTTCTGGGTACAATGGCCCCTCCTCGTGCCCCTGTTTCTCCGGTGTAGTGGGGCTGGCCCGGTTTCGCTACGTCTCTCTGCTTAATTGGCAGGGCTAATGTGCTCCATTGGTTCAATTGTTTCCTCTGTCGGCTTGTTTGTGGGGCGTGGGGGTGTGTTGCCACCGAGCTCCGCTCCTTTTCCTTTGGGAAGCAAGGTGGTTGGGCCTGACTCTATGCCTGCTGCGGTGTCCTTGTCTGGGAGCCTGCTCCAGGGAGCGATTCATGCGCGGTTGTTTCCACTGCTGCGGCGGGGGTTTGTGGGTATATCAGTATGGTGAAGTCTGGCTTGAGCGGCTATGATGGCAAGGCTACGGCTACGGTCGTTGGTCCTCCGCTGACAGGGCACAGTTACGGGCTGCGCAGGGGGCGTTTCAGTCTGGGGCGGAGGGCTCTGGAAGGGGATCTGGAGCGGATTTCTCTCCTGGTTTTTGAGGCGCAGTGCACAGCGAAGTTATCCGAGGGCATTCCAACGTTGGTGGACTTGGTGCTGGCAAGTTGCCTAGGGGCTGTGGGGTTTATGTTGGGCATGATGATGACCTTCTTTTGGATGTCTCTAATGATACCATGGAGGGGGGTGGGTTGGGCCAATCTGTTGCGGGCTGCCCCAACGGCGGTTTTTGGGGAGGGGAGAGCGGAAGAGGTTTCTGGAGCGGATTCCTCTTTTACGGAAGTATTACGATGGAGGTGTGGGAGATGGGGAGATTCTCGGTGGAAGTGGCAATTTTGTTGGGGGGTGAATTACGAATTGAGGATGTTGCACATGTTTAAGTCACAAATGAGAGGGGTGGGTTGGGGCAATCTGTTTCTCTCAGTATTTTGCAGGAGTCATGTGCGGACCATGCAAAGTCAAGTCTCATCATCCATCGAGTCGCGTCCAGGGGACCCTGAGTTGTTTCAACAGCGACTGTCGCTGTGTCGGAAGGTAAATAAGGCTGGTGGTCTGTTTGGCACCAGTGGGAGAGTCTCCCAGTTTCGTACTAGCTCTCTTGGTATTGGGGATGAGGTTGTTGGGGAGCAAGGTGCTCTTCAAACGCTGCTTGTGCGGCAAGCTGATGTGAATACTAAGTTTGGAGGGGACGTTGCCGCCATTTCACGTGAGCGGGCAGGGGACTCTGTTGCGGGCTGCCCCAACGGCGGTTTTTTGGGGAGGGGAGAGCGGAAGAGGTTTCTGGAGCGGATTCCTCTTTTACGGAACAGGGCGCAGAGCGCAGTGATGGTATCCCATGGGAGTATTACGATGGGGGTGTGGGAGATGGGGAGATTCCTGGTGGGAGTGCACACATTATGTTGAGGATGATGTCTTGACTTGGGATATTGACGTTGATGATTTGGAAGAAGGAGGTGTATGTGCTGGGGAGGTTGGAAATGTTGCCACGAGGGGTTGGACAAGGGGTTGTTCGGCAATTCCATGTTCGTTTTTGCAGGAGTCTGGTGTGGCCCACGCACAAGTGGGAGTTCTGTCTTCCACAACACTACGCCAAGGGGATTTCTGCGGTGTTTCGACAAACGTTGGCGCAGTTACATAAAGGTCAGGAAGGGTGGTGGTCTGTGTGGCAACGAGGGGAGAGTCTCCCCGTCAACCGTACTCGTTCTCTTAGTGTTGGGATGGGGATGTTGGCGAGCAAGTTGCTCTTACCAAGCTGTCTGAGCGGCATGCTGCTGTGCATTAAGTCACAAGGGGATGATACCGCCGTTCAAGTGGGGCGGACATGGGATGATGCTCGCACACTGACTTCAAGTGAAGGGGACCAGTCTGTTCACAGAAAGTTGCTTTACTCTAGATTTGGTATGCCGTTTCGGTTCACACTTCTCGGAGAAACCTAAGTCTAGGTTTTGGAGTAACGAGTTTGTTGATGTTTTTGGCTAATTGGTGGGGGTCTCTTTTTATGGGCTGCTGCGGTGGGGAAGAGATCCGGAGGGGGGTGTTGGTCAAGGTTTTGAAGGGCCTGGGGTAGGTTGCAGTCTGTTTCCAGGTGTTTGCGTCGGCCGGTCCCTTTGGATTGCTCCAACACATGTTGTTTAAATTAAGGGGTTGCTGTTCTGATGAGTTTGAGTATTTCAAATTTAGGTTGTGTTTTGTGTGATTGTTTTTCGGGGGGGCCTTTTGGGCCTCTGAGCTTTTGGGCTTGCGCACCAGGGTGGGCATGACCAGTGAGGAAGTGTTTTTTGACCCAGATAGGTTGTGCGTCTGTTTGCGCGCTTCCACAACTGACCAGCTGGGTAAGGGTTAGTGGGGTTTTCTTGGTGGGAGGGGTGTTGTGGCTTGTTGCCCGGTGTGTGAGTGGGAGTGTTTTTTTTTTTTAAATCTTGTGTTTTTCGTCTGCTGCACTCTTTTGTCACGCTGATGGCAGTCTCGTTACAGTTGTCCAGTTATTGGCTGTGTTACGGCAGGTATTGTTAGCTCTGGGATTGGAGCCTTCCCAATTTGGTGCACCTTCCTTTCGGATTGGGGCGGCGACGGAGGCTGCCCGGCAGGGGTGGGACTGGTCTCAGATCCGGAGCATTGGGAGGTGGAGGTCGGGGGTGTTGCGAGCAATATGTGAGACTGTATCACATCTTTGCTTCGTTAATATGTCTTTTTCTACTAGGTCCCTGGCTCAGGATGGCTGGCTTACACCGGAGGGTGTGGATTATTGGACACTTCTTCTTGTCGTGGGCTGCATTGGCTGCAGAAGGACAACTTTGTGGGCGATCTTTGGGCCTTAGCGGTTTGACGCATGAGGTGGTTTGGCATGGTATTGGAGGATTGCGTTGGGGGGTTGTTTCTTTTGCTGGCTACTCTTGGTATTACGGGTGGGGGCCCGCCTGACCTGCTAGTGGTTCTTCTGGGCGACAACGACCTGGTCTCTTTATGTGGTTTACCTTTGATTAAAATGGGACGACTGGATCTGGAGGTGCTCGGAGACGCATGGGCGTGCACCATGGTGATCTGGACAGAATTTGTGCCTCGACTTCCCTTGGCTGGTGCACGGACTGCTTCTGCGATGGACAAAGCACGGACGACGCTGAACCGTTCAATGAGACTGTTTTGTACTGCTTTTTGTATTTATGCTTTGGATCACCCTCCTTTGCAGGTTTCGGAATGGCACATATTTCGTGCGGATGGTGTCCACCTTTCTCGCATGGGTCCCTCATTTCATCTTTTCGAGTTACGCGATTTACTTGCACTAGTTCTGGATTTTCAATTGTATTGCTCTCAGAGTTCACTGTACCTGTTTGGGTGGGGCAGGAAAACTCTAAAGGTTTTCCTGGGTGGCGGATTTTAGTGGGGGGTGGGCAGCCTGGAGCGGGTTGGTCCATCCTCAATAGGCAGTTGTAGGAAAGGAAGGGGTATACATAAGAGTTAGGGGCTTCTGGTTTGGTTAGGGTTAACTTGGTGGGGGGTTTATTAGTGGGTAGGAATGATCTGTTAGGCTGAGAGCAGTTTGAATGAGTAATTAAATAAATAAATAAAGAAGTGGTTTGATGTGTTGTTTATAACCTGTCTTAATAAAGTGGCCTTTCTTGCTGACTAAGAAGTTGTGGATAGTGACTTTATTGCGCGAGGGGGGACCTGGGGAGAGCCGTGCGCGAGCCGGTCTCTCCCCGGGTGTGTTCGCGTGGGTCAATGGCCACGGCAGGTGAGGTGCTGATTGGTGAGGGCCAGGTGGGGGAATTAGGGCCAGCGCAGGGCAACGGAGCATTGCGCACTAGGGAGGCGGGCGGCGAGGTTCGTTTTTGTCCCACCCACCCTCCCCCTTTTTTCTTTAGGCCTTTTTGTTTTTCCAGTGCTTCCGTGCTGGTTTAGTTGGGTTTTTTATTTTGCCACTTTAAGACAGGTTGTTTTTCTTTTTAGGCGGATTTTAGTGGGGGGTGGGCGGCCTGGCGCGGGTTGGTCCATCCTCAAAAGGCAGTTGTAGGAAAGGAAGGGGTATACATAAGAGTTAGGGGCTTCTGGTTTGGTTAGGGTTAACTTGGTGGGGGGTTTATTAGTGGGTAGGAATGATCTGTTAGGCTGAGAGCAGTTTGAATTAGTAATTAAATAAATAAATAAAGAAGTGGTTTGATGTGTTGTTTATAACCTGTCTTAATAAAGTGGCCTTTCTTGCTGACTAAGAAGTTGTGGACAGTGACTTTATTGCGCGAATATATTTGGCTGCTTAACTTGCTAAAATGCGACAGGAATCAAAGTATGAGTGCATGTTTATCAGTTAAAACATCTGGAAATATATCATTTTACAAATCCATTTATTCTCAAAACATAAAATAAATATTGATATATACCAAAAAATGGCCCAAACCTAAATATGGATAAATAGAGACTGAAATGTTTTTTAAAAATACCATAAAACCGAGAGCCCTAATAATAACTGAAACAAATGAATAACAAAGTATTCTTTTTACACAGTGCATTATATTTTTGGAAATAGGCACAAAATGTTTCTGTCTGCACAACGGAAACTTTCCAAGTGATGTCCATGCGCAATGGTGAAACTTGCGTAGTGATACAAAGACCCAACAATGCCTTTGCTGCAACTCCAGTGTTGGTGAATGTGCTTGAGAACATCAAGGGGTCGATACCGATTCGGGAAAAACCGCTCCGAATAGCCGTTCGGAGCGTTTTTCCCATACGAATCGTACCCTGCAATGTCCCCCGTACGTACGACGAAGTACGATTCATACCAGGAGCCGTACTCCGTACGAGTCGTACAAGACACCGTACGACTCTAATCTCCGTACGATTCTCCCTCAGAACCCGCTGTACGCGACATCTGTACGGTTCGCGGCTGGTTTTTACGACCCAGCAAGTACGATACGTGCCGGGTATGCACCGTACGAACCTTTTTCTACGGGAGCTGAAAACAGCCGTAGAAGCAGAGTTCGCGCCAAAACAGGTACGAAACGCCCCCCCGGGTACGGTGCGTACCCCCCCATGATTGCAGGGGTACGCACCGTACCCCTGCGATCATGGGGTGTACGAGCCGTACCCCCATTGTACGATCGGTGTACGAGCCGTACCCCCATTGTACGATCGGTGTACGAGCCATACCCCCATTGTACAATTGGTGTACGAGCCGTACCCCCATTGTACGATGGGTGTACGAGCCGTACCCCCATTGTATGATGGGTGTATTGGCCGTACCCCATGTACGATGGGTGTACGAGCCGTATCCCATTGTACGATCGGTGTACGAGCCGTACCCCCATTGTACGATGGGTGTACGAGCCGTACCCCATGTACGATGGGTGTACAAGCCGTACCCCTGGGGGTACGGCTCGTACACCCATCGTACATGGGGTACGGCTCGTGCACCCATCGTACATGGGGTACGGCTCGTACACCGATCGTACAATGGGGGTACGGCTCGTACACCCATCGTACAATGGGGGTACGGCTCGTACACCCCATGATCGCAGGGGTATGGTGCGTACCCCTGCGATCATGGGGAGTACGGACCGTAAGGTGTGTATGTGTTTGTGTGCTTTTCCGTAAGACTAACCCTTACCTGATGTGGACCGTACGAATCGCGTCCTCATACTCCGGTCCCGATCGTACTCGTCGGGTCGTACGGCATGTGTACGAGTCGTACGGTATGTGTACAAGTCCTACGGTTCACGGTTTCAGCCTTGCAATACGTACGGATCGCGACGATTCGGACGGATTCACAGAATACGGATCGTACTTCGCGACTCGGACGGACGGGTACGATTCGTACGTAGAGGGCTCCGGATACAAATCGTACGGACGGTTTTTTTCCCGAATCGGAATCGACCCCCAAGTGTGCAATGCGGACACAAATGCAGAGTGCTACTGGGCTATATAAACAGTGGCATAGCCAGTGTGTCATGGGCCCTAGCACAAGGAAGGAAATGGGCCATTTAGACACTGTTTGAACTGTGAAAGGCAGCAAGAAGCAGGGTTAAGTGGACCCCTCAGGCCTCTGGGCCCGGTGCCACTTCACCTGCTGCACCAACAAAAACTACGCTCCTAGCTATATGAAATTGTAGGAAGAAGGTCAACACTCCTGCTGCTCCTGACTCTTTAGGAGTCGAGAGTCCAGGAGTATGTAGACATGGAACCTACAACCAAAAAATAAGCCACCCCACCAGCACCTACAATTCAAACAATGTGGAATTTACCTAATGTAGTGGGGAACTACAAATGCAGCACCTGCAAGGCCTGTGTCCTGTGCTTGGAGACTAAGACTGTAACACATAATAACATCACCATCACTCTCAAAACATTGACAAACTGCAATAGTAGTGGCTTGATTTATGCTATATTCTGTCCATGTGGGATGATATACATAGGCCAAACAAAGCAGAAGATCAAAAACAGAATTCTTCAGCATTGCAGTAGAATCAGATGCCAAACCACAGGGGCACCTTTAGTTGACCACTTTCAAATGAAAGCCCACACACCTGAATCGCTCAAATGGGTTGTCATTGAGAAGATCACATTAGGCCCAAGGGGTGGTGACCTTGATTCCATCTTGAATATAAGAGAATGCAAATGGATGCAGCGATTTGATTCTGTGAAAAATGGGTTGAATGAAATAGACTCGACTTTCTCCCAAATGGCCCTGCTCAATCGTGACTGAACTCGAGGGCACGTACCAGTATGTTCTACTATGATTGTATGCTATCTGTCCAAAATTGCCTACATTACAGTCTAAACACACACAACTGAATGGCAATTTAGTATTCATTGGTATTATATACAAGAATGTGCATGCCCATGCTTTGAATGTATTGCGACATTTCTAATAGTGTATTCCCTTGTAAACTCTTTGAATGAGATGTTGAAATACAGGGATCCCCTTTTGAAATTTATGACCTAGCCATGCCAGGTTGGCCACACATTTGATGACATTCCTTCATGTAATATGACTCAGATTGAATCCGCCTGCCCCCATCCCGGTGGATACTTGTTTCAGATATAAATGTACCTTTTTCCAATACAGTGCTTATGGGATCACCCTGTGATATATTGTAGATCATTGGCTGAATAAGCGACCTACCATGGTTATGTACGAGAAGCAAGACACTGCGCCTGCTATGCACTGTCTGCAACCGACGAACTGAAAAGGGTAGTTTTCTCCCCTCCTTCACCCCGGGTCATCGACCTAGGTAAAGACCACAACAGCCCTGCGCTATAGTGCCGAAGTGCCGTAGGCATACTTTGACCGGTGACATGTTGAACCCATGACACATTGGAACCCTTAGGTATGAGTGATTACCACTTTATAATCATTCGATCTTCAGCCGGTCGCTAATATGCTACACCTAACCTGAAGTATCACGTTTTAACCACTCGCGGCCGTTTTTACATACTCCCTAAACGGGCCGGAGTTGGCTGCCTGTGATTGGTCCATCTGGACGAGCCCCCGGCAGGTATCCAGCGCCTGCACCTCGCGCTCGCTTCACTCGCGGTCAGGCTGTGGTGCTGCTAACACCCGCGCAGATGTGGAGCTGCGGGTAAGACATTGTTATTTTCACCCGCATGGCGGGCTGCCTTTAACCGATTTCTTGACCAATCTTGTACGCGTTAGATTATGTGTACGTGACATTGTGAAATTCCGCTTTTCATGCACTTAACTAAAAACGATGTCCATGGACTATGATTCCTTAGTCGTGCATGCATCTTTTCATATTGACCCTGTACATATGGCAATGTGTGATGATTAGCCAAATATTTTCGCCTTTCACACATTTTTCTTAAACCGTTTTCTACGGACTATGGTTCCCCAATCATTTACGTGGCTCTGAGATACCATTCATCTGACGACTAAAAAATTAATCTCGGTTTTAGACATTCTTTTTAAAGCTATGCCCACGGACCATGATTTCCTGATTAATCACGGATCTTTTCATGTTGGTTTTCTCAAACTCTCAGATATTCATCTGGAGGAGCGGAAACCAAGCCACAACGGTGTGCCTGATTGGAAAGCCCCGGATGCCCTAGTAAGTCCCCGTATGCGATCATACTTTTTGTGAAATTGACAGGGTTACTCCCTAACCCACTTCCTAAACCAATATCCTCTATTTTCGAATTATTTTTAGATGAATGGCCACGCCTGAGGAACCGGAATAGGTCCACTAGCATGAGGTCACTGAACGGCCTTTTTTAAGTAAGAGATTTTTCCCTTCTGAATTGAATTAATGTAGTACAATTCTGCTTAAACATAATTCCTGACGATTGCCCTTTGTTTCAAATTATGTCACTTATAGGCGCTCCATGTACTTCCGTCCTGAAGAAGACCCCAGTATGAGGCTTCAATCAACCCTTGCTCCGTAGGGGTCGAAACGTAGACCGCATTGTTTCCCTTGACTTAACATAGGAAGCAACTCATTGATATAGACAAACCCTATGTTAAAGTTGTTTTACGGAACTAATGAACTAAATTAGTCTGGAAAGGTTGCTTTCATCACTGTGATTGTTACATGGTCACAACATCCTTTACCCAGTCCCCACCACCACCCAATCACACCCATCCCTCTCAAACTGTCTCCTTTCTCCTTCACTTTGAGCGCTAATTTCATTGTACTATTATATGTGAAGTTCTAATATGATTGTATGAATCCACAAGGACTATGTTGAAACAATTATGTTGAGCCTGTTGTTTTTGTTTCATTCAATGAAGAAATTGTTTGCCTGAATGTGGCTTATCTTGTGGGATTCCGGTAAATACCTTACCATGCATATTAATTTTTGAAAATTGGAATAAATTCCTTGTACTACACCAAAGTAATTGCTTTAAGATGGTTGTGATTTAAAGATTGCCCATGATGAATTCTTGATCTATAACTAACACAGACACTGACCAATATACACATACCTAAAAAATAAGCCTAGACATGTACAGCCGATCTATAGAACAATACTGGGCAAGCATGTTGGGTAAAAACTAATGAGGGCCACAGTTTGTCAAGTACTGTGCCAATAGATGTGTGCTTCCGGAACTCCCTGTCTCCTTCTGCAGTGTACTTTTTCTCGAGTCCCTTCAATAAAGAAATGACGTACCTCTTGTAGGATATTGGGTGACTGTGATAGAGTATGGGCCGGATTTAGGGATCCAGTTAGGCTCACTGAACAAAGTACCTTAAATTCTAGATGCAGAGCATTGCAAGATACAGCATTGAGGTTGGGTCTCACAGTGGCGGTTCTGAGGAGCAGCAGGATGCGATGCGGAGTGTTGCGTCTAGGATGCATTGCACAGCAGCAGTTTCAAGGAGTTGTGGGATGTGAAGCGAAGTCCTCCATTGAGTATGCCTTGCGCAGTGATGGTTCCAAGGAGCTGTAGAGCTGCGATGCCAAGTCCTGAATCCAGGATGCTTCATGCAGTGGCGTTTCTGAGGAGTTGTGGGACCCTGGTCGGAGATGCTTTGTACCTTGGGGGTTCTGATGCAGAGCTGCGAGCAGAGGCATTGCGCTACGTTGGTTTTACCCACAGGACCACATATGGCCTGGCAGGGCACCTTCAATCCCACTTCCACTGGTCTGTCTAGGACTAGTGTGGCACCACTTGTACAGAAGACAGAATCCAGGTGATGGGTTAAAGGTGGTTGGAGCCTTTTCTGTCCTTGAGACTGTGATCGGGAGGCCAGCCAACTGGCCCTTGGAGTCTTTCTGGTGGGCCTGGGCTCAAGATGCAGGTCCTGTCCTCTTCACTCTGGCAGCAGAGTAGCAGGCCGCAGGGCAACAGAGTAGCAGGGCAGCAGAGTAGCAATCCTTTTGGCAGCAGAGCAACACAGCAGTCCTTATGATTTTTCCACAGGCCCAGATGTGTACTGAAGGTTTGGGTCTAAGGGTCCAATACTTTTTCTTTGTGCCAGCTTTGAAGTAAGAGACGGTAATGGAGGTTTCCTCCGCCAGAGGTGTTTGTGATTTAACTGCCTTGCGGCCCAGACCAAGCTTGTCTGGGGGCACAAAAGACTAGTGTGGAACCATTTGTGAGTCTGCTGAGGCAGAGCCTTTGTGATGTGCAAGTGTGGTAGGTGACAGCCCCTCCCCCTATCAAGTCAGAGATGGCCTATCCAGCAAACACATAATCCTCCTTTGACTCACTGTCTGCCAACTTCCTAAAAATTGCATTTTCAAATGTGTAATTTAAAATCTGACTTTACCATTAAATAGGGTTTTGAATTACAATTCTTTAGACACCATATTCAACACTCCTAATTCACCCCAATTGAAAGTTATCACTTATTAAATGTAATTAGGTAACCTACTGTTATCATATGGAGGGGTAGGCCTGGCAGTACTTGATAACAAACTTAAGAGTTGTTTCACTACCAGGAATGTCAAAGTTAAAAGTACATGTCCAACTTTTTAAACACATTGCATCCTGCATTATGGGCCATTTAGGGCCTACCCTAGGGAAGAATTATATGTATTAAAAAAGAACGCTTAGGCATGGCAAAATGTTTATTGTGACAGGTCAAAATGGCAATTTAAAACTGCACACACAGGCTGTAATGGAAGGCCTGAGAGATTTAACAAGGTTTCTTAGGTGAGTGGCACAATCATTTCTGCAGGCCCACTAGTAGCCTTTAATTTACAGGCGTTGTGTACAGACAGTACCACTTTACTAGGGACTCACGTGTAAATTAAATGTCTCAATTGGGTTTAAGCCAATGTTACCATGTTTCAGGGAGTGAGTACACACACTTTAGCACTGGTCAGTGGTGATAAAGTGCTTTGAATCCTAAGGCCAACAAAAACGAGATCAGCAAAAATGGAGGAGCAAGGCAAAACATTTCGGTGTAGATCACCCTAAGGCTGACAGGTCTAACTCTGCTCAGCTGGAAGAAATGTATTACAGGTGAGCTCCGAAGTTATAATGCCTTCTGCCAGACCAGAAGCCAGGGTGAAAGGCAGGCCACAGAGCATACTCAAAGGTGAAGATTAAATAGGGAAAACAAAACCCGCTTTTCCTACTTCTGCTCTCTTTTTCTAGCTGAACAGTAATCTGCTGAAAAGAGGTATTCATGGTAGAAAGTTTAATTTTGGCATGCTTTAGGTAAATGTAGAAAAGACAAAATGTATCTGCATGTTTGTGCACATTTTGAGCTTTAGTATTTTGAAAATCTTTTTATTGAATAATAAGGAACATTACAACAAAACAAAAGAAAAATTAAGTCTCAGGCAAAAGTGTGCGAATTCAACTAACTGGTCCAAATGGCACAATACAGAATCTAGTAGATGACAGTTAGCACTGGGGTCAAGGGGATTCCTGTGCTTCTAAGTCAGGCTCCGGCATGGGCGGCTCGCAAAGTCCCCCGCGGTAACTGTTCCATGCTCCCCAGATCTTCCACCATTTCCGCGGGCAAACCCTGGCCACATATACCGATCTTTCTCGAAACATGCACCAGTCAAGGTATTCCATCCACTTGCCAATGCGAGGCGGTTGTCCAGCGCCCCAAAGCTGAGCTGTATTACGCTTGACCACCATATCTGATAGCGTGACCCACTGCTTTTGCTACTCATTCAAATCAGTCGGCTCCCACACATTCAACAAACATCTCCGAGCTTCAGGCCACATCTCCACCCCCAACACCTCTCTCAACTTGTCATGAATCTTTATCCAATACGTCTGTATCAAATCACAGTGCCAGAGGATATGCATCAAGGTACCCATTTCTCCGCACTCTCTCCGGCAGTCTCCACTCTCAGCTCGCCCCATTCGCACCAGGCGCGGCCCGGTAATGTAGGACCTACGCAATACCTTCAGCTGTACCAATCGAAGCCGCATCTGGATAGCGATTACTCTGGGGGAATGACACCGCCTCCGTCCAATCTTCATCATCGAGCTCTAACCCATCCGCACTCCACTGAGTCCTGATCTTCAACAGCGGGTTTTCAGAGTTATTGACCAACTTCTGATATCAATGAGATAGCCTTCTCTGGGAGATGCCCGTCCAGTACCCGGTCCTCGAGAGGAGATGCCCCTGGGAATGTGAGCGGCAAGAGCATGCCTCACCTGCAGATATAGGAAGTATTCGTTCTGGTGCAGACTATATTGTTTGACAAGGGAGTCGAACGTATGTACAGAGTCCTTCCCCCACACATCCTTAATCTGGGTAATACCTATAAGGTCCCACCTATCGAACCCCTTGGTCTTCCTCAGACTGCCCAACCTCTCAGAATTGAACAAAGGGGTAGTAAGCATCAATCTGCCCTCCCACCCAAGACATTTAGTGGCAGCGTGCCATACATGTACCGCATGAGCAGTCGGACCTGTCAAACGAAACCTCCCTGGCTTAGAGTACAAAGCTCTGTCTATCATTCCACCCGGGGCCAATGACCGATCCATCGCATAGTCCGGATCTTCAGGGAGTCCGTAGACTATGTGGTTTACTGCAGCTAATTGCGAGGCCCAGTAGTGCTTCCGCAAGTTCGGAAGCCCAATCCCGCCATCATACCACGGGAGAGGCAATTTATTGAAAGCGATACGGGCCTCACCATTCCACAGGAGCTGCCTCTGCAGGGCCTCAATTTCCTTGAAATACGCAGTCGGCACCGGGTCCATTGAATTCTGCAAGGCATAGAGAAACCGAGGCAAAGCCATCATCTTAAATAGAGTGGCCCTGCCGAGCAAAGAGAGCGGAAGGGTCCTCCAGCGCTCCACATCTTTCCTGCACCTGCCCAGCGGGGAGGCCAGGTTATTATCGTACCGTAACTTAGGGTCAAGCGTGATAAATATACCCAAATACTTAAATCCTGCAGTTTCAATGTGGATAGGGCACGTCTCCGGGATCACCGGCGGATCTCCGGACAATACAAATATCACTGACTTATTCCAGTTAATGGCTAACCCAGAATACCTCCCAAAAACAGCGAGCACATCAAGGAAGTTACGAAAGGAGGCCCTAGGGTTGGTGAGATAAAGGAGCACATCGTCAGCGTATAGCGAGATCTTGTCCTCCCAGTTAGGTGTCCACCGCAAGCCGCGTATAGTGATATCCCATCTGACCCAGGCCACCAACGGTTCCATCGCAAGAGCGAAGAGCAATGGAGACAGTGGGCAACCCTGTCTGGTTCCTCTCCCCAAGGAGAAATCCCTGAATTTACAGTTATTTACGACCACCCTCGCGAGGGGCTTCGCATACAGCAGGCGCACCCAACCGATAAACCCACTTCCAAAGCCTAGCTTTGTCAATACTGCAAACAAATAGCGCCACTCCACTCTATCAAAGGCCATCGTGGCATCCAAGGACAACAGGACTGCCTGTTCCTGCAGCTTCGGGGACATTCCAAGAACCCCATGTAGCCTACGCAGGTTTAGCGTTGTGTTCCGGCGCGGCATAAAGCTGTATTGATCCGGGTGTATCAAAGTCGTGATTACCTTGACAAGTCTAGTTGCCAACAGTTTCACCAGTATTTTTGGCTCCGCGTTGAGAAGCGATATGGGCCTATAAGAGGAACAGGATGTCTTTGGTTTGCCTACTTTGTGTATGACTACTATGTTTGCCACACGCTGATCGTATGGAAGCTCCCCTCTCTCTCTACTTTCCACGAACATGGCACCCAGGTGAGGGGCAAGTTTATTGGCGTTCAATTTGTACATTTCTATAGGTATCCCATTAGGACCCGTCGCCTTGCCGGACTTAACCTGCCTAATTGCCTGGGCAATTTCGTCATCCGAGAGCACTGTAACAAGATAGCGCATATCGTCATCGGATAGGCGTGGCATAATTATATCCCTGATCATGTCACTGTTCTCCATTTCTGTAAAGTCACTACCCGCCGTGTATACCTTCTGGTAATAGTCAGAGAACTCATCCGCTATGGCCTGCGGGTCGGTGATCCTACGCGACCCCATCCCCTCTAGTTCAGGCACTAGCCTAGACGCTCGCTTTCCATGCTCGAGCCAAGCAATCAACTTGCCCGCCTTATCTCCATGTTCGTATATTCGGCTCTGGACCGCATTATGCTGGGCCACCGCGCGATCCCTAACGAGAAGTTTATATTCCTCCTCTCGGAGTCTCAGCAGATGAAGGGCAGCTGGCGCGTGTGACTCAGCCACCTTCCCTTCTGGAAGCAATACCTCCGCCTCCTTTTTAGCCACTTCCGCCTGTCCCTCCTTCCTCTTCCTCGACACCAGAGATAGTACCTCACCTCTAGCTACTGTTTTATATGCTTCCCAGAGAGACTGGGCAGAATCTACTGACCCCTCGTTCTCCCGGAAGTACCAGGCCCCTATTGGCGCCACTCTGCCCACAGTCGTCATCCCGAGATCGAGGCTGAGCCACAGAGGGGAGTGATCTGAAATTCCCCTTCCAAGATATTTAATTTTGTGGATCTTGGACACCAGAGCCGCCGGAAGCAGCACATAGTCCAGCTGTGACAGGCTGCCATGAGCCGCCGAAACGTGGGTGTAATGTGCAGATGCCGGGTGGCGCACCCGCCAACCATCCACCAGCCCCAGGGTGTCCAGGAAATCATAAAGCCATCTCTGTGCCGTCGCGACCACTCGGGGCAGGCTACGGTCCACCTCCCCATCTAATACAGAGTTAAAGTCAACACCCAACACTAAATCACCAAGGAGTAGCATTAGGAAGATAGTAGTGAGGTCTCGGAAGGTCTCAGTCAGAAGGCCAGGCAGCACATAAATGGACAGGTGTGTGATCGTCCGGTCCCCCACCTGCCCCGAGACACCCGCATACCTGCCCCTCTGATCAATCCAAGTCGACTGCACTGACAATGGAAAGGAGTTCTTGACCAGGATCCCAACTCCCCTGGAACCGGACGTAAATCCTGCATGCACCACCAGCTTATACCCTCCCTTATTAAGGGCCATGCATTTATTACCAACCAGGTGTGTCTCTTGAAGCAGGACCACATCCGGGGAATGCCGCCTGAAAAGTTGACCAACCATCCCCCTCTTGATCTTATCACCCAAACCGTTCACATTCCAACTCAACACACTCATACCCGACCCTCGACTATATTGTGCCGCCGAACCCATGTGGAAAGCATGTCAATGAATTTTTGTCGCCTGAGACTAAAAAAGTAATAACTGAATAAACCACACACCCTCGTCTTCAATCCCCACATCCATCTCTCCCCCTCTCCCCCCACCATGCACCCCTGCTCACGGCAATCGCCAACCCCCAACTCGCAGTGTGCCTGTCGCCCCAGACTCTAACTAACCGACTATCTAAAAGTAGATCTAAGAAGGAGTTTGGTGTCCCTCCGCCCCGCACACCTCTAGCATAATATCGCATCGATTTCGACTCCCCTTCCAAAGGATTGAGCTTCAGTATTTTAAAAAAAAATCTGAATGGAATTAAACTGATTCTAATATCTTTTTGCAACAAATATCTATCTTTTGTTTGGTGTCTCTACTTTTGCACTACATATTCTACTTTTTATTCTTCATGTATGCAAACACCCTATCACTTTTATATGAAAAAGCAACACACCAAGGAGTTAAACCGTTTTTGGAAAGGGCTATGGAGTGACCATGTACTTTTTGGACAAGTACCACCTTTCATTTTGTGAGTACAGCAGTTTTCAGGCAACAGTTTTAGTATTTTAGAAATACTGTGCCCAACGTGCTACATACACAAGGAAGCAATGTAATAACAAGACTCCGCTCCATAAATGGAAATGTGATTCTTGCTAACACAAATTTTGCTGCGCCTACTAACGGCTGACACCTGCTTGACAGCTACTCTTATCCAGGTTTGCTATAGTTTCCTACCACTTAGAAGCTAGTGTGTGTGTATTTTTATGTTTGTACTCAAAGTTTAGTCATTAGATCTGCCTTTTTCTGCTACCTAAAGATAGACTTTCAAAATGATTCCCGCCAAAGTTGATAAGGTGATTTGTAGGGATCACTGACATAATATAGAATGACAAAATATAGACTTACCAAAATATAGTCACCAAAATATAGAATGCCAAAATATCGAATTCCTATCTACAAACAGGTAAGTACAAAAATATCGAATCCAAAATATAGTCTGTAAAAAATATAGTCAGTCAAAATATTGAATTTTTTTAAATGTCTTAAAAGTAATTTTAAATTAATGAAATAATAAATATAATTAACTAAAACATACTTAAAAATACTCAAATAACCTTAAAATTAAGATATAATTAATTTAAGTTATTAATAAAAAATGTACAATATTTTACCGTAGGATAGCAGGAGGGTAACATTTAATATTACCACTCCAGGGAGTGCAACAGTAGGGAAAGCGTTGGATAGCGTAGGGGTAAAAAATAATATTCCCACTCCAGAGAGTGGAACAGTAGGGAAAGCGTTGGATAGCGTAGGGGTAAAATATACTATTCCCACTCCAGCGAGTGCAACAGTAGGGAAAGCGTTGGATAGCGTAAGGGTACAAATTACTATTCCCACTCCAGAGAGTGCAACAGTATGGAAAGCGTTGGATAGCGGGAGGGTAAAAAATACTATTCCCACTCCAGTGAGTGCAACAGTAGGGAAAGCGTTGGATAGCGTAGGGGTAAAAAATACTATTCCCACTCCAGAGAGTGCAACAGTAGGGAAAGCGTTGGATAGCGTAGGGGTAAAAATTACTATTCCCACTCCAGAGAGTGCAACAGTAGGGAAAGTGTTGGATAGCGTAGGGGTAAAAAATACTATTCCCACTCCAGTGAGTGCAACAGTAGGGAAAGCGTTGGATAGCATAAGGGTAAAAATTATTATTCCCACTCCAGAGAGTGCAACAGTAGAGAAAGCGTTGGATAGCAGGAGGGTAAAAATTACTATTCCAACTACAGAGCGTGCAACAGTAGGGAAAGCGTTGGATAGCGTAGGGGTAAAAATTACTATTCCCACTCCAGAGAGTGCAACAGTAGGGAAAGCGTTGGATAGCGTAGGGGTAAAAAATACTATTCCCACTCCAGAGAGTGCAACAGTAGGGAAAGCGCTGGATAGCGGGAGTGTGAAAATTACTATTCCCACTCCAGATAGTGCAACAGTAGGGAAAGCTTTGGATAGCGTAGGGGTAAAAATTACTATTCCCATTCCAGAGAGTGCAACAGTAGGGAAAGCGTTGGATAGCGTAGGGGTAAAAAATACTATTCCCACTCCAGAGAGTGCAACATTAGGGAAAACGTTGGATAGCGGGAGGGTGAAAATTACTATTCCCACTCCAGTGAGTTTACCAGTAGGGAAAGTAATGATTTAATATATTATTAAAAATAAATTAAATATCAATACCAATAAAACATTAATTGAAATTAATAACCAATTTAATATTATGTAATAATTAATTAGAAATATAACTACATATTAGTTATTAAAAATGAATAACCTATTCATAATTATTTAACAACTAATTAATTTTCAATAACAAAAACTAATTAATAATAAAAATTAATACCAATTAAAAATGAATAGTAAATTAATTATCAATACACAAAAAGTATTTTTAATATGTAATTAATTACAATTACATTACTTCCCACCCTATTCCCCTATAAACCCACATCCCACTACAGAAAATACATTAATACAATTATCATAATTATCAAATATTTAATTAATACAAAATAATTACCAATTAATAAAAATTAATTGCCAATTAATAGAAATTAATTACCAATTAAAAATTAATTAACAATAAATGTAAAATCAATACCAATAAATGGATTTTTTTTTTAACTTAATTACAATTAAATTACTTCCCACCCTATTCCCCTATAAACCCACAACCCGCTACAGAAAATAAATTTAGTGAATTAACATAATTAACAATTAATCAATTAATACAAATTAATTGGCAATTAATAAAAATTAATTACCAATTAAAAAATAACAATACATTCAAAATGAATACTAATAAATAAATAAAAATATTTAATTAATTACAATTAAATTACTTCCCACCCTGTTCCCCTATAAACCCACAACCCGCTACAGTACTAGAAAGCAAAATTTAATTAAAAATTATTAATAATAGCTAAAAATTAATATTTAATTTAATATAATTAAATTACTTCCCACCCTATTCTCCTATAAACCCACAACCCGCTACAGAATTAAATTACGCAAAAATTAAATAACATAAAATTCATTGCTTAAAATACATTAAACATGTGGGTGGGGCTGGTGGGGGGTGGCCCTGTTACTCATCCTTTTTTTTTAATGGACTTTGCAATACAGATGAAAATGTGTCATGATGCTTGGTGGTGTTCTCCTGACTGTGGGGAGCCACGTATTTCATTTTGCTTACCTACTCAATAAAAATTTGTTGTGAAAAAAAAAAATACATTACAAAAATTAATATACACTTTTCACACATATACTAACATACAAAACACTTTAAAAAAATTTATATTATTAAAAAATAGATATATTTAATGCCTATATTGTATACTTCGATATTTTGACTTCTATATTTTGAAAATCGATATTACTTACCTTAAATTCGATATTTTTAACCACTATATTGTGTCCATTCGATATTTTGTCCATTCTATATTTTTACTTCGATATTATGTCCATTCTATATTTTGGAATCGATATTATGACTGTTTACCGATTTGTAGACAGAATGAATTGAGCTTAAAAACCTTGTGGCCTCGAGTAAGTAGTACAAAGCTGAAAGTTAAACTAAGAGGTGATCCTACTACGAGGCCCTCATCAGCAAATAGCAGCATTTTGGACTCTTTGTTCTCCATTATGGTTTCCCATTAGGGCCAGCAATGGGAATTATCGGCCACCAGAATGACAAGAACTCTACTTTTCATTTTGATACGTTGTCTATCGAAAGCAGTCAACATGTCTGGGTGAGAAAAAGGAAAAATGTGGGAATCATGAACAAAAGTAGTTCTGCTCCTCACACCCAGAGTTACCAATGCCCGCAAAATGCCTGGCAGAGGCACTATCGGCCTGTTTTCTGGAACATTACAATTGGGACATACACGTCTTCGAATAAGAACGGCAGCGGTGCTCTGATGCTGAGTAGTGCAAAAACAAAAACAACAGGCGATGGACAGAATGCAGAACAATGTCATACATTCACCCCAGTACAGAGATCTGGGCCTAAATCCATCCATTGGAGTCAAGCTATCCTGGCTGATGACGGCTGATAGCCAGAAACCGGTCCTAGGATGCTTGATTCCGGTCCAGGGAAGACATGGCTTGGCAGTTCGGGCTGGACTGTTTCCCATGAGGCACAGGGTCAAGGCTGATTTGCATATTGCCATGTCTGAACTGGGGTGGTGTGGAGTGCAAAAAAACGATGAATTTAGGCCCAGATCTATGTACTGGGGTGAATGTATGACTTTGTTCTGCATTCTGTCCATCAACTGTTGTTTTTGCATTTGATGCTGAGTAGTAGCAGCGGAATGTTGACATTATGGCAGCGACTGATGATGCAACTCGAGTGAAGATGAACTAAGCAAAATCCTCATAAAATATCGCATCAGGTTTATTGGAATTTAACTTCGGCTGGTTGTCATGCATTAACAGTTCAACTGTTGAAAGAGAAGCCTTAACTAAACCTATTTGCCAAGGACCCCAGCCCAATATGCAGCTTAACTAGCAAGCTGGTTGGTGTCATTGGCATACAAGTAATAAAGGAATCTAAAATATCTAGAATGGAGCAGTCCTTCATGACCAGATTGAAGAGTTCTAGTGGGGGTCTGTGCACGAAATAGCAAGTGACTTAGAAGTGAAAGGAGGACTGGTCGTGGTATGGGTGACGTAAACAAAAAAATGAAGCAACTGACAATTAACGAACCCTCAAAGATGGCCCTAAATAGGCAACCTAAAGTTGTAGTTGACCATGACAAATTCTGATGACAAATCTTTAAGAAAGAGAGCACAGATATCACCAGCAAAGCGGGCGCGATGAATTGACTTTGTATGTTTGCCCGTGTTTGTTTTACCGTAACCTCTGTTGGCGGTATGACCTGCTAAAAGGATCTCAAACTCGTGTGCTGTGCCAATACGTGTGAATTTGTTTTCTCGGAGCAGCCTTTACGATTTCAGTCCTGTCCTGACTCCATTCCAAAACACTAAGCCAACAGTCATGTCCAAAATATGAATAGCCAGTTCCTTCTGCAATAACAACCGTCAGTTTTATTGCATAAGGACAGTTTTAAAAGATATGGAGCAGGGTAAATCACGCCCACAGGTTTGCGTGTGCTGCATTCTGACTACTGTGCTGCAGAACGGTCTCAGACAAATGTCTGTAATTTCACTTTTAATTGGGTTCTAAGGTTTTGCAAATGTAATTCGCCTAAACTTTGCACGCTAAATGTAACCTGGCTCCAAAACAAGTCTGTAATGAGTTTTAAGATGCCTCTTTTAGTTTAAAGATTTTCCAGACACTGGTTATTGTGTGCCTCGTCCAACTTTTGTGGCCTAATTAGATTCTTTTTGTGACTGGAGGCCTTTACTGTTATTCATACTTATTATTGACCCAGCTGAAGAGCCAGCTAGGGGTCCAGACTTCAAAGGGCACACACACACAGCACCTTTGGGAAGGAGGGGGAGAGACATCGTGAACTTAGCTCTCCTGCATCCATATGTGATTGACTCTGCCTTTGCCTAGTTTCTATGCTCTGGCAGAGTCTCTGGCTCCAGTGCCCAGCATAACTTTCTGGAGTAGTGGTAGTACAGGTGTAATACTTGCACATACTCACATTTTCACAATCACTGACCCTCACTCATAACTAATGATGCACAGGGGCTCTGAGTTAAGCTACAGTGATGAAGGTGTTCTGCTTTAATAGTGCAGCAGGTGTCGTTGCACCTGGTCATCTGTGTCCTGGTGCAGCTGCACCTGTTGCACAATTGATACAGAGACCTTGGCTCACTACCACTACCACTCCCTCTCACAATCTCCCTCTCACTCACTCATTCAAATTCACTCACACAGCTTATCCCCTCCCTCCCTTATTCATAACCACTCTTGCTCACACCTTGAGCCAATCAAGCCAATATATCCACATGGGATTTATATATAACGGTGTTAGAACTGGCCCTTTTTTGCTGGGTTATCCCCAAACTTTTTGCCTTCCTCCTGTATTTTTTCTGACCTGTTTTTGTTGGTTTTATGACTCTGGGCTCTTTAACACTGCTGATCAGTGCTAAAGTGCATGTGCTCTCTCCTGTAAACATGGTAAGATTGGTCTACACCTGTTCGGCATATTTAATTTACCTGTAAGTCCCTTGTACAGTGGTATGCCATAAACCCAGGACCTGTAAATTAAATGCTACTAGTGGGCCTGCAGCACTGCTTGCGTCACCCACCGAAGTAGCCTTTTGAACCTGTCTCAGGCCTCTGCCGGTGCAGGGCCTGCCTGCGCAGTTTACTGCTGCAGCGATGTGGCATTTAAAGTGTTTGCCACGTCTGAAACTCTCTTTTTAGTATATATAGGTCACCCCTAAGGTAAGGCACTAGGTTGCCCTTGAGGCATGGTGCTGTGCAGGTAAAAGGTAGGTCATATGCCTTTACTGTGTGGCATGTCCTGGTAGTAGCAATCAGCCTATTTGTTTTCTCACTGCTCTGAGGCTGTCCTCACAGAGGTTTGCATGGGGGATTCCTTTATATATACTTCAGCGGTAATTTCTGATATGAAAGGGGTAGGTTGGGCATGTTTTGTATGTTTGGATTAGTAGTGTTAAATCCTGCTTATTGTTGAAAGCAAATTTGGTATTACTATTTTAGAAATGCCACTTTTAGAAGTGGGCATTTCTGTGTGCTTACTACTCTGTGTGCCCTGCTTGCTTGTGTATTCACCGTCTGGTTCTGACTGACAGGAGAGAGGAGATTTGCATTCACTCTAGGCAGTCACAAGGGGGGGGGGGGTTGAGGTGTGTTCTGCCTTTCCTGGATGGCTCAGCGCTCGGCTGAATAGACCTTGGCTGCATTTAGAGTGGTGGGAGGAGTTGCACCTGCACCTGACTTTCACAGTGTTTTCTCCACCCCCCTGTAGTGTGTCTGGGGCCAGGGCTTGGGATTGAATGGGGGTGTTGTGAACTTCTAAACAAGAGTTTGAAGTGCCCCCAGAGCAAAGACTTGTGGAGTATAAGTATAGGTGCCATGACCCCATATTTTTAGACACTGGTTGGTACTTGTAACCAGCCGCTGTTGGTTCTACATGCTGCACATTGTCAGGAAAAACTGTTGTACTGCCAGGTGGAACTGCCATCTGAACTTGCTTGCTTTGCTGACCTGTGGCCTACTAGGTCACAAGAAGCACAGTCATTTTGCTTGAAAATGACCCTGATGAGCTGGCCTGCTGGTTGTTGCCTGCTCTAGTGCCCTTCCCCCCAGTTGTTCTCAGGGGATAGTACAGCCCTCCCTGTTTGCCAATAGTGCATGGTGAGCGCTTTGGAATTCTATTGTCTGAGGAGTGGGCTCACCCTGCCTGTAAAAAACAGAAAGGAGCGCTTTTGGGTTGCTGTACAGCATGTGTAGTGCTGCACTTCTCTTGTGGTGGGTGAGCTTTGTCGAGGGAGGGCTACAGCAGAAGAAGAGCTCGCCCTCTCGCTGTCGTGTTCCCTGCATCATTTTACTTTGGTTTATCTGCAGCCGGGGCTCTGCTACGTGGCCCGGGCTATGAAACAGCACACAATCAGCGATGAATCCTGGCCTGTGTAGTCATCTGAGTTGCCTACCAATGTCAGCATCACTGTGGGCGGGGCCCAGCCTTTGTGGAAGGCCGGGCAGAAGAGAACGGTACCGACAGGGACTTCCCTCTGTGTCCCGTCGCCCCAGGGAGGCCTCGTCCAGCCTTGCAGCCCAGAAGGATCAGGGAGTCGGCGCACCTAGCTGAGGTAGAGCGGTTACACCGCATTGTTGCGGTCAGCCATGGTCAAAGGGTGTAGGGCGGAAGTCTCTGGCCCAACGGAAGCTTCACTTTGCACTGAGGGTTGAAGGAGAGCCCGGGGTGCTAGAGCGGAAGGCTCTGCCCCGACGGAGACGGTCTCCTCGGCGAGGTCCCACACCACAGCTCTGAGCTGATAAGGGCACGACAAGTGCCTCACTCTTCCACCCAGTCCTGAGGGGCCAGAGTGGACGTACCTTTTGTTTCTTACCAGCACACCAGCCATACTACTTTTTCTCAGTCCCAAGGGACCGCTGTGAGTACATACACTGGTGCTTTCGCATCACCTAGATAATTACTGCATTCCCTGTTGTAGGCGGGCAGGTGGCACAGACGCCTACGGAAAGGGCACAAGGACACCAGATATCATATAAGAGGAGCACAGGTGGCGGCTCTTGGTGTTGTTTTAACATGTGGTAATGTGGATATGCTGGAAGTAATTCTGCTGTGGTGTGCATTCCCTAACCGCTTGGTACCCGTGCCATGATGTGATAATTTCTGTCATGTATACCGTGCATTTATCAGGATAACAGGTATTACTTCCGAAGTTGCAGTATGTGCACAGTGATGGTGTTATGCATAATGTTGGCATGATATTTTTATAATGTGTGTAATCTATAAATATTTACTGGTTTGCACTAACTTGTAATGTGATGGCAATTGCCTGGTCGGCAAAGTGATTGATACGATCTGTGTGACGTCATGACAAGGGCCTTATGGCACGGTAGTTTATGTGATTATGGTCTAATGTGTGTAATGAACAATACAAAGGATATTTTTATATAACCTTGAGGGGAGTCTCTTTTTGTGGTGCGTCTAGTGTGTTGCTGGTGTGTATGTGCGCAAACGCTATACACATTGCCTCTGGGATAGGCCTGACTGCTCTGCCAAGCTACCAAGGGGGTGAGCACGGGTTATCATGGGGTTGTAACTCCCTTACCCTGACTAGAGTGTTCGGGTTTGCCTGGCTTAGGTGCAGACCCTAGCCAACCAGAAACCGTATTTCTAACAAACGGCACTTGGGAAATCAGATTTGTGTGCAAACCCTACCAACACTCTAAATATATTTACTGCATGGAGTTTATAGTTATTACAGATTTACAGTTGGCCAGATTTTCTAGGGGAGGGTGCAGATTCATTGTTTTTATCTTCCATAAGTCCGGCATGTGCCCAGTGGGCGTATCTCCATAGTTTGTTATCTAGCGGGTCTTGTAACAGCTCTCCAGTGCATGCACTCTTTCTAAAGCACAGGGCTGCTGACGCCTTCATGGAGAGTAATTGAGGCATCCGTCCACAGTGGCCCACAATTGCAGTGGCCTGAAGAGGCTCAAAATGATGAACGAGTTCTGCTCTTGGAAAAGAGCTCCACCCACACAGCCACCGAGTGGTCAACAGTAAGGGCAGCAACTGGGCATCTCTATCTCCCTGATAAGTGGGGAGACTGAGATCATTTCAGCAATGCAAGGATTGTACGCTGAATAAATAATTCAAGAACGATACAATAATTGGAAGTCCTCTTCTCGGTGTATTGAGGATTGAACTGAAGAGCTATGTCTGCATAGGCCCCTTTAAAATAAGTGAACAAAACAAATGGATAAACCTGTGAGAATTTGGTCCTCCGCCAGAGTTATGTGAAAAGTGTGCATTGGTATTTGCTGACGTCCACGCTGCATATGATGTGACATTACATTTTGGTGATGGTCCTATATGTTTTTAATGCTATGTATAGTAAATTCTTCACAGTGCTGGTGGTGGAGTGAGGATTAGTAGCAGCACTTGTAATGTGTTGCAGAATTGAATTGTTCATATTTTGGCCATATTGGCATATTTTTGAACTTATGCTGGCAATTGTGCTTTGTGCATTATTTGATAAGTTATGTTTATTGACTTGGGCTAATGACTGTTTAAAATGAATTATAGGATTGAAAATGCAGACTTTGGTCCGAAGGCATTATTCGGGCCATACGTATGATTTAAATCCCATTGCCAAATGTCAATGGACGTTAAAACTCCAAAAGAGAAATTGTGTTAATCCTTTTTCGACGGTGGTTATGATGAATAAAGATAACTAAAAGCTGTAGAAGGGTCGTAAACTATAAAATGGCAGCTGAAATCTTGTGACTATGCGTTCTGCAGAGTAAGAAAGGGAGTTTGTAGTCTGTGGCGCCATTAAAAGTGTGTGAGACTACTCCATCGATAATTGCACACTCAGGAGTATGTATGCTGCTAATATCGGTACTTTTCGGTCACAGGAATACTAGTATACTTACAAGACTGAATCTGTGAATGGGGAATAACATACAGCAGTTGGTACTTCCATACCGACTTCCACATGTGATTCCTTGTTTACCTGCTGCTCTTCCCATTGGTCTTTAAATTCCTGAATCTCACATTACCAAACGTTGCTGGAATAATGGGCCACCTAAAACAAGTGCGTATGGTGAGAAACCTCTGAAACCATCCAACCTAACCCGCTCAATGCACACCTTCCTCTAGTATTGTGCACAGGAAATTTATGCTGAGTTTTTGTGTGTTCTTATTTACACACTTTGCTTTTGGTTTGATTTTTCTGTGTAAAGCTTTTTTTTTAACTTTTCATTTTTTTACTTTCGAATTATTTTTTAACATAATCTTTTTTTCTTAATAGCGCTAACTTAACCTGATGGTGTCAGAGAACTTTACATGAGCACCTGTTGCATTTTAGTCAGACACATTCATTATTTTTTGATAAGCATTGGGAGATTAAGTGATTTGCCCACAATCACAGGATGTTGAGCGTCTCTGCCGAGACTCGAACCCGGTTCCCCAGCTTTGAGGCCAACACTCTAGCTGTTAGTCCACATCCTATCCCCTTTTGTATTTTTTTTTTCTAGAGGTGTTTGTGTCCTTTGTTAGGTTGATCTTCCATAGTCTTGGTAAATGTTATTGTATTGTTTCTCTAGCGGACACAACTTGTGGGCAGTGCCTGCAATATGCAGTGAAATGTTGCATTCTGTCATCATCTTCCTCCAGGCAGTCTGTTGTTCTTCTAATTTTAGGACCGTCTCCTGCAGATGTCGATGGAATGACATGATGATGGGTCTGGTTCTGGTGGATGGTATGTTTGGTGTCTCTTGGGGTCCAGTTCTTTCTGAGGCCATGATGGAATGTGATTCTATTCACACCAGACTTTTGAGGCTTTTTCTAAAGGATGTGGCCATTTTTTTTAATTGTTTCCTTGATGTTCTGCAGGTACCGCAGCACATATAGGGGACCTTCACAGGAGAGCTGAGTGCTGTGTTACTCCTGTGAGACATTTACTTACTCTCAATTAAAGAATACTGACGTAGCCCTTCCACAAGAAGCATGCTTACCCAACCCAACCCAAATAAACTTAGAAGGGACTGGGTAGGCTCAGTCCAATGTCCTTCTTAGCAGAGCAATCATTCCTCTGCAATGTTTCTGTTCGCAAGATATTGGAAAGGGACATTTCTGATCATTGCCTCGTTCAATGGGACTGGGTCCTGGGGCACATTCCTTCCCCATACAAACTACCCAAAAAACGACAGCGATTCCAAGTCTTAAGATATCAGAGTTCTGTGCTGAAAGCACCCCAATGTGCAACTGCTGAACTCGAGTCCTCACAAAAATGGCGCATGTACAAGGGTAAATGCCAAGCGCAAATATGGTTGCACAGACAATGAAGTATAATATTCATGCAGGCTTGATACAGTTTTGAGTTTCATCAGGGAGTCTGTTTCATCTGTGAAACTTACTTCTCATATTCTTTGTTGAAAGATCTATTTAATGTTCTCATAGTACTCTCATGTTTACAGAGTAAGCATATCAGCACACAAAATACATGTTACAGAAGAATTAACATATGCTAAATGTTCCTGGTTACACTTTCAGACAAGTAAAAGTTACAGTTCTCTCTACAACTAACCATATCATGTTTTGTAGTGGCAGGACTATCTAGTTCTGATAGTACTCTCATAGTCGGAGCCCAGCAATCTAACAAGACAGATTTTAGGTAGAGCTTTTGAGATCTCTTGTATATACTTTACTTTATACTTCTCTTTTTAGATCGAGCTTTCAAGACCTCTTGTATTTACTTTAGTATATACTTCTCTTAGTGGGCTTAAAGTCTGGCCACTGCTTTTCCTTTGATTGTTTCAGTGTCCTTGCTTGCTAGTGGTCAACACTTCCTCTTTGTCCCACCTTTTTGGCTTTTGTTTCCTTCTGTGGAGCAGGGACTAAGTATTGTATCTTTACACTTTGTTGATTTATCTGTTATTCGGGGGCCTATTTTTTTTTATTTCTTTCCTGCTTATACTGTGGTACTGCTCAGCTTCGGCGCCCGTATTTTATTGCATCTTCCCTCCTGTTCACTCCTTCCCTGGTTGTTGCTGCCTTTTCCTCACCTCCCACTCCGTTACTTGTTTAAGCAAGGAGGGATTTCAGCGCAATACATAATCATGCACGAGTATTGTGCTTTCTCTCCCGTGTGCACCAATGGCGGCCACGCACCTAACTTTTATCTGCACAGGTACTGCGCTTCATGTTTCAGCACAGCGCCCGCTTTCCTATTTTGCAAACGTCTGTTTAATTTATTTCACGCTTAAAAATTAAATTGATTTTCTTGGTTGTATTCACTGTCATTCTTGTTATGTGAGCTCGGCTTGCTTCGCCATTTTTTCACATGCCTTTTCTTGGTTCACCCTTCGTCTGCGTCATTTGCCTTGGTCCCCTACTGCTTTCCATTTACCTTTGTCTCCCATGTTGTATTGTTTTCCAGCCGTGCTTCTCCCTTCGCCTATTCTTTCTGCTTTTTCCATGCCACTCTCCCATTCTAGAACATTTTCGGAACTGTGCATCGTATGGTAGGCGTAAAGTTTGTAAAGTCCAGGCAGTATTTAATTGTTGCATTAAAGGTTTGCTAGCGTGCCATATGTTCCGAGGAGAATATTTTTATTTAATAGGAAATTTGATCATTTTTCTGGTTCTATGGTTGAAAATATAATTGTGTTATAGGTTGGCTTTCAAGGTGAACTCATGTGCCCTTGTACGAGTTATCATGCATTGTTTTTTTTCTAGTAGTGACGGGAGAGGCTTCGTTAGGTTGGGGGTCCTATTTTTAAAGGTGTCATGTTTCTAGGGGTTACTGCACATGAATGCTTAAGGCGACAGACACTCCATGGAAGTTGACCACAGTAAACCAACTTCAAAACAGATGTGGAATTGATAACGTGTTCTATGTTGCTTAAACCTATGGTACTGATTTGTCGACCTTGCAAGGATGAATGGTAGGTAGTGTGGACCCGCTGCGATTCGAACCATGGCAATGGAGATGGACACATAACCCCGATGTATGAAACCGGCGTTTGTTACACTGGAAGTTCCTGTTTTCAGCCAGCTATCTTTGCGTTGCTTTCGTTAATAACTCAAAAACAGCGAGGCAGGCACGACTACGTTACTGTGAAAGAGAAAAGCAATTTAATTCATTTTGAAATTCCCAACCAACAATCCTCCAAGTCAGCCAGCTTCTCTGTAAAATATCCTGAATCCCAGCCCAGATCTCCCGTGAATGTTCAGCGCTCTGTCGCTTTCAACAAATACATGCAGGGTTTAATAGGAGAGAGCCACCAGGGAACACCCCAGCGATCATACACCCACACCCAGATCTCACATTAGTGAATGCAGCACAGAATGTTGAGTTGGGGTGCCAGTGTTGACCTTGAATTTAGAATTTCTTTATTGTAATATTTCAAAATAAGACCAAAGATATGCTGGTATAATCTGGTGCCAGTCTATACTGAGTCTGAGCACAATAGAAAACCACAAACGTTGCAGACCATTGACATATAAATCTGAGTTAAATTGAGTCAACATCATAATATCAAAACCAAGGCATACTCAACACTGTCTTGACTTTTTTTTTAACATTCCCTTGAAGTACAGGTTTGGTGTTACGATTTTTAACAATTTTGACAATCACATTTTCCTTCCCTCCTCTTCTCGCATTAGGGCAACATTTCATATATTTAGGGACTGGTAACGCTAACGTATTTCTCTAGAGTCTAGACCCTGCGCTGATGCACACAGGATAAAGTGTTTTATGCACATGTTGGCAACTTGCACAGATGGCAGTTTGTTGCACGCATATTTGATTTGACCCCTTACATATTTGAAGGTACCTTGTGGCAGACCTGGATGGTTAGTGTGGCATACAACACCACACAATTCACTGCCACACAATTCAACACCACCCAAAATAATTACACTTCACATAATACCACTTAACGCAAACTGATTCAATTGCACTTTACTTAATACCACATAAATACACCCCTACATAAAACTGCTCTATGCCACATAGCAACAATACACATAAATGCACTCCACACTATGCCACATAATCCAATCCACATCATTTCACTCATCGCTACACAGTTTCGCGTCACAAAATTTAACACCACACGTTTCCATTCCACATCACATAATCAACAACAAATCAGATAATTAAACTCAACAACACAAATACACAACACACAACATACATCAAATCCACACCACAGAATTCAACATCATGCCACAAAGTTCAACTGCACACCACATAATTAAACTGCACTATATGCCACTACACAACACAGAATACCTATCCACATAATTGCACTACATGTCACACAATCCCACTCTACATAATTCCAGTACATTCAATACCACATAATTACTATTCACATAATTCCACTGCACACCATGCCACATAATTCCACTACACAAATCCACTCCACATCACACTATCCCATGCCACACAATTCCACAATTACCAATTCCAATCTAACTCACTTAATTCCACTCCACACCACATACATTCACTACACCCCATAACACATGGGTAAAATACATTGTCATTTTCAATGCCAATAGCTCTAACTCTCGAGAAAGCAAGACCTATTGGCTTTGCCAAAGCTTGTTTTAGTTACCCCTGAAACCAGTACTTTAATTTGGTTTGGAGTTTCAAGCTCCCTTTAAATAATAACTGCCAAGGTGGTACGATCACTATGAAGGTGATTACTCATATGTGAGCTACACATTTGAAAACATCTGGAATTCACAATTCCCCAAATATTGACAGCTGAGATGAAGATGGATGCAAATGAAATAATTTCCGCAGTCTAGTGCAATCAATTAGGTCCAAATATGTAATAGAGTGAGTGCTTAATACAAGGATCAAAGTGCATAAATAACCTGTTACTTCAACATGAAATACCTTGGGAAAACAAGAGACAAGAGGCATTTGGCAAAACAGGAACAATTTGTTTAATTAAACAGTGCGGCCGGGAGATCAGCCAAAGGCATACGGTCAGAGGACTGTCTCAATATACAATCGGTCTAACATGGGTTCTTATACAGTTCATTGAATGCAATATTACCATTTTTGGTCAGAAATGTGAACCTCTGACTTTGGAGTCATAATTTAATGTATTGGATAAGGAGTCCAGGTGGGCTTAACTTTGCGTGGACACATTACGGCCAATGGGTAATTTGTCCAGCTGTCCAGCATAGGGTGCTCGTGATCACTGTGTGTACTGTGTGCGATGTGACATGTGGCTTTATGGTGGTTTGAGAACGTGCCCACCCCTTCCGCCATGTGTGCTTTATTGGGGCCAATTTCTCTTGACCATTGTGGTGTCACAGTGCATATACATGGGTCATCTGGGATTTCCAGTTTGCCCATTTGTCTGTTGGCTATGTGCCACCCCACCTGTGACCTATCAATCAGTGACCTCAGGCCTGGGTCTCAGAGCCTGCTACTCGGGTATTTCTGAGTTGGGGTTGACGTGGAGTTCACAATGGTCAATAAAGATGCGATTTCATTTTTATACATGAATGTATTGTTAACCTTTCCTTCAAATACTTTTAGGAGAAGCACCAAAAATGCACCTTCATTACCATCATCTTAGTGTTGTTCTTTGTAAGACCGTTATAAACTGCCAAAATATTCAAACCATCTTTTCAGCCTGAACGGCGTCTAGTCAATTAATATCATATCATCAGCACAGTTAATTAAAGGAATTGCTATGCTATGAAAATGTGGCGTAAACATCTGCTGATGGCTGAGAGGTCAGTGAGATTTTGTATCACAATGAGCCACTCCCAGTCATGGTGTCACTGGTGTAAGTGCAGTGTTCCAATTGTGAGTGCTGGCATCTCACAAAAAGTGAAGGACTGGTCTCACACACCACCGGTGTCATGCTTCATCATTGACCAGTCCTCGTCCTCTAAAAACGTGGTTTGTTAGGGCGGGAATACAGCTGACGACAGGGATGCACTTCTAAACTAAGTGGGGGCCCAAAGAAAACTAAAGAGTGAATTAAAAGGCCATTATGGTTGTCAGCTTAAATGTAATTGTGCCGGCAACTATATGGTAGTTTAAAAGAAGGTGATCGGTGTCATTGGGATATTAGTGTCCCCCCACCGCTGTGAAAGGGGTCAACATGTTTCTGCCTTTAGGCCCATGTGGGTCCCCAGCATTCTTCAGGACCATGAAAAAACAGGCTCCACTCTTACCAAACAATGGCCAGAGGGTTCCACTTAGTGGGGTGATAGCGATCACACTCCACTCTGAAATGGCTAGATCTTTATTGCCCTAAAATGAGGTAAAAATGGGCCCATAGGAGGGAAGTGGTAGATGAACCCTTTAGGTCCAGGAATGTTCAATGACGTGGTCTCCGCCTCTATGCCTATGTCTGCATGCCTTCGCTCCTCGCTGGTGAAGTGAGTTTGATGCTGACTCACATTTATACTCTAAGCTGCAGCTCAGAGTGGAGTGTGATCGCCAGCACCCCACTAAGTGGAACCCTCTGGCCATTGTTTGGTAAGAGTGGAGCCCGTTTTTTCATGGTCCTGAAGAATGCCGCGGACCCACTTGGGCCTACAGGCAGAAACATGTTGTCCCATTTCACAGCGGTGGGTGGACAATAATATCCCCATGACACCGATCACCTTTTTTTAAACTACCATATGGTTGCCGGCACTATTAAATTTAAGTTGACAACCATAATGGCCTTTTAATTCACTCTTTAGTTTTCTTTGGGCCCCCACTTAGTTTAGAAGTGCATCCCTGCCCGCCCTCTATCAAACCAAATTTTTAGAGGGCGAGGACTGGTCAATGATGAAGCATGACACCCGGTGGTGTGTGAAACCAGTCCTTCACTTTTTGTGAGATGCCAGCACTCACAATTGGAACACTGCACTTACACTAGTGACACCATGACTAGGAGCCGCTCATTGTGATACAGAGTTTATGTTGGAGGCTGCTGTCTACCAGTACCCCGTGCCTCTGGTTCCCTATGTCCAGATTTATCTTGCCTTTTGTGGTTACACAAGGTCAGTGAGATTGACAATGTGAAGACTAAAGCTGGGGAACAACTTGGAAACCCTACAAAGGTTTGTTAAAAGTATTGATTTTATTGGTTAATGGCATTTGACGATCTAGCTGCACCAGTACTCAAGTTATTGGGTACAGGACATAAATTAGAGTTAAAAAGGATGAATCAGTACCCAATGTTGACTACTTCTACAATATTGGCCTTTCTACCCAACCAAAAGCAGCACTATACTCCACTAAACAACGTGCTGAGCAGACAGAGCATTGGAAGCCATTCAGTACTGGGCAATCACATTATCGACTGTTGGTGCACCCTTCTGGAAACCGGTTGTACCCTTCAGGATTATCCATCTCACTAAATTGTAGAAGGGGGCTTAAGCAAAATGTATACTTTCAGAATCACTTTGATTAATCCGTAGTTGGTTGCAATCGATCTATCATCTATTTTCATCAGTACACTGCCTCTGAAAGATGCTGGGATAGTCATCCAATTCGTCACTGCCATTAATAAATGCTTTAATTCCGAGAAGTGGGATTCAACTTAAATGCTGTTAAGGCAAAGATACCTGGAGTTCTTTGCTTTTTAATTAGAAACTCAGAAAATACAGCTCAGACTGAAAGTAAGATCCAAATCTTTTTTTGGTAGACCATCTAGGGAAGCAACCTGGGGAGGAGCAGCCAAATGCTTTGTCAGTCAGAAAACGGTGATAGATGATCTTGCCAGGAGAAGTATGAAATGTAAAAAATCTTTCCTAACAACTGTGAAGATCCAATACCAACCAATGGCCGAAGCTTGTGGGAATCCCCGAGTGCTGAAACCCCTTACAACCTGCACCTATTGATGTTCTTTATATGTTGTCTTTTATCCACCAGCGGCGGCTGGCACATGTGAACGTGGTGAGGGGGTGGGGCAGGGCAGAGTGGGGGCATGGCAGGATGGGAGAGGGAAGCAGACAGGCAACGGAATAGGTACAATTAAATCAATAATACCTATTCCGTTGTCTGTCGGCCTCCCCTGGCTGCGCCCTGCCCCGTCTCACCACGCCACCACGCTTACCTGTGCCAGCCGCCACTGTTATCCCCAGTCATGCCTAGACCATGTGTTTTCTTTTTTCATGAACTGCCTCAAGTGTGTGAAAGGGCTTTCTTCCCGATTCCACAGTCCACAGAGGTGTAAACTAAGCATGGCCCTTGGGTGACACCTCTTTAACAAAAGGAGATGCTGGTGTAGTGAGCTTCTCTTAAAATGGTAAAAAGGAGCGCATCTTGGATACCACCATCCGTTCCTGACTGAGGTCTCTCTTTAGTGCTCAGCATTTGACTCCACTCATGGTTAACTTTCTCTGTATTAGAGATAAAAAAAAAAGCATTGGAAGCCTGCACCCCAGGTAAGGCGCCTGGGCCATATGGAGTTCCAATTGACCCCTTTCAGCAGAATTATAATGGATGTATGACATTACAACGCATACCATTACAACGCATAGTGCTTTTAGGCGCTGGATAGTGAATTGTTTAATTTACTATTCCAACTCCAGTCCCCGTGGATAGTAGGGAAGGTGTTGGATAGTACATTAAACCCATTCCCTATCCTAGAGCGCCCCCCAGCGCAATGCGTTGTAATGGTTTGCGTTGTAAAAGTTGCGTTGTAAAGGCACTGCGTGGTAAAAGTTGCGTTGTAAAGGTTGTTTACCAATTATAATATGTGGGTGCCTTTACCTACAAACATTTTTAATAGCATCCAGTTAGTAAGCCCGCCTCTCTCTTGTAACCAGATTCTAATTGTGCCCATTTTAAAAAAAGTTGACAGGGGATCCCCAAAGAACCATCGTCCCATATCCCTCCTTGACACTGCTGCCAAACTTATGGGATGGGTTCTCTTGGCTAGATTGGAGGACTGGGCCGAATTGCACAATATTTTTATGAAGGAGCAATATGGGTTTCGTAGAGGAATGGGGACTGTCAATCAGTGTTTAAACCTCTCCCTAACTATAGGGAAATACACTAAGACAAAAGCTGGCAAACTGTAAATGGCCTTCATGGACCTAACCTCGACCTTTGACTGTGTGTCACACCCGAGGTTGCGGTCCATGTTGGAGGGCATGGGTATCGATCGACCAATAATTGGTTTTATACGTAAATTGTACGCCAAAGCCACTGCCTGTGTAAGGTAAGCCAGAAGGGGGAGTGCACTCGTCTCTTTAAAATCGAAAAGGGAGTAAGACAGGGTTGTGTTCTCGCCCTGTTCTTTTTTTCAATCTAAACGAATGGGGTAGAGTCCTCCCTGTTTGCTCTTCCGGTGTATGTGCCTAAGTTTAATCATATCCCCCTTCCGATTCTGGTGTTCGCTGATGACTTAATATTGGTGGCCAGATCGGGCTTAGCCCTACAAACGCTAATCACAGCCTTTTCTGCCTTTATGGCCTCCCTTGACCTAAAGGTCAACAAATCAAAATCATTTATAATTGTGTCTGGAGCTGCAAGAGGTGAGAAACATCCCCATTTCCAGTTGGCAGGCAAGAAAATCGAGACAGTCGACTCCTTTTCATACCTTGGAGTACTTTGTGATAAAGACCACTCATGGTCTAATTTAGTGGCAGCAAGAGCCCAGGGCATGCAAAGGAGTGTTAACGCTGTCAAAAGATTTGCTAAGAAGTAGGGAGGCAGCCCACTGGATGCAATTAAGAATATATATTCAGCTAAAACAAAGTCCGCTGCAACATATGGGGCAGAAGTGTGGGGTATGGCTAACGTTGCACCGCTACAACAAATAGAAGACGCAATCAGCCCCAAACCATATTTTACTCTGTGAATTGGGGCTTCCTTATTTGAGAGACAACATAAGACTGGCTCCAGTTTTGTTGTGGCTATCAATATGGTGGAGGTCTACGGTGGATTTGACTCAAACCATTATCAAGGACTGTTGTAAATTAGATTATTATAAAAGAATTGGATGGTTAAATTATGTAGAGGTCCATCTGAAAGCGTTGGGGATGGGAGAAATATTTCAGGACCCTGAGTCCTCCAAAAAGGTGTGAAAGGAAAGAATAACTGATTTATTCATTAAGAGATCAAAGTATGCCCAAAGAGAAAAGAAACGTATTCCTCAATCCTCCATTCTTTATGATTTGGTACCACCAAGATCGGGGGAAGGTTTTTAGTAGTTATCACGCATAAATAATGCGCAGCACAGATTTATCCTTTTGCGTTTCCGCATGAACATGATCCTGCTACTCCTGGGAAACATCCAAAATAAATATAAATTAGCAGACCTCTCACCCTGTAGCAACTACGCAGTCTAGTCAGATCTACACATTGTACTATTTTGCAAAACCTATACAGAGGAAAGGAAAACATTCATACTCCCTATCCTGAGGTACCACAATTTTAGGCAGTGTTCGGTGGCCATGTACTTTTTAAAAACTCTACGGGACCCATTTGTATGCTGTTCTGTCGCCTCATTTTTGTGGGCTTAGTTTAGGAAGAGAAAAATGGTGGGACGACATTTTAGTAGCAACAACTAATTAATTAATTTTAAATTCTGAACTGCTTTTTTCATAAATGTTTTATATGAATTTACCTGGATCACGGCAACTGTTTAATTCTTATTTTAAATGTGTATATGTGTGCATATATTGTGTTGGAACTTTTACATAACTTGTGCTTTTATGATCCGTTTTAAAAAGATAGAATAAAGCTGTGTAACTATGACTATGACTCCACTCATCTTTTAAAACTGCTTTGTCTTTCTGAAGTGCTTCCTTGTTCTTTTGTCTGCCCAGAATAAGGGTTTGGGCCTTAGTTTTCAGAGATAATTAATAATACCTAGCAGTCCTTTCATTTCACTGCATTGTAAAATTAATGCCGTGCTTCCTACGCCTGTGTGGGGAACTGAGGCCCTCACCTATAGGGTAGCATGTTAGAATATAACAAGTTAGACCCTATATCCCACAGCACGAGTCTATGTGTAAAATGCATGTCTCCAGTTAAAATACCCTTTCATGATTAACGAGATTAACACATTTGAGATGCCTAAAAAATCTACTAATTAAACGTCAGAGCCAGATCACTTAAATTGCTGTAATTCTGAACCACCTTAACGATCTGGACCAAAGAGACAATTCAGTGCATTGTGTACAGTTAGTAGGTAGTTGTTTCATTGCTTTTTTATCTGCCAAAACATCGTTTCACTAGATAGCTCTGTCCACGTGTGTTCGTACACTCCTATCTTGCTCTGTAGTCTTACTCTGTAACCATTTGGTCGTATTATAATTAATCAAAATGTTGGCAGTGTGTATTATTTAAGCATTCCCAACTCCTTGGCTACCTGTTTCAGTTATGCATACTGTTTGTGGTTAGAAAATAATTTTGGGATAGTGCCTACACATGTCCTTTTTTGTAATTTTAACTCGGCCTCCCAAAGTTTGTGGATTACTCAGTCAGCACGTACACTTTGGCCTTTATTACATTGCACCGCAAACCTTGTTTAAGGCTCAGACACACGTTTGTGTTCAAAACACCCCTAAATGGGACAGCACTTACCTTGGTTTTTTTGTCCTCCTGAATTTCAAAAGGTATAACGATGTAAGGGGCAAATATGCTGAATTTCCACATTAGCCCGGGTGAACTGGAAACTGTTGAAGGCCTTCATTTAGCCAATAGTTCATCTCTAAAAGTATCATGCCGCCAAGCAGGAATATTCAGCCTTTCCACCTGACTGCCTCTCAGAGCTAGAAAACTATAGAAAAGGAAGTTCTTTTTGTTGGATTTCGTTTCAAGTCAGAAAAGGCTTGATAATGCTTCAATAGCCAAGGAGGAATTCGCTTACCTTTGTTAGATGTCAACATTGTAGTGTCCATCTGGACACGTTTTAGTGTCTCAGCAGGCACCAATTTGCCAACCACCCCATGACGGCCGAGCCATACACCTGTCCCACAACCATCCAACACAGGCGTCACAAGACCTTTCTAATAAAAGGGCCAGAGCACACATGCTCGTGGCCAGTTCTAGTAACCATACACACTGTGGCAGGGTCCATTATTTATTAGCATTCGTGTCTAGGGCCCACGAATCAAAGAAAGGAAGTTAAGAGCCTTTGATTACCGGTGGGAGGAGGAGGTGTATGGCCAGTGACTGCCGGAGAACCCCCCCTTCCGTTAACAAACATTATTAACATGACATGAGAGGGATTTCTTTGGAGGCGGGGGTCGTACAACCCCCACCGTATTTATTAAAACATAAAAATAAACAAAATTGAAATAAACAATATTTACACAATTACGCAGAAAACGTTCCATGACATTTGATTATTTATTTATTTTTATTTATTTTGCGATTTCTAAAGCGCCTGGTGACCCGTAGGCATCCCCGCGCTGTAAATCTGAAAAGACCAGGAGAGGGGCAGAGGGAGGGAATTATTTGGGAAACAGAAGAGTTTTGAGTTTCTTACGGAACAGAGTGTGCGAGGGTTCCAGACGTAGACTGCGAGGGAGTGAGTTCCAACCTATGGAGGCTTTGACCGCAAAGCGACGACCGCCGGTGCGAGCCTTCCTGAATTTTGGTACAGTGGCCAGATGTTCGGCGTCAGAGCGGAGGGATCTGGGGGCTTTATAAGGGGTGACCATGTGTCTCAGAGCGGCAGGGCCAACTCCATTGATAAGCTTGTGGGTGGTGCACAGGGCTTTGAACTCCACTCTATGGCGGACAGGGAGCCAGTGTAGGGCTTTGAGGGCAGGCTTGGCTGAAACTCTGGGGGGGAGGTTCATAATAAGCCTGGCCGCCGCATTCTGGATACGTTGGAGTTTGGCCAGGGTGTATTCCGGAGCCCCAAGGTAGATGGCGTTACTGTAGTCGAGCCGGGCTAAGACAAGTCCCTGGACCAGTAGTTTCCTGGATAGCGGGGGGAGAAGGGATAGGATCTTGCGCACGGATCGCAGGAGACCAAAGCAGGTACCTGCAGTCTTGGCCGCCTGCGTCTTCATGGTTAAGTTGGGTTCCAGCCATACTCCTAATGTTTTGATCTCCTTTTTTGGGGAGGGGATTTCACCAAAGGTGTCAGGCCAAACAGTTGGTGGGATGGATGTCCATTTGTTGCCCAGGAGCATGATCTCGGTCTTTGCACCATTCAGCTTCAAGGCCGAGTCACACATCCAGGAATGGATGTCCTGGAGACAGTTAAGCAGGCTGTCAGGATGGTTATCCAGGTGGGACAGGGAGACGACTAGTTGAGTGTCGTCTGCGTAGTTTATTATTTTTATACCATAGGGGGCCACTACGTCTTCCTGGGGGGCCATATAAACATTAAACAGGGTGGGGCTGAGTGACGACCCCTGGGGAACTCCGTTCTTAAGGGGAAGTGGTTCTGACCGTGAGTTGCAGTCCCACACCTGAAAGGAACGGTTGGAAAGAAAAGATTCAATCCATGCTCGCGCCGTACCCTCAATTCCTGCCTTGGCCAGGCGATGTAATAGGACACGGTGATCCACCGTATCAAAGGCGGCACTGAGGTCCAGGAGGATCACTGCCACTGATCCTCCTGAGTCCAGAATGCACCTTGCCTCCTCGATGACAGAGAGGAGGGCAGTGTCCGTGCCATGGCCGGGTCGGAAACCAGTTTGGGATTGGCGCAAGAGATGGTTAGTCTCGAGGAATTGGGACAGTTGCGAGTTGACTAACTTTTCCGCCATCTTACTGATACAAGGGAGCAGCGAGATAGGTCTGTAGTTAGCCATGTCGTCCGGGTTGAGTAGGGGCTTTTTCAGCAGGGCCTTAACGACTGCATTCTTCCAGTTGGGGGGCACCGTACCTTCCGAGAGGGAGGTGTTGATAAGGTCCTTGATGATAGGGGCTATGTTGTGGGAGACCTTCTTTAGGAATCTAGCCGGGGCTGGGTCAAGGGGAGAACCACTTTTCATTTTCTCCAGCGTGGCAGATACCTCAGTGAGGGAGACTGCTCTGAAGGTGTCCAGCTGTGGACTGTTGTTGCCGTCCGCTATATCCGGAATGGGAGGGGGGCTAATGGTGGGAAGGGAGTCCAGTATCCGCAAGATTTTAGAATCGAAAAAGTTGGCCAGATCCTTACTTCTGTCTGGGGAGGGGGAGTGAGAAGAGGGTGCTGTTGGAATGTTTAATAGTTCTTTGACTATTCGGTATGATTCTTTTGAGGAGTTTGTCGCGGTTTTAATTCTGTTGTCATAAAATGTCGCTTTGACTAGCTTCAAGGCTGTTTTGTAACGTCTTACCGCGTTATGATATAGGTCTTTGTTACTATGGAGCCAGTCTTTCCTCCACACTCTCTCGGTCTTTTTACACTCTTTACGGAGTGCTCTGAGTTCGGAATTATACCATGGTGCATGGCCCTTAATCTTATTTTTTACCTCTCGATTTTTGATGGGGATGAGGCTGTCCAGGGAAGAGGAAATCCAGTCTCTGAACTGGGTGTCCGCAATGGCGGGGTCAACTGAGAGACTGGGGGTGGTAGCGTCCAGGGCCAGGGCCCAGTTTTCCACCGAGAGTCTGGCCCAAGATCTATCCTTGATGAAGGTTGAGGGTTTATAGGGTTTCTTAAAAGAGCCTGGGAGGAGGACCGAGACCAAGAAGTGATCCGACCACGGGAGGGGGAGGGAATTCATGAACTGAAGGGAAGGAATGTTCGAGAAGACAGGGTCGAGCAGATGACCTTTCGAATGCGTGGCTCCTGAATTAGCAAGGAAGAGGCCAAGGGCGCCCAGATCACAAATTAAGTCAGATGCTCCTGTGTCTAATGGATCATCGAAATGAATGTTGAGGTCACCTGTAATCAGGAAGTTAGATGTAAGGAGGGCCAGGGAAGAGATGGTTTCCAGAAAAGCGGCAGAGAAGGGGCCGAAATGCCCTGGGGGCCGATAGACCAGAAGGCCTGACAGAGAATTGGTCGGGGAAAGCTGGAGCGTGAAGAGGCAGCTCTCCGACTCCTGGCTCTGAATATCACTAGAGCGACAGGTGAAATAGTCACGGTAAATGATGGCTAGTCTGCCTCCTCGACCAAGAGGACGGGGTTGGGACATGATAAGGAAGCCCGGGGGTAGGGCTGCGACTATGTTGGAGTTAGAATGACCGGAGATCCATGTTTCGGTTAGAAAAAGTATGTCCAAATCGTGATCGACGATAAGATGGTTTATAAGTAGGGCATGCTTAGGCAGCGATCTGCAATTGAGTGTTGCAATTTTGAGACCTGGGAGTAGGGCAATCGCACTGGGAAGGAGTACGTTTCCAGTTTTGCAGGTGTTACAACCAATGAAGGGGTCGTCGGGGTCGTATATTGCATGGCAGTTGCTGTTTCTAATAGGTCTAAGGCTGAGGAGATCTCGACGGGAATAGTGTCTCCTTGTGGCGATAGGGTCGGGCATCGAGTAAGGCCCTAGGCCCGGTCGTGCGCGGACGGGCGCAGACGGGCTTGCCTTAGGCGCGCCTTCGGCGCGCAAACGGCGCTCCCGCTGCGCTCGTCCGCTGCGCTGGTATGGCCGGCACATTTAGGGAGAGGGCTTGTGGGCGTGGCCTGTCTGGTGGGCGTGGCCTCGCTTCTGCTGCGATGGCGCTCGTGAAAACAAACAAACAAACAGTGTCCCTATACAGCGCTAATTCCACTGAATAAGACTGTCTGAGCGGCGGTTTAGCCCGGAGTAGAGCTCTGGTTTAAAGTGGCAAGTTTAAAAGGTGAACAACAATAGAACACAAAAAGATTTTAAAACACGAGTGTAACCTCCGGCTTCCGCCTCAGAGGATCAGTTTCAGAATGGGCGCGCTTTTAGTCAGCGCAGGTTATTATTGGCTAGGCTTGTGGGCGTGGCCTGTCTGGTGGGCGTGGCCTCGCTTCTGCTGCGATGGCGCTCGTGAAAACAAACAAACAAACAGTGTCCCTATACAGCGCTAATTCCGCTGAATAAGACTGTCTGAGCGGCGGTTTAGCCCGGAGTAGAGCTCTGGTTTAAAGTGGCAAGTTTAAAAGGTGAACAACAATAGAACACAAAAAGATTTTAAAACACGAGTGTAACCTCCGGCTTCCGCCTCAGAGGATCAGTTTCAGAATGGGCGCGCTTTTAGTCAGTGCAGGTTTTTATTGGCTAGGCTTGTGGGCGTGGCCTGTCTGGTGGGCGTGGCCTCGCTTCTGCTGCGATGGCGCTCGTGAAAACAAACAAACAAACAGTGTCCCTATACAGCGCTAATTCCGCTGAATAAGACTGTCTGAGCGGCGGTTTAGCCCGGAGTAGAGCTCTGGTTTAAAGTGGCAAGTTTAAAAGGTGAACAACAATAGAACACAAAAAGATTTTAAAACACGAGTGTAACCTCCGGCTTCCGCCTCAGAGGATCAGTTTCAGAATGGGCGCGCTTTTAGTCAGCGCAGGTTTTTATTGGCTAGGCTTGAGGGCGTGGCCTGTCTGGTGGGCGTGGCCTCGCTTCTGCTGCGATGGCGCTCGTGAAAACAAACAAACAAACAGTGTCCCTATACAGCGCTAATTCCACTGAATAAGACTGTCTGAGCGGTGGTTTAGCCCGGAGTAGAGCTCTGGTTTAAAGTGGCAAATTTAAAAGGTGAACAACAATAGAACACAAAAAGATTTTAAAACACGAGTGTAACCTCCGGCTTCCGCCTCAGAGGATCAGTTTCAGAATGGGCGCGCTTTTAGTCAGCGTAGGTTTTTATTGGCTAGGCTTGTGGGCGTGGCCTGTCTGGTGGGCGTGGCCTCGCTTCTGCTGCGATGGCGCTCGTGAAAACAAACAAACAAACAGTGTCCCTATACAGCGCTAATTCCGCTGAATAAGACTGTCTGAGCGGCGGTTTAGCCCGGAGTAGAGCTCTGGTTTAAAGTGGCAAGTTTAAAAGGTGAACAACAATAGAACACAAAAAGATTTTAAAACACGAGTGTAACCTCCGGCTTCCGCCTCAGAGGATCAGTTTCAGAATGGGCGCGCTTTTAGTCAGCGCAGGTTTTTATTGGCTAGGCTTGTGGGCGTGGCCTGTCTGGTGGGCGTGGCCTCGCTTCTGCTGCGATGGCGCTCGTGAAAACAAACAAACAAACAGTGTCCCTATACAGCGCTAATTCCGCTGAATAAGACTGTCTGAGCGGCGGTTTAGCCCGGAGTAGAGCTCTGGTTTAAAGTGGCAAGTTTAAAAGGTGAACAACAATAGAACACAAAAAGATTTTAAAACACGAGTGTAACCTCCGGCTTCCGCCTCAGAGGATCAGTTTCAGAATGGGCGCGCTTTTAGTCAGCGCAGGTTTTTATTGGCTAGGCTTGTGGGCGTGGCCTGTCTGGTGGGCGTGGCCTCGCTTCTGCTGCGATGGCGCTCGTGAAAACAAACAAACAAACAGTGTCCCTATACAGCGCTAATTCCGCTGAATAAGACTGTCTGAGCGGCGGTTTAGCCCGGAGTAGAGCTCTGGTTTAAAGTGGCAAGTTTAAAAGGTGAACAACAATAGAACACAAAAAGATTTTAAAACACGAGTGTAACCTCCGGCTTCCGCCTCAGAGGATCAGTTTCAGAATTCAGAACAATTGACAAATAATGATATCAGATGGCTAACCTTAACATAATTCTAGTACAAGGTATTTCCTATCCTAATCTAACATATGAACCATAATCATACAGTAATTATTTTCTGCGTATCCTATTTGGGCCTACGGCAAGGTCACTAACTGGTGTCAGATCCTAATCGATTAACTACGCCCTCCAGTCGGAGTGCGCATGCGCAGAGGGCCCATTTACCGTGAGCGTACTTCCCCCCTAGTTCCCCCATATGGTCTATTAACCACGCCCTCCCGTCGGAGTGCGCATGTGCAGAGGGCCCGTTTATCGTGAGGGTACTTCCCCCCCTCCCGGTTACCCCCGTACGCTCTATTAACTCCATTAAATGGGGACCTTGCATCTATGCGCTGTTTACTGATGTCATTGTGCACGTGCGGGGTGGCCAACCAGCCTAGAGAAAGCGTGACTCCCCCCTCCCCCGCACCCATCTAGTCAACAGGCTGTAACTGACCCTGGAGTTCTAGGAGAGACCACTTGTCCCTCCCTTGGGCGATCCCATTCAAGAATAGCGCCGCCCTCTAAAGACCTTAATTTTACTGCTCACCATTCATGACTTTACCGCCTGACCAAGGAATAGCAATAAATACGACGATTGATGACCTGTAAACGGGATGACATAAACATATTTGTACGAATTTGGAACAAACCTTTGAAAAAACCTTCATAAAACACAATACCAATCATCTGCTTCAGGGGATGGTGGGTAGGTAAAAAGAATTACAGCCTCCTAGAGGCTGGAGTGGCAGGCCGTGGAGCGCGGAGTCAAAGAGGTAGAGTCCCGGTCTTCCGGGCCTTTTAACCCCTCGCTTGCCAGGCCGGTTCTAACTGACCTGGCCTCTTTGCTCCCCAGTGACCCGGAAGTGATTCAATCACTTTCGGGTTACTAGGAGACCCGGAGTCCAAACAGGGTTAGGGCACGCCCGCCATGTCATTGTGATGCGATGGGGTGTGCCCCACCACAGAGAGGTTGGTGGGGGCCGGTGTGCCCGCCATACTTGGGGCGGGGCCGATGCCGGCTCTGCCTTTCTCTTCTCGGTGCCTCGACCCCGTCCGCACCCAGCAGAGCGAGTATTGCAAGCTTCTCGAGCGTCCAACAGATGAACTGCCTGTTATCTGCTTGGAGTGGATACCCTGGGGCTTATTTACAAGGCCCTTGCGCCACTTCTGCGTCATTATTAACATGTGAAAAGTGACGCAAAAGTGGCACAAGGGGCTTGTAAATCTGCCCCCCTGTCTCCAACATCACTCACCTTCTCCGGGAAGAAGTCCGTATGGGCGCAAAGAAGTGTGGGGCAGGCGAGAGAAGTCTGACGTGCAAACTTGCTGCTGGCATTTAAATTCAGCCAACGCACTAAAGTGAGAAGTACACAGCCAGGAGCCCGAAGCTGAAACCTCATGGAATAACCCCACATTACAGTGACAATCTGCTGCGCCCGCATGTGGGGTAAGGCCCAAAGTCTAATGAAAGCTGCCATGGCCTTGTGAAGTTGCTGTACTTGTTGTAGATGCTTGCTAAATCACACCCAAACACAGGCGGCTGCAGCCAGAGTCTGAAACTCAAGGGAAGGCCCCAGAGAGACTACAGTCTTGCAGTGGAGCCTTGGATCAGATTATGAAGGGGACTGTCTGGAACAAAGTTGTAGTGAACCGAACAGGCTCAGAGGTGAAGAGAGTGGGTGAAGCAGCTGGGTGACTTGAAAGGGGGGTTCCTAATTTAAGTTTAGGGACTCAGAATCCTGGAACAGATGAAAATATTACCACAACTTACACATATGTACCAGTATATTAGCAGCAGGAGGAAATGGGTAATAGTTTACCTCCCCCTCGGACCTTGGATCTGCCACCCGATTGTGTACCTTATGTGGTTGCTCTTGGAGGTACTCCCCGGACTCCCATAGATAAGGCTGAAACCTGGAGGGAACAGCAAAATAAATGTGTTCACTAGATAAGGGCAGGGCTAGATTGGAGGGTGTGAGTGAGCTGTTCCACAATATCATTATGGTCAGACTGGTGAGTAGAAGAGAGAAATCTATTGCAGGTAATTGCATGATTGTGAACTTTCACAACCCTGCTTAAGCTGAGAGGGTTTTATATGCTTGCGGGTCTTCCGAACTGTTGCCAAAATAATATTTCAGTTGCCCCCTTGTTTTTTTTACTATAGACACAAGGGTGCAGCTTTAGCCCCTCAGAACCCGTGGATGTTAGTCAGGAATAGGAGGAGCACACGGGTTGGGGCACAGTTAGAGATCTCTGGCCGCCTAAAAGAACCATGGAGATTTGTACACCGTTTCTAGTGTCTATCTGAGCTGGATGACCAGGATTGACTTGACCTGAACAGGGTATTTTAATAGCTATGAGAGAATAGGATAAAAGTAAAATTCCTGTATTCCTGTGTCCCTGACCCGTAAGGAGCAACATGTTGTACTACCAGAAAATGTAAGTCTGCTGCGTGACTCCAGGCGAATGAAATCGCGGGTCAAACGGTAGGACATCATATACCCATACAGTCAGGGTTGGGCCTCATATTGTGGAAGGTGGCAGGGCTTAAAAATAGGATCAATATACCCGATTGGCATAAATTAATAGCTGGTGCCCAAATTATTGCCTACAGGAAAAATGGGAGACAATAGCTCACCCCATTTATGAGTATATGGGATTTTATACACCGGCCAACCCCTTGGCTATGGGTAGGGCGAAGGAGGGCCTAGTGACATAAATTTGAAAGTCCATAACTTGGAAAATCTTGACATTTATTAATGAATCCTCTTATTTTCATTTATTGGTATGTGAGGTGGGTGAGTCATGGGACATACTTTTAATACATTTTTATAATTGTTTTGACAACTTGAGATCCCAAATAGTGATGAATTTGGAGTTAGTCATCCAGCCATGTCTTCACATTACAAGCCTGTAAGAATTATTAGGGTAGAAGATTTTATTGCCCACTATTGCTCATTTTTATATAAACCAATCTGCAAAGTTGTAGACATGAAAGGTGAGACCCTCGCTCATTTTAAACATGACACCTATGGAATTGTTCTAAATAGCTCAATGTTGAAGCAAAGCCTTAAGCAGTGCAATAGAAAGCAGAATGAGAGTGAAGGTATAGCAGCTACATTTTTCCTAAATAACTATGGGTACAACATTGATTATATCATGGCGTCCAAAGCCTTAGACACAGTTATTAAAGGCTTTGGAACCAGCCTTTCTGGGTATAGCGACCATGCATTGTTAGAGGTTATTTCTATGTATTTTATGTTACTGTAGAGTAACGAATAAAGTTGTTTCTTACTGACTGGCTACAGCACGCACCCACCCACAGGGGAGAGTTTTGCAGCCTGAGACCGACCTCCTGCACTGAATGCCTCAGACTGCAGCCATATTGCAGTGCTAAAGCCACATTGCAGCGCAGCAGTCACCCGTAGAGCACCGCGGGGTGCATGTGTAGATGTGCCACGATTGCCGAGAGACATCCTGCCGTGGTACTCTCAGGCCCGGACTGGCCGTTGTGGGCACAGGGCAATCCCCCAGTGGGCCGCAAGGGTGGGAGCCGGTTCTGGGCCCCTGGGGGCCGTTTTTTTTATAGGGCCGTTTTTGCAGCGTTGCTGCAAAAACGACCCTGTAACAAAATCGGCCGAAACCCGGCCCTGGCAACGAGCGCGGTCACACCCTCAACCCCCCTAGGGGGTGGGAGGCAGGCCGAGCACTTTGCCAGGGCCGGTTTTAGTTCTCAGTCCGGCCCTGGGTACTCTCCTGTTTGCTGTGAAGTGCAGGACCGGAGTCGCACCAGCATTTGCGTGTCCGCACCGGCACGTCCACTCAGCAATCAGGAAGGCTGCTGCGACCACTGCCCCTCATTATTGCACCGCACCCGTAAGTGACTAGCATTAAGCAGCCCCGACGGGCCAAAGACTTCAAAAGGGGACAAGCCACCCTGCTGCCCAGCATTAGGAACGAGACAGCAATGCCACAGGGACAATAAAGAGCACACATGAGCTTTCGAGTCTGCATCACCTGTCCCAAGTCAACGAGGAAGCAGCCTCGCCTCTCTCCAGGCAGTGGTAAGGGAGGTCGTTCCAGCACAAGCCAATGCCTTCTGCCATCACAGCAGGATGGAAAACAGACTGTTTTGTCTCTTGTGCTTATTTTTTAGTGCCTGCAGTGCATCAGTGACTTCAGCTTAAACGAGTAAGCCAAAGAGACTGTAAGCGAGTCCTGAAGCGCCATCCCTCAGTGCCTGCATCGGCAGAAACAGCAAGGACAAGAGGCCCGGGTGGGAAGCTTCCAGCTCATGCCTCCACCCAGAATGCCTGACACTGGAAGAGTGTCACTGGCAAGCAACAAACAGCAAGCCTGAAAAGTAGCCACGTAACCCCCCCCCGCACCGACTTATCAAAGGTGGGCAGTGTACTGCACAGATCCCTGTCTCCAATATTGCAGCAGAGACAATCAGGACTAGCTGAGAAAGCGCTGCATGCCCCCTGGTGGCCATTTTTGCCGCTGTAAGCTACCAGACAACTGCCCTGACAAGAAAGGAGAAATTGATTGTCTCTTGTCTCTCTCCGTCAAGGGGAAGAAAGCATCAAACACCCCTGGTGGCAAGTGGCCACCACTGCCAGGTAGAAGATCAAGTATGCCAGGAGTCAGCAGAGGGCACCCATGAGGACTATCTACTAGCCCCACCACTGTCAAAGCAGGGGCCATGCCTAGAGGACACATAGACAAGGCATGGCTTGATGTAATGAGCGGCACCAGCTGGCTAAGCAGTACCGCATGGTCACTTTGGCCCATCAAGGAGAATGTCACACGGAAGTACCAACCCTGCCGAGCATGCACGAACCTAGGCTAGACCGAGCACCGTGATGGCACAGCCTTGAGGCGCAAGCACTGCGCCCTCAAGCAAAGAGAAGGTGTACTGGGAGCCAGCTGAGGGCATCCCTAAACAGACTTTGCCAGTTACAGAAAGCGCCTGATTGCCTGTCAGGTGTCTGCAAGAGACGCTGACACTGATCTTGAGTTGCACCCAGAATACATTGTCGAAGAGAAGAAAGGTATGGAAGTGGCTGCAGACTAGATCCATCAAAGCACACCTACGTCCACTGCCGTCCATGAAGTGACTGACACACATGCAAGAAAACACCCAGTCCTACATACAGGAAAGGACCTGGGAGTGGTCCAAGACGGGAGAAGATGCACAGTCCAACAAACGTGACGAAGCTGGCAGGAGGTCACAGTGAGGAGAACTGACAAAGCATGGCTGGACACCACACTGCAAGCAAGAACTGAGGAAGAAGGACAAGGGTGTGACCAGACCTGCCACACTGTAGAAGAGCGTGCGACCAGACCTGTCCCACTCAAGGACTAGACGACAGCAGATGAACAAGATCACAAGATCAAAGGGTGAAGAAACTGAGGACTCGAGCCATTACCGGAGAGTGCCCATGCAGACACAAGCCAGCCACTGAGGCAGAACGACGCCCCTGGTAACAGCACAGCGGGAGAACCAAACATAAGCTGCCTACAAGCGCAAACTGTGTCTCTACCCCATGCTTTCCAGAGTGACTTCCAGTTCCTACGCGTCAGCTGCTTGAGACAGATGGCTCGCCACAGAACATGCCATTGTAGAAGAACAGCACCCGCAAAGATACCGAGCCACATGGCTGCAGAGCCCCATCCAGTCATCCTCACTCCAAGCCAGTCATCACCACCTGCCGTCCAGATCATAAAATGACAACCACACCATCACTGCTGTGTGCATCACCCAATCCAATGAAAGAGCAACTCAGTACCATGGTGGAGCCTTACATCTGCAAAGCTGCAAGCAACCAAGGCACCTCTGGCAAAGTGAGAGACCAAGTGTCCAAAGACTATCTGGCAGCCCATCTGCACATGGGTCCTGCTGGCAAGCACACTGACCATTGTATCACCTACCATGGTGGTTGCACGAACAACTCAGCCGTGATCCTGTCAGTGATCCTGCAGCAGTCCACAGGTGGCCCACAAGCAGCCCAGCACAGTTCACGCTGTCCGTGCCAACCCAGTGAAAAGGGAATCAAAAAGATTCCTGCATGAAGGAGTCCTGGTACGAGAGATGGTCTGGAAGCTGCTCCACCAACAAGGTACCAGGAGGCACCGGGGCTTCAGAGGAAATGTCACAGGCAATTGTCAAAGCCATTTCAGTCCTGGCAAGACTTGTCATCACAGTGCCAAGATGCCCCAAGAGTATGGTATGCAGTGGGACTCCACCAATGCTCCTGATGCACCAAATTTTAACTGTTGACACCAATCGCATCACAGCAAGAGACCGAGGACTGACCATCAGTGTGTGAATGGACACTGACCCAACTCACATGCTGTCAAAAGATCTGGACTAACTCTACACAATGTTCGTGCCCAGTGGTAGCTGTTTAAAATTATGGACGCGTGTGGAGATGCCTGAGTGCTTCCAGTTTCACCCGTCCACCTCTGTCCTGCACTGCAGACTGCCTCTCAAGGCTGTGAGACTGTGCTGTTTTAGTTGTTTTCATTCATTCCCACAGGTTGGACTTTGTTTTGTTTTCAATAAAGTTCGGAAGGAATGTAGTGTCCTGCTGGATACGTTCCAGTGTCTCAGCAGGCATCAGTTTACCAGCCACTCCTTGATGGCTGGCCCAGACACCCACACCACACCCAACCAACACAGGCGTCACCGGTCAGGTGACCCTGCTATAAAAAAGGCCTGAGCGCATGTGCATGTGGCCAATTCTAGCAACCATTCACACTGTGTCAGTGTCCATTATTTATTAGCATTTGGGCAAGAGCCCTCGACTTTACAAACATAAACACCCGTGTTAGACTGGTTGCACGAGGTGATCAGCTGAATTCTGCATAGACCAAGGTTAGGAATTCAAATGAATTAGTACCATTTTCTGTAGAGACCTTCCTAGTGTTTGAGTATTTGAACAATGACTAAAAGTTTGTTAAATTGATTGGCTGTATATTTGTCATAAAAAATTATAAGGTGCAGAAAGAAATGGGTATTTTCCCCTGACAGTGATGCAGCTGTGTGATCTGAATGCCACATGCTACCGGGGCAGTGCACAGTGGCATGGCGAGTGTGCTGTGGGCCCTGGTGGAAGTCAAGATGATGCGCCTCTCTATCCAGCGGTTGGGTAGTAAACCCCATATTTGGGTAAGTGGGCCCTTAGGGCGCCTTTGCCTCGAGGCTATGGTACCTGCTACACTAATGTTGGCTACCCCCCCAGACACCCCATGTTCGGGGTGAGTAATGTAGCACACAGGTGTTGATATTTTTCGGGGAGTCGTTTTAAGGCTTCCCTTATTGCACTTTGGGGCCAGTTTTCCGTTGCTGTTGACCTATGTGAACAAATGGAGGAGTACCCCCAGGAGGTGCCTTTATGCCTCCGTCAGAAGAGTAGAGGTGCACAAAAATGCCTGAAAGGACAAATTCATCCTTTGTTAGAAGACCCCTCACTCACCAACCTGGTTGGTGACATGCTTCATCATCGGGGTAGCACCCGGACAGCCGAGTGCCATCCGGGTGTGATGCGACACCTGACTATAGGCCCATGTGTGTGCCGAGGGGATTTGTAGGTTAGGCGAAATAGCCGTTTAGGACTGCTCACAAATCGTGGCAGGATCTGGTCTGTGCAAACCCGCGCCCATGAGTCGTACTACTATAGCGCTTCAAGTTCTTTTTTTCTAGGAACCCTGGAGAAAGAAATTCTACCACTTAAAAATGTTATGGTGGTTTTTTCACGTTGTCAAGGGCAGGGTACCCCTTAGCGAGTGTAAACTACCCAGGCTGCCACCACTGGTCCTGACGAAAACCCAATAATCATAGCAGCGGTTAAAACATGTAGACCATTTTTATTTTCACTACGAAATCCTTCACACCATAGTCTTACCTAATCTGGCATGGTGTCCAGCTTATAGAATTTTTATTGTTGCCCAGACACTCCAGAATAAAGTTTTGATAGTGAGTAGCTTACTGGACAATTTTGAAATCACCAACCCCTTTTTTTACTCTCACAAAAAATTTAAAAAACGAACCCGTTCCACTGTAGTCAGGTGTCGCAGCACACCTGGATGGCACTCGGCTGTCCGGGTGGGACCCCGATGATGAAGCATGTCACCATCTAGGTTGGTGAGTGAGGGGTCTTCTCACTGGTTAGAGGCGGCAGACCCGGAAGCAGGAGTCGGCCCGGGACCAGGGTTCAATTCCCGATGCGGCAGGGTTGTGGACCAGCGTCAGCGGACTCGATAATTCTCGCCTCGGTGCCTACTCTAACCAGGGGTCCCACTCGGCAACTCTGGGCATTAGCTTGCCTAATCTCCACAACTGCCCCATCAACGCCGGGGATGCCTGGCTTCACCTTGGGGACTCCCAGTAGGGACCATCCCACAGGGAAAGCCAGGACGGGTTCCCCAGCGGTATACCGCGCCAGGATACTCCGGTAGTAATTGAGCGCGTTACAAAACAGCTTATAACATAACATTATAACATAATAAAGGATGAATTTGTCCTTTCAGGCATTTTTGTGCACCTCTATTCTTCTGACAGAGGCATACAGGCACCTCCTGGGGGTACTCCTCCATTTGTTTGTTTATTTATATATATATAAAAAACTTTCTCTCTTACTGTTTTCCCAACCTATGTGAACAGACATGTTTTAAGTAAAAACTTGCTTTGCTTTGACCACTTGGTCTGACAATTATATGGACTTTAAATGCATGTATACTGCACCATTTGTATTATTTGAAAGGTCTTTGTTGGAGATTGCCTCTTCTCACGTTTAATCTAGAATCAACTCGATAGGACTCATTCACAGAAAAAGTTTGACATCTGGAATACATTTCTGACCATTTTGGAACTCACTCAAGGGAGTGGTGTGGCTCACTGGTTAGAGGTGGCAGACCTGGGAGCAGAGGACGGCCCGGGACCAGGGTTCAATTCCCGACGCGGCAGGGTCTTGGACCAGGGTCAACGGACTTGATAATTCTCGCCTCGGTGCCTACTCTAACTAGGGATCACACTCGGCAACTCTGGGCATTAGCTTGCCTCATCTCCACAACGGCCCCCCACATACGCTGGGGATGCATGGTTTCACCTTGGAGATACCCAGTAGGGACCATCTCACAGGGAAAGCCAGGACGGGTTCCCCAGCGGTCTACAGCGCAGAGATACTCCTTCGGGAGTCGATTCTAGCGCTTTAGAAACCCACAATTAATTTAGGAGTCTAGGTGTCCTCCTGGAAAGCTTCAGGAGTTGCAAGTTACCCGGAGTCCTGAAATACATGCGCCAGTTCTTATGTAGACTCAAACAAAAAACATTTTCACATGTAGATGCAGATAATGTACATTTAAACACGTGTACATGGAAAACAGTATTTAAAAACGTTTTTTCCCCCTTTTCGCGGGAACAGTATATTACTCCATATGGAAACAACGCCCTCTATAACTTCACTAGTTTTGGAGTTGCTCGTTTCCTCTTCTCACCAGGGTCACAGATTTACTTATACCCTTCATAGAACCAACTCCAGGGTGGGAATGAGCAGCAGCAGACTTTGCAAAGGTTTGTCAATACCCAAGAGCTATATGGAAATGCACAACAATTTCAAAAGACAACTCCACTCCACCCTTCATGCTCACTCTCCGCCCCCTGGTTATTGGATATGTCCACGCGTAGAAGCCATTCCTGTCCAGACCCCATTGCCACGCATGCATAACGACACAACTTTCAGAGATTCTAAGATAAAATGTGTCTTTGATTTAAATAATCTCCATCATGTTGTCTCCCTGTACACATGTGTCCTAGTAGTGCTCCATATATGCCATGATACCCCAACAGCATCTGAAATGTTCACTTTAAAATCGTCTATTTCTGGATAACAATGGTGGGATGTCAAATCAAAGGCTGCACCATCAGTCTTTTTGTAGGTCACCTTCCTCGCTCATTATTTAGAATCTCATAAAGCATCCTCGCAGCAGCACATTGTCAAACACTCCTCTAGGAATGACTTGAAGCACTGGAAGCAGCCTGATTAAGATCCACTCAGTCCACCTCGAGTCCATAAATAGTGCTGACCCTTCTCCTTTTTACTGCTTTCTATCTTTAAAGCTGTGTGCCTTCTTCTTGTTTTCCCTGACAGAGACTGAGCAAAGCCTTGCTGATGAGGATGGTCAACTGAAAGGCCAGGACTCTTCTTCCCTTTGAGTCTCGTTACCATTTTATTGAGATTGCTAACCATCGTCTTCCATTTCAGTGCCATTATAATTGGGGAATCTTTAAAGCTCCTTCTTGTGCTATACTGCAGAATGATATTCACACGGGTCTCTGGGACACTAGCCCAGCACAAGAGAAGGAAGATGTCAACAGACATCTGTGTGGCATAGGGTGCACACACACACACACAAATACAGACACTGTACATATGGGCGTGGGGTACCTCAATGTTACCCCAAATGTGCAAGCGCACTGTATGTGAGAGAGACAGAGAAAGAGAGAAATTGATATAGGGTCGAGGTAAGTGAGTGAAGAGACCGCCACAGCTGTTGTGTTTCTGTGCGTATAGTGGTGGGAACATATATTTGACGTAAGCTCCTACACGAGCTCTGTCCTGCCCTCAGGTCACTGCCTCCTCTCATCACTGGCTGAATCACAGCCACTGAGAGGAAGGATGGACCTGTCAGGCACAGTGATCATGGTAGCTATTGGTGCCCTCCAGGCCATCAACACTTCCTTATGCCAAGTAGCCTCTGAGAGAGCGCAAACTGATATAAATGTATGAGTACATCACACTTACCTATAGTAAGCACAAGTCATGATGAGAAATGCCATGAGTGCTAATAGTATCTGAAATTATATTCTAAATGTATAGCTAATATAGAGATTTAAGTAGAAGTGGAACTAATACAGAAATGTGTGACATTATATGATTTTATTAGACGTGATTATTTTGAATCTATGTCGTGTAGCTGTTAACATATAAGATGGTCTGTGGTAAAACGCAGAACGTGGTAGGCCTCAGGGCCAGAGCTGGAGCTAAAAGGGAAGGTGTTTCTTTTCACGACACAGATTGTTTAACGTTTTTGGTCATTGCATTAATGGGCCATGATTTAGAGTAATGTTTTCTAAATAATAGAATAAGAGTTTAACATGCTTTAATTAAATGAAGAAATTGAATGCTATAATCATAATGTGAAATATTGTAGGCCTGAAATGTTTTAGCATTGATTTACACGTACATGTCTGGGCTGAGAAATGTTGCAAGCCTTTTTAGAAGTCTATGAGAGTTGGGTTCTTGGCGGCAGATATCTGTCTGCAACAGGAAAGGGGGGATCCAATTATAAGTGAATGAATAGAGGTCTGTTCAGTAGACGGCCCAGACATGGAGGAGGGTTCTGGAATGTTTAAGGGGTATCAGCGGGCCGGAGAAGAGACTGAGAAGCAAGGTCAACTCTAACGTCTGAGGCCCAATACAAAGCATCATGGAAAAAGCCTGAAGTTGCACCACGTGAGAGGCGTTTCGCAAGGGGCGTCTCAATGTTGTTGACTGTTTTGTATTAGGGACAGCACCCCTGGGTGGAGTTAGAGCAGAGACCTGAGGACCCTTTAGAGAGCGGATGGGTAGGCAGTGAGGGGTCATGACTGGAGAACTTTAGGTTTTCACCAAGAGACTTAGAGTGGGTGACTTCCCTTGGGGGTCATTCATTGCTGACACCTTTGTTAGGTTGGGATTTGGTTAAGTAGGGATACCATCTAGAACAGGGTAGGGACGCCTAACCTGTGTTTGTTTTCCTCCAACCTAAATGAAGGAGAGATATGCGTCTATGCTGATAGCTTTGCTATTTTTAGAACTTGTGTTAGTGATTTCTGTTGCTCGTCTGAGGGCTTTTCGAGAGCACATGTATGTAATTGGACCTGTGTATCTCGTGAATCTCATTCTGAGATGCTTGTATTTGCAGCTCATTATATCTTTACAATAAACTTTTGAAACCTAGAAGTTGTCCGTGATCTTTGAGAGTAGAGTCCTTTCTTGGGTGAACTAATTTGCAGATAGGTGTACTGTTTCCTTCCAAGACAGGCAATAAAGGTTCAGTCGACCAGATCGAGGTTTGGATCAATAGATATAAGGTATCGATCAAAATCTCGCCCTTTCAGTTGGTAGCTATAGAGGATGGTTGCCTTCTTGAGGACGGTGACCTAGGCCAGGTTAGCTTACCCCAAGGCCCCTAGAAATCGATGATCGGAAGAACAGCCCGCAGATGAAGATCCGGATGACGTGAGACAGAAAAAGCAGCAGTATCGGTCGAGAGTGAGTATAAAGGGTTATGCGTGTTAGATTGCGGTGTTTTTGTATTGTATCTATGTTGTAATGTCTGGCGGAGTTGAATGTTTGTAGAGTGACTGTGGAACAGGTTGTGAGCGCGCGCAACCGGTGGAAATCTTAAGTTCAAGGAGAGCTTAAGTGGTTCGGGTGTATCGGACACCCAGAGTAATTGTCAACTAGTGTGAAGGGGGTCATGAGGTACCATTGATCACCCGAGAGACCGAGATAGGGGGAACGTAAGAGTGAGTGCGTGAGTAACGGACGCTGGTCGGAAGTTACTGTGTGTGTAAGTAACCTATCAGAAAGACGATAGACATCTCGTCAGTTGTGTTGACAATTACAGATAGACTGTGGACGTACAGTCGAGAGAAGTGACCGCTTGGTCGGAAGTAGTCATTTTTCAGTGTATGAATGGGACGCATGCATAACCGGGAGACGAGTTGAGAAAGGAGGGGTGCTGCTGCGAAGCGGAGAAAAGAGACGTCAGGTGGTGTCGCGCAGTGATTGGCTGACCGGAGAAAGACCGCGCTGTGATAGGCCAGCTAGCGAACACGTCATACAGGGTCGCGACGTGATTGGCCGACAGGAGAAAAACCGCGCTGTGATAGGCCAAGCTAGCAAAGCCGCGACAGGATTGGTGGATTGTCATCAGGAAGTAAACAGAGTAGCGAGGCTGGATTTTGTGCGCATAATTATGAAGTGTTTTAAATGGTTGAAAGCACTGTTTAAGAAAGAGAGGCGAGGATCGTATGAAGGGGAAGAAGCCCCGCCGGAGGGTACGCCAGCTCGTTATATGGCAGTAAATGTTGGGTTGCATACGATCCTTTGGATATCAGAGTGGAGTAAGATTACTGAAGGAAACGAGGAACTGACGTTCCCGAAGTACGGGACGTTCAGATTAGAGGTGTTACATCGATTGAAATCAGTCATGACCTCAAAGAGACCCTTGCCTAGACCAACCCAGTTTGAAGCCCTTGAAGCATGGCTTAGGGCAGCGCATGAAAGGAATATGAACAGACGGCAAGAAAGGGTGAAACGCTCGGTAAGGGCAGTGCAGGATGCCAGGTGGGATGCGGATGCTAAAAGATGGAGAGTGCATAATTTGGAAATAAATAAACTGTACCCAGTGTTAGAGGCGCCAGTAAATAAAAGCCCCATAGAAGAAGATGACGAGAGCGAAACAGAGGACAGCCTGATAAACAGATTACTGACAGACAGGCCACCCCCGTATAATAGAAAAGGGGGAGAGGTCGAGAATACTGAAGGAGAAAAGGGGGGCAATGCAGGAGAGCATAGACTGCTTCCCAGTTCAGAGTGGGATCCTGAGCCAAAGAAAGAGTTGCTCCAGCCTAGTCAGGTGCAACAGGTAGTCGGTAGGTTTGTGGTACAAAGAGCGCCGGAAACGGAAAGCGCCACATCCTACCCATTACCAGATGCACTACAGGTACCTGTTACCATAGGTCCTATAATATCGATATATGACCAAGAGAGAGCAAAAGGGGAAGAACGGAAACGGAAAGACAGAGAAAGAGCAGAGCAGGCAAGGAGGAACGATACCACTAATTCCCCAAGTCAGATGCCAATACCCAGAGAGTGGAGTACCCCGATGCACACAGCAGGGGACCCAGGAGGAGATCCTGGGGGCCCTAGATGGCCAATGGATCTGAGGGGATCTGGACGAAAATCCTTTCAAGAGCTAAATGAGTACATGAAGCAGTGGGATGAGGCAGTGAAGGCTCAAAAGTGCATCAATGCTGCAGAAGCAGAAAGGGAAAGTCAGGACAGCAGAGCACGAACTCACTGCGGGGCTGGGGAGAGTAGCCCGGAGTGGGACTGTAGAGGGAGTAGGGGAGTCACCCATTGGGCCCGGAATGGAGGTAGAACAGACCTGGAAAACGGGGGCCCCGGGAGTGGAGGGGTGGCGTGCCCAATACTCAGTGAAGGGGAGAGGAGAGCGCAAGAGTACAGGAACAGCTTTAAGTGTCCACACTGTGTGCCTGGCACCAGAGAACAGAATGGGAGTTGTGAGAGGTCGCACCATAGTCCCTGTGATGACAGAAATGAGCGCAGCCCAGGGAATATGGGGAACCAGGAAGGATCGTATCGGATACTGAGCGATACGAGGCAAAGGGAGTGTAGCGACCAGAGGGAAAATAACAGAGAGATGTGCGGTGAGAGGAGAGAAGAAGACGAGAGTGGGCAGAGAGAGAGTAGGGATAAAAGGCCCGTGTTCCATCACCTTCCAAGATTGGATGGCCGAGCATGGGACCTGGAGAGATGGGAGCAAGGGAGGCCACCCATTAATTCTCCTGAGCCCAAACGCAGAGCTCGAAGTTGGGATGGGAGGGAGACCAGTGAGCCCCCTTCAAAAGACATATTGCGAGCTGAGATAAAAGCCAAGAGACTTGATGTCTCCAGCTTAAGGTCAGATCTGGATGACATGGTAGATGGTACCCTGCCTTTGGAAAGAATGGAAATGTATGAACAGGATGAAATACTGTATATGGCAAAGGACATCACACGAAAGGCGAGAGCAGTCCATGAGAAGTTAGTCGAACTAGCAGGCAAATATATGGTGGACTTGTCAAGAACCAAAGCATTACAGGGTAACCACAGGCTACATTACTCAGATCGAGATCTAGATGAGAGGAGAACGATTGGGCTGAAAACACACATAAGGGAATTGATTACTGGAATAAGGACATGGAGGGCACTAGATAAATGGGAAGAGAGGTGGTCCAAGAAAGGGACCGGCAGAAGAAGCATGATTGGTATAACACCAGGACAGCAGGGAATAGAAGCTTACCCTTTGCGTGAAGTTGCCAATGGGAGCTATGTACATGTCCCTTGGAGTAGGGGAGATTTAGCTGCTTTTACCACATCTTTCCCCAAGTTACGAGAGAGCCCCGTGGAGTGGTACAAGCAAGTCGAGAGGTTTGTGAAGATCTCAAAAGTCCTATGGATAGATCTGAACACGCTGTTTGACATTGTAGTACCAGGAGATCTGTGGACAGCATGCAAGGTTAGCGCTGAGTGGCCCACAACGGAGCCAGAGAGAGATGCTAGGACTAATGGGCCGTCCGAGATCGTGATGGCAAAATTCGAGAGAGTGATGACTTGGCTGAAAGAAAAAGTGCCAATGCAAGACATAGATTGGGTCAGAATAGACAGAACGAGACAGGAACCCAAAGAGACAGTCCATGAATATTACGAGAGATTGCTGAAGGCGTTTAAACAGTATAGCGGCTTGGATGTAATGGATCCAAAGGACATAGGGCAATTCGTGTCCAAGTTCGTCCTGGGACTGAGACCGGATATTAGTTTAATGATTCAGCAACACTCGATTTGTTGGCAAAGTAGACCCCTAGATGAAATACTGAGATATGCCAGGTACTGCTGTGATGAGGTAGACTCCAAGGCTAAGAAACTAAAAGAGAAGCTGATGGTGGTACAATTGCAGGCAGCAGGAAAGGGGGGACCGCAACAACAGCAGCAAGGGACAGGTACAGGAGGTAAGAAGCAGTACAGTCAGAACAAGGGTAATGAGGAGAGTACTACCTTCAGACCCAGAGTAGACATAGCTACCTTGAAGAAAACGACTAGGTGTCACCAGTGCAACGAGTTGGGGCATTGGAAACGCGAGTGCCCTTACAATGTAGAGATAGGAGAGCAAGAGATAGAGGAGGAAGAGGTCCAGAGCGCACCTATGAGAGGGGCGACGCCATACCAAGGAAAGGTGCTCAAAGGGGGGGGGGCTCCTCCCCGAGCCCAGTTCCCGCAACCTCCTCGAGTAGGGAGTATGGGTAAGACCTATAGACAAATGCCCCTGTTTGTGGAAGGTGAAGAATGCTATTATGTGGACCCATTAACCGGACAGAGAGTGGAAAGAGAAGACTGCACCCTTGGGGCAGCCTTAGAGGTAGATCAGAGGGGACCCTATGTGGAAGCAGAAGTAGCAGGGTGCCCTACGACATTTCTGGTGGACACAGGAGCCACTAGATCCACGATCAGATCAGCTGCAGTTCCAGACCTGCCCATGTCTGGAGAGACCATACAGGTGGTAGGGGTCGCAAACAGGAGAATAACCAGCCAATTGACAGAACCGGTACAGGTGAAAATAGGGAAGTACAGCGATGAGCACCAATTTGTAGTTTGCGATTCAAGCCCTGTGTGTCTGCTAGGAAGAGACCTGTTGTGCAAATTGAATTGTACTATATATTGTACACCCCAGGGAGTGGAGGTATTGACTAATGATGATGATGCAGATTTCAAAGTTGCAAACTCAAGAATATGTGTGGAGCTGTACCCTACTTTGACAGTGGACGAGCTTCCCTGGGATTTGAGAGAGACAGTGGCATCAGAGGTATGGGATTTCACTGGGGAAGAGATTGGATTAGTCAAAGGGGTGGACCCAGTGAAAATTGTAGTGAAACCGCATGCTGAGTTCCCAAGAACACCCCAGTATAAATTGACTCCAGAAACGATTGCAGGCATAAAACCCGTGATCGAGTCCATGATTAAACAGGGAATACTGAAAGAAATCGTGGGTAGTCCATGTAACTCCCCGATTATGGGTCTGCAGAAACCAAATGGGAAATTTCGGATAGTGCAGGACCTTCGAAAGATTAATAACATAGTCGTTTCATGTTGTCCAGTGGTACCGAATCCATCAGTGATACTGTTTCAGATTCCATTCCAAGCAGAGTGGTTCACTGTGATAGATCTTTGTCAGGCTTTCTTTTCGATCCCTTTGGACGAAGATAGCCATTTTCTTTTCGCATTTAAGCTGGAAAATCGCGTCCTAACATGGTGTCGTATCCCTCAGGGGTATACAGAGAGTCCATCGATCTTTAACCAGCTTCTGAAGAAAAATCTTGAAAGTCTAGTGCTGCCCCAGAAGTCAGTTCTGGTCCAGTACATAGACGACCTCCTTGTGGCGTCAGAAACAGAAGAAGCTTGCAGGGAAGATTCCATTGCTTTGTTAAATCACCTAGCTGCCAATGGGCACAAGGTGTCCCCGGGAAAATTGCAGTACTGCCTGACAGAAGTACAGTACTTAGGACACAGAATTGAGAAAGGCAAACGAAAAGTGTCACCAGACAGGATAGAGGCGATCATGAAAATGAACGCGCCTCAGACACAGAGAGAGGTCAGGATGTTCCTAGGGATGGTGGGTTATTGCCGACAGTGGATTGTGAACTTTTCACTGAAAGCAAAGCCCTTGCAAAAACTGACGCACAAAGAGGTGAGTGATCCGGTACCATGGGACAAAGACTGTTTGATGGCATTCTTACAGCTGAGAGAGGACCTGTGTCGTGCTCCGGCATTGGGAATGCCTGATTACAATAAACAATTCTTTCTTTACTGTTGTGAGAGAGAAGGTTGTGCGTTGTCTGTGTTGGTCCAAATCCATGGGAATGCCCGTAGACCAGTTGCTTATTTCTCAGCTACTTTAGACCCAGTAGCCGCAGCGTTGCCCGGATGTCTCAAATCCGTTGCTGCAACGGGTGTCAGCATTGAGAGATGTGAAAATATTGTTATGGGGCACCCGTTAGAGGTGTGCGTGCCACATTCTGTTGAACTGTTGATGACCAGGACCAAAACACAGCATCTGACCAATAGCAGGCTCACGCGCTATGAGCAAGTTATTCTTGCTGCAGAGAACGTGACCCTCAAGAGATGCTCTGTTTTGAACCCTGCTACCTTAATGCCACTTCCAAATGATATTGATGATGATGATGAATATACAGACCATGACTGTCTCGATGTGACTGAACTATGCACCAAACCCAGACCCGACATTGTGGATGAGCCACTGACGGACCCAGATGAAGTTTTCTTTGTCGATGGCTCATGTGTAAGAGACGAAGTTGGGCAGTTGAGAGCAGCTTATGCTGTTTGTACAATTGAAGGAGTTGTGGAAGCAGGGTGCCTGGAAGGAGTACACTCCGCTCAGGTAGCCGAGATTATTGCCCTAACACGTGCTTGCTTAGCAGGCAATCAAGTTCGAGTCACCATCTACACCGACAGCCAATACGGGTTTGGGGTAGTTCATGATTACGGGCAGTTATGGTCTCAAAGAGGGTTCATGACTTCTTCAGGCTCTCCCATTCGCAATGGAGAGTTTGTGCGCTTGTTGTTAGAAGCATTGCAATGTCCAGCAAGTATCGCAGTTGTAAAGTGCATCGCACATACCAAAAATGAGGACTTTGTTTCGAAAGGCAATAGATATGCTGATGAAGTTGCGCGGTATTGCGCAGAACAAGGTTACTCTTTCACAGAGGTGGATGTGGGTGGAATAAATGTGAGAACTGAATTAGCCATGATACTGGAAACTGTTGATACTTGGGATGAATTGTCAACCATGCAAGAAAATGCTCCTGATTCAGAAAAGGAAACATGGGTAAAGGCAGGATGTGTAATGGGTGAGACTCATTTTTGGGTCTCAGCAGACGGCAGAGCAGTGTTGCCCAATGAGATGGTGAGTCCAATGGCTAGACTCATACATGGTCCCGTACACTTAGGGAGAGATGCTATGCTGAGAGTGTTTAGACAGACTTGGTACAATCCTAAGTTTAGAATAGCAGCAGAAGCAGTGTGCCAGCGTTGTGTGACCTGCCAGCAGCTGAATGTAGGGAAAAGAACACCAGTTGCACTAAGTCACATAGGAAGGTCTGGAGGTCCATTCAACAGAATGCAGATAGATTTCATTGAAATGCCAAGATGCAACCGCCTCCGCTATGTCCTGGTGGTTGTTTGTGTGTTCTCCAGGTGGGTTGAGGCATACCCTACACGTAGGTGCGACACCCTCACAGTGGCTAAGTTACTGCTTAGAGAACTTATCCCTCGGTTCGGGGTGCCGGCCTTTTTGGAATCAGATAGGGGAACACATTTTAACAGCGAGCTTGTGAAGATGATTTGTGTTGCACTGAATATCGACCAAAAGCTCCATTGCAGTTACCGACCAGAAGCCTCAGGAATTGTGGAACAAATTAATGGCACGATCAAGTCCAGAATAGCGAAAGTTTGCTCCTCAACGACCCTGAATTGGCCTGACGCCCTGCCATTAGTACTCATGAGCCTTCGTAGTACCCCAGACAGAAGAACAGGGTTGTCACCACATGAGGTGTTAATGGGGAGAGCAATGAGACTGCCATCTATTCCAGCTACTGCACTGTTAAATATCACAGATGATATGATCCTGGACTATTGTAAGGGGCTGTCTGACGCCATGCGTTCTGTGTCCCTTCAGGTGCAGGCTGCAGAGGTTCCAGCATGCCAGGGCCCTTGCCATGACCTGTATCCTGGGGACTGGGTCCTGGTGAAGAAACATGTGAGAAGAAGCTGCTTGGATATTCGTTGGCGTGGGCCCTACCAGGTCATCCTGATCACAAGTACAGCTGTAAAGGTGGGAGGCCTGCCCAACTGGATACACGCGTCGCATACGAAAAGGGTTCCAGCACCTCTGGAAACAGCTCCTCTCTCGGATGGACGTCCAGCTGAGGACCAAGAAGCCATAGAGGGGGCTAGCCAAGCTGTAGAGGTGCCAGTGGAAGCAGGGAACGAGTCTGACCAAGCTGAGGACGGTCAGTACAACAGCGAAACAGAAGACGCTACAGAAGGAGAAGACAGCTGGGAGTACGAGTCTGACCCTGACAGGTCTGAAAGAGAGCGAGAACAGACCAGAAGGAGAAGGAGTAGAAGGGCACGTGGAGAAGCAAATTGGCCGCAAAGAAGAAGTTCTAGCCTGAGGTCAACTCCAGAAGCAACCCTTCCTCCGATATCAGAAGACTCAGACCCAGAAGAAGGTGCTCAGGGCGCTGAAGCACCAGACCGAAGAAGGTCAAGAAGAGTGCGTGTGCCTAACAGAAGATACTCCACACCTGAGTGGACATATCTGGCGACAAATGTCTGTGAAACCGGAGACAGGGAGGATCCGAGCGGTGGTGGTGTCCAGTTCTGAGCCCATTATCACCGTGGAAATACAACTGTTGGTACCCGGTGTCGAACAAGAAGGGTCACTAACATTCGTGCTCCCCAGACCTCCCCGCCTCAGCAAGTTAAAACACATGTTTCTTACAGAATTGAAATTCCCCGACTTTGGTACCACGATAACAGCACATGAAGAGCATACTCTTCGCATGGAAATATTGAACTATGCTATTGAAGCTGCAACCACAAATCTAATAGTCGATTGTTAAAGGACTTTGTAAATAAAGTAAGCAGAAGAAAAGAAGATTACCTAGCGCCCAGGAAGCAGAGAATTTTAGGGAACCCCTTGAGTGGATGGAGAAGGGCTAGGGTTGTCTTTTTGAACTGTGAAAGGACTTTTTGCGAAAAAGGCTGTCAGCCTCCAGCTGTGTGGATTCTAAAGACAAAAAAGGGATTGAAAGAGACTGTAAAGGAACGAGAGGAAAAGAACTTTTTTTTGCAAAGAGAAAGGGAAAAGCTAGATTGTCTGACGAAATGGAGGCCGGCACCCCGAACCGCAGAGCTAAATGTATAATAGGTACACTAATAGTAGGAGTGATAATATTAATAGCTTTAGTGGTAACAATTTCTTATGTAAAGGGACATGAGGAAGAGGTAAAGGTAACTGATGCGAATTCTGTAGTAACACTTACACCCACTGTTGCAGGTGAGAAAAGGGAAAACACTCAAGAGAAAGCGTTATTGGCTGCAGAAGCCCGCAGGTTACATGTAGACGAGTCCCAAGGAGACTTTAGGTCAAATGCTTATGCTAAACTTTTGTATGAATACGTGGATGCCATGGAGGTTAAGGATTGCTACGTCTGCATGCAGTTGCCTGCGTCTGTAGATGAGGGAATTCGATATCATCACCTCCCTCTGACATATGGCATTACATGTAGCTTATTGCTTAGTATATTTTATGAGAGAGATAGTTTTGAATACTATTTCTCCAATTATGATTCTGTGTTGCCAGAAGTCCCGAATTATAAGCAGATGAATAAATGGGATTACTGGAAGAGTGAAGACAGATTGGCCAAGTTCTTCATTCCTTGGATTACCTTAGATACTTCACATGCCCGTAGAAATAATCTGACATGCAAGGTGTCCGAAGTCGAGAAAAAGTTCATAGGGCAGGTGGATGATCGTTACAGGAGACAAAAGATTTTGAAAAAATCAGGACAAGGGAAATTAGATTGGACCGAGGAAGAGAAGTCACATAAGAGAAAGGGTAGTAGTGGTCCAATAGCTTTAGATAAAGCGCAGAGAGGAAAGTTATGTCTTCACCGAGCCAAAACGTATTATGAAAATGTATACGTGGGTGAAGTTGACTGTGAACATGCTTTTAATTTAGAGTACTACACTAAGGATTTCCTGAAGGGAATGCAAGTGATTCCAAATGTGTATTTTGTATGTGGAAGAAATGCTTACGTGAGACTACCTGGCAACTGGTATGGATCATGTTACTTGGCAATTATCTTCCCCAAAATATATCATGCACAAGACTTATTGATCATTGAGGGCCAGACATCATCGAGGGGAAGGAGAGATTTAGGCGATGCAGAAATGGTTGGAGATGTCTTTGGAGCTATGTTCCCTCTTTTGGGAATAATCCTTAATGATGTTAAAATTAGACGACTGGCAACAGTTGTCGACAGGTTGTCTGCCAGCACTGCTCAGTCCTTAATGCTGGTAGAAGGAGAGATGCAATCGATAAGGGCTATGGTTCTTCAAAATCGGCTTGCATTAGATGTCTTATTAGCAAAAGAGGGCGGAGTCTGTAAGGCTTTGAAGGTTCAGGAATGTTGCACTTACATTCCAGACCTTTCAAAACCCCTTGAGAAAGTTATTAAGAACATAACTAATATACACAAAGAGATCGAAGACTTGAGTAGAGAAAATGTCTGGGAAAAGGTGGGCCACGGAATGAGTACAGTTGGAGGGTGGTTTTCCACCTTAGGCAAAAGCTTTATTTGGTATATCCTAAAGCCTATCATCATAATATTGATCTGTGGGATAATATTGTGGGGATTGGTGAGGGTATTCAAATGGTACAGAGCAAGAAGGTCAGAAAGGGCCCAAAGAGAACAGTTGCAGAGATTGGCTGCCATACAAGATAATCAGTACAGGAGCCTGAGAGCTCTGGAAGCGCAGAGAATGCCAGCAATAACTGCAGTTTAAATGTTAGTGATGACCCCGAGAGGTCATCAAAGGGGGGAACTGAGAGAGCGCAAACTGATATAAATGTATGAGTACATCACACTTACCTATAGTAAGCACAAGTCATGATGAGAAATGCCATGAGTGCTAATAGTATCTGAAATTATATTCTAAATGTATAGCTAATATAGAGATTTAAGTAGAAGTGGAACTAATACAGAAATGTGTGACATTATATGATTTTATTAGACGTGATTATTTTGAATCTATGTCGTGTAGCTGTTAACATATAAGATGGTCTGTGGTAAAACGCAGAACGTGGTAGGCCTCAGGGCCAGAGCTGGAGCTAAAAGGGAAGGTGTTTCTTTTCACGACACAGATTGTTTAACGTTTTTGGTCATTGCATTAATGGGCCATGATTTAGAGTAATGTTTTCTAAATAATAGAATAAGAGTTTAACATGCTTTAATTAAATGAAGAAATTGAATGCTATAATCATAATGTGAAATATTGTAGGCCTGAAATGTTTTAGCATTGATTTACACGTACATGTCTGGGCTGAGAAATGTTGCAAGCCTTTTTAGAAGTCTATGAGAGTTGGGTTCTTGGCGGCAGATATCTGTCTGCAACAGGAAAGGGGGGATCCAATTATAAGTGAATGAATAGAGGTCTGTTCAGTAGACGGCCCAGACATGGAGGAGGGTTCTGGAATGTTTAAGGGGTATCAGCGGGCCGGAGAAGAGACTGAGAAGCAAGGTCAACTCTAACGTCTGAGGCCCAATACAAAGCATCATGGAAAAAGCCTGAAGTTGCACCACGTGAGAGGCGTTTCGCAAGGGGCGTCTCAATGTTGTTGACTGTTTTGTATTAGGGACAGCACCCCTGGGTGGAGTTAGAGCAGAGACCTGAGGACCCTTTAGAGAGCGGATGGGTAGGCAGTGAGGGGTCATGACTGGAGAACTTTAGGTTTTCACCAAGAGACTTAGAGTGGGTGACTTCCCTTGGGGGTCATTCATTGCTGACACCTTTGTTAGGTTGGGATTTGGTTAAGTAGGGATACCATCTAGAACAGGGTAGGGACGCCTAACCTGTGTTTGTTTTCCTCCAACCTAAATGAAGGAGAGATATGCGTCTATGCTGATAGCTTTGCTATTTTTAGAACTTGTGTTAGTGATTTCTGTTGCTCGTCTGAGGGCTTTTCGAGAGCACATGTATGTAATTGGACCTGTGTATCTCGTGAATCTCATTCTGAGATGCTTGTATTTGCAGCTCATTATATCTTTACAATAAACTTTTGAAACCTAGAAGTTGTCCGTGATCTTTGAGAGTAGAGTCCTTTCTTGGGTGAACTAATTTGCAGATAGGTGTACTGTTTCCTTCCAAGACAGGCAATAAAGGTTCAGTCGACCAGATCGAGGTTTGGATCAATAGATATAAGGTATCGATCAAAATCTCGCCCTTTCACCTCCCACCTGCCCGCTTGTCCCTGCCTATGTGAGTTATAGTGCTTCGAACTCGTGTTGAATTAGGAGGTAGGAAGCTGATGCAGGCTGCAGCGCTTAATCTCCGGAACCCCGGCCAGGCCTAGCAACAGGCCATGTATTTTGGCACCAGCTCTCCATATTGGGTCCTCACCCTTTCCACAACTGCTTGTCAAGCAGCATGGCTTCTACGACAGGAGGATGCACAGCAAGGCAACCACCAGCATCTATATGTTGCATGTAGGTAGGGGAAGTCAGTACGGTGCTGAGGTACACTGTGTATATATGCATGAGTGAAAGTGTGTATATGTGTGTGTGTTTATATGTGTGCCTATCTGCCTGTGTTCGTGGTGTATATATGAGTGAATGTGTTTCTGTCACATCTCTTAGATGTGGAGTGCTACATATGGCGGCCATTGCATAAGGTACCCATCTGTCGGATATTGTCATCTTCTTTGATCTTATATCGGACAGCGTGGAAAACTGTTGGCCCTAGAACGTCGTGGTTTCAGAGACAGGGGGCATTCCGATCACCAATTGCAAATGGATAAAGTGTACATAATAGGAATGTGCCCCTAACTGGAGGTCCCTTCGTGTGAATAAAGAAATATTCAATAATAATGCACCCGTGGTTTATATATAGAAGCATTTGCTGGCTTAACAATTATGTAAGACAAATAATGTATTTTTCAACAACATGGGTAATAAAGTCTACATTTGTAATTTGAGAATACGTTTCAAAGTATCTTCAAATAAACTATACTGGAATATTGTGCTGAGCAAAAATGTTTCAAAGCTACTGTATGGCATATCCTGAAAATGCATTTGAAACCCGCAAGCACTTGTTGCTAAAAACATTCACAGGGTGTGAATGATAAATGAGGAATAAGTGCTGCTCGAAGCACCATTAAACCAATCAATTAGTTTATACCAATCTATTATCATAGTTTACTCTTTCAACATATCTTTATAGATTATGTCATAATTTCAGCTCTGTCTAGGTTACTTCCTATGGCCTTCATTGTAGCTTTGAAAATCTTTATATTAAATATTATTACAAGGAGCCACAGAAATTAACAGCTTAAAGTCTAGTAATACAAGCGTGTTGGCAGTAGTGGCTCGTGGAGGGAGTGCCACGGGGCAGTGGGGCAGGGCGGGGGAGGGACAGGGTGAGGGGTAGTAAACTCCGGCTCACGGCCGACCGGAATAATGTACACAAATAAATAAATAAAACGAATTTCGTTGCTCGCGCTGAAAGTTTTCATTAGTAGTTTACTACCCCCCACCCTGCCCCTCCCCCACCCGCCCCGCCTCACAGCTCTGCGGCACTCCCTCTACGAGCCGCTACTGCGTGTTAGGACTGGCCGTTTTTGCAGGGTGACCCCCAGATTGTTGCCTTCTGTTTCTGAACCCATTTTGTTGGCATTAGGACTCTGTGGACTTTTCCCCTGCTAACCACTGGTAAAGTGCTTGTGCTCACTCTCTCAGACACAGTACAGTTGATATCTACCTGTTTGGTACATTTAATTTACTTGCAGGTACCAAGTAGATGGTGCTAAATATACTCAGGCTTGTAACTTAAATTCTACTAGTGGTCCTTTTAAGACAGTTTTAAACTGCCATTTCAAGCTTGCAAAATATACCTTTTGCCGTGCCTAACCTTCCATCTTCACACCTGAAAGTCACCCCTATTGTGGGCTCTAAAGGCTCATAGGGGAGGCTGCATTGTATTTAAAAAGTAGGAACGGTGTACTTAAATTGTAAAATGTCCTGACAGTGAAAACCCGTAAAGTCGCTTTTCACTGTTGTAAGGCTTATCTCTCCCATTGACGAACGCAAGGTTACCTTATTACATTTAAGCACTAACATTAGATTGGGAGTAGATAGAAATATGCTATTTACACTTAAATTAATTGTAATTTAAAATTCTCCTTTAGAGAACCAACTGTGCCTTACTCCCAGTGTCCAGGGCCACATGACTGTGAATGGCTCTGCTGTTGGTGTTTGTCTAATACTTCCAGGCAGTGAAAGAAAGGAGGCTTAGATGTGGTGATACTCACTGACCAGTGGTTCTCCCTAAATCAAAAATCATTATATATGTTTGTGAGAAATAGGGGTTCCTGTTTGGCCAAGGTATACACCCAAGACTAGATACACAATAAAGATAACCTGTGCTCACCCTCTGGTAGTTTGGCAGAGATCAGTCAGGTTTATCTAAAGAGACAATGTGTAAAGTATTAGTGCAACATTATGATTACAGTAACACAGTGAAAATACCACACAAAGACTCCACACCATCTTAGAAAAACAAAGAATATTGATCTAATTCAAATAAGACCAAAACAAAAAAACATCCAACCGGTAAATGTCAGGATATTGGCATTTAAAATATGTATGCAAATCAATACAAGTGAAAGCGCCTGTGCAGTTCTATTTAAGTATTTACAGTAGGTTTTTTGGAATTACAAAGATCCCAGTGGCTGATAGACAGATGGACCTCTTAGGTGTTGGAACAGGAAAAGCGGTGCTCCACAAGTACTTGAGTTGGACTGGATTGTACAAAAGGGCACAAACTCGGTGTGCACACGAGAGACCTCGCTCGGTCCCTCAAAACCATGATTTCGCGTATTAATCTGCTCATGAAAGCGCAGTGCAGCTGCAATGGTCAACTGTACTTTCCTTCTGGAGCATGTGGGGATGACAGCTCCGCTGTTCGGGCCCAGGGCACTAGGAGTCTTCTTAAGCGAGAATGAGATGTGGCGTCGGCCTTGTGGGACCGTCCTCGGCAGCCCGATGATCCAATGGCACTCCTTGGCAACTTTCTCCTTTTGGACTACAGGCATGCGGTCTACATTGGTGCACAGTGTTCGCTTAGCATGCACGTCGGCCTCTGAAGATGCTCTGGTTACTCTGTTAACATGAGGGAGGGGGGACCGCTCTGCCAGGGGCTTCCCTCAATGACACACCACCTCTTTAGCAGCAAAGTCAGAGGCTGCAAGAGGCACACCTGGAAGTTGTACATGCAGCTGGCAAAGCAGCCCAGGATTGAGGTGCATGCCCTGGGTGCAACAAAGCACAGAGCGCCGAACTCCCTGCAGGTGAGGGCATGCACTAGTCACTAAAGTTGTACGCTATAACCGTAAGAGGCATCCACTGCAGTGTGGATGCAGGTGGATTTTTTGATATCTCTGAGACGTCTAAGGGGGCAAGTCAACAAACCCTTGAAGATGTTTCAAGTTGCAAGAGGTTGTAGAGTAGGGTCAGTCCTTCTCATTGCAAGAGGCAGCAGGCCAGCACAGCAAAGTAAGTTACAAAGTGGTAGTCCTCCTGGTAGCACAGCTCCTCTTCTTGGCAGGGTCTCCTCAGGACCCAAAATTGAACTGAATTGGGGGTGTCAAGGGTCAAGTACATATACCCAATGTGCTTTCGAAGTGGGGGAGACATCAAAGAGGCCTTTGAATCTCACAAGGTTCCTGCCCATCCTTCACTGGCTCCAGACACACTACATGGGAGTATGCAGCTCTTTGGGTGAGGACAGGCACAGCCCTATTTAGGTGCAAGTGTCAGCTCATCCCTCCCAATCTACGTCAAAAAGCCCCATCAGCGTGGTGATGGGCCATCAGGATGCAAATGTCACACCCCAGCTCCCTTTGTATGACTGTCTCAACCCAGGACGAACCCAGCCTGCTGCAGAGCCACCCCAAAGGGCACCCACGGCCCCTTTACCTGCCAGAACTGCTGCTTCTCCAGCATCGAAGACGCAGAGACACCCGCCACGACAAAACACAACCAGCTCCTATGCATCCTGATCAACACCCGCTCCTCCCATAAACATGCTGTCAATCTCTGGGACCTACTCGACACCGCATCTCCAGACGTCGCCTTCCTGACCGAGACCTGGATGAACGAAGCCTCCTCCCCAGACATCGCCATAGCCATCCCCGACGGATATAAGATCGCCCGCAGAGACCGCACCAACGGAGTTGGAGGAGGAATCGCCATCGTCCACAGGAAAGCCATCAAGGTCTCAACAAACACCGACGACACTCTCAGCGCCGCCGAACACATGCACTTCCAGATCCACACGGACCCCAAGACCACCCTAAGAGGCACCCTCATCTACAGACCACCCGGACCCCGACCGCAATTCTGCGACTCCATCGCTGACTTCATCAGCACTCACGCACACACCTCCACCAACTACATCCTCCTCAGAGACCTGAACTTCCACCTGGAGAACAACAACGACAGCAACTCCCCCACCCTGAGAGATAACCTCCCCAACCTCGGACTGGAACAGCTCGTCACATCGCCAACCCACATCGCCGGACACATGCTCGACGCCATCTTCTTCTCTAGCCCACACGTCTCCTTCAGCCACATCTCCGAACCCACCTGGACCGACCACCACTGCATCCACTTCACCTTCCCAAAACCCGTCGCACCTCACCGCACCCTCCAGAACCCCCGTCGCTGCTGGGGCAAAATCACCGAAGTACAGCTACAGACAAATCTCGCACTCAACCCACCGACCAACCCCGACAAGGGTGCATGCACCCTCAGACGATGGATGGACGACTGCGCCAACACCTTAGCCCAGCTGAAAAAACCAACCCTCAAAGACACCAACAAGAGAGCCAACTGGTTCACCCCGGAACTCCTAGCGTCAAAGCGCACCTGTCAGAAGTTGGAGAACATATGGCTCAGCGAGAAGTCGCCGCACAGCCACACAGCCCCCGAAGACGCCATCCACAACCACCACCACCTCATCAGCACCGCCAAGAGAACCTCCTTTAAAGTCCGCCTCGACAACAACGCACACAACAGCAAGGAGCTCTTCAAAGTCGTGAAGGGACTCTCCAACCCCAGCTCCAACGCCTACGACATCCCACCGTCACAAGCCCTATGCGTCTCCCTCGCCTCCTTCTTCTACCGCAAGACCGCCGACATCCACAATAGCTTCAACCCCTGGATGTCCCTAACAGGCCCCAACACACCGGACAACCTCATCCAACCGACAACGACCCCCTGACAACCTGGGCCAACGTGAGCATCGAAGACACAATCAAGACCATTGGCACAATCCACTCCGGCTCGCCGTCTGACCCTTTCCCACACCACATCTCAACAAAGCCGGCAGCTCCATCGCACCCCACCTACGCAACATCAACAACCTCTCCTTCGAGATCGGGACCTTCCCTGAAAGCTGGAAACACGCCGAGATCAACTCTCTACTGAAGAAGGCCAAGGCGGACCAGAGCGAACTGAAAAACTTCCGGCCCATCTCCCTACTTCCATTCCCAGCTAAAGTCATCAAGAAGATAGTCAACATCCAACTCACGCGCTACCTCGAAGACAACAGCATCCTGGACCCCCCCAGTCAGGTTTCTGCAGCAACCACAGCACCGAGACCGCCCTCATCGCCGCCACAGACGACATCAGGATACTACTGGACAACGGCGAGGCAGCGGCCCTCATCCTCCTGGACGGCTCCGCCCCCTTCGATACCGTCTGCCATCGCACACTACGCACACGACTCCACGACGCAGGGATCCGAGTCAAGGCCCTGGACTGGACCTCCTCCTTCCTCTCCGGTAGAACCAGAGAGTCCGCCTCCCTCCGTTCCAATCCGAAGCCTCCAAGATCATCTTCGGCGTCCCACAGGGATCCTCCCTCAGCCCGACGCTATTCATCGTCTACATGGCGCCTCTCGCACGCATAGCCCGACATCATGACCTCAACATTATCTCCTACGCCAATGACACGCAACTGATCCTCTCCCTCACCAAGGACCCCCTCACTGCCAAATCCAACCTACACCAGGGAATGAAGGCCGTCGCCAACTGGATGGAGGATAGCCACCTTAAACTGAACACAGACAAGATGGAGATCCTTATCCTCGGGCCCAACCCCTCAGCCTGGGACGATTCCTGGTGGCCCACATCACTGGGGACCCCCCCGCACCCACCAACCACGCACGCAACCTGGGAGTCAACCTTGACTCGAAACTCACCATGACCAAACAAGTCAACACTTTCTCCTCCTGCTGGTTCAACACCCTCCGGTTGCTTCGCAAAATCTACAGATGGATCCCGACAGACACAAGGAAAACAGTCACCCAGGCCCTAGTCAGCAGCAGACTCGACTACGGAAATGCCCTCTACGCCTGAGCCCCGACCAAGCTCATCAACAGACTGCAAAGAATCCAGAATGCCTCTGCATGCCTGATCCTCGACGTCCCGCACCGCGACCACATCACCACCCACCTGAGGAACCTGCTTTGGCTCCCTGTTGACAGAAGAATCTCCTTCAAGCTCCTAATCCATGCACTCAAGGCACTCCACAAGACCGGCCCAACCTATCTCAACAGTTGACTCTCCTTCTAGGTACCCAACAGGAATCTCTGCTCTGCAGACCTCTCCCTGGCTACCATCCCACACATCCGCAGAACCACAGCCGGAGGCAAATCCTTCTCCCACCGTGCCGCCAAGACCTGGAACACCCTCCCCCTCATCCTACGACAAACCGAAGACCTTCTAATCTTCAGGAAACAACTCAAGACCTGGTTGTTTGACCAGTAGCTACAGCACCCCCTTCCTCCCTACCCCTCAGCGCCTTGAAACCCTTGCGGGTATGTAGTGCGCTTTACAAGTTATATGATTGATTGATTGATCTCTAAATTTGTGGGACAGAGTACCTTCGGGATGAAGGAGGGAATGTCCTCCTCCATATTGACGAATGTTACTCCGTCCGACAAATACATAATATTGTTGTATCTAAATCTAGAGATATATGGGACCTCCTCAGACAATATTTGCACTCTGTGGATTACACCTGAAACGCTGTAAGAAAATGGAGTATTAGTAGACGGTGTGAGAACCCATTTCAAATAATAATAACTGCAATACTTGTCAGGTTGGACAACAAACGTCACTAAATACACCTGTGCTCAACCCCCTGGTAGCTGAGACACAGAGCAAGTCAGGCTTAACTTTAGAAGCAGTGTGTAAAGTATTTATGCAGTACCAAAACAGTAATAAAGTGAAAATACAACAGAAGAAAAAGAACCAAATCAATTTAGAAAACTATAGAATAGTTTAATAAATAAAATTACAAACATCCAATAAGTAGAACTGGAGATATGAATGTTTAAAGTTTGAAGTAAAAATAGTGTTAAAAGGCACAATGCACCAACCACACATCTGGTCAAGCTAGACCAGGTTGAAGTCAAAACTTAAGGCTGACTGTGATGGATCACCAGTCAGATACATTGACAAAGTTCATCCCGATCAGAAAGTTGCCATCTGCTTAGAAATCCATCCTTACCATAAAATTGTTTTTCAAATTACTATTAAAACAATACTTTGAATTAATTTTCTAGCTGTTCCCAAACTGAATTTAGCACTTATTCACTGTAATAGTTTAAACCAGTATTAGCCTTTTGGCATTAAAGCCCTACCATAGGGGTGACTAATTAAAGTATTAAAAAGGAATATTCGGGCATGTCAAAAGAGTTGTTTTGAACGGATGTAATGACAGTGTAAAACTGCACACCTAGGCTGCAGTGGCATGCTTGTAGACATGTTTTTACAGTACTACGTTCGTGAGTGGCACAATGAGTGCTGGAGCCCACGGGTATTATTGAATTTACAGGCCCTGGGTACATGTATTACTATATCCGAGGGACTTACAAGTAAATTTAATGTTCTAATCATATGTATATCAGTTTAAACAGGTTGAAAAGGGAGAGCACAGCACTTTATCACTGGTTAGTAGGAGTAAAGTGCACACAGTTATATGGCCCACAAAAACAGTTTCAGCAAAAGAAGGCAAAAATCTGGGGGAATAACATTAGAAAGATAGTCAATTCCAACAAACACACTACCAGTCTCCAGTTAACTATGGAAACTACTAGATATGCCAATATTTTTTCAGCATAGCCTAGCTGAATTCTTATGGAAATGAAATGTATTTAACCGTCATCTTGCTCAACACTGTACAATGTTCTGCCGACGTAGCCTTATCATTAATGCATGACATTATGGTAGCTTGTTGATTTAACCAATACATCTTATGTATGATATTTTTGATGACTGCGGCAGAGTTATACACTCTTTCAGCCAAAGATGGGTAGTGCACCTCTGGAGATGAGCTGAGTGACAGAACTGGGTCTATTTGTAAATGAAGTGATGAGTCGCGCACTCCTGTTTCTGCTGTACACTATTCCAATGCGTTGAGCATGCTGGGTGGGAAATGAGGTGGCACTGCCTCAAACTCAAAACTCTGAATCAAAATTGATTCAGAACTGGGCCTATTCTAGTTCTGGCTCGGACAGACAAAAGAACATTTTTATACCTTTTTTTGCTTTTGTTACCAAAGTTATGATTGCGCAATTAAGGCAGATTTTGAAAACTGAGCAGCACCAAACTTTGAAGCATTTTACTAGCCCTTTCCTTTGTGGAGGAGGGAAATGAAGATTTAAATCCCACTTAGGCAAATAGGGAAAAGCCTTGCGAGAATAACACCGTGAAATAGCATTTGGGTTTTATTTCACTGTGAGGGCACACTAACCCCAATATGCAGCGGACCCTGTTTTTATATATCAGCACTCTGCCCTGTAGGATTACAAGGTGATTTTATGAATATGTAAAAAAAGACTTTCCTAATAGGCAAATGCACTTTTCTCTACCTCATATTCACTGCTGTACTGTTAAGCTGCAGTCCAGCCACATTGTTGCTCTTGGCAGACGTACTTTTTTGCCATATCTGCGGGTGTTAAAAATACACACTACAGCCTACTTACTAGGAGATAGGTACACTTTAGACACAATTTATAATGGACTTATAGGGAAGTAAATTAGGCCACCTTTTAGAGGGGAAGCTCAGACACCTTACTACTTTTTAGCCATGGAGAAGTTCACAGAGTCCTAAAGCCAGCAGAAATAGGCGTCCAGAGAAAGGTGAAAAATATGGGATGACCATGACCTAAAGGTGTATTGGCTACACTAACATGCAGATATGCTCTGCCTCTCTCAATAATAAAGCAGAACGCACTCCTGGAAATAATCTATCCCTTTTGTCCTGAAGCAACACAAATGGATTTGCGAATCTGGCCGTAAATAATACAGTGGTCCACATTCTAACTGCATTCAGGAAGCGAAAGCATAAAAAGTATTTCTAAGGAAATACTAAATATGAATGCTGCTAAAAGAGTAACTTTAGAAAAGACTCATTAGTGGTATTTTTCTTGGATTGGAAATAAAAATGGTTTCAGCATTTTATATTCTGAGTGCCCAATTCTTGCAAACTACCAGAGAACGGGTTTTATAACAGCAGGTCAAACATCGCATTCAATGTAAACACTTGTTGATGTAAACTCTTACTGGAACCATCTCTGTAGCATGCAAGATTCACTGAGGTAATTCTGGGTATTGCTATGGAAAATTGGCCTGAAAAATCATTTTGAAATGTGGCATTGATCTGGCGTATATTCTCTCATGCATATGACAACGTCATATTGGACATTGTTTCACAAGTTGTAAATGCATAGAAATAATATGCAACTGTATATTATTTACTGAGTTATCTCATCAAGCCACACATATGGGAAGCTTTCATAATTAAAATGTTGATGATGTACTTAGTAGGAGTGGCAATAACACTTTTGGTTCAATCTGGTTACCTAATTTACAAAGCCATTAAACATATGTATTCTTTATTCTGTTCTTTATAATTCCGTTCTGTCTTTAATCAGGAACATTCATGATCTCGAGAAGAAACCTTGGCATCCACTGTATTTTCTTATCTGGACTTGAGACATGCTCAGTGGGTGTGAACCGGCTCCATGATCCCAGTAGATACAGAAATGGAACTAGAAGGCAGCGAGTGCTTGAGAGAGTTACTCAATCCTAAACTAGAATAAGGGACAAACAGGCACATGCATCAATATTGCTTTTTGCGATTCCTTAATTGCGAAAAATAAGGAATCGCAATTAAGGAATCGCAAAATGCAATGCATCAAGAAATCGCAAAAAAAATTGCGACTTCTTAATATTCCTTAATTGCGACTCGCAAATTGCGAGTCACAATTAAGGAATACCTCCCCATTCATTCCTATGGGCCTAGAGGCCCATAGAAATGAATGGGAAGACATTCTCAATTTGCAATTCGCAATTAGCGATTTCAAGGGTGCAGGGGTGTCCAAAGGACACCCTATTGCACCCCTGAAATCAATCTGTGCACAACATGAAACTTCGAAAAATGCACAAAAGTGCATTTTTAAAGTTTTCGCAAATTACCATGAGGTTCAACCTCATGGTAATTTGCTCCCCCTAATTGCGAAATCGCAATTTTTTAAGATTCATGCATTGCAAAATGCGATTCCTTAAATACAATTGCAATTTGAGAATTCGCAAATATTTGCGAATCTCAAAATGCGAGGACTTCACCCTTCATGCATTCCAAAAGCAGATTTTGCGATTGCAAATGGCCGATTTTTGCGATTCGCACCGTTTGCGATCGCAAAATCCTTTGATGCATGTGCCTGAAAGGAACGTGGGAAAAAAACTCTGCCAGTCACTTACTTTTAGGTTAGTGGGAATGCAATCCCATGAGGAAACGTAGCTTACATTATGAGAAACAAACATGGAGCCAGTGCTAATACCCATTTGATGTATGACTGGGATGGATCTCTGAATACAGAACCCGACACAACGATCTTTGGCACCTCTGCAATGAAATAAGAGAAAGGAGTAAGTCTGCCCTGAAATGTCATCTTGTAAATACTCCCACCACCATACACTTATGTTTCCCTTAGGCTCAAAGCAAAAGGGACAATATTTAATCTATTATATCTTGAGCCATAACTCCTTTTTCTTATTTTTGTCTCTCAACATAGTTAAATCCAGGGCAACTTCTCCTTTAAGACAGAGGAGCGTCACCACACTACTCTCTGAGCAGTGCAAAAAGAAAAAATGAAATGATATTGACACAATATTATTATGATTATATTTTTCAGTGCTGTGGCGGGGCAGGGATGTGCTCTCCTGATGGACAGCAGCAGCCAGCAGGGAATAGGAGTGGTAGGCACCATAAGTGTTCATGATGGTTTGGCCGACTGTCTTAGAACGGCCAAACAGGCCCAGTCTGTGTGGTGAACCAGGACAATCAGACCAATCACGATGCTGCTGTAATGCCGGTAATGCTATTACCAGCATGACAGCAGTGTCATGATTGGCTCAGGGGAGTCTGCAAGCCTCTGTGCTGCCTGGACTCAGGAACAGAGGAGGACAGAGGAAAGGCAGCTGTACACAGGTAAAAGATACTTTATGTTTACTTTTCAATCCTCTACCCTCCCAACCTTTCCCCCCAACCTGCTGCAGCGCCATTTCTGGTCACCAGCAGTCACCACCTCTTATAAAAAATAGCAGTACATAAAATTAGTTTTGGCGTGTCATTTTCTTAACAACCATGTGAGTGAACTGCCAGGTCCCAAATTGCTGCCATTCGATTCTGCATGGCACTTGCTCTGCTTTTTATTTATTTCCTTTACATCACAATCAATGTTGTCATTATATTTTAATATTTGCACTGTGATTTTTTACAGCTTCATTATTTATTTATGATGTTTTGTCAGGGTGCACACCTTATGAATCTGATGCACAGACATGTGAGGCTTGATTTAGATAAAGGCAGGCAGCCCGTTTCTCTGTCAGGGAGACGGAGTAGATTACTCCATTGCTGTAACGGAAGTGCCAGATTGGCGGTCATTTCTAAAGCACTGTCAAGGCAGTTCCTGCCAGTGCTGTTTACAGTTTAAAAATGAAAAAGAAAACAGTTTGTTCCAGGTCTCCATCCACATGATGGAGCCGTGTACCAAATTGTTTTCTTTCTAATTTTCAAAAAGAAAATGTTCTCCTTGCCATGGGAGTACTCTCATGTGGCGACGGGAGCATTTAGAAGTTTTCACTGCCCCTTACAGCCAGGGTTTTCCTGTTTGTGATGGGCAGTGACAATTGACCTCTGATTTTACCCATCTAAATTAGGTGGGACGAATGTCCTATTACGTATGGTAATCTTCATTACTCCGGGTCCCGTAGTCCTCGACACCTTCGTCTACAAGTGAGATAATTCTATTTCCGACAGAAAAAAAGAAAGAAGGAATGCTAGACTTACCCCCACTCACCCTCCCACCGGGAGTACAAAAGGGTACAAGTCCCAGCATTCCCTCTGAAATACCAAGCCCAAGATGAAGGCCGGCACACAAAGGGAGGGAGGGAGGGAAGTCACGAAGGTGTCGAGGACTACGGAACCCGGAGTAATGAAGATTACCATACGTAATAGGACATTACCCCCAGGTCCCTCCGTCCTCGACACCTTCGTCTACAAGTGAGACATACCAAGCAGCAACCCGGCATTCATCCACAAGAAAAAACACAACAAACCACCAGGACAGCACAGAAACCCAGAGATTTATTGGAAATACAGAAATCAAGGGCGAGCACAACCCAACACCCCTAAAGCAAAACCACCCTCCACACCCAGCAAATTGGGAAGGCGATAATGCTGGATGAAAGTATTGGGAGAAGCCCAAGTGGCCGCCCTACAATTCTCAGAGATTCCCCTCTAGTAGAACGACCCTGGACACCCACCAGAGGAGGGGAACCAGAAAGAGAGTAGGCCAAAGAAATGACCTGCTTCAGCCATCTACCAATCGAGACAGAGGAAACCTTGCGGCCACGGGTGCAGCCCCAAAGGAGACAAAAAGGGAATCCGAAACACGAAAGGCAGAAGTGCGTTCTAGATACACACGCAGAGCCCTGCACACATCCAGCAAGGACCAACAAGGACCCCCCGGGGAATCAAAATCAGGGCCCAAAGGAGGCAAGACCAACACCTGGGCCCGGTGAAACTGAGAAGCGACCTTAGGCACAAAAGCAGAATCAAGGCGAAGAACCCCCTCCGAAAAGGACAAGAAAGGGTCATGCGCCATCAAGGCCCCCAACTCACCAAGGCGTCGAGCAGAGGAGATGGCCACCAGAAACACCACCTTCAAGGTAACAAACTTCAAGGCCATGTCCGACAAGGGCTCAAAAGGAGGATCCAGCAAAGCCCGAAGGACCAAAGGCAAATCCCACAAGGGAAAGGAAGGCCTGGACACAGGACGAGAAAGGGAAAACCCACAGAGAAGACGAGCAACCAAGTCCTCATCATCCGACAGGGTCCCCCATGGGGAACGAAATGCCCTCACAGCCGCCCACTGAGCCCGCAAAGTGGACACAGCCCAACCCCTCTCGAAACCTTCCCACAAAAACTGAAGCACAGTCTGCAAGGAACACAGCAAAGGGGAAAGGCCCAACCCCGCACACCAATGACTGAAATTACTCCAATGACGATCATAAGATCGGAGGGTAGAAGGTCTACGGGAACCCTGAAGAGCCACAGCTAAATGCTCAGGGAAGCCACGTCGCCGCCACCCCTGCCTCTCAACCTCCACACCGACAGCCGCAACCGGAGAAGAGACAGGGACAGGGACGAACGCAGGGGAGACGGGGACAGGGGGAGAAACCAAGGGCCCTGGATCGCCAACAGACGAACCGTCGGAAACCAAGACCTACGAGGCCAAAAGGGCAGGACCACAACCACATCCCGAGACTCCAGACACAAGCGCGCCAGAAACCGAGGAATCAGCGCCAGGGGAGGAAAGGCATAAAACAGGCACGGAGGCCAAGGAACCGACAGGGCATCCACCCCCAACAACCCACCTGCTGGAATCGGGAGCTGAAGCGAGACAGCTTCACATTCTGCCGGGAGGCAAAGAGGTCCAGAAAGGGTCGCCCAAACCTCACGCTCACAAACCGAAACGCAACACGGGTGAGAGACAACTCCAACGACCACGGAAAGCAACGACTCAGGGCATCCGCCACAAAGTGGTCCACTCCCCGAATGTGAATCACCGTCAGAGACAGAAGGTGACTATCCGCCCAACAGAACAGGGGAACAACCACAGTGTTCAGAGAGGCCGAACGGACCCCCCCTTGATGGTTCAGATACGCCACAGTCACCACATTGTCGGAACGCACCAGAACGTTCCGACGCAGGAGCAGGGCACGAAACCCCATCACAGCCCGACAAACCGCCGCCAGTTCCCTCCAGTTGGAGGAGCGGTGATACTCCAGGATGGACCAACGACCCTGAAGGGACTGAGACCCCAAGGTCGCCCCCCACCCCAGGGAGCTTGCATCTGTAGTCAAAACCAGAGAAGGGGAAGGCTGCAGAGGGAGACCCCGAGACAGATGCAACCCGGTCGACCACCAAACAAGAGTCGGGAGGACCACGGGAGGCACAGGCAGAAGGAACTCCAAATTCCCAGACGCAGGATCCCAATGGGACAGAAGATAACTCCACAGGGGGTGCAGGCGGAACCGAGCCCAAGCCACCGTAAAGACCGTCGCTGCCATCAGACCCATAAGCCGCAACCAGAGGCGGGCCGGAAAACAACCCCCAGCCCGAAACAGCCGAGCCAGGGAAACCAGGGTCAGGACACGAGGGACAGGCAGGAACACACGGTTGAGGTCCGTACGAAACCGGGCCCCAATGAACACCAAGTCCTGAGACGGGGACAACTGACACTTCGGGATGTTGATCAGGAACATGTGCTGACACAACGCGGAGCAAACCAACTCCAGCGCCTCCAACAACAGGACCCGGGATGGAGCATGAATCAGCCAGTCGTCTAAGTAGGGGTACACCATCACCCCCTGAAGATGAAGCCAAGCCACCAAGGGAGCCACCACCTTCGTAAAAACTCTCGGGGCAGACCGCAGACCGAAGGCCACACACGAAACTGGAAGTGACGCCCCTGAACACAAAACCTCAGGAAGCGACTGGACCGAGGATGCACCGGAACGTGGTAGTAGGCATCCTGAAGATCCAGGGTACACATGAAGTGTCCCGGAAGCACCAAAGGAATCACCCTCTGCAACGTCTCCATGCGAATGGGAATTCTCAGAACCCACCTGTTCAGAACCCTCAAATCCAGAACCAGACGGTAACCCCCGTGACCTTGGGCACCAGAAAAATCAGGGAATAAAAGCCCGACCCCAACTCCGCAAGAGGGAGCTCCTGAATGGCCCCCTTTAGAAGAAGATCCTCCACCCCTCGAGAGAGATGAAACCTTTTGGATCGGCATGCAGGCCAAGGAGTTGGGCGGACACCGGAGTCCGGGGGGGCAGAGAACTCCACCAGATAACCCTCGCGCAAGATGTCCAACACCCAAGCGTCGGAACAGGACTGAACCCGGGCATCCAGGAAGAAGCGCAGCCGCCCTCCTACCAACAACCTGGGAACCACAGCCAAGGAGTCAGGAACGGGGTTTAGCAGAAGGAGGGGACCTAGCCTTACGATTCCGACCCCGACCAGAAGAAAACCTCCCCAAGCCCTTCCGAAACTGCCTACAAGAAGAAGGGCGGAAGAAAAACCTAGGCTTAAAGGAAGCAGGGGCAGCAGAAGAAGCCTTAAAAGAAGAAGAGTGCTTCTTTTCCTTAAATAGCTTGTGCAATTCCCCCCCAAACAGCATAGAACCCAGGAAGGGCATACGCAGAGCACAAGACTTCTGCGCAGAGTACGTCTTCCAGTCGTTCAGTACAAGACTGCAACGAGCCACCACACAAGCGCCGCCGGAGAGGGCAGCCGCCCGCACCACGTCAAAGAGACATCAGAAAACAGCTCCACCTGACGCTCGATGTGTCCAAGAAGAGTGGAACAGTCCGTGGCATCATCCATAGACTGATAGAGGGACTTAATGTCAGACAGCAAGGACTGCGACACGTAAGTACCATAGACACCAGCCCACAAGGCCAGATGGGAGCCAGAATACACTTTCCGGAGAGCAACGTCAGCCTTCTTGTCCACAGGATCCTTCAGCACAGCGTCCTCCGACAATGAAGTGCGACCCACCAAACTTGCCACAAAAGAGTCAATGGGGATCGAATCCGGGAGCTCCGAAGACATATCCTGCAGGGGGTAAAACCGGGCCACAAAACGCGGAACCAGAATACGATCAGGATCAGCCCACTCCCGCTTCAAAACATCCTTAATAAAGGGGTGCACCGGGACATCCACCGTGGCAGAACTTTGGAACTGCCTCAGCAAAGAACTACCAGAAGTACTGGGGGTAGCCACATCAGCGAAGCCCATGTTCTCCTTGACATGACGCAAAATATCCGGCAGAGCGTCCTTGTCAACATACTTCGCCTTGAGGTCAGAGTCCCCTGCCACCGCAGACTCATCCCCAGAGGAGTCCGAAGAAACAGGAGCAGAAGCCGCCCCCCTGCTGCGAGCTCTGCCAGCACCCATCTTAGCAATGGTCTCCTTAATTAAGTGCTTCAAACGCGCATCATCACCCCCATCAGGGCGCCTGGACTTGGCCCTAGGAGAAGGAGAATGAGATGAACTCGAGGAAGAGGAAGACGACCTCTCCCTATGGCATCGCTTCTTAGAACACTTGCCCATCTTCAGAAAACAGCCAAAGAAGCACAGCACAGCAAACAGTAAGTAGCAAGAAGCAGGAATCGCCAAAAAACGCTACGCGGTACTCACCACTGCCCCGCCATTTAAGCACCAAACAATTAGCCCGGGACAGGAGCGCCTGACCTCCATGAGGACGGAAGTCAGGCAGAGGAAACCAGAAGGCGACATCACACCACAGTCAATCCGGCTTCGAGCAGGAGGCCACGCCCCCCAGAAAGCCAGGCAGACCGGGAGGGGCGACCATCGGGCAAGCGCTGGACCATGCGGAACATCATCCACGCGTGGCCATACCAGCGCGAAACAGCCCCACGCCACTCCCCCCAAGCACGGCAGGGGGGGAGAGGCAGAAAGATCCAGACGACAACATCCAAGTAAGTCCAGCGCGGGAGCCCCGAGCTCCTCGCGCTTCAATCTCCTCTGTCAGAATGACAGAAAAAAAGAAGAGAGGGAATGCTGGGACATGTACCCTTTTGTACTCCCGGCGGGAGGGGGGGTGGGGGTAAGTCCAGCATTCCTTCTTTCTTTTTTTCTGTCGGAAATAGAATTATCTCACTTGTAGACGAAGGTGTCGAGGACGGAGGGACCTGAGGGTAATAGAGGTCTGCCTCTCATGGCCCTTACTCAATAGGGCCATTGGAGAGGTTTAATCACGGCAAAGACAGAGAAGTCTTCGTTGTGATAAAACCAAATGTCGGCCTGCATGTAAATTTGGCAGGTGGACCACATTCTCTACGGTTCATCACCATTGCGATGGAGTATCCTGACTGCCAAGAATTAAATAAGGTACTTAGCCCTCGATGCAAGGATTCACCCGTCCTTATTTAGATACATTAGCCTCATTTACGAGGAAATGAAGCTGCGCGGCGCCACAAGCTACTTTGCTGCACTGAGATGCATCATTTTAAAAGCACAAAGATGAGCATTATTTACAGCAATACGGTTCATCCCTGTGCTCTCCCCTGCACCGGCGCAAAAACAGCAGCCATGCGCCAACGCAGGCACCCTTGCACCATGATGCAAGGGTGTCTTCATTGCAGGGATGATTTTTGTTGTGCAGGAAGGCTTCCTGCATAGAAACAATCTGATGGCATTTTTCATTTTCTATGCACACCGCAGAATGCAGCACACGTAGAATGAGGAAAAATGAAGAGAAATAAAAGGATTCTGGGGCATTTCCAGGTTTATGAAACATAAATCTGGGAATAGGGCAGAATCCATGGGTTTTGCATGGAACACCCACATCAACAACCATGGCACGCCCCTTTCATGCAAAGTAATATGTGAAAAGGGGCCATATTTACATGGCCATAAAAAGTCAAGTAAGGTGGCTTTGGATGGCCTTAAAAAATATGAGCCAGCACACTGCGACACCTGTGCATCAAATAAAGTGACACACCGGTGGTGCCATGGACTTGTAAATAAGACCCGTGTTTTTTGGCAAGCTATGCCAGAATGATGGTCATATCAAGGACCTCGTACTGCACTAGGCTACGCAATGTCTTCATCAGTACCATTTTCTTACTTATTTTTGCCTGGGATAATTACAGTTCTTTCACGTTTCTATACATGTGCATTGGGATCATGAAAAACGTGTGGGTGCGGACTTTAATTTACTGCATCAGCAAATGCTGATGCAGACTTCTTGGTATAAACACATATTTAATTATTTGAAATTTAAATTCCTCTGTTTACTTGCATAATAAACCACTGGGCGAAGTACCGTGATGTGAACCGCGTGTGAAGAACATGTATTGCTTGAGTATGATAAAAGAACATTTTTTTCATTACTGGAGTAAAAATTGATCACATATACAAAAAGACTGGCGGTCGGCACAAGGTCATGTCATTGCAGATGATGAACCCGCATAATGGTTCTGTGAATCGTGAACAATGACATTCATCACTGACTGCAGGCCTTGACCTTCTGGCAACCTTTGATATTAACATGTGTCCTTGAAAATGAATCCATTTGCTTGAAATACATGTTCAATATTTGTGCTCAAGGACCTTACACATGCCATCTACCTCCATTCCAGTTACAAGGGATACAGAAAACCATGACTTCAGCCATGCGTCAGGTATCTGTACTATAAATTCATAGTATAAATTATGCAGTTACTACGAAGCAAAGTATGTGAAGGTGCTGAGGCCAGAGCTGAACCATGAAGTGGGTGCTTTCAAAGAATACTCTTGGATGCTCTGTATCCGCGATTACCATGGATTTTTATTTGTGTGCTAGAACCGCGCTGATGGGGAAAAAAACTAAAATTGAAAACTAACCTGGAACTGAGTGACAAGAGTTGCCATTCAATAATACAAGGGCTCCTACAAGCAGTTTGGTCCTTCACCCCAGACAGGGATGACTGCCAGAATTACCTATAGTAGCAGCTATTACCAGCATTAGTTGGTTTCAGACACCAACCATTGCGAAAGGAGTGTTTAGAGCTGATTCAAAGGCACCCATAATCAGTAAATAGATTTGCAGTCACTCTAAAACCTGATGCTTGCATTTCAGTTAATATTCACCCACTTTTCTAATACTTTCAATCATGAATTTGGTCTTTTGCAAAGGTGAATAGAACAGCAATTGCCAAAATCAAAATATGTATTATTGCCAGATATATTTTGTTCTGAATTTGGGTCATCTAATGACACAAAGAGAGACAATGTGTATGATGGCAACTTTAGGGAGCCACCAAGTGATGGCATTTATTACTGAGAAAGTCAATCAAATGACCTTTCGTCAAAGAATGTGGAGCACTTGATTAACCAACACACTGTTTTACCTGGAGCACAGTAAATTCTTGCTATAAGCTGTATTGCTATAAGGAATCCAAGTATTGATTTCATTTAACCACTGACTCACCATGGAAAAAGTAGCCATTTATGCACTGTAAGTCTGACATCAACAACTGTTAGGGGGCTTTCTGGACCATGTGTTCCGCATTTAGATCTCCATGGGAAGTCTAGGTTTTCTTTCGGTCCTAAATCCTAAGGGAGACCCACATGCCGACCCATGAGTCGCAAAGGCCAGAAAAAGTATGCGGACCTCTTTGCATATGTAGCTAAGACTACAGTCAGCAGAAAGGCATTACATATGTGACTAAGAAATGTTCTGCTTACACAAGGCCTAACATGTTGGTTGTTAACAGAAAATACCGTTGTTTTTTGCCGAAGTTGAATATTCGACCAGTAGCCCTTCAATGGTCGTTACTCCAGTGTATTGTGAAAGAAGTGCTCATTTGAGCGTCCCTGGGGATACCCGTTGAGCCAGTGGTCCACTGGACTAAGCAAGAAATACTACAAGACACTTTTTAACTTGTTCCTTTTCTCTCTCAACAGATTCAAAGGAACGCGTACTCTGTTTTCTTCAATGAGAGGTTCTCCATTCCCTTGGATCCATCAGCGTTGGAAGAAAACAGCCTGAGATTCTCTATATTTGGCATTGACTCAGATGATAGAAACGTCAGCACTGGGGTGGCCGAACTGAAGCTGTCCGACTTGGATTTATCCATTCGCCCGTTTAATGCCTGGTTATACCTGCAGGATATAAACAAGGTAAGGAAGACGCCGCCCATACACCAGGTACAGCTTGGAAGGTACGCTGTCTGTTGTAGGACAGGGCTGTTGCTACAGCATCTGCACGCACCTCCTTTCTTCTATTAATGACACAATCACACTCTCTATTTCTGAAATATACACACGTCCCTTTGGGTTGTACGGTACAGACACTTTTATACACTCTGCTCTCTCTCGCATTCATGCTTTTATCTCTCTCTCTCTCTCTCTCTCTCTCTCTCTCTCTCTCTCTCTCTCTCTTTCTCTGTCTGACAGTTAGTCTCTAGTATTTATATTACAATGGAGAGAGTTGACCTTTAATAGTAAATTGCTCAATATGAGATTTGGTTCAAATGTAATCCTCTGCCCTGCTGTGCACTGATTCCAAGCTGAAGTTCCTAGAGTTTGGAGGACCAGATGAAGGGGTGTCTCTTGGCTGCTTATGTCTAGTTCATGCTTTGAAGACTCAGGGAGGGATGTCTACCACCCAGCGTCTAATGTTCAAACGTGGATTTCTCTGGTTGGTCTGAAAGGTGGGAAGTGAGAGTAGTGACATCCATGAAAAGGTGATGAGTGAATGTTTACACACTCTAACAAGGACATGAGTTCGCTTCAGTACTCTTCTCCTGAGAAAAAGGATTGTCCCTGCCAGAGGATTTTTTAATGAAATCAGCAAGGAAGACTCTCAAACACTGATGGTGATATCTATCAGAACGTTAAGACTTCCTCCGTAGTATATTGCTGTCTTTCTTCTGGGTTTAGTTAAGAACATAGCTGCTGTTGGAGGACTGTCACAGGAAAGCAAAGTAAAACCTAAAACCTTGAGTAAGGTTGACAAAAAACATTGCCCTGCACTGTAGTTTGTGATTATCTATAGATTTAAATGGAACTCAGTACTAAGCTGATTACTAGTATACCAAAGGTAGAGAATGATGAAAAGCCAAAAGGAAATGGGAAAAGTGAGTGACGATTGTAGCTAAATATGACCACCGCAAAAAGTGTATTCATAGTACGGACTTAAGGCGTCTGCTGTGAAACAGCACCGGTTACTTCTAGTTGTTAAAGTGGTATCCTTCTTGCTCGTACCTGTAATTTAGCTGATTTCTAAGTTTAGCAGTAAAACCTGGGTTGGTTGTAGGCTCAAAATCAGACACTCCAGGAAAGTAAAATTCAGTATTGCTTGCACTGAATCACAAATGAAAAAGCAAGGTATATCGTTCTTGGAATTAAAACCACGCAAATATTTAGAACTCCCTATAAATTAATCTAACACAAAATTACCATTTGGGTCCTCATTTAAACCAGTGTTTCAACAAGGGTCACTCATACCAAAGAGCCAGTGGTCTATCCTACAATCATATAATATCGTAGGGTTCAGATAATTTTCAATACAATGCATATATACCATAAAAGTAAGGGCCTGTTTTAGAGTTTGGCAGATACAGGACAACAACCAAAAGTGGCAGATGTCCTGTTCCACCCGTTTTAGAGTGTATAGAGTTCCTATACGCTCAAAAAAGGGCAGACTGGGCATCGACCACTTTTTGGCAGATTCTTGCATCGTCAAACTCAAAATAAGTACTATGGGCCTCATTTAGAGTTTGGTGGAGTGGGTGCATTTCCATAAAATAGCTGTGCCATCCCTCACCAAACTAGTGGTCCTGTTATTTCTGTGCTGAAAACTGAGCTTAGAGGTTACCAGAGGAAGGAGAGCTGCTAACATATTCAGGATGCACATTCTGAGACACTGCACTCAATCACACATCGAGTGCTAACACCCCTGAACCCCTTGCGTCTCCCTGTTCATGGTTACCTCAAGAAGTTCTCCATGAGCTGCCCTGAGAGCAAGTCTTGAATGGCAGTGGCAGGATTGCAGAATGAACTGCTGGTGGAAAGATGTAGACCTTGGGCTTCTTCATTTACTCTGTGAATGCCATGAATCTTGAAAAGGAGTGTGCACATGCCTTATCACTTTTGTTCCCAAGATGGCGGTTTGCCTATAGGATGTTAATTGAGTGTATAAATCTAACATGAGACAGAGGGCCTGATTTAGATCTCTGCAGATGGTTTACTCCATCACAATGGTGACAGATAGACCATCTGCCAAAATCTAAATCCCATTATATCCTATGTGATTTAGATATCGGCAGACAAGCTATCCGTCACTGTCATGACAGAGTAACCCATCCGCCGAGATCTAAATCAGACCCAGAGTCTATTTCTGTGATGTCAGTACCATATGTAAGAAGCCATTTCCAAATGAAAGATGTGTCGCAACACATTCATTCCCTTATTTTATGTCATGTGTATCATACTTTTGTTATCATTTTTGTCCCTGATTTTTGCTCTTTGCAGTTGAAACTTTCTGCTTCCATCTCCTTCTGTAAACGTTTGCCTAGTTGTGTTCTGGGACTGGGGCTGCTAACTGGAATCCTTGTAAGGAAATATATCAACTTTCCCATACATTGATCTGTGCAGGGTTGGACCATGGCTATTAGGGGGAGTCACCCTTTCCATCAGGCAATCACAAGAAGGGGACTCAGTAAGCCTTCCCATTGTCCAGTCCTTAACAGGTCCCCCTGCTCTATTTATAGTTGGAGGAAAGTTACATTCACCCCATCAGAGCCTTCACTAGTTCAGCTAAGGTAAACCTCCGAGCTTGTAGATCTTCCACCAAGTGGAACACCACGTCGCAGCACAGCGGCCCCTGCCAGGCAGGGATGATTAAAAAGATGGGATTTCTAGGGATGGTGGACGGTCCTGCACCAGTGTTGTGGAGGCCATTGCCTCTATCCGTCCTCTCCCAGCAGATCAATGGACGATCTATCAAGGCCTAAATGATCCCTAATATGTTTAAATTGTACAGTCTATTCATTCATTGATTTATTCATTCAAACTAAAAACTGATATTCCCATACATTTATGCTGAGAACTACGCATCTCATGATCATAAATTTGTTGGATTTTTCTTCTGAATTTTCCTTAAATTTTCCAAGCATTATAACACCAAACAAGACTTGTGATGAGTATGTATAGGATTATCTGTCAGTTAACCGTTGTGGATTGAGCAGGGATTTCCTAATTATCCTTTAATTTGATTTAGCTAAAGTGTTTAAATTCCTTCTATACACAGACAAAATTCTTGGGAATGTCGAGGGTTTTTCTGGTTTCAACACACATCTCAGATGGTGTTTATAAAAATTGCTGTAGAATGAATATCATATTATTTTTATTTTATATTATTCCTAGATACAACTACATTTTGCAGTGTGCCAAATACATGCAAAACAAACAGAGATATGTTGACATACTTAGAAATATTTAGTTTACGGATCACACAATTCTTGCTGTTAGTAACACATTAATATTAAATATACTGCAGGTCCTCGATTTATAATAATAAAATCCAACCTGATGCACCCCTGCCCCCCATTGAATTGTGTGCCTACATTTTACCCCTTTCTGTAAATCAAGGTAAGAGTAAAACTATCTTTAAAAAAAATTCAGCCTGGGAACAGAACTATGTGCATCACATGTTCCATCTCCTCATACATTTCATACATTCAAAAATGAAAGATTGATATGGTAGCTACATCTTTTTGAATGTCTTCTCTTTAAAACTGGCAGCATGAATTGTCTTCTCAAAAAAATAAACATAACAGTTCATGTTTTAAAGTCTGAAGATTCAGTGGTAGTTCCTCAGCGCATTTCCTAGCAACCTCTGTACGAGTTAGAAGAGCCATGACAAAGATCAAACCTTGCAAATTAAGCTTCCTGTAATATACGGTAATGTTAAATGAGATTCATCTTCACTGGTCACAAAAGATATTGATTCAGAACTATTGCAAAGCTGGACAGGATGTTAAGATATTAATTATTCCTACATATAACAGAGGGCAAAGAGGCACATGGAATCCTTCTCCATCTTCCAATGCAACTGCCTCTTAGTGGTATAAAAATATGTATAGTTTAACAGTTTAGCATTTACAAAGGTGATTTTAACAACAGTTATTTTTTATCTATTTCTAACATTTCCTTACCCATCATATATGCCTATATCAGTCGTATTGCCATGTCCCTTTTTATAATTTCCAATAAAACAGTGTAGACAATTGCATATCTCTTTTGTTATTTAAATGGTTGCACATGTGAAGGAGTTTGAGTCTTATGCTCTACTCCAAACCATTGGATGTAAGCTTCTTAGATGGAATATCGAATGCTTGAATGCAAAGCATCCAAGTGGTCTGATCTGTTTGCAGAGGACCATTCTGTAGCGCTGTAGACATCATTTCAAGATGTAGATGATTGGCAGTCACATATGGAATCATTTACATTTGGCTGTTTTGGGGGTGAACCCTACTGAAAGGCATAGCAATATATTTACAAGTAAGACTGTCTTCCTTCATGTTGCTTATTTTAATAACCGATTGCAAAAGATATGGCTCAATATATTTGTTTTTCAGTGCACTCTCGACACAAATTAGATAATTTAATTAAACCGAGAAGGTAATATTTGCCATTAACCTCATGATTGTCATGACATATTGCACTTATATTTGCAGAGATACTGGATTCACATTTTCGGCTTGTAAAGAAGTATCCTTCCCTTTGTGTACTTCATCAGTGGCTATGGTGGTGCCTGTAGTTTTAAGACTACATATATGTTGATTACTGGCAAGAAGCAAATCTACTTGTCTGCACCTATTAATACATCTAGCTTACTTTATGGGCATACAACTCAGATCATCCTATTGCTTAATAACATTACACCTGACGTTTTTGAGGAGCATATTTGATCATGGTATAATCACTATATTGTTACACAGGAGACAACCAATTCAAGATATTGCTACAGAGTTATTTTAACTGTATGCACTAATGTCTTATTGTCACAGGCTGTTGACTCAGTGGGAGAGATACTGCTGTCACTTAGTTACTTACCAACTGCAGAGCGACTAACGGTAGTTGTGGTAAAAGCGAAAAACTTAGTTTGGACGAATGGAAAGACAACTGCGGGTAAGCATGGAGAACTTTGTATTAAACATCCTTCCATCAATGGAATTGGTAAAAAAAAATCTTGATAATGCTGTCAATGTGTTTGCAAGTGGTGTGTGGGCTGGAAGTGGGAGGGCTGAAAGTTTTTTCGATTACAAGATTTCTTTTTTGCAATCTTTTACTCAATGTCAAATTAAAACTGCTATTTCAATTGATCCGCAAGAAGCATTGTTTCAATGTGTATCAAGTACTTCACAAGAATATTTGCTTGTTTTCAAAATTGCACTTCTGCCATTTCATAGTGCCTTAAAACGCAGATGTGACCATTATCCATATTAAAGTTACTAAATGTATCGATCTCGGGAGGATAGAAGGCTTGAGATGGCCTTGCCAGAGTTAACACTTGTAATCTGTAGAACACTGCATGTCTCAACACAGTGGTGAGTGTTTATGTGAATAACCCACCCTCCCTGCTGCCAAATCTCAAACAGGATGACATGCATTTGTGATTGCTGCCCTTGTCATATGTGGGATCTTATGTCTTATAAGCAGGGTTTGTACCCGATGAAGCCTTCCCCTTGGAGGCATGGGTTTAATCAAAGCCAAAACGTTCATTGTTTCATTGCTTAAGACTTATTTGCCAACTCAACTCCAATAGTTTTTCCAAACATACTTTTTAGGTCGAGCATTCAAGACCCCTTGTATATACTTTAGTATATACTTATTAGATACTTATATGTTTATGTACTTTGTGGGCACTGGAGATCAGCCCTAGGACATGTCTTCTTCTGCTTAGGGACTTTTTTCTATTCAACTGCCTCTATGTAACTTTCTTGATAAAAAACGACCAGCAGAGGTCAGTAAAATTCCAGAATCACTTTAGCATTCTCTAGATTCCAGTCCATAGAAATTGTCTTCCACGAGCACCCGTAGACAATAATATTATTTTCAAATCTTGTATTTTCAGTGATATGACCACCGAAGGCTCTGATTTTATATTAAAAACAGAGGTTTGGACAATACCATTTCCTGCTGAAAGACAATATTTCGCCTCATGTGTTCCCATACCTGGCGTGTCACGCAGTTTGGTGCTTACTTTCCCTCCATGTTGAAGAACAGTAGATGTTTCCGCACCCAGGCTGATGTGATTGCATCGCTAAATACAAATAAGGTCCCAAAGGCGAGACCGATTGCATTGCAAATGCTTGTTTATATTTAGTTTCCAACTAACTCGAATTAAAAAATCTACACCAACTGGCATTGATGCCTGATTCTCACACACTAATCACCTCAATGTCATAATTGCCAATGAGATGAAACATTTCTAGCAAGATTTCATTGCTATTATTTGTGCACAAATATGCTAATCTAATGAGGTATGATAGACTTGGTGTTTTATGTAATTATTTTGCATATGATAGAAACAAATATAGCTGAGGCATGTAGGAAAATCTTTAGAAGTAGTAGACCTATTAGTTGAAGCTAGTAAACACAGCAATACCTTTGTCAATACGGGAGAGTAATATGGACTTCAATGGGAATTTTTGTCCAATGGAGGCAAGAAAGACTTTCAATTTGAAAGTGATTTCAGTTGATAGAAAGCTCCTTTTGCCAGTTGTTTAGGTGTTACTAGCTTACTTGTCTTATTTAGTATGAAGCATAATGGTTTGGCAGTGATTACCTACAAGGCTAAAACCTGTCTTTAGTATGTATGATCAATAGTTATACAAAGAGATACTGAAAAGGAATGTCCACAAAATGTGAAAACATTCAAACAAAGTATTTCCTCAGAGTATACTAATACATTGTCCGTCCCTGTTATTTAAGATAAGGTCCATAAGATTTAACATAGAGTGTTACTCTATGTTTCTTGTAACTTCAAGTGATCATTGCTATAAGAAACTCAAAAACTCAACAAAAATTATCTAAACTTTCAATTCAATTAATCTAAGGTAGAAGTAAGCATTAAGCATCTTAGAAACCTAGTTAACTGAATTACAATCAAAATTGTCTGGGACGATAGAGAAATACCAGCCTCAGCATGATAGACAATACCACTTCATATTGAAGAGTTTTGAACAATGCCTGCTTTAGTTATATTTAGTTTAACTATCAACAACATAGAATCTTGCCACACCCGTAAGACATATACCCAGATGTAAGGCTAAAGAAGTCATATCTTACCATATGGCATGGCACTGCAGGGGACTTCTGTGTTGGAGTTACAGACATGTAAACCTCATTGATGAGTAGGGCAGAGATTCACCCACTATAGGCAGCTGATGCACCTTGTTCTTAAGAAGAAGACAGTATAGAATAAGGTAATTGCCATGGCATTGATACTTGCTGAAGGTTAATTATAGTGATCTGGAAATGCCCTGAAGCGCCTCAGGTCAGACCTGAATGGCAGAAATATTAAAGTGGATGAAGACAGAAATGTAAGGAATGCTGAATCAATGACAATGGAAGAATGTGAGTTTAACAGAATGGTACTCAATGGCACCAATTCCAAAAAATAATGATATGCCTCATTGATGCAGCTTTAGCATGGGCTGGCACTTATAGAAATGGAACAAAACATGATGATAGACAATGTGGACCACACAATTATTAAGTGGGTCTGATCTCTGGGATAGATAGGTGCCCATAGGTGAGGCGAATGTTAGAAAACTGACACATTTAGGAAACAGACAACCCAACATTATTGTTTATGGTTAGTTAACTTTTAATGTTTCATTTGAGATGCATCTCATGTGTAGTCTCTTAATTTATGATAAAAAACACATAACCAGGAAAGAAATATTGGAAAAAATTATATGCTTTTTTAAAGTTCTATGTAGACAATTGCACACCAGGCCAACGAGTTACAGTTTCATATACAGCCCTTAGACAAATCCACTGTTTCTTAGAGGCAGATAGTCTACTGATAGGGGTAGGGAGTGAGTCAGGGCACTAGGTAAAATACAATTGAAGTGTGAGTGGTCGTGGAGCAAAGGGTCAATGGAGAACTTTGGGTCAAAGTTTAGAAGCTATAATTGTATTGGTGTGTGTTGAAGAGAAACATGTTGAATTTATTTATTTCAAAATGGCAATACAATGGAATTGAAACATTGCCAATAATATTAACATTAATGCCAATTTGAATAGCATGCACTGCAAACTATATTGCCTGCTGGCACTAACAATTAACATTATCAAAACTCAACTTTATGGTTCTTTTATGCATGAACATTTCTTTCCCTTGCTTCTCACTTATTACTTTTTTTAAGGACAAGCACTGGAGTGTTTAGCATCAATTTCCATACTTCTTAAAATCATTAAAATGTTGTATACTGCCATCATTTTTTATGCAGAATGCTGTCCTTACTTGCTATGCTGTGTACATATTCAAATATTACATTGGTATTATTTTAGCAATTAAGAATGTTTGCTTACAATAATGTTTGACAAACCGTATGTGTACAGCTTTCTCCTTTATGTGTGAAATGCTTTCAGGTTTTATGTTTTTCTATGTTATGTTACTGATATTGTGCATGCTACTTGTTTGATCTGCATTCAAATAATTAAAAATATGTTGTAAGTATCTAGAGCTCTGAGTTATAAGACCAATTCCTATTATATAAATATTATGATAAATGTTCAGCGACTAGTTACTGTAGAGTAAATGAGCCATACGAAGAATATAATCAGCATGTGGGGCAGATAGTTGGAGGTTCCATTATTTATGAGGTTTATATTGAATGGTCCTAAATCAATTTCATTTTGCTACATCTACAGATCACTTTTAATATCAGTGGCTTTGAATTAAACAAATTTAACTAGTTTAGGATTCATCTAAATTGTATGTTGTATACCTTTTTTAGACCCATTTGTCAAAGTGTATCTTCTCCAGGACAACAGAAAAATCAGTAAGAAAAAAACTGCGGTGAAAAGAGATGACACAAACCCAGTTTTCAATGAAGCAATGATTTTTTCAGTACCTGCCATTGTACTGCAGGTGAGCATTTTACATTCTTAAAAGACAAACATTTTTTAACCTGCTATACAAAAAAGGATCTACTTAGTACCCATAGTGGAAGATGTCCGATGCACTAAAACTGAGCATTTCATGGAGGCTACCAGATCAGTGGTACCCAGCTTTTATTTTAATAGTGTACAGGCACTACCCACATCATCGATCAATAGCTGTATATACATATATATGTGTGTGTGTGTGTGTGTGTGTGTGTGTGTGTGTGTGTGTGCGGGTGTGCGTGTGTGTGTGTGTGCGTACACACGCAGTTTCAGTAGTTAATCAGTAGTGTTATGCAACAATGCTGCCTTGTGGGGATATCACTCCATCCAGGGTTTGCCTTGTGAATACAAGGATATTTTGTCACTAAATGTTGCAGGTTAACCATTGCATTATATTGGGGGATTTATTTAGTATTTTATTGCAGATTAACTCAGGTCAAACATATTAATCAAATTGTGAATACAATTTTGCTTTAGAACACTGTGCTTATAGTAAGTGGTTGTGGATTTTTTATTGAGCCTTTTATTAAAGCATGTCATCTGTAAATTCATCACTACTGTTCTTGGATTTCCATTTGAACCACTAATAGTATGGAAAAAATGGTTGATGCATTCAAAACATTTCTTGGTAACATTGGTGCTTTCAACTTTTGACCTAAAAGAAATAAATGCCTTTTACGTCTTTCACTAGGATTTGAAAAAAGGGTTATTTACAATTTGTTTGGTTTTAATTTAAGGTCAAGTTATGAATAACTATCAAACAACATTTAAGAAACTGGAAACGTACGTTTATGTTGTGCCAAGTAATTTTGAAACTGATTGTCAATCTGAAAACTTTACAGATCAGCTGGCAAGGAAAGAATGTATCTTTCATTGTACAGTCAAAAGTATCAAGCTAAACATGTTGTCTATGTTCAACCCATCTTTAGAAGAGAGTATAAGGACAGAGACTTCTCAACATCTATTTACAGAAAATGACCACATGAAGATCTATTTTGTTTGTGCTGTGCATCCTAAAAAGTTAAAAATGGGGGTAACATTTCAAGTTAACAATAGGAAAAAGATTTTCAAGCATAGAAATGTATTTGGGTCCCAGGCATATGTTAAAGAGGAAAGATGTTTGTCAGGCAAGATATGCCAAATGCAGATTATGTAATAAGTTGGGTCATTTTGCCAATGTATTCCAAAGCACTAAACAGGTTATGAATAGAGGAACATCAGTAAAATAAAGTGTCCAAGGCCAAGTGAGTTGGATCAAGTCAAGACAGATTAGATGATGTTTTAGTTTTAGGAGCAGGTGATGGGAGAAGAAGTAATATTTTGGAGTGTGTATTTTGCTACTAAGACATTAAGGTTGAGGATAAGACATTACATGTATTGGTTGACGCAGATGCAATGTTCACCAACTAACGTTTTGATAATCAGAAAGTTGCACTGGCTCCCAGTCAGGAGTCGGATTAAATTTAAGGCTTTATGCATAGCCTACAAAGCCATCAATAATCCAGGTCCACTGTCCCTAAAAAAAGCTCTCTGCCCGCTTGAGCATTCAAGAACCTTACGATCATCAACAGCCCATCTGCTGAAGGTTCCACGCACAAGAAAGACCAACTGGGGAGACAGATGCTTTACCATAGCGACAGCCAAACTGTGGAATACGTTACCATTCCGTATTAAAACCGCTCCCACGCTTCTGGACTTTAGAAAGAAGCTTAAGACCTGGTTGTTTTCTGCATAAACTACCACTTTTCTTCTCAAGAGAGAGTTCTGTTACGCCAGCGCCGAGACACCCGTAAGGGTATTTGCCCGCTTTAAAAATCGCATTAAATAAATAAATAATACCTGAACCCCCTGACATGGTACTTCTATCCCATGAAGGCAGACGAATAGAGTTACTCTTTTTTTGAGGACATACTTGAGTTTAAGGGAGGGAAAATTCAAGGGAAGATCTATGTAGCAGTAAAAGGGCTTAAATATAAATTTATTTGAAGTGGTATTGAGACCAGAACAAAAGAGCAGGTTTAGTGATAAGAAAATGTTTTTGGTCATATTTTTAGGACAACTAATAGGGATAAATGGCTTCATTGAAGCTATGTCAAAGTTGGTGTGGTCCCAGTAAAACCTAAGTTGCAGAGTGTCCCATTTAGTATTCGCGATGACCACATAAAAGAACTTGACAGACTTTGCAAATGATAAAACCTGTTGAATCCTCTTTGTGCAATCATGCTGGCAGTCACATGCAAATGCATTGGCAAACAAGGAATATGCCTTTACCTTCACAGTTCAAACAGAGAAATAAGGGTGGACTCATGTCCCGTGCCTAATATACGTGAAATGTTGGCCAATTTTGGAGAAGCAGGAAGGCATTCAAAGCTCAATCTGGCTTCTGCTTACAATTAGGTCAAATATAAACAAGAATCCCATCATTATACTGCATAGGTTTCTCCTTTCACCACGTTCTAGTATTGTTGAACGCCCTTTGTAGTGGCTTTAGTCGATTCTGTTTTTCTACATATAATGCATCAATCAATCAATCAATCATGCCATTTGTATAGCGCACTACTCACCCGGGAGGGTCTCAAGGCACTTGGGGGGAGGGGTATGCTACTGCTCGAACAGCCAGGTCTTAAGTTGTTTCCTGAAGGCGAGATGGTCCTGGGTCAGCCGAAGGTGGATGGGGAGGGAGTTCCAAGTCTTGGCAGCCAGGTAAGAGAAGGATCTTCCTCCGGCGGTGGCTCTTCGGATGCGTGGTACGGCTGCTAGGGCGAGGCTGGTGGACCGTAGCTGGCGGGTGGGCGTGTAGAAGGTCAGGTGGTCATTGAGGTACTTGGGGCCCAGGTCGTGGAGAGACTTGTGTGCGTGGGTGAGGAGCCGGAACGTGATCCTCTTGTCGACGGGGAGCCAGTGCAGGTTCCTCAGGTGGCTGGAGATGTGGCTGCGTCGGGGGACATCCAGGATGAGTCGGGCGGAGGCGTTCTGGATGCGCTGGAGTCTTTTCTGTAGCTTGGCTGTGGTTCCGGCGTAGAGGGCGTTTCCGTAGTCCAGTCGGCTGGTGACGAGTGCCTGGGTGACAGTCTTCCTGGTCTCGGTCGGGATCCAGCGGAAGATCTTGCGAAGCATATGCAGGGTGTTGAAGCACAATGAGGAGACGGCGTTGACTTGTCTGGTCATCGAGAGGGAGGGGTCCAGGATGAAGCCCAGGTTGCGTGCGTGGTCGGTTGGCTTGGGTGCGGTGCCCAGGGCTGGGGGCCACCAAGAGTCGTCCCAGGCGGAGGGCGAAGATCCCAGGATGAGGACTTCCGTCTTGTCCGAGTTCAGTTTCAGGCGGCTGTCCATCATACAGTTATATCAGCTCTTAAACTCTACTACCAGCAGATATTATAAACGTGGGTACTAACAGCAGCGGGGAAATCTTTGCCACCATCAAAGATTTAACCATGCCTCCTGCCACCTCCACCAACATCCCTCCCATCCCTCCTATCACCAAGACCTTTGCAGCATGGTTTCTAAAATCTTCTGTAACAGAATCTTTTCCTCAAACAGCAACTTCGATCCTCGACTGGACCCGTCACCATCTTAACTCAACTTCCCATCACTGCCGAAGAACAAAATCCTGACCTTCTGGTACATTATCACCACCAATGAGACCGCTGCTACCATGTACACCATCCACTTGGGGCCCCATTACAGTCAGTCAAACAAGCTTTATTCGACATAGTCATGAAAGCATTACAGATAAAAATATTATAAAAATAGTGTTAAAATGTACACAAAAATTTAAAATTCATTACAATAAAAGGATATCATCATGTTAAAATACATCAAATATTCAGGAAATGTAGTTATTCAACAGCCTAGCCCTTTACATTTTTATTTCTAATAATCCAGGCCCATCCTAAACATTTCGCCACAGCTATATATGTTAAAGGACTTGGGTTTGTACAGATGATTCTAGCAGCCACAATTCCACTCCGAGTACCCAGCAGTTTAGCCATGGGCCGCAGCCAGACTCTGCGCGGGGCAGAGTATGCAGGGCACACAAAAAGTAAATGACTGACTGTTTCTTTGGGATCTAGTCAAGATGGACAAGAGGCGCTTCCACCATTAGACCATCTGGATGTGAATGCTCTGACAGGGATACTACCGAGTCTCAGTTGGAAATAGAGCTTTCTGTCCAGTGGCTTCATTATGTCGTCCCAGAATGACTCAAAACGAGTCTCATCCTTGAACTCCATAAACACCCCCGCTAGTGAAAGTGGGGGAATGGTCCTAAACAGTTTTAAGAATATCATCTCCCAGTACAATCTCTTAATTGCCTTCTTTGAAGGAAATATAGCATTGGTTGGGTCTTTCCATGTCTCTGCCAGACCCAGCTCTCTCAGAACCACTCTAATTCCAGAGAGCCATTTTATCTGGTGAAAGACATCACTTTTAATAATGTCCAGGAGTCCCATGGCGAATATTTTCAGCTCCGGCGTTACCCATATTCGCCTCCAGTATAATACTGGGCGGAGGTTTGCAATGATCTCGATTGGTTTCATGCCAAGGTCCTGGAGAACCGGGCCCATGGGGGTACTATGCGGTAGCATGATAAGATTACGTAGGAACCTATTTACCCATTACATGCTTGCTCCCACCACACTTTCACCAAAGGACTCCTACCAATCAGTGAATGCCTCCTGGACACATGGAAGCATGCCACTGTTATGCCTGTGCTCAAGAAAACATTTGCTGACCCAGGCAGGCGTTCCAACGACAGACTTGTCTCCCCTTAGCATACCCATCAAAGGTCTTAGAGAAAGTAATCTACAGATGGCTCACTGACCACCTCAGCAATCACCAGCTGCTCAATGCCACACAGTTTGGATTCAGGCTTACCAGAGTACACAAACAGCACTCCTCACAGCCATAGACAACATCTGCATGATCGTTGAAAGAAGAGACACAGCAACCCCCTTTACCCTGGACCTCTCTGCAGCCTTTGAAATGGTCTCACACCCAATCCTTGTCAGGCACCTGCATGAGATTGGCATGCAAGGACCCACTTTCCGCTAGATCTGCTCCTGCTTACTGGATAGATCACAAGATGTCAGCCAAGCACCTCACCCCTCAGAAGCCCGCAAATTCATCTGGGGAATGCCTCAACGTTCATTGCTCAGCCCCACCTCCTTCAACACATACTTAATCCCTCTAGTGAACGTCATCCGTGCATGTCATAAACATCCTCTCCTACACCGACGACACACACGTCTTGGACAAAGCTTCCAACAAAAGAAAAAAGTTCAGTGCCTGCAAGGCCGAAGTCGCTAACAGGATGAAAGCCAACTATCTCAAGCTTAACATCAACAAACCAGATGTAGTGATCGTTCGCAAGAACACCTCACCATGGAACTGCAACTGGTGGCTGACTGAACTAGGAACCACACCCAGCACCCATTCCAGGAACTTTGAAATAATCATCGACAGTAAACTGAACATGACTGCACAAGTCAACATCGTCCATCAGTGCATCCTGCTATCACACCCTGAAGATGCAGAATAAGAGCTTCAAACAGCTCCCAAGCAACATTAAAAAATCTGCACTCACGCCATTGTTGAACTATGGGAACACCCTCTACTCCAGGATCACCAAGCAACTCACAAAACAAAAATCATCCAAACTTCAGCAGCCAGACTCCTACTCATTCCACTCATAACTTATAAACTTATAAAACACTACACCTTAGGGAGTTCCACTAGAGAAACACACTCATTTCAAACTCCTCACACACACATTGATGGCACTGCACAACATAGGCCCTACCTACCTAAACAGTTGCATCTCCTTCCAACAATCACCCAGACAACTCCACTCTGCAGGACTCTTACTGTCACACCTCACACACATACAAAGAACCAGATTGGGAGGACGGGCGTTCTCTTACATTGCTCCTCAAGCGGCATCCCACACCACTTACAATTTCACAAGAAGCTGAAGACCTGTTCAATTAACCAACCTACAATAGGGAGGGCTGGGCACACATACCTGCTCAATGCCAAGATACCCTTACAGATGATAGTGTGATTTACAAATACACATATCATACATTTAGGAACATCAAAGGAGTTGTAGTTGTTCAGTATGAAAAACTTAACTTTGCACATGATCGCACTGATCATGATCACACATTAGGCTGAGTTTTGGGGATTCTTTAGGACACAGGTGCTGTAGTGAAAAGGGAGAAAGATGGGACATATGGTAATGGTGGAGGGAATTGAACCACATTACGATTTGGTGAGAGTCATTCAGGAATCACTTCTGCCAAAAGACAAGGTTGGATAAACCTCCTTCTGAGGGTTGTGTGAATTGTATTCATGTTCCACACAGGACTATGCCATCCATGTAAAGTGTCTCAACAACAATTTGAAGAACAAAAGTGTTGTGCTTGAATGAAGCCAAAAGTGTCAGCAGGCGTTTGAATAGGTAAAGACCAGATAGTAAGCACCAGCTAGACTGATTTTTACCTGCCCTGTTGTGTGACTGTGAATGCCAGCAATGTTGCTTTTGGTGATGTACTTCCTCAAAGTAAGGGCAGTGAAGAACACAGAGTGGAGTATGCATCACAAGTACTAAAGGCATCTGTGCTACTCCAGTAAAAGAGAGAAAAGGAACTTTTACCATTTTCATAGGCTTTGTAAATACTGTTGTGTAATTACTTGTGTGGGGAGAGGTTTATCTTTCAGTCAGATCAAAAACAATTAGTCTTCATGTTGAGTGGACAGTATGTCAAAAACTACACATCAGGGTATGTTAAACTATTGACTATGCCCTTGCAATACCAGTCTAATATTAAACAACTGCTGGTGGAGAAAAATGATGGTTCTGATTATTTGTCACGGTTCCCAATAGATAGTGATGGGGTATATGAAAGTGAGGAGGACTTGGAAAGTTGCTTGATTGCTGCATAGAGTGTTGAAGTGTTGCAGTTGGTAGGATGATAGGTTGTAGAAGGCTGGCCATGAGAGGGAAACTGCATGAGTTACAGTTGTATGCCAAGGTGCCAAATGACTTGTTAGTAGAAGGTGGAGTTTTGATGAAATCTGACAGGTTATTTCCTCCTGAAAAGCTGATGCCATAGGCTATTACTAACACCCATGAGATAGATTTGGGTACCACTATGATCAAACACAGAGTCTGTACTACTTTTGGTGGCATGGTATAGAGGTGGAGGAAATCGTGACAAATTGTGGTATCTGTTCTAGTTGTGAGAAAAAAACAGAAGTCTGTCATCCTTCCCTACAACTTATTGAATTGTCATCTGGGCCTTAGGTAAAGGTTGGGAGTGATCTTGCAGATTCTTTCAGTGCGTTGCAGTCACTGGGATGGTTTGCTCTTGTCATGATGAACCACTGTTGAGTAAGTGGCAAGGATTTTTGCTAAATCCAGCTCTGGAAGACTAAGGCCATTTGTAAATGGTATTTTTGCAAGATGGGATTTTCCAGAATTTTTTGATTTCTGACAATACAGTATAATTTGTGAATAAGGAAATAGTTTCATTTTTTAAGTCTGTTGGGATGAATTATTTGAGGAGCTTTATCATCCCCCAAAAACCTACAAGTTGAACAAATTAGCAGCGTTCTAGATGAGTGCAACCAGTAGTAGCTTGAGAATACATGTGATATTTTGGGTGCTATTTGGTCCATGTTATGGTTTTACCGGACAACCCCACATTCAGTGACCAAGGTTTCTCCATTTGCATTGTTGTGGAGACAAGCAGTCACGGCCGTGCAGGTAAGAACAGTTGGGCCGGGTTGGGGGGGAGATTCGACAGACGGCCTTGAGAGAAAACTAAATAAATAACTAATTTTCCTTCGTCGTCTGCCAAAATCCACCCCCCACCGGGCCCCACCGCCCTACTGTACTCACCTGCAAATAGGTCCAAAATTGTGTCCTACTTGAATGTCAAGGTGTTTGGAGGTGGAAATTTGGTACGAAAGATGGATGTTTTAGTCAGAGCCAATGTTGTAGAGGAACACAATAAACAGGTTTTGATTGACTTTAAAAAATGGCTATGGCCCTTCATGTGCATTGGATAATGCACAAAAAGAATCCGGGTCATGTCAAAAAAGGTGAGGTAAATTTGTGGCCCCTCTTGTGATTGACAAGCTTTATGAGAGTACAATCAGAGTGAGAGGACATAATTAGTACAGCACAGAGAGAAAGTGGTTAAGGAGGTCCAGGTTTTGGAGACAACTTCTAGCTGTGATCAGTATGAGGACAGTGTTGCTTTAAACTTTCAAAGCAGTGGCACTTCTGTCACTTTCTGCAAAATCTCTTGCATATGCAGGCTACCTCTTAAACTCAGGCAAGCTACTGCCAATATAGGTTAGATAAGTATGCTCTTCTCTGCTGAAGATATATATATATAATATATATATATATATATATATATATATATATATATATATATATATATATATATATGTATATATATATATATATATATATATATATATATTCACTGAAAAAACCATAGGTTATAGACCATATATAGTTAGGAATTAGCATTTACAAAACCTTGAAAATTCACTGAAAAAACCATAGGTTATAGACCATATATAGTTAGGAATTAGCATTTAGAAAACCTTATTTTACTCACACAAAACCATTGAAATTCCATATATAGTTAGTTGCACTAACTATATATCGCGCACCCGCAATCCACTGCTGATGATGTCACATATTACATCATTCATGACATGGTCAGTGACATCACTGATGACATCACTGATGACATCTCAAATGACATCACTGATGACAACATCCAGTGATTATGTGTTTCTGTAAAGTTTAAATATGTTTTACATATTGAAGAATGAGTGGATGTATAAGTGTCTGAATGAAGGTTTTAGTAGGTGCGTGATTGACTGTATGAGTGAGTGATTAAATGCGTCTTACTAAATGCACGGGTTAGTGACTAAACTGTCTGAAAGTGTGCATCAGTATGTCTGTTGTTGTGCAAGCTGCTGCATGTGTTGATCAGTAGCTATATAAGTAGCTATATGGGTTATTGATTGGTTGCACAAGTATTTGTATGGGAGACTGAGTGTGTGTATGGCTGGCTGGGAGGTGTGTGACTCTGTGCAGATCAATGTGTACTTGTATCAGTGATTCTATAAGAGAGTAACTATGTGTTAGTATATGTTTCAAAAATGTAAGGTGTTCTGTGTTTAACTGTATAGATGAGAAAATGGAAGTGTGATTGATTCTTTTCAGGACTGACTAGGTGTGTGAGTAACTCCATGGATGAGTGGCAGAGTGTGAGTGTCTGTATAGGTGTATGAGTGCATATGATAGTGTTGTAAAGATGAGTGATTGTATGTATGAATGATTGTATGAGTGAATGTGTGTGTAGACATAGGAATCAGTGAGTGCGTATGTAGTAACTAGTATTGGTGTGTCAATGGTTTCAAAAATTATACTCTGTATTTAACACTGGGTGTAACAGAGGTTATATTAAAGTGTGAGGAGATGCATTGAATTGTCACATTAATGATATCATCATTGATGTGACCATTGATGTCAAATGAGATATCATCAGTGATGTCATTTGAGATGTCATCAGTGATGTCATCAGTGATGTCATTTGAGATGTCATCAGTGATGTCATCAGTGATGTCACTGACCATGTCATGAATGATGTAATATGTGACATCATCAGCAGTGGATTGCGGGTGCGCGATATATAGTTAGTGCAACTAACTATATATGGAATTTCAATGGTTTTGTGTGAGTAAAATAAGGTTTTCTAAATGCTAATTCCTAACTATATATGGTCTATAACCTATGGTTTTTTCAGTGAATTTTCAAGGTTTTGTAAATGCTAATTCCTAACTATATATGGTCTATAACCTATGGTTTTTTCAGTGAATTTCAATGGTTTTTTAATAGCAAATATCATAAGCTGTCGAATGTCAAGTACGTGGTAAGTAAAAACATTTTCGTGTTTATGCACACTGATCTGCTTTGAATGCTGCCCCCCACCCCTCATTTCTATTAGGAGTACTCTCTCTTTGCAGATAGTGAAGGGTAGTTAACGCAGCCCTTTGCCCCCTTTGTAATCCGTCGTGCCTGCTTCTCTCTCCATTTGATTGATTGTTCTCTTTGGTTCATTCTCTATTTACAAACAAGCACAGAGTCGCAATACTCTGTTTAGTCTTTGCAGATAGCGAAAAATCGTGTAAAAAAACAAAAGGAATCGAGCAAAATCAGTAGGCCACTAATGGGATCTCTTTTTGACCTCGCTAAAATAGAAACATTAGGAACAACCTGTTGAAAATAGCAATGCGTATGTACATAAGCGGCGTTCATTTGTGTTCACAGTACCCCTTGTTGATTGTTTGAATCGAGCATTGAATTGTTCGAAGTTGGTTCTCTTAAGGATCTTCTCTGCCTGCAAACGAGGAAGAATAGGAATATTCTCTCTCCCTTTGCAGATAGTGAAGGGTAGGTAACGCAAGCCTTTAACACGTCGTACCTATTTCATTCCTCATTGATTGATTGATTGTCCGAACATTGACTGTTTGGGAATTAGTTCTTTTTGGAGGTATTCCCTGTTTGCAAATAAACGTAGGAAAATCTTTGCAAGTAGTGAAAGGGTACGTAATGCGGACCTTTCTCCCCCGTTGTAATCTGTCATGCCTATCTACTCCCCACTGATTGATGCACCTGTTTCACCCGGACCATTTACTAGAGATACGTCATCTGGCCCGACCAGAGAGCACCCCTAGTGAAAAGGACATATGCAATAATAACGAAGTGATCACTGTATCCTGTTAACAGAAACTTTAGCATGAAACAACCTGGAAAGAAAAGAATAGGAAAACGAAAATCAGTAGGCCACTGATGAACATGAACTTTTATTAAATAACGAACAAAGAAACGATAACATAACGTAATGATAAAACCTATTAATGTCCTAGAAACAAGAAAACGTTAAAATATGCCAGTGGTGAGAGACCAGAAAAACAGTAAGAGAAACCAAATCACCCCTCGCTGTCCCACCGCCTGCCACGCCAAAAAAATCGATAGACTAGGGAAAATGCAAGTCAGTAGAACATCCGCCCCCACTCTGGAAACTTCCAAGGTGGGGCAGGGTTGCGGCTACGCCCAGCCGGGAGCAGCCCATATAAGGCAGGTCCTGCTGCCACGCCTCGGCCAGGAGATCCTAACGTAGGGTGTAGCCGGAGGAGAGGCCGAGGCCAGCGGGACCCGGCCAGGGGATTGCCTTTACAACGCTGAACAGTTGCAGGGGGGGGGAATGTCTCCTCGACCCTCCCCTCTCTCTCCCAGTCCGGCCGCGGTGGCCCTTGAGAGTTGCAGGTACTCCCGCCACATGCTCTTCCGGTCCGGCCACCAACGGTCGGGGGGCCGAGGCCGACGGGATCCGGCTGCAGCCGATAAACCAAGAAACCCGTTCATGGGGCCAGAGCCAGGGGCGTCCGGCCGACATCTACCGGAAGCCCGGCCCGAAGACGGACGGGACACTTCTTCTTTCATGAATAATGGCTGCGACAACACTGGGGGGGGATGTCTTGCACATGCCTCCGACCCCCCCCCCCTCGTCCTCATCGCCTGGTCCGGCCATAACAAATCTCAAGCGAGATGCCGTGGGGTGCACTGGGAGGGAGAGACGGTGCGAACAGGCCTCTCCCGCCTCCCCAGGTGGAGGCTTCCCAGCTGCACCCTCAGCGCTCCAGGCGCCCGGAAAAGGGTTCTTCCACTGTGGCCATGCTGCAACGTCTCGCCCGGCAGGGTGGAGCCCGTCCGCTCATTTGACCCCGCGATCGCCAGTAGCTACCGAACTCTCAAAATGGCGGTCGACCTGGCAAGAGCGGGCCCAGCATAAAGAAATGGCCCGGTCACTGGTTGACTCCACCACCGTAGTCCTCCACGACCTTGAAGATTCTAGAGGAGCCGCGGGAGTCTCCGACCCCCGATGGGGAATGACTGCCATGATCGCCCGTGGAGTGACGAAACTGTATCCGCGGGACGTCGGCGCTCCCATGCTGGCGCCAGCCTCACTTTGAATTACTAGAATCCTGCAGACCTCAGTTCCGGTGAAAGCACAGTGTGACCCGGTAGGAAAAATTGTTGCACCCCCTCCCCTTTTTGACTGATAGTTCAAACCACCGATCCTTTCCTTTGCCCTTTTAACGGAACTTTGGACTGCCTCCCCCTCTTTTACATTTTCTAGAGAAAACAAAACATTAACCACTACATTAGCATAGCAGTTGACACCAGAACTGTTTTCAAATTTAAAACCAACAACATCTTCAACAGAATCCTTTTTGTTTCTGCTGTGACCCTGCTACAGCACAGGCATTGTCCCCAGCAGTAATTCTGCAATGCCGGTAAGAATAGCTGTGGTGCCTACTGGACTCACTCACCCCCGCGGCGCCCCACGCCGTTATTTGCTGGGCGGCAACTTACTAGACATCACTTTCGTGCCATCTAGATTTCAGCGCGTTCTGCTGCCTTGGAACTATTCGCACAACAGACCGCTACTGACAAGAATATTTCATTATTGGTGCTGTCAATTTCAATAAATCTATTGGATAATTCAAAAGAAATTGCCACGGTCTCTTCGTTGTTTAAATGTTTTTACTGTTTTTGTTTTGTTGTATATATTTATATGTTATTAAAGTTTTATATTCCTACTACTTTGTTGGAGTGCTATATATTTTTAATGTGACACATAATTGTAAAAACTTTGATGTACAAAGAGTCATTCCTGGAATCTTCCGCTTCAGGCTCGGTCCCCTCCCCAATCACAATACAGGATGGTTTTCAGATAGTAGGAACACGTGTGGTGTGACGGATCTCATCGGGTGTGGGCCTTGATCTACTATAACTCCTTTGAAGAGGGGTGATTCTTTACAGCTGGGGCCATAAACTACATCTGCAGGGCTAGGTGATAGCCTGGACAAACGGACACAGAGGAAGAGGAGTGTCAAAGGGTGCGGTAGTGAATAGGGCGAAAGGGAGGTGTCGGGCGGGCACAGAGTGTGATTCTCAGGGAAGAGCAGCGCAGATGGGGGGAGGTTTATTGCCCATGCATAAGACAGAGAACGGGGGTGACCAGTGCCTGGGGAAGATGCTTGCGAGGGTGAGGAGCAATGCTACGAATCGACAGCGTGCAGAGAGTGGGTCTGGTCAAGGCATCTAAAATGGCTGCCGTGCACGACAAAAGTGTGGCATTTCAAAAAAGGCAAGATGGCGCAGACAATGTTTTTCAACACTTCCTCATTTCCTTCGAATCGAACGTTAACAGACGTTGGGGCATATTACCAAAGTTAAGCGATATTTATCGCTAACGATGCTTACCAACGAATTTTTTACCGCTAAGCATCGTCAGAAATTATCGAAGATAAACCTTGCTATTATCAAGGTTTATCGCAAATGCGATAATAAACGGCCGCAATGCATGAATATCGCTAAAAACTCAGCGATATTCATGCATTACCGAGCTAATGCTCTTAGCCATGTTATCCACCTCCCATTGGATAACATGGCTAAGAACTGCTCAGGGCAGGTGTTACTTTTTGGAGATATTCGCGCTTAGCGCGAATATCTCCAAAAGTTGGTAATAGGAGATAGATATCTTGCATGTTGTAATGCAAGTTATTGTGGTATATGGAACTCATACCATAATCTCTCAGGAAAGCAGAAACTGATCCTTTTGGGACCGCCTAAAAAGGTCTAGGGGGTGAGGAGTACTCTACTTTGCCCCCTTTTCACGTTCCGAACTATTTTATTTTACTCTCTTCTGTAATTACACAAAATAGCAGCGATAAGATGCATCGGAGACACACAGTGAGAGAAAGGAGGCCGGAGATGAAGAAGAGATGTCAAATACACATTGGAGATAGTATAGTGGCAGAAGGGAAGTAAATATGAGTAAACTTACCATGTAACATAAAAATGTTGCACTCTATACTATAAGTCTCATTTTATACTACAATCACTTCGCTACAACCTCATAAATTAAAAATAAAAATGAATAATGTCTCAAACAATTTTTGATTTCTAAATATAAATTTATTCTTCAGAATTTTCTAAATTTGAAAGAACTAGTAACATGTCCTCATCAGCAATTTCCTCATGAAAAGTCTGCAATGATGATTCTTCTAACTCTATGGTCTCCAAACATTCGATAAATTCGCCATCAACAGATTGATCAAAAAAATCATTCAAGTCATCTCCTCCTTGTGACAATATTTCATTATTGGTGCTGTCAATTTCAATCAATGTAGTGGAATCATTCAAGTCATCTCCTCGTGACAATATTTCATTATTGGTGCTCTCAATTTTAATCAATGTAGTGGAATCATTCAAGTCATCTCCTCCTTGTGACAATATTTCATTATTGGTGCTGTCCATTTCAATCAATCTAATGGAATCATACAAGTCATCTCCTCCTTGTGACAATATTTCATTATTGGTGCTCTCAATTTCAATCAATGTAGTGGAATCATTCAAGTCATCTCCTTGTGACAATATTTCATTATTGGTGCTGTCCATTTCAATCAATCTAATGGAATCATACAAGTCATCTCCTCCTTGTGACAATATTTCATTATTGGTGCTCTCAATTTCAATCAATGTAGTGGACAATTCAAAAGAAATTGCCACGGTCTCTTCATTGTGAGCCATTTTATTTTGAAATTGCTTGCTGTAAATTGCAGAAAAAAATAATCACTTTCATTTATCGTTTTTAGTAATACATAATATAAAACTAACTTTATCAAGTATTTAGTATAACAGAAGGACTGCAAATAAATAACAGAAAACATTTTTCAAATTATCTTCAAGTGTACAACATAGTTCCCCTTACAAATTAACAACTCACCTTTTTAAAAGTAGGAGAAGTGTTAGTACTGTGTAAATCAAACACCAGAAATTCACCACCAAAAATTCCTCACAAATGTACCTCAGACAGTAGTATCACAAAATGGCTGTGGTTTCCTCTCATTTGACATATATACATAACCAATTAACTTTCATCACACACAAATACAAAACCAAACTAACATTTTAATTGGTTCTAAATTTCAACACTTTCAAATGTGTTTTCCCCATGCAATTTTCCATAGGACATTTACATACGTCTACAGCCTGAATGGCTGAACGGAATTACACCAAACTTGGCAAAATGGTACATCAAACCTAAGAGGTCAGGAAGGATCTACTATGCCCCCTTATGGTCATTTCCCCCTTCGCTTTGGCCTCCTCTTGTCTCTCAATCCTACCGAGAGACAAGATGGCGGCCGCTACGGACTGTTTGGAATGTTGACAGACGCCGGAGAACCAATCAGCTTCGCAAAGCTCCGTAACGCGAAAAGTACGCGAAGTGGAGCGCTGTTACAGATATATATCTTTTTTTGAACGTTAATTTCTCAAAATCCACTGGAGCACATATATTGAGACCTAGCAAAGGCACATCGGGCTACCAGTCCCTAATATTTTGCCAAGTTTCGTGCAAATCCATTCAGCCGTTCGATTATTATTATTATTTTTTTTTTTTGCCCCGCGGGGCCCTTTTAAAACCTCCACATCAAACGTAGGGGGTCAGCGAGGATCTACTATTCCCCCTTATGGTCATTTGCCCCTTCGCTTTGGCCTCCTCTTGTCTCTCGATCCTACCGAGAGACAAGATGGCGGCCGCTACGGACTGTTTGGAATGTTTACAGATGCCGGAGAACCAATCAGCTTCGCTTCACAAAGCTCCGTTGCGCGAAAAGTACGCGTACTGGAGCGCTGCCCGGTCCGCTGTTACAGATATATATCTTTTTTTAAACGTTAATTTCTCAAAATCCACTGGAGCACATATATTGAGACCTACAAAAGGCACATCGGGCTACCAGTCCCTACAATTTTGCCAAGTTTCGTGCAAATCCATTCAGCCGTTCGGGCTAAAAGTGAGGCCAACCGCCCTATGGAAAACTCAATGTTAAAAACACGTTTTGGGACCCCCCTTTTTTCTCGGCCCCCCCTTGACAAACCCCCCCCAAATTTTCAAGGGCTGCTCAGAAACAAAATGTGCCATTTTCCTGAAAATTTCAGCCAATTCCGTCCACAAACGCCAAAGTTATTAGACATAGAATTTTCAAAAATCCCATAGAGAAAAAATCCTAACTATATATACCTACTGGCGACCGCCAGTAGGTAATATATATATATATATATATATATATATATATATATATATATTTATTTATTTATTTTCACAGAAACAAAAATAGGTTTCAGTGGTGTTATAGTTAGCTGGACATTTCACTCGTACAAAACCATAGAAATTCCTCCATTATAGTTAGTTCTGCTAACTATTACTCGCGCACCCGCAATGCACTGCTGATGCTGTCACATATTACATCATTCATGACATGGTCAGTGACATCACTGATGACATCACTGATGACATCTCAAATGACATCACTGATGACATCATCTAGTGAATGTGGTTTAGTTTGAAATGTAAATATGTATTATATAGATACCAATCTGTATTGAAGATTGAATGGATATATAACTGTCTGGATGGAGGATTTAGTAGCTGTCTGACGGTCTATTTAAGTGAGTAATTAAAAGTGTCTCACTTAATACATGGATTAGTAACTAAACTATGTGAATGTGTGCATTACCGTCTCCGTTGCTGTATAATATGCTGCATCAGTTGGTCACTAACTACATGAGTGTGTATATTAGTTATTGATTAGTTGGGTGAGTATTTGTATGGGACACTGAGTTTATGTGTGGTTGATTGAGGTGTGTGTAACTCCATGCATAGATGTGTGAATAGTTAATTGACTAGGTGTATAGGTTTAAGAGTGCATGTGGAAACAGTTGTTTGAGTGACTGAGTGTATTTATTTGTGTGTTGGTAAGAGAATATATGTTTTAGTTGTACATCTTCAACAAAGTAAAAAAATAAAAGGCATTGTATGTGAGAGTTGGTGTATATAAATAAGTATATGTAAGAGTCAGTGATTGTGAAAGTAACTATATGAATGAGTGTATAATTGTAATGGTGATTTTTTAACATATTACTATGAGTTACTATGTGTTTGAATAAATGAGTTGTTGTGTGTATAATTGTGTAAGTGAGTAAATGTAAGTGTGATTAATTTTTTTCATGACTGAGTAGGATGACTGCATAACCAACTAAGATGGCTGCTGATGTGTCAATGTCTATATATGTGTATAAGTGCATTTGATAGTGTTCTTTTAATTAGTGACTGCATGTATAAGTGATTCTGTTGTTGAATGGGTAGTTGTGTGTGTAGGCTTAGAAATCAGTGAGTGGGTATGTAGTAACTGGTATTGGTGTGTCAATGGTTTCAAATATGGTACTCTGTATTTTACAGTGAGTGATGAAAGGTTATACTAGTGTATAATGAGGTGTTTCAGATTGTCACGTGGATGATGTCATCAGTGATGTCATTTGAGAAGTCATAAGTGATGTCATCAGTGATATCACTGACCATGTCATGAATGATGTAATATGTGACGTCATCAGCAGTGCATTGCGGGTGCACGAGTTATTGTTAGCAGAACTAACTATAACAGAGGAATTTCTATGGTTTTGTATGAGTGAAATGTCCAGCTAACTATAACACCCCTGAAACCTATGTTTTTTCTGTGAATTTCTAAGATTTTTTAAATGCTAATTTCTAACTATAACGTCTCTGAAACCTATGGTTTTTTCAGTGAATTTCAAAGCTTTTTTAAATGCTAATTTCTAACTACAATGTCTCTGAAACCTATGGTCTTTTCAGTGAATTACAAAGCTTTTTTAAATGCTAATTTTTAAGTGTAATAGTAGTTATACCTATTTTTTTGCATGGATTCTTCACTTTTCCACCTGGAGAGAAGAAAGTAAATGCAAGAAAGGTGACGTGTAACATTTGTGACCAATTCCTGTCAAGAGGCAGTGAAAAAAATACTCTTGTGGCACTGCTTCTATGTACAAGCATCTCTAGGCCACACATCCTCACAATCAGTAAAGGTATTTTCCTCTTTCAATGTATGCTGTGGAATGCAGCATGCATTGAAAGAGGAAAAGATTAAAACAGTTCTTCCCGTTGCGCCTTGCTACACCAACTCTAGGATGGTGCAGCAGTCACACACATCTCCAGATTTACGATTTCTCATAAATCTGGAGATGTGTCTTGTTCCATGGGTGTTGGGTGGGAACACCCACAGCAACACCTATTGAACACCCCTTCAATGCAAAGTTCTGTGTATGAGGGGTTTGTATTTACAAGGAGCGGAAAAGACATGCAGGGTGACTTTTCCTCTCCTTGTAAATATAAAGGAGTGCCTGGTGCCATCACTATGTCACAAAAAGTGATGTACTGGTGGCGCAGGGTGCTTGTAAATCTGCCCCATAAGTGCTTAGGTATTGGCAGACTGATAGAATAAGAACATAGTGCTGGATGGGTGATTGAAGAATTGCATGAGACTACGCTGCATGGGTACTACTTCAGTATTTAATGGAGTGGACCAATAGTATGTATCTGCTTAGAGATTTGTAGGGATTACGCACAGAATATTTTATGTTTACTTGTATTGGTGCCTAGGTCATTTTATAAGAATACCACTAGTAACTGGAAAGATGACAGTGCTGCAAACAGAGTGAACACCTAATTTATAAGTGCCTACGTATTGGTGGAATGATAGGATAAGTAGATAGTGGTAGGTAAGTGATTAAAGAAGTGCATGGGACAGACTGGACGATTTCTACACTGCATGAGTACTAACTGGGTATTTAGAAGAGTGTATAAATAGTATGTAGCTAGTTAGAGGTCTGCTTGGATAGTGCACAAAATATTATAGCTGTACTTGTGTTAGTAGCTAGGCCATTTCATAAGTTAATGACCAGTAACTAGAATAATTAGGTTGTATGTCATTACAATGCATTCCGTTGCAACACATGCGTTACAACAAAATGCTTTTTGTTCACATAACCTTTTCCACGAATATTCCTTTACCACGCATGGATTTACACCGATTTGCGTTGTAAAGTTATGCATGTTAAAGGCATACTCGCGTTAATGGTTATACCCCTCCCCTGTAGCCTTACGTGACCCCCAGCCTCCAATCCTTCTTATATTTATCCCTGTCCTTAACCCTCAATCTCTTTTTGTAATCTAAAATTCCCCTTACCTCTTCACGTCGTCTCCTGTCCTTCATCATCCTTTTTGACGTCGGACATCGTAAAGAGGAAGCAAAAGTTTCTTTCAATTTCCTCTCTAACTACGCTGATTGCCTCCACTTCGCTTCACATTAGGTGCATTTTTTGGGGGGGGAGACCCCCAAACCCCCTTTTTATTCCCTCGCTTTTTTGAATTTTTGGGGGGAGACCCCGCAAGCCCCCTTTTTCAAATTTTCAACCTTTACCACACATGCCTTTACTACATATCTCATAGTAAAGGTATGCATGGTAAAGGTAAACGTGGTAACCATGCATGCATGGTAAATGTTTGCGTGGAAATGGTTGCGTTGTAGTGGCCGTTTCCCGAATAATTACAGTATTACAAACAGAGTGTATAGTGAATTTATAAGTGCTTAGGTATTGGTGGGGTAATAGGATCAGTAGATAGTGCTGAATGGGTGATTGGAGAAATGCATGGGACAGACAGGAGCATGCCCCTGCACCCTCCTTCTTACCCATCATAGCCATTGTGCTGCCACTAACCCTCCCGCTTGCCATGCATGATCTTCTGTGCTGCTACGGCCCTGCCCACCTTCCCTGTGTGGTCAGCTAGCTGACCCTGACCCTCTCCCACCTTCCCACCATGGTCTGTATGTATGCCATTATAGTCTCACTGTTGCTCTCCATGGTGTGTCTTGCTTCTAGTGCCCATCCTTCCTGACCTCCATGGTCATCTTGCTGCTTCTGGCCTGCCCCTTTGCCCCCAGCCCTCTGTTTCCATGTGCAGACACCTATTCCCTCCCTCCTGGCTTGTCTGTTCCATTGTAATGCCCCTGATCCGTCCCTCCTGTCCTTTATGGTCTGTTATGCTGCAGCTTTCTCTCCTGTCTGTCCATTATGGTCAGCTAGCTACCATTGCCTCTTTCCCCTCTGTTCTCTGTTGTCCAAGTGCATGACCATGTCCCCTCTCTATTGCTTTCTATGGATTGTTGTGCTGCACTCCCGTCCCACGATCCAATGTACCATACTTGCTAACATTTTGAACTTGGTAAGAGGGAGATTTTGAAAAAACCTGGGGTATTGATTTTCCCCTTTGACTTACATTGAAAAAGAGGAGATTGCAGACAGGAGACAGATCAAATAAAGCCAATTTGGGCTTAAAAACATAAGACATTTCCTGGCTGAATCAGGTCTGTTGGCATGTATGGTTGTACTACCACTGCCTCTTCCTTCTGCCTACAATGGTCTATTAAATTGCCACAACCTCTCTTGCCAGTCCTGTATTGTTAATGTGTTGCCCCTGCCCTTTCCACTGCCCTCCATAGTCTGTTGTGCACCCACTGCCCTTCCTGCCTGCCCAGTGTGGTTAAATTGTTGCCTCTGCACCCTCCTACCTGCCTTCAATTTTCAGAGTCCATGCCCCTGGCTTCTGCCTCTCAACAGTATCCTAATGAACAACTAGATTGCTAACATTCTATATTTATTACAAAAGTGTGGAACGCCTGACGTCATCTTGATGTAATCAAAACTGTAATACCTAGAGCATTTCCTTTAGAAATTACATATATGAGAGGGTCTTATTTGCATCAAAACTATGGTTAATGCTCTAAAAATCTAAAATGAGGACATATTTTCTGAGTTTTCAAATAGCAACAAAGCACTTTTAAATTATTTGTTATATTTATGTTTTTTTTTATCCAGTTGACCACTTGGTTAAATGTTGCACTTAGGGGAGAGGATGTGATGTTACCTCAAGAGCTGCAGACTTTGCAACGGGGGAACCACGTTGGAGTTTCTGCTTCAGCTCGACATCCTGTGATTCGGGTCAAATCACTTAATCTCCCCATGTCTAAAATCAAAATGAATTTGTTCTTGTGTGATGTAACTAATGCTCATTTAAAGCACTCCAATACCTGATAAGTCTGCACTATATAAAACTGCAAAAACACAAAAAACAAAGTGTTTTGCACACTTCTGTCATTGGACTACATGTCGGCTACATCTGGGTGATATTTGTGCTACATTTGGGCTCTTTTGTCTCTGGTGGCCATCTTGGGAGATTTATGTGTTATGAAGTTTTCTAATTTCCTCATTTACTGCAGTCTCCTCAGTAGGAAATGCTTTCAGTTTTTTACTTTGATTCCATCAAGAAGGTATTCAGATATGTCACACATTTGCCATTAATTCTGAATGTTAGAACTCTAGTTGCTCATTAGATCACTATAGTAAAGCTACTGCTCACCAGGGAAGTCTGCTACGGGTATTCAAAGTGCATGTTTCAGTCTGCATTTCAGAATTTTTTAATGAAATAGAAGAGAATTTGAGAAGTCAAAATGAGCCCTAATTTTTCTTTCTGCAGCACTAATCATAAATTCAATTGCAAAACGAACCCACTCATTTTGTTCCTTTGCAAATTAAATGTTTTAAGTGTTACCACTTTATTCCAATCAAGATGGCTTCAGGTGTGCCATACTTTTGTCATAAGTAAGACTGTTAGCGCTCTAGTGGTTCTTTAGAACACTCTGGGACATTCTGTCATTGGGCTATACTACATCTGGGTGATATTTGTGCTACATTTGGGCTCTTTTGTCTCTGGTGGCCATCTTGGGAGACTTATTTGTTATAAAGTTACCTAATTTCCTCATTTACTACAGTCTCCTCAGTAGGAAATACTTTCTGTTTTTTTACTTTGATTCCATCAAGAAGGCATTCAGATGTGTCACACATTTGCCATACATTCTGAATGTTAGCACTCTAGTTGCGTATTAGATCACTGTAGTAAAGCTATTGCTCACCAGGGAAGTCTGCTGCTGGTATTGAAAGTGCATGTTTCAGTCTGCATGTCATTCAAAATGTGCCCTAATTTTTCTTTCTGCAGCACTAATCCTACTTTCTATGGCAAAATGAACCCCCTCATTTTGTTCCTTTTTAAATTAAATGTTTTAAGAGTTACCACTTTATTCCAATCAAGATGGCTGCAGGTGTGCAATACGTTTGTCATAAGTAGGACTGTTAGCGCTCTAGTTGTTTTTTAGAACACTCTGGGAAGCTGCAGTAGAACACAAAGGAATCCACTGACAGTCTCTGCTCTTGTTGGATGTATATGTTCTACTGAGAATGTCAGACTTCATTCTCACATGACTGAGAAAGATAATGTGAATTTACAGAAAATATGCTCACAGTTTAGCTTCTGGAGCGCCTTCCAAAACTCAATGGGACTAGCATGTAAAAATAGTTTTCTCTCAAACATGATTCATGATATCCCAGCAGAAGTTTTTTCACAGGGTAAAATCACCTTAGAACACACACCACAATTCCTAAAATGAGTGTGGTACCATCGAGAAATGATTTATAATGTACGTAATCCGTGGAGGATTTATAATGTACCTAAAGTCTTAAAACCTTCTATTAACTGCAATGCATTTTAATGAGGTGCTATCATTTATATAGGTCCCAACTATATATATAGTTCACCAAGCATAAATGTTACGCAGATGCACTCCACTCCAAACGTAGTCACCACTCCATATATATATATATATATATATATATATATATATATATATATATATAGGTTTTCTTTTTGTTAAATGAGTGTCAATGTAATATCTCCCTAAGATGAAAGTTTTTAAAGGCAAGAGATGTGGGAGGTCTTTTGTACATTGTATGTACTACTTCTTAGTGCATGTAGAATGTTTAGAATTGTTTGCGCTCAGTGTTGGAATGTTCCATAAAGTATGTTGATGCTTCAATCTCCTCCCAGTTGGCACTTACATCCAGTGTCTTTGCGCATTTGGGCGGCTCGCTCTGCATTTACATTTTCTTTAAATGTTTGTATATTGTGCACTTTGATGACCTATATCTAGGTCCTTTAATAACAGGTAGTGTGATTAACTCATTCAGTGACTCTCTTTATATCTCCCTGAAAGGAACAAAGATTTAATTTCCACTTTTGGGTTTCAAACCAGTGGCTTGGCAGTCTCTGGATGGCTGTTCAGCACATGGAGCACTTGCCCTGTGTCCACAAAGAGCTCCGCTTATGACCAATCAAAGATAGTAGACTTAATTGAATTCACTGTTAGGGCTTGTATTGATCAGTTCTTTAAATAGGAAAGCAATGATAAGCATGCTGACTAATGCAACCATAAATGAGGTCCCTCGTCCCCCCAGGCTGACATTCCCAAATGGCAAAGAAAATGCAAATGTTCACAATCCGAATAAATCTGGCTGCTGTTTGCAGCATGCAATAGAAATTTATGATGTAAGAACATTTGTAGTGTAATCTATTTGGAGGCAATTGTTTACGGAATAAAAGGAAAGGAAACATTTTAGTGTACGAAAAGTGACCCGTCTTGGAAGTTACACGTTTTTTAGAACAAGTAGAATATTGATGTTGCAGAGTTGAAGCATTGAAGCCTTTCTAATGGTTGTGGGATTGTGGACCTACACAAATTCATCATTAGTATATATATTCAATTTTCAAGTCAGCAAAAGTTTAGCCGTCTTAACTATTAATAATAAAGCTTTCTTTGAGAGTAGTGAAACCAGTTATACAAAAGAAAACCCTTCATGGGCTCAATTTAGAGTAGAACACCAATGTACTTTGCAGATCATTGTAGTGCATTGTTAATTCAACTTGTGTTCAAAATTTAGTTTTTTTGCAAAAACATGAATAGCAAAATCATTAATAGTTTGCAGGCACCACAGAACGAAGGTAGTAACAAAAGATACACTTTAAGGCTATTTTGCAAGAAGCAAGATAAGTCTGAATGAAGAGCAATTTCTTTTACCACCACAGAGTGAAACCTGCACAAGTGGCTTCACAATCAAAAAGATATTAAAATAGCAGGAGCAGAGAAAACTCTTAGAATATATCAAAATAAAAGATCATCAACTGCCTTTTAAAAATAAGTCTTAAACAAAAGGGAGACTTCCATGTGGATTTTTCCAGGTATGAGAAATGGCTCTAGACAAATAGATACTACCCACACACTAATGAAAAAAGGCATTCCACCATTTACTTCTATGCTTTTGCTTCTTCATTTCCCTAATTAATAAATGTTTTGTATGGGATAAAATACACCATATAGCAGCGGCAGTGAAAAGGGCTATAGGGAAAAGTCTGACAATCCTTCCTTTGGAATTACTTCTACAGTTGAAGCAAATTCCTGACTTTTTTAGGATTCACAAATAATCTTTAGAATACTCTTTGAAAACTATAAGAGTGGAAACTTTCGTGGAGTCCTCACATGCCAAAAAGTATTCATGTGGACAACGCAAAAGGTAGAATCACAGTTATAACTCAAACTTGCATTTACACAATTAGGTTTTTCAGTTTCACCACAGGAATATATTTTCCCCATGAAGGATCCCCTTCTCGTTGCCCCTCATCAAATATAGAAGAGTTTCCTCCGCATTCCTGGAAATTTGTCGAGCCATTAAAGGGTAGGAATCTACGCACACATGTAGTTTTAATACAAACCAAAGGGTCTTGGGCTTTTTTATATCTGTGCAGGTAAGACCATACAAGAATGCCTATAGCCCCTCCCACAGACCTAAACTTGCAAATGGAAGAGTTCAACTGCACTGACTGCATTTCTTTATTCACATGTTTTCTGAAGGCGAGTGCCCTTCAACAACAGAAGGCAGAGTCCAAATGTTTGGTCAATGGTTGCAATATTTTTATGACAACTGACTTGGAAATAAGTTAAAGTCTTGTTTAATTCAACTAAGGCAGCCCAGAAACATTTTCCAAAATACATTTTGGTTTGTATGAACTATACTAATAGGCCTAAATTGGCTGGATTGTCACAACAGGTCGTTTTAAAATAGGTGAAATCTCAGTGCCAAGCATACTATAGAGGATATGTGTCGCAGTAGCACGTGCCAAGAGAAGCAGATGTGCCCCTGCTGTGTCTAGGGGGATCTGGCAGGAGCTTGACACATCAATGTGTCTAATACTCCAACTATTCAATTATGCTTTTAGTCGAATTTGCAATGGAAAAGGACAGAGCATTAGAGCCTGCACTTTTGTCGATGGAACAAGAGTTGCCAAAGATGCTGGCAAAATGGAGGTTTTGATCTGAATTAGTCATACAGTACAGTGGAACATGGTCAATGGAGTTTAGGTCTTCCTCCCATTCTTGATTGACAAGGGGCATCTGAATAAAGTAGTGATCCTCCTGACATGGATGATAACATCAGCCCTAATAACCAGAAAGTAATGCATTGTGTAGCGCATGAATGCACTGGTTGGCCAGCTTTGTTGGGTCTTGCTTTTTTCCAGATTTTACTCACCATAAACTTGGTCCCCAGTGTTTCTCTCTGTGATAAAATACCTCCAGTGAAACACACACAAAGGGCCATATCAAGGTGTTCTGCCCTCAGGTTTGCGCCTCTTTGTGCGTGCATGGCAGCGTGAAGCTCAGGCCGGCTCATCAGGAACCTGCATGGGCCCTCGCTATCTTAAATTGTGCCACTCTTCCGTTTTTTCAGCTTTCTTGTGGATTGGTGCTAAACTGCTTAATGTGAAAGTACTGAATTTGTTTTTCATTCTCACCACCTTGGAGATTTCCCACTCCTTGTTTATTCTATGAGCTCCTGTTATGAGTGGCCCAAATTTAAGTGCCAGTATAATTCACTGACACCAATGGCATATAGATGTTAAAATTTAGGGGTAACAAAATGGAGTTCTGGAAGAAGCATCAAAGGAGTAGGCGTGCTGAGAAAGTAAACGTCAGCAGCGCTACTGGTCAGGAGAAAATATCGACCTCTCCTGGAACTGCCCATGGCAGCTGATGTAACTCAGTCTCCAAACCAGAAGGTTGTGGCTGATATTATTTCATGTTGTTAAAAGATCCTGCAAAATCAGCATTAGGGCCTATTCAGAACAAAAAGACACATTTTCTCCTTTGGCTCAGGGTACAAGGGGTGGTCTGTAGCAGTGCTTACTTTGCATAATAATAAGGACCAGGTCCAAAGAATTGCTCAGAAGGCTACGGCCTGTGCTACTGTATGTCAGTGTGTCGCATACCAAGGCTGTGTAGTCTTGATTCCATCTCAGGACTCTTTCATCCACCACGAGCCACTCTGCCTTTGTCTCACTCTTGCAGGTTCCTGCTTTCTCCCTTTATCACTTTTTTTTATCTTTCTCTTCCTCTTCTTTTCCCCCTTGTATGTTTTTCTCTTCCTCTTTCTTTCCCTCTTGTGTGTTTTTCACGCTCCTGGTCTGAGTCTAAGTCTGATAAGGTAAAATGAGTGTTGCTTGGGCCCCACCCTGAATTTAAGCACCTGTATTTAGGCATGACATAAGTATCTTTTTAAGTTTAGGAATGAAGATTAGCTACTTTTTTTCCAGACTATGGACAATACATTGTTACACAGACCTTGAGAAGACATAATGACAGTCCTAGGCAGTTTTACAATAAACTATGTCAATTATCTTGTTACATGTATGCATGTATGAAGGCGACATATTTATAACGCAAACCTAGCCAAAAGGGGCCAGCGAAAGAGGATGTAGGCAGTTGTATCCTCTCTCTTTGCTCGCCCTTAAGCCTCTATGTTAGGTTTTGCAGCTTGTGTGGAATCCAGAGTATTATCACTCCCAATCACTGAGTCTATGAGGTTCTCCTTTCAAAAGAATCACATTTTTATTATAACACTTCCCAGTTCGCGAGCAACTACTCTTTTTCACTTTTTGTGAACCAAGGCTTTGCCATTAAAAAAGAAAACAATTGCTGGGATATAATAACCATATAATTTTAGAGAGGAAATTGAAAGAACACAGCAGATCCTATTGGAGAAAAGCACAAAGCGCAGTCACAGACAACAGGGTCACAGCACAACCAGTTGAACACAGCACGGATTGCAGTCGGTTACAGGGAGAGGGCCCCATGTCCTAGAGGCAACAATGTGTGAGGTGGGACCCAAGAAGGAATAGGCCAGTGTAGCAAGGGCTTCTATGAAGAAATTAGCAAAGTGCCAACTTGATTTCATGAAGAGAAGCTTTATTGCTGTAATGTACCCACGACAAAGTGCTTGACAAATGACGGTGTTGCAATTGTGAGGCTACGAATGCACTTGAGCTCGATGTAGAAAAGATCAAGGTGTGTCTTCCGGTTTTTCTTACAGTGCTTAAATGGATAAAGTAGCTAGAAATTGAGGGACAGCTTTATCATACTTTCACACTGATACAGCGGTAATTTCACTGTAATTTCTCAATGCAAAACCTCATCTACCTCTATTTTACCGCTGAAAAGGTGTTGGGCCCTTGACACCATGTATTACCTTCAGGAGACTTTACATAAACATGAACAGTCAAAAATGCAATTATTATTTAAGCCAATGAAGAGAGTTGTTGATTTTTTAAAGGGTTTTATTTTCTAGTCAAAAGTAAATTTTTTCTCTGACCCTTTTTCATTAATAAAATCTCAATCAGGTTACAGAATTTGGAAAACAGGAAAAATAGCATTAATACAGAATATATTACAGTCTGCATATAAGTATCACATAAAGAAAGGAAAATGTGGCGCAAATGTCAGTCAAAACTCTTAAAGAGTTTCTAAAAAAAAGAGTCTTGCAAGGCTATTCAATAATTAATAAAAATCTCCCATTAAGAGAAATAAATGCATAAGGCAAATAAATCTTTTGAAAACAAATTAATTAGTCAAAGCATAAACTTAGAATGTTAGCATCTAAACCTCAAAAACCCTTTGTATCTGTTGTTGCTCTCTGCATCTCTGCCACTCTGAGCTACACAAAGAGTTAAATAGCCCGCCCCTCACAGACCACAGAGGAATGTGATCTTCCTTGCCAAAAATATGACCTGCAAGTACTTCTCTAAAAAAAATAATATGAGCAAGAAACTCCTCCTGTCTCTCGGACGCAAATCTTCACCCAGGCTGCAACAATCTCCTCCTGCGACGTTTCTCGTACCTCACCCATATGCTGTCTGGTCCAATCTGTTCCCTCTCTCAAGAGCTCACACGCCCCCCTAAAGCCTAAGAGCGTAAAACCCAAAGAGCCAACCACGCCTCCAAACAGGTCATTATTTATACTCTAATTCTTGGCAGAATACACAAAAATGTTTCATATTCAGAAAAGCTTGTACCTGATTGGTTAGCCATGATGGCATGATCTCTCACTATCCTGACTCATTGAAAATTCTAAACCATACCAGTTTTAACAAAAGAAGTGTAAATGCTTAATACATTTAGAGGTTTAGCAACATTTACTAGGAAAAAAAAGGAGTGAAAAGTGTTTGGATGACGGTTGGACCTCAGCGGGTTGAAAATAAAAAGTTATCCTGCTTTTTCTGCCTAAACCAGTGGATTCAGATGGGCCTTGGCCAATGGTAATCCAACTTTGCTGGATACAGTCTGCTGTCTTGCCCCACTGGAATACTTCTTACTCCATTTCTCAGACTAAATGGAAAGGTGAAATCCTTGAATGTGCCATACTGATTGGTGTATCTGACTTCGAGATTGATCACAGTTGGCCTCAAAGTGCATCTAAGTTCCAGTCTACAACAACCATAGACTATCATTGGCGCCAGTATACCACAACTATTGACTTGCATTGGTACTTTGTGCTTTTTGGTGCTATTTCCACTTAAAACTGTAAAAACTCATATCCAGGTCAACCTATTGGATTTTGGTCACTTGATGACTTTTTGCATTTTAAATTTTACACCATTTTTTTTAATTGCAGTCAGACTTTTATTATTTGGTGTTTTGACTATGTTACTGTTTTGGTACTGCATAAATTAAGCCTCACTGCTCTCTGCCATAACTGCCACAGGCTGAGCTCCCATTAATTTAGTGACATTTGGGGTTCACCCTCACAAGTGAGTGTTATTGTTTCTCAAGGTGGACAACCGCACATTCAAAATAATGATCCACTTTGTGACAGTCATTGAATAAGGACCAAAGATCAGAAACAGACAAAAAGCCATCTAATCATGAGCAAGGGATTGACCCAAAATCCACTCTAAGCATTGTATTGGAGACAATTGGCCTAAAATGTAAAATAATAATAACCGCAATATCTACTGAAAAATGTAGAACCTGGCCTCCATTTTCATCAGCTACAGTGAAAAGCTACAATGATGTGCTGATGTTGGGCATGGTTCTGAATTATCATTTGTTCATTGTTGAGCGAAAATAATCATGTATTTGTACATTTAGTATGACTGAGAGCTAATGGTTGGTTTTGCTAAAGCTTTTCCTTGCCTTAACACAATCTTAAGATTCCCTTAAGCAATTAAAGATGGCTCCAATTTATGAAGCAAAGCAGACCTTATATTGTCTCTTCTGCCTTAAAGCAGTATTAAGACCACCTAAAGAAAAGAAACAATCCCCTTCACATACAAATATATAACGCTTGTAATAGGTCTAACAACTGGTAATCACTCGGGGCAGCATTCCAACCAATTGTTCCTTTGCCCACCATGCCACCTCAGTTTGGACCCAGCAATATGCAAATTAGCCTTGGCGTGCTTGAATAGAAACATTCCAGCCCGAACTGCCAGGTCGGGTCCTGCTTGAACAGGAACACAAGAAATCAAAGACCAGTTTCACCCAGATTGGGGCTCGCCAGTCGGTTGCAGCTTGGCTCCAGGTTCACAATGAGCACTGCACCCACACCTGGGCATACCCTCGGCCTATTAGGGCATTATATTAAGCACACAAAAGGTGATAGGAGGAATGCTAGCAATAAGTCTAACCACTGGCAATTTCTGGGTAGCATTCCAACCCATCTTTCTTTTGCCCATCGTGCTAATTCTGCCACACTTCTCGTTTCCACTTCCCAACATGAACTCGGAACACCTGGAAGTTCAAGACAAAAATGTATCTTTTATTTGGCAGTTGAGGAAATCAACGCATTTTGGTTGTGCCTCAACCTTGTTCACAATAGGCGCCATTTTGGATTCTTTCATTATTAACCATTTCATTTTCATGTGTTAACACAAAAACACAAACATCACCAAGGAGTGAACATGGCAACAATACGAGTAATATATATAGCGGCCATATTGGAATGTTCATGAGATATGGCATAATTCCTTCGGCAATCGGTTATATCAGATAATACATTTTTTTTCAAATATAAAATATATAGTCATATGCTGTATACAATCCTAATTCCATTGTAGATTTCCTAATATGTTCAAGGTGTTTGTATAAGGACCTCATATTTTACATTTATTTGCCTATCAGGTATCTTATCTTTATATTTAAAAAACGAATGTACTTGCCTAAATATGCAATCTCATTTATACAACTGCATTATAAATAAAATTCAATATTCATTAATCATATTAAGCCCCAGTGGGCCTATCTTTCGATCTTTGTACCCGTAACGGTTTTACCTCATTCTGCTCTATGAGCTGTCAGCATTTTCAGCAGTGGGAAGATAATAACTTAGGTACCCAGACCTATATACTGGTTCGACACTCCAGGTTTCCTGTAGGATGCAGATATCAAAGATTTCAATAAAATCATTTCAGTGAGGCAGGGTCAATTTGGACTTCACCCCCACCTCATTCAATGAAATTGCTGGAATTTCTGGTGGAAATTCAACAGTGGGAGCGTGTGAAGAACTCATGGCCAAATAGATGTCCGCTGCCAAGGCATCATCATCAATCGTATGATCTATCGGGTCCACAACAAGGGGAACACCTTGGGCCCCAATCGACCCTGCTTGTCCAATATGCCATCAGAATTACTCCCCCACACACAGTTCCTAGTAGAAGTACTTGCAAACATTACAGACTCTGTGAGGCAGATGAGAATAGGGGTAGATGGAAATGGTTTTAAGAAATCCCCAACAATCATATTGCTCTGACTCTGGAATCAATCGTTCTTACCCATGACGGACACATTATCTAAATGGGCAGTTGGAGGATGAGGGGCGAATACCAATACACTTGCTACCGGTTGGTTCTTGGACTGAATATTGGATGCTTTGGGAGGGTTAGTCATAGCATCCAAGGCCACCAGGATATCTACCAGACTCCTGTCTGCCAAATGTAGCTCAATACAATCAGTGGAACTTTTGGAGGATGCATATCTTCTGGCCCTCGTAATATCTTCTCCGATTATAGACCTGCAGCTTAACTATGAAAATCGTCTATTTTGATCCACTCTTCGAGGCCCCTTGGGGATTAAAATCCTCAAGTCTACATCCAGAATCCCAGCCTCCATTATTCTAGCTGAGTTCTTCTGGGTACTATATCGATCAAGATAATTTTTCTTCAGAAAGTTCTTAATTGTCCAAACATTGTGGATTTGTGTTTTCATCTCCTGGATAAAATGCCCTTATCTGGTTCCACCTTGGATTTATATCTGGATCATGTTTTCCATGGTATTTTTCATGTTCATGTGGATTGGAACGTTCTACTGCAGATCTTGTGGACATGGTGTTGGCCCCACATTCTTCCTTGCTTAAAATGAAAAGAGACCAGTCCCTTGATAACATTTCAATGGTCCCAGTCACTGATGGAATTGTATGGGATAAAGTACCATTCAATGTATTCATTCTTACGGAGACCCTACAGATAACATGGGCCATCTGTATCAAACCTGGAAATAGCAATTACCTAATTGCGATTTTCTGAGAATCGCAATTGGGTAATCACTATTTCTAATGTATGAAACTCCATGAGTTTCATATAGCGATTCCTAGTGGGTCGCAAACTAGCTTACCTCATTAATAATAATGATGTAGATCACAATTTCCAACCCCCTAGGAATCACTAAAATCAAGGGCTAGTGGCCTGCTGGGATCAGCAAACACCTATGTCCATGATTGCTTTTAAATAAAGCTATCTTTTTTTGTTGTTAAATACAACCTGTTTTTCATGAAGGGAAATTAGTTGCTTTTAAAAAATAAAAAAAAGATTTCTTTTCATTTTTCAAGAACAGGCAGTGGTCCATGGAAATACTTTAAATTGGTTCCCACTCTTTCGATAAAATGTATGCTTACTTAGACCAACTTAATATATTAATCCTTTTTATTGATGATTTATCCCTAAAAGGATACGATTACTGGAAGAACAATATTGACTTGGAATCAGTATGGGGCACTAAATCGCAGCAAGTCCAAGGTATAGAATCAATATTCCATGCGTGTTTTATACCTACAGAAATTATCTTTCTTAATGACACGGACCACAGACTACGTACCTATGGTTGGCTAAAATTAAAGAACTGAATACTCCCACTCTTCCATCCTTGGCCTTGTTTGATAATGGCTAATCTTATACAAATTATACTGAAGACCAACTAAATAGTATGATACAAAATGAGACATTTAATTCTTCTATTATAGCTGGGAATGGGTGGTCATTATGGCCTTTGAACATGAATGTTTGGCATTTTCGTTTCGTGAACACTACTTCTGGGTTGAAATTAAATAGACTTGATCCATGTAATCATCAAACACCGCATTCCAACACTATTACTCCTCATTCCATAGGTAAATTATGTCTAGAATTATGGCTAGAACATTCCACATTGGCTTTCCCTTCTATCCAAAGATATAAACTTATCTGATTTCCTTTTGGGTCCAAAAGACCCAAGTTCAAAATGACTTATGTAAATGTACAGGAATTTATATAGCGCAAATCACCAAGCGGTTTCTAAGTGCTTGCTTAGGGAACCCGTCCTGGTATTCCCCTGTGAGATAACCCCGGCAGGGTATCCGCAAGGTGAAAGCCAGGCATCCCGCCGCGAGGGGCCGTTGTGGAGATTAAGCAAGCTATTGCCCAGAGTCGCAGAGTGTGAACCCGTGAATCGAGTAGGCACCGGAGCGAGAATTGTCGAGTCCATGGACATTTTAGGACTCAACACCCCGCCGAGCTGAGAATTGAACCCTGGTCCCGGGCTGACCTCTGCTTCCAGGTCTGCCTCCTCTAACCAGTGAGCCACACTTCTCCACAGTCATGCTGCATATATTAAACTTTTGAAATTGTCGCAACTGGAAGCTGCAGTACATTTATGCCAAATTGATCAGGATCTTTTAGATGAAGTGCTTTAGATAAAGTGCTTGCTGTTGTCGACAACAGTATTAATACATTGTCATCTTATATTTACTCTTTAGATAATATTGTGTCATTCATAATTGATATTGTGCAAACTGAGGTGTCTATCTTGTATCATGGTTAGATTCAACTTAGATCAGATATGCAATTCGGGTAGACACTGCAAACACTTAACAATTATTCTTACCAAATAGTTTGACACATAAACAACAGTCAATGGCTATGAAACTTGAACAACTTCTCTTTACTGTAGCTGAAACTCATTCTGTTGTATGGTTAATACACAAAGTTATCTCGTTGCCCATCTCGATGTTTCAGTTCACTACCTGCATGAAACACTTCCCAATAGGTAGAAATGAATCCCGTGGGAGAAGCTACATTCATGAATTATGGTCTCTACCCTTTACATATTGTTGTCAATGAGCGAGGAGAGAGGTTTTTCTCATAGGGGAAGGGTACGACTCTACTGCCGGTCATTCCCTTGTGTGTCAACAAGTAAAAATCCACAGCGATTGTAATGTTTCTGCCCCCAATCTGGCTTCACACTTCTTTACAATGGCAGTTATCTCGTACTTAATAATCAGGACTGTTGTGGTCAGAGGGTGGGAATCCCATGCGTGGTGTCTGTTTCCCAGTTAGTTACTTGTTGCAAGAACGTCCTGTCATCCCCCAAAAACACATGGGAGTGTAGGTAGCTCATTATGGCCTTCTATTCCAACTTTGAAAACAGATTTCAACTAAGTGACTCTAACTTCCGCAGGCAAGACCTTCGAATTACAGGTGGCGAGAACGTCTAGTGAAATATAGTCATTGTTAAACACAAATCTACCACAACATTTCGGGAAATTGCACACTTTTTTAAAGTTTTGGGCCATGGCGATGTGGCATCATTTCAAACTATTTTTGGAGTAATCCCAACCTTTTTACAATCTGTTTTTTCTAGTGTATTTGGTGGGTTCCTGATGATGCTCATCTTAATTTGCGGCATCATTGTGCTGTTCCTGCTATTCCGCAATGGCTGCTCCATTTGTGGTCCTTACCGGACAGGCATCACTGAGCAGTACCATGAGGAAAGCTATAACTTTTTCACGTGGTGCCCTTAGACGCTCTGGATGGTGGACTTTGTCTAACCTTCCACTATACACAAAACTACAGAGTAGAGTAGGGCCCAAGGGGAATTATTATTATAGACCTACATGCACCTTGTCCCCCAACTATACATATTCAATCCACGGAAGGTGTTATAGGTCTTTCATGCAATCCAGGCACACTAGGGGAATCTCAAAGGTATTCCACAACCAAGGCTGGAGTAACAGGATAGATAGAAGGATACAAAAGATGTGAAAAGTACCCATCAGCCCACTCAATAGTGGAGGCTCGTCATTTGGGATTTTCAAATGTAGATAGTTGGTGTCCAATCAGCACTGCCTTCAGTGAATACTGAGGCTAGCATAGGACCCAAAGGTTGAACCTTCAACCTGAACAAATGACAGCACAAGTGGCTGAAAAGGGCTTAGTTGCAGTGCTCAAAGATGTGAAAAAAGGAAGATGATCCAAGTGATTGTAAAAATGCCTATCTTGACGTCAACAAGAAAACTTTATTGGGTGTGCCCGTCAAGATGGTATGGTTAAAAACAGAGTGACAATAGCAAGAAAGATGATTAGCTATTTATCCGAGATGTTATCTGGTCAACATGTTTCAGCCTGTAAAGGCTTTCGTCAGGACCTACGTATCACTACTGCAACACTTACTTAGTAACGTGTGAAAAAAGAAAGAATAATCTTTTCATGGGTGGTGTATCCCCTCCCAACTTTGTGGGATCAGGAGCCTCACCTCACCTGGCGACAGCTCAGGCTAAAGGAGGCCACGCACTCTCCGTCGTTGCCTCTGGCTTAAACTGAGCCCTGATAACATCTCGGATAAATAGCTAATCATCTTTCTTGCTATTGTCACTCTGTTTTTAACCATACCATCTTGACGGGCACACCCAATAAAGTTTTCTTGTTGACGTCAAGATAGGCATTTTTACAATCACTTGGATCATCTTCCTTTTTTCACATCTTTGAGCACTGCAACTAAGCCCTTTTCAGCCACTTGTGCTGTCATTTGTTCAGGTTGAAGGTTCAACCTTTGGGTCCTATGCTAGCCTCAGTATTCACTGAAGGCAGTGCTGGTTGGACACCAACTATCTACATTTGAAAATCCCAAATGACGAGCCTCCACTATTGAGTGGGCTGATGGGTACTTTTCACATCTTTTGTATCCTTCTATCTATCCTGTTACTCCAGCCTTGGTTGTGGAATACCTTTGAGATTCCCCTAGTGTGCCTGGATTGCATGAAATAACCTTCCACTATGCCTACTTCACCTGTGTGAAACATGGGCCCTGGACTTCTGCCTGGCTACACCACCTCAAGCTACCCTGGAATTTGTACTGTTGATGGGTCCCTTAGTGGTCTATAATCAGGACTGTTGCTTGGGTATACAACTTATGTAAATCCTGCGTGGTGGCCAGTGGCCCTTGGTGATTCCGGCGCACATGCGCAGAGCATTCTGGATCTTAGTTTCATCTAAATCATCACAGGTTTGTCTTTCATGGATTTTTCGACAACTGGATACGGGGAGCGCATTTGTTCCTTTGTCTTGCTCAACTAGATGGCTGGCATCTCTAATTTGGAAGGCTCAGATTTCTTATTGGAATCCTTGTCTTTTGACTAGGCATCCAAAGCCTCGTGTCCCGGCGATATGCTGTAATTGGATATATTTTTCAGCAAAAATCCCCCTTTTCATCATTTTTTTAATCTTCTATTTGACCAAAGTCCGTAGGGATACACTGACAACAAACTGTTGTGAATGCTGTTGTGCTGTTTATCACATGATTTTTGTCATCATTTTGGTGCAAACATCCTGACCAAGGGGGGTGCGCTATGTAGCGTGCCACTTGAAGCCCCACTCCCTTTCAGCAACTCTGCAACGGGAGCTTCTGGCGTTGGGGCCGCTTTATGGTTGATTCCCCTGTACTCCTTTGGGTCTCTGGGTGCCAAACACGCCTCTTTTTCTGGCACTGTAATCCCCGATTATAGTTGTTTCAAGTAACTCTAACTTGCTCCCTTGCCAAGCACTGCTTAAGAACTCACATAGTACAACACTCATGACTTTGTTGTGTGACATCATTGATAACGTTATTGATGATGACAGAACAGACATAATTGTTGTTAACACTGCATGACGGGTTGTGTGTTTTAGTTACTTGAAGTTAACATTTTCACCTAACTATAACATCACATCTCCTTCAGTGAAAATCTGAGATGCAAAGTAAGATATTATTACCATACCTAACTATAAAGTCACTTTAACCTTATTTTTCCTTTGAATATACATATATAAACATATATATATATATATTCACTGAAAAAACCATAGGTTATAGACTATATATAGTTAGGAATTAGCATTTACAAAACCTTGAAAATTCACTGAAAAAACCATAGGTTATACACCATATATAGTTAGGAATTAGCATTTAAAAAACCTTATTTTACTCACACAAAACCATTGAAATTCCATATATAGTTAGTTGCACTAACTATATATCGCGCACCCGCAATCCACTGCTGATCATGTCACATATTACATCATTCATGACATGGTCAGTGACATCACTGATGACATCACTGATGACATCTCAAATGACATCACTGATGACAACATCCAGTGACTGTATTTTTCTGTAAAGTTAAAATATGTCTTGAGTGGATGTATAAGTGTCTGGATGAAGGATTTAGTAGGTGCATGACTGACTGTATGAGTGAGTGATTAAATGTGTCTCACTGAATGCATGGGTTAGTGACTAAACTGTCTTAATTTGTGCATCATTATGTCTGTTGTTCTGTAAACTGCTGCATGTGTTGATCATTAGCTATACGAGAGGCTATATGTGTTATTAATTGGTTGCCCAAGTATTTCTATGGGAGATTGAGTTTGTGTGGGGGTGGCTGGAAGGTGTGTGACTCTATGCATAGATGTGTGAGCAGTTTATTCACTAGGTGTATGAGTTCAAGAGTGCATGTGGAAACAGCTACATGGGCAGTTGACTGTGTGCATGAGTGTATTGATGAGTGAATGGATATCTCAATGCTACATGTCATAGTAAGTACATATGTAAAACACAGTACATGTGAGAGTTGGCATATATAAATAACTGTGCATGAGAGCCACTGAATGAGTGAGTGGTTGTATCGATCATTGTGAACTTGTATCAGGGATTGTATAAGAGAGTAAATATGTGTTAGTATATGTTTCAATAAGTAAGGTGTGTTTAACTGTATAGTTGAAGAAATGGAGGTGAGATTGTTTCTTTGCATGACTGACTGGGTGTGTGAGTAACTCCATGGATGAGTGGCAGTGTGTGAGTGTCTGTTTACACTGAGTGTATCTAAGGTTATATTAGAGTCTGAAGAGGTTTATCGTATTAGCACAAGAATGATGTCAAATGAGATGTCATCAGTGATGTCATCAGTGATGTCATTTGAGATGTCATCAGTGATGTCATCAGTGATGTCACTGACCATGTCATGAATGATGTAATATGTGACATGATCAGCAGTGGATTGCGGGTGCGCGATATATAGTTAGTGCAACTAACTATATATGGAATTTCAATGGTTTTGTGTGAGTAAAATAAGGTTTTTTAAATGCTAATTCCTAACTATATATGGTGTATAACCTATGGTTTTTTCAGTGAATTTTCAAGGTTTTGTAAATGCTAATTCCTAACTATATATAGTCTATAACCTATGGTTTTTTCAGTGAATTTCAATGGTTTTTTAATAGCAAATATCATAAGCTGTCGAATGTCAAGTACGTGGTAAGTAAAAACATTTTCGTGTTTATGCACACTGATCTGCTTTGAATACTGCCCCCCACCCCTCATTTCTATTAGGAGTACTCTCTCTTTGCAGATAGTGAAGGGTAGTTAACGCAGCCCTTTGCCCCCTTTGTAATACGTCGTGCCTGCTTCTCTCTCCATTTGATTGATTGTTCTCTTTGGTTCATTCTCTATTTACAAACAAGCACAGAGTCGCAATACTCTTTTTAGTCTTTGCAGATAGCGAAAAATCGTGTAAAAAAACAAAAGGAATCGAGCAAAATCAGTAGGCCACTAATGGGATCTCTTTTTGACCTCGCTAAAATAGAAACATTAGGAACAACCTGTTGAAAATAGCAATGCGTATGTACATAAGCGGCGTTCATTTGTGTTCACAGTACCCCTTGTTGATTGTTTCAATCGAGCATTGAATTGTTCGAAGTTAATTCTCTTAAGGATCTTCTCTACCTGCAAACGAGGAAGAATAGGAATATTCTCTCTCCCTTTGCAGATAGTGAAGGGTAGGTAACGCAAGCCTTTAACACGTCGTACCTATTTCATTCCTCATTGATTGATTGATTGTCCGAACATTGACTGTTTGGGAATTAGTTATTTTTGGAGGTATTCCCTGTTTGCATATAAACGTAGGAAAATCTTTGCAAGTAGTGAAAGGGTACGTAATGCGGACCTTTCTCCCCCGTTGTAATCTGTCATGCCTATCTACTCCCCACTGATTGATGCACCTTTTTCACCCGGACCATTTACTAGAGATACGTCATCTGGCCCGACCAGAGAGCACCCCTAGTGAAAAGGACATATGCAATAATAACGAAGTGATCACTGTATCCTGTTAACAGAAACTTTACCATGAAACAACCTGGAAAGAAAAAAATAGGAAAACGAAAATCAGTAGGCCACTGATGAACATGAACTTTTATTAAACAACAAACAAAGAAACGATAACATAACGTAATGATAAAACCTATTAATGTCCTAGAAACAAGAAAACGTTAAACTATGCAAGTGGTGAGAGACCAGAAAAACAGTCCGAGAAACCAAATCCGAGAAACCAAATCACCCCTCGCTGTCCCAACTCATGCACTCTGAAAGTTCAAAGTTTTGAGGAGTGCTTGTAACATTGTCTGAAGCCTATTTGCAATTGCTTCATCTTCACTATTCTTAAAGTAAGTGGGGGCTGTTGTGATGCGGTGCCACCCTGAACCGCTTGACGGAGGCCCCCGAGGGACGGTGTCATGTCGCGGACTCGGAGGGGGCGCTTGGCTCCGGCCCCCTCCCCAAGTCGTGTTGCCCTGGTGTGGCCTGAGATCGCCCCCGACATAGGTGGCCGGCTCCCGGGGTCAAGCGGAACTTTTTTCCTTTTGGTGACTCTTCCATTCTTCACCTTGTCCCACAATCCGTTTCACCTAAAGACACGCTGTAGTGGGGCACCCCTTTTCCGTTTCATTTGCCATTCAGCCCGCTTTTGCTACACTGTGCCTCTTCCGCTATTCAGCTGTTTACCGCCCGCTCTTTCGACTACAGCGTCTCGCTCACCATGTACTTGAGTTGCTCCCGCTCTTGCGGCGCAGCGATAGGCGGCTGCCACAGGACTCTCAAAATGGCGGCCATCTCTTCAGATTTGGGCGTGGTCCACTAAAATGGGCCTGCGACACCTTGGAACTCGGACGCTTGTCTGCTAGAGCTTGGGCTCCATTCTCGAAAGCGTCCCCTCATCCTTGAAGATTCTACAAAAGTCTTGGGGGGCCCCCGACTCCCGCAGGCTTCTGGTGGGGAGCGCCTAGCATGATTGCTCGTGGAATGGCCACGACGGAGCTACGAAATGGTGGTGCTCTCATGCTAACGCCAGCTTCAGTCTGAAACATCCAGAAACACTGTAGACTACCAATTCGATCAGTTCCGGTAGCGCTCCAACGTGACCCGGTAGAGAAGAACTTGCCCTCCCCTCTTTGACTGATGGTTCTTGTTGCCTGTCCCTTCTGTTGTCATTTAACAGAACTATTTAGCCTGCTGAAAGGGGTTGTGTGCCGTCCGCTGGTTGGTGGAGACATTTTCACTATATTCTGGACCTGCGTTGTCGCGTAATGCGTCATATGACGCGCCGCGTTAGAAAGTTTAATAAATTATTAAACACAATAAACAATCCTTAAAAAATAAAAGTCTATCATTCATTTTTCATTGCAGTACGCTGCCCAGAAAGCTTCCCGGTTCCCGGACCGGGCGCTACCCACGCAAAAAAACAAAAAAAAAATTATTTTTTTTTGCCCCGCGGGGCCGTTTTAAAGCCTCCACATTAAACCTAGGGGGTCAGGGAGGATCTACTATGCCCCCTTATGGTTATTTGCCCCTTTGTTTTGGCCTCCTCTTGTCTCTCGATCCTACCGAGAGACAAGATGGCGGCAGCTACGGACTTTTTGGAATGTTGACAGACGCCAGAGAACCAATCAGCTTCGCTTCACAAAGCTCCGTTGCGCGAAAGGTACGCGTCCTGGAGCGCTGCCCGGTCCGCTGCTACAGATATATATCTTTTTTTAAACGTTAATTTCTCAAAATCCACTGGAGCACATATATTGAGACCTACAAAAGGCACATCGGGCTACCAGTCCCTACAATTTTGCCAAGTTTCGTGCAAATCTATTCAGCCGTTCGGGCTAAAAGTGAGGCTAACCGCCCTATGGAAAAATCAATGTTAAAAACACGTTTTGGGACCCCCCTTTTTTCTCGGCCCCCCCTTGACGAAACCCCCCCAAATTTTCAGGGGCTGCTCAGAAACAAAATGTGCCATTTTCCTGAAAATTTCAGCCAATTCCGTCCACAAACGCCAAAGTTATTAGACATAGAATTTTCAAAAAACCCATAGAGAAAAAATCCTAACTATATATACCTACTGGCGACCGCCAGTAGGTAATATATATAGAAACATATATATATATATATATGCATATGTGTGTGTGTGTGTGTGTGTGTGTGTGTTTGTGTGCGTGAAGAAAGAGTCAGCCATAACCTGCACTTTTTGGAGTAATAAAAATTGTGAACTTTTCACCTAAACAGAGCTATTGCTGTTCCATCTTCTTCTTATATATAACAATTTGTTTTTCTATGGCAATTGTGGAGGGGGTGGCCGGGGGTGGCCATGGGTGCATGCTTCTCCCCCAGCTATGCATGTTTACACGTGGGCTGGTGGGAGCAGCAGCTACTCATGGTGGACCATCATGTAGATTGGGAGGAACGTGTGGTGTGCTGGCTGGACTATATTGATGATGTTTTTATTATTTGGAAAGGGACTGTGTATAGTGCTGAAAGCATTGTGGATAAAATCAATCTGAACGCAATAAATTTTGGAATTCAATGCCCATATCAACACACACACCTTTGAGTTTCTAGATGTACAGGTCTTCATTACAATAAAAAACTTGAATCCAAATTACATCGCAAATCAACTGCCGGAAATTCAACACTCCATGCCTCCAATTTTCACGCCAGACATTTAAAAATAGCATCCCTTATGGGGAGATGCTGAGACTATCTAAAACCGAGGTTCTCCTTATTGGCAGTGACACTCAGAAGTGGGATGAGCAGTGGTGGCCCTCTACAACTCACTTACCCTTAAAACCCATGCCAAAAGAGTGGCTGGCACTTGCTACGGCCGCCTACGTTCTCTTAAACCCATTCTTAGTTTCTTTGAACCCCCCATTCGTCAAACAATCGTCCAAGCTATGGTCTTATCCCATCTAGACTATTGCAATGCTCTTATGCTTGGTTCCAACTTGACAGTCACTAAAAGACTGCAAAGGGCTCAGAACGCTGCTGCCTGCATTTTGTTCGGACTGCCAGAACGCTGCCATACCTCCCAGGTTCTGCGTAGGTTGCACTGGCTGCCTGTTAAACAACGCATACAATTTAAAACCCTTTGTCTCATTCATAAAACGCTTTATTGCCTTGGCCCCCAAATCTTGCAGGGACTTTGCTCCTTCTATGTCCCGTCGCGTGCTCTGCGGACCTCTCTCTTGCCCGTACCATCAAGATCCGGAGGTGCAGAGCAGGGGGCTGGTCTTTTAGGTATCTGGCCCCAAAACTCCGGAACTTTATCCCCTTAAGTGTGCGCACTACTTCTAACCATCTACTCTTTCGAAAACATATTAAAACCTGGTTGTTCTCTTCTATATAGGGTTTCCCCTGTGATTTGGCACTCTGTCGCCTCTATTCTGGCCGTACTATAATTAGGCATGTCCGTAAGCGCTGGGACGCCCTGTTGCTGGGGTAGCCATGCGCTATATAAACAATTATAACATAACATAACATAACATAACTATGTAGGATCTGTAGTCAGTAAACTGATTTTTTTAACTTATTGCCAAAATTAGGATAAACAGATATTTATAGATCTAGGTTACTCAGCCAACACCACTGCCCATGCCATCACTAGAGTTAACAAAGAGTCTGGGGAAACATCTTATTTGGGGACAGTGCAGGCACTAAGAAGAAACAAGGAGGACTCACCTTGGTTCTTTTGGCCCGCAACTTTGCCCAGGATTCCTGTTGGGGGCTGGTCAACGCATCACCATCGTCCCTGGAGCGTGGAGGGGATCTGTGCCCTCGACTCCTGCTATCTGTGCTGGCCGCGCGCGGGGTTGCCTTGGGCTCTGGAACTACATCTCCCAGGCTCCCCCACGTGGCGCGCACCATCGTTGTCATCTTCAAGCGCCGAAGGCGCTTAAAATCACTTGGCGCCTGCCCGGACCAAGGGCGGGCCCGTCCGCGCCCGTCAGCGGCAGGCAGCTACCCCTGTCACTTTTTCCCCAGCCACAAGGTACTGTTTTTACGCCTATCTGTGGGCCTGTTTGCTGAACAATTTCGGAACTATTTTAACAGCTGCTTCCAGTTTGGGGAAGGACCATTGACTTATTGTTAAAAGTAGCTGGGCCACAAATACTATGGGGAAAAGGAAAGCAATGGAGGGAGAGGGCTTAGTTGGAAATAAGAAAGGGAAAAAAGTTAAGAAGTAAAATCATGGGGGAAACAACTGCGTCCTAGACAGAATAGAGGTTTTAGTTTCTGAATGTGAAGAGATCCTGGGGCCTAACAATGTAGCAATTAATATTGGCACATACTTGCAAGAGAATGGACCAGTTAGTCATCCCCAGTGTACAATTCCATCAATGTTTAGGAAACAGGCTGGCTCAACTACAAACCCAATTATTCATAGTCCTGTGGTTGAAGGCATAGGGAAACCCAGTCAGCCCTCACCTCCCATTCTAACACTGAATCAAAATAATTCAGGGGCAACAAGTGATAATCAAGAAAAGGCAATTCTTTCCCCAATTCACTGTGCTAACAGATTTGCAGAATTGGAGCATATGTCTGAGGATCTGCCTACCACGGAATTGAATGACTGTAACTCTGCTGGTTCTGGTACCCTGGCAAATAGTTGTGCCTATAGGGGTTTAAACGAGGATCTTCAACGGAAAGTGGAGCTGCTTCAAAATGAGGTGGAAGTCTTAAAGAAAATGGTGGCAGCTTTAAATTCTAGATTTGATCCTCTCATAGTTGCAAAAACCCAATCATCTCATTCTCTTCCCTTGAAACGGCCTTCCCATTGGGATATTATGATAAATTGTGCACCTCAGGAAAGGCGGGAAGCCATGCCTTCTAAGTCATGCGATACAATCAAAGCTACCTTACCTCGAGTCTCAGATTTGAATTTGAGTTCCAAAAAAAACCCAGGTTGTTCCACTAAAAATATCCGGGGCTCGACAAACCACATCTCCCCCTAGTTTTATGAGGTATGAGGTGCAACTCCCTTTGACCACTTCTAGGGACTCCCGGGCAACAGTTCATATGGTGAAAGTCCCTAAACCCCTGAGTAGACAGGGCTACGAAAGTAGTGAGTCTTTATGTAACAAGGTAATACACTGGCTACGCTACGTAAGGGGCTGCAGGTCTATAATCCGCGAGGACATCCTCAGAGCCAAGAGGATTACTTCGCGAAACTCAGACCTAGATTGTATTGAGCTAAAGCTAACAGATGCAGTTCTGGCTGATAACTTGTTGGCCCTGGAGTTCCGCACTTCCGCTCCCGAACATTCAGCGATTCAGATTAGACACCTTCCACTCTGGCCATTATCGGGGGTGGGCAGTCCAAGAGGAATTTGGGCAGAGGGGAGGGGGTTCTGGGCTGAATAGGGTTGACTGACTAAAACGCAGGGATAGTGAGAGCAGTACCCCAATCATAATTCAAGAAAGGTCAAGGGAGTTAGAAGTCTTGGACACACCTTTGCTTACAGGAATTTTGTTAGGTCAAGGGATGGAAGTAGGTAGTGCCCAGGCCAATATCTATTGATGCAAATAGTGTAGCAGGGGAAACCACGAGCATAAAGATTAATCCACCAACTCTTAATATTCTCTCGTGGAATGTAGCTGGGTTAGAGAAGAAGTTACAGCTCCCTGAGTGGAATAGAGTTGTTGAGAAACAAAAGGTATGTCTATTTCAGGAGACATGGAGCTTAATTCCTTTACATAAGTCTGGCTACATTTCTTATTGTATCCCTGCAACACATTCAGGTAGAGGGCGCCCATCCGGGGGATTACAAATCTGGATAAGTATTGCACTTAACTGAACCATTCTTACCCATTCTTGTCCATCACGGGAAATTCTGCATCTGACTGTAAAAAGTCTACACAATGGCCCAGTTTTAGAATTATTCAATATTTATGCAAGGGGCTCTCCGGGTGCCCAGACATCACCCACCATATCCTCCCTAGAAAATATGTTATCTTCAATTTCACCAGATTCCAATGTCATACTGGCTGCGGATTTCAACGTCACATTTGAACCCTTGAGTATGGATGATTTGTTGGGAACTGCTGAAGAAGATGCAAAATGGGCAATCCCGCCTCTTAGATTGGTTCCCATTACAAAATGGGTCCCAGAGAGCCATTCAAATGAATGCCCTTAATATGGAATATGGCCTAAGAGCAGCCAATGGCAGAACGCGCTCTGACCCACATGGTGCTAATACTTTTAATAGGATAAGCTCCCCATCCAGAATAGACTATATTCTCATTGATGTCCGACTTTGGGAGGATCTACAAGACATGGTAGTTGTGCCATCAATAGACAGCGATCATAATCCGCTTTGTCTTCAATTAAATAATATATGGCTATCGTGTGGGCTGAAGGTATGTAACCGCCCATTGATGACATCTAGAGAGGTAACCCCCACTAATTGTGAGCGCCGACTGAAATGGTACAAAATCTCCCAACAAGAAGACAAGTTGCGAATTATTAGGGAGACGGTTGAATCTAAGAACCGACAGTGAACACAATTGATAAGCTAAGTTTTTTTTTATTGTAGAAATGAAATCGGCCCTGAAGCATGATCGTCAAAGGTCCATGAACCCATGGTACTCTCCTAGTGGTAGGGAAAAAAGAGTGGCTTTAGCCCTTGCAATCAGGATGAAGGATCCACCTGCAATTAAAATAGCCAGGAAAGATTATTCCAAGTCGTTGGTAGAGGCAAAACGTAACTGGGAGGAGGACCATTGGCAGGAATTAAAGCAGGCCTCAGTACAGAGGGATGCTACCCTATTTTGGGATCTTATTAATCGTAGGGATAGGAAAATATCTGATCCAATCCCTTATCACATAACGGGCCAGCAATGGCAAGAGCATTTCTCTAATCTATATTCAGAAGACGAATGCCTTGTATCTCCTATCGCTGAGATTCCCCCAGATAATATAGATGCCTCCGAGATAGTGGACAGTTTTGAGCTCCACGAGGTGGAGCGAGGTATAAACAGTATTGCTCCGGGTAAGGCAGCAGGTCCCGATGGACTTCACGGGGACTTACTCCTATATGATCCCAAGCCATGGGCCCAATTCATCTTACTAATCATGAACCTGATAGCAAGAGGATTTCCTGTTCCAGATTCCTGGAAAGGTGCGGAGGTGGTGCCAATATTTAAAAAAGGGTATAGGGAGGACCCAGCTAACTACAGACCGATCAGTTTGATCGACGTGATGCAAAAGGTGGTTGGCAGGGTCCTTCTTATGAGGATTAGAACCTTGATAGAGGATGATAATATCCTGTCCGACTTCCAAGCAGGCTTCAGGCAGAAAGTGGGAACTATGGATCAGGTGTTTAGATTCTTCATGATCTATTGGAAGGCAGTCACTATAGGGAAAGGTAGTTTGTACCTCGCCTTCATAGATCTGAAGACTGCAATCGACCTGGTGCCACGGGACAAGCTCTGTCATGTTGTATATCAACTGGGCATTCCCCCTCAGATCCTTGATTTTTTGAAGAGGATGCATAATGGTAATTATGCAAGAGTTAGGTGGGGTTCTCAAGGGGAGTTGACAGAGAGGATCGCGGTAAGTAGGGGGTACGCCAGGGTTGCGTGTTGGCCCCCTCCCTGTTTTCACTTTTCATCAACGGGGTGGTGGATCACCTAAATGGGGAGCCGACAGACGCCCCTACCCTGGCGGGGGGAAAAACACCTACCCTGCTATTTGCCGACGATACTCTCTTGATCTCCAAGTCACCTGGTGGCCTCCAGAAGCTCCTAAACAGGTTTAGCTCATTCTGTAATGAACAAGGGTTGATAGTCAATACTAGCAAAACCAAATTAATGACTATCAACCCTTCGAAACGCTTCAGAAATAACATCACAATGAATAGTGCCCCTCTGGATGTGGTGGATTCCTTTGATTACCTGGGAATCAGGGTCTCGAAAACCATAAAATGGTCTTTCCATCTGGCGAAGATGCTTTTAAATCATAAGCGGGTTTCCGGGGTAATTGTGAGAGAACAACATCGGTCTGTAAGCAGACCAATCGCCCCGGGGCTCGCTATTTATGATGGTAAAGCACTACCTTCGGCACTATATGGGGCAGAAATCTGGGGCATGTAGAACACCAGCGAACTGGCTAAGTCTGAGAACGAATTTCTAAGAGATCTCACCTCGCTTCCCATCTCTACTCCCCTGAAGCCCTTATTTTATGATTTGGGGAGGCGTTCTATCCAAGATATTGCACGCCTGCGCCCCTTGCTTTTTTGAGCACGCTTAAGAAGAACTACTGAGCTGTCCAATTATGCTGCCGCCCTTGACGAGCTGATATCCATTGACGTAGGGAGTAGAGTAAAATGGATAGCGGATATTAGACAGCTCTTGGTCGAAATTGGTCTTGGAGAGACATGGGCATGTCAGACCCCACCTTCCAAGCAGGCATTAAAGCGTGCCTACTGGGATTGGGTACAGATGCGCGATCTATCCAACCCAAAAACTGAAAAACTTACTGAAGGGTTCTTTGAACATAAAAACATCTCTAGATTGGAACCCTATCTTGACTTCATACAGGTTCCCAGGGACAGGGCCCTATATATGAAGATGAGATTAGGGACCCTGCCACTTAATAATGTGATATCATCATGGAAGGGGTCTAATTTAGTGCCTGCACCTTGCCCATGTTGTGCACACCATACTGAGTCCATTGCCCACTTTTTTCTGGCATGCCCTGCTTACGAGAGGGCCAGAGCTAAGTGGATTAAACCAGTATATAAAATGTTGGGCCTTACAGATTACCGTGCTGCATTACGCATCCTGAAAACTGATAGTATGCGGAGTATCCAAATTTCTGGGCTGCGCCTGGTTGTTGGGAACAAAGCACCAGGCAAGAATGCAGCAGGTCACAACACCTGATGGACTTGAGGGTGAAAGACCTGTAAATTGAATGTCGGCCATGATTATCGATCCAAAGCTGCTATCCTATTCCTTATTGCTTATATGCACAGTGCTTTTCATTATCCATTGTATATAACTTCTATTTTTAGTTTGTACATATTGTAGTTTTTTAATGGTTGAGAAATGATTTTATATAGGATGGTTTTTAAGTGACAAATGTTATCATGGATATAAAATGGATGCTTCTTGTTATGCTTTTATGATAAATCGTTTATCGAATAAAGCTTATCTACTACTACTAACAAGATCTCATTTGTAATCAGGATAGTGATGAGATCAATGTCAGATTAAGCACCACCTATTCCAGACAAGAGAAGCAAATCAGGTCCATTCTAAACAAAAAATTGGCCAATAGTGCTAACGAATCCAATTATAGGATCCCTACTCCCCCAAAAAACCCAATATAACATTTCGTTGAGCATTCTCAATGAGTAGCGCCTTAGTTAAGAATAGTCCTGAAGTAATCCAAACTAGCAATTTGGCTCTCATCTAGGAAGGGATTCTTTAAATTTAGCGTGTGTAGGGCATGCCCTTTTAGGGTCAGCACGATGCAATATCACACGGCTTTCAATATGAGACCAGTAAAACTAGCAGGTTTGTATACTTGCAAAGCAGAGTTTGCTGTTTAAGTTCTAAAATGTACTTGTAAACTACAGTATGTGGGAAGTACCAAGATATAGGTGCATTTAAAAATTCTACAACATTTGAGGGCGATAGTAAACTCAGATCCCTCGTACACCCTGGTTCACCATTTCAAACAATTTCATAGTAATAACCTCCATTGTTTGAAATACTTTGTTATAGATACTATTTCCAATTGGAGGAGAGGAGGAAACCGTGAAAACTTACTCCGAAAGCTGGAGACCCGATATATCCTAGAGTTAGACATCAAATCCCCTAATAGGGTGAACATCAGTAAATATCTCCTTAATTTCCTATAGTTTTAAGGTTCTTGTTATTGAATCTGAATACCTGTTCATAGTATGAGACAACTAGTTTTGTTAGAAATAATCACTGTACATAATATATGCCGCAGCATAATTTCTTTAAAAAAATTGTAATGCACTTTTAGTACATAGCACTCTTCTTAGGGGCATGGATGGTTAAAAAACAGCGATGAGTAGTATGGCAATTACAGCTTGTGGTTTAAATGATATTATTAAGTTGGGCCGCAATTTCGAATTGATGGTGGGGACAGTCTTGCGGTAAAACACCCCCCTTTTCTGTGGATCTATATAGAAATTGTGTGCAATTTGATATTTTGAGGTGATGTTTTAACAATCACGAACGTGTCCAGTGACAATGATTAAGCTCACTACGGGCACAATTTTGTTCTATGGGGAAGATATAGGCATTCATTTATTGCCTTGTTTTTTTAGTACAACTGAACACATGTACAAATAATTCAACAAGAAGCCTGTTTCCCCTAGGATTGACCACCTAACGTCAACATATAGTTTTAACAACATAAACTACAATATTATATATTTTGCACATATTTATATGAGATTACTATGGCTTTTAAATGATACTATTATTCGTTCATTGTAAGTTAATATATATTACTAAGAAATGTATTGAATCTAATTATTGTACAGAACGTAATTTTGGCCTTGTACTCATATATACATACTTATAGTATTGTTACACCGGTCTGTCTTTTCTGGATAACATGTGCTCTCGACAATGAATGAGTCTGTTGTCATCTACCATCATTTGTATGCCCAAGTCTCATTCATATAGAACATATATATCATCAGCTCATCATTCTTTTATTAAAACAACCTTCGTGCACACTGCAATATGATTTCATCCTCCTCTCCCCCTGCAACAGTCTTGTGGTTAGGAAGCGCGCAATCAGAAGCACAAGTACAAGTGTTCCTGTAGACGCAGTCAAAAAAATCCCAAACTTCTCCATGCGACTGATGCTTGGTAGAATGGCGAAAGCACTTCCGCGAAGAATCAATTCATTGCTATTAGGTAATTAATGGATTCCACTCTCAGCTGACTGAAACCGCTTATGCTGCCGATTATAAAATCCCCAAACGATTTCTCCCTTCGCAAAAGCACTGATGCAGGGACACATCTGACCAAGCCTAACAGACAGTGTTCAGGGTCATTTAACTAAAATCCATTTGCTGGACCGGAAAGTGATCTATCTCTAAGCCTGTGTTGCTCTTTGCAGTGGTGTGCAAAAGATTCCGGAGTTTGAAAGCTCTTTCAGTCTATCAGCTTTAGGTACTATACTGAACTCCACTGCTCCTACACATTCTGTTTCTCTTGCCTCAATGCCCCTTTTTCTACCTTATAAAGCAACACATCCCTGGTGCTGACTTAATCAATGGCATAGTTTAGCTTAAGTTGGTGTCTGCTGTAGCATGGTTAAACATCATGCAAAGTACTTTGGTCCAGATTTATTTAACTTTCACGCAATGCAGCAAGGGAACTTGCGCTGGCTGCATTGAGTGTAAGGGAGAGAGAAGAAATGCGTCATATTTACAAAGATATGGTCCCATCTGCTCTATACTTGTGCTGGTCCATTTGTGGCAGCCTAGCGCCAATGCAGGCAACCTTTCGTCATGCCGCAAATGTGCCCGTGTTTTTGTTAGGGTAGTTTTTGTGTTGCAAAGGATACCTACCAGTAGAAAAATGACCCTTAGAGGTGCATTCCTCCTTGTATGTGTGCTGCAAAGAGCAAGCAACAAGGAGAAATAGAGGCATTTCTTCTTCTTATGCTGAAGTCAACTAGGTGCTCCACTTTGGTGTAATCTGGGTTTACTGACTTTAATGAGACTTGGTTCGCATCAAAATACTGACGCAAAGCTGCTTAGGCCCAACTCCATTTTAAGCAGACCATTGCTCAATTTTAGGTAATGGAAGTTGCCATTTTCTTCAAATTATGAAGAATCATTGTTATGTCTGCCATTGACATAGATGTCTAACCTTATCATTCCAAAAACTGTGAAAGTGTCAATTCATTGAGACATAGATATCACACCTGATGCAATAATAAGTCTGGCACAAGGGTCTAGTTATCACAGTTTCAAGGTAAATAAGAGCAAACACAGACATATAGCCAAAATAGTGGAGTCTGAATTGACGTCCATTTAACTTAAATGTTTATAAGTATACATCTGGAAAGCACACCTTGACGCATATGATCTCTGTAAGACATTTCTAACCGGTGTTGGATCGTTACATGTGTGGCCAATGCAATGTATGTCCTTTGACACAAACGTCTAACGTCATCCAGCTTAATGACAACTTGACATGGTCACAGAAAAAGCACACTAATTGCAACACACATATTTGCATATATTTGATCACCTGCCCATGTCAGTTAAAATATATAGGGAACAGTAAAGGTGTGAATCACAAAGCACCAGAGTAACATAAGATGCAAAAAGTTTAACACCAAAATGAGTGCACATTTTACAACAATCAGTCATTCCCCTGATGACCTAAAATGGACTATCCTTGAGACATACCCATTAATGAGACAGAAAGCCCTATTCAGAAAAGAACAAAACTGGATTTTCAATTTAATTCAATTCAATAAGTCTTTATTGCGATTATTCATCGTCAAAGACAACATTATCCAAAATTAATACAAACACTCCTACACTTAAAATTCATCGTAATAATCAGAGATATTAATCAAGATACTTTTCCACATCATCATAAGTTAATAAATAAATATATATACATATTAAAACTGGTTCTTAAAACCGGATTTTATATATAAACCAGCGTGCAATCTTAGTTCAGCATCAATTGATTTTAAAAGGAAACAAGTTATCTTCCATACAATAACAATAACAAAGTGGTTCAGAGGCCAACTCAAATTCCTTCTTAATAGGGCCCATCATTACTCTAAATACTACTTCTATACCCCCCCCCTTTTTATTATGAATGGCCCATGCCCAGCTCAAAAACTTTGACACTCCAATCACAGTAAGGTTGCAAGTGTCTGACTTTAAAATTCTTCTTGCAACCATCGTCGATCTTGTGTTTATGGGCAAGCATACTGGTTTAAGCAAATGTATCCCAGGCAGGTGGTACGCAGGGCATACAAATAGTAGGTGATCTATATTCTCGCTATGATATTAACAGAATATACACTTATCACTACTGGCGGGGTTCCATTTACTTGTAAAACATCGTAATGGAAGCGTGCCTATTCTGAACCACCCCCTTTTCTGTATCGTATTCTGAACTGGTGGTAGAGCTTTCGATCATAAGGCTTAGTAATAAGATCCCAATAATCTTCTAAAGTGGCTTTGTCCTTAATATCAAGGAAATCCCTCGACAATGACTGACTTATGTGGGAAGAGTATCTCTTGGTTTTAACCATCTCCCAATATGCTGCTCTATAGATCTTCTTCGCTGGAAATTCTGCATCCTCTGGATGTTCCCATAGATTTCTCATCCCCATTTCGGTCAACACGGACCTGATAGTAATCAGCCATGGGATCTTATATGATCGGCTCAGCCTCCTCACTTCCAATAAGGCCTTAACATACAGGTAGAGTTCCGGTGTAATCCAGGGACACCTCCAGAATGCCAGCGGTCTGTAAAGTGCCACATCTTTGATGGTATGACAACCCAGGTAAAGGAACAAGGGTAATAGAGGAGATGATTGCGGTAGACCCACTATTGATCTCATGAACTTATTTTGGGCTATATAGAGAGTGGAGATAAGTTACTAAAACCCCAAATTACAGCACTGTATAGAATGGCTGGGCTAATTTTGGTTGTATATATCTTTAGCATGGGGGCAATGGGTTTGGTTTGGGACAGCCTGTGCTCCTTAAACAGGGCACCGGCTACCTGAGCATGTTTTAGCGCCAACATTTCGACTTGGGGTTTCCAACTTAGTTTTTCATTAAATATAATACCCAAGTAGGTAAACACGTCAGTCTGCTCCAATAATACACCATCCATATAAACTCTAGCTTTAATGGACTTAGTTTTATGAAGCACCATGAACTTTGTCTTCCCTATGTGGACCACTAGTTCATGTTGGCGGCAAAACACCTCAAAATGAGACAGTGACGCCTGCAGCCGCTGTCTCGTCTTAGATATAAGCAAGGTGTTGTCTGCGAACATGAGCAATGGTACTTTCATGCCAGCTAACATTGGCGCATCAGTTGGGTGGTTGGCAAAGTACTGGACAACCCCATTTATAAATAGGCAAAACAAGGTAGGAGCCAGCACATACCCCTGACGAACCCCTTTTGACACCATAAACCTTTCTGTAATCTCTCCTGGTTTGTCCCAACGAACCTTCACATATGTCGATTCGTGAAATTTGACCAAAATAGCCACCAAACCTGGGGGCATCTTCATTTTCAATAGTGCCCTCCACAGTTTCATACGGGGAACAAGATCAAAAGCGGATTTTAAATCCACAAATGCTGCAAAGAGCGTACCCCCACCTAAAACCACCTCCTTCCAATACATTAATACAAACCTAAGGGCCTGGTCAAGAGTACTTGTGTGTGACCGAAACCCTGCATGTAGTGGTGTTAAGATATCGGTTTCAGTCATCCAGCCCTTTATTCGCCCAAGCACTAGTCTGGCTACGATCTTCTAAACCGCGTCAATAGGACTAATGGGTCTATAATTCGCTGGTTCAGAACGATCCCCCTTCTTGTAGATCGGTAAGATCTCAGCACCAGACCAGGTTTCCAGGAGCGGGGCACCACTTACTATGGAATTTGCTAAAAACGTTATGTATGGCACCCATAGATCTTTATCTTGTCTAAACAGATCTGCAGGAATACAGTCGGCCCCGGAGCCCTGCCACTCGGGGCTATTTTTAACACAGACTCAACCTCTCTGCTGATGAAATTCTGTGATTCATTAGTTAGAATTAGCTGGGAGGGCTCCTCACTGCTGTATACAGACTTGAACTGGGCCTCAAAATACGTCACCCACAGTTCTGGTACAACATGATTGCTCAGGGTCTGTGACTGCGGACTATTGCCCCATTTAACTAAGTGCCAGAATTGGGTCATATTTCTCCCATTGCATGTCAATAACACGTTCTGCCATCTTTCTTCATCCCACTATCTCTTTCCTTGTCTCTGTACGGTTTTGTAGAAAGCTCTAGACTGTTTGATGTTACCCTGTGACCTTGATCTAATCGCTTCCACAAGGACTTTATAGGCCTTCCTGCACGCATTATTGTACCACATACTTGGCTTCAAGGGTCTATTCTTTTTACAAGAGCTTTTTTTAATGAAGAACTTTTTCAGTCCCTTAAAAGGTTCACCTTGTACACCCGGTAGGACGGCATTCAGCGCCTCCTGAGACTTACAGTCGGAGAGTTTAGAGAGAGATCCCAAGACCATGTCCCTCATCTGTGCAACATCCCCTTCGTTGTTAGCAATCCTTGCCCACCGAACCCTTCTTAAGTCGTTGGTGACAGTAACCATTTCAGTAACTAGTTCACCTTCCTTCTGTATAGAACTACAAAAACTTATATCGTTAATTTTTAAAACCAGAGGGTTGTGATCACTTTCCGGCCTCCCCTGAACCTCCATGTCAAGTACTGAGAGCCAGAATTTCACATTAACGAGAATGTAGTCTATACGACTACTGGTGCTACCGTTATCAAAAATGTTTGTGCCCTGCCTGTCTGACTGCATCCTCCCATTGACTGCCCTTAGACCCCTTTCCAAGCAAAGCCCCTTCATTTGTAGGGCGGCCTCAGACCATTTTCTTATGGGTTGTAAGTCTAACTGTGGGATGCCCCATAGTGCATCCACCTCTTCACTGAGCCTACCATCTTCAAAATCCAGGGGTTCAAAGCTACAGTTGAAGTCAACAGCAATGATCATGTTACTAGTAACTACATCATGTACCAGATGGCTTTCAAGAACTGTGATAACATTTGAACCCCTTCCACCCGGCTGTCCCCGAGAGTAGACATTAAATATCGTTATCTCTAGGCCTTTTGGTGAACTAACCCATATGGCCATGATGTCAGGACACTCAATAGATAACTCAACCACCCTTATCCCCTCAAATTGTCTCACCCAGCAGGTCAACCCACCGACTGGTCTACCCCTCGGACCCCTTAACAGAGCCTTGGAGAAATTTAGGTAGCCTGGATAATAGACTCCCTCTGTAGACCACGTCTCCTGAAATATCGACACATCAATTGTCTCGATGTATGTTGACCATTCTGTGGACTTTATTTTTGATGCAATTCCTGCTATGTTCCAGGAGGATAGAGTCATGTATAATTTAGGTGGACTAGTACCAACTTTCTCGAAGCTAGTGATTTCCTCCTCAATATTAGCATTGGCTATTAATGGCAAGCCTCGCTAAGGGTGTTAAGAGTGGAGGGGGCACAGTCACCTAAACTTTTGGGGATAGCAGGCACTACACCAAGATCCAGATTGGTAGCGTTTACGAGCGATTCACATCCTATGTAGACGAGCCTTGTACCATCAATCGGTGTAGCACATGGAGGTACAACCTGACTAACCAGCATGTTTCTAGAACAGTCTTCCAGGTACCCATCAACCACCCTTGTGACTCTACACCCTTCAGTCCCCAGTAGGGTGACACTCCCTCTCAGTCAGTCAATATCTTCGAGAGATGAAAGTAGCTCGAAGCGATTACTGATTTGGACTGGGTAGTCAAACGGATTGTGAGCCCTAGTGGGGACCCGCTGAGCCTTGTATCTAAGTGTCCTTCATGGATTGTAAAAGAACCCTAAGGGAAGTATTTTATTGTCATCTACTACAGTGGGGTAAACCAGCCGTTTCCAGAATATGGTGTACCAGAAGGGGTGATCTAAACCTAAGTACCACGCAGTCAACAGCCATAGATTTATGTGAGTGGCCTGGATTTTCATATTATCCACACATAGGGATGGTTTGAACTATGACATACTGTGGATAGAATTAAATAAATAATCAAGCTATCCGGGTATGTCTACCCATACAGATGTGATAATATGCAAAAAGAGAGTTACTACATTCCATTGTTAATAGTAAACACACTTCTTCTGTCATTTCACGTAATTAATCACACATGACAAAATCCCCAATGGACATACCAATTGCAAAACGCACTCATGGTTTTTGACATTTGATGGGAATCGGAAATCACCCAATGAGTATTAACAGCCACCATCCATCCTAAATTGAAGAAAAGGATACCTTCATACATCTCTAATATGATGGAGCCGTATTTGTAATGAATCCTTCCAACACTACAGAAAGGTAAAATTGCTAGCAACTCCTGAAGTGAGGTTAGGTATCTGAAAAAGACGGTTGGGCATTGCTGACATGACTAGTACACAAGCCCGTCTTCTGTTGTCCTCATCTTCTCCATTAACATTAGAATGATAAATTTCACCTCTTTCAACATGGTGGACGAGGTTGCCTTTCTATTCGTTGCACACCCTTAGACTGGACTTGAAGAGGATGCAAAGAAAGAGACCTTCCCTCTCGGGGCTTACATCTCCATGAGGAAGTAGGGCCTGGGTAAGTCTTAAGGCAGACGCCGATTCGCATTTGAATAAGTACAAATCAGAGGTGAGGGTACCCGCAACAGAACAAGGGTAAGAGGATTGCATTCTCACGAATGTGTTTTGCTTGTTCCCCATAGGACGCCAATAGGCATTTCACTCTGCTCTAGCCTCCTGGTTTCCGATCAGGCCCTATTGAGGGTGAGGGTTCTTAAAATAAATATTCGCTTGCAGACAAATTGTTCCTAGTCACAAATTATCCACAGCACAATTTCATGACTGGCGGTGAGTGAGCAAGTTGTTTTCAATCATTTTAAATCACTTGGGACATGCAACCTCCCCCCCATAAATAGAACTCCACCCATGTAACACCTCCCTTTTTTTCTAGAGCAACAGCACACCCCTGTCTATGATTAGATTTCTAAACGTGTCAGAAACTCTAATCTCCAGTGAGATTTAATATATAAGGACTGCCCCTTGACCACTTGTCAGGTTCTTTTCCCAGATTATTGCACAAGATACTGTCTTAACTGTTGCCAGTGCACCAAGAAGATGCTACATCGCAACGATGCAGATAACTAGCTAAGTCCAGAAAAAATTATGCTACCGTGGCATGTGTCTTCCTTTCGCAGGTAACACTGCTTTCAAGCCTCTTTGATTACCACAGCTTTGGCTGTCAACAAGGTATGCAATGCTTTGCTTCTCCCTAAGAAAGTCTAGACTGCAAGTTCTACTTTCTATGCTCTCCTAGCGTGGGGCATAGTAGTAGGTTTTAGAATACTAGAATTTACATAACATTTTAACTGTGTTAGAAATGTAAATTTGATTCTCATTGTGCACAACATGCCTATTTGTTGTTTTTATGATATTCTGTGTGGTTGTTTTAAATGTGCTGAGAAACAGTTTAAACAGGTTTCACATTGAAGGACAGTTAAACATGCATGCGAACTGCATTACATAAGCAAGAAACAAGGAGACTCACTGAAGATGGTTAAAGGCTGTTAATCGCCAAGGTTTCATCAAACGGAATTGCACAAGGGCATACAGTTAAAGCAGCACTGTACAGAAGGAATCTTGTGACAACCCGAAGGCACTTGGTGTGTAGTGATATATACAAGTGAATAAAAAAGTGACGACGCAAGTGAGCAGGGTGAACAGCGTGAACGGCGCAAAGTGAACAATGATGAAAATATATACAGGTAACAAATATCTACATTAGCAATCATTATTTGTCATTTTCATTCAGAACAGAGGAATTGCGCCCAACAATTGCGCTGTGGTGTCGACGACGTTTCGACCCTCGTTACTTGGGGTCGTCTTCAGGACAGGGTTGTCAATTCATAAGAGTGCTGTGGGAGCAATCAACCATGGAAAACCAGGAAGGATCCGCATAAGTTGGTCCAGAGGCGACTGTGAGTGTGACACCTGTACGAAGTACGGAAATTCAGGAGAGGGGTAGATTTATGTGGTCCTGTCCGGTCAGGGCGATGCCTGATTCAATCGTGGCGGCTCGCTGGAGGCTGAATCACGGGTCCGGGACACGGCAGGCAGAAACCTCAGCACGGGGCACCGACTGCAGAGTGAGGTGCCCCGTGCGAGCCGCCACGATTGAATCAGGTGTCGCCCTGACCGTACAGGACCACTTAAATCTACCCCTCTCCTGAATTTCCGTACTTCGTACAAGTGTCACACTCACAGTCGCCTCCGGACCGACTTATGCGGATCCTTCCTGGTTTTCCATGGTTGATTGCTCCCACAGCACTCTTATGAATTGACAACCCTGTCCTGAAGATGACCCCAAGTAACGAGGGTCGAAACGTCGTCGACACCACAGCGCAATTGATGGGCACAATTCCTCTGTTCCGAATGAAAATGACAAATAATGATTGCTAATGTAGATATTTGTTACCTGTATATATTTTCATCATTGTTCACTTTGCGCCGTTCACGCTGTTCACCCTGCTCACTTGCGTCGTCACTTTTTTATTCACTTGTATATATCACTACACACCAAGGGCCAGATGTAGGTAAATTTTATTTTCCGACCTCTTAAATACCGAGTCATACCGACTCGGTATTTCAGAGGTCGGAAAATAAAAATAACGAGATGTAGGTAATTGCAGATGTGCAATTACCGAATCGGAAACAGTCGGTAATTTCCGATGCGGTAAATACCGACCAGTTAATGCCCATGCATTCCTATGGGCTTTGAAGCCCATAGGATTGATTGGGCATTTACCGGTCGGTATTTACCGCATCGGGAAATACCGACTGTCACAAGGGTGCAGGGGGTGTCACATTGACACCCTCTGGCACCCCCAAAAGAGGCTCGGGTGCCATGTGGCAGGCATACCTGCCCTAAGGGCAGGTCTGCCTGTCATATGGCATAGGTGTGCATGCACACATGTGCATGCACACCAGAATCGGTATTTTACCATCAAGTATTATTTGATGGTAAAATACCGATTTTGTACTGCTTGTGGGACTCAGAAGAGTCCCACCTACATACCAATTTACCGGAATCCGTAATGTTACCGACTCGGTATTTTACATACTCGGTAAATTTACCTATCGGTAAATTTACCGAGTCTGTAAATTACAGGGACCTACATGTCAAATTGCTTTTACCGGGTGGTAACGGCCGAATTCGGCCGTTACCACCCGGTAAAAGCCTACCTACATCTGGCCCTAAGTGCCTTCGGGTTGTCACAAGATTCTTTCTGTACAGTGCTGCTTTAACTGTATGCCCTTGTGCAATTCCGTTTGATGAAACTTTGGCGATTGGCAGCCTTCAAACATCTTCATTGAGTCTCCTTGTTTCTTGCTTATGTAATGCAGTTTGCATGCATGTTTAACTGTCCTTCAAAGTGAAACCTGTTGGAACATTGTTTCTCTATATGCATACACTACCCAGTTCCGACGTGGTTTATGGGTCCTACTCCTGTTCATTTTCGCGAGAAACAGGTTAGCCCATAAACAGAATTCCACCCATATAACACCTCCCAAACTCAGGGTAATGCAAGGCAAAGTAAGGAGCTGCCTTGCTTTACTTTGCAGATGAAAAGTGACTCAAGGCCACATAAACATCGATTTGTATAACTCTGCAAATGTCACTTGCGTGAAGCAAGGATAGCACAAGTGCTTAGTAAATCTGGCCCCCTATGTTTATTGGGTGCTTGTGATTGAGACAGCAACTGATGCAAACAGGAATTACCAATGTTTTTCTTTATTCTTTGATTTTCCTTCTAGAGAGACTGTCTAGTCAATTTAGTAGATTTTCATTATCTTAACAAACGTATGCATGCTTATATATTTATGCGTGTGCATGTCCAAAAAGACAGTGAAGCAATAGAAAAAAAACAGGAATCTGGGTGACAGAAGGATAGATAAAGAGACAAAACAAGCAATGTCAACGCCAATAAATCTTGCCTATGATACCAGGCTCCAACCTTTTGGTTTTCTAATGTTATTTTTGGGGTTTTAGACAGATGACCTGTCCATCACAAGGTTGCTCCTCTGAAGGTGCACAAACACACTGTAATTATCTGATGCTTTTTGAAAAGCCATCACCAAATTGATGCCATATACACTTGGACATGCATGTTGATCATCTTGCAATGGGTTTTCAAAAAACATAAGAAAATCCATAACCAGATGAACACAAGGGTTGGACATGCATGCTTGACAGCAGAGGTAGGCGAACCAACACATTAACAGGGAAAGATATGCCATGGCGAAACCAACTGTCTCGCTTGGCTCTAAAAGACCATTCATAAGCCGATCCCTGAAAATAGTTGGTATGTAAATAATACAACAATCATACTGAAAAATTATGTTATATTTCTTTCACACACACAGAAGTGCTTTACCTTATGACATCAGATTATATCACTGCATTGAGAGGTATTTTTTAAAAGTGATAGTTTTTAAGCATTACCTTAGAAACAATTCAGCCAGGACTTGGCTATGACCTTCTTTCCATTTTAACATCAAACGTTTTGTGCTTTGTTTTAATTTCTTGTCACATGAGGGTAGTGCGTGAGTGACAGGCAGAAGTCACATTAACACCTTCGCTGCGGCGGCTATTCTGCCGCAGCGCTAAGGGGGCGGGGGGGACGCGTGGCGCGCCCATGCTGGTGATGGAACCGCTCCGTACCCAGCCTCGGTTGAGCTGTGCTGATGATGGAGCGGTTCCGTCATGGCCCCGCCCGCTCAATAGAACGCGCCGCGCAGGCGCGAAATCAGTGCCGCACAGGCCACCGCGGCTGATGACGGAGCGGTTCCGTCATCAGCATCGAAAAGGTTAAAGTTTGGCTTGTTTTGGGTTCGAGGATCCAAGAGGATCTTAAGCTGAGCCAGAGCCATAGCTAGGCCTCTGGCTCAAGTCTTTCCTGAGCCGTGTAGTTCTCTGTTTTAATATACATGTTATGGTCTAAAAACTATGTAAAATGTCTATATAAAGAGGTTTTTTTTTACGTTCACATGGTCATTTGTCTTGTTTGTTTAACAGTACATTGGATAGACTTAATATTATTACTTCAAGTACATTTTATTTACCTTATATAGTAAAAACTATTGTGGGCGTTGCTGTCCTATACATTAGATTCAATAGTGCCACAACAACTAACACCCTGACTCAAATATGTAATAATTGACTATTGTTCACTTTTGAATTAAAACAATTGAAAATGCAATTGAAAAAGCTCAAGTCATGGAGAATATAAACAGCTAGATAAAACCAGGTTTGTTCAAGTGCTGAACAAATATCACTGTAAGATTAAAGCTGGGAAGAAAAAGTATTACTCTAAAAAATAAATTGAATGTCAAGTTTTTTTTTAACACAATAAACGTCCTGACCCTCTTAGCTGACAAACTTGCTTCCTGACATGAAATGGTTGATAATTAGGTCAGTTTCTTTTGCAGAGAAGGTAGCTAATGCCAGAGAGGAGATTATAGCCAGCCTAAGGAAAACCATCAGAGCAAACCTCGGTTGAGACTGTTCTAACAGCTGGCAACTGTAAATGTATTGACTTTTCATTAATCTCTGTGGAAGACTGTGAAACCCTGAAAGGTCGCAGTAAGCAAGCAGTCTCACTGTTAGCCATCTGTTCAGCTCGTCTGCTGAAATAGATCAGATAGGGGAACGTTAGCCAAACTTTGGAAAGTGGATCCTGGTTTTCGTTACCTCGGAACCAAGTTCAGAAAAAGGCTGCACATATGGCCCACCTACTGGTAGAGCAGAGGCTACCATCCTTTGTCTATCTTTTCGGTCTGTAGGTCATCATAAGCAGAGTTATTTTTCTAGGTTCTGACAAGATTCTTCATGTGAGTTGATGTGTGCCTTATACGTAAACGTAAATAAATAAAACAATCCAACGTTTTATGTACCCTTGCTATCCAGGTGACTGTTTCTTCTGAGCTAGGACCATATGTGTCATACTACCGTTTTGCGCATTCCAAATAGCGAATTGTAAGGAATCGCTATTTGGAATTCGCAAAACGGTATGTATGTACAAAATCGCTATTAAATAGCGATTCTTTACCATTCCTAATTTGCGATTAGCAAATTGCTAATCGCAAATTACCCATTCATTTCTATGGGCCAGGAGGCCCATAGGAATGAAGGTGCAATTTGTGATTAGCAATTAGCTAATCGTAAATTATGAATTTCTTCAAGGGTGCAGGGGTGTCTCAAGAACACCCTGCTGCACCCCTGAAAAAGACATTTGGGGGCATATGGCGCACATACTCACTGACGCGCCATATGGCACCTTTTGTTTTTTGGAAAAAAGCTTTTTGAAAAGAATTCCACCAACTAGAAGTTGGTGGTAATTTGCGAATCCTTAATGGCATTTTTTGAATATTTTTTGTTTGATACATTGCATTTAAGGAATCGCAAAATTTGCGATTCCTTAAGTGCAATCGCAAAATAAGGAATTGCAAATTTTGCTATTCCTAATTTTGCATCAAACATGTTTGATACATACCATTTGTCAAAGTAGCATTCGCAAAGGCCGAAATTCGCCGAATTTCGGCCTTTACGAATGAAATTAGCTTGATACTTATGGCCCTAAGTCTCCAAACCCGACCAATGAATTCTGAGTTTACCACACAGAGCACCTAGTCGTCACCCCTCTTTAGTAATACTTCATTTGTGTTTAGCCATAATCTTAGGAACTGTATTTTCTTTCATAAACACTCAAGAGGTTTCATGTCTTGTATCCCAAAAGAAAATATACATGAATAATGCTATCCAAATGTATGTTTCCTAGTAGTTCTATTCAGAAAAAAAGAAAATTCCCGAAATCCCCTCCTATTTGGTGGTAAATGAGCATTTCATGGTTCAAGATCAAACAAGTCATTTAAAAAAGAACATCAAACTTCTCCGTGCAAGTGAAGGCTGACATGTTTGTGATGCTTGAATTGAGGGGCTAGTTTACAATATTTTGACACATAGCGGCGCAGCAAACCTTCCTGCTGCGCTGCCATTAGTCAAAAGAAAAGGGCAGGAATGCGCCGTATCTACAAGATACAGTACATTCTTGCCCTTTTCCCCTGCACCTGTGCACAATGGACTGCCATGCACCACCGCAGGCACCCTTGCACCATGGTGCAAAGGTGTCTGCATTGTAGGGTTGATTGTTTTTGTGCAGGAAGCGACATCTTCCTGCACAAAAACAATCGCAAGAGGTGTTTCCCTCTCTATGTGTACTGCAAAATTCAGCACACATACAAAAAGGGAAAATGAGGAGAAATAAAGGTATTTCCCCTCCTTGCGCCTCACTTCTGCCTCCCCTGGGGAGGCATAGGGATTTTAAGCATTCCCAGGTTTAGGAAACCTTGTCCATCTTGGAATTCGTCACGTTCCATGGAGGTTGCATGGGAACACTGATAACAACACTAATGGAACGCCTCTTTCACGCAGAGTTATGCTTCAAAGGGGGATACTTTTACAAGCTCATGGAAAGCCACGCAGGCTTTACATGGCTTTGTAAATATGGGCAGGCACACTGCGCCGCCAGTGTGTCCAAAAAAGTACCGGCAGTGCGATGGGCTTATATATAAGCCCCTAAATGTGGATATTAATCCTTACTTGTCTTCAGAGCAGGTTTTGTAAAGGACACAATTTCTAGAGAGGTGTTCTCATTCACCTGTTTTCCCTGAGTTTTAGATGGTATTTATACCCTCTGGGCCTAATCTCTCACCACTTGTATCTTAGAAATGTTCTTAATTTGCAGGTAGGTTTGTAGGCTCAGTGAAAACCATTCACCTTATCCCAGGTCTTTGCCACTTCGCAGTGAGGAAGCAGCTACGGCAGAGGAAAATGTTATGGTGGGAGAAGAATGTGAAAGCGAAGAAAAGAGGAAGGAAGGGAGTGAGAGGTGAAATACGACCTCTGACCCTGCTCGCAGGCAGGTTGCTCCCCACGCCACCACACGGCCACCAGCTGCCACGTACCTGCTCCCTGCCGCCTGCCTGTTTTCCAACCGTCCACCCCGCTCCCGCCTCCCAGCTGCACCTCCCTCCCTATCCCCCGCTGCACAGCGCCGCGCGCAACGGGCGCGCCACTGGCGCATCGAAGGCCAGCCTGTCTGCACCCGTCCGCGCCTTGACCGTGCCAAGTGCAGAACCCCTGGACCCCGCAAACGGCACAACACCAGACTCCGCTATGACGCCATCACCCTCTACGCACTCAACGCCGGCCGAAACCACACCTGCTTCCAAGCCGCCCGAAACGGACTCACGGACCTTTCTCCTGCCACACCTGCAGCTTCACCTGCGACAGAGCCACCAAACCTCCAAGTACTGGACCCAACCACCTCTGCTGCATACTCCTCAACACCCGCTCCGCACGCAAACACACCGTCGAGCTCTGGTATCTGCTCGACACCTCCGCCCCAGACGCGGCCTTCCTGACCGAGACCTGGTGGAACGATAGCCACAGCCATCCCGGAAGGCTACAAGATCACCCGCAGGGATCGCGCCAACTGAATCGGAGGAGGAATAGCCATCGTCCACAAGTCCACCCTCAAGGTCGCCACCCACGCAGACGACACCCTGAACACCGCCGTACACCTGCACTTCTGGATTCACACCGACCCCAACACCACCCTCAGAGAAACACTCATCTACAGACCCCCCGGACCCCGAACTCAATTCAGCGATTCCATCGACGACCTCGCCAGCACCCACGCACTCGCCTCCATGGACTACATCCTCCTCAGGGACCTGAATTTTCACCTCGAGAACAACAACGACGCCAACTCCGCCACCCTGATCGACATCCTCGCCAACCTCAGCCTCAGACAATTGTCACCGCACCCACCCAGGCCGCTGGCCACACGTGGGACCCCCGTCTTCTCCACAGGCACCCACGTCACCTTCGACCACACCACCGAACTCCACTGGACCGACCACCGCTGCATCCATTTCACCTTCAATAAACCAACCACGCACCGCCGCACCCAACAGCTACCTACCCGCTGCTGGAGCAAAGTCACCGAAGACCAGCTGATCACCACCCTTGCCCAAAACCCACCCACCAACCCCACCAACCCGGACACCGCAGCCCGCAACCTCAGACAGTGGATCGACGACTGCGCCAACACCCTCGCCCCACTCAAGGAACCCTCCAACAACCACGCCAACAAGAGAGCCACCTGGTTCACCGACGAGCTGCAGACCTCCAAACGCGCATGGCGGAAACTGGAGAAGATATGGCTTCACGAACGCACTCCGGACAACCACGCAGCCCACAAGAACTCCACCCGTAGACATCACCACCTCATCAGATTAGCCAAGAGATCCTCCTTCAAAGACCTCCTGGATAACAACGCACACAACAGCAAAGAGCTCTTCAGCATCGTAAAGGAACTCTCCAACTCCAGCGCCAACAACATACCGCCCTCACAAGAACTGTGAAACTCACTGGCTATCTTCTTCAACCGCAAGATCGCTGACATCCATGACAGCTTCAATACCATGACCGCCCGACTACGCCAGACCCCACCTCCCCTGTGAACACCACCAGCGCCAACCGCCTGACCTCCTGGTCCAACGTCAATGACGACGAGACACGCAAGGTCATGAACTCCATCCACGCAGGATCTACGTTAGACCCGTGCCCACACCACGTATTCAACAAAGCAGACGCTGCCATCGCACCCCAACTATGGAAGGTCATCAACATCTCCTTCGAAACAGCGACATTCCCGGAAAGCTGGAAACACACCGAAATCAACGCCCTCCTCAAGAAGCCCAAGGCGGACCCCAAGGACCTCGAGATCTTCCGGCCCATCTCCCTGCTCCCGTTCCCAGCGAAGGTCATTGAGAAAATCGTCAACATGCAACTGGCCCGCCACCTGGAAGACAACAACATCTTGGACCCATCCCAGTCCGGGTTCAGACGAAACCACAGCACCGAGACAGCCCTCATCGCTGCCATAGATGACATCAAGCGCAAACTAGACAACGGCAAAACATCAGCCCTCATCCTCCTGGACCTGTCAGCCGCCTTCGACACGGTTTGCCATCGCACTCTAAAGACACGCCTCCTGGAAGCCGGAATCCAGGAGAAGTCCCTTGACTGGACCACATCCTGCCTCTCTGGCCGAACCCAGAGCGTCCGCCTCCCGCCCTTCCGATCCGAGGCCACCGACATCATCTGCGTCGTCCCCCAGGGCTCATCCCACAGCCCGATGCTGTTCAACGTCTACATGGCCCCCCTCGCACAAGTGGCCCGCCAACACGACCTCTACATCATCTCCTACGCTGACGACACCCAGCTCATCCTCTCCCTCACCAAGGACCCGCACACCGCCAAAACCAACCTCCACAAGGGAATGAAGGCCGTCGCCGACTGGATGAGGAACAGCCTTCGGAAGCTGAACTCAGACAAGATGAAGGTACTCATCCTCAGACCCTCCCCCTCAGCCTGGGGCGACTCCTGTTGGCCGACCACACTGGGAACAGCACCGACACCCACCGACCATGCACACAACCTAGGATTCATCCTCGACTCCTCCCTCTCCATGTACAAACAGGTCAACGCCGTCTCCTCCTCCTGCTACAACACCCTCCGCATGCTCCGCAGGATATACAAGTGGATCCCGACCGAAACAAGAAGAACGGTGACACAGGCCCTCGTCAGCAGCAGACTGGACTACGGCAACGCACTCTACACAGGAATCCCAGCCAAACACCTACGGCGACTACAACGTATCCAAAACGCCTCGCGCCTGACTGATCGTCAACGTCCCCCGCCGCAGCCACGTCACCCCCCACCTGAGAAACCTACACTGGCTCGTCGTCGACAAGAGGATCACCTTCAAGCTCCTCACCCAGAGACACAAAGCACTCCACAACTCCGGACCAGCCTACCTGAACAAGCAGACTCAGCTTCTACACCCCCACCCGCCAGCTCCGCTCCGCCAGCCTCGCCCTCGCTGCTGTCCCCCGCATCCAACGAACGACCTCTTGTGGCAGATCCTTCTCCCACCTCGCCGCCAAGACCTGGAACACCCTCCCTAGCCACCTATGGCAGACCCAAGACCTACTCGCCTTCAGAAGACTCCTCAAGACCTGGCTCTTCGAGCAGTAGCGGCAACCCCTCCCCTCAGCGCCTTGAGGCCCTCACAGGTAAGTAGAGCACTTTACAAGTACTCTGATTGATTGATTGATTGAATACAGAATGGGGACGTGACCTGGAGTAAGAAGGACACAGGAGGGAGTTAGACAGGAAATGGAATGATATGGTAGAAGAATGAGCAGGAGACCGAGGAGATCATAATGATATATAAAGGGATAGAAGTTCAGGAGGGAGTGAGATGGGGCCTGGAGAGAGTGGCAAGAATCATATTAAAGAAATGAGAAGAGCCAGAGGGAAAACAAGTAAATGGGTAATTTTAAGGCTATAGAGCAAGAGAAGCGGTACCAGAGAAATAGTGGGGAAAAAGGTGAGCATTTTAGGAAAGAAAAGAGAGGGATGGATGAAATTGGCAAAAATAGGAAAGAGGGAGCCAGACAACTCTTACGATGATAAGGAGAAAAGCTTGTAGTTTGTAAGAGCCAATGAAGGGAGTGAGGCAGAGTTTGAGTCAAATGAAGGGAATCGACAAGGCAGTATTTATATGCTGATAGTGACTTAGTAGTAGTGTGGAGGGTAAACCAGGATCGGCAGCAATCCGGGCCAGACTGGGAACCAAACGGAGCCCTAATACAAATGCTCAAACCAGTCGCATGTTATACAGAACTTTCAGCTCGCGAGTTTGAACATATCTGCCATGTGCTATGTTGTCAGTTGAATCTCACAGTTGTGCGATTCCATGGCATTGTTTGAGACTGGACGTTCCTTGAGGGACAGTTGACTACTAGCCAGCAAAGAATAAGTTTGCTCCTGGTTGTTGTCTGAAATAAAACCACTTACCTTTCTGAATCTGCATTGTTCTCTGAGTATCCTTCATAACAAATTTGGCAAAGGACTGACCAGTAAGGTGTCCGGACAACAGCAGTTCTGGAAGAGTGGCTGAAAGCAGAGCGCACATTGGCTGTGCTGCTTACTCAGGGAAAAAGAACCTGCCGAGGACTGAGCAACAGTGGTCGCAGTTGTGTACGAGCACTATCGTGCAGAAGAATTGTGTGTGGCAAGTACCTCAGACGAAGTAAATGGGCGGCCGGGAATACGTCTGAGAGCCCAACACCCACCCCTGGATCAGTCGCGGGCTGAGTACATGTCATGTCACATGCAAACGTTGGCCCCAGCGGCCATTTTAGGATACCAAACTGTGTTGAGAGAGCACGGTCTAGCTATTCTCTGATGTAAGACGCTATCACCAGTGCTTTAAATGGGAATAAATAAGTGCAGGTACTCATTAAAATGGGGCTAGAGGTGTAGTGAGGGGGCGGGGTTAGGGGCGGCGCTAAGGGCAAGACATGATGTTACTTAACAACTTCTATAATAGTTGCAGCACATACCAAAAAACATGAGAAGTGTGTTTATATAAACAAAGCAGGTTGACTCATTTCACAAAATGAAAGGGAAATGTGATAATATTTTTGCAATAGTTGCACCTGCTTAATGTCATACTGTTAATTGCTGTGTGGCACAATACTATATATTTTTAAGCATGCAAGTAGGAAGAAACTGAAAATATCCCCATGTCGCAGCAAAGCTCTTATGACACCAAGGAATTGAAGCAACTCACCATGACCCTCCCCAGAAGATATCTCTTGTCCTCTTCCATCAATCTATCCATTCATCCTTTCATCCTACCATTTACCTGCTGATGTCCACCATTTAACCTTTACATTCTATCGTCTATTCAGTCTTTCATCAGTCATTCAGTCTATCCACCCTTCATATCCAAACCTAGCCATCATCTCCAAACCTATCCATTCATCCTTACACTCATCCATCTCTTTATCCACCCTTTCCCTCATCCATCAATCCTTTCACTCATCCATCCATCAACCCTTTCACTCCTTTATTCCATCCACCCTTTCACTCAATCCCTCCTTTCACTCGTCCATCATCCACTTTTTCATCCATCCTCCCTACCTTTTATTCATCCATCCAATCTTTCACCTATCCACCCATCATCTGCCCCTTTATCCAATCATCTTTCACCCATGCTTGCTTTCAATCATCCATCCATCCATCTATACACCCACCCTTGCTCACTCATCCATCAACTCACTCATCCACTCACCCACCCACCAACCCTCCCTTTTAGGTTATTTATGAATCTTTGTAGCAGAGCAGACATGTATAAAGTTTTTCTTTAAAATACCTCCTAAGAGTGTCTTGATACTCTCTCTCTTTCTTTCACTTTTTTCTTACAAAAACAGACATTCACACAAACATAGCAGACACACAAAAGACTCAGGTATGATAAAAGCCATCTTCACCTACCATGCATTTTTGAATGTCCCCCAGGGCCAGACTGGCCGTAGCCTGATTGCCACTGGCAGGGGACTGACATGAATCCTGTGCTTACAGGAATGCACAGGATAGTGTGAATGTGATTGACAGCACAGGGCCTGAATGGACCCTGCTCTGTCAAGCACAGCATGATGGTGAGCACCCGGACATTATTCTAATGAGCCCTGCTGAATAACTCAACTGGGGCTCAGATCGGGGCTGCAGAAGCGGAGCCTTGGCTGCCAGAGACACGTTACACTCCTGCTTGACAGCCAATGAGCCTACCTTTTCACGAGTACCGGTACTCTCCAGGGCAATAGAGAAGTGCCGGTACTCAGAGCGATAAATCTAACAAGTGCCGGTACTCAGTACTGAAGAGTACCGGCCCATTTAAAGCACTGGACTATCACAATGTGATGGCCGTCTTGTGGGACGAAACAAGATCCCCCTGGAGACATGTGTTGTTATAGTAACCAGTATGCGCAACACGAGATTGTTTGTATTGTAGCAACATTTGTGAGATGCTCACCTTCAAGCAGCGGTTTGCAGCAGAGCGGTAACAGCGCATGAGTCGGTGATGCACACACCCCATTGTCTTCAAGCATAATTTGTGCACGTTTTGAAATGACGCATTCATCAGTGATGCGCACACCTCGGTGAGTACTTCATTTGTTTACAGACATCGGATGTTTATGGTTGCATTAGTGCATACATCGGTGATGTGCACACCTTCTTCATCATATCTTAGTTGTGACAATAGGTCTGTGATGCGCACACACTGGGGTGCATACGTCTAAGGTTAATGAATTTGGTTCCATTCAGACAATCTGTGTGTGGTCTTCTTAACCAGTGTTATGGCAATGTGGATACCTGAAAATACTAATTGGGACCTTTACAGATTTATTTTTTTATTATGCTGGCATTTGGGCCAGTGCTTCCATACATTGTTACACATTTTTAGTTTGCTTCGTTTTGGTAGGTATATTGGAAGCTTCAGGGAGTCCTCACAGTAGCATTGCTGCGGTTGTTCCATCTTCTCCTGTCTCAGTTATTCCGCCATAATGCAAGCTGGCTCTCCACCGATACCTTAGGAGGACTGAGTTCTGAGTTTGATAATTATGTAGAAGTTCTTGATGGGCAGTAAGAAAGCATTGTTGTTGAGTGCTCTAGTAAAAGAGGGACAACGAGTTTTTAGGTGTTTGACGCCAACCAGGGAACCTGATGGAGAACCATTTCAAGACGCATTTAAAGAGGCCGGGTGTAGGTTGGAGATTAGATTTGCGAAGTGAGAAAATCTAGTTATGACGAGGTATGCATTTTATACCCGACACCAAAAAGTTGAGGAGGCCATTGATGAGTTTTTATCTAGATTATGAGAAGTGTCAACCAAAGGTAGATTTGGCAATATTACAGATGAACTCATCACGGACCAGCTCATTGTACAATGTATAAACAAGAAAATTCAAGAAAGGTTGTGGGTGGCCAAGAATGCCACATTGAGAGATGTTATAGATTTAGCCAAGGTGTTATGTATGAGGGATATGGAAAGGAAAGGTCAGAGCAGTGAAATGTCAAAGATTGAGGCAGTAAGCAAACCAGGAGGGGAATCAGTCACAGTGTCAAAAACCAGTAACAAATTGGATAAAAACTTTGTGCCTTTTAAATAATCTGGCAAGGGTTGCATTTGCTGTGGGAGTGCAAGTAATTCCTCTGAGTAGAGTGCAGGCAGTGTAGAAAGCGTGGCCGTATAGGCCATTTTGCAAGAATGTGTAGAATGGGTAGCATTGGTATCAGAAGCTTCTTCTGGACCAAAAGACATGGCTGAAAGAACTTTGAGTGTGGGAGGCAAAGAAGAGGTGGTAGATGAAGTACAAAGGAAGAATAGATCCAAGTTGATGTTTAATATAGTTGAGTGTTGTGTACAGCTTATGGTGGATGCGGGTGTATGTACAACATAATTCCTAGAACTATGTTGGAACAGCAGTGGGAAGATACTGTTTTACAATCCAAAGACATTACTTGAGGTGGATATCAAGGGGAAATCATTGACATCTTGCTCACATTGTATTTGAGAAAAGGAGCATACAAGGAAAGGCGCGTCAGTGGATTGGAAGTTGGTTGATGGTCCAGCGGTGTATAGTGATGAAAATGAGAGTGCTGTTGCTTCTGTGCAAGATGTTGTATTGGAAGAGGCTGGTGCTTTTAGTGTGGATGAGTGGTATCAAGCTATGTATGCTGATGAAATTATTAGGGAAGTTACGTTTATAGTTGTTTCAGGGAAAAGGAGAGAGTTGCACATCAATTTCTGTGCGCCCTTTTGTCCGATGATGGACAGAATGCCGAACATGGTCAAACATTCACCCCCAGTATAGATGGCTGGGTCCAAAATGGGGTGGCATGGTGAGCAAAAAAACTATGGATTTAAACCAAGTCCATGACTAGGGGTGAATGTTTGACATTCTTCAGCATTCCACCCATAATCCTTTAGTGCTGCTATAGTCACCCTAAGTGGGAAAGATATGCCCAGACGTGGGTCCTGTGCTCACTATGCCACTTGATTCAAGCAAGCCTGCCTGATGAGGAGTGCTTGTTTTCTAGTCCAGGGAGGACATGGCCTGGCAGTTCGGGCTGGAGTGTTCCCATGGGGAGCAAGCTCAAGACTCATGTGCATATGACTGGGTCCAAACTGGGGTGGCATGGTGAGCAACAAAACTATGGATTTAACGCAAATCTGTGACTAGGATGAATGTTTTATAATGTTCAGCATTCAGTCCATTATCTTTCTGTGTTGCAATAGTCACCCAAAGTGGGAAGGGTGTGCCAAGATGTGGGTCCCGTTCTCACTATGCCACTGAATTCATGCTAGTCAGGCTAATTTGGGGTGGTATCCCGAAATTGGTCTCAGTATGCATGTTTTCTGGTTCATGGTGGACCTGGCCTGGCAGTTCAGGCTGTGTCAAGACTGATTTGCATATGGCTGGGTCCAAACTGGGGTGGCATGGTGAACAGAAAAACTATGGATTTAATCCAGATTTGTGACTGGAAGTGAATGGTTGACAATGTTCAGAATTCCTTCCATTATCTTATTGTGTTGCTATAGTCACTCTTAGTGGGAAAGGTATGCCGAGATGTGGGTCCCGTACTCAATATGCCACTAGATTCAAGCTAGCCTTGCTGATGAGGAGGCATACCCTGAAACCGGTCTCAGGATGCTTGTTTTCCTGTCCAGGGAGGTGCTGGCCTGGCAGTTCAGGCTGAACTGTTAGCATGGGGAGCATGGTCAACAATGATTTGCAAATGGCTGGGTCCAAATTGGGGTGGCATGGTGAGCAAAAGAATGATGGATTTAACCCAGATCTGTGACTGGGGGTGAATGTTTGACAATGTTCAGCATGCCGTCCATCATCTTTTTGTGTTGTTTGGGATAAATGACCCTGGCAGAAATTACAATTCCAGTGACTCAGTGGTGCTTTTCCTATTAGCATGCCGTTACTGCCCTGAAAGTAGACAACACAGGGCTCACTGCAGCATATCTGGTGTAATATCTACCTTGGTGAGGCATGGAAATGAAAGCATACTGCAGTAAGAATGTGACTATCAGTAGACATAAATCATCATTTGAGATCAGTTTTCTTTTAGCTTCAGCCTGCAATTAGGCAGTGTTATTTTATGCAATGCTATGAAATTAATTTATCAAGCATCATTGCAGCACTGAGGTAGTATATCTACTGTAGGAGGCCAATAGGAGTGATTAGTCAGGTATAAAGGTTTAGTTAGTCATACTGTTTCCATTCGGTGTCATGCCTTCAAGGCATATTATTGTGAAATTGTTCAGGTTCCGTATGTGGGGCTAAGTTAATATGCTTAAGGTAATAAAACGTTTCACACTATTAGTAACATTGTTCTGGTTATTAGATTGCGTTTCTTTTTCTAGTTTGTTTGTCATGCCATGGGCGAAGATGTCTTAACAATACTATTTAGGTGATTATAATTTGTTAAATAGAGCAGTATAGAGTGCCATTTAGTCTGATGAGTTGGAGGTTTAAAAACGGTAGTCAATTTTTTTATAAGTTGTTTTTGATTGAGCAGCAAACCATGATTCATGAACACATATTCATGTTTTTTTTTATGGTTCATGCATATTGTTTCAGGACCTCTAACTGACATGTAGGGTGATGCAGGATGTAAATATTATGCAATGATGATTTCATATTCTCAATTGGAAGTAAAACATTATTGGATTATGACAGTGGTGAGCTCCATCTTGTGAACAGATACACTTTTGTTATTTTCTTGGCCAATTTGCCCATTGTTTCTGCTATGGTTGATGTTGGCATTGAGAAAATGGATCTGTGGTCTCTTCATCTTGTTTGTTAGATGCTGGTGGGATGTTATTGAATGTCAGTTGTATGTGTTAGACAGTATTCTGTGGTTTCTATATAGCTAATGGTGAAGCAGAGTAAATTTGGTCTATTGCCTCCAGTAGATTCAAGTGGGAAAAATCAAGGTCTAGATGAGAGTTGGATCTAGCTGTAGCAGGATTTCTGGAGACGGAGCAAGAATCCAAGGGATGGAGCTAAATTCTAGGAGTAGAAGAAGAATTCCAGAAGACAGTGTCCAGCATGATGAAATTCAACCATCACAGTTACTGGAGAGTTTCTGGCATTCGAAATCGAAGGACCAGAATCCATAAATATGGAGAAAGAGAGGGTTGGCAGTTAGTAAAAACAGGAAGTGAAATACAGAAATTGTTCCATCACTGTGAACTGGGATAGTACTAAGGATAGTACTATTAATATAGCATAATTAAGAAGATATACCAGGTTGGAAACAAAACACCCTACTTTCTGTCATGTTACTAAAATGAAAATGGATTGTTACAGGGAAAGCAGTATGCAGTGTATTACCAGAGACATTAGAAATATTGATGACATAGAAATCTCACGACTGATCAAAAAAGTACAGTATTTAAGTAGAACTTAATCTCCTCAAAGATTGTTGAGTTTGAGACAGATCATGCATTCTGTTCCCATGCCCAATGCTTTTTATATCCTGTTGTCCAAGCATTATCACTGAAATGTAACTGCCTAGGTTATTGGGCGATGTGGAGAAAAGAAATGCTTGTTCCACAACTTTGGAGCAAGCAATGTCCCTGGTTGGAACGGTGTAGCAAGGACTGCATATTATGACACTATTTCATAGAAAAAGGTCACTTCCCTTAGTCAACAATGTATAAAAGTTTCTTCCCCTGGTGATGACAAAAGCCCAGCATATAGCAATGCATTACAGTTTCGATTTCATTAGTAGGGATTTTTTTCACAGCATCAGTAGGATTGCTATTGAATTCTGTGGACTTTTTCTCAAAGTTCATTCAACTCTGAGTCCCATTCTCCCTGTAAGAGAGAGAAATGGCTTTGGTCAGGAAATTCCACAGCAGATCTACATCAACTACTATTCTTACTCTCCTAGACCATTCGTCTCTGATCACTACCTTGTGTGCAAGATAGGGAAAGGGCTCAAGTCAAATCCCTCCCTTTCCTTCCAGCATCACTGACTTACTGAGCGTTGCTCTTTATATATCCTTTTGGGGTTGGATGGTCTACGTCTTTTTCCCAAAGGAGGGTTCTGAGTAAAGCTCCCTCATCTGTCTTTGTCCCTTTCTTGTGGTTCAAAGGGATGCTCACCCAATTAAAAGTCCAAACCCATGCTCTCTCTGTGAGGAGTGTGATTCTCCAACAGTGGTGCCAGCGTTTTGCATTCTTACTATCTGGCCAGGCAGGGTGTCCCGAAAGAAAAAGCCAGATCTTTTCCCAATAAGGAAATCAACTCCCAAACCTTCCAAAGACTTCCATCCCCCTTCCCGTGGCAGTCAACATGTTGGAAGCCGTACCATCAAATAACAGAGCTTCTTTATGTCGAGAAATTGAACGCAGTTGACTATTGTTCAACCTACCTGGTTGATCAGCCTCAAGAGGTCATTCCTTAATGTCCTAGGTGTATCAACTTTATATATATATATATATATATATATATATATATATATCACTTAAACTCGGGTGTTGGTGAAGTGCCATTTTGAAAGTGAAGGACAAATCTACACTAGACAGGGTTGGCCCAGATTTGTGCATGACAAAGAGGTGAAAGCCTGTAAAGCTAAAAACCAGTGTAACACCCTTTGGTTAGTTTTCTTTGTTTTGAACTGAAGAAAGGTTCACTAAGATCCTGAAAATGCGACTCTTTGCAAAATAATTCTTCACCACCTTATTCTACATGAATTGCTACTAGCTCCTGTCCTTGGTTTTGTGATTCCACCTCCTTGAATCTCTGTTTGAGCTGAAGTTGTGCTTTATAAATCATGTTTCAATTTCAATTACTTATGGGAGTCTAGCCAATCCAAAGGAGTGTGCATAGATTGTAAAGGGTCGGACTAGTCATACAGTAGAGTTTCTCATGCCCACTTGATGGACAAACACTCTGGGGCATATTCTCAAGGGCATATCGCTTAGTTATCAGCACTTTATCACATCAAAGTGGAGATAAATGTATTGCACCATTCACAAGCTGGTGCTAACAGCCGATATCACCAGTTTACCTGCAAATAGCAGCCGCCAAAAACATCACCACAGATGACCCCGACAACTATCGCTAATGATATGCAGAGTAGGCATTCCCGTGCAATAAAAGCTGCAACACCACTCCGCAACATTCTCAACGACCAGCCAGATCAGCGATAAGTTCACAAAACAGGCGATAAGACGTGTTAGCAGCAGGAATTTAACACCTGCTCTGACCTGGTGTAAAGCCGGACGACAACCTGCACCAGAGCCCACCTCAAGAACAACAGATGTCATGGAGCTACTGATCATGCAGCCCGGAGCCCCAAGAGGGCAACAACACCCACTGCCACCACACCCAGGCCCACCACCGACCCCCCCAGACCACCACCCCCCCCCCCAGACCCACCCCCGAACTACCACAGAGGCAGCACAGACCAAGACAGCGGACCTTCAGAAAACTCACCAGCCTCACAGACCCAACACCAGAGGATGTCATTGCCCACTGCAGGCTCAAAAGGACAACCATGCACCGCATCCTGAACATCATTGCCCACAGGCTGACAGTACCCACACAGCGGACAACCAACATCCCTCCACAGACAAGCTGCTGGTTGTGCTGCATCTGTCGGCCTCTGGTACCTTCCGACCAACAACTGCCAGATTCGGAGGAGTCTCAGAGCAAGCCCTATCAAAGTTCATTACAACTGTCTTGGATGCCATCATCAGCTTGGTACCCCAGGACCTTCACTTCCCCCACACTGCGCAGAAACAGCTGAAGACCAAGCAAGGCCAACACTGCATACAATTACCGCTACAGAAACCACACGCATTCCATCAATGCGCAGGCAACAGTGGGCCACCGGGTACTCGTCACCAATGTCATCACCAACTACCCAGGCAGTGTGCATGATTGCTACATCTTCCGACAGTCCATCATCAACCGGCGCTTCCAGGATGTCATCTACGGAAATGCTCTGCTCGTTGGTAAGTACCAAATGAACACACCACACACCCCAACTCCACAATCATGCAACTCACAACCATGGTAATGCACACGTTACAAACTCACATACAACATGCCAAACAACATGCCCACCCAACAGACACAACAGCACAACTTACTGTGATAACCTGGGCTAGTCATGTACATGAGCCATCAATGCATGGCATGGCATGGCACCTCAGCCACGCCTCGGCCTGGTCACCCCTACGCTCCCAGGACCTCCTGCTCCTACCTCCTGCCTTCTGCTGCTGTGCCTGCCTGCCTGCGCCGTCAGCGAGCGCCCCAGCCACCGCAGGGCCGCCCGCCAAGCCCGCACTCGCTTTCCCGCCGCTGCCTGCCTGCGGCCCCGCCAGCCGATCGGATCCCACGCTCCCGCCGCCCAGCTGACCCGCCCTCCCGGCTCCCTTCTTAAAGGGGAACCCGTCTCCGGCTCGGGAGTGACCACTGTGCCTCGGCCTGGTCACCCCTACGCTCCCAGGACCTCCTGCTCCTACCTCCTGCCTTCTGCTGCTGTGCCTGCCTGCCTGCGCCATCAGCGAGCGCCCCAGCCACCGCAGGGCCGTCCGCCAAGCCCGCACTCGCTTTCCCGCCGCTGCCTGCCTGCGGCCCCGCCCCCCCGCCAGCCGATTGGATCCCACGCTCCCGCCTCCCAGCTGACCCGCCCTCCCGGCTCCCTTCTTATGACGCCCCCTCAGCGACCGCGCAGCGGACACGCGCAGCGGGAGCACCGAATGAGCGCCGAAGGTGCGCCAAAGGTAAGCCCGTCTACGCCCGTCCGCGCCTGGACCGCGCCCAGTGCCAGGACCCCTGTCTCCCGCAGTCACCAGCCCTCCCGCCGGACCTACGCCGCCACCGACCTCTACGCACTCAATGCCGGCAGACTCCCGGGCTGCTACCGAGCCACCCCGAGACGCACCCACGGACCCTTCTGCTGCAACTCCTGCAAGTTCACCTGTATCCGGACCTGCATCACTCCAGCAGTGCCCAAGACCTCGACGAACAACAGCAGCAGCCACCTGAAGTGTATCCTGCTCAACACCCGCTCAGTCCACAGACACGCCGTCGAGCTCTGGAACCTGCTCAACACCACAGCCCCAGACGTCGCCTTCCTCACGGAAACCTGGATGAACGCCTCCTCAGCGCCTGACATCGCCATCGCCATCCCGGACGGCTACAAGATCATCCGGAGGGACCGCGCCAACCAGACAGGAGGAGGCATCGCCATCATCCACAGGAACTCCATCCGCATCACGACCAACACCGACGACACCCGAGCACCCGCCGAGCACCTGCACTTCCAGATCCACATCAACCCCAAGACCACCCTCAGAGGCACCCTCGTCTACAGACCCCCGGGACCACGCACACAATTCAGCGAGGACATCGTCGACGTCGTCAGCCCGCACGCCCTCCTCTCCGCTGACTACATCCTCCTCGGGGACCTCAACTTCCACCTGGAGAACAACAACGACCGCAACACCACCACCCTGCTGGACAACCTCGCCAACCTCGGACTCAAGCAACTGGTGACCACCCCCAGCGACTACGCCGGACACACACTCGACCCCGTCTTCTCCTCCAGCAAGGACATCGCCTTCAGCCACGCCACCGGACTCCACTGGACGGACCACAGCTGCGTCCACTTCAGCTTCAAAAGGACCACAATCCACCACCAACAGCAAAAGGTTGCACGCAGAAGCTGGAACAAGATCACAGCCGACCAGCTCACAACTTCCCTGAGCAAGAACCCACCCACCAGCGCAACGAACCCCAGCCAAGCGGCCACCAACCTCACGAAGTGGATCAGCGACTGCGCAGACGACCTCGCCCCTCTGAGGACCCCGCCTAACAGACCCGGCAGCAAGAAAGCCCCATGGTTCACCGACAAACTCAAGAACTCGAAGAAGAACTGCAGAGCCCTTGAGAAAGCCTGGCGCAGAGACCCAACACCGGACAACATGACTGCCCTCAAGCTCGCCACCCGAAAACACCACCAACTGATCCACACCACCAAGAAAACTGCTTTCAAGGAACGACTGGACAAAAACGCACACAACAGCAAGGAACTCTTCAACATCGTTAAAGAGCTCTCCAACCCCAACGCCGGAAACAACGACATCACCCCTTCGCAAGACCTCTGCAACTCCCTCGCCTCCTACTTCCACAACAAGATCGCGGACATACACAACAGCTTCAGCACTCAACCGACGCACGCCACGACCGAACCACCGCCCCCCACCACCACTCTCCGCGCCTGGACCCCGATCAGCACCGAAGACACCGTCCGCACGATGAACTCCATCCACTCCGGATCTCCGACCGACCCTTGCCCTCACCACGTCTTCAACAAGGCCGACGCTGTCATCGCACCCCACCTGCGGGACATCATCAACACCTCCTTCAACACCGCCACCTTCCCGTAGAACTGGAAGCACGCCGAACTCAGCGCCCTACTAAAGAAGCCATCAGCCGACCCCTCCGACCTCAAGAACTACCGACCCATCTCGCTGCTCCCGTTCCCCGCTAAAGTCATCGAGAAGACCGTCAACAAGCAGCTGGCCGCCTTCCTCGAGACGAACGGATCCCTCGACCTCTCGCAGTCTGGCTTCCGGGCCAACCACAGCACCGAGACCGCCCTGATCGCAGCCACCGATGACATCCGAGTTCTGCTCGACAACGGAGAAACAGCGGCCCTCATCCTCCTAGACCTCTCCGCGGCCTTCGACCCTGTCTGCCACCGTACCCTAGTACAGCGCCTCAGCAACGTCGGAATCCAGGAGAAGGCACTGGAGTGGACCATCTCCTTTCTCTCCGGAAGGACACAGAGAGTCCGCCTCCCCCCGTTCAGATCAGAAGCCACTGAAGTCATCTGCGGCGTTCCTCAAGGCTCTTCGCTCAGCCCAACCCTCTTCAACATCTACATGAGTCCCCTCGCAGCCATCGCACGCCAGCACAACCTCAACATCATCTCCTACGCCGACGACACCCAGCTGATCCTCTCCCTCACCAATGACCCCGCCACAGCCAACCTACACGAAGGGATGAAAGAGGTAGCCGAATGGATGAAGAACAGCCGCCTGAAACTGAACTCGGACAAGACGGAAGTCCTCATCCTGGGATCCTCACCCTCTGCCTGGGACGACTCCTGGTGGCCCCCCGCCCTAGGCAGCGCACCCAAACCAACAGACCACGCACGTAACCTGGGCCTCATCCTGGACTCCTCCCTCTCCATGACCAGACAAGTCAACGCCGTCTCCTCGTCGTGCTTCAACATCCTACGCATGCTACGCAAGATCTTCCGGTGGATCCCCACCGAGACCAGGAAGAGGGTCACCCAGGCCCTCGTCACCAGCCGACTGGACTACGGCAACTCCCTCTACGCCGGAACCACCGCCAAACTCCAGAAGAGACTCCAGCGGATCCAGAACGCCTCAGCAAGACTCATCCTGGACATCCCCCGTCGCAACCACATCTCCGGACACCTGAGAGACCTGTACTGGCTCCCGGTCAACAAGAGAATCACCTTCCGTCTCCTCACCCACGCACACAAAGCCCTGCACAACCAAGGCCCAGGATACCTCAACAGCCGCCTCAATTTCTACACTCCCAAACGCCAGCTTCGATCGACCGGCCATGCCCTCGCCGCCGTCCCCCGCATCCGAAGAGCCACCACAGGGGGAAGGTCCTTCTCCTACCTCGCCGCCAAGACCTGGAACTCCCTCCCGACTCATCTCCGCCGGACCCAGGACCACCTCACCTTCAGGAAGCAGCTCAAGACCTGGCTGTTCGAGCAGTAGCGGACCCCCCCTCCCCAAGCGCCTTGAGACCCTCCGGGTGAGTAGCACGCTATACAAATGCTTTGATTGATTGATTGATTGACAATGGAAAAATGTGGGGAGAGGTGGGAACCAGGGATGTGCGTAGGAGGCAAGTGACCCATGAATGAGAATATACACAATGCCAAGTGTGGCGTGGATGTGCTGGCCAGACTGCAGTATGCAGACCACAGACACATCCATGTCTACATACACTGCTGGTGTTTGGAGTGTAGTGGACAGTGGACGCAACCAATGTCAACCCAGCCAGTGGGGAAGATCGTGGAAATGTAACTTGTTATGTCCCCCCTGTAAGCGTGAGTGGAGTGGGCTGGCATGGCATACACCAGGCCAGCGTAGGGGTGTGAATAAAAAGCACGTAGCTCTGGGTGTGGTTCTCTTCCGGAATGGCCAACGTGTCTGCTAGAGCAGCGCCTCTCACCCCGTCACAAGGCCGTTGCCGTCGCCGTGATTGGTGTTGCCTGCCATCATATGCACCTGCTGCACCCCTGGCCGCTGGTCCCCTAACCCTGCTTGCCCGCCCCTGTGCACCCAGGCCTCATTGCTCACCTGCTGACACCTGCGTGTGTCAAAGAGGGCCCACCACGTGCAGGTGCAAGCTCAAAGCCCGAGACCTGTGACCTTGGCAGCCTCCTCCCACCATCACGGCCTCCGCAACACAGGCCCACAGTACTCCACTGCTGCCTCCGGCCTACACTATGTTCAAGTAGGTCACACATTTGGAACCGAGTCTTGATAACCTGTCTTCAGGCAGGTTGCTCCCCACGCCGCGCAGCTTCACCTGACTGCGCCTGTGTTCCTGTGCCCCCACTGCTTCCTGTGGGTGTTCAAAGCCTGCCTCCACCCGCAGGCTTCCACCTGCGCCTCATCCCTGGTGGCCAGTGGGCCTTAGGTTTGTTGTTGTTTGTTGTTGCCACTTGTTTTGTGCCCCCAGTGTCCTTCTGGGACCACCTGTATTGTGCCCCAGTGACCGCTTGCATTTGTGACCATATTGACCTCGAAGACAACAACATCCTGGACCCATCCCAGTCCGGCTTCCACAGCAACCACAGCACCGAGACCGCCCTCATTGCCGCCACGGACGACATCAGGATCCTTATGGACAAAGGAGAAACAACCGCCCTCATCCTTCTGGACCTATCAGCAGCCTTCGACACGGTCTGCCACCGCACCCTAACAGCACGCCTCCATGACGCCGGAATCCAAGAGAAGGCCCTGGCCTGGACCACGTCCTTCCTCTCCGGCAGAACCCAGAGTGTCTGCCTCCCACCCTTCCGCTCCAAGACCACCGAGATCATCTGCGGTGTTCCACAGGGATCATCACTCAGCCCAACGCTGTTCAATATCTACATGGCACCACTCGCCCACGTCGCACGACAACATAGCCTCAACATCATCTCCTACGCCGACGACACCCAGTTGATCATATCCCTCAACGAAGACCCCCACACCGCCAAAGCCAACCTCCACAGACGAATGAAGGCTGTCACCGAATGGATGAAGGTCAGCAGGCTAAAGCTGAATTCAGACAAGACGGAGATCCTCATCCTCGGCCCCACCCCCTCAGCCTGGGACGACTTCTGGTGGCCAACATCGCTAGGAACGGCCCCAGAACCCACCGACCCCGCACGCAACCTGGGGGTCATCCTCGACTCTGCCCTCTCCATGACCAAGCAGGTCAATGCCGTCTCCGCTTCCTGCTTCAACACCCTACGAATGCTCAGCAGGATCTTCAAATAGATCCCCCCGACATGAGAAAAACTGTCACCCCGCCCTGGTCACCAGCAGACTGGACTACGGGAACGCCCTCTACACAGGAACAACAACCAAGCTCCTGAGATGGCTGCAACGCATCCAGAACGCCTCGGCACAACTGATCCTCGACGTCCCCCGACGCAGCCACATCACACCCCACCTGAGAGGCCTGCATTGGCTCACCATCAACAACAGTATCACCTTCAAACTCCTCATCCACGCACACAAAGCCCTACAAAACGCCGGACCATCATACCTCAACAACCGACTAAGCTTCCACACCCCCAGCCACAGCCTCCGCTCTGCCAACCTCGCCCTCGCCACAGTTCCACGTGTCCGGAGAACCACCGTCGGCGGCAGATCCTTCTCCTACTTCGCCGCCAAGACCTGGAACACTCTCCCTACCAACCTACGTCAGACCCAGCACCTGCTGGCCTTCAGAAGACATCTCAAGACCTGGCATTTCGATCAGTAGCTGCCCCTCTCCTCCCCCTCCACCCCCCCAGTGCCTTGAGACCCTCACGGGTATGTAGCGCACTTTACAAATGATAATGATTGATTGATTGATTGATTGATTGATTGATTGATGGCCGAGTTCATAAGTTCATGGGATGTTTGATATCACTGTACTCCCTTCGATGTGGTGCCACCAACTCTGTGTATAGCATTCCAACCATACTTGTCAGTGGTCCCTCGCTGACTACTGCCTTCAGCCCACACTGCGGTCCAGTAGGTCACACATTTGGAACTGAGTCTTGATTTATTTATGGCAGAGTTTAGATCATTGAACAGGCCTCATCGCAGACTGCAGCTCCGGTGCCATCAACTTTGTGCCCCGACATTCATGGACACTCTCTCGTTTAACTTTGGTGGTGTCTGAGTCTATGGACTGGGGGTTGTCTTCATCATCATTTAGGTGATACTGACTTGGTTGTAAAAACGAGGCTGTAGCATTCCACTCCTCCATTTGCCTGTTTCTGCCTGCTTTTGCCCTCTGCATCATGCCCTAGAGGACACCTTCCACTGTCCCCCGCAACCCTCAGTGACATGCACCTTCGACATCGATGAGGACCCGCTCAGCTCACGTGGCCCTGCATCAGTGCACCGCAAGTCACCGTTCCGTGGCGGTGTGCCTGTGCCAGCTGCAGTCCATCCGGGCCCACTAACTTTGTGCAGCTCAAGTCATGGACCCTGTCGGATTGAATATTGGAGGTGATGCACACTTACAACGCAACTTTTACGTCGTAATGCTGTTACAACGCAGCTATTACAACGCAGGATCCATTACATCGGATGCCATTACAACGCATGGCATTACATCGCATATGCTATTACAACGCATACCATTACATCGTAAGTATTGGTAAATATATAATTTTTTTTATTTTATTTAATATTATATAATTGATTTAATTATTATTAATTATAAATAAAAATAAATAAAAATATTTATTTATGTTTTTAAATATTATAAATTAAATTTATTAATTTAAGTAATTTTTTAAATAAGTATGAGTATAGGAGTATATGTTTTGGTGTACTGAGGTATATGTTTTGGGGTGTTTGGGTATTTTTTGGTTTTAGGGCAGGGTTTGGGTTTTGGGGTACAGGGGTGTTTTTAGGTTTCAGGGCTAGGTTTGGGTTTTGGGGTACAGGGGTGTTTTTAGGTTACAGGGTAGGGTTTGGGTTTTGGGGTACAAGGGTGTTTTTAGGTTTCAGGGTAGGGTTTGGGTTTTGAGGTACAGGGGTGTTTTTAGGTTTCAGGGTAGGGTTTGGGTTTTGGGGTACAGGGGTGTTTTTAGGTTTCAGGGTAGGGTTTGGGTTTTGGGGTACAGGGGTGTTTTTAGGTTTCAGGGTAGGGTTTGGGTTTTGGGGTACAGGGATGTTTTTAGGTTTCAGGGTAGGGTTTGGGTTTTGGGATACAGGGGTGTTTTTAGGTTTCAGGGTAGGGTTTGGGTTTTGGGGTACAGGGGTGTTTTTAGGTTTCAGGGTAGGGTTTGGGTTTTGAGGTACAGGGGTGTTTTTAGGTTTCAGGGTAGGGTTTGGGTTTTGGGGTACAGGTGTGTTTTTAGGTTTCAGGGTAGGGTTTGGGTTTGGGGTACAGGGGTGTTTTTAGGTTTCAGGGTAGGGTTTGGGTTTGGGGTACAGGGGTGTTTTTAGGTTTCAGGGTAGGGTTTGGGTTTTGGGGTACAGGGGTGTTTTTAGGTTTCAGGGTAGGGTTTGGGTTTTGGGGTACAGGGGTGTTTTTAGGGTTCAGGGTTGGGTTTGTGATTAGGGCTAAATAAATTATATTTACCATTTATAAATTAATTAAAATATATTTATTAAATTAAATTAATTATATTATATTAATTACATTTTTAATTAAATTAATTAAATTTAAAAAATTATTTTAATTAATTTAATTTCATTACAATTTTAAACATATTTAAATTAAAATAATTTCATTATATTAATTAATTAAAATTAATTAAAATTTTTATTAAAATTAAATTAAATAAATAGATTTAAATTTATTAAATTAAATTAATTACTATTTTAAAATGTATTTTAATTAAATTAAATAAATTAAATTAATTAAATTAAATTAATTACATTTTTTTAAAAAGTATACTTACCTATACTTACGATGTAATGCCATGCGTTGTAATAGCATCTGCGATGTAATGCCATGCGTTGTAATGGCATCCGATGTAATAGATCCTGCGTTGTAAAAATTCCGATGTAACGGAATGCGTTGTAATAATCCGCGATATAGTGACACCAATCCATATTGGATGGCCTCTGGGTCGAAAGACTGGGGATCATTAACGTCATGTATCTGTGGGCCTGCGCTGTTCACTGCCTTCGGCCTCAACTGCGGTCCACCTGGGCTCACACTTCAAATTGAGTCCTGACCTGCCAGTACGTCGCATCACCGCAGGACGAACACGCCACCACCGCCAGGACCACCCCCAACCAACAACTTCCTGAGTTGGAAGAGTCTTACTGCCAGACTATCAGAGTTGCTCACACCTTTCGTGGATGCAATCATCAGCTTGATACCCTGCTCAGCTCTTCGGGTGCCACAAACTCAGTGCAGCACAACTCATGGACCATTTCTGATTGAGTTTTGTGCTGTGGACAGCTCATGCAGCAATGTCACCTCAGGTAGTGTGGAAGACCTGGGACGATGATGAGGAAGATAATGCAGGTGTATCACACCCCACTGAAGCTGCAGCAGTAATATCCCAAAGAGACACAATCCTAGACAATTCATTCACATGAGCACGCTCAGCTCTGGTGCCCCAACCTCAGTGCACTGCAGCTCACGGACCCTTCTGATTGCATATTGGGTGACCTCTTACTTGCTCCAGCTACCACCATGCTGCTTCGCAGTTGTTTCTGTTATGCTGGTGTTTTCTGTTTCCACTTTAATTGTGATCACCTTTCAAGTTGTTGCCAGCACCAACCACGAGGGCTGGCTTACAATCACCCGACACACATCCAGCACATGCGTCACAGTACATGTGACCCTGGCAATAAAGGTGCCGGGTGCACATGCCTATAGCCAGTTCCACAAACTATCTGACTGTGTCTGTGTGGTCATTATGTATGCATGAGGGCCCTGGGCCATACAACATTACATTGTGCTGTGTACAGCGGATGCAATCATGTCACCGCAGGCAGAGGGTAAGACCTTGGACATGTAGCTTTGTAGTCCCCCACTCAATATGTAAGAGGACTGGACTGGGACAGTGTATGCAGGTCCAGTGTGGGGGTGTGAATGATTATCCCGGGGCTCTGGGTGTGGTTCAGTACTGGAAATGTGCAAATGCATGGGTCTCCGTTGGAGAGTGTAAGTGGTCCCTGATGGGACTAAGATACCCACGTATGTGATCTAGTTCGGCTTCCATTAGGTCGAACCCCACCCGCACCTGTTCGGCCACCTCCTTCTGGCAGTGTGACACCTGGTCTTGGAATGAGATGTGTCCTTCTGTGGGGTGCTGGAAGCCAGCCGTGGTGGTGGGTGCTTCCAGCCGTGTGGTCTGTGCAGGGGGTGCGGTCTCCTCGATGCAGCTGGTCCTGCTCTTGGAGGTGGATTGCCTAAGATGTCCATGAACTGTTGTAGGGCGTCGGTGTTGAAGGTGTGGAGGTCCTCTTCAGCATCAATGATGAGTTGTCTGGTCTGCTCTGCTGGAGGTGTTGTTTGTCCCTGTACAATGTGAAGGGGAGATGCATTTTGACATTGAGTTGACATGTATGTTGACGCATTGTTCAAGTTTACATACAGACTGCATGACAATGTACATTGTGACTGTTTGGGAGGAGCGGACTATTTGATGCGGAACAGTGGATATTTGGACAACATCACGGATGTGAGGTTGTACACATACATTTTCATCTCACAGTTTCCTGCTATGTCAAATGTAATTGGCCAGTTTCTACGCACAAGCTGACCCAGTTGTGTCCTCTGTTCTGCAGTGTAAGTGTTGCCCTTTGTACCACATTGTCGTCAATGTGCTGTTATTATTGTGTGTGTGTGCTGCATTGTGGGAGAGTCGCCCCTACACTGTGATTTTGCTGCCCCTTATCCCTTTGAGGCAGTGTGGCTTTGACTTTTGTGCTTTTACGGTGCTGAGATGTTGGCCACTTGGGTCATTTGTGCTCTTGGATGATCTGGTACTCTTGTGCATTGTTTGTCTGCAGATATATTGTTGACATCAGGGGTTGTTTGTGCACGTGGATGTGTCAGAGTGTGACCTACTCTTTTACAGATGTGGTCCACACAGTGTTGTGGCGTGCCCAATGTCATAATGATTGTACTGCAGCCATGCTGATCGTCATGTAGTGTCACTTGCATTGTCAGTGTGGCTCACAAATGCGCATCTTTGCTGTGTTTCGCACATGTGCATGTGTTGGTTGTGAGATTGGTGATGTGTGGGTTGGAACCCCTTTGGGCACATGGTGGACGGGGGCCTACTAGCTGTTTGTATGAGTGCTGCAGTGTGCCACGGGGATCAGGGACATGATCCAGGGTCATTGTGGGTGTGCAGTGTGCAACACATGATTGTGCATGTGTGACATTGTGCCCATCTCCCCCCGCTCCCCCAGTCCCTGGTTGTTACTCACCCTGTTGATGTTGTGTCAGGTCATTTCGAGCTGTGTCCGGACTCCCAAATCCTTGGACCGTCTCCACACTGATGACTTTGGCCACCATTTCCTCTAGCTCCCCCTGTGGCGCAGGACTCCCACCTCCAGTAGCCGTGGCTGCCTTCCTGTTGGTAGCGGGTTTCTGCTTGGTTTTTCACATCATGCCAGCGCCTCTTGACCTCCTCCATTGACCTACTCGATGCTCCGGCAACATTCACGTTGTTCACGTTGTAAATGTAAATGTAAATGTTATGGTACTTATAGAGCGCACTGTCACCAGACGGTCACCTTGCGGTGCCGCCTATTTGGCTTCCTGGCGCTGATACTCATACCGCTGTGGAACCCCTCCTGGCTTTCCCTGTGAAGTGTCCACTCCTGGGCACCCCAGGGTGAAGCCAGGCATCCTTAGCGCTGTTGGGGCCAGTGTGGAGGCTAAGCAAGCTATTGCCCAGAGTTGCAGCGTGGGGCCCGTGATTAGAATAGGCACCGAGGCGAGAATTAACAGGTCCGAGGAAATTGAGCCCAAGACCCCGCCGAGGCGGGAATCGAACCCTGGTCCCTGGCCAGAATTCTGCATCAGGGTCTGCCGCTCTAACCATTGAGCCACACTCCTCCACGTTGGACTGGCATGGTTCCATTTGTGTTGCCAATGACACAGTGGAGGTGACGAATAGTTGTTGTTAGTGTTCTATCACCTCCCTGACGAATATCCGTTTTCCCTGCAGACTGAATCCCGTTTTCCTCTTCTCCTTGGCCTTCCCCGACCCCGAGGTTCCTTGCTGGTGGTTTATGAGGCTTGTGGGGTTCGCGTTGGCCTCTGCCCTCGGTCCAGGTGCATCCATGGTGCTACGAAGTATATTTTTTTCCCTTTTGTGTTTGTTCTGCTTTTATGGTGCATTTTCCCGCATGACACGTGGGAATTGCAGGCCTGTCGCTGATTATCATTGATTTTTGTATCACAATTGCCCTCATCGCTACTATTTCCGCGTTTCGCATTTTTTCGGCATCGCGTTAATTTTAACGTGGTCATTTGACACGTTATCGTTAGACTATCGCATGGTACCGCTGTGTTGAGAATACAACGTTAACACAGCATTCTTTTCCCACGATAGACTGTGATGTGAAGAGTTGCATTGAGCTAATTTTGCGATAATTATCACATGTTCTTGAGAATATCCACCTCTATTTTAGCATATTGAATTTCATATAGCAAACGTGTCTGGCTCCAATACAGAATAGGATGTATACCATCAGGGATGTTTTGTGAAAGAATAACACCCAAACCCACCCCAGAAGCATCAATTTATAGTAAGATAGAGAGGTCAAAGTTAGGACAGCAAAGCACAGTGTCAGAAGCCAAAACTTGTTTGAAATGATGAGAGGCCTGTTTTTTGTGATGAACCCATGAGAATCTGGTTAGGTGGATTCTTTTGTAATAATGCACTAAAAGGGCTGACCATTTTAGAATAAAGAAGGTGTAAGTTGTAAGGTGTAGGTTGTGGAGAAGTGTGGCTCACTGGTTAGAGGCGGCAGACCTGTAAGCAGAGAACGGCCCGGGACCAGGGTTCGATTCCCGACGCGGCAGGGTCGTGGACCAGGGTCAGCGGACTCGATAATTCTCGCCTCGGTGCCTACTCTAGTCAGAAACCACACTCGGCAACTCTGGGCATCAGCTTGCCTCATCTTCACAACGGCCCCCTCAGACCGCCGGGGATGCTTGGTCGCACCTTAGAGATACCCATCAGGGACCATCTCTCAGGGTGAGCCAGGACGGGTTCCCCAGCGGTCGAAGCGTGGAGATACTCCTCCGGGAGTCGATTCCTAGCGCTATATAAACCTGCAATAAGTCTTCTGTCTCTATAACTCTAAGGAATTCTCCACCTTCCTTTTTATTGGTAGGCTGCAAAATGGCGTTTAATCCCTCCAATTTACTGACCAGGGGTTTTGCTAGACCACTGGCCATAGTGTACCCAAGTCTGCAGCTATTACTCTGTTTTTCGGGTTAGCTACACGTCCTGCTACCTTAAATCTGTCAATACTCTCTCTAAATGAGTGACATGTTGGTCCCAAGCAGGAATGTAGATGATGAAGTCGTCCAGGTATCCAGCAACAAAAGAGTCAAAAGGCTGTAGTATATGATCTGGCAGTCTTTGAAATATGGCAGGGGCTTCGTGTAGCCTAAACAGCTGGACTTTAACTTGAAGCAAACCTCTGGGTATAAAAACTCCAGTCTTGTAGAAGTCTGGCTGATGTAGAGGTACCTGCTAATTCTCTTTGGTCAAATCCAGTGCTCTGATTAACTCCCTGTAGGATCATATCAGCATTAGGATAGCACAGGAAGTGTGAATGCTTTACAGAGGATCTTGTAAATGTAGGACATATAATACCAGGAATGTTTCTTCTTCTCCTCTTCCCAATTCCCCCCGGAGCATTGAACACAGGTCCTTCAGTGCAAGCAAGATCGCTTTGGTGGTAAAAACCTAGAGGGTGCCGCTGCCCGGCCGAGTCATCGGCTCCTTATGAAGCCGAGTGAGCTTGACCGGGCGAGCGAGGCAGCGTCAAGTCTAGAGCGCTGACCTGCAAGTTAATAATCCCCCTGGAATAACAAGCGCCGCATTTGTGTGTGCAAATACGCTAAGTGTGACATTTAAAATGACCACTATTTAAAACAATTTTTAAAAAACCCGGAGCATTGAACACAGCTCCTTCAGTGCAAGCAAGATCGCATTGGTGGTAAAAACCTAGATATGTTTTTTCCATAACTTAGGGTGGTGCGCCTGCCTCGCCAACGATATGTTCAAATCATATTAGCTATATTGAGTTAGTTCATAATACATACAATTTTGCTATCCCTGTATAAAAACTCATCTTTGCTTTCTTATGGTTCAAATCTCTTCATTAGGTTTGATAGGTATCAAATACACTCATCTACAACCAACAGCCGGTGAGGAGTGAAACCAGAACAATAACTTGGAAAAGAAAGATGGGGGGGCATCAGGGAGGATGATTCTGGGGATGAGAGATAAGAGAGGAGGGAGAGAAGACAGGTAGGAGGAGGAGGAGACCAGGAAGTAGTACTAGTCTGCCCTATAAACCAAAAGGAGAGGGCAGCTGAGAGCGCATGTCTCAAGATGAGCGATATCATCCTCACTGCTCTTAGGGTACATCAATAGTCAAACGAAGTACTCAAAGGTGCTTGGGACATTTGTGTACCCAAATGTTACTTGCCAGGAACTGAAGATACGGGCCTCACATTTGATCGAACTGGGGAAATGTTCCTTTCATCTATGCATTGATCTTTTTCCATGGCCAGCACATTCCACAATCTATGCAGCCAGTTCAAGTGTGTTGGCACTAATTTATTACACCAGTTCACCAGTAGAGCTTGGTATGCCACCCAAAGAGCCAGGGTGATCGCCTTGCCCCTAGTAGATCTCAGTGAATATGTCAGGGGTTAGGAAGACCTAGCAATGTGTAGCTTGGAAGGAGAGCAATGTCACTTTGAGAAGATCTCATCTATGTTTCTCAGGACCTCCCACCAGTACAGCTGAAGTTTGGGGCAATGCCAGAGAAGGTGGGTAAGGGTGCTTCACTGCCCACAGTGGCACCAACAGAGACCCGTGGCATTGTCCTTCCAACTTGCCACCCTGGCTGGGATGTAATGCCAGTGATGAGGCATTTTCAGTAAGAATTATTTTGCCGCTGCACTAATAGAGGAGGTGCGTGCCCTGTGCAGGATATCAGTCCACACCCGAGGTGTAAAAGTACGGCCTAATTCGGTCTCTCACCTTTATTGTACTGGGGATTTGCTGTTATCAGTAGGGGAGTTCAAGAGCATGTAGATGTTAGAAAGTAGGTGTCTATTGTCTGGTTTGGTAAGGAACAATTTCTCGAAATTTGTGAAAGGCCTACTGGCATGGGGATGGACCGACAGATGTGCAGCCCAGTGCCTACTGCAACATAGGCCTGAAGTGAAATACCTTGTGTGTGGATGTGCTCCTTGTGAAAGGGCAGAATGCAGTATGGGTCAGTTCATCACTGCCACACAAAGGCACTTGTTTTAGTGAGCCACTTGTAAGGCAACAAGTGAAGACACAAAGCAGAGAGCAAAAGTCTGTCAGCGTCAGGCCTTTCTGCGACTCGAGGTCTGTGTCCAATTCTAATGGGAAGAGTCTATGGGAAAGTTCAAGATTTGCTAGTAGTCTCCCAAGGTGTGTGTGACAGGGCAGTAGAGCTTTCTGGGAGTTTTAAATGAATGTTCTTAAAAAGAAAATGTTACGTGTATTCATTAGTTTTGGGTTATATTTTATGTAAAACAAGTAGTATTACACTGTTTCCACTCACTAGTACATTGTCATTATTTTTTGCTATTGTCATAGAACAGAAATCATTGTACTTCTGTTGCTGCAGCTCCTAGCTTTGGTCAGTGTTATTAGTATCTGGACCCTTCACGCTATTGATTTCCAGAGTTCCCATGTCACCAAAGAGTGAACCTGCCAAAGTTGTTTAGGTATATTTTTTCAATAGTGCTCGACAAATAGATTCAGGCCTGAAGTGCTCCGTGACTTTCACAATTCATACTTTTTTCAAAAGCAAACACAAGCCACGTGCATCACCTCAAAAGCGAGAATTCCATAATTCTTCAAAATGTGGATTTCAGTCCAGATCTTGATGGAATTTGTGAAATCACGGGAAATGTTATGTATGTCATACCCTTAACTTCATTCAGAGAGGTACATGAATTCACAAGGTTGCGTTAGAGCGCTATGAGGCATTAACTACATCGCCAACAGTACTACTCATTTTAAAAGGAGGCACCTCCTTAAGCGTAAATTCCATAATGTTAATAAAATGTGGGCTTGAAGTCCACGTGGAACTTGTGAAATCACAGTAATTGTATTTATGGAAGTGTCTAGGTTTTATTCAGAAAGCTACATGCATGCAGAGGGTGGGTTTGGATCACCCTGGAGTATTAAACATAGCACCAGGACTAATATTAATTGGCGAACACTGCACTATACATTACATAATCTTACATAAAGTCAGAACTGTGGCACAATAATTTCTGAGGGAATAAAAGAGAAGGGAACCAATGTATCATTGTTAACTGCAGGATCGTGTTTGTAACCCAGGTTATGGGAAGGGGATACGTGGAGGTTTCCAAAGCAAGCAGATGGTAAGGCTGCAAGGTCCTCAGGCTGTTTTGGATGAGCATTTTCTCATGTTCTGACAGCAGGATATAGAGGGAGAACGTTCCAATCATGACATGCCGGTTGATAAATTTCTGGTAAATATGTACCGACAGCACCCCCACCCCCAACTCCATCCTCTCCTTATATCTCTTGTGGTGCACATCATCACCATGGCTCTGCTTGCCTGTTGCCCCGTTAGGATAAACATGAGCGATGGCTCCTGAAAGCAAAATACATTTGACTCTTCACAGATGGATGCTGATCCAGCGCTCTCACCAAAATATTGCACAAATGACACTATTTACTACCACAAAACTTACACTACAACACTAGGCCCATAACAACAATAGAGCGCTTGAATCATGAGGCGATAAGATCTAAATATAGTTGTTTAAACCATCTGCAATAATCAAGACCAGCTTGTCATTTTAGAAAGTTTATTTTAACACATCTAGGAAAACTTAGGTTTTGGTATTTTATTAAACAAGCATTAGAAAAATGTCATAAAGAAAGATTTATTCAGTATTAATAAAAAGAGCATAAATCAAGAATTATTATTCATTAGCAGGAATAAGTAAAATTAAGCATTTCCCAAAATCCTAACTATATCTCAGTCTCTACCCTCATCACCTAGTAATAAAGTAATTAATAAAAACTCCTGTCCTCACGTGTAAAGTCCATCAGCATAACATCGTCCTCCAGAATTCTCGAGCGTAAGCCAACTATGTGTTCTCTGAACCTATTCTTATACCCTAATTTTAGCTGAGCTAACTATTTTTCACATTCCAGCAGACGAATTCTAGTTCTCCATTGGCTGAGCCACCTCGTACCACAGTAAACTGTGACACCTCCTTCTTACATGCCCGGGCAAATTCACTAGTCCATTGTTCATTTAGAAGTCTTGGCAGTTCTTCCTTAGGCTGCTACATTTTGTAGCGACAGCTTCCTTTTTAACCTTGAGCTTAGTCAGCTCTGAACTCCCGTGGCACGTTAGCAAACGTTAGCAAATTTCTCCAAAAAGTCATCTTTTTAGCAGTTCAATCCAAAACCTTTCAAAATAAAAGCTCAGAGGCCTTTTCCATCCTTCTTGGAATTATTTTCACTTGAGCCATTTTCATCATTAGGCCTTTTTCAGAAAGCGTCAATTTTCTGCGCCACCTTCCCTGCGTCACTTTTAAAAGGGTACTATTTTCCTGCAGCCATCTCTAAGCTTCACTTGTAAAACTATTATATAAACAAACACAAAGAATAATTAATGCAAGAAATACAGTTTGTTCTGTTGCCTCCCATCATTGCTAATAATTAACCCATTAGTCTAAATTACCTAGCAGTAAAGCACAAATAAAGCAGCATTTTATATCTACCTGTCTTCATGAATCCATAAAACCTTATGTGCACCTAGAATAGTAGAAATGACATCACATAGACAAGGGAAGCAAAATAAGCACATGCCATTATTTTAAAAACAGCTGCTATTAGTTATGACATGACAATAAACAAGATTAATTTATTATTTTCTACATACATGAGAATGCAACATAATGCACATTTATGAGCACACATGTTAGTTTCCCGCGTGTTCTGTGAAAATGCATCTTTAAACTAGGTTGAATTAGCACACACAGCACAAATTGTTAGCATTATTAATTTATTTATGGAAGTGTGACTTCATGGGTTTAAACAAATTTTTGTTTTCTATCCCGCTCCATCAACTCCCTCATCTGGTGATTAACAAATCACCACACCAGCACCCAAAAATTTAGCAAAGATTTTATCTAAGATGAACATGATTCAATTTCACCTGTGTTAGTATTTCTAAAGACTTATCTCATCAGTTTATCTACAATTCTCATATTGAGTTTTAAGAAACCCCTCTAGTTCAATTTCTTTCTCTTGTGTATCATACGACTGAGCTTCAATGAAAGTGTTGCAAAATTATAACTAATAAAATGTCTGTATCTTGCTTGTCATATAAACTTTAAACTTCTCCTTGATTATTTCTAAAAGAACAATAACCTAAATTATCCAAAGCAGAATTATAATTGCATTAAGCTTGCAAAGAAAAATAAAACAAAAATTTTAAAAATTTTACCTAAATTTTCTAAAAATTTCTAACACCCCCTTTTTCAAAAATTTTTTTTTTTTTTTTTTTTTATATACTCTTTAAACCTTCTAACAGTTTTTTCTTCGACCTAATGTCACAAATTAATTTTTCAGCTAACATAATTTCTTCGACCTTGTGTCACCTAACAAGATTTCTTCAGCCTTATGCCAAAAACAGAAACCTAAAATTTAACAGGTATGTACTTCAATCATTGTCACTTTTGTTTTCAATCTTTTCCTGACTGTGACTATTTACCTCCATTACAGGTATCACTTCTATTTTCTTTCCTCCCTCACTTTTCTTTTCAGAATCTTTTTGACTTGATATCTCATCAATCTGTTTCTTTAATCTGTATTTCAATCTGAATTTTAGGCCTTCGTTTTCTTCTGGCCAGTTATCACTTTTTCTTAGTAATTTCTTCTTTTGCTTGGTCACATTACATTCTGTTCTCCAAGCTTCTTTTCTGAATTTTCTTATCTGAGAATCTTCATCATTCTCATCAGTTTGAGTGTCAGAAATTTCAACTTCAGACTCAGGTACTTCTTTACTCGGCAGCTTCACTCCGTTAGGAACGTCATCTTTGTAGCTGGTACTTGGCAATTCATCTTCTTCTTCAATTACCTTCAACTTCCCAGTTTCAGAATTCTTGTTCCTGCTTTCAGAGCTACTTTTCTGCTTTTCAATACTCTCCTGGTCTTGAATCACAATCTGATCACATTCTTCTTCTGCTTCTTTTTCTGACAGATTTCCATCATTTTCTGAGTCTTCAGTCACAACTTTCAAGTCTTCTTCAATCAAGGCTTGTTTTCTTTTCGTGTTCTCCAGATATCGACCAACTTGTCGACCTTCAAGATCTGGATTCTCTTCAGGCTCTTCTTCAGAATCTGAATTATCAATTGTGACACTATCCTCATCAGGATTTTCAGGTGTAGATACACTAAAAGTATGGCCAGTGTCAATCCACCTCTTCAGTCCTTTGCACTTCTCTGCATTTGCTGTGACAAGACTGACTAGCCTCCTTTTCTGCCACCTTGGCACTAGAGAATTTCTTTTTAGACGAACCTTTTTCCTGATCCTTTTACCTGGTAACTGATCAAATACTTGTTCTTTTTCTCTTGTTTGCACTTCAGTTTCATCTTCATCAAACACAGAAATCATTTCATCTGATAAATTCCTGAAATTCTCTAAATTGATGCTATCATTGATAGTCATCATTCTTTTCTCTGGTATAAATGTCTGTCTCATGACCTTGTCCATCATAATATCACGTGGACTTAAATCTGTCTTTTTATCAATAGTACTTCTCAGAAACATTAAAACAAGTGGAAGGATATCTGTCCACTTTGTACCTGCAGCTAGGCACATTTTTGCATCTCTGTCTTTTATAATAACATTCTCATGCTCCTCAACATCTGAAATTTCTAGTCTATCTGTACAACGGAGCAATCTGTTTTCAATATGTTTTCTGTTATCTGATAACTTTGTAACAGTAATTTCATCATCATGTCGCATCTGAAATTTTTCAACCCATTTTGTAATCAAATAAATAATCACAAAAATGTAGCACAGTTTGTAATGCAGTGACATCTCACAGAAATCCATTTGTAATCTGGTCAATGAACCACTCTCCTGTAATTCAGTTCCCAATCTCACAATTGATCTCTTAATTGTGTTCACTTGCTGATATGACAGACACCTCTGGTAAAGAAATTCTGTAATTTTATGGTACATTCTGTCCATATCAGTAATCATGCTATTTAGCAAAACTACTCTGTCATCTCTGTGTGTCAAAATCTCATTCTCATCTCGCTGTTTAAAATCTGTACTCAACCATGTGTTTCTCAACCATGTGTTTTTCTCCTCATGAGTTGCTTCATCTTGAAAGTCTTTGACTACTTGCCATGTTTCAACTACAGATGTTAGTATTAGTGAACTCAAAGCATGTTCATCATTCATTTTGTATGCTGCACATATCACGACAGCAAACTTTTCTACCAATTGTATATCATCAATCAACCTTTTAATTAAATTTGCATTTCTGAAAAGTGAACCTACAGAAGTTAATGTTTCAATCTGTTGATCAATTGCATCCTTTACTTTGATGTCTTCACTCAAAAGAACATCATTTTCATACCAATATTCTGGAAGTGCATTTAATCCTTTTGGACTGTTTTCCTGTTCTTTATTTAATCCTGTATCTGTATTCTCTGTCTGTTCATTAACAAAAATTTGCAATGGCAATGAAGCCATGTCATTCTGCTGTACCATTACCTGTCGCTGTATTTGTAGCTCTTCATTCAGCTTATTTATTTCAATCTCCTTTTCCTTTGAGCATAATTTTGACTCGTCTGACTGTTTCAAATCAATCAGATCAGTATCAGACTTCTCACTTACCAGAACTGAAGTCATCTCTGTTTCTTGCTGAGTTGTAGTCCCTACTAATTCAATCTCAAGTACAATAGAATAAACCTTTTCAGTTAATGGGACCTTTAAATTTGCGGAATTAATTTCATATTTTCCCAGTGTAGGCACTATCTCTGTTTCCATATATTTCATGGACTCCTTTAAATCATTTGATGAATTTATATGATCAGGAATATTAATTCCAGATGTACCAAGCATTTCATCATGTTTTTCTATCGCATCAATTTTAGAAAAAGTCTGAGCTGGCACTTTATCAATCTGATCTGATACCTTTGGCGTTGCATTAATCTGCTCTAGGGGTCTTCGTGAATTTCTGTTCTGATCAATATTTACAACATCAATTGTACACTGATCAACATTTTCTACTTTGACACTTTTATTATTTATTTTCGCTAATTTTGGAATCTTTAATTTATTCTCACATTTAGCAACAACCTTTTTCATTTTCTTATACAAGGAAGACATTTTCTTTAATTAATTTGGTAATGTACTCTTTAAATTTGCCTTGCAGCGTTTGCTGATCAATTTTATTTATATGCACTTCACTGGCAGGGCATTTGACAACCCTCGCTTCACTAAACCAATGCCCTGTTCCTACACTAATGAGAAACCATGAGAGTACTGTGCACTAAACTCTCAGAATGTGTCTTCCTTTAATTCTGTGTCCAATCTTGCACACCCACTTGTAGCTATGTCTGTACTGACAATTATAAAATGTAAAATGCAAACTCCATAATATTTATTAGCTGTGACGTCAATAATATGGCTATAAATCAAAGACTCAAAACAGTCGCAAATGTTCTAAAGTGAAATCCCACCTCAGCGCTGTTAGCCAATTACAACCAATCACAACACTGTTTACGTGGCACATCGGCCAATCACAATACAGCAGCTGTTACTAATGTGTATGCAGTTGCTCTCCCCTCGCGCTTTGCTTTGGGAAGCTTTTTTAATAAGCGCGCAGTCTCTGACCCATTTTAGCTGTGGCACGCTTTTCCCTCACAGCTTAATCGGAGCGAGCGAGGCAGCCCTAAGACACTGTAATCTATGTAATAGCTAATAGGAGAGCCTCGCCCAATCGGAGCGGGGCTCACGGAGCCTCGCCCAATAGGAGCGCAGCCCTACTATGACACGTCGGCCTCTTGTTCAATAGGAGCGCGGCAGCCTTAACACACCCAGCTGCTGCAGCTCTAAACTTTCTCCTTTCGCGCTTCAAACAATACAAAATAGCGCAATAAGGAGAAAACATGAAACAGGGATTTATCTATTAATTCAAGTATTTTAATGAAAACTTGGGGACACTTATTAAATCTTTATTTATTTAATTTCTACCTTTGTGTACACTCGCTCAATATATCAATTATTACACGCTTCTCTCTTTAAAATATTAAAGCGTGAAAGGAAAGGGACTAAAACGGTGTTTTATTTATTTATTCAATTTCAAAACTCTTCTTCGGCAGACACAAAGCCCATACACGAGCCTCAACCAATCCGGTCGCGGCTCCTACAAACTCACAAAGCCTGGTCCAATCAGAGGACGGCTCCTGCTATGACGCGACGGTGTTTCATCCAATAGCAGCGCGGCGGCTGACGCAAGCAGCCGCTGCAGCTGGCAGCTCTCCCCTTGCGTTTCTACTCGCAGTAAACAGCCCCTCCCTTACAAATAATAGCGTCACAGGCTCACACAGCTGCTCCCTTTTACCACAATAGCGCGGCGAGGAAGGGAACAAAAACGGGGATATTTATTTATAGTAATTTATTCAGTATGCATCAGGCAGTCATTGCGCAACCACTCTAGACACAGAAACACTGTCAACGAATTACAGCGCTGTTTTGCTGTGCCTGAACCTATCAGAGAGCAGCTTTGCCAGAAGACATTTCAAACGCCTGAACCAATCAGAGCGCGGCTTTACTATTGACGCGCCTAACACTTCAGCAAATCAGAGCGCGGCAGCTCTATGACGCGTACCTCTACTACTGCCATCTCTCTCCCCTCGCGCTCAGGCCTCCGCTTTGGAAAATGTAATTTTGTCACTTGCCACACGTATCAGCTGCAACACAAAGGGAAACCAAAGCGGGGCTTCTTTACTCAAATGTGTTTATGTACCGTTAATCAGCCCATGCAGACAGCCGATCCAGGACGTATTCTTAATATGTATTTAACCTGGGACACTTACTAAAGGACACTTACTAAATATTACAAATCTCTGCATGCAGTGGTGACGCGCATTAACCAATTAGAGCGCGACCACTCTAAAAACAGGAAATGCTATCAACAAATCACAGTGCATGCTTTGCACAACGCCTCAGCCAATCAGAGCAGCTTTTTATTAACAATGCTGACGCTCTAGCCAATCCGAGCGCGGCAATTCTGACGTAGGCAGCTGCTGCAGCTGCAGGCTCTCTCCCCACACGTTCTCACTCCTAAAACCAGCCCCTCCCTTACAATTTTCGATCGGGGCACATTTTAATGGATTTAAACCTACGGAGAACAGTATAATACTATATTTAAAGTGTGGAATGTTTATAAAATGAATACTAATCGCTTTTTACTTATTTTAACGAGTTTAATAACGTGGAATACCTTAATTATTGCCTAATTAATACAAAACATTCTAAAATGCTCCTGAATGTTTTAAATTAGCACAGTTTACCTTTTAATACTTTTCAACTATGCTGAATACTTTTCAATTGAATTTTATTAGCGTGCAGAGCTTTTAAATGTATTTAAACACTGCACAATACTTTTAGAAAGTCTTAGAATGGTATAGACTTTATCCTGAACTTTCCTAAGTACCTTAAAATTACTTTTGGTACATTTTAGTCAATATATAAAACGAAACACATCTGTCTGCTTCTCTAATTAGGATAGTTTACATACATTCAAGTATCCACACTTCGGAATAGACGGCGCTATTCACACTAAGGATAATTTCCATTTGCCAGTAGAGCAACTCTTACCCTACCCTTCTAACACGTAAGAATATGAACTCATTTTGCTCTGAACCCACCGCGAAGTGAAAGTTCTAAGAGTTCCACTTGAACATACCTTACAAAACAATCACGCACTTTCACACTGAAAATTCCCTAACTTCAGTCACACATGAAATCCGTACAGGACTCTCACCTGTTTATAGAAATCATGCACCGTTAGCAAAATAACACCGTTATCCGTACAGGGCTCTCACCTGTTTATAGATATAAAACATGTACCCGTACAGGACTCTCACCTGTTTATAGATAATCATGCACCGACATTACCCTGCCCTTCACTCAAGCTTGAATATAACTAATACTCTTATCACAGTGAGTTTTATGGAAGGCGCTTTGTCCCTATTCTCATGCTGCTCTAATTTCTTAGAAAACCCTCACTATTACAAGATTCACACCTAGCCCTAAAACTGTGTTGCACGGCGACAACACTGTATTGCACGGCGACAATACTTCTGGTACACGGCGATACCAACAGTGATACTCGGCGATATCACAGAAACAGATCAGATATTCTGCATGACTACATTCTCATCACACAGTTTTTGTACCGGTACACACATAGCACAAAATAAACAAACTCAACATGTGTTAAAACTTAATCCTATGAATTTACCAACATATATGTATCATGCATGTAACATGTATGTCAAAAACAACATATATAAACCGTCCGATGGCTACCAGAAATTGATCCAGCGCTCTCACCAAAATATTGCACAAATGACACTATTTACTACCACAAAACTTACACTACAACACTAGGCCCATAACAACAATAGAGCGCTTGAATCATGAGGCGATAAGATCTAAATATAGTTGTTTAAACCATCTGCAATAATCAAGACCAGCTTGTCATTTTAGAAAGTTTATTTTAACACATCTAGGAAAACTTAGGTTTTGGTATTTTATTAAACAAGCATTAGAAAAATGTCATAAAGAAAGATTTATTCAGTATTAATAAAAAGAGCATAAATCAAGAATTATTATTCATTAGCAGGAATAAGTAAAATTAAGCATTTCCCAAAATCCTAACTATATCTCAGTCTCTACCCTCATCACCTAGTAATAAAGTAATTAATAAAAACTCCTGTCCTCACGTGTAAAGTCCATCAGCATAACATCGTCCTCCAGAATTCTCGAGCGTAAGCCAACTATGTGTTCTCTGAACCTATTCTTATACCCTAATTTTAGCTGAGCTAACTATTTTTCACATTCCAGCAGACGAATTCTAGTTCTCCATTGGCTGAGCCACCTCGTACCACAGTAAACTGTGACACCTCCTTCTTACATGCCCGGGCAAATTCACTAGTCCATTGTTCATTTAGAAGTCTTGGCAGTTCTTCCTTAGGCTGCTACATTTTGTAGCGACAGCTTCCTTTTTAACCTTGAGCTTAGTCAGCTCTGAACTCCCGTGGCACGTTAGCAAACGTTAGCAAATTTCTCCAAAAAGTCATCTTTTTAGCAGTTCAATCCAAAACCTTTCAAAATAAAAGCTCAGAGGCCTTTTCCATCCTTCTTGGAATTATTTTCACTTGAGCCATTTTCATCATTAGGCCTTTTTCAGAAAGCGTCAATTTTCTGCGCCACCTTCCCTGCGTCACTTTTAAAAGGGTACTATTTTCCTGCAGCCATCTCTAAGCTTCACTTGTAAAACTATTATATAAACAAACACAAAGAATAATTAATGCAAGAAATACAGTTTGTTCTGTTGCCTCCCATCATTGCTAATAATTAACCCATTAGTCTAAATTACCTAGCAGTAAAGCACAAATAAAGCAGCATTTTATATCTACCTGTCTTCATGAATCCATAAAACCTTATGTGCACCTAGAATAGTAGAAATGACATCACATAGACAAGGGAAGCAAAATAAGCACATGCCATTATTTTAAAAACAGCTGCTATTAGTTATGACATGACAATAAACAAGATTAATTTATTATTTTCTACATACATGAGAATGCAACATAATGCACATTTATGAGCACACATGTTAGTTTCCCGCGTGTTCTGTGAAAATGCATCTTTAAACTAGGTTGAATTAGCACACACAGCACAAATTGTTAGCATTATTAATTTATTTATGGAAGTGTGACTTCATGGGTTTAAACAAATTTTTGTTTTCTATCCCGCTCCATCAATGCCTATGATTTTTCAAAGAGAAATATATTGGAGCAAAATGTACCCCGCCCTTATGTTGGAAATATTTCTATGCTTTGTTAAGTGCATTTTATTTGATTTGTTTGTATAGCCCATTACACTGCACATGCCTAGTCTATTGGGGCTTAGGGTTGCTGAACCCTATATAGGGATATAATGGCCTCGCAGTTCCCGTCAGTGCCTGGCAATGCCTTATTTGAGGTGGAGCCCAAGGTCATAGATGCGACATAGGCACATCGTCATAGCCATGCCACGCAAAGTAGAGCAGTTGGATTATGGGAAAGCAAGCAGTGGGGAGTTCGCGGTGGGAAGGCAGATTACTATATTTTAAGGCTGACACACGCAGTCCAGAAGAACAACATATTCTTTATTTCATATAAAAGGCACAGAGTACTCCACGAACGAACAGCCACAACTGTAGCAAGCTGAGGCTGCCCACTTGTGTACCCCTAATCAAACCTGCAACTGAGCACGAATAAGGAACAGCTGTACATTGAGATAGATGGATTATAAAAGAAACCTCCCTCACTATAAAACACATTAAATACAAACAACTATTTAAGTGTTATATCAGTTCATGCAACCAAACCTCACAGAAACCTACCAATATTGGGACAAAATGAGAACATATCACCTCATCACAAAATCATAATATTTTTGGTGGTATCTTGCACCTCTTCCCTCTGGAGAGTCTTTCCTTCTAAAACTTCCGTCTACCTACTCCTCTGCCCTCCCACTCAGTCATCAACATCTCCTGATCTCCTGACCAGCACTGTCCTCTGCAAATTCCACAGTTTGCCATCTGCGGTTCTAACCTCATCGAACAATTTCTCTATCAGTTGAATTGGTTCTGAACATCCATCTCATTCCTTTTCCTTTCTGGGTAATGTCACCCTTATCCGATCTTCAACCTTGACCTCCACAAACTTGGATGTTTTATTTCAGCTCTCATGCCTCTCCATTTTTCATCACTGCTGCCTTATCCACGAATATTTTCTGTGCATATTTAATTCACCCAGGGCATAACCCCCTTGTCTATTTTCCTACCCTTTAGGGTTATTTATGGAATAATTCCAGTCGTGCTGTGTGGTGTTACTCTATGCTTGTAGCCTATCCTCCAACCTCTCCCTCCATTCTATGCCTACAGTAATTCCTATTTCAATTCAATTTTCAAAGTGCAGAGTAGCCTTCCTGCAAGACCATTGGTCTTGGGCTTGTAAGATGCTGAGCACCTGAGCTCTACACCATTCCTTGCTAGACAATATGACTTTTTAATCATAATTCTTTATTTATCATTTTCAATTCGGAGGAAATGAGTTCCCACGTTGCTTTACTCTTCCAAGTACTCGAGGACAACAGTACACCATCCCTAGTGAAACAAATAGAACCGTCTGAGATGCAGCAACACCATGGATGTGTTGAAATCAGGAACAAAGTTATGCATAACTGCACAAGTCCAGCCGGCCCTGCATGCCCAGTGTCTCACTAGTGACAGGTAACTGAGAGATCCAACTCCACAGGGCCAGCAGTCACCACTCTAGAAGGGATGCATTGCAGAATGGGGGGAGTGGAGGTCCAGGCACTTAGGACGGATACAGTGTATTGTTGGTGTATTGGGCACAAAATGAGTGGAGGGATGAGAGAAAAGAAGAGAAACTAGAGGAAAAGAGGGGAGGATCAAGAGAAAGCAAGAGGAGGATATGAATGATGGCCATTGTTTGCCATCACATAGCAAACAAGCATTGGCCTAGCCAATAGGTCTCACCTTTGGGACTTTCAAAGTGTTTAGCCATGCAACAGTTAATGTTGTTGCAGTAAGGATATTGTGCTACATAACTATATACTTATAAGGTCCCAAAGGCGAGATCTATTGGCTATGTCGATGCTTGTTATTTCCTGCTACTTTACTTTTTTCCTATTTTGTGTCTTTCTTTTGTTGGCTTCTTTTCTTCTTACTTTTTAAAAAATTGTCTGTATTAGTTTTCAATGATAGCAAAAAGACAACAACAGCAAGCAGTCGAATCACATCAACGAACATGGCATAATCCCAATGTAGCAATATTGCACCTCATTACAATGCACAAGTATAACAGTTTTTTATAGAATCAAACTGTGTTTGAGTGTAACATAGGTGGATGTCAGTAGATATGGGGGTTTCATTATGAATTAGTGGAGTCATGTGCAAGAGTGCAAAGGTATTAGCGGAAAGGCTGCCATATATATTCCTGGGTCGAAATGGAAGTGGTTGAAGAAGGGCATAATCTTAGCTAATGCTGTCACAGTATGTCATGCTTTAAACCACTCTGATGAAGTGGGCGGGTTGTGGCTACTCCAATAGAGCGCGATCTCCTGTTTGGCAAGTAAGATGACCAACGAGATAAGTTGGCGTATAGAACGCTGTATGTCCCTAGTGTATCCAAAAAGGGAAAGCAGAGGGTCTGGTGGAGCTCCAGGTTGGTCATGGCAGAGACATAAGAGAAGTCTTAGATCCAGTACGAGTAAATCACTGAGCATGTCCAGGTCTGATGTGTAAAATCAGCCCCAGGGAGCGACACTTGAGACAGCGATCAGATCTGGTTGGATCAAATTTAACTATGTCTGAAGGGGAGAGAGATATGATGGAGGAATTAAAAAATGTAAAAGTTTGTGTTTATGGTTAAACAAGATGCTTTGGATCTGTGAGCAGCAATATATCCATATCTTGTCCTGTAAGGGGAGTTCCCAGCCCCGCCCACACCTCCCTCACCCCTACAATCGTGTCAAGTTCTATATTAATAATTAAACAGTATAATCTGGAGATCATACTGACACCATCCGTGTCAGTCACCTCGAGTGCTAGGGGTGGAAAGTCCTCAGGTGACAGGGGGTAGGAAGGGAAGAGAGATCGGAGAGTATTGTGTAGTCTCAGGAAAAAACAAGCATTTACAATGCAATGGTTTCGCCTTTGGAAAAGTTAGAGTTATTGGCATTGTAAGTGACAAAATTTGTATTTATGTGTTGGTTTTTAAAACAGATAAATACATGGCATTGTCATTTACATTGCCATTAGCTTAATCTCTGCAGTCACTCTGCACTCTCTAGCACTCCCTACTCACTCTGCACTCTCTAGCACTCCCTACTCACTCTGCACTCTCTAGCACTCCCTACTCACTCTGCACTCCCTAGCACTCCCTACTCACTCTGCACTCTCTATGCACTCCATAGCACTCCCTACTCACTCTGCACTCTCTATGCACTCCATAGCACTCCCTACTCACTCTGCACTCCCTATGCACTCCCTATGCACTCCCTATGCACTCCCTATGCACTCTGCACTCTCCACTCCCTATGCACTCTCCACTCTCCACGCACTCTGCACTCTCCACTCCCTATGCACTCTGCACTCCCTATGCACTCTGCACTCCCTATGCACTCTCCACTCCCTATGCACTCTCCACTCCCTATGCACTCTCCACTCTCCACTCCCTATGCACTCTCCACTCTCCACTCCCTATGCACTCTCCACTCTCCACTCCCTATGCACTCTCCACTCCCTATGCACTCCCTATGCACTCTCCACTCTGCACTCCCTATGCACTCTCCACTCCCTATGCACTCTCCACTCCCTATGCACTCTGCACTCTCCACTCCCTATGCACTCTCCACTCTGCACTCTCCACTCCCTATGCACTCTCCACTCCCTATGCACTCTCCACTCCCTATGCACTCCCTATGCACTCTCCACTCCCTATGCACTCTCCACTCCCTATGCACTCTCCACTCCCTATGCACTCCCTATGCACTCTCCACTCTGCACTCCCTATGCACTCTGCACTCCCACAATATTCTGAAACTCATAGTTTCACCATTTACGTTAACCGTGCGAGTCACGACACGGTGGGGATGGCTAAAAACTCAAAATTGGCTAAAGGTTCCTCTACAAAAATAGCACCATACCAACAAAGAGTTTGTACTATCTGTCAGAAGAAACAGTTGTGTGGGATTTTTGGCTTCAAGGCTATTACCCACTGAGTCGACGGGATTTATGTAACTATTTTTCCCTTACAACAATCCCACTTGTTTGAAGATGTTCTTAAGCAAATGGGATATTCTAGTACAGCCATATGCCAATGTTCTTTCTAAATGACGCCATGCATCTATGTAGTTGACTGCGTTGTGAGAGATGCATTGTATTGATTTGTGAAACGCAGCACTGGCAAAAAGTGGAGTGTAGAAAGTAATTAGGGGTGGAGGTTCCGAGTGGTAGCTCCCCACATGCACTGCAAATCCGTGGTTAATGTATCCTGTAAAAAAAGAGCACTCCCGGATTTTGAGAATGGTCATGCTGGGAATTCAATTTCTATTGTTTACACAGTGCAAGACACCAACCAGCATGTATAAAAGGAACAGAGTGGCATGGAGGGCGGCAGTGCATTAGAATGACCAAAAGTCGGCCTACACAATGCAGGGCCTTTCATTGTTTACAAATCCATGCATTTGCGCTCACGCAGTTCTGCTTGGGTTAATAGCAATTAAGAATGTAACGTGCATCAGCAGACACGCTACAAATCAATACAGAGAGTGCTGTGTGGAAGAACAGCTGTTCGATCTGGAAATGTTAAGGCACACTGAGTGTCGGTGGCATTGCGATTAAGAACATCACGGTGATGTGAATACATACGTAAACATTTAAAATGTCGACGACAACGCAACCGCAGACAATGGCATCCGCCTCCCGACCAAGGCTTTAGAACATCCACACCCCCTGCAAATCTAGCACTTCGGCTATGCGCCCGAAAACGTATTTAACCCAAAATATAGCAGATAAATTTCCATGACCATCTAATCCCAACACATGTATCTCACATTATCTATACCTCACTACACCCTCACCTACACTTCTGCAGCCTCATTTCAACTGCACACATTCTCAGCCTACCACACATTTGGGGCAGTTTGTCAACAAAGGACATACAATCTCAACTAATACACGTTATATAAGGTCACACCGATGCGATCAATCCATAAATCCCTGAGCACGTGACATCTGCCCATCTCTACCTTACACATGTATCGCATCCCAAGCCAGCTTTGCCCTCATTAACGTTATTCAAATACACCCTGCCTATCCTCCTTATATTTTCCAACTGCCTCACATGCACGCATTCAACACGAACTTTTTGTTTGTGTATATATAGATATATACACAGTCACAGCAAATACATAATCCTTTAATACAGACTATTTCATCCTTTTCGCACATACGTATAATGACTTCAAATTTGCATCGCCTAAAGGCATCCCTAGCGCGAGTATCCTCCCACTAGTTTTCTAGACATTGCAGCTATTACATAAGGAAAGATATCATCGCATCATACGGCATATAATATACAACACACATAAACAGCTCATCTACCCATGTTAAGCCCCCCACCTTGTGTCTCACCTAAATGACCCAGGGCTTTTCAATCTGTGGGACTCGCTCACTTTATCCCCAATGTTACTCTGAAGGTTTTTAACCCTGTACACCCCCACCCATGAACCGGACTCTAGGTTTCCGGTCACAGTATGTATTATACCACAATTGAACGATATTCCTTCAATTCTCCCTCCATACCCCTACTGCTGCGAGCTATCCTAGTCACAACACAACCCCCTCGCTCTTCAGCTCCCCCTCCGTCATTTCTGCTCCACGTAGTCTGGGGGTGGGGGCTGGGGGGGCAGGAACGGACAGCGGGAGGGGGGGCGGGAACGGTTAGACGAACAGCGGGAGGAGGGGGGGGCGGGAACGGACAGCGGGAGGGGGGGGTCGGGAACGGGATAAAAATAAAAAGGAAACAGAGAAAAAGACATTAAGAGCCAAAACGTCAAAATACGTAAACTTACAAAGTAAAAACACATTTATAAACAAAATGCTCCTTACCTGATTGCCTCGTGGGAACTCGAATCTTGCAGCCAACTCCAAAACAAGCACCACGAGCACAGGGAGGGAGGGGGGCGGGAACGGCGCACGGATAGCGGGAGGGGGGGACGGGCACACGGAGAGCGGGAGGGGGGACGGCGGGAGGGGGGACACGGAGGAAGGCAGGACCACACAGCTAAAGGAACGGACAGGAAAGGAACCACTCACCTGGACTTCCTCGGTCGGCGGTCGGCCGCCAAATGGCCCAAACAAACCTCATCCAGCCAAACAAAAAGACCCGCCCACCGCCGCATGACGTGGCCAAAAGAGAAAAATTCTCGGGAACGCCCCCGAATCTGGTCCGGCCTTGACGGACAGATCCGGCACCCAATGGCTAGCCTCCATTTATGGAGCTAGCCAATGAGAGCCGGGGGACGTTCCCGAAGTCCTTATTGTAAGCAAAGGATTTCGCCTGCGCCGAAAAGCTGCGCAGAGCGCAGCCTTCGGCAGGCGAAACACAAAAAAAAGCATGTATGAAGTGCCCTGTGATTGGGAATCAACAGTGGGCTGTACAACATGGCCATTGGGGAAAATATCCCCATGGTAAGTAGATTATGACGATGGAGTGCACTTAACACAAGTTTTTCCAGCGTGAAATGTTTGAATCCTAGAGGGCCAACTAAGCTCTCCCTCCTTAAGAGTTTGATAAACTGAATACTCCTCAATGGGATTATGGTAAACTTCTTATTTACAGCTAAGAAAAACTGTAGTAGCAAGCAGTACATAAATAAAGTAATTACTAGAAAGAGTGTGAGACAAATAGGGAACCTAGCCACATCTTACACACAAGATGCCCTTATCATAGAAGCTTGAGGTACTCTATGCACATGGTATGATTATAAGAAACATCTGCTGAAAGTACATATGCATTAGGAACAAGACAAAAATTTTCAAGCTGACATTAAGTGAACTTAAATACCTGTGGGGTTCAACAGGGAGGGACTGCCGCCACCTTTGGAAAGCACTGCAATGGGTACTCCATACCTGTCATTTTGTATGCGATGGACTAAAGGCATTTTATATAAGAATAGCCCCTCGTACAGTCTTTGCGGGTATATTTACAAGGAGTTAGCGCCACCAGAACGTGGGTCACTTATTGTGACGTTCTAGTGGTGCTATGCCCTTCTCTATATTTACAAAGCGGTGTTAAGGTACTTTTTGTGGCATAACAACGCCTTGTATATACGGCCCCCTACATGCACTTTGCATGAAAGGGGTGCACAATGGTATTGCTGTGGGCATTCCATCGCAACACTCATTGCCTTTTGATGCTGCCCCAGATTTACAAGGATGTGTAAATCTGAGGCAGCTCAGAAAACTAATGCCATGCAATAGTAAATGTTAGAATGGTGCAACAAGGATAAATACTTTTATTTCGGCTTGTTTTTTCTTTTTCTATGTGTGCTGCACAATGCAGCACACATAGAAAGGGCAAAACACCATTAATAATTGTTTTTGTGCAGGAAGGTGTCCCTTCCTGCACATAAACAATCATTAAACAATGACAATTTGCTACTTCTAGCTGTGCCACATTCTGCAGCAAACATAGTAGTAACAAATCGCCATTATTGATTGTTTATGTGCAGGAAGGAGGACCTTACTGCGCATAAACAATCATTCCCTGCAACTCAGGCACCCTTGCACTATGGTGCAAGAGTGCCTGCCTTGGCACCATGCAGTTAATTTTAGCGACAGCGCTAGGGTAAACACAGGGGTGCACCGTATTGTTGTACATACGTTCATGCGTTTTGGAAATGTTGGAGCACGGTGCTGCCAATTTTGGCGCAGCTCCCTGCTCCGGCATCTCCTTATAAATATGCTCCTTTATCTGATCGCTTATTATAACTTTGATCTTCCGTAACAACAATTCAGGGTGCATTCTTTAAATGTTGTTGAAAACTCAGTGAACCTGAAAGTCTGCTTCGATGCCTCTGCCGTCACTCTTATAACACAAAGGTTACTCTGAGGTATCGCTTGTCGCAGCGTATGCACCATCTTCAAGGCAAGCATATACTGGTTCTCATAACACACGTGTACACATCTTGGAAACGGGGAGGCAGTTTGTAACTGTACATTGTCTGGATAACATGAAACGCTGTCTATGCAGCTATGGGGGGATTACGGGTTATATATATGTTTTATATGTTCTATTGCATGTTATTTACCTGATTATCCTTGAATCTGCTATCGGCACCTAACTATACACAAGCACCAGTGCAACCAATGACTTGGGATGGTAACACGTGCACTCGCATGCTGAGGCCAGCATCCACCAATATCTACGCTCCAATGGACACCTAACACTGCGAGATATGAATGGACTACTATGCCCAAAAAGCCCCCTTCTCTCCCCTTCCCTTCTCCACACCCCCTTACCTCAGTATTGGAAATGCGCTGGAAACGCACATATCATGTACCTATGTGAAAACCTAATAAAAACAGATTCACACAAAAAAAGCTTACTAGGAGGATTAAAATAAAATAAAAAAGAACATAAAATACATTTCGGATGCTCTGCTGACTTTTTTGCCTGGAATCCAATTAGTTTCTGACACTGCTGGCTGCCCCCCTCACGCAGTAGTTTCACAACTTTCAAGTTTAGTTGTATTAGTAGCAAAATATTCATGACAAACAAAAGTGACATTTGTTCTCAAGTTTTACTTCCCCACATCTTGGCATGCATACTTTGGCAAAAGTGGCGACTGTTGTGTATTAGGGAGGTCTGTATGTGGCAAACCAAGGGACTCATTGATGGGAATGTCACGCAGTGCAGGGCAGAAACTCCCCTTGATGCGCTGCGTTACAGGAAAAGGGCAAGAATGCACCGTATTTAAAGCAATATGGTTAATTCCTGTCCTTTTCCTTGCACTAGTGCCCTTTTGGCAGCCTAGCATCCAAGCAGCCACCCTTGCACCATGGTGCAAGGGTGCCTGTGTTGTATGGTGCAAGGGTGCTTGTGTTGTATAAAGAAATAATTTTTTTCGCTGGAAGGGACACCTTCCTGCACAAAGCAATCTTGGGAGCAATATTCCTATTTCTATGTGTGCTGCACAATGCTGCACACATAGAAAGAGGAAGCAACAAGGAGAAATAGAGACAAGGAGAAATAGATATATTTCTCCTTCTTACACCTCCCCTGGCAAGGTGTACAATTTTGGCGTATTCCTAGGTTTACAAGTTATTGTAAATCTGAGGATGCGTCAAAATTCATTGGAGTTGTGAGGGAACACCCACGTGATGCCTTTCCAGGGCAGAGTAACGGCCGCTGCGATTTACACTGCATCACATTACTCCAGATTTATGGAGCCACTCAGAACCAAGCAAAGTGGCTTTAGCGTGGCCTAAAAAATGTGTCTTAAGGTTTGCGTTGCTATTGCACCACATTGCATGGTGCAAGAACGATGCAAACAGCCTCAGAAATACACCCAAAGTGTGCAGTTACTGGAGTGATGCCGTATCACACTTCAGTTTCCTACTGTGAGCACTGACTTCATAACCGAGAGACAAGTGAAATGCCCAATGTTGTGAACTACAGGGAGATTATTTTGCTAGGACCAGTCGGTGTTGTGCAAAGGAGGAGCGACATGCGCCGGAAGTGTTGAATGTGGGTGGTGCAGAAAGAGCTTAACCTAACAATCAGCTTTATAAAATGCTGGAGCTCTATCACCATGCAAACTGAACTAAAAGCAGACTGAGAAGCCTCACTAGCATTTAATATTTAATTCCAGTGAAGTGCACATGCTTCCAGCCTACCATTTTATTCACGTTGAATAATAAATTCTTTCCATATTGTCACGCAACAACTGAAAACGCAGAATGAGACTGACAATTTTTAAAATCATATTAACAAAAGAAATGAAAGAAGATTTTGGATAAGTAAAGTATTTGCCAACCATTGGTGGCAATGTATAACACTTTTTTTAGACGGAGTGCATGTGAAAAGGCAGGAGGCAGTCACTCACAGTGCCAGACAATCAATGGATTACCTAGGCAGGACAACTGCCCTATGCTGTATTGTGTGGTGGCTGGAAGCAAAATGTGAATGACAGTCAAACAGACCAATGGTTGAAGGGTCAGGCTCAAACCCGCTCAATATATTTAATATTTTTAATTTTTTTAGAACATGATGCTGGGAAGACAGCTGCCATTAAAGTAATGGGGTAACCCAAAAGGTACTGGACCTGGGTATCAATTGGTATTTAAACAACAATGGTCCAAGACAGCTGCAACTGGCTCTATGCCAGACCTAAAAAGTAAAAAAAAAGGAAAGAACAAAAGAAAAAAGAAATATGGCAAAAAAAGAACTAAGGCAAGAAGGCAAGAAAAAGGGAAATAATGCAAAACAAAGAAGGCAAGAAAGAAAGAAAATAAGGTATAAAGGAAAGAAGGAGGTGAAAGAAGGAAAGAAAGAAAGAAAGAAAAAAGAATAAGAAAGAAAGAGAAAGACTAAAGGACCGAAGGAAAGAAAGAAAGAGAAATACTAAAGGAATGTATGAAAGAATAAAGGAAGACAAAAAAGAGAAGAAACAAAGGAAGATTGAAAGAAGGAAAAACGGCAAAAAGGAAGAAAGGAAAGAAAAAGGAAAGGTGAAGAAAGATGGAACGTAAGAAAGGAAGACAAAAAAGAAAGAAGGAAAAAGGAAAAATAGGACGAAAAGAAAGAAGGAAAGAAAAAGAAAGAAGGAAAGAAAAAGAAAAGAAAGTCAGTAGGTAAAAAAATTGATGGAAAGAAGGAATGAAAGAGGGTTCACAGTATAAAATACTGGATACTAAAACTCAAATTACACCCCACTTATGTTTAAATACAACTGTTGTAAGTGTGATGCAATATAAACACAATAAAGTTAGCTTTTTTTCTGGGAAAAGTTTATTTAAGAACCATTGGTGAAACAGAATCCTGGAACACAATATGGTATGCCATGAAATACCACCAGTCCACCTCAAAAGGAATTTACAACAGCATTGGAAGGAGGCAGGAACTGATAAAGTTGGTATGTGCTCTGCGCTCACTTCAAATGTGTCCTACTATCATATCAGGCAACACTGGCACTAAAGGGACCTAAACTTTGTGCAGATGTCCTTCTTGTGAAAGAGCAAAACACACTCAATCAAAGTGACGTTAACCAGAGGGTTAAAAGACTGACCCATTGCCCCATGCTGTTTGCTGTAGTGGGGGAAAAGGGAAATGGGAATCACACAACAGTAGCCCAAAAGAGAGACAAGGGAGACTGGGAAGGAACATTCACCGCAGATACGTGGCGGAAACATTACAGAGGGACATGACCTGCTCACATACTGCCTCGTGCTGCTTTAAAATGCCCTAGGCCGACTGCCAGCCTGCTCCTTTCTCAAGTAAATCGTACTTTGGCACCCTTTTTCTATTTTTTTAAAGTACTGCTCCAAGAGTGGCATCATCCACCTTGGAATGGTAAATGAAACAAAACTGCTGCTGCGTCATGAAATACGCTAGTCCATTTATTGTGACATGGGCATGCATATACATCATCACAACTTTTGGGACGCTGTTGATTTTTTTTCTCTTTGCTATTGTTAGCTGAACAACATTGATAAAAGACACTCGCATAGCCAATAGGTCTGCACTCCAAACCAAAAAAATTACATGTTGGCTTTGCCAATGCTTGTTGGAAAATCATGTGATATTCTCACTGTGTGTCACGAGAGAATCTGTTGTTTACATTATACTTTGGTATAACATATACAGACAGATTTTTACATTTTTGAAGCTTGTGAATAGTTCACACTGTTCACACGCCTGCATCATTCCTTTTTACAGATGTGCACATATAAACTGTGGTGATGTAAACAGCCAAAATTGCCATAACACTAGTACGCTAATTTATTGTTTTTAGGAGTAGCAGTTCCAGTTGTCTAGACATGAGGATCATAACAACATGTTTTTGTGCTTTTCAGGATCTGTCACTAAGGGTAACAGTAGCAGAGTGCGCTGATGATGGAAAAACGGAAAATATTGGCCATGTCATCATTGGGCCTGCAGTAAGTGGAATGGGCATGACCCACTGGAACCAGATGCTGGCGACCTTGAGGAAACCTGTGTCAATGTGGCACCCCGTCCTACGAAACTGATCGGAAAATCTTATGCACGGTGCCTATGTACTTAGAAAGCTGTAAATAAGATTGTGTATACAACATGCTATGGTACAAAAGTGCCATAGCATTTACGATTTTCTCAAAGATGGAATCTATGGATCTGTCTAGAGTTCCATGGATAAAGAATGCACTTTCAAAGGAACGAAATCAGGGGTATTACCTTTTCGCAAATGAACTATACGCATTAGGTTTCCTTATCATACTCAGATTTGTATAACATGCCACTGACTATTATAACATGCTATAGATATGTTGATGAGCATTGGTCAACCATTTTAAACACTGGCCAGCTAGACACTTAGGCATGGGATTGCGTTCTGCTATTCATTAGAAAGGGCAACATTCATACTCATAACAATATGGGGATAGTCAGTCAAATCTGTTATGTAAGAACAATGGGCCTTATTTAGTTTGTGGTGTAGGGGATACTCCATCAAACATGACAGATATCCTGTCCGCTATATTACTTGTGCCGTATGCTATATTTAATCCACTTGCAATATTGTGGTGAAATCTTCCATGTTTGTAACGGAGTATCCTGTCCGCAAAACTCTACCCCCATGTGTCCAAACACTTCTACATACCATGCCTATACTTTTTTGACATACCATATCTCGTTCTGTGCCCGTCTTCAACATAAACACATATTTATCTAGTTAGATTCAAACTTGTGACTTAGGAAAAGTGAAAACTCTATACAGTTCATTTACCCATAGTGCTAGTAGTTGGTAGAGCAAATAGTGCTTGACCTTTATCCCACTGCAAATAGAAGGCTGGCACTCAGTATTAGAGCAATTTACTTTTTTCGTTGTATAAATTCAACTTAAACACTGCATGAAATTCCACATATGGGTAAATCCCTTACAACTCAAACAATCAAATTTACACTTTGGAATTTCACTATAAGACTTGGAATAAAATTGAACATTCACAGTGAAATGTTATTATGTTTTTAAGGATATTTGATATGTGTATACTCTGCACTTGCCATGTGTTCTCATTTCCTTTTTTATTGTCAAACCCCTCTAGCATTTTTAAATGTACATATTTTGGAAATGTTGAGATGTCTGCAAAAAGGTTTTAAAAATAAGCAAAGCAATAATTATTTACACGTAGGTGATGTATATAATGTAGGTATAAATATATCTAGTGTACTGTTAGTAACATTAGTAACCTTAGTAACCTTTTGTGATTGAAGTCACTTTTTTATACCATGAGCATTCACCAGAAAATTTTGGAATGAAGCATACAGTATATACGGTCTGTTTGCCATGGCTATCAAGCCAGAGGTGCCAAAGGGCAAATACACACTATTGGTTGCTTAAGGTGTCATGCCTTTACTTTGTTTTTTTCTTATGTACCTTCTTGGACCAGAAAAAAACACATTTTTTGAGTGTTAGATGTTAGTGTGGTATGATAAATATATGTATAACTATTCCCTCGATTTACTGCAGTAATATTGTTGGCACCCGCATCATTCCAAAGACAGCAAATTTATACAGCTCTAGCATGTGCGGTGCAGATTTCACTCAGAATATATATCTAATGTTTCTTTACACTGCTTAATATACAGAAAGTTTGAGCTCTGTTTTTGTTTGTGCTCAACCATGGGGCATGTGTAATCACTGATGTAGTAATGTGGCTGAACATACTCTGTTACTACCATGAAGTCTCTTTCTTTGGATGAGGAGGGAGCTATTGCAAGAAGTGTTATTAGGATGTTGAATTACCTCTGGTTTTACATGACCAAAACGTACCTCATTTTTTGTTGTGGCATGCTGTGATATGCTGTGATATTTGTCTGTATTACTAGATGAATTTACAGCAGTCATTTTCTTAATCGCCACATCAAAATACCTTATTTCTAGGGTTTTAGTATGCGAGTACAGATTTAATTCAGAACATAAAAACATTTCTTTACACTACTGAATTCACAGATTCTTGAGCGCTGCTCTTGCTTTTGCTTAACTATGGGGCATGTACAATCACTGACTTAGTAATGTTGCTTCTTTCTCTATACTGCTCAGTTCCTTTTGACTTTTGACAAAGCTCTCAGTTTGACTGCTGAAGATTTCTCAAAGAACCATTTTTTCTTTACCTAATACAATCTCTGCTACTACAAAGAATATGCCGATTTTTTAAAAAGTTTGGTAGTATAGAATGGCAGATAAGGAGAACAAAAGTTGTTTCAAGTGAAGTTGAACATGTATTGTAGGCCCTCTGTGATGGAGAAGGAGCTAATGTGAAAAGTGTTAGGGGTATACAGAAGTAAGGCTTGTTTTACACAGACATACAATATTTGACGTATTTTAGACAGTGTGGTCTTTCAAAAATATTCTGTATAAACACATATACATATATTTATATCAATAAATATGTCTGCGAGAGCACACAAAATATACAAATATATAATATTTATTAATTGTGTTATTGATTATGTCTCTTTATACCACCAATGTGGTATTGCTGCACTTTATACTTGTCAATTATGAATACTAAGCCATTGGATTGTGGCTGCCTAAATAGGGTTGTAACATGAGGATGCATAAAGGAAAAGATAAAATGATTAGGCTCACCTTTAACCCAGAAGGAGAGAGGGATCTATTTCAGGATGGCCGAAGGAATACAAGTTTGAGAGAAGTGTTGGATCTTCATGCATTTTCTTAATATTAGAATGCCAGGGGTTGAGCAGGGCATTCCAGATGTTGGACAGTGACTATGAATGTTGCTGGTACTCCAAATGAGTGGCCAACTCACTAGGCAGACGTATTGTTAAGAATGCCTAGGTGGGTGGCAATGGTCGATATAGTTGGTTCGTTCTGGTTAAGAGCGACTAATTAATTGCAAAGTAAGTTTGTTCCTTGTGTATAGCGAATTAAATACATTGCATAGGTACTTGAACTTGAATCAGTATGTAATTGGGAGGCAAAGCACCATAGATCCCTGGTTCCTTCATCTGAGGCCAGAGACCAGTCTAGAAGATGCTTCTTTAATCCCATATTGTAGACATCTCAGTAATACACACATACATACACCGAAGTCAGAATATTGCTATCAGTAACACAGAATTAGGATGCCTTAATGTCACCACAAAACAAATTCTTTCATTTACTTTGAGTATTGGAGAGGGAGCTACAATGCCTTCCCATGATTTTCTGAGGAAAGAGAGGAGGTCAATACATTAGAAATACATTTAGACAGAGTCAATGATTTGTGATCAAATTCTAAGACAGGTTCAATCAAAGGGCTACAGAGATGTCTTACATCAACATGGTGTAATCTGTGACAGAAGAGGGCACTGGTCAATCTTGCTATAGGCAGAGTTCTGAAAGTGAAGGGGAAAGGGATAGATGATTTTACAGTCCTTTTGAGTGGTATTTAACAATTAACATGGAAGGTGAACAAATGTTTTCTTATGTTAAGTGAAATAATCTTCCCAAGGGCAGATGTACAAAGTCCATTTACTGCTACATATGCAAGATCACGTCAGGCAATCTGCATATGAGATTATCCTGAAGCAAGCAAATAAATGTGGTCATTGATTTATGAAATGGCCAATAGGTCATTTAACGACTTGGACATATCTGCACTCGTTGACAGCCGGGCCAGACTTGAGCACAGATGCTCAGTAACACACCCATTTATAATTGGGCTAATATGACAAGTTAGAAAACTAGCCAAACTCAGACATGTCTGATCATTGATATTCTTAGGCACTGGCATAGTTTATAGTTTGTCATATGGTTAGAAGAAACACATGCTATGACTGAGCAAGTTACTGCCTCATATATCTACGTTATTCAGTGTCTTTAGGTACCCATGTAAAATGTTCTTCAACATTGACACTCGGAGACAGTTTGACAAAGCATTTGATAAAACTGGCCAGATGAATAATAATTACAATGAAATTAAAATTAGGTCTAGTTCAGCTGGTATGATCTTCAAACATACCCTATTAAAATAATTTCTAAAAACAACTGCATTCAGCATCAGAAACGTTATACTAAAAAGGGTTAGCCCCTTGTTTATGTAGGCTTTTCAGTACATTCAATAACAAGACTAGTAAACTTTGAAGGATTTGCAGTTCTAAAAATTATTAGCAAATTGGTGTTGGTAAAATGATGCCAAGCCATTATGCATTATGGGGTGTTTTCTACTCATATTGCTTCCATTTTAACTCTGGCATTGAAGAATCAGCATCTATTAGACAGATATGAAGATGTAATATCAGAACTATGTTGGACATAAAATTGCTAAAAGATTAAATAAATAGTTTTCTGATGTGGCCACCCAATCACAATTATAAATGTTTTATGAACATAAACCTAGGGTATTTTGAATTAGACATGCATATTTTCATATTGTATAAAAGTCTTTAATGTATTAAAAACTTCAGTAGTTCCTTTATCATAAACCTTTTAACATTATTTATCCCGGAATATGACTCATTGAAAAGGTTTCAAACTGTACAGTACATTTATAAGTACGTACAATACTAAGATAACAAAAAAGAAAACATATATAATGAAATGTATTATTTTGATGATGGCCTGATTTGTTATGTGCACATTTAATTTTCAATGTTAGGAATAAATTAACATTAAAGAGTCTTAAAATTAAGCATATATTATAGAACGCAACAACCTAGACATCAAATTATCAAATCCTGCTTGTAGTTTAAATAGAGAAGGGAGATCAAAAGGTTCAAGACTAATTTGAATTAATTCAGTAGAAGTATTGGCATATTTAGTTATGTCATGAGTCACAAATAAATTTTTTGATGGCAAACATATTTCTAAAAAAATTAAAAAATTACAAATTCATAAAAATATTTCTGAAAGATGAAATGTTGCAAATACTTGCTTTTGCAAAAGTGTTTTTTAACAAACTTGTCATTTCTGACCTATTATTCGTGAATAGCCATACACAGTAGTTCTTCCGACTAAATGTGTGTTTAATTATTCTGGGCATTTGGATAAGGAAACGGTGTTGTATTTTGGATTTAATTGATTTAATGCCTTAGTGGATCTTTTCATTTTAATTGAATCAAAAGACACTAGTACAAGTAAACTACAATTATTAGGTTAACAAAATGTCAAATTAAGTTCCACACCTTTTTAATTCCACAAAAAGTTGCAACTTCTGTAATATACATTTGAAGTCATTTGAAGGTAAACAGATACTCAGAGAAATATGATATATTTGAACTATTGTAACATAACAAAGGTATTTAGTTATTTTTCTAAATGTTCTTTGAAAATAACTAATTGTATTACAAGAGCATAAATGCAGTTAGTGAAGCACGTGAATTTCACTACTAAATTTTAATAGGTAGAGAAAATTGCTGGTTGGCTTGGTGTTTAAGAACCTTTTTGTGAATGTAGTCTAAGTGGCGGTTCCTGCTGAGGTGAATTTTAAGAGGCATTTGATAATAACAATGACGTTATATCTGGGCTTGATTTAAGTGTCTCAGCACTGTTTCTTTCAGAAAGGTGTACTTGCAGTGCTTACAGGCGTTCCCGATAAAAGACTACTGTACTGTCTTATTTGTACATGTTCACAGATACTTTCACAGTTGTGCAAACCAATACATATATGCGTGTGCGTGTGTGTGTACAAAACTATTTTGTAACTGGTAAAAACAAGAGATTTCTGAAATTTAAAATTTTTGAGCTTGAGCCTTCAACTAATCTTGTACAGTGAAAACCATGTAACAGAGCCAACCTAATGCTGCTTTGCACTACCTACATCTGCAGGATTTACAACCAGTGCTCTGTGCCAAAGTTCCTGAATCAGTTGTATTACCTGATATATTAACTCAATAAAAATGTAATTTTTAAGTGCATGAGATATTGTTGAAAATTTTATTGACTGTCTGAAATACATGTGTACTTACTATTCTTATAAATAAAATACATCTGATGTTAACCGCATTCTGATGTTTAAGACTTATTTGCACATTGATGCAAAATAATACATGATTTTAATGCTAAAACAAATGGAAGAACTCAAACACACTGTACGAGCTGCCCCGAGTAATCACGGAGCATCACATTCAGCATTTTAATGGGGTGACGTGGTGTACAGGGTCTGATGCCTTTCTATTTATCACTGTCTGGTTTACAAGGAGCAGCTTTGTAGCACAGTCTGTGAATGAACTTTTTCACCAGTCTGTTTCAAGGAAAATTAATGTGCGTATAGTAGCAGCAGACTGACAAAGTTGAGTAACTGAGTCCTATATCAATTTGTGCAGTGTTTTGTGAACTGAACATAATTCTGACATGAAGTCTGTATTTGGTACAATATTTAAAGTTCTGTGCCAGAGAACATGTGTGTAGGTCGCCGCACACTAATTCTTAGTGTGTGTTTTCAAACATTAGTTGGTGTAGCAGCACAATTAGACAGTGTGTGTTTTGACCAATTTCCCGCTCTGTGCACACAAAATATGCCTGTAATATTTACAAATGATAATAGTAAGTCGCTGCACAATGGCACAAAGCCTTTGTTTAATACTATTTACCGCTCTGTGTCAAAAAAACGGGCAATATCTTGTAACACAAAGACACAAAGTCAGTGATTCAAAGCATTCATTGCGTGTGTCACAGAACCAGGGTGCAAATAGGCACACATTGATATGCAATCATTTTAGATCATTAGCCCAGAGCCTGGGTGTAAGTAGTTGCACAAAGACATAAATCTTTCATCCCTGTGTGCCTGTCAACCACGCATAAGCAATGCCATACCTCCTTAACACGAACTCTGTGATGTGAACCATGGATTGCTCAGAGAATTAGTAATGAAGCAGCAAACTGATACAGAATATGTGATTTAGGCAAAGGGACAACGATCAGGGGAGTCTGGAAGGCTAGGGCCCTTTGAACCTTTACGTTTACACTATCCCCTTTCCATCTTGGGACATCTGGCTTCAGTAGAACTGTGAATACAATCCATGCTGATGATTCACTTCAGAACTACAATGCTTAAGGCAAGATGTATGACCCACCAATTTGCGAGTTGCAAATTGCGTTGCCTTTGCGACTCATAAATTGGGATGCACAACAGTGTCTGAGACACTGTTTGCAATTCCTAATTGGGTCGCAAATTGCTTGCCTCATGCATATTAAGGAGGCTGTCTCAATTTGTGACCCCATTGGGAATGGCTGAAACTCCCAGGGATGATGGCCTGCTGGGGTCAGCAGACCACCATGTCTTGGACTGTTTTTAAATAAAGTAGTTTTTAAAAAATGCAGCCTGTTTTACTTAAAGGAAAACGATGCATTTCAAAATGAAACTTTTCAGTTACATTTTTTAAGGGCAGGCAGTGATCCCTGGGACCACTGCCTGCCCTTAAAAAATATTTTTAGAGCCACTCACAAGAGGGGGAGGGGTCCCCTGGGGACCCCTTCCCATTTGCGAGTGGTTTACCACCCTTCTGTGATGGGTGGTAAACTGTGACTGCTTTGCGACCTCAATCACGGTCACAAAACAGTCATATATAACCTCAGGATTCCCCATTAGGAAGGGACATCCTTGGAACGCCCCTTCTTAATAGCGAGTCGCTAATCCTATTTTGCGTGTCGCAAAGTGATTTGCAACCCGCAAAATAGGAAGGGTACATGGGTCGCACGTTTTTTGCTGTCGCAAAAGGGTTTAAAACCCATTTGTTTCCACAAAAAAATTTAGTACATCTGGCCTGAGAGGATCAGTGGTCGAAGTGGGTGAGGGCCCGTATTTTTTATTTTTTTAAAACTGTTCTACTTTTTGTGAAAAGACAACCGTCCTGGGACAACTAATCAGAGAGTTGAAAAGTTTCAGCCGAAGTGTAAGGCTGGGAGTCTATTGTGCTGTGAAACCAAGGGAGGGGCAGACAGCTAAAAAAAGCCTTCTTACCAGGGTGCCTGCTTGCCTGAAAGAAATGTAAATGTAAATGTGCGCTACTGGCTAATCTGCAAATATAAAGGTTGCTTGGAAGACAGTATTGGCTTTAACACAAAAAACTTGAATCTTCCTGATGTCACACATTTATTCTTTTTGAGAGGTATTGTAAGGGAGCTAACCGGTGAACAGTGAAGTGCGTGCTTTTCAAAGACAGTTATGAAAAATTGAACAACATACAGCCTGAACATTAATAAAAATCTATATTCTGGAAGCACTTATGTTATCTTAAACCTTTTTGCACATTTTTTAGCAGCCTATCTTATAATCGTGTAATGCAAGTTTCAAATATTGAAATATATTCAAAGTGCTTTCTGTCTTAGACTGACCTCGTAGCACTAAACGTACACAAGTCACTATTCTCCACTGCACCAAACAGGTTTCCATTTTGTACCTCTCTTGTTACACACACCGACCTCTGGAGTGCATTAACTAATAGAGGTTTCATAATGTACGATAGTCCATTTCTTACTGATTAACTTAACTTGCATTTATTTTTCATTTAAGCTGTGCTTATTTTATATGTAGCTACCTGATGGTGAAAGACCAAAAGCAATTACAGAATACTTTGGGTTTATTTAGCCACAATTTTCACCCAGCCTTTGCGTCCCTCTCAATTGATCGCAGCTTCACAGTTCCTACACATTTTTTAACGCACTTCAACCACTGGAGAGGAGGCTTCCAATTAATGCTTATTTGGTAATTATGTAAAGAACTAATCAGGCTCTCTTGTCTATCTCTCTCTCTTTCTCTCTCTCTACCTCTCCCCCTCTATTGGCCACAGTTTCTCTCTCCCAGTTCCTTTCTCTTTCCCTTTTATTCTCTATCTCTGTCTCTAATTTTTTCTTTCTTTCTCTGACGATATACAGCTGTTCTGTTGCTTTTTTAAGCTGAAGAACAATGTCATTTCAACATTCTTGTATTTTGGTGGGGGAAAGTTATACAAGAAATCAGAAATAATACCTACAGCCATGTGGATTTTTTAGTTTTGCTGTTGTCCCTCCTTCAGTATATTGATATGTTGTTTACTTACTTCTTCTGCGGAATACTACATTCTGTCGAATTCCTTTCAATTCAACATTTTAAGCTGTACTTCTTTATGAAGCCACATATTTGATTTCAGGACTCAAGGGCCTTAATAAGACTAGAAACAACGATGGAAGCACACTGCTAGCCTCTCCTATGGATCGCCCCTCTGCATTCTGGTATATGCAGTGCGTGTAACTTGAAGAATTTGGGAAAAAGTTTGTGAGTGTTTCACCAAAGTAGGTGCAAGTAAGTACTTGATATTTCCAGAATCTCCAGACACGAGACATGGCTTGTGTTTCGGGATAGTATCCCTCATCAGTAGAGAAAAGTTCTGGGGTGGTTGAGAAGGCCGCCAAACAACCGTCACAGGCTTCGTTGCGTCTTAGGCGCGCAGGTGCATCTCCAAAAGCTCGTCAGCTTAGGGGCTCACGGGAGCCCTTTTAACAGGAAACAACGATGGGAGCACACTGCTAGCCTCTCCTCCGGATCGCCCCTCTGCATTCTGGTATATGCCATGCGTGTAACTTGAAGAATTTGCGAAAAAGTTTGTGAGTGTTTCACCAAAGTTGGTGCAAGTAAGTACTTGATATTTCCAGAATCTCTAGACACGAGATATGGGTCGTGTTTCGGGATAGTATCCCTCATCAGTAGAGAAAATTTCTGGGGTGGTTGAGAAGGCCGCCAAACAACCGTCACAGGCTTCGTTGCCTCTTAGGCGCCCAGGTGCATCTCCAAAAGCTCGTCAGCTTAGGGGTTCACGGGAGTCCTTTTAACAGGAAACAACGATGGGAGCACACTGCTAGCCTCTCCTCCGGATCGCCCCTCTGCATTCTGGTATATGCAGTGCATGTAACTTGAAGAATTTGGGAAAACTTTTGTGAGTGTTTCACCAAAGTTGGTGCAAGTAAGTATTTGATATTTCCAGAATCTCTAGACACGAGACATGGCTCGTGTTTCGGGATAGTATCCCTCATCAGTAGAGAAAAGTTCTGGGGTGGTTGACAACGTCACAGGCTTCGTTGCCTCTTAGGCGCGCAGGTGCATCTCCAAAAGCTCGTAAGGTTAGGGGCTCACGGGAGCCCTTTTAACAGGAAACAACGATGGGAGCACACTTCTAGCCTTTCCTCTGGATCGCCCCTCTGCATTCTGGTATATGCAGTGCGTGTAACTTGAAGAATTTGGGAAACAGTTTGTGAGTGTTTCACCAAAGTAGGTGCAAGTAAGTACTTGATATTTCCAGAATCTCTAGACACGAGACATGGCTCGTGTTTCGGGATAGTATCCCTCATCAGTAGAGAAAAGTTCTGGGGTGGTTGAGAAGGCCGCCAAACAACCGTCACAGGCTTCGTTGCCTCTTAGGCGCCCAGGTGCATCTCCAAAAGCTCGTCAGCTTAGGGGCTCACGGGAGCCCTTTTAACAGGAAACAACGATGGGAGCACACTGCTAGCCTCTCCTCCGGATCGCCCCTCTGCATTCTGGTATATGCCATGCGTGTAACTTGAAGAATTTGCGAAAAAGTTTGTGAGTGTTTCACCAAAGTTGGTGCAAGTAAGTACTTGATATTTCCAGAATCTCTAGACACGAGATATGGGTCGTGTTTCGGGATAGTATCCCTCATCAGTAGAGAAAATTTCTGGGGTGGTTGAGAAGGCCGCCAAACAACCGTCACAGGCTTCGTTGCCTCTTAGGCGCCCAGGTGCATCTCCAAAAGCTCGTCAGCTTAGGGGTTCACGGGAGTCCTTTTAACAGGAAACAACGATGGGAGCACACTGCTAGCCTCTCCTCCGGATCGCCCCTCTGCATTCTGGTATATGCAGTGCATGTAACTTGAAGAATTTGGGAAAACTTTTGTGAGTGTTTCACCAAAGTTGGTGCAAGTAAGTATTTGATATTTCCAGAATCTCTAGACACGAGACATGGCTCGTGTTTCGGGATAGTATCCCTCATCAGTAGAGAAAAGTTCTGGGGTGGTTGACAACGTCACAGGCTTCGTTGCCTCTTAGGCGCGCAGGTGCATCTCCAAAAGCTCGTAAGGTTAGGGGCTCACGGGAGCCCTTTTAACAGGAAACAACGATGGGAGCACACTTCTAGCCTTTCCTCTGGATCGCCCCTCTGCATTCTGGTATATGCAGTGCGTGTAACTTGAAGAATTTGGGAAACAGTTTGTGAGTGTTTCACCAAAGTAGGTGCAAGTAAGTACTTGATATTTCCAGAATCTCTAGACACGAGACATGGCTCGTGTTTCGGGATAGTATCCCTCATCAGTAGAGAAAAGTTCTGGGGTGGTTGAGAAGGCCGCCAAACAACCGTCACAGGCTTCGTTGCCTCTTAGGCGCCCAGGTGCATCTCCAAAAGCTCGTCAGCCTAGGGGCTCACGGGAGTCCTGTTAACAGGAAACAACAATGGGAGCACACTGCTAGCCTCTCCTCCGGATCGCCCCTCTGCATTCTGGTATATGCAGTGCGTGTAACTTGAAGAATTTGGGAAAAAGTTTGTGAGTGCTTCACCAAAGTTGGTGCAAGTAAGTACTTGATATTTCCAGAATCTCTAGACACGAGACATGGCTCGTGTTTCGGGATAGTATCCCTGATCAGTAGAGAAAAGTTCTGGGGTGGTTGGAAGGCAGCCGAACAACCGTCACAGGCTTCGTTGCCTCTTAGGCGCGCAGGTGCATCTCCAAAAGCTTGTCAGCTTAGGGGCTCACGGGAGCCCTATTAACAGGAAACAACGATGCGAGCACACTGCTAGCCTCTCCTCCGGATAGCCCCTCTGCATTCTGGTATATGCAGTGCGTGTTACTTGAAGAATTTGGGAAAAAGTTTGTGAGTGTTTCACCAAAGTTGGTGCAAGTAAGTACTTGATATTTCCAGAATCTCTAGACACGAGACATGGCTTGTGTTTTGGGATAGTATCCCTCATCAGTAGAGAAAAGTTCTGGGGTGGTTGAGAAGGCCGCCAAACAACCGTCACAGGCTTCATTGCCTCTTATGTGCGCAGGTGTATCTCCAAAAGCTCGTCAGGTTAGGGGCTCACGGGAGCCCTTTTAACAGGAAACAACGATGGGAGCACACTGCTAGCCTCTCCTCCGGATCGCCCCTCTGCATTTTGGTATATGCAGTGCATGTAACTTGAAGAATTTTGGAAAACGTTTGTGAGTGTTTCACCAAAGTTGGTGCAAGTAAGTATTTGATATTTCCAGAATCTCTAGACACGAGACATGGCTCGTGTTTCGGGATAGTATCCCTCATCAGTAGAGAAAAGTTCTGGGGTGGTTGAAACCGTCACAGGCTTCGTTGCCTCTTAGGCGCGCAGGTGCATCTCCAAAAGCTCGTCAGGTTAGGGGCTCACGGGAGCCCTTTTAACAGGAAACAACGATGGGAGCACACTTCTAGCCTTTCCTCTGGATCGCCCCTCTGCATTCTGGTATCTGCAGTGCGTGTAACTTGAAGAATTTGGGAAAAAGTTTGTGAGTGTTTCACCAAAGTAGGTGCAAGTAAGTACTTGATATTTCCAGAATCTCTAGACACGAGACATGGCTCGTGTTTCGGGATAGTATCCCTCATCAGTAGAGAAAAGTTCTAGGGTGGTTGAGAAGGCCGCCAAACAACCGTCACAGGCTTCGTTGCCTCTTAGCGCCCAGGTGCATCTCCAAAAGCTCGTCAGCTTAGGGGCTCACGGGAGTCCTGTTAACAGGAAACAACGATGGGAGCACACTGCTAGCCTTTCCTCCTGATCGCCCCTCTGCATTCTGGTATATGCAGTGCGTGTAACTTGAAGAGTTTGGGAAAAAGTTTGTGAGTGCTTCACCAAAGTTGGTGCAAGTAAGTACTTGATATTTCCAGAATCTCTAGACACGAGACATGGCTCGTGTTTCGGGATAGTATCTCTCATCAGTAGAGAAAAGTTCTGGGGTGGTTGAGAAGGCCGCCAAACAACCGTCACAGGCTTCGTTGCCTCCTAGGCGCGCAGGTGCATCTCCAAAAGCTCGTCAGCTTAGGGGCTCACGGGAGCCCTTTTAACAGGAAACAACGATGGGAGCACACTGCTAGCCTCTCCTCCGGATCGCCCCTCTGCATTCTGGTATATGCAGTGCGTGTAACTTGAAGAGTTTGGGAAAAAGTTTGTGAGTGCTTCACCAAAGTTGGTGCAAGTAAGTACTTGATATTTCCAGAATCTCTAGACACGAGACATGGCTCGTGTTTCAGGATAGTATCCCTCATCAGTAGAGAAAAGTTCTGGGGTGGTTGAGAAGGCCGCCAAACAACCGTCACAGGCTTCGTTGCCTCTTAGGCGCGCAGGTGCATCTCCAAAAGCTCGTCATGTTAGGGGCTCACGGGAGCCCTTTTAACAGGAAACAACGATGGGAGCACACTGCTAGCCTCTCCTCCGGATCGCCCCTCTGCATTTTGGTATATGCAGTGCATGTAACTTGAAGAATTTGGGAAAACGTTTGTGAGTGTTTCACCAAAGTTGGTGCAAGTAAGTATTTGATATTTCCAGAATCTCTAGACACGAGACATGGCTCGTGTTTCGAGATAGTATCCCTCATCAGTAGAGAAAAGTTCTGGGGTGGTTGACAACCGTCACAGGCTTCGTTGCCTCTTAGGCGCGCAGGTGCATCTCCAAAAGCTCGTCAGGTTAGGGGCTCACGGGAGCCCTTTTAACAGGAAACAACGATGGGAGCACACTTCTAGCCTTTCCTCTGGATCGCCCCTCTGCATTCTGGTATATGCAGTGCGTGTAACTTGAAGAATTTGGGAAAAAGTTCGTGAGTGTTTCACCAAAGTAGGTGCAAGTAAGTACTTGATATTTCCAGAATCTCTAGACACGAGACATGGCTCGTGTTTCGGGATAGTATCCCTCATCAGTAGAGAAAAGTTCTGGGGTGGTTGAGAAGGCCGCCAAACAACCGTGACAGGCTTCGTTGCCTCTTAGGCGCCCAGGTGCATCTCCAAAAGCTCGTCAACTTAGGGGCTCACGGGAGTCCTTTTAACAGGAAACAACAATGGGAGCACACTGCTAGCCTCTCCTCCGGATCGCCCCTCTGCATTCTGGTATATGCAGTGCGTGTAACTTGAAGAATTTGGGAAAAAGTTCGTGAGTGTTTCACCAAAGTAGGTGCAAGTAAGTACTTGATATTTCCAGAATCTCTAGACACGAGACATGGCTCGTGTTTCGGGATAGTATCCCTCATCAGTAGAGAAAAGTTCTGGGGTGGTTGAGAAGGCTGGCAAACAACCGTCACAGGCTTCGTTGCCTCTTAGGGGCGCAGATGCATCTCCAAAAGCTCGTCAGCTTATGGGCTCACGGGAGCCCTTTTAACAGAAAACAACGATGGGAGCACACTGCTAGCCTCTCCTCCAGATTGCCTCTCTGCATTCTGGTATATGCAGTGCGTGTAACTTGAAGAATTTGGGAAAAAGTTTGTGAGTGCTTCACCAAAGTTGGTGCAAGTAAGTACTTGATATTTCCAGAATCTCAAGACACGAGACATGGCTCGTGTTTCGGGATAGTATCCCTCATCAGTAGAGAAAAGTTCTGGGGTGGTTGAGAAGGCCGCCAAACAACCGTCACAGGCTTCGTTGCCTCTTAGGCGCGCAGGTGCATCTCAAAAAGCTCGTCAGCTTAGGGGCTCACGGGAGCCCTTTTAACAGGAAACAACGATGGGAGCACACTGCTAGCCTCTCCTCTGGATCGCCCCTCTGCATTCTGGTATATGCAGTGAGTGTAACTTGAAGAATTTGGGAAAAAGTTTGTGAGTGTTTCACCAAAGTTGGTGCAAGTAAGTACTTGATATTTCCAGAATCTCTAGACACGAGACATGGCTCGTGTTTCGGGATAGTATCCCTCATCAGTAGAGAAAAGTTCTGGGGTGGTTGAGAAGGCCGCCAAACAACCGTCACAGGCTTCGTTGCCTCTTAGGAGCGCAGGTGCATCTCCAAAAGCTCATCAGCCTAGGGGCTCATGGGAGCCCTTTTAATAGGAAACAATGATGGGAGCACACTGCTTCCCTCTCCTCCGGATTGCCCCTCTGCATTCTGGTATATGCAGTGCGTGTAACTTGAAGAATTTGGGAAAAAGTTTGTGAGTGTTTCACCAAAGTAGGTGCAAGTAAGTACTTGATATTTCCAGAATCTCTAGACACGAGACATGGCTTGTGTTTTGGGATAGTATCCCTCATCAGTAGAGAAAAGTTCTGGGGTGGTTGAGAAGGCTGCCAAACAACTGTCACAGGCTTCGTTGCCTCTTAGGCGCGCAGGTGCATCTCCAAAAGCTCGTCAGCTTAGGGGCTCACAGGAGCCCTTTTAACAGGAAACAACGATGGGAGCACACTGCTAGCCTCTCCTCCGGATTGCCCCTCTGCATTCTGGTATATGCAGTGCGTGTAACTTGAAGAATTTGGGAAAAAGTTTGTGAGTGTTTCACCAAAGTTGGTGCAAGTAAGTACTTGATATTTCCAGAATCTCTAGACACGAGACATGGCTCGTGTTTCGGGATAGTATCCCTCATCAGTAGAGAAAAGTTCTGGGGTGGTTGAGAAGGCCGCCAAACAACCGTGACAGGCTTCGTTGCCTCTTAGGCGCCCAGGTGCATCTCCAAAAGCTCGTCAACTTAGGGGCTCACGGGAGTCCTTTTAACAGGAAACAACAATGGGAGCACACTGCTAGCCTCTCCTCCGGATCGCCCCTCTGCATTCTGGTATATGCAGTGCGTGTAACTTGAAGAATTTGGGAAAAAGTTCGTGAGTGTTTCACCAAAGTAGGTGCAAGTAAGTACTTGATATTTCCAGAATCTCTAGACACGAGACATGGCTCGTGTTTCGGGATAGTATCCCTCATCAGTAGAGAAAAGTTCTGGGGTGGTTGAGAAGGCTGGCAAACAACCGTCACAGGCTTCGTTGCCTCTTAGGGGCGCAGATGCATCTCCAAAAGCTCGTCAGCTTATGGGCTCACGGGAGCCCTTTTAACAGAAAACAACGATGGGAGCACACTGCTAGCCTCTCCTCCAGATTGCCTCTCTGCATTCTGGTATATGCAGTGCGTGTAACTTGAAGAATTTGGGAAAAAGTTTGTGAGTGCTTCACCAAAGTTGGTGCAAGTAAGTACTTGATATTTCCAGAATCTCAAGACACGAGACATGGCTCGTGTTTCGGGATAGTATCCCTCATCAGTAGAGAAAAGTTCTGGGGTGGTTGAGAAGGCCGCCAAACAACCGTCACAGGCTTCGTTGCCTCTTAGGCGCGCAGGTGCATCTCAAAAAGCTCGTCAGCTTAGGGGCTCACGGGAGCCCTTTTAACAGGAAACAACGATGGGAGCACACTGCTAGCCTCTCCTCTGGATCGCCCCTCTGCATTCTGGTATATGCAGTGAGTGTAACTTGAAGAATTTGGGAAAAAGTTTGTGAGTGTTTCACCAAAGTTGGTGCAAGTAAGTACTTGATATTTCCAGAATCTCTAGACACGAGACATGGCTCGTGTTTCGGGATAGTATCCCTCATCAGTAGAGAAAAGTTCTGGGGTGGTTGAGAAGGCCGCCAAACAACCGTCACAGGCTTCGTTGCCTCTTAGGAGCGCAGGTGCATCTCCAAAAGCTCATCAGCCTAGGGGCTCATGGGAGCCCTTTTAATAGGAAACAATGATGGGAGCACACTGCTTCCCTCTCCTCCGGATTGCCCCTCTGCATTCTGGTATATGCAGTGCGTGTAACTTGAAGAATTTGGGAAAAAGTTTGTGAGTGTTTCACCAAAGTAGGTGCAAGTAAGTACTTGATATTTCCAGAATCTCTAGACACGAGACATGGCTTGTGTTTTGGGATAGTATCCCTCATCAGTAGAGAAAAGTTCTGGGGTGGTTGAGAAGGCTGCCAAACAACTGTCACAGGCTTCGTTGCCTCTTAGGCGCGCAGGTGCATCTCCAAAAGCTCGTCAGCTTAGGGGCTCACAGGAGCCCTTTTAACAGGAAACAACGATGGGAGCACACTGCTAGCCTCTCCTCCGGATTGCCCCTCTGCATTCTGGTATATGCAGTGCGTGTAACTTGAAGAATTTGGGAAAAAGTTTGTGAGTGTTTCACCAAAGTTGGTGCAAGTAAGTACTTGATATTTCCAGAATCTCTAGACACGAGACATGGCTCGTGTTTCGGGATAGTATCCCTCATCAGTAGAGAAAAGTTCTGGGGTGGTTGAGAAGGCCGCCAAACAACCGTCACAGGCTTCGTTGCGCCTTAGGCGCGCAGGTGCATCTCCAAAAGCTCGTCAGCTTAGGGGCTCACGGGAGCCCTTTTAACAGGAAACAACGATGGGAGCACACTGCTAGCCTGTCCTCCGGATCGCCCCTCTGCATTCTGGTATATGCAGTGCGTGTAACTTGAAGAATTTGGGAAAAAGTTTGTGAGTGTTTCACCAAAGTTGGTGCAAGTAAGTACTTGATATTTCCAGAATCTCTAGACACGAGACATGGCTCGTGTTTTGGGATAGTATCCCTGATCAGTAGAGAAAAGTTCTGGGGTGGTTGAGAAGGCCGCCAAACAACCGTCACAGGCTTCGTTGCCTCTTATGTGCGCAGGTGTATCTTCAAAAGCTTGTCAGGTTAGGCGCTCACGGGAGCCCTTTTAACAGGAAACAACGATGGGAGCACACTGCTAGCCTCTCCTCCGGATCGCCCCTCTGCATTTTGGTATATGCAGTGCGTGTAACTTGAAGAATTTGGGAAAAAGTTTGTGAGTGTTTCACCAAAGTAGGTGCAAGTAAGTACTTGATATTTCCAGAATCTCTAGACACGAGACATGGCTCGTGTTTCGGGATAGTATCCCTCATCAGTAGAGAAAAGTTCTGGGGTGGTTGAGAAGGCTGCCAAACAACCGTCACAGGCTTCGTTGCCTCTTAGGCGCGCAGGTGCATCTCCAAAAGCTTGTCAGCTTAGGGGCTCACGGGAGCCCTTTTAACAGGAAACAACGATAGGAGCACACTGCTAGCCTCTCCTCCGGATTGCCCCTCTGCATTCTGGTATATGCAGTGCGTGTAACTTGAAGAATTTGGGAAAAAGTTTGTGAGTGCTTCACCAAAGTTGGTGCAAGTAAGTACTTGATATTTCCAGAATCTCTAGACACGAGACATGGCTCGTGTTTCGGGATAGTATCCCTCATCAGTAGAGAAAAGTTCTGGGGTGGTTGAGAAGGCCGCCAAACAACCGTCACAGGCTTTGTTGCCTCTTAGGCGCGCAGGTGCATCTCCAAAAGCTCGTCAGCTTAGGGGCTCACGGGAGCCCTTTTAACAGGAAACAACGATTGGAGCACACTGCTAGCCTCTCCTCCGGATCGCCCCTCTGCATTCTGGTATATGCAGTGTGTGTAACTTGAAGAATTTGGGAAAAAGTTTGTGAGTGTTTCAACAAAGTTGGTGCAAGTAAGTACTTGATATTTCCAGAATCTTTAGACACGAGACATGGCTCGTGTTTCGGGATAGTATCCCTGATCAGTAGAGAAAAGTTCTTGGGTGGTTGGAAGGCAGCCGAACAACCGTCACAGGCTTCATTGCCTCTTAGGCGCGCAGGTGCATCTCCAAAAGCTCGTCAGCTTAGGGGCTCACGGGAGCCCTATTAACAGGAAACAACGATGCGAGCACACTGCTAGCCTCTCCTCCGGATAACCCCTCTGCATTCTGGTATATGCAGTGCGTGTTACTTGAAGAATTTGGGAAAAAGTGTGTGAGTGTTTCACCAAAGTTGGTGCAAGTAAGTACTTGATATTTCCAGAATCTCTAGACATGAAACATGACTTGTGTTTCGGGATAGTATCCCTCATCAGTAGAGAAAAGTTCTGGGGTGGTTGACAACCGTCACAGGCTTCGTTGCCTCTCAGGCGCGCAGTTGCATCTCCAAAAGCTCGTCAGCTTAGGGGCTCACGGGAGCCCTATTAACAGGAAACAACGATGCGAGCACACTGCTAGCCTCTCCTCCAGATAGCCCCTCTGCATTCTGGTATATGCAGTGCGTGTTACTTGAAGAATTTGGGAAAAAGTTTGTGATTGTTTCACCAAAGTTGGTGCAAGTAAGTACTTGATATTTCCAGAATCTTTAGACACGAGACATGGCTCGTGTTTCGGGATAGTATCCCTGATCAGTAGAGAAAAGTTCTGGGGTGGTTGACAACCGTCACAGGCTTCGTTGCCTCTTAGGCGCGCAGTTGCATGTCCAAAAGCTCGTCAGCTTATGGGCTCACGGGAGCCCTATTAACAGGAAACAACGATGCGAGCACACTGCTAGCCTCTCCACCGGATCACCCCTCTGCATTTTGGTATATGCAGTGCATGTAACTTGAAGAATTTGGGAAAACGTTTGTGAGTGTTTCACCAAAGTTGGTGCAAGTAAGTATTTGATATTTCCAGAATCTCTAGACACGAGACATGGCTCATGTTTCGGGATAGTATCCCTCATCAGTAGAGAAAAGTTCTGGGGTGGTTGAGAAGGCCGCCAAACAACCGTCACAGGCTTCGTTGCCTCTTAGGAGCGCAGGTGCATCTCCAAAAGCTCGTCAGCTTAGGGGCTCACGGGAGCCCTTTTAACAGGAAACAACGATGGGAGCACACTGCTAGCCTCTCCTCCGGATTGCCCCTCTGCATTCTGGTATATGCAGTGCGTGTAACTTGAAGAATTTGGGAAAAAGTTTGTGAGTGCTTCACCAAAGTTGGTGCAAGTAAGTACTTGATATTTCCAGAATCTCTAGACACGAGACATGGCTCGTGTTTCGGGATAGTATCCCTCATCAGTAGAGAAAAGTTCTGGGGTGGTTGAGAAGGCCGCCAAACAACCGTCACAGGCTTTGTTGCCTCTTAGGCACGCAGGTGCATCTCCAAAAGCTCGTCAGCTTAGGGGCTCACGGGAGCCCTTTTAACAGGAAACAACGATGGGAGCACACTGCTAGCCTCTCCTCCGGATCGCCCCTCTGCATTCTGGTATATGCAGTGTGTGTAACTTGAAGAATTTGGGAAAAAGTTTGTTAGTGTTTCACCAAAGTTGGTGCAAGTAAGTACTTGATATTTCCAGAATCTTTAGACACGAGACATGGCTTGTGTTTCGGGATAGTATCCCTGATCAGTAGAGAAAAGTTCTGGGGTGGTTGGAAGGCAGCCGAACAACCGTCACAGGCTTCATTGCCTCTTAGGCGCGCAGGTGAATCTCCAAAAGCTCGTCAGCTTAGGGGCTCACGGGAGCCCTATTAACAGGAAACAACGATGCGAGCACACTGCTAGCCTCTCCTCCGGATAGCCCCTCTGCATTCTGGTATATGCAGTGCGTGTTACTTGAAGAATTTGGGAAAAAGTTTGTGAGTGTTTCACCAAAGTTGGTACAAGTAAGTACTTGATATTTCCAGAATCTCTAGACACGAGACATGGCTCGTGTTTCGGGATAGTATCCCTCATCAGTAGAGAAAAGTTCTGGGGTGGTTGAGAAGGCCGCCATACAACCGTCACAGGCTTCGTTGCCTCTTAGGCGCACAGGTGCATCTCCAAAAGCTCTTCAGCTTAAGGGCTCACGGGAGCCCTTTTAACAGGAAACAACGATGGGAGCACACTGCTAGCCTCTCCTCCGGATCGCCCCTCTACATTCTGGTATATGCAGTGCATGTAACTTGAAGAATTTGGGAAAAAGTTTGTGAGTGTTTCACCAAAGTTGGTACAAGGAAGTACTTGATATTTCCAGAATCTCTAGACACGAGACATGGCTCGTGTTTCGGGATAGTATCCCTCATCAGTAGAGAAAAGTTCTGGGGTGGTTGAGAAGGCCGCCAAACAACCGTCACAGGCTTTGTTGCCTCTTAGGCGCGCAGGTGCATCTCCAAAAGCTCGTCAGCTTAGGGGCTCACGGGAGCCCTTTTAACAGGAAGCAACGATGGGAGCACACTGCTAGCCTCTCCTCCGGATCGCCCCTCTGCATTCTGGTATATGCAGTGTGTGTAACTTGAAGAATTTGGGAAAAAGTTTGTGAGTGTTTCACCAAAGTTGGTGCAAGTAAGTACTTGATATTTCCAGAATCTTTAGACACGAGACATGGCTCGTGTTTCGGGATAGTATCCCTGATCAGTAGAGAAAAGTTCTTGGGTGGTTGGAAGGCAGCCGAACAACCGTCACAGGCTTCATTGCCTCTTAGGCGCGCAGGTGCATCTCCAAAAGCTCGTCAGCTTAGGGGCTCACGGGAGCCCTATTAACAGGAAACAACGATGCGAGCACACTGCTAGCCTCTCCTCCGGATAACCCCTCTGCATTCTGGTATATGCAGTGCGTGTTACTTGAAGAATTTGGGAAAAAGTTTGTGAGTGTTTCACCAAAGTTGGTGCAAGTAAGTACTTGATATTTCCAGAATCTCTAGACATGAAACATGACTTGTGTTTCGGGATAGTATCCCTCATCAGTAGAGAAAAGTTCTGGGGTGGTTGACAACCGTCACAGGCTTCGTTGCCTCTCAGGCGCGCAGTTGCATCTCCAAAAGCTCGTCAGCTTAGGGGCTCACGGGAGCCCTATTAACAGGAAACAATGATGCGAGCACACTGCTAGCCTCTCCTCCAGATAGCCCCTCTGCATTCTGGTATATGCAGTGCGTGTTACTTGAAGAATTTGGGAAAAAGTTTGTGATTGTTTCACCAAAGTTGGTGCAAGTAAGTACTTGATATTTCCAGAATCTTTAGACACGAGACATGGCTCGTGTTTCGGGATAGTATCCCTGATCAGTAGAGAAAAGTTCTGGGGTGGTTGACAACCGTCACAGGCTTCGTTGCCTCTTAGGCGCGCAGTTGCATCTCCAAAAGCTCGTCAGCTTAGGGGCTCACGGGAGCCCTATTAACAGGAAACAACGATGCGAGCACACTGCTAGCCTCTCCACCGGATCACCCCTCTGCATTTTGGTATATGCAGTGCATGTAACTTGAAGAATTTGGGAAAACGTTTGTGAGTGTTTCACCAAAGTTGGTGCAAGTAAGTATTTGATATTTCCAGAATCTCTAGACACGAGACATGGCTCATGTTTCGGGATAGTATCCCTCATCAGTAGAGAAAAGTTCTGGGGTGGTTGAGAAGGCCGCCAAACAACCGTCACAGGCTTCGTTGCCTCTTAGGCGCGCAGGTGCATCTCCAAAAGCTCGTCAGCTTAGGGGCTCACGGGAGCCCTATTAACAGGAAACAACGATGCGAGCACACTGCTAGCCTCTCCTCCGGATAACCCCTCTGCATTCTGGTATATGCAGTGCGTGTTACTTGAAGAATTTGGGAAAAAGTTTGTGAGTGTTTCACCAAAGTTGGTGCAAGTAAGTACTTGATATTTCCAGAATCTCTAGACATGAAACATGACTTGTGTTTCGGGATAGTATCCCTCATCAGTAGAGAAATGTTCTGGGGTGGTTGACAACCGTCACAGGCTTCGTTGCCTCTCAGGCGCGCAGTTGCATCTCCAAAAGCTCGTCAGCTTAGGGGCTCACGGGAGCCCTATCAACAGGAAACAATGATGCGAGCACACTGCTAGCCTCTCCTCCAGATAGCCCCTCTGCATTCTGGTATATGCAGTGCGTGTTACTTGAAGAATTTGGGAAAAAGTTTGTGATTGTTTCACCAAAGTTGGTGCAAGTAAGTACTTGATATTTCCAGAATCTTTAGACACGAGACATGGCTCGTGTTTCGGGATAGTATCCCTGATCAGTAGAGAAAAGTTCTGGGGTGGTTGACAACCGTCACAGGCTTCGTTGCCTCTTAGGCGCGCAGTTGCATCTCCAAAAGCTCGTCAGCTTAGGGGCTCACGGGAGCCCTATTAACAGGAAACAACGATGCGAGCACACTGCTAGCCTCTCCACCGGATCACCCCTCTGCATTTTGGTATATGCAGTGCATGTAACTTGAAGAATTTGGGAAAACGTTTGTGAGTGTTTCACCAAAGTTGGTGCAAGTAAGTATTTGATATTTCCAGAATCTCTAGACACGAGACATGGCTCATGTTTCGGGATAGTATCCCTCATCAGTAGAGAAAAGTTCTGGGGTGGTTGAGAAGGCCGCCAAACAACCGTCACAGGCTTCGTTGCCTCTTAGGAGCGCAGGTGCATCTCCAAAAGCTCGTCAGCTTAGGGGCTCACGGGAGCCCTTTTAACAGGAAACAACGATGGGAGCACACTGCTAGCCTCTCCTCCGGATTGCCCCTCTGCATTCTGGTATATGCAGTGCGTGTAACTTGAAGAATTTGGGAAAAAGTTTGTGAGTGCTTCACCAAAGTTGGTGCAAGTAAGTACTTGATATTTCCAGAATCTCTAGACACGAGACATGGCTCGTGTTTTGGGATAGTATCCCTGATCAGTAGAGAAAAGTTCTGGGGTGGTTGAGAAGGCCGCCAAACAACCGTCACAGGCTTCGTTGCCTCTTATGTGCGCAGGTGTATCTTCAAAAGCTTGTCAGGTTAGGCGCTTACGGGAGCCCTTTTAACAGGAAACAACGATGGGAGCACACTGCTAGCCTCTCCTCCGGATCGCCCCTCTGCATTTTGGTATATGCAGTGCGTGTAACTTGAAGAATTTGGGAAAAAGTTTGTGAGTGTTTCACCAAAGTAGGTGCAAGTAAGTACTTGATATTTCCAGAATCTCTAGACACGAGACATGGCTCGTGTTTCGGGATAGTATCCCTCATCAGTAGAGAAAAGTTCTGGGGTGGTTGAGAAGGCTGCCAAACAACCGTCACAGGCTTCGTTGCCTCTTAGGCGCGCAGGTGCATCTCCAAAAGCTTGTCAGCTTAGGGGCTCACGGGAGCCCTTTTAACAGGAAACAACGATAGGAGCACACTGCTAGCCTCTCCTCCGGATTGCCCCTCTGCATTCTGGTATATGCAGTGCGTGTAACTTGAAGAATTTGGGAAAAAGTTTGTGAGTGCTTCACCAAAGTTGGTGCAAGTAAGTACTTGATATTTCCAGAATCTCTAGACACGAGACATGGCTCGTGTTTCGGGATAGTATCCCTCATCAGTAGAGAAAAGTTCTGGGGTGGTTGAGAAGGCCGCCAAACAACCGTCACAGGCTTTGTTGCCTCTTAGGCGCGCAGGTGCATCTCCAAAAGCTCGTCAGCTTAGGGGCTCACGGGAGCCCTTTTAACAGGAAACAACGATTGGAGCACACTGCTAGCCTCTCCTCCGGATCGCCCCTCTGCATTCTGGTATATGCAGTGTGTGTAACTTGAAGAATTTGGGAAAAAGTTTGTGAGTGTTTCACCAAAGTTGGTGCAAGTAAGTACTTGTTATTTCCAGAATCTTTAGACACGAGACATGGCTCGTGTTTCGGGATAGTATCCCTGATCAGTAGAGAAAAGTTCTTGGGTGGTTGGAAGGCAGCCGAACAACCGTCACAGGCTTCATTGCCTCTTAGGCGCGCAGGTGCATCTCCAAAAGCTCGTCAGCTTAGGGGCTCACGGGAGCCCTATTAACAGGAAACAACGATGCGAGCACACTGCTAGCCTCTCCTCCGGATAACCCCTCTGCATTCTGGTATATGCAGTGCGTGTTACTTGAAGAATTTGGGAAAAAGTGTGTGAGTGTTTCACCAAAGTTGGTGCAAGTAAGTACTTGATATTTCCAGAATCTCTAGACATGAAACATGACTTGTGTTTCGGGATAGTATCCCTCATCAGTAGAGAAAAGTTCTGGGGTGGTTGACAACCGTCACAGGCTTCGTTGCCTCTCAGGCGCGCAGTTGCATCTCCAAAAGCTCGTCAGCTTAGGGGCTCACGGGAGCCCTATTAACAGGAAACAACGATGCGAGCACACTGCTAGCCTCTCCTCCAGATAGCCCCTCTGCATTCTGGTATATGCAGTGCGTGTTACTTGAAGAATTTGGGAAAAAGTTTGTGATTGTTTCACCAAAGTTGGTGCAAGTAAGTACTTGATATTTCCAGAATCTTTAGACACGAGACATGGCTCGTGTTTCGGGATAGTATCCCTGATCAGTAGAGAAAAGTTCTGGGGTGGTTGACAACCGTCACAGGCTTCGTTGCCTCTTAGGCGCGCAGTTGCATGTCCAAAAGCTCGTCAGCTTATGGGCTCACGGGAGCCCTATTAACAGGAAACAACGATGCGAGCACACTGCTAGCCTCTCCACCGGATCACCCCTCTGCATTTTGGTATATGCAGTGCATGTAACTTGAAGAATTTGGGAAAACGTTTGTGAGTGTTTCACCAAAGTTGGTGCAAGTAAGTATTTGATATTTCCAGAATCTCTAGACACGAGACATGGCTCATGTTTCGGGATAGTATCCCTCATCAGTAGAGAAAAGTTCTGGGGTGGTTGAGAAGGCCGCCAAACAACCGTCACAGGCTTCGTTGCCTCTTAGGAGCGCAGGTGCATCTCCAAAAGCTCGTCAGCTTAGGGGCTCACGGGAGCCCTTTTAACAGGAAACAACGATGGGAGCACACTGCTAGCCTCTCCTCCGGATTGCCCCTCTGCATTCTGGTATATGCAGTGCGTGTAACTTGAAGAATTTGGGAAAAAGTTTGTGAGTGCTTCACCAAAGTTGGTGCAAGTAAGTACTTGATATTTCCAGAATCTCTAGACACGAGACATGGCTCGTGTTTCGGGATAGTATCCCTCATCAGTAGAGAAAAGTTCTGGGGTGGTTGAGAAGGCCGCCAAACAACCGTCACAGGCTTTGTTGCCTCTTAGGCACGCAGGTGCATCTCCAAAAGCTCGTCAGCTTAGGGGCTCACGGGAGCCCTTTTAACAGGAAACAACGATGGGAGCACACTGCTAGCCTCTCCTCCGGATCGCCCCTCTGCATTCTGGTATATGCAGTGTGTGTAACTTGAAGAATTTGGGAAAAAGTTTGTTAGTGTTTCACCAAAGTTGGTGCAAGTAAGTACTTGATATTTCCAGAATCTTTAGACACGAGACATGGCTTGTGTTTCGGGATAGTATCCCTGATCAGTAGAGAAAAGTTCTGGGGTGGTTGGAAGGCAGCCGAACAACCGTCACAGGCTTCATTGCCTCTTAGGCGCGCAGGTGAATCTCCAAAAGCTCGTCAGCTTAGGGGCTCACGGGAGCCCTATTAACAGGAAACAACGATGCGAGCACACTGCTAGCCTCTCCTCCGGATAGCCCCTCTGCATTCTGGTATATGCAGTGCGTGTTACTTGAAGAATTTGGGAAAAAGTTTGTGAGTGTTTCACCAAAGTTGGTACAAGTAAGTACTTGATATTTCCAGAATCTCTAGACACGAGACATGGCTCGTGTTTCGGGATAGTATCCCTCATCAGTAGAGAAAAGTTCTGGGGTGGTTGAGAAGGCCGCCATACAACCGTCACAGGCTTCGTTGCCTCTTAGGCGCACAGGTGCATCTCCAAAAGCTCTTCAGCTTAAGGGCTCACGGGAGCCCTTTTAACAGGAAACAACGATGGGAGCACACTGCTAGCCTCTCCTCCGGATCGCCCCTCTACATTCTGGTATATGCAGTGCATGTAACTTGAAGAATTTGGGAAAAAGTTTGTGAGTGTTTCACCAAAGTTGGTACAAGGAAGTACTTGATATTTCCAGAATCTCTAGACACGAGACATGGCTCGTGTTTCGGGATAGTATCCCTCATCAGTAGAGAAAAGTTCTGGGGTGGTTGAGAAGGCCGCCAAACAACCGTCACAGGCTTTGTTGCCTCTTAGGCGCGCAGGTGCATCTCCAAAAGCTCGTCAGCTTAGGGGCTCACGGGAGCCCTTTTAACAGGAAGCAACGATGGGAGCACACTGCTAGCCTCTCCTCCGGATCGCCCCTCTGCATTCTGGTATATGCAGTGTGTGTAACTTGAAGAATTTGGGAAAAAGTTTGTGAGTGTTTCACCAAAGTTGGTGCAAGTAAGTACTTGATATTTCCAGAATCTTTAGACACGAGACATGGCTCGTGTTTCGGGATAGTATCCCTGATCAGTAGAGAAAAGTTCTTGGGTGGTTGGAAGGCAGCCGAACAACCGTCACAGGCTTCATTGCCTCTTAGGCGCGCAGGTGCATCTCCAAAAGCTCGTCAGCTTAGGGGCTCACGGGAGCCCTATTAACAGGAAACAACGATGCGAGCACACTGCTAGCCTCTCCTCCGGATAACCCCTCTGCATTCTGGTATATGCAGTGCGTGTTACTTGAAGAATTTGGGAAAAAGTTTGTGAGTGTTTCACCAAAGTTGGTGCAAGTAAGTACTTGATATTTCCAGAATCTCTAGACATGAAACATGACTTGTGTTTCGGGATAGTATCCCTCATCAGTAGAGAAAAGTTCTGGGGTGGTTGACAACCGTCACAGGCTTCGTTGCCTCTCAGGCGCGCAGTTGCATCTCCAAAAGCTCGTCAGCTTAGGGGCTCACGGGAGCCCTATTAACAGGAATCAATGATGCGAGCACACTGCTAGCCTCTCCTCCAGATAGCCCCTCTGCATTCTGGTATATGCAGTGCGTGTTACTTGAAGAATTTGGGAAAAAGTTTGTGATTGTTTCACCAAAGTTGGTGCAAGTAAGTACTTGATATTTCCAGAATCTTTAGACACGAGACATGGCTCGTGTTTCGGGATAGTATCCCTGATCAGTAGAGAAAAGTTCTGGGGTGGTTGACAACCGTCACAGGCTTCGTTGCCTCTTAGGCGCGCAGTTGCATCTCCAAAAGCTCGTCAGCTTAGGGGCTCACGGGAGCCCTATTAACAGGAAACAACGATGCGAGCACACTGCTAGCCTCTCCACCGGATCACCCCTCTGCATTTTGGTATATGCAGTGCATGTAACTTGAAGAATTTGGGAAAACGTTTGTGAGTGTTTCACCAAAGTTGGTGCAAGTAAGTATTTGATATTTCCAGAATCTCTAGACACGAGACATGGCTCATGTTTCGGGATAGTATCCCTCATCAGTAGAGAAAAGTTCTGGGGTGGTTGAGAAGGCCGCCAAACAACCGTCACAGGCTTCGTTGCCTCTTAGGCGCGCAGGTGCATCTCCAAAAGCTCGTCAGCTTAGGGGCTCACGGGAGCCCTATTAACAGGAAACAACGATGCGAGCACACTGCTAGCCTCTCCTCCGGATAACCCCTCTGCATTCTGGTATATGCAGTGCGTGTTACTTGAAGAATTTGGGAAAAAGTTTGTGAGTGTTTCACCAAAGTTGGTGCAAGTAAGTACTTGATATTTCCAGAATCTTTAGACACGAGACATGGCTCGTGTTTCGGGATAGTATCCCTGATCAGTAGAGAAAAGTTCTGGGGTGGTTGACAACCGTCACAGGCTTCGTTGCCTCTTAGGCGCGCAGTTGCATCTCCAAAAGCTCGTCAGCTTAGGGGCTCACGGGAGCCCTATTAACAGGAAACAACGATGCGAGCACACTGCTAGCCTCTCCACCGGATCACCCCTCTGCATTTTGGTATATGCAGTGCATGTAACTTGAAGAATTTGGGAAAACGTTTGTGAGTGTTTCACCAAAGTTGGTGCAAGTAAGTATTTGATATTTCCAGAATCTCTAGACACGAGACATGGCTCATGTTTCGGGATAGTATCCCTCATCAGTAGAGAAAAGTTCTGGGGTGGTTGAGAAGGCCGCCAAACAACCGTCACAGGCTTCGTTGCCTCTTAGGAGCGCAGGTGCATCTCCAAAAGCTCGTCAGCTTAGGGGCTCACGGGAGCCCTTTTAACAGGAAACAACGATGGGAGCACACTGCTAGCCTCTCCTCCGGATTGCCCCTCTGCATTCTGGTATATGCAGTGCGTGTAACTTGAAGAATTTGGGAAAAAGTTTGTGAGTGCTTCACCAAAGTTGGTGCAAGTAAGTACTTGATATTTCCAGAATCTCTAGACACGAGACATGGCTCGTGTTTCGGGATAGTATCCCTCATCAGTAGAGAAAAGTTCTGGGGTGGTTGAGAAGGCCGCCAAACAACCGTCACAGGCTTTGTTGCCTCTTAGGCACGCAGGTGCATCTCCAAAAGCTCGTCAGCTTAGGGGCTCACGGGAGCCCTTTTAACAGGAAACAACGATGGGAGCACACTGCTAGCCTCTCCTCCGGATCGCCCCTCTGCATTCTGGTATATGCAGTGTGTGTAACTTGAAGAATTTGGGAAAAAGTTTGTTAGTGTTTCACCAAAGTTGGTGCAAGTAAGTACTTGATATTTCCAGAATCTTTAGACACGAGACATGGCTTGTGTTTCGGGATAGTATCCCTGATCAGTAGAGAAAAGTTCTGGGGTGGTTGGAAGGCAGCCGAACAACCGTCACAGGCTTCATTGCCTCTTAGGCGCGCAGGTGAATCTCCAAAAGCTCGTCAGCTTAGGGGCTCACGGGAGCCCTATTAACAGGAAACAACGATGCGAGCACACTGCTAGCCTCTCCTCCGGATAGCCCCTCTGCATTCTGGTATATGCAGTGCGTGTTACTTGAAGAATTTGGGAAAAAGTTTGTGAGTGTTTCACCAAAGTTGGTACAAGTAAGTACTTGATATTTCCAGAATCTCTAGACACGAGACATGGCTCGTGTTTCGGGATAGTATCCCTCATCAGTAGAGAAAAGTTCTGGGGTGGTTGAGAAGGCCGCCATACAACCGTCACAGGCTTCGTTGCCTCTTAGGCGCACAGGTGCATCTCCAAAAGCTCTTCAGCTTAGGGGCTCACGGGAGCCCTTTTAACAGGAAACAACGATGGGAGCACACTGCTAGCCTCTCCTCCGGATCGCGCCTCTACATTCTGGTATATGCAGTGCATGTAACTTGAAGAATTTGGGAAAAAGTTTGTGAGTGTTTCACCAAAGTTGGTACAAGGAAGTACTTGATATTTCCAGAATCTCTAGACACGAGACATGGCTCGTGTTTCGGGATAGTATCCCTCATCTGTAGAGAAAAGTTCTGGGGTGGTTGAGAAGACCGCCAAACAACCGTCACAGACTTCGTTGCCTCTTAGGCGCGCAGGTGCATCTCCAAAAGCTCGTCAGCTTAGGGGCTCACAGGAGCCCTTTTAACAGGAAACAGCGATGGGAGCACACTGCTAGCCTCTCCTCCGGATCGCCCCTCTGCATTCTGGTATATGGAGTGCGTGTAACTTGAAGAATTTGGCAAAAAGTTTGTTAGAGATACCAAGTACTTACTTGCACCAACCTTGCATCTTCAAGCCACACGAACCTACGCGCCCAAGAGGCAACAAAGCCTGTTACTGTTGTTTGGCAGCCTTCACAGCCACCCCAAAACTGATCTCTACTGATGAAGGATATGATCCTGAAACACGAGTCGTGTCTAGCGATAACAAGTACTTACTTGCACAAACCTTGGTGAAATACTTCCGAACTTTTTTCTACATCTTCGAGCCACACGAACTGCATGTACCAGAAGGCAAAGGGGCGATCCGGCTGAGAAGGTTAGGAGTGTGCTCCCATCTTTGTTTTATGTTAAAGGGCTCTCATGAGCCTCCGTATCTGACGAGCTATTGGTGTTGCACCTGCACGCCCGAGAGGCAACGAAGCCTGTTACTATTGTTTGGCAGCCTTCACAGCCACCCCAAAACTGATCTCTACTGATGAAGGATATGATCCTGAAACACGAGTCGTGTCTAGAGATACCAAGTACTTACTTGCACCAACCTTGGTGAAATACTTCCGAACTTTTTTCTACATCTTCATGCCACAGGAACTGCATGTACCAGAATGCAAAGGGGCGATCCGGCTGAGGAGGTTAGGAGTGTGCTCCCATCTTTGTTTCATGTTAAAAGGCTCCCGTGAGCCTCCGTAGCTGACGAGTTATTGGTGATGCACCTGCGCGCCAGAGAGGCAACGAATCTTGTTACTGTTGTTTGGCAGCCTTCACAGCCACCCCAAAACTGATCTCTACTGATGAAGGATATGATCCTGAAACACGAGTCGTGTCTAGAGATACCAAGTACTTAATTGCACCAACCTTGGTGAAATACTTCCGAACTTTTTTCTACATCTTCAAGCCACACGAACTGCATGTACCAGAATGCAAAGGGGCAATCCGGCTGAGGAGGTTAGGAGTGTGCTCCCATCTTTGTTTCATGTTAAACGGCTCCCGTGAGCCTCCGTAGCTGACGAGCTATTGGTGATGCACCTGCGCGTCCGAGAGGTAACGAAGCCTGTTACTGTTGTTTGGCAGCCTTCACAGCCACCCCAAAACTGATCTCTACTGATTAAGGATATGATCCTGAAACACGAGTCGTGTCTAGAGATACCAAGTACTTACTTGCACCAACCTTGATGAAATACTTACGAACTTTTTCCTACATCTTCAAGCCACACGAACTGCATTTACCAGAATGCAAAGGGGCGATCCGGCTGAGGAGGTTAGGAGTGTGCTCCCATCTTTGTTTCATGTTAAAGGGCTCCCGTGAGCCTCCGTAGCTGACGAGCTATTGGTGATGCACCTGCGCGCTCGAGAGGCAACAAAGCCTGTTACTGTTGTTTGGCAGCCTTCACAGCCACCCCAATACTGATCTCTACTGATGAAGGATATGATCCTGAAACACGAGTCGTGTCTAGAGATACCAAGTACTTACTTGCACCAACCATGGTGAAATACTTCCCAACTTTTTTCTAGATCTTCAAGCCACACGAACTGCATGCACCAGAATGCAAAGGGGCGATCCGGCTGAGGAGTTTAGGAGTGTGCTCCCATCTTTGTTTCACCTTAATAAAACTAGGCCGTAGTTTGTGGGAGAGATACTGGAGAGCTGAATTAAGTCTACCCGCTGGTATCTCCACTGCAAAGTCTGGTAATAACGTTTTCCTGTGCCCCCAAAATGGGGAATACCTGTTTACTAGGTTACTTCCAAGCAGTTTTTAACCATTTCAGCTTAAAAAAAAAATAATGCTAAGAATTTCCACCTGCTCTGAGCAGGTGGAAAATGTGAGTGGGATTGCTGGTGGGGATGTTAAATGGGGTTGGGGGTGGTAGAGGTGAAGGGCACACTTGTCCAGATGAAACATTAACTGCTCCGCCCAGATAGCAACAGGCAGCAGTGGGGCTATGCAATCCTGTTTGCTGCAGTCCCAGCTTCTGCAGCTGGTCTGAGATGCCTGGTGTCTCTAAGCCCTCAATTATAGGGTTTAGATAATTCAGACCCCATAATGTCCGGCCCAGAAACACGTGCTTTTGCAATTTGCATGATCTCACTCAGAGGTATTACTATGGGTGAAATAACTAAGTACTAAAGGCATGTTTCTGTGTTGTTGAAGAGTGGTGAAACAGGGTGTGGGGCAGTTGGCTGAACTGTCAGATTGTGTACCTTTTTTGGAACATGCTCTTTCTTTCCTTACCACACCCCTGCATATTTCCTATCATGGTTTGATCCATATCTGGATCTTTGGACTATTGGTGTGGTGCAGGAGAGAGAACAGCTGTCAGGAAGAACCGTTCTCCTGTTACCTGTTGTTGATGGTGACAAATAAACCTTCAGTTCTTTTTATATGGAGTGACAGTTTCTCCATAACACTCGCGAAGAGTGAACCTGTTGTGCAGCTGGTCACCATTACCGCTATCAAGGGGAGAACACAGCTGAACCATAAACAGCTTTTTATAGATAAGACAGATGGGACCTTCGATTCCATAGCCTACTCAAGGACTTTGTTCTGAATTTCAAAATTGTACTGCATTACGCTTCCGTTTTCCAAAGCCCCTCTCCTACCTCCGTCTACCTTCATCTGGACTCACCATAGCCATTGTGTTAATGTGTATGCTATTGTGTAACTCTGTGTTTTTTTGTTAGAAATAGTGGCATTTAGGGAAATTAAATGCTGCTAACTTTCATCATGTTTTCCTGTGACGAGACACTCACCGGACTTGCGCATATTTACATGCAATGGGTGGAGTGCGGTATTAAACCAAAATTGGTAACACTATGCCGCAACAGTTTCAAAAGCAGGGATGCACAGTATTCACAAGAATGTGGTTCACTACTGCGTTACCCCGAGCACTGGGGCTAGAAAAGCTGCCCGGCGCCAGCGTAGGCCCACTAGCGCCATTTAGCTATGGAGCCTGTGAAGCTGGGGCAATTACTTATGTGTAGGAAGGGACGCCTTTCTGCACATAAACAATCCTTACAGGTGATTTGCTCCATTTATGTATGCTGAAGAATGCAGCACATGTGAAAAGAGAAAACTACCAGGAGAAATAAAACATTTATCCTCGTACCACCTACTTAAGACCAGGTATTCCCTGGCAGTATTCTTGCTTCTGCCCCATATTTTGTTAATATGGGGCAGCGTCAAAAAGCAATGGGTGTTGCAACTGAACGCCCACTGCAACACCCATTGCTCGCCCCTTTCAAGCCAAGTGTTGCGTGAATAGAGGCATTATTTACAAGGCGGTGCTAAGTGGCTTATTGCTGATTTATCAATAAGGTGAAGGAATTAACACCAACAGAACCTTGGAAAAAGTGACGTAATCGTGACGTTAATTCCTTGTAAAAATGCCCTTTAATGTGCTCTGTGAAATCTTGTTGAGACTGAACTCCTGCCAGTGCTCTCCTCTTTTGAGGGCAATGAGTCAAGCTGAATCAGCAAATCATGAACTTCAGTGTTTCCCTGGGACACAGTGAAGCCTATTTGCAAGCCCCTTGTGCGGCCCTTACACCACTTTTTCCCATATTAAAAGTGTCACACTGGCGGCACAAGGGGCTTGTAAATAAGCCCCTATGATTGTACAATAAGCGAAGCATGGGCTCTGAGTTCATGTGAGCGTCGTCTTCAGTCCTCAGTATGCCAGTGTCCCAGAAGCACCTGAGATTAGCGACACATAAGGGAGAATTTTCTGTTGGTTTTTCACCGTTTCTGGAGTGTCAATGCTGCTGCTTTAGGCATCTTCACTCCAGGGAATCTGTTGTTGCTGAAACACTATATTCATTCCATCAGGAAATTGCCCTTGGCGATCGCGCACTAATGCTTTAACTGTTTCGCCATCCACTGCTGGAGTCTTTAGTGGTTGTGCAATGCTGTAAAAGATGTTTCTACAGAACCATTACGTATTGTTCTAAACCTACAATGACAAGGCACGTAAAAATATTCTCCTCATCAACAGCTTACATTAAGCAGAACTCTTCAAAGAACCTTATGGACAGTTTAAATAAAACACTGATAACGTTTATTCCATATTCCTTAACTCTTATTGGTGTATGGCCACTGATACACACTCCATTAATTTCTAGCACATCTCTTCTCGATATCTGCTCCTTCTCTGTCTCATATTTCACCATGCTAGTATGAGCCACCCTTCAGCCCTTTCCTTAACAATACAGGAAAACCTACCTTGCCACGGAAACAATGGACAATATTATTTGAGAGAAATGTATTTGCCATAAGGAAGGTTGTGTTGAACGCACCCCCATTCAAAAACAACTTATATTACTATATAATTTAGGGATTGGGATTGGGCAAGTGTATGACGATAAAGCATAGCACCCATTTGTAAAGGGGTGAGATGAGCCACTGGATTGTTTATAAGTCAGTCATTGGATCTTTATCAGTCCACCTTCAAAAAAACGAGAATAACATTTTGTGCATAAAGTCAATGTGGTGTTAGAAAGACATAAATGTTTTGGATGCATCCAAGGGAAGAAGGAGGTAATTAAAAACTATATTGCCTAAGTGATGGGTCTGTCTAATACATGCACATTTGGAGACGTCTGTGATCCGCTAACCCATGAACAATTGGTTGGGCATACCAGTATTCCAAAAATTCAAGAACAATTACTTGTCAGCATCCCAGACCTGAAGTGAGCCTTAGAGATCACAAAAAGCTTAAAACACACAGTTGTATGCATGAGACAGATTTAAATACATAATGGACATACGTTGCTTGAGGTAAAGGATACAAATACAAACTATGAATATTTTGTTGTGTAGTTCCGACTAATCCATAGGATCTGCACATTTGTTTGGACAACATAAACTAGGAGCTTTGTGCCTAGACTGATTCCAGACACCCCGCGGAATATGTTGCCTATAGACCAGCTAGCTCACAGTACCACCGTAAGACCTCCTAACCTTACCAGGGAGCGAATGGTTTCTGACAACCACTGAACATGATGACCCTGACCCCTCAGCGATCATGAAAACATTACAGAACCTTTTGCTCAGTCACTCATGCTCACTTATTCTCAGAGAAGTATGCAGACAATACACAGTGGGACGTTTTTGATAAGTTTATTGAACCAACACTATTCTTGTATAAACTATTTGCGCTGCAATGATGAATAGACGGAAGCAGATAAAAGTGATTACAAGCACCAAAAATGTAAACAGTAAATATAGTTCTACCCTGGTGCTAAAGCAGTGTGTATATGCAGGCATATAAAACAAGGCAGTCATAGAGTGTACTCCTACTATGTGAACTGAACTCTAAGTTGTGTAGGTGAAGAGCCAAGAATCCCCCCGAGGGATGATCCAACCTCATTACCTGTTGGAAGAGAATGAAGGACCCCGTCTTGGTCACAAACTGTACACCTTTCATGAGATGTCTGACTGCTGCATGGAGAAGTCTCAGCATGCAGTGATCCTTGGTGTCAGCTGAAGTGCCTCCTCTACCAATCAATTGGTGTACTCACCTTCTATGATTGAAAGCAGCATCGCAATGAGCATATAGATTAGTGATATTATGGATATGTAGATAGCCCTGTCACCCCCGTGGTTAAAGCTAGAGATGACATTTGTACATAGTGCGGGAAGAAATCTTGTACAGGGCATTGTGATAATGTTGTGCAAAGTTAGATATGTAAACAAGTTTAGTTTCAGAGAAACTAATCCAACATTGCAACAAATATGTGCAAAACTTCACAGCTGGAATGTTATTGTGAGGACAATTAAAGAAATAAGCTGCTTCACTACATGGGCCTAACCCGGGAATATAACAATTTTAAAGACACAAATGTGGGACATTCTAAGAATGCTACTGATGCATCCAAAAAGAAATGCTTTAGGTGAGCAAATGCTAATCATTTAGCTAATCATTCTTCTTGCCCTGCTAGAAGCAGTGTTTCAAGGAAATGTGGAAGAAATGGACACTATGCTTGATGTTTAAGAGATTTCAACCATATGAAATTGGGTTGGTAGTTGAGGGGGGTGACTACCTACCTCAAGTAACAATCACAATCCTTGTCAGTCAACCCTCAAAGTCACTAAATTAACCTAGGCTCAACACCCTGGTAACTATGAGACAGAAAAGACAAGCTAATCTTAGGGCAACGTGTAAAGTATTTATGCAGTACTAAAACAGTTGTAACGTCCAAATGTAAAACAAACATTACCAAACCAAATTAGCAAAATAGAGGAAAAGTTAATAAACAAAATGACATCAAAATGACAAAAATTCAATAAGGGTAACAGGAGATATGAATTTTAAGATTTGTAAGTGGAAATAGCGACAAAAAACACAAGATGCCAATGATAGTCAGAGGGTGAAATAGAAAAAAGAGTAGAGAGGCGCACTCAATGAAATTAGTAGCACAAAAAGTCCATTAAATATGTAGATCTTCTGTTGGTTTCTTAGATATATTCTTTATTTTCGTTCACATAAAACGGCACAGCCAAAGCGTTTCATCCCCAATTGTGCCTAGGGAATTTCGTCAGGGCTGAAAGAAGACATTTACATGCATAAGTATTTGGTTTATCTTATGCTTAAAATTGCATATAAAATGGAACATGTCCAAGCTAGTAAGTAGAAAGATGTAATCTTTACAAAAAGACTAGCGAAATTAAAAAAAAAAAAAAACCAATAGATCCAGACATATTGGACAGATTTGATGTCTGCCATATGACAGAGCTACTTATCCCCTTACGGATGCATATGCTCCCTCACCAGTGCATTGCAACCATATAGCCAGTTCAAGCAATAATGCTTAGAGCTGGTGAAAAGGGACACCAGGCTATTGGAGAGATAGATGCCTGGAAGGAGTTGAATAATTATAACATGCATAAAGTTTACTGTGTCCATAAAGATAGTGTGTGGTCAAGAAGACCATAGTCCAAGATTTACAAATACAAGCCACACGTGAAAGTAAAACCATTAAAACACCCTTTTAAAGTGAAAAAGTCCACAGCCTCAGTAGCCCAGAAAGTCTTAGGGTATCACGAAAACGTGACTACATCTACATATCTACATAGATTCATTCCATGGCTCACCATATACTGAACGGTCAGGTTGATGCGGTAGTCCTAGAGAAGGTCGCTCTATGGAAGCTGTTGTAAAAATGATCGCAGTAGATCACAGTGTTTTCCTAAAGTAAAAATATGATATTATAATGTGATTTGTAATTCCTGTTATCCCCCATATTGGGGCAAGGTGTCCAGTACAAATATATATTACCAGACAAGATTGTATTCATGCTATTCCCATTGGGGTGAGTGTTGTCCCAACATACATGCTATCCATGATGTTCTACTTGAAAAGGAACCCTATGCACTCGCAAGGTGTAAATGCAGGCGTTCCCTAACCCAGGATATACCCTTAGCATTAAATAGAGAAGGGGGGGGCAGGGTAAGCAGAGACCAAGGTGGAATGGTCCCTTATGGCATACTTTGTAACCAAGGGAGACTGTATGGTACCTGGGAAAAGTATGCCGCTCAGGTCCGAGTAGGATAGAAGTTCATGTTCCCCTGGATTAGCCGAAGATATAGGTTGTGACGGACAGGGTGTCTGTAGATCCTGGACCCCTATACATAGTAAATGAGAAAATGTGTTAGGTAATGTACCGCACGTGGTTGCAAAAAAGGCTTGGTTGTCGAAATCCAAAAGTTAAAAAGGGGGAAGTCATGAGGTATAGACTTAAGGTTTAAGATATATATATATGTATAAACTTCAAGTTAAAATATAAGCACCCATTGCACCGTCTAATGCCTGGCGGGCTGGTATAGACGGCGTTCCTAGTAAGCAGACGGTCATAGGTGATCTACCTCGAGAGCCGATGATGACAGAAATCAAGGAGATGGAGGTCGCTGCAATGAGCAATAGATACCTCTATTTGCTAGTGCAATGGATATGGAGAGTTCTACATTTCCCCCCTCCCCTGCCGAAATTCACATGCCAGTATAAAAACCTCCGCTCCCCTAATGTTCAGATATCTACCAGCTTACGTCTAGTGCCTTGAGGGGACTTCCCGGCAAAAGACGTTCAGCGTTCTCCGAGGGATAAACGGCTCGTGTAGTTCCTGGTCTTCGCGGTATTGCGGAAAGTACCTACGAATGACCAAACAAACTCAAGTTGCCACAAATTGGAACCAAAAAATAGAAGCCCCGTGACAACCAGAAACCCCTGGCCGTTTCACATACCTTTGATATGGTACCCGTTCTCCGCCGCTCCTCCTCATGGATTAGTGGAAGCAGGGAGAAGCCAGTGCGCGCCATATTTAAAGCAAGGTGTGCCATTACTTTCAGTTAATCACGTGGTGCCGGGACCATCCCGTTTCGTTTCAGGGAATCCCGTGTCCACCAGGGTGGCCATTTTTAAGTGTGACAGAAGATGGCATATTTCTAATGTTAACGGTTGCAAAGCGTCACATTTTGTCGACGAATCGAAGCGATTACAAAATAAAATAATATTGCAAAAAGTTAGATTAAAAACGGAATATTCATGTATATCCTATGAGATATTATTTCGGTAACGATAATTTTTAATATATCGTAGCCATTTGATTGGGTTCAATTCAATCGGATTCGTATAATATATAAGAGGGGAGCACGATGTGGCCCTGTCATAATATCATAGGTATAATTCAATTTCCCAGAGTGCAAGCAAGCGGAACGCAATCCCCGCCGACCGTGGCGGCCATCATGAAATAGTCTAAACTATGCACAGAGCGCTTATAAAGTACAAATTCGGTGCACCAAATCGTATACTACAGAAGTGAGGCTTGGGACACCCCAAGGAAAAAGAAAAAGAAAAAACGAAGGGTGCGGTGAAGGTGTGTGTTCGGGGGGCCAATGTTGGTGCACCCCCAGATTGTTATAACACGACTGAGGTGCAAGTGAAAAATAAAAGTGAAATAATACTTACAGTGCATCCAACAGATAAAAGAGGACAGGTAAATTTAAGTACCGTGCAGAGAAAAGCGGGCATGCCCTAGAAGGAGCAAAGGCCCCTGTTGAGCAGTCCACAATGTAGCTGGCGAATTTCCACCCTAAGAGAAAACATCTAGCAACGGTCCAATATATCACAGGATACTTACAGTGTATGGAACGACAAAATCACAATGTCAGAAAAAACAATATTATATACACATTATACAAGGTATGTTAGAGTCCTAAAGAAGTCAATGTTACACACATATAGTGCAAGGTCGGAACAGAGGGAATCCATTATAACAGTTTGTTTCTTACATCATAATACAGTATACTCCCATCCATTCAGTTAAGCCCTCCGTTCATCCCCTGCACCTGGCGATGATGGGCCTCCAAACTGATTTACACATTCAAATCTTGGCGTCCGTAGCGTTAGTTAGGTAGGGGAAATGACACTGATGATATTGGCATTATTCTGTATTTTATGTCAAAAAGTGATGAAGCTCTTTGTCCGTGTTATGCCCCATTTGTGTCGCCCGCAAGCGGCAAATCCACTTTGCTTCCCTCTGCCTGACAGCTAGTTCTCGGTCACCCCCCCTTTTGTCCTGTGGTATATGATCAATGCCGTGGAACCAAAAGGAAGTGTCATGTGGATGTTTCTCATCGTAGTGTGAGCTTACTGGGTAACGTTTATCTTTGCCGTTGATTGCCCTTCGATGCTCTTGGATTCTTATTTTCAGTGGGCGGATGGTACTTCCCACATAAATGATATTGCACCCACATCCCAAAACATAAATTACGTGTGTGGTATTACAGTTAATAAAACTGTTTATTTTGTAATTTTTCAATGTGTTGTACCTAAAATTGGTGGTTTTGTTCAGACCCGAGTTGCAAACTATACACGATCCACACGTGTAAAAGCCCAAAGGTTGGGATGGAAACCATGATTCACGTGGGGTGGTTATGTAACTTTGACATAAGTCATCCCTGAGGGATTTGCCCTTTCTGTATGAGATGAGTGGTCTGTTGGGTATTAAATCCCGTAGACCAGGAGCATTTTGCAGAATCCCCCAATGCTTTCCGAGTACGTTATGGACTTTATTGCTGTTAGCGTTATATTGGGTCGTGAAAGTTATGCTACGGTCCTTCTTCTTGGGTTTAGTGGAGTTGGCATGAGTTGTCGTCAACAGAGTGTCTTCCCTGTGCAAGTTCTTTGCTTTCTGTATTGCTACATCCACCACTTTTTGATCATAGCCCCTCTTGAGGAACCTGTTTCTTGCATTGGTCAGATTTTGAGTATAGACATGTTCTTCGCTACAATTTCTGCGCAACCTCACTATCTCGCCGTACGGTATATTGTTAATTACAGAGCGAGGGTGGGCGCTGTCCGCATGTAATACTGCATTACATGAGGTTTCCTTCCTGTATAGGCTACTTTGTACCACATCCTCCTTGACATAAAAACAAATGTCCAAGAAATTGATGGTTTCTTTACTGTGTGTCATGGTCAATTTGACATTATGTTTGTTGTTGTTCAGATATATGTGGAATTGTTGTAGGGATTCCACCGAACCCGACCAGAGGACAATGATGTCATCTATGTACCTCCCCCAGAATACAATATGTTCAGTCCAGGGGGAGGCACATTTGTTCCAAGCTTGCATCTTTTCAAAATGGCCCATAAACATACAGGCATACGATGGAGCAGCCTTAGAACCCATAGCCGTGCCACGGGTCTGATGATGCCAGACAGAATCGTGTAAGAAGTAATTGTTGTTTAAAATGATATCTGTCATCTCTAGTATCATATTGTTAAAGTCATGCTTGTCAGCTGGTTCCCGGTCCAGGAAGGATTGCAGTGCTTTCATGCCGATGTCTCTGTGAATACAAGTATACAGACTTTCAACGTCAAATGTGACGAATGAAAGTTCATCTGACCATTGAAAGTTGTTTAACTTGGCAAGAATATCTTTGCTGTCCTTTATGTAGGAAGGAAGATCCACCACATATTTCTGCAAGTGGAGATCCACGAATTCTGAAATTTTCTCCGTAGGAGACCCAATTCCAGAAATAATAGGACGTCCTGGTGGAAAGGCCCCCCCCTTATGAACTTTAGGCAGGATGTATATGCAGGGGAATCTTGGCTTGGTTACCCTAAGATATTTTGCTTCATCGTCCGATAGGAGGCCAATCTCTTTCCATTCTAGCAATTTTGCTGTTATCATGCCAGTTACTCCATTGGTGGGGTTGTGGGGGATACGTTTATAACAGTTCTTGTCGCTGAGTTGGCGATTGATTTCGGTCATGTAGTCATCATGATTCATTACCACAACATTACCGCCCTTGTACGCCTCTTTGATGACAATTGTTTTGTCAGCCTTCAGTTTTTCGAGGGCCTGTCGCTGTTTGGCGGTAATGTTGTGGTTAGGAATGGTAGAGAGTGCTCCAGTGTCTTCTAGTTTGTATAGATCTGCAGACACCCTTTCATAAAAGGTATCAATACTTGGATGATAGTTAAACGTAGGAGTGAACGTGGACTTGCATTTAAGCTGACTATCCATGCTATAGTCCTGTTCTATTTCCAAATCCCTTAACATAGTAGTCATGTCCTGTTCGTATTCCTCATCCAGATTGTAAAGTAATAGGGCAGTGCGAATATCTGCCACTGTATGTGGCACTGGTAAAAGGGCCTCTCTCTGTGATGGAACCCTGGGTGTCTGGTGCGAGAAGAAATCTTTTAATTTCAAGAGTCTGATGAACTTGAAAAGATCAATGTGTACATGAGTCAAGTCACCATATTGGGATGGACAAAAACTAAGGCCTTTACTCAGGACAGATAGTTCATTTTCATCAAGCACTTTATTTGACAGGTTAACAATCTTTAGATCAGTATTACATTCTGAGGCACAAAATTCTTGGATAGGAATGGAAAGAGGTGTCATTTCTGTTTGGCTCCCATCCCTGTTTTGGGTATTGCTCCTGTTTCTATACCTGGCCGTTGCCCGCCTTCCGCCCCTCCTTGTCTTGGTAGGGCCCTTGGGAGTTTGAGTTGATCCTTTTTTTGCTGCAAACGATTGCTCGTGCGTATTTTTGCTAGTTCTTTTTGGAAAGAAGAGGCCCCCTCTCCTAAAGGGAGCTCAGTTATTGAGTTAGACCTGACGCTATTCATAGATGCATTGGAGGCACCACTCTCAGATCGCGTTTCCTCACTTGCTTCCCTTTCCTCACGCACTCTCTTTCTTTCCTCTGCCCCTTGAACCTGGTCAAATTTTTTGGCGAACGTGTATATTCGACCATCTTTATAGTCCCTGTCATCTCGCCTTATTTTTTTCAATTTCTTTTCTTTTAAATAAATTTGGTGTTCCTCCATGACTTTTTTTAAGATGGCAAAGTTCTTTTCTATAAGGTCTTTCTGTTCCAACCCAGCAATTTCCATTATCAATGCATCAACTTCGGCCATCAATTTATCGCCTTTTTCTTGGGCATGACGGATCAATATTCTCATCATGACCTCTGACGCATGTTCTAGATTGCCCTCCCACTCTTTGAGTAGATCCTCTCCTAGATCTTCAAATGTTGGGAATAATAGGTTTCTCAAGCCCCTAGGGACTTTTTTGTTAGATAGATATTGAGTGAGGGTAGCCCCATCCCACCAGCGTGAGAGTTCTAATTTTTTCAGACGCTCTAGTTTGAGGAATAGGGTTTTTAGACTGGATTTTCTAGTTTCTGCTAAGTTAGATGTCTCGTTGGATCTACTGGGGCCAAACAGGTTGAGAGCCATTTCCTCCCTCCCGTCTACAAATTGAGGCATGCTAATAAAGCCGGTTGTTACAAATAAAGTAGAGTGCAAAACAGTCAATTCCTAAGAATCTAAACAATAAACCAAAGCACACAGCAGCTGACCAAGGTTTCGCACATCAACTTTGCCTGTTTCAAAATTATTTGGTGGTGCTGCTACTCTCACCATCCGCTGCCAAGGATGTATATCAGCAATAGAAAAAAGAGTAGAGAGGCGCACTCAATGAAATTAGTAGCACAAAAAGTACATTAAATATGTAGATCTTCTGTTGGTTTCTTAGATATATTCTTTATTTTCGTTCACATAAAACGGCACAGCCAACGCGTTTCATCCCCAATTGTGCCTAGGGAATTTCGTCAGGGCTGAAAGAAGACATTTACATGCATAAGTATTTGGTTTATCTTATGCTTAAAATTGCATATAAAATGGAACAAGTCCAAGCTAGTAAGTAGAAAGATGTAATCTTTACAAAAAGACTAGCGAAATTTAAAAAAACAAACAAACCAATAGATCCAGACATATTGGACAGATTTGATGTCTGCCATATGACAGAGCTACTTATCCCCTTACGGATGTATATGCTCCCTCACCAGTGCATTGCAACCATATAGCCAGTTCAAGCAATAATGCTTAGAGCTGGTGAAAAGGGACACCAGGCTATTGGAGAGATAGATGCCTGGAAGGAGTTGAATAATTATAACATGCATAAAGTTTACTGTGTCCATAAAGATAGTGTGTGGTCAAGAAGACCATAGTCCAAGATTTACAAATACAAGCCACACGTGAAAGTAAAACCATTAAAACACCCTTTTAAAGTGAAAAAGTCCACAGCCTCAGTAGCCCAGAAAGTCTTAGGGTATCACGAAAACGTGACTACATAGATTCATTCCATGGCTCACCATATACTGAACGGTCAGGTTGATGCGGTAGTCCTAGAGAAGGTCGCTCTATGGAAGCTGTTGTAAAAATGATCGCAGTAGATCACAGTGTTTTCCTAAAGTAAAAATATGATATTATAATGTGATTTGTAATTCCTGTTATCCCCCATATTGGGGCAAGGTGTCCAGTACAAATATATATTACCAGACAAGATTGTATTCATGCTATTCCCGTTGGGGTGAGTGTTGTCCCAACATACATGCTATCCATGATGTTCTACTTGAAAAGGAACCCTATGCACTCGCAAGGTGTAAATGCAGGCGTTCCCTAACCCAGGATATACCCTTAGCATTAAATAGAGAAGGGGGGGGGGGCAGGGTAAGCAGAGACCAAGGTGGAATGGTCCCTTATGGCATAGTTTGTAACCAAGGGAGACTGCATGGTACCTGGGAAAAGTATGCTGCTCAGGTCCGAGTAGGATAGAAGTTCATGTTCCCCTGGATTAGCCGAAGATATAGGTTGTGACGGACAGGGTGTCTGTAGATCCTGGACCCCTATACATAGTAAATGAGAAAATGTGTTAGGTAATGTACCGCACGTGGTTGCAAAAAAGGCATGGTTGTCGAAATCCAAAAGTTAAGAAGGGGGAAGTCATGAGGTATAGACTTAAGGTTTAAGATATATATATGTATAAACTTCAAGTTAAAATATAAGCACCCATTGCACCGTCTAATGCATGGCGGGCTGGTATAGACGGCGTTCCTAGTAAGCAGACGGTCATAGGTGATCAAGCTCGAGAGCCGATGATGACAGAAATCAAGGAGATGGAGGTCGCTGCAATGAGCAATAGATACCTCTATTTGCTAGTGCAATGGATATGGAGAGTTCTACATTTCCCCCCTCCCCTGCCGAAATTCACATGCCAGTATAAAAACCTCCGCTCCCCTAATGTTCAGATATCTACCAGCTTACGTCTAGTGCCTTGAGGGGACTTCCCGGCAAAAGACGTTCAGCGTTCTCCGAGGGATAAATGGCTCGTGTAGTTCCTGTTCTTCGCGTTATTGCGGAAAGTACCTACGAATGACCAAACAAACTCAAGTTGCCACAAATTGGAACCAAAAAATAGAAGCCCCGTGACAACCAGAAACCCCTGGCCGTTTCACATACCTTTGATATGGTACCCGTTCTCCGCCGCTCCTCCTCATGGATTAGTGGAAGCAGGGAGAAGCCAGTGCGCGCCATATTTAAAGCAAGGTGTGCCATTACTTTCAGTTAATCACGTGGTGCCGGGACCATCCCGTTTCGTTTCAGGGAATCCCGTGTCCACCAGGGTGGCCATTTTTAAGTGTGACAGAAGATGGCATATTTCTAATGTTAACGGTTGCAAAGCGTCACATTTTGTCGACGAATCGAAGCGATTACAAAATAAAATAATATTGCAAAAAGTTAGATTAAAAACGGAATATTCATGTATATCCTATGAGATATTATTTCGGTAACGATAATTTTTAATATATCGTAGCCATTTGATTGGGTTCAATTCAATCGGATTCGTATAATATATAAGAGGGGAGCACGATGTGGCCCCGTCATAATATCATAGGTATAATTCAATTTCCTAGAGTGCAAGCAAGCGGAACGCAATCCCCGCCGACCGTGGCGGCCATCATGAAATAGTCTAAACTATGCACAGAGCGCTTATAAAGTACAAATTCGGTGCACCAAATCGTATACTACAGAAGTAAGGCTTGGGACACCCCAAGGAAAAAGAAAAAACGAAGGGTGCGGTGAAGGTGTGTGTTCGGGGGGCCAATGTTGGTGCACCCCCAGATTGTTATAACACGACTGAGGTGCAAGTGAAAAATAAAAGTGAAATAATACTTACAGTGCATCCAACAGATAAAAGAGGACAGGTAAATTTAAGTACCGTGCAGAGAAAAGCGGGCATGCCCTAGAAGGAGCAAAGGCCCCTGTTGAGCAGTCCACAATGTAGCTGGCGAATTCTCACCCTAAGAGAAAACATCTAGCAACGGTCCAATATATCACAGGATACTTACAGTGTATGGAACGACAAAATCACAATGTCAGAAAAAACAATATTATATACACATTATACAAGGTATGTTAGAGTCCTAAAGAAGTCAATGTTACACACATATAGTGCAAGGTCAGAACAGAGGGAATCCATTATAACAGTTTGTTTCTTACATCATAATACAGTATACTCCCATCCATTCAGTTAAGCCCTCCGTTCATCCCCTGCACCTGGCGATGATGGGCCTCCAAACTGATTTACACATTCAAATCTTGGCGTCCGTAGCGTTAGTTAGGTAGGGGAAATGACACTGATGATATTGGCATTATTCTGTATTTTATGTCAAAAAGTGATGAAGCTCTTTGTCCGTGTTATGCCCCATTTGTGTCGCCCGCAAGCGGCAAATCCACTTTGCTTCCCTCTGCCTGACAGCTAGTTCTCGGTCACCCCCCCTTTTGTCCTGTGGTATATGATCAATGCCGTGGAACCAAAAGGAAGTGTCATGTGGATGTTTCTCATCGTAGTGTGAGCTTACTGGGTAACGTTTATCTTTGCCGTTGATTGCCCTTCGATGCTCTTGGATTCTTATTTTCAGTGGGCGGATGGTACTTCCCACATAAATGATATTGCACCCACATCCCAAAACATAAATTACGTGTGTGGTATTACAGTTAATAAAACTGTTTATTTTGTAATTTTTCAATGTGTTGTACCTAAAATTGGTGGTTTTGTTTAGACCCGAGTTGCAAACTATACACGATCCACATGTGTAAAAGCCCAAAGGTTGGGATGGAAACCATGATTCACGTGGGGTGGTTATGTAACTTTGACATAAGTCATCCCTGAGGGATTTGCCCTTTCTGTATGAGATGAGTGGTCTGTTGGGTATTAAATCCCGTAGACCAGGAGCATTTTGCAGAATCCCCCAATGCTTTCTGAGTACGTTATGGACTTTATTGCTGTTAGCGTTATATTGGGTCGTGAAAGTTATGCTACGGTCCTTCTTCTTGGGTTTAGTGGAGTTGGCATGAGTTGTCGTCAACAGAGTGTCTTCCCTGTGCAAGTTCTTTGCTTTCTGTATTGCTACATCCACCACTTTTTGATCATAGCCCCTCTTGAGGAACCTGTTTCTTGCATTGGTCAGATTTTGAGTATAGACATGTTCTTCGCTACAATTTCTGCGCAACCTCACCATCTCGCCGTACGGTATATTGTTAATTACAGAGCGAGGGTGGGCGCTGTCCGCATGTAATACTGCATTACATGAGGTTTCCTTCCTGTATAGGCTACTTTGTACCACATCCTCCTTGACATAAAAACAAATGTCCAAGAAATTGATGGTTTCTTTACTGTGTGTCATGGTCAATTTTACATTATGTTTGTTGTTGTTCAGATATATGTGGAATTGTTGTAGGGATTCCACCGAACCCGACCAGAGGACAATGATGTCATCTATGTACCTCCCCCAGAATACAATATGTTCAGTCCAGGGGGAGGCACATTTGTTCCAAGCATGCATCTTTTCAAAATGGCCCATAAACATACAGGCATACGATGGAGCAGCCTTCGCTAGTCTTTTTGTAAAGATTACATCTTTCTACTTACTAGCTTGGACATGTTCCATTTTATATGCAATTTTAAGCATAAGATAAACCAAATACTTATGCATGTAAATGTCTTCTTTCAGCCCTGACGAAATTCCCTAGGCACAATTGGGGATGAAACGCGTTGGCTGTGCCGTTTTATGTGAACGAAAATAAAGAATATATCTAAGAAACCAACAGAAGATCTACATATTTAATGGACTTTTTGTGCTACTAATTTCATTGAGTGCGCCTCTCTACTCTTTTTTCTATTGCTGATATACATCCTTGGCAGCGGATGGTGAGAGTAGCAGCACCACCAAATAATTTTGAAACAGGCAAAGTTGATGTGCGAAACCTTGGTCAGCTGCTGTGTGCTTTGGTTTATTGTTCAGAGGGTGAAATAGACTGGTACTTAGGCACAATTTGAAGCTGATCCCGAGGGAGAGCGAGTCAGATACACCAACCAGGTTCATCCTGGTCAAAGATTTTACCTTTAGACTTAGGACTGATTTTCATTTCGGCGGACGGGTTAGTCCGCCACAAACGTCAGGTCCTTAGACATTCAAGTACCAATCCACCACAGTTTTACTCTTCTAAAGCCCTCCCAGGACCTTGGAGGAAGCACTTCGAGACTCACAGGGTGTTCGGTAGAGACCAACAGTTGTCCTGGTCTAGTTGTCACTAGTCAGCTGAAAACGTCCAGGAATAAGACTCTAGAAGCTGGTTGGCTCCAGTTGCCGCGGAGGAGGTCAGTGAACTGACCTTTGGAGTCCAGTTCTTTGTTCTGGGTACAAGAGAGAAACAGGTTGAGTCCTTTAGGTCTCCTCACAGCTCTCCCACAGCAGGCCCTGTCCTCTTCTGAACTTCTGCACATCCATAAAGTGTTCTGAAGCGGGTGCCTGAAGGTGCCAGATTTTTGCGCTAGTGAGAGGGAATGACTCCTGGGCATGCCCTAACCATTGAGTAAAAGGTCCTGGGCCAACCCTACCCACTTGGGCCATTTTCAAGATGGGAAAAATCTTTGGCCACACTAAACATGGGCTCTGAGGGCTGGTGGTGTGTGTGGGTATGGTAAACCTAGTGTCCTCCCACATCTAAACTCCAGTTTGATGCATCCACTGTACATAAAACAAACCCAGAAATAGATGTCTGGTGGGACAAAAGCAGAGTTCGTCAGCAACCAGACAGTGCATCCCCAAGAATTGTGGTAGCATCCTGTTCTCTCTTCTTTCAAGTGTGCCCCAAGTGTTATATGTGAACTCAGCAGGCCACTCAAGAAGGATTTGACACTCAGCAGGAACTGACACCAACACTTCAAAAAGGATGCCCACAACCCCTACCCTGTATATTCTGTTGAGTCCAGAGGAGTCACTCTGCCCATTCAGGTCAGCCTACTGTTTGCTCCTTGGAGGCAATTCCTACTTATTCACACCTATTCAAGACTATTAACTGGATAAAAGAAGCAGGAGAGACAGTTGAAATTAGCCTTCAAGAATTCCAAGAACTTCATTAAAAGGTACATTTCTAAAAGTTACTTTTCCTTATTGTTTATTTCAAATCGAAGTTCACCATTCAATTGGATTTTTCATTATTTAATTATTTTTAAATGATTTTTCTGGCTTGTCCTGTTCTTGACATACAGTATTAGCAGGGCCACTGGACTTATGTGGCAGGGGAGGGTGGAATTATGTAGCATGGTGAAGTAAAATATGTGGCCTGATGCAGCATATTTTCTGATGGTATTGCCTTATTATTTTTCAATGTATACCCTTGTTAACACTGTATGAGCATCTTTGTGCCTCATAAGTACCTGTTTAATGTTGTGTGGATACTCAAGCTTGTGCTCAAGTCACTTTGGAGTGTTTACCCTCTAGTCGGTGTTGCATTCTAAAGTGGGTGGTTGGGCATACAGAGAGCTGCTTGCTGGCAGTTGCGTCCGCACATCCCTGCTGTTTTGGGGGTTTAAGCTACGAATAAATGAAGTTATATCTTCACTTCATCTTCCTAATATTCTTCACAACATTTAACACCATAATATAGCAATAAGCAAAAGAAATTTGCCAGTCAACCTTCCCAAAGGGTATTCCACTACATGACAACATGGGTCACTGCATTTTTAGTAATTTTTGAATTATTTTAGCGAGAAGCAATTTGTTTTTGTTAAAAACAGAGATTATGTGGCAGAATATTGATTATGTGGCAACTGCGGCAAATCTCTAATTATGCAAACCTCAACACACAATCGCATAATTCCAATGGCCCTGACTATTTATATACTTATATTAAAAATAGTTTATCTGTGGGCCAGCCAGCCTTCCTAGAGTGAAAATAGCTCCTTGGTGCTAGTCACTATAAGGACATTAACTTTGTAAATGTCCTACTTTTAAAGACCATGCACCCTGTTTCGTGGGCTATGGGGCCTGCATAGGGGTGACTTACCCATATTTAAATGGGAGGTTTTGACCAATCAAAATAATTTATTTTAACAGTTTGAATTGCAATTTTATACTACTAGTCAGGCTACAATGGCAGGCCTGAAGTCATGTTTGCAGCGCCGCTGTAGTGGATGGCACAATAGGTGATGCAGTCCATTAGTTGCATTTAACATCCAGGCACTAGGTTCACTTAGTACCATAGACTAGGGACTTATGGGCAAGTTAAATATACTGATTAAAGGTATACCAGTTGGACCATGTTAAAAGGAGGAGCACAGGGACTTTATTACAGGTTAGCAGGGGTAAAGTGCATGCAATTCTAAAGGCAGAAAAAACATGGGGCCCGATTCACAGAACTAACTTAAGACAAAATCCCAAACTTACTACTTTTGGTATTCACAGAAGTTAGGATTTTGTCTTAAGTTTGTCTTAAGACAGACTTAAGACAGACTTAAGACAAAATCCTAACTTAAGTCTGTCTTAAGTTTGTCTTAAGACAAACTTAAGACAAAATCCTAACTTCTGTGAATACCAAAAGTAGTAAGTTTAGGATTTTGTCTTAAGTTATTTCTGTGAATCGGGCCCATGGGGTCCAGCAAAAGGTGAAAACCAGGCATAATTATGCAGAAAAAGCAGATTTCCTTCACTTCCAATAACGAGTAAACATTTGAGGAAGTTGTTGAAGGGATTTAGAAATTTCCGTTTCAGGTTCTTGATAAAAGCAAAATTGTAACACTACTTTGGCTGACCACAAGATGTTTGTAGAAACCTTTAATGTTAAGGAACCTTAAATACATCCTGGGGGTCACAATAAGGATCCCATACCTTTAGTTGGGGTGACAACAAAGCATACTTCATTCAAAGAATGCAGCTTGGTGGATAAGGTGTTTATTTCTGAACAAGGTTCAAATGTGTTGGGTTGTGTTGGGACTGGCCCTTTTTACAGGGTCACACCCAGATTATTGCCTTCTGTTGCTGAACCCATTTTTGTTGGCATTAGGATTCTGTGCACTTTCTACCTGCAAACCAGTGGTAAAGTGCTTGTGCTCTGTCCCGAAAGAACAAGTAACTTACCTTTGTTAACACTGTATCTAGTAGAGATTCTATGTAGCTGAAGATTCCTTCCCCAGGTGTCAAACTGGATTCAGAAATGATTTTGTGAGCAGTATCCCTGCATGCTGGTAGGCATCATCATTTGGCTCTTCTTGGCGTCGCCCGCGCCAGAAGTGATGTGCGCGGTGGCATATAGGAGTAACCCCAGCGAACTGACATCGCTTTTTTTCCACGACTTTCCACAAAGAGTACTGAACATTTGTATGTGAAAACTAGGGCCCTGAAAGGGGAAAATCCCAAAGTCTAAAAATGTGTTCACAGAGCTGGGAGAATGGGAGGGTTGGTATGGAATCTGTAGCTAGTCTTTAACAGATAAGGCATTACCAAAGGTAAGCAACTTGTCCATCTGATAGAGACTTCTAGCCATAGATTCCCTACCTTAGAATAGATACCTAAGCAATACCTCTCCAGAGGAGGGTCTGCAAAATGATGTCACACTAAAAGATGCTGCAAAACCGGGCAGGCAATGTGCCCCTCCTTCTGGACCTGACTGTCCGGGCAGTATTTCTTGGTAAACGTCTGCAGAGATCCCCATGTTGCTGCCTGACAGGTGTCCAGGACCAGAAATCTGCATGCTAATGCAGTGGTTGTAGCCTTGGCTCTGGTGGAACGAGTACGCAAAGCCTACAGAGGTTGATTCTTGGCCAATGCGTAGCAGGGTTTGATACAGAGGAAGATTCATTGGAAGATGGTCAATTTCTTAACCGTCTTCATTTTCTGGGCTCCGACATACCACACGAAGTGTTGGTTATGCAGCCAGAGCCCATTTGTGCGTTCAAGTTAGACAATGCTCTTTTTGGATCCAGCCAGTGGAGTAGCTTCTCTTCCTTAGAGAGATGTAGGTGGAGCATAAAAGGTAGTCAGGGGGAAGGACTCGCCTACATGAAAGACAATGACCACCTCCGGTAGGAAGGAAATGCTAGTGCAATGGACTAGCTTGTCTGGGAGGATGTTGAGTTTGAGTTGGACTGTTCCAGCGAGAAACTAGGTCAAGACTGATTTGCATATGACTGAGTCCAAACTAGGGTGCATGGTGAGCAAAATAATGATGGATTAAACCCAGATCTGTGACTGGGGGAATGTTTGCATTGTTCAGCATTCTGTCCATCATCTGTTCTTTTTGCTTTTGGCCCTGTGCGATGTTGAGGTACTGAGGCTTCGATGACAAACCCTAGAGCTCACTGACCCTCTGGGCAGATGTTGCTGCCACTAGAAAGGCATTTTGATCATGACAAGCCTGATAGGATAATTGTGTAGTGGTTTGAAGTGAGTGCAAATTGAAAACGTTGAGACTAAATTTAGGTTCCACTGAGGCATGATGAAGGGTGAAGGTAGGAGCGTGTTTTAGAGCTCTTTCAGAAAACTAGTACAATAAGGGACGTTGAAAAGGGATGACTGGCAACTGAAGAAATGCCAAGATGGCAGAAAGATAGCCTTTTAAGGTGCCCAAAGCAGAGCACTGCTGGTCAAGAAAAAGGGAGCAGAAAGGGGATCAACCTGTTTTTCTGCACACCATGCTACAAACTTCTTCCAACAGCATGTGTATACCATCTAGGTGGATGGATGCCTGGATGTTACAATGACATCACAGACTACTGATGGGTTATTGAAAGCTGTCAACTGTCGCCGCTCAATCTTCACACATGAAAGCGGAGCATTGACAGGTTTGGGTGAAGAACTCTCCCCTGCTTCTGCGACAAAAGGCCCTGCCGAAGGGGCAGCCTGATTGATCGGAGGACCAATGGCCATGCTCAACCCCTGAGAATACCAGATTTTCCAAGCCCAGTCTCGCACCACAAGAATGACCTGGGTCAGGTCATTCCTGGTGTTCTTGTGAACTCTAGGCAGGAGTGGTATGGTCGGAAAGATGTACAGGAGGCCGGAGCTCCACTAGAGATGAAAAGCATCTCCAAGCAAGAGCTGCCTTGGAAACTCCAGCGTGCAAAACTGCTGACATTGCCTGTTTTTGGCGGTGGCGAACAGATCTTACCAAGGCTCTCCCTCCTGTTGAAAGAGACCTTGCATCACCTCCAGATAAAGACGCCATTTGTGATCCACTAGGCATCTTTGACTGAGTTTGTCTGCTCTGGTGTTCAGAGATCCAGCCAAGTATTGAAACACAAGAGAAATGCCCTGACTTTCCAGCCATGTCCGAGACACAGGGCCTTTTGGCAAAGGGTCAATGACTCTACCCCACCCTGTTTGTTACAGTACCACATGGTGGTGCTTTTGTCTGTGAACACCTGAACTAGCCTCCCCTTGATGGAGGGTAGAAAGGCTTTCAATGCCAGTAGGATCACTCAGAGGTTGATATTGTGTCCCCGTTCTGCCAGAAACCAGAGTCCACTGATCTCCAACTCTCCCAGACAACTACCCCAAGGCCAAGAGTGATGCATCAGTCATTAGGTATGGTTGGGCAAGGTAGAGGAGTCTCCCGCTGACCCAATCGCCGTTCGTTAACCACCACTGCAGATCTTTGGTAGTGCCCTCTGAGATCTGGAATTATTTGGAGAGATTCCTCTGATGGAACTCTGACAAAATCTGGATGCAGGCACCCATGGGGCACAGCAGCCTCAGAGTCAGTCTCACCAAAATCCAAGATAGAGACTGAAACATTGGTATCATAGTCTGAATATCCCAGAATTGCTGTTTGGGACGAAAAGCCCAAAACTGCATGCTGTCCAGAAAAGCTTGAATGAAAGGGAGCATCTGAGAAGTGGTCAGATGTGGCTTTGCCACGTTGATAGTAAACCCGAGAGTGCAGAAGTTCCGACATAGTCTGGAGGCGGGGGCCGACTGCCTGGGATGAGCCAGCCTACAACAGTCATTTGTTGAGATAGGGCAAGACAGGCACCCCTGATCTCTGCAGATCCACTGCAACCCCCGCCATCACCTTAGTGAACACCCGAGTTTGAGTTTGAGTTTGAGTTTAAAATATTTCTTAAGCGCACGTGCACCTAGCGGTTTCTTGGCGCTGTATTGAGCTGAACCCCTGAGGGGAGCTGGAAAGGCCAAAGGGGAGCATGGTGAACTGAAAATGCGTGTGACCTACCGTGAACTGCAGATAATGTCTGTGGGCAGGCTGGACGGGGATGTGGAAGTATGCATCTTGCAAGTCCAATGCTACCATAATGTTTCCCGGGTCCAGTGCAGACAAGACTTGAGGGTGTGAGCATTTTGAATTTCTTTTTCAGGAAGAAATTGAGAGGGTACAAGTCTAGGATAGAACGAAGGCCTCATGCCATCTTGGGCATCAGAAAGTATCAGAAATAGCAACCTACTTCTGATGCGGGCACCCTCTCTATGGCTTCCTTGGCCAAGAGAGCTGCCACTTCCTGGCGGAGTAAGGCAGTATGGTCCTCCTTGAGCCCATCGCATGTGGGTGGCATGGGTGGAGGCGTAGTCACGAAGGGAAGGGACTAGCTTCTTCAGACAATCAGGAGAACCCAGCTATCGACCTCCATTGGTGCAGGTGTTGGTGTATCCTGCCTACCTCTGGGTTTCCATGATGGCCAGAGGGCAAACTAAAAAGGCCTGGAGGTTGCGGCTGCTGCGGTAGAGGTGGACTGGCCCGACCTCTGGCTACCTGACCCATGGGGTCTGTGGGTAGTGCATCTTCCCCAGCCACACAGTAGCTGGGAAGCTTGTGTGCTGTGGTGGCTGGGTGGGTAGAGAGGCGGCTGGAAGCCCCTTCCATGGCCACAAAAGGAGTGAAAGGTGGACTGTCCGTCCTTCCATCAGGAAGTGTGGATGTACTTAGTTCACCTCAACCCCCCTGAACAATCTTATGGAGAGTGGATTTCATTTTATCCTTGATCCCAAACATGTTCCATCCATTGCATCCCGTTGTCCGCACCTGCTGGCCACTGCATAAATACAAATGGTAGTGGATGACAATAGCATAACAGACATATGGCACATGAAACATTATCTGGCCAGGGAGAACACATACATGACAAGCACATTAACACATAGTTGATGTTAACTCCTGGACCATGTAGAGAAATTGCCTAGAACCCTAGCCTATCAAGCATCGCTCCCCCTTGACAGTACCCTTCTAAATCTAAGTCATAGAACTTAAATTACGTGCTCAATCCTACAAAGATTTTGACCCCCTTGACTCCTAACAGTCTAAAAAGAATCAAGGAACACTGGCTGCCACCCCTCTTCACTAAGGGAGGCCCTAATTGGGACAATTCTAAAACCTGATAAGCTCTCAGATAGCTGAGCTAGTTGCCGCCCGCTGTCACTAATTAATATAGACATCAAAATTCTTGCTAAAGTACTGGCCAATACAAGTCTTCCACTATTCCCCAATTTAAAAAAACGCAGATCAATCATGCTTCATTCCTGTACATTACACTTCACAAACTCTCTGAACTATGTTTGCCAAATCGCACCAGATAAACCCTGACCTAAATGCCGTGGCAGCATTGTTTGACACTATGAAAGCTTTTGATTCAATAGAATGCTATTATCTATTCAGAATCCTAGAGAGCACTATCCTTAACAAGAGATTTGTGGGGTGGGTGAAGCTCTTGTATGACCAGCCTCTGGGGTGAATATGACTGAATGGGCTTGCCACTGCACCTATTCTGATCAGTTGGGATATCAAGGTTGCCCACTATCTCCTATTTATTTGGTGTAGCCATGGGGTCCCTGGAAGTATGACTCCGACAACATCTTTCGGAAAGGGGATTAATTTTCTGGCTGGGCACTTGTTGGTGTCACTCTAAACCGATGATGTCACACTGTACATCCGTGACCCTGCTATCAATGTCTTGTTAGCCATCACAGATGATCTTAGATTTAGCTACCTTTCATGTATTGCAATTAACTGGGCAGGCATGCAATATTGACTACTCTCTTATAGGTACACATCTTCAGTGAAATACTTTTAGGTATGTGTGAGGACAGTCATAGAGCACCTCTGGCACAAACATTACAACAGTGGCATCAATAAATTGGAAGAAAAAATATGTATGCATATTAAAATGCCATTGTCACTAACAGGAAGAAGACAGACTTTCCTAGCTATAGTGAAGGAAAGTTTTCAATTGTATTAAGGACATAGAGGCGAAGATTATGCTTTCTCTTTACTTTGCTTTTTTTTAACCAAAAGAACAGCGGCACTCATCAAAATGAAAGAAGACTATGTTTCCCAGAAGTAAAAGAAGACAGTGTATTCAAGAACAACTAATAGGAATCAGCATAAAAGTATGACTGTTCTTTCTCTTATGACACCATCCGCTTAATCTGAACTGATTATCCTTGCTTTCTTTGTCTTCATACTTGCTTTTGGTCAGTACCTTAGAGACAATAGTAGGAGTTACCGCCAGTGCTTTCACTTGTGTCATGTTAAAACCATTAACAATACCAGAACATAACAAAACAATTTATCATTACCAAACATGATAGTGAAGTATTGTAGCCCCACCAGTAAAATAATTTAAATTATCACAAACTCAAAGGGGTTGGGTCCAAGACAAATATGTAATCATCATATCTTTTAGGAGAGATAATCCTTGAGATCATCCTTAATGGAACTGAAAACTGTCCATCACGATTGCTAGGAAATTTAGCATTCTATGTCAGGACTGGAGGAGAAGATTATGCTAATTCAAAGCTTATTCATTGCCATTACAGACACATTTCTACTGGTTTAAAGTAGGACTTTAAAGATTGAATCAGAAGACCAGTCCTCCACCTTCATGATGACATTTTGTTTTGCACCCGACAAAAACGCCTTATAGGTGATAGCACCTCTCACTAAATGTGTCCAAAATATGGAAGTGTCAATCCTCTTGCATTACCCACCTGACTCAACTGGCTGTGGTGCCTTAAAAGGCTTTTTTCATTAATAGAAATTAGCAATTAAATAACGCCTGAAGGCCTGATTTTTTCTGTCATAGCTTCATATGTCAAAACACATTTAACGAAACACAACTGGGGAAAGTAACGTTCAGGATAAGAAATCACCTCAGTATTACATTCTGTTCTTCTAGATATGGAAAACATTACTCCATTTTATGTTTTGTTACGTTATCTTTTGTTATGTTATGCAGATTTGTAGAGCGCATTACTACCCAGTAGGGTATCCTGGCACTGGTGGGGTGAGGGTATACATTGTGCTTGAATGGGAGGTAGTGTACATTTTGGCTGAAAGGTCTAGAGGGGTTCAGAAATATGAACCTATACTCATACCGTAGGTAACGTTTAAAATATGGGTCATGGTCTGACCCCACAGAATCTAAACCCAGTTCCACAAAGCCATCAACCCCACGCCGATTTGTATTTTTTAACTATGCTGTCCGCACAGGCTTTCCTGAAAAGATCTTCAGCTTGGTACAAAAGGCCTGGGAGCATCCAACATTCCCAGTGAATCTCCATGCCATGAGTTGAAACAGACTTTCACCTAATAGTTGATGGAATTGCCCTTTTCCGATTTGACAAATTGTTCTGTAGGCAGGGGAGACAGATCAGTAAATCCCCAGAAAGTTCCATGAATGAATGAAGTATGAGATTTATACCAATGCCAGCTTCTCTCAAGAGTGTTTCAGCACAAGGATCAAAGCAACTGCAGACTGAGGAAACCACTTTCCAACCCAAAAAAACTGATTTGTGGTAAGCAGATTCCCCTCTGTGGCTGTGCACCTTAACAGGGAGGCAACTCCTAGCTAGTGCTGCGAAAAAAAAGAGAATAAAGCACACCCATTCTATGTCTGTTTAATTTTAGGGATAACTACGAGTAAGCTGTCAGAGGAGTGTAAGGTCCTCAGGGCTGATAGTCTACAAACCACTTTGTAGGAAAAGGCCCCAAACAACAGAATCTCAGTCTTATCCAAGTTACATTGTAGATTACTGGCCGGCATCCATTCCAGGACCGACCTCAGACAAAGTTTGAAAGATTCCAAGTCATCCAAGTAATAATTTTCAAAAGAGAGTAATAGCTCTGTATTATCTGTTATGTTATTAGTTTTATAGAGTATGACAAATACCCCAAAAGGTGTCCTGGTGCTAAAGTAAAAGATTCCGAACAAAGACATGGCTACAGAAAGAGATTGGAGTGACTAAAAAGTATCGTCATGATAAAGATAGTTCGTCTCAAAAAAGGCATAATGCAAACTACTTGACCAAAAAGAGCCCTTTTTCGAACTTTTCTAAATTGAAATAGAGAGAGGATTTTCTGCAGATAAAATCTTATTTCACAGTTTTGCTGTGCAACTGGAGAAAACCTTTTCTCTTGTACGGCATTAGATGACCTGCAGTAGAAACAAAAGATGTGCGTCAGGGGAGAACAGCAGAAGGAAATGAGTGTACCTCTTAAATGTATACGCCTATTTCATGAGCTGCTTTATATGCAAGGCAGAGTGATTGACACTTCAGTCTCTATTCAACTGGAAGCTAGTGCGGAGCTGGCCTCTGAAGAGGATGACCAATGAGGAAGGCCCAATATCATCTTGGGTGCAATATTCTATATGCTTTGAAATTTCTTTAGCAGTTCCTTAGGGTTCAAGGTAAATGCCTAGACGTTTGACTGCCATTCACAGGAGCACGGTGTACCATCCGTTGAGGTAACGGGTTTTTAGGAACCCGTTTGGTGCCAGGGGATAACACCCGAAGACCTCTGAGTTCTCCCTGCTCCGGACCACAGAAACACAGAGTCTTCTAGTCGAGTCAGAGATCAAGTTTTATTGATAGCTACCAAGTAACAGGTGTCCTAGAAGCACGACAAGCACGGGTCATGTGTTCTCAGGAGACTGTTCGTTTTTACAGAACCAGCCTTCTCCTTATATACAAAAATAATAGCTGCAAGCAAGAATTCTTGAGTTTATGATATGGCTATACACATATTTCTACAATAATACAAAAGAGCGAAGTCATGTAGGCAAGCCCGTATTTTAGATGTCCAATTCGTGATAGATTACCTAGCCAGGCCCGGAACTCCCATCAGATATTGGTGAAACCCCAATAAAAGAAGGCACCTCCTAGTCATAAAACTGGCCATAAACAGGGAGCGTGGAGAGGTGTGTATGTGTGTAGAAAACATGATCTGTACGCGATGAATGGTTTGTGGTATGTTGTGCATTGATGCTATCGTGTTTGGCCACTGGGCGAGGAGCTGCTCAAACAGGTTTGGCTGGAGGCAAGGGAGTCAGTTGGGACAGGTCAGGGGGAAGTCAGGGAAGGTGGACGTGTCTTTTTAGATCAAGCTCGACCTTTAATTGACTTATCATGAGGGCAAGACACAAGATGGATACCGTTTACAAAATGGAGTCTGAGGGGTCGGGACGGAAACTACGATTCGGGGGTGTTAGCATGTCTCGATCATGATGCAAATGCATAGGGATGATGTCCTAATCATTATCGGTTCGTCGATACCAAATTCGTCATGGTACGTTGATGTTTCGGGACACGGGTATCGGACCTCGATACCGGGACAACAGTAGGGTCCAGAATTTCAGAACCTCAGACCCTCCTTTTGCCCTCATATAAGGCAATAATTCATGTTAATCCGAGTCTAAGTCTGTATGAAGGAATTCGTGGAGATGCTGCTGTAGCATCATTCTGTTGCTCAGTTCGTCCCTTGACACAGGCTTCCGTACACATGAGGTAGCACAGAGGCCACATAGTGCAGGAGCGCACTGTACACACAGGCAGAACATAAACAGAAGTGCTAAGATCATCCCAATGAAGATCAGTGTTTTCCATCCCCAGGTAGCGATCAGTCCCCAGAACCACCCTAGTAAGGACCAGTCCCCTTTTTCTACGTGAAGGGAACCAGATATCTTGTGTAACTTAGAGATGGCCTGGTACACTGTCAGTGCGTTATCAGGGATGAAAATGCAACAACTGGATTGGATCACTCTACACACACCACCACGATCGGCGAGTATGATATCTAGGGCAACTCGGTTCTGAAGGGTCATAAGTCGATCCGACTGAAGTTCGGTCGTCAAATTGCCAAGGGCTCCGGCCGTTGTAATCACGGCGGATTCAACTATCCTCGATAACTGGCGAATATTCCTGCTGTTCACCATAGGCCCCCAAAATGGCAGAAAACCCTTTGCGAAGTCAGCGAATTCCTGACCCGCGGTGTCGTCTTTACTCACGACACCTCTAGCTGTCCTTGTCCGATGGTAATCTGCTCTGGCCGTGTAGGTGGGAGGCAGCAGAAATGCGATAAAGCATGTACCTGAGAAGTCAGGGGGCAACCAGGTGTAAGCTTGGTCATGGCAGACGAAATACGTGCCTTTGGCTGCTAATAGTATAGGGGAAGTTCGGGAAGCGAACACATATGTTTCCGTGCATATACTCTTTCCTAATTGTGCTTTGGGATCCCTGCCGATACCTTGTAAACATAAGTGACCTCGGTTGGGTACTATCCAAACTGGGCGGGATTTCTTTGCTGTCTGGCTCTTACTCAGGTAAACCCCATATTTAGTTACGTTCCAACGAGTGTACGGAGTGAGTTCATCTTTGGGAATCGTAAGATAGGTGTCGAACTCTCTACTCATATTTCTTATCCCTGCTATTAGTGCCTTGTTACTGGAATCACTTTCAGTAGAACGGGTCGGGTATGGTTCTAGGGCGAATAGGAACATGGTCTAGAAAGCCCACAGAGAACCATAATAACTGAATGGCAGGATGAAGTACGGGATACCCTTATCAGTCGTGTGCAGCATGAGTCCGCATACCCAACAGTTCGATGTGTTCATTATGGACTGGTGTTGGTGTAGAAGTTGAATGAATGAGTTATTTACAAATTCGAGTCTTCTGGCAGATTCGTGTTCAGGTAGAGGGTGAAAGTAGTGTGGAGAGATAGTAGGAGGAGGCTGTGGCCGGGTGTCATTTGAAAAGGTAACTTGGAATACGAATAGAGTATAACCAGTCAAAAACATCGTTATGCTACACAACATTAAAATACATGTTATCAAAAACCTTCTTTTGGCCAGTACAGTGCATAATTGTCTTTCAATGTTCGGGAGTCTGGTAGGTCTCTTTACCCTAGGAAACTCCATCCTCTAGTTGCTGCCCGCGGTGGTAGGTTGGTTCTTGCCAGGGAGTGCGCTCTGTTCAGTCCGGGGTAACTCCCTTGGACCAACCAGAACCGTTGACCTAGACGTCCCCAGTTGCACTCCCCAGCCTTCAACCGCGACCCTAGCAGCAGAACCGGATGGCGGTTCGAAAATCAAAAATGAGCAAGTTTCCTGAGAGTGAGAGAGCTGAAAAATCAAAAATAGTTCTTGGTGGAAGGGAAAATCACATTCGTTTTTTTTTTTTTTTTATTAGTCTCTTTGTCTTGACCTTAGATTATATTGTTGTTTCTCAGGTACGGTGTGGTCTTCAAACAATGTCTCAGGTTAGGTAGTGTCCAACTGCATAGACGGTGGCACAAGTCCTTGTAAAATATGATCACTCTCCTTTTCGGTACCAGTTTCTTTTAAACGTGCATCGCTGAAAGGGATGAAGCGAGGTATGGATTCTGTCTCGGAGTTGGCAATTCCTTCGTTGACCCACCGGTCGTATGGAAGTTGCAGAGGGACCCGTTTACAATGGGTCCCGTGCACCCAGTTCTTTTTGCCTTCCACCCGAACCGCTGATCTCGTGGAAAGAAGTACCAGGTAAGGTCCGGTCCACCTCGGCTGTCCGTTGTTTGTGCGCTGGAAATTCCGCACCAAGACCCACGTGCCGGGTGCGATGGAGTGACCTGGATCGTCAGAGGCTGGTGGAGAGGAACTGTGAACCTGTTGGTATAAAACACAATTTAGTTGTCAATTCGCACAAATAGTCAAGCAGTACGGGGTGCTCTATTTCGCTGAGTTTGTTTGGTCTTGGCACGCCCCAGACGTTGGCTGGGCGGCCAAACACTATCTCATGGGGGCTAAGTCCTAACCTGGAATGGACTGTCATTCTGGTTGACAAGAGTGCCAGAGGCAAGGTGTCAGGCCATTTAAGACCTGTACAGGCTTGGGTCTTGGCTAATTTGAGCTTTAAAGTGCCATTGTAGCACTCTACTAATCCAGCTGATTGGGGGTGATTCGCAGAGTGGACCTTTTGGTGTATGCCTAAACACTCACACACTCTCTTCATCACGCGTCCTACGAATTCACTTCCATTATCACTCCAGACGATTCTAGGCATGCGGAATCTCGGGAAGAACTCTTTGACACGAGCTTTGGCAGTTGACAAGGCAGTATTGTCCTTAAGGGGGTATGCTTCCACCCACCTGGAAAAAGCGCAAACAACAACGAGCACATACTTCAGATTGTTGCATCTCTCCATGTGAATGAAATCGAGCTGCAAAACCTTGAACGGATACGTTGGAGGCGCAAAATGACCAGCTGGAGTTGGGGTTCCCCTACCGGGATTGTACTTCAAACATACCATACAGTTTCTGACCACATTCTCTGCATATTTCGGGATATTGCTATTTTGCCATACTGGGGCCAATACTTTACAGATTCCTTTCGAACTGATGTGCCCAAATCCATGAGCCATTGTTACTACTGCAAGTACATATGCGTTAGGTAATAGCCATCGCTGGTGTTCTGACAATTCGACCCAACAACCATTCGCATCTAACCTACCCTTACTTTCTCTCCATTCATTCACCTCTTTCTCAGTTGCCTCGGCTTGTATAGATTTCACGCTTTCGATGGTGTCCTCACACATTCCTACATCAGTAATCCATCTAGCGGGACCTACAACATACATTCGACTCATTGTGTTCCTTGCAGTCTCTTTTGCAACCTCGTCTGCAAATGCATTCCCGCGGCCAACATCATCCTGAATCTTTTTGTGTGCACTGCATTTTACAATGGCAACTTGTAGTGGCAAGGTCAGTGACTGGAGGAGCTCATTAACTAGCTGACCATGTTGTATCTTTGCTCCATGTGACGTAAGAAACCCATGTTCACGCCACAATCTCCCAAAACTGTGAGCCACACCAAAGGCGTATTGGCTGTCAGTGTACACATTCACTCGCTTTCCTTTCGCTAACACACATGCTCTGGTAAGCGCAATTAGCTCTGCAGCTTGTGCAGAATTATGGGAAATGCGCGCGGTCTCTATAATGGTGTGTAATGTCGTTACGGCATATGCTGCAGTCGTACCACCATTCGGCAGCTTGAAACATGAACCATCAACCCATAAAGTATCGTTGCATTCAGGAAGGGGAGTGTCCTGTAAGTCTACTCTCCCTTTTGTCTCTTCTTCTGTCCTAAAACAGCAGTCATGGTTATCAATCTTGTCTGTTTCTGTCGGAATGGGTAATAATGTTGCGGGATTCAGTGTATCGCACCTCTTTATGTGGATGTGACTTGCTAACAGTGTAAGTTCGTAACTGGATAGTCGAGCGCTAGTAAGGTGTTGTGTCTTCGTCCTGTTTAGTAAAATGTCTACTGCATGCGGAACCATAACGATCAGAGTATTATTCATGACTAATCCAGCGGATTGTCGAATGCAGACAGCTGCTGCGGCGGTAGCCCTCAGACAACTTGGTAGAGCTTTAGCCACAGGGTCTAGAGTTGCCAAAAAATACGCGCATGGGCGCTGTCTGTCCCCAAAATGTTGTGTTAAAACTGATAATGCACAACCTTCCTTCTCATGGACATATAATGTAAAAGGCTTACTGTAGTTGGGGTTTCCCAACACAGGAGCGGAACATAATGCATCACGCAACTTGTGGAAACTCGTCTGGCAATCTTCAGACCAAGGCATAGGACTTGACGTGTCTTTGCAGAGTAGTGCCAGCAAGGGTTTAGCTAGTAGTGAGAAATTCGGTATCCATTGTCTACAGTACGATGTAATGCCCAAGAAGGCTCGAACCTCTCTCTGTGTCCTTGGGGCACTCAGTTCTGCAATTGCCTGTATTCTTTCTGGTGTCAGTCTCCTTCCCTCCTTCGACAAGATGTGACCTAAGTAGGTTACTTCTTGTCGGCAAAATTGAAGTTTGGAAAGAGAGACTTTGTGCTTCATGTCACATAAGTGATGCAATAATGATAATGTAGCTTTCTTGCAAATCTCTTCAGTGTCTGCAGCGATCAGCAGATCGTCTACGTACTGAATCAGAGTTGAACCATTCGGTAGAATAATCGTGTCTAGTTGTGTTTTCAGGGCCTGACTGAATATTGATGGGCTTTCGCAGTAGCCTTGAGGAGCGCACTTGAAGCGGAAGCTTCGTCCTCCTAAATTGAATCCGAAAATATCTCTACTCTCCTCAGCAATCGGGATGCTGAAGAAAGCGTTCTTCAGGTCAATCACCGAGAACCAATTTGCTGAAGCTGGAACCATCGTCAATAAAGCAGTAATGTCGGGGACAACTGGAAACTGTGGGATAACTATCTTGTTCACTTCTCTGAGGTCGATCACGAACCTATACACAGGCGGTTGTAAAGGATCAGTACGCTTTAAGACGGGCAGAACTGGACTGTTACAAACATTTCCTGTTGTTTCTTCGATGACGTCTTTATCAATCAGGTCATAAACGATCGTCAATAATGCGTTTTCGCATTCGCTAGATATTTTGTATTGGGGAATACGTGGCAACCTAACGTTGGCTTTCAATGTTATGACATACGGTGCTATCTCCAAACGACCTACATCATTAGAGCCATTAGCCCAGAGTATATCAGGAAGTGATGACAATTCGGTTGGAATATTGTCCTTTGACAAATACATTGGAGATATGACTATCTTACCTAAAGTAAGTTGTACTCCCAAGGGTGAACAGTACAAAGTCGCATATAACCTTTTTAGCAAATCCAAGCCTAACAAATTTTCACCGCAACCTGTTGTAAGAATGAGGGGTGCTTCTAATTCGCATGGGCCAATAGAAAGGGATATAGGACTGGAGATCGGGTTTCTAACAGGGGCGCCAGAGAAACCTACTGAAACATTCATTTCGCCAGACAAAGGTGCGCCAGGAAGTTTCGAGTGCATGATAGAACTTTTTGTAGCACCAGTATCCAGCAGAAATGGCTCTGACACTCCTGACGTAATTACCTTGACATAAGGTCCATTCTGATCTACTGGAACTGAAACAACTCCCTCTCTTTGTCCATGGCTGTCCTAGCAATCGTTACCCTCATTTTCGTGTTCGGTGTAATAGTCGCCAGCATAGTACTGAGCTGACCTGGACGACGCATTATTCTGTTGGTCAAAGCTGTTCATCGAATTCTGAGGCGGAAAAGGAGTTGTATTTTGGGTGAAATTTCCACGGCCCCTACCTCTAGGGGCATGTTGAACACCTCTTCCCCTTACACCTGAAACACCGCTCAAACGTCGTGCAAGAGCCGGACAATTACCTTTAAAGTGACCCTCTTCCTTGCAATACGCACATTGATTCGGGCCATAAGCAATACGCTGATGGGAAAACTCGTTTCCTTGCGCGTTTCTCGAATACTGCTGTTGTTGTTGATAATTGGGCTGACTAGGCGTGCGAGGCGGATAGGCTTGCTGGAGAAGAACTTTAGTTTTTAAATCTTTTGTCTTTTTGTCGACTTTATCTAGCTCGTCTTTGCGCCTATTTTCATAGTACTGGGCTGTAGCTAAAATTTGAGCTGACGTAGAGACAGCCCAAGCACTCTCTGAATCTTTCAGTTTATTACACAGTTCAGGGATTAAATTATGTACGAATTTGTCTACAAACAATCTTTGACCACCCTCGGTAGCCATATCCTGACCACTATGATCGGTGAAAGTCTCCTCAAATCTTGTGAAAAAGTCAGACACATTCTCATCTTTCTTCTGCTTGCACGCAGATAGCTTGTCCCAGTTTACGCGTACTTCAGGCATTATCGTTTTCATGTACGCGATAATTCTACCAGGAAGTTCAGCTATTAACGGCTCAGGTTTAGAACCACCAATTTGTCTAGCATCTATAGCGGCAATGTTCGCCCATGAGTCACCTAGTTCTTGGTCATGGTTCGTATGACGTATTTTGCTCCATAACGGATGTGGAACAACGTTCCCGAACAACATGTCTATATCCGCTAAATTCATTATACATGAGCTTGCAGTTTGCGATAACTCTTTATAATACCCAGTCGGGTTTTTACGAGGATCAGGCAGTGTCTGCTTGAGTGCTAAGACATCGGATCTTTTCCAGGGGACATGTACCCATACACGCTGGAAATGAGGCAGAATTGGCGGATTCGCATTCGCATCACCTTCCCTCCAAACCGGAGGAACCTCTCTCATGGGGTACTGTCTCGCTCTTTTCCCGTCTGGTGCATCGTCTTCGTTACATGATCTAGAGACGTTTCCCTTACTCCTATAAGAGAGCAATAAATCTATCGCTTTCTCAATATCTGCACCTATAATCATACCTTCATAGAACTTAAAGCGTGTACGCCATAGTTCGTTCATTGTGTATTTGGGATCATTTGTCTTCAAATCTTCGCCCAGATATACACACATTTCTTCGAATACGTATCTCTGAGTGGGTGCATTCCATTGACGGAAAACTTCCATAACAGACTGAACATCATATCTAACAGTATCCGTAATCCATTTACGGGCTAGTTCATTCAGCACTTTTCTTTCCTCGTAATCAGGCAGTTGACTACGTAACTGTCTATCTTCTGTTTTAGGGGTCGTTTTAGGCGACCCGAAGAAAGGTGAAAGCAGACCAGTGACGGTACCTGTCACTCTTTGTCTAATAGAAGGAGAACCTTGCGGAGGAGCAAGTGCATCGGAAAAAACAGGCTGAGGCAAAGAAGAAGTAGAGGCAATAGCAGAGGAAGTTGAAGTAGTAGCAGACGTAGTATCATAGACAATAGCTGGAGCTGTAGGCAAAGTCGTAGAAGTAGATGGAGTATGTAGCAAAGATGGCGGCCCTTGAGAAGGCTGCGCCGCAGAAGTAGAAACCAGCTGAAGAGGAGCTGGCGTTCGTGCAAGAGCTGGGTTAAGTGCACCGGGGCGCGGTATAGTAAAATGCTTTGGTGTTGTAGTAGCGTTTAACGCATACGGTGGAGGTGAGCTTAATAAGTGGGACATCAATGGATCTTTCTCGGATCTCTCCTCTTGACCTTGTCCCTTATTTGGTAACATCGGGTAGCATTTATCTACTGCTAGTTTCTTGCTCCTAAGCATTTGTTCGCTTTCTTGCTCTTCCTCGTTATCCCTGTATGCAACGGCAGCTTGCACCATTGACATACCTCTCTTATTCTTTTTTGCTAATTTTATTTCTTTCTGTTTGGCTTCTTTGCGCCATAAGCGGAAAGAGTCAAACATCGCCGGCCGGGCTTTTCTCTTAAATAATTTGACCTCTAGGTTATCTAATATTTCTGAGTCGAAACTACCATATTGGGGCCATTTTAAAACACCATCCTTGCGGGTGTATTTTATCCACACTTCATTATATGTGATAGGACCTACGCCGTGCTTTACATAGAGCTCGTATGTTGGAGTTCCAATCGGAGGAACCGGACAGGAATCCTCTAATCGGGAGTCCTTACTATAACCAAGACAAAACAAGTTTCCAAGTCTGCTAAAACCAGGCATCTTTGCTCACTAGTCTAGCTTCAAACTTCAAAGGATTATCTGTTACGATATTTCTCGTGAATACACAAGTCCTTCGGCTTTGGGGCTTGCAAGTACCAAATCAAAGTGTATCTAAAGGATACCAAAAACTAAGGACAAACTAAGGACTGGGAGACGCTCCACTTATACTTAACTGAAGTATTTGAAGATCGGTGACGTCGCTAGAAGACTCGTCTATCGTTTCGCTCTACCAAGGATCACTGGGTCCAAAACAAGGCGATAGTCAGGGCAGCAGTCCTTCGTAGCCGTCGGGACGCGGGGAACCTCGCAGCAAAGACCTTCGGAACCACGTCGACATACAGGGGTCGCTGAAGTGGCTGGCCGTCCTCTGGAATTTTCACACGAAGCTCCTCACGAACATCTGGCTTGGACCGTCGCCGCTTGATACCGCCCCGAGTTGGGCGCCAACTGAGGTAACGGGTTTTTAGGAACCCGTTTGGTGCCAGGGGATAACACCCGAAGACCTCTGAGTTCTCCCTGTTCCGGACCACAGAAACACGGAGTCTTCTAGTCGAGTCAGAGATCAAGTTTTATTGATAGCTACCAAGTAACAGGTGTCCTAGAAGCACGACAAGCACGGGTCATGTGTTCTCAGGAGACTGTTCGTTTTTACAGAACCAGCCTTCTCCTAATATACAAAAATAATAGCTGCAAGCAAGAATTCTTGAGTTTATGATATGGCTATACACATATTTCTACAATAATACAAAAGAGCGAAGTCATGTAGGCAAGCCCGTATTTTAGATGTCCAATTCGTGATAGATTACCTAGCCAGGCCCGGAACTCCCATCAGATATCGGTGAAACCCCAATAAAAGAAGGCACCTCCTAGTCATAAAACTGGCCATAAACAGGGAGCGTGGAGAGGTGTGTATGTGTGTAGAAAACATGATCTGTACGCGATGAATGGTTTGTGGTATGTTGTGCATTGATGCTATCGTGTTTGGCCACTGGGCGAGGAGCTGCTCAAACAGGTTTGGCTGGAGGCAAGGGAGTCAGTTGGGACAGGTCAGGGGGAACTCAGGGAAGGTGGACGTGTCCTTTTAGATCAAGCTCGACCTTTAATTGACTTATCCTGAGGGCAAGACACAAGATGGATACCGTTTACAAAATGGAGTCTGAGGGGTCGGGACGGAAACTACGATTCGGGGGTGTTAGCATGTCTCGATCATGATGCAAATGCATAGGGATGATGTCCTAATCATTATCGGTTCGTCGATACCAAATTCGTCATGGTACGTTGATGTTTCGGGACACGGGTATCGGACCTCGATACCGGGACAACAGTAGGGTCCAGAATTTCAGAACCACACCGTGAAGGGGGCCAGAAATCGAGAGGTAACATATTTAGGTTTGCGGATGTTGTAGCCATAAAACCTCTGCTTTTTCAGAGTTAAAATTTAAGGCATTCTGCTGCAACCAACTGGAGACAACAGTTATACATCAGTGAAAAGAACTTAAATGATCATTGCTGGCCCTATATGCAGTGATAATAAGTGTAATTGTCATAATTCAAGCAGTGAAAGATTTCAATAAGATTCAGGAGAGGGTTGATGCACAAATTAAAGTGTGGCTAAGCACAGAGCCCTGTGGTGCCCCTTGATGCAAGGCCTTAAAATCAAAGAGGAAAGGAGGCAAATAGATTGGCTGTGTCCTACTCTTCAGGTAGGCTATGCACCAGTCAAGGGCAGTGTCTTTCATCCCGGCTTCTTATAGGATGTCCAGCAGAATTCCATGGGAGACCATATAGAATGCTGCTAACAGTCTTATGTGTATTGTAAATATTGGGGTTGAACCCATATAGTCAGTGGGACCTGGGTATTTGCTCGGTATAGAAAGAAGGGGTCCCAGACAATACACAACAAATTCCACAATTCGAGGTATAATGCGTTGGATTATTTCACAAAAGGTCGAGTCAAGGTGCAAAGTGTTTTAATTTTCACCACACCTGTGCTAAACATTCATTAGCTCATTACTCAAAACATGAATATACACATATTAGACACAATTTCAATAAGCCCAAAAGGGGGGGGGGGAGAGGGAAGTGCAAGGGAGAAAAATAAACATTTCTTGCTAGTTAGACATCACTATTTCAAAAAAAAATTCAATTGCGTGTGACCATATTAGAAAATCACAAGAGAGAGTACACAGATCCCCAGGCGTGGGGTCAACAGCAGTGTGTAAAAATCAACATCATATTTTTGTACAGAATCTCCTATTTAGCTGTATACATTAAACCGTTCCGTAGGAGTTCAAATTAGTAGAGAAGTCTACGTTTCGACCCTAGATTGTAGGACAGTATATCCTTACTACGCGGGTCTTCGTCAGGACGTGAGGGAAGGGAAGGAGTGTGGGGCTGTTCCTAAAGGTGAAAACAATAGGAAAAACTTTAAAAAGGTCTCCGGACGGAGTCCCTACATGATACATCAAAGACGACAGAGTTAAAGACAAAAAATTCCAAAAAATTCATAGAATTTGTGATTGACAAGGAGGTATGAAAAACGTGTTACCTGCTCAGGAGTCAAATAAATTCCTGGTAACACATAGTTCTGGCCAAAGCCGAGCGGAGTGGTAGATTAGTAGAAATTAGCTGTACCTGGGGGCCAAATAGTGAAAAGGCCCATCATTGAATGTGCTCGTCACACACGGTTGTATGAGAAATTTACAAATATTTTGAAAAACACTTGGCCAATAATCCTACCTCTACAGCGTTGCTGTGTAGGATCAAGGTGCGTGTATCAATACAGTTGATGAAGTTGGGTCCATACGAGTCATGGTTCAGCAGTGAATCTGTGAGTTATTAGGGAGCCAAATTAGTATTCACGTCTGAGAAAAAGGGTTCTTAATCATTATTCAGTTGCCTGTACCACAGGCGTCTAAAGACCGGAGACTTTTTTAAAGTTTTTCCTATTGTTTTCACCTTTAGGAACAGCCCCACACTCCTTCCCTTCCCTCACGTCCTGACGAAGACCCGCGTAGTAAGGATATACTGTCCTACAATCTAGGGTCGAAACGTAGACTTCTCTACTAATTTGAACTCCTACGGAACGGTTTAATGTATACAGCTAAATAGGAGATTCTGTACAAAAATATGATGTTGATTTTTACACACTGCTGTTGACCCCACGCCTGGGGATCTGTGTACTCTCTCTTGTGATTTTCTAATATGGTCACACGCAATTGAAATTTTTTTTGAAATAGTGATGTCTAACTAGCAAGAAATGTTTATTTTTCTCCCTTGCACTTCCCTCTCCCCCCCCCCTTTTGGGCTTATTGAAATTGTGTCTAATATGTGTATATTCATGTTTTGAGTAATGAGCTAATGAATGTTTAGCACAGGTGTGGTGAAAATTAAAACACTTTGCACCTTGACTCGACCTTTTGTGAAATAATCCAACGCATTATACCTCGAATTGTGGAATTTGTTGTGTATTGTCTGGGACCCCTTCTTTCTATACCGAACAGTCTTATGTGGTCACATTAGGCCCAGGCAAGAACACCACCATTTTACACGCTCATGTTTAAAGATGACATCTTTGCTTGAACATTGACACTTGAGACACATTTGTATGCAAGCCTGTCTGGGAAAATGCTTCCTGAAATGACTTTTGCTTACATTTACACTTCTTCCTGGACATATTATCAGAGCCTTGAACATTCTGTACGAAAGCTAAAGTTCACTGCGCAAAATGTTGCTGTTTGTTATTATTCATTCAGTGACCGCTTTTTCACAATAGAATCAATAATAAACGCCTGACTGCGGCTTCGGCATGATAATATAGGTAAGGTTTATTATATAAATGACATCACTCCTTGGTTTAGTGGAGGAGCAGTTGTCTGACACTGTCGAGTTTGTCCCATGCAGGTATTCCCGACCAGCTGAATCCTGTTTACCTCCTGGGAAGGATGGTGCTCAGCTCCACAACAAGAAGGGATCCAAGATAAAACATACAAACAGGTAGGTGGGGAGTTAGATTACCCGCAGGGATCTTGGCAGATTCACCTACCCTAGGCACACTAGGATAGGGAGCGCTAGGTAGCAGCATAACTATAACAATACTTATATGCAAACATATTCTATGTAACAGCACAATGGTTGAACTGTTCATTTTCTTTACCATTCTAGTGAAGCTGATTACTTTGTTTTCTTTCCTTCTGTTGAAATTTGCATTACACGCATTATGCACAAGAATCTTATTGCTTCAATAAATATTTAAAATGCTGATTCAAATATTTTTGTGTCTCCCTTTGGGCATGCATGAGTTATCAAACAAAAGGGCTTTAGATCTGTTTCCACCATTTCCATGAGGACTCGGGGTTGCCGTGTTTTGAGATTGCACATACCACCTGTTACCTTGCTAGGTTAGGGGTACAGGTGGTGCACTGTGAGCTAGCCAGGACTTAGACCAACATATCCAAATGGTGTGCGTGTTCTTAGTCTTGCACAGTTTTGACATTTATTTTCTCCAACAAAGGCACAATTTTACTGAGAAGGTATGAACTGTACAACATGGCGCCACCAATGTTCTAGCTTGGGTAATTATTTAATGGGTCTCTCGAGTAGTTTTTTGCTTGTGTACCCAAAGACGCTACTCACCAATGAAACAGAGACGGGGCAGAGTTTGCCTGGATCCAAGATGGCCGTGTTTTAGTGAAGCTCCGCTAGTTCGGCGGTCAATCCTTCATAATCCTGCTTCCCAACAAACAGTTTGAAACTGAAACCCCTCCAAGAAGCTACCGGAAAAGGATCTGCGAAATAGTGCTGGTTTCCTGCTGCTCTGGGGACCGTGGCGTGACGGGGCTTGAGCCCGCATCCATCCTCGAGGGCAGCTTCTGCTGTGCAGAGTTGAACAACAAAGGCAGAAAGAGTGTAACTGCGGGCCTCGATGATTCTGGTGGCTGCCGACCCCTCAAAGATCCGTACCGGTGGAGACCGCGCCTCCGGGGCAGGCTAGCCCGTGGTGTGCATACTGGGCTGCAACGTTTCCAGCCCTAGCTGCAGCTCCCTGAGGGCTATTGCTGCACTGTTCCAGTCTGGAATTCAAGTGGAGGCCAGTGAGGTAGGAGTCGCTCACCCGTGTGCCTGTGCCCCTGGGCTGAGGTGTTGGCTACTCTTCAATTTCCGGGAGTGGGGTGCAGGGATTTGCGAGTGCATAAGCGGTGACCTGACTGTTAGTGGATGGGTCCCGCTGTAGTGTGCTGACTGGGGGTTTCTGGCCCAGAGAAAATTGCCCTGGGCCTGGCTTGCAGCTACGGTAGCAGTGAAATCGGCAAAGGCCCCTAGACCACCTGAGCGACCACAGGGAAACCTGCTGTGCAGTGAAACACTCGGTGGATCTCTCCTCCCTCTCACTTTTTTTTCTGGAGATACAGTATCTCAGCCAAACTTGCAGCTGTGGCCTACCTGTCCTTCTCAGGGGAACAACGCCTGAGGTTGGCAGCGGGGGTGTAGTGCCCAGAGTGGGAGAAGGGCCGTGCCTGCATTGGGTCCCATGCCTGCCTGATCTGTTCTATTCATCCTTTCATGTATGACACTTGATATAAAGAAGAATTAGGATTTAGCGGGACAGGGGCAGGGAAGACAAATTTAATTGCTTGATACTGCCCTTTTTCACAGGATACATATCGAAAAGGTGGCCCACTGACGGATCTTGTAACCTAATAAGTGTACCCTAAGGACTGTGCTGGCTTGCCACTTCATTAGTGGTCAAAACAGTCTAATGGTTTGGCGGCGTCGCAGCACTGCAATAACTGTCGCACGTTAAGGCGGCTCTCTTTCTAGAGTGCCTTTCACTGCAATTGCCTCCCATCACTAAAAACCACGATATAACAGGGATAGAGATCATAGTCTGTCAGAGAATAGAGTGGAATCGCGAGCTCTATCGTCACTTGTAATTGAGAAGCAGCCCAACGGGTGGAGTGCACAAGCTGCCTCCACCATGGGAAGAACTGATTAATCCCATCCCAAGCTCCATTTTGGGAGCAAAACTCCCAGATGGCAAGATAAGGACAAAAATACCTCTGAGTCAGATTCGGAGGCTGGAGAACCACCAGCAGACCCAGCATTAAAACAAATACTAGCCGCAATGCAGCACAGTCTGACCAAAATCGACGGAAAAATAGATGCGCTCTCATTCCGAATGGATAGGATTTTCGAGAGGCTGGATAGGCACTCCGAAAGGTTGGACACCGTGGTACAGAGGGTCTCAGATGCACAAGGTGTTTTGAATTCTTCCTCTCTTTCCTGCACGAAAATGGACAAACTGCTGCATGTTATACAGGCTAAGGAAGAAGATTTAGAAGTGCGCTCTAGGCGCAGCAATATACTTCTGATTGGTATAGCGGAATCAACAAATATCCCAAACATGGAACACTTTGTTGAGCCCCTCCTGGTTACTCAAGTAGGCAGAGACATTTTCTCCAATATGTTCATAGTGGAGCGAGCCCACTGCTCGTTGGCCCCCAGGCCTTTTCCGGGGGGCCCTCTGCATCCCATCATAGCCAAACAACTTAATTACAGAGATTTGGATGCCTCTGTCCCTAAAGCAAAAGAGTTACACTTGGTGCAACATGAGGAAATGGACATCTTAATATACCCGGACTTTACGCAACAAGTACAGGAGGCCCAACATCTGTTTCTGCCAGTAAAGAGGAAGCTGCGTCATCTCAACTTAGACTACAATATGATGTATCCCACTAAGCTACGTGTGCAGGAAGATGGCAAAGAGCATGTATTCTGAAATCCGAAGCAAGCATTGCAATTCTTGAAGAAAAGAGAGGGTGAAAGATCACGAAGGGAGTCCCCGAGCTTGCCCACCTCACCTAGGGAGGCTGCTCAGGATACAGATGAACAGTATTCCTACAAGAGTAACTTGTCAACATTATTGAACTAATTGCCCATTAGATAGAGTAATCACAAGTTACCAGACAAAGTGGGTGTGTATTTGATCCTATTACCAGGGAAGACACTAGCTTGTAAGGTAGTATGACACCACTTCAGGAAAGGTAGGGATAAATACGGGACACTCTACATTATTACATGTTTAACTCTTTCCTTACATGGACTACAGTCCTATTGTGTTTCTATGGGCATTGCAGCATTTAACAGTCATTTTATGTCAGATGCCAATTTGATTCCAGTGTTTTTTTTCTCTCTTTTACACTAGTCACATTGCTGCAACAACCTGGATCTGAAACTAACTCGGAGGGAGGGGAGGGTTATATCCCAGTATCACGATTAGAGGCATGTCCTAAACTTCTATGTGGGAAGCTAGCCAAATTTATAATAATGCTGAGTGCCGGTACACAGCGGAAGTTCATTGGCCGCCCTCGTGTGTTACTCACAGGGTATTAATGATGTTTTTTTTACTGTTGTTTTGAGATGGGGAATGTACTATTATGGGGGGGTGGGCAAATGCTTTACTATGCTAAGTTGGGGGTTTCATAGCGTGGGTGGGAGGGATTCTGTAAGTAAGTTACCAGACAATGCAAGTTGTGCACCAAATCTTCATGGGAGACAGGCAGTGCGGGGAGTACGGCAGCTCTGCACAATGCAATGACAGGGAGACAGGCTTAGATTGAAGCAACACATAAAACACAAAGCAGAGTTAGGTTCCGGTCATAGAATCTACGAGGTCTAAATGATTTTAGTATTAGTAAATTATGCAAAGTAGTAGCACATCTTAAACGCCATCAAGTGGACGTTGCATTAATCCAAGAAACGCATTTAGCACCCAGCAGTGCCATGCTTACACAAAGATGGTTCCAAGGTCACTATATAGCATGTAGCATGTGGGTTCACTTCTCACACCAGGGGCGTCCTTACGTGGATGAATTTGAAATCGAGCATCACACTGCAAGAGATAGATATACATCCAAATGGCAGATTCACCATCTCCAGATGTCATAAAGAAGGACTGAGTGTTAATCTAGTCAATATATACAGCCCTAATTATGACAGCCCAAAATTCTATCAGTGTCTAACCTCCCATCTAATCAAAAATGCGGACCTTTCACAAATTTGGGGGGAGGTGACTTCGATTGTGTCTTGGATCCATCCCGGGACCGTTCCTGCGGCCCTCCTCGCTGTCCCTTTGCTGCCGCCAGGGCAATAGTTGAAGCTGCCGAATCTCAAATCTTAAATCTAATATTTGTGAGGCTCAAACTACTCACCCTTACGGGTCTCAAGGCGCTGGGGGCCGTTGTGGAAATTAATTGAGCTATTGCCCAGAGTCACATGGTGCTGAGCTGATCTGCCACCAGAGCCGGGGATCAAACCATGAGCCCTGTGCTCCGAAGTCAGCTGCCCTGGCCGCTGCACCACACTTCTCCACCGAACAACTGTGTTTGCTAGGTGTGTGGCGCCGGCCTTTCCCTAACACCGTAGGCTCCACCCATTATTTCACCCCTCACGATATACATACCAGGATTGACTTCTGGCTGATTTCCAAGACGGTGTATACCCAGGTCACTGCTTGGCACACGCTACCTAGAGCGTACTTAGATCATTCTCTGGTACTGTTAGATATTGAACTGTCGCCTAAGAGAAGTTCACCCTTTATGAGGAGGTTCCCCCCATTCTCCCACGTGGATCCAGTCTTCAAGGCTGACCTGGCTCCACTATCGAAGAGTTCTTTGCCGATAATATTGGCTCAGTCTCCCAATTCTCTACAGTCTGGGAGACGTTCAAGGCGTTTATTAGAGGGGTTGCTATATCTAAGCATGCAGGGGTATTCCGTTCATTAAGGGATAGGCTATCGGCCTTGGAAGAATGGCTTGGTCGCCTGGAACTGGCCCATCAACTAACGAGGAACACACAATTGCTTGAGGATATTAAAAATATTTATTTCAGAAGGTAGCAGACTGCAAAGTGAAGCACATGGGCAAGTACGCTTTTGCTCGTACATATGGCAAGGGCGATCATTCTGGGTTGGTCCTGGTGGCACTACAGCCCCAAAAAAGAGATTCTAGCATGATAGTGGAGATGCAAGAAGTAGACAGCAGCTGGGTATACGAGACACCCCAGATAGCGGATAGATTTGGCAGATATTACTCAGAACTGTATAACTCTTGGATAGTTCTAAATGAGGTGACTATTAAGTAGTATGAAATTTTGAAATTTTGAAATTTTAATATTTTGTTGAAATTTTGAAATTTATTGTTTAGTTAATTAAAACCATAACAATTTCATGCATATCATATAACCAAGATAAAAACTTTTAAGGCACTCGTTAAAAAAAAATAAAAAAATAAAAAAGGAACAATCACATAAAAATTTAGTATTAACAAAGATAAAAACTAAATGATTTTCCTCCAATTATTCAAATCATGATAAAAGGGAACAAGACAAAAGGAAAAACCAATAACAATTATGGACTTCCAGTAGTTTTAAGGCGTTTCCCGAATGCCTGCAAGAACTTTACCAGCTTGCAGTGTATTCGAGGGGCAGTTGAGTCCAAGCCTCCAATAATGGCAGATCTACATGTCCGTAGTCTCTTAGGGCCCGATGTAGGTAAATCTTTTTTACCACTTCTTAAATACCGATTCATACCGAATCGGTATTTAAGAAGTGGTAAAAAAGAGGAGGGCAGATGTAGGTAATTTTATTTTTATAATTACCGAATCAGAAGGAATCGGTATTTACCGATTCGGTAAATACCGAATCGGTAATGCCATTTGATTCCTATGGGCATTGAAGCCCATAGGAATCAATTGGCATTACCGAATCGGTATTTACCAAATCGGTAAATACCGAATTTTGCAAGGGTGCAGGGGGTGTCACTTTGACACCCTCTGGCACCCCAATTACAGGCATGTGTGCCATGTGGCACACAGACATGCCCTAAGGGCATGTCTGTGTGCCACATGGTACAGGTGTGCATGCACAGATGTGCATGCACACCTGGATTCGGTATTTTACCACCCAATTGGATTGGGGGGTAAAATACCGAGTCCTAAAGGCCTGTGGCACTGTTTGCAGTGCCACCTACATGTGAGATTTACCGAATCGGTAAAATTACCGATTCGGTATTTTACAGAATCGGTAAATTTACCGATTCGGTAAATTTACCAATTATGTAGAAAAGGTACCCTACATCTCAATGACCCATTTACCGGTCGGTAACGGCCGAATTCGGCCGTTACCGACCGGTAATGGCCACCTACATCGGGACCTTAATCTTGAAGCTATGTTTTAAAAAGTATGTTCGTTCCTTAGTCAACATCTTACAGTGACAAATTATATGTATCAAATCTTCTTTGGCACTACCACAAAGACGGCAGGTGACAGCTTCATGCTGTTTCCAAGCAGGCTCCTCAGCTAAGGTCGGAAATTTACCAAATCTCAATACCATCAGCTTTTTCTTGATAAAGATAGAATAGGTTGTTTCCAAGTAAAGAGCTGGTATAAGTGACTTATAACCGTTGATCTCGGCCCAAGAGTGCGAACGATGGGAAAAAATGTCTTTGTCTGTAACCAATGAATGAAATTTAGTCACTTTATTTAGTGCCTGTTTTAATGCAGCAAATGGCAAGTTTTGATCCCAAAGATTTGCAGAGCATGTTACCTCCAATGCATGGGAAAGAAATTGATTTGCTTTTGATTTTTTATGTGTTTTCACCTCCTGCCATAGAAACGTATTAAGATTATTATCAGTTGATTTTTTCTTAATCTGGTACCACACCTTAATATATGAATATAATCTTCCTAATGTTTCATTTTTTAAGCCAAATTCAAGGCGCATTTGCGCTGGTGAAGCCATGTTGGGTAGTCGAAGTACTTTTTTGTAAATTTTAGTTGTTAAGCTGTTTAGTAGGTCCGCATCCTTTCCGTGCATTGCTACACTTGCATATGTCAGGGTGGGAAGAACCTTATTCGCCATCACAATTAGTAGTGGTTTTAATGATGGACCTTCCAATTTCTTCGACAGTGTACTTAGCCCAAATATTAAGGCTCCTGCTCTTTGCGTCAAGTATTTTTTCTGGTCTATTAAATTGAGCTTATCATCTATAAAATAGCCCGGATATTTATAATTTGAGACTTTCTCCAACGGTTTTCCTTCTAGCCATATATTGTGTTGTAATACACGGCGGTTGGTTATTAACATTGTTTTAGTTTTTGAAACATTTAGAGCCAACTTGTTTACTGACCGGAAAGCCGAGAGTTCTGTTACTAGTCTAGTTAGACCCACCTTCGTTAGACTCATGAGAACAATATCATCAGCATATGCCAGATGTGTAAGCTGTAAATTGCCCAATTTCGGAGGATGAGCATTGCAGATATTCAATTTCCCGGAAAGATCTGAGATAAAAAGGTTGAATAGATGAGGCGCAAGGACACACCCTTGCTTTAAGCCAATCGATGTGAAAACTTTTCTCGATAACCGGGAACCATCCCCTATTTTAACTTGAGACCAGGTATCAGAATAAAATAGCAACAGGCCCCTTAAGATGCTCTCTGGTATGGACCATGCTCTTAGTTTCGACCATAATAAGTTTCGGTCTACACTATCGAAAGCGGCTTGGAGATCTATAAAACACAAGTTCAAGTCCTGTTTACTGCTCATGCACTTTTCCGCTATCATGCTGATGGATAAGATATTTGCTGTTGTTCCGATCCCCTTTCTGAACCCTGTTTGATCAATAGGGATCAACTCTTTTTCACCTGACCAAGTTACCAATTCGTTTAAAAGAAGCGATGCAAAATATTTTGCCTCTACGTCCTGCAACGCTATTAAACGATAATTGATGGGATTAGATCTTTCACCGCCTTTCGATATTGGCACAATTATAGATCCTTTCCAGCTTTCCGGGACTTGGTTACAAATTTGCACGTCTGCAAACAATTTCGCCAGTCGTGGACCCCAGAATTCTGGTGCATATTTATAAGCTGCTTGTGGAATGCCATTCGGGCCTTTTTTGATTATTTATATTATCTCGTCTGCAGTATATGGATTATTCGAGAAATCAAAACTTAGTGCATTGTATAGATTACTGGTGGAAGACTGAGTCACTTGTTCTTTAACTGTGTGCGTTAAATTATAATTTTCTGGAAAAAGTTCACTACCTGAGATTTTTATGGAGGTATCAGTAAATTTTGTCGCAAGAAACTTTGTCCATTCAGATTCCTGCACATTCGATGTTAATGCATTACAAGGTCTTGTTAACTGATTTATGATTTTCCAAAATGTATTTGAGTTCTGGAGTTTTGAGCTAAAAAGCAGTTTAGACCAAAAGCTCTCGTTAATCCTCTTTTTAAATTCCCAGACCTTAATTTTGGATATATTTCTTTGCGCACGAAAGGTGACTAACTGAGAAGCACCATTGCTAGCTAACTGCAACTTCTTGCGGGTTCTTCGCAGAATCCTGCGTAGGTCTTGTAGTTCCTTCGAAAGTTTTCTCTGCGAACCATCAATGGTGGTTTTTATGACGGGTAGCTTCATTTTTTGTTTTAAATTCTCCAAAAAGAGAGACCATGCTTGGATAGCATTCCTTGGTACATTCCCTGGGCCATTCAACGTGGCCTTTATTATCGTGAACCACTCGATTTCATTTGAAGTCCAAGGTTGATGGAACATGTGCACCATAATAAGTTTTTCTTGAGGGTTGGTCTTCCGCTGTCCTCCCATTCAAGACACGCATACCGAGAAACTCTAGTTCTGTCACTAATTGGATCGCAAGACGATCCTTCCGAGTTCCTAGTCCCCCTTGTATCTGTTGGGGACACCCCAATGGATGTTATCAACCGTTAGTATATCATCTTCCTCTGGAGATAGTATCAGGTTAGAATTAAAATCTCCAGTTATTATAAAATTAGACAATGGTTCTGTTGTACGTAAATCCATGATTACGTTGCACAATAACGCATTCTTTGTCTTTTTCACCTGAGATTTAGGTTGCGTATCGTAGTTAATCAAGATTGTTGACTTTGTATTGTTAACATTTTGATCTGTTAATTTAATTACTTGAATACTTGGGTCTGGAGATTGTAGCTGTTCAGAATTCATTTTTAGAGATGTTGATACATATACTGAGAGGCCTCCGATGGCACGGCCATAAATCTTACATTTTTCAGCTGCTACACTATGGTGAATAAAACCAACAAGAGCAATTTCTTCTTGTAGCCATGTTTCCTGTAGCGCGATTATGTCACATCCGCCCCATTCATCCAATGGCAATCCTCCCTCCAATAATCTTTTTGCTCCTGCAATATTCCAAGATAACACATGTATGTCATTGTTACTAGTTTGTTTAGGTTTATCTTTAAACGGTCAAATCTTCCGTTTTTCATTCAGCATACTAGGAAGCCATTTCCAGGTATCCTTAGTGTATTGCATCTCCCTATTACCAGGTTCCATTCCTGCCCATGCGAGGGGGGCTTCACTTCTACCCTTTGCATTAAATAGAATAGAGTAGACTGGTTTTTGTAGTGTTGGAATGACTTCAGTAATTTCCTTGATCTGTTGAACACTGCCCGGCATTCTTCAAAGGAGGCGGATAGCGTGGGGAAGCGGGATGTGATATTTGAATGCCCCAGGTGTGAAAAATGTCTGATCTCCCCATGATTGCTTTAGCTATTCCTGGCGTTTTCCATATTGTCAATGTTTGCTCATTTGTCCTGTCATTAGGGCCATTAAGAAATAGAACCTGTTCAAGGTCAGTTGATTTAATATCTTTTAGGTCCTCAAATTCAGCCATGAGCTTCAGGATATTGCTCCTGTTCAATATGTCGTGGCGGCCCTGTGTCTTGTACTCTGGAGTCCAAATAATTTGGTGCAGCTCTTTGCCAGTTTTAGAACTATTAGAACTATTTGTCCGTGTCGTAATACCATCTTCGTCCTTTGCTTGTACCACTTCTGTATTCCTTACACAAAATTTTAAAATTCCCTGTGGCTGAGTACTCAATGTTTCTGCGGTCAATCCTTGCTGCTCCCAGTGAACCTTGTCCATGATTACTGGGACGTCCGGATCTGATCTTGTTTGTGTAGAAGATACTGTCATTGCCTTTGCCCCGTCTTCACTACACAATGACAATTGTGCACGGCTGATCCCTTACTATCGTGTCAGGGTGACTTTCAGTGGTGCAAGCATTTTTAACTGATCCATGGTTTGAGTTTGAAAAGATGGAATATATTCCATTACCTAAGTTTGGGGCTGTTTCGCTTTTCTTATTTCTGTTTTTACGCTCTTTTTTCCTTTGTCTCTTTGTTAAAATTTGCTTTAAAGGTTCGTCATTTCTTATCTCATTCTCGACTGTTGCATTGGTGTCTTCACTCATTTTAGTCTTTCCAAATGCCAGGTTGACTTCTTTGGTGATTAACGCAATTGAGGAATTTTTATCAACCCGTAAGTTTTGATCGGGTTTAGGACTATTCAGACCATCCGACTTCAAATCCGCATTGATAAATCTTTGGTTTAAAGTGAGAATATGTTCTAAAATGATAGGAAGAGAACTCAATTTGTCCAAGACTGGTCCACATGTGCAGGAGGATTGAGGTTGATATGTATGTGCTTGTGCTCTATTTATTAGACTATTCAAATTGTCCAGCTTTGTATTTATCCCTGCAATGTAGGAAGCAATAATATCCATTAAATCAATTTGAATGTCCAATTTATCGGATTACATTATCAAGGTAGATGTTGACGTTTGCAGTGCTTTTAAAAGAGGAGCAACCAGGTTCACAGACGCCGCATCCTTAAGGGCCTTAGACATGAGTTAATCTTTTGATAGATCGTTATAACTTGTATTAACTGGTGGTAAGTGATCCTCCCTGTGGCCCATTGGCCATTGTAAGTACTCTGTAAGACACGCACTGGCCAATTGCTTAGCCTCTTTGGTACACCCATTTGGGGCTTCTATAGCTGTGTCTCCGTTGCCTGGGTAAGACTCAACCAAATCATCCTTCCCTTTACTTTTGTCTATTGATTGGCTTAGGTTGGAACAAAGGAGGGCCAACTCCTCACTACTCGGTTCCATTGGTGCCGTACAATCATGATCCAAATTTACTATTGTATCTGTTGTAGCTAAACATATTGTTGGAGTTATTAAAAACTGCAGTTTTGTAGGTATGATGGATATGTCCTCGGGGGTAGTGTGTACTATTGCTGCTGTTACTATTCCACATTTTTTTCCCCAAAGGCCTTTTATATTGTCAGTATTTTCCAATTGTTCTGTTTGTTTAGATGGCTCACGAGTATCGATTGTTTGAGAACTTTGACTCCCTGGGGCAGATGTAGATGTCGGAGAAGCTTCATTCGTCTTAACAAAGACTACCGCATGTTCCCCTGGGGGAGTCGTAACATTGGGGGCAATTGGAGATGATAAGCCTAGGACTCCCTCCGTTGAGGAGAACAATACTGCCCCGGGGTCTTTCAGAAACTGGAATCATGAAATTGATGAGTTTTTATTTAAGATGGACTTTTCAAATAAGGAGGCGATTGCTGATATTAAGGGATTTTGCAATGGACTGTTTGCTTTGTTTGCATTCATTTTGTCAAGTCTTTTCCGTTTAAGTACACCTCTTGAGGCTGGTATCTTGTCAGCTAGTGCCTTCCTCACTTTACCAGACCTCATGGTGAAACCAGATGGTGCTAATGCACCTAGCAACTTTCTTATCTTAATCCAAACTTTACAGTCAATTAAGCAATACCCCCTGCTGAAGTACCTTTTCTACAGAACGTCTACAGAACGTCTCACAGCGGAAAGACTCTTTCAGTGCCTATTTCCAAGTGGTAATAACAACTGGCAGGCACGCTTATACTCAGCGCACTTAATTATTATAGGCCACCAGCAGGGGTACCTCAGGGGGCTTATCCAGGTCCTTTCAGGGCTTTTCAGAGTGCAGGAGCCTGAGCCCGTAGACAAGGTCCCTTTTATGCAGGAGGGAGAGGTTAAGGCTACAATGGAACCACTGACCGGTTGCAGTTGCAGGTACTGTTGACTGGGCGACGTAATCAACCAGGTCACCTAGAATCCACAGCTACACAACAGCTACAGCCACGGCCACGACAACAACAACCTCCCCAACCTCTGCAGCCTCCTCTGCCAATCCACCGCTCTCCCCCCTTACTCGCTCCTTCTTAGCTCCTTCTCAGCTCCACAGGGATGCTGCACCGCCCACCTGCTCACCGGCTCACAAGCTGGCCTCTCCTTTGGCCCGTCACGCCTGCCGTCCGCCAGCCGCCGCAGCTCCTCCGCCAAGCAAAGCGAAACAAAGTGGAGCCGGACCCGCCAAACCGCTGGACACACTGGACTCGCCAGAGTCAGGCACGGCACGGTACAGGTGAAGATGGCCAGACACGGGGGACCAGCGGGGGGGGCCTCAGCGTGCTTCAGTGCTTTCAGTGGGGCTTCAAACGGCTGATGGCTGAAGTTAAACAAGGAGCAGCCTGCTCGAGTCACACAGCCCACAACCCGTTGGCGCAGCAACCCGTTTCAAAATGGCGTTCTGGGTCTTCTCACAGCTCTCTGGCGCACACTAGTGGTCCAATTCACTGAAGCTCTCGAAGGCTGGGCTGAACCTCCCCTGCAGCACTCACGGGGACCCACTGGGACTTGCGGCACACCAGGCAACCACTGGCAACCACCAGGCAACCATGATGCAACACTTAGTGCCACCCGCGATGCTCACGGGACTCCCGGCACCCACCTCGTGGCACTCGTGGCACTAGGGCCACCCTCCGCTTCACTGCTTGTTTTTACCGCACTCGTGGCAGTCGTGACATCAGAACACGCCGTCTTGCTGCTGTTTTTTCCCGTTATTTTCCGCACCGATGTTTGCTCAAGCACTAAGGCGAGCCAGAGCTGCTGCTCCCACCTCCACTCCTTCTCGCAACTTGCTGGCTCAGTGGGTCACGTTCTCAGCTCTCTGCTGCTCTCTAGCATCTCATTAAGTAGTATTTGGAATACATCCAAATGCCATGGCTCACGAACGCCCACAGGGAGCACCTTATGGCTCCACTCGATCCCAGCGAGATGCGTAGTGCTCTTAAAGCAATGCAGGAAGGTAGTGCCCCTGGCTCGAATGGCCTCACGGTGACATTCTACAAAACAATTCAGGATTTATTCATACCCCATTTAGCCACGCTCTTTGAAGAGATGGCTGAAGCCGGTGTAATGCCCCCCACTATAAGAGAAGCCCTGATTGTTACATTGCTGAAGCCCGGGAAACCATCAGACGAATGTTCGTCCTATAGACCTCTATCCCTATTGAATGTGGATACAGTTTTTTTCCCCCAAATTCATCGATAATGGCCTGGCCCCCTTGGTCCCGCTGATGGTGGGCTGGAACTGTTTTTGTCACCATTCAGAATATAAGTCCAGAGGTCGAAGCCGCCACTGTCTTCTTAGATGCTGAGAAGGCATTCGACTCAGTGGAGTGGACATTTATGATGGATGTGCTCCGTTGCTTTGGAGTGGGTGAGGTATTTTCCCGGCTTGTCGCAATCCTTTATAATACCCCAACAGCCAGTATAAGAGTAGGCAGCATAGTTACACCTCCTACACAAATCTCGAGGGAAACCAAGCAGGAATGCCCACAATCCCCCTTACTGTATGACCTAGTGGCGGAACCACTGTCATGTGCAATAAGAGAGTACCACAGGTACATAGGCCTGCACTACCCTGGATATCGACTTATTGTATCCGCATATGCAAATGACATGCTTCTGTATATTTGGGAACCCAGAAGGCAACTTACCCCAGTGCTCACTGAAGTAACACGCTACGGGGAACTATCAGGCCTAAAAGTCAATTGGGCCAAATGTCTAATTTTCCCTTTGACTCCATCTACGAATCCAGTGGAGATGGACTTTCCCCTGCAATGGACCACAGACTCTGTTAGCTACTTAGACATCCTGGTGCATACTGACCCGGAGATTGTACTGATGTATAATTATGGGAAGGCTATCAGCAAGTTGGAAGATAAAGTGGCTCGTTGGATCCGCCTGCCACTCTCGCTGATAAGACGTATTTCACTTATGAGAATGATAGTACTTCCTAGATTCTTGTACCTGTTTCAAAATATTCCTATCCTGCTCCCTAAACACACCTTTGACACACTTTGCTCACTCTTAATAAAGCTGGCATGGGCCGGTAAGAAACCCAGACTTAAGTGGGACACTCTCACCTTGCCATACTCTATGGGGGGTCCAAATGCCCAGGATCTAGAACTTTACTATAGAACGGCAATGAGATTACCGCATTTACATGTTGAAAAGGTGGCTGCCGGCCCGATACCCTTTCTCAAAGGTTATATCCAATCTCCCTCTAGGAGACACAGCATATGAGATTCTATAAATTCCACTGTATATGCTTGGCGCAATCTGTTAAATAGACAGGCAGATGCCCTCCTGTACTCCCCTATGATCGCTCTGGATGGTCTTCCTGGTTCCTGATAGGTCAAGACAGAGAAGTAGTCCTGGCATTAAAGAAGCTGGACATCACTTAGATGGGGGGACCACTTTCGAGATAAAATGGTACGCAAATGGGAAGATATATTGGCAAAGGGACATGAATCATCATACAATACCAATACCATAGAGTTAGACACGCCCTGCGCGACCTACTAGGGGAAACATGCTGGAGCCAGTAGAGATACCAGAGCTCTTGTATATCATATGCTCCTCCACTCCTGTAAAGTTTGTGACCACCATTTACAACCTCACTCGAGAAGCTAGGAGACCGAGCTTAACTAAAGTGCGACAAGACTGGCAGAAAGAGCTGGACATGGCGATAGAAAACAGCACCTGGCGATATTGCTGTGAAATGACCAAACCTATCTCACTTAACGGTAGATAGTTTCAAATTTCTCAACAGGCTTTATTATACACCAGAAATACTGCACAGATATGGATTACGGGATTCCGCTCCATGTCCCCGCTGCATGGAAAGTGAGGCTGTTTTTCTACATATAGCTTGGCTGTGCCTCAAGATTTTGCAATTCTGGGATATGATTTTTTGCACATTAAACAAGATCACAGGCCTCTCACTTACTCCAGACCCGCTGCTAGCTTTACTGGGGCATAACAAAGGAATAAGTGAAGAGGGTAGACGTCTAGTAGCAATGGGCTTGCTGCTGGCTAAGCGTAGGGTAGCTATGCGTTGGGCTGAAGGCTCTTCACCGACCTTGGAAGACTGCTCTAAAGATATACTATACAGCAACACTCAGTCAGACATGTACAGTGAGCTCCTGCCCCCTCAGATTCACCCCAAATGTTTCTGGGGACTATATCAACAATACCTAGTGGGTAAGAAACCGGAGAGCCAGAAGAAAATGAAGGAAATAAAGAGTAGAATGGATATAGGTTTTATACAGGGCAAGACAATATCCCACACAGTTAGGAGAGGTCACATGTGTCACTCTGCATTTGTGGTTAGGAACAATAATGAGTCCCAGTGAATGCTACTATTATTATATCCTTACTAGTGTATTTACTCTGTTTGTTATAAGATGTATGCATTGCATATGCTCGGCGTGTCTGATCTGTCTCCAGCCAATGTATAGTTGTATTGTACTATTCTGCCATTGTAAATACTTTAAATCAAATAAAAAAAGAAAAAAAACAATAAACCAGAGAAGTTCATGGTGTTAGGGATATAATCCTCCTCAGCTAAGTAGGGAGTCCCTATTTCTGGCTGCAGGTTGTTCAAGCTTGAACCTTTAAAATGATCACCCCTTAAAGGTACCCACTCTGAATTCTACATATTTCAAATACTTCAATGGCTAATTACAGACAGGTGTTTCTCCCACTTAATTGCAGATATGCACTAACACTAATGTTACTACAATATGGGCTCCTGCAAATAGGAGGGGATTTTACCTTTGTGGTAGAGGCCCACGAAGTGTACAAAACAGAGGTATCCTATTCATGGGTCACAAACCAGGCAGAAAATGTCAATTCAGGAACATTTCACACACACACTGAAGTAGCAGTACCAAATCCACTCACTTTAACACATGAATTGGTTCCTAGGCACCCTACCACATACATTGGAAAAAATGTGACTACATCATTTTAGCAATGAGGCAGCAACATGGCTAGTCTTGGCCAGTTACACACCATATCCAGATATAGCAAACATTACATACCTAGAGTTTGGAGTACAATACACAGATTTAGTTACACTCTATAGATATCAAGTACAATTTGTTATGTGCACCATAACGGCTATCCCACAAAGAGCTGCTCAAGCTGCACATCCATAGTTGGCTGTGTGTGCTTTTAGTTTAGAAAATTTCACCAGGATTCATCAAACAACGCCAAGGTTATTGGCATATGAAAAAAGTGTTTCCTATGCAAACCTGGTCCTAACTAGAACTACCTACTGACGACCACAAGTAGGTAATACGAACACAAATATCCTCTGCCCAGTGAAATAATGCCTCTACATCAGTATGATTTTCTACTCTACACTGATGGTTCTACCCAGCCTGCAGTAGAGATAAAATTCCAATACGCTTCTGCTTGCGCAGCAGTAAAGGGTAAAATGAAGGGTGGAAAATTCCAACCGAATAAAACATACACACAGTTGCTTGGTGATTGCACTGCACAGTTGCTTGAATTGAAATCTCTAAATCTGGCACTGGAGAATACAGATTCTGAGTTCCCCACACTTATAGTGTTCGATTTATATTTCTGTGTCCTGTCTTACAAATGAGTATTTACACTACTGGAGCCGGAATGGATTCAGAAACTCTAAAGGGTACACGATTAAGCATAAGATTATTTGGAGACAAGTGGCTAAGCTTAAAGCAAGTGTGCCACAGGCTCATGTCATACACGCACTGAGACTCCAATATGTAGGAATATATGTTGCAGAGAATTCAATTGCTGACGAAGCAGCAAAAGCAACAGTACCATCTACTGTAGTTCCAGTACAAGAATAGATGGAGACATTATGACTGCTGTCAATGCTGCATGCAATGGCACCCTCTTACTTATTTTCCACTAAAATACTCCTACCACTTAGATGCGCAAAACATTACATTTGCCCATATTCCCAGAGTGGGGTGAAAGAGTAATACCTAACTCAGATCACAGGTTTGGGTCATTCCTAGCACCACGTGAGAGGCTAGCAACTGCTGGTGGGTACAATTTTACTATTGCAGCAATGCTATTGGTGGCCATGTCTTTACAGACAGGCTAACTACTATGGGGGATATTTACAATAAAATGGCACAGAGCTGTGCTGCAAGAAATGTTGCTATGCCGAGCAGCGTCACTTCAAAACCCAGGGATGTGCCGTAGTTACAGGAATACAGCGCACCCTTATGCTCTCCCCTGTGCCAGCGCTAAAACAGCAGCCGGGTGCCAACGCAGGAACCCCTGCATTGCAGGAATGATTGTGTTTGTGCAGAAAGGGACATCCTCCTGCACAAAGATAATCCTTAATGGCGTTTTTCTCCTTGTATTTGTGTATTTGTGCTACAAAAGGTAGCACACATAGACGGAGCAAAGAATGAGGAGAAATAAAGGTATTTCTCCCCGTTGCACCACTACCCCATGAAAGGGGTTAGTTTTTGGTGCTGCATCAGATTTACCAATCCTTGTGAAATCTGAGGCATGGTCAAAAAGCCATGGCTGTTGCTTCGGAACACCCTCAGCAACACCCATGACATGCCCCTTTAACGCAGAATACTGCATGAAAGAGGGCCATATTTACAAGGCAGTGTAAAGCAATGCAAAGTGAAAATTGGCCAGCACATAGCGCCACCAGAGCGTCAAAAAAGTGATGTTCCTGTGGCGCTAGGGACTTGTAAATATGACCCCTTGTGCTTAAATGTGACATTTGAAAGCAGATAAATGTTTCCACCACAGAGACCTCTCTTGATCTAAAACAAGCCTCTGGCTTGTGTCTCTCTGGACCACTGCGGATCCTTACACTCAGATGGGTCTTACAGATGTTGTATGTTAGCATTGGATTTCTGCTCTCGATTCCTATGGGAATGGTCACAGTGATCCACAGAAGCCCAAACTGTTATAAAGGACTTGCAAGTCTTTATCAGCACATATTCAGTAGCTGCATTCCATTCAGACCAGGGTTCCAGCGTTTGCCTCTAGGGCTTACAGAGATATCATGGTAACATTGGGTGTGACTGTGCATTACTCCTACCCCCACCATCTCAAGGGAAATGTGGTAGTGGAGAGGAAAAACCGTGACTTAAAGCTGTTTTTAACAGCTAGGGTATTAGGTGCAAGTCGCAGTTGGGTTCACCGCCTGTATGTGGTACAGAGAGCCTTACAAATCTGCCTAGAAGATCCTTGGGTGGTTGGACTCGCTATGAAGTCCTGTTTGAGGTTAAAATGTGGTTTCCAGACTTTGACAGTCCCAGTACAGTGGCAGTAGAAACACCTTTTGATATCAGTGAATGTTTGGATGTTCTACAGGACCTGAACGACTTCAGAGACGCTCAGAGCAACGTCTAACAGAAGCGTTCCATTACTGGTAAAGTGAAGGACGTACAGGCGAGGCCTGGTTAGATCCCAAAGATCGTGGATCTAGTACGAGAGTTTGGGATGTCTTACAGAGTGCCTCTCCCTGTCTTGTCTGTTGAAGGTACCAGAATTGTACTTTTACTGCCCTTTGCCAGTGAAAAACACAAGCGATTTGTGTGTATTGAATTCATCAAACCACATCATGTGGCCGGTTCTACACAGTAGGCGACGAGGGCTTCTGGGTACCTAACTGTCTCCTCTCACTACCTTACGGGATGTCCTGTTGCAAGCTTTAACCAACAATGACGTTTCTTCTCCCTGGATGGGGACAGCTAACACTGTCAGTACATCCAGTTGCATCAGCAAATACCATACAATTATCATGTACGACTACGCAGATTTCAACTCTGAATGCAGACAATGATGGTGTTTACAACGTCCGCCATTAGAGTTATCAACCAATTCTACACAGTTTCGCAAGCTTCCCACGTTTGTACAAACAGCCTCTGGCTATTTTGTCAACTTTGATGATTTTTCTTCAGATTCATCAGACCCTCCTTCACAGAGAGGACTACATGAACATTTTATCCTCCATGGATATACACTTGAATTAATACATTGTTTCTTTCCTCTTCCTTTGGTTAGTTTTGTGACTGTCTTTTTTCTTGATTATGAAAGGACACTATCTCCAAGAACACTCTGCTGTTGAACTGGTAAACAAGGTTTTGAAACCCCATTCTTCATCACATAAAGCGCCAAGACCTTTCCCTGGAGAACATTTCATCTGTTCTGGTTCAGATGGAATTGTTTGGGATAAGGTACCCTATGATATATTTGGACTGACAGAGACTTTATTAGTGCCCTCTGTATTTCGAATATTCGTGTCATCACTCCTTGCACTATCTCTGTTGATTGAGACAATAACACAGTTCATGGAATGCTTGCTGATATACAGCATCATATTGTATTCAATAGTGAAGAAATGTATGATGATACATTTAATTATGTTCTGTTTTCACCATCATGGTAACCATAATTTACACAAAGCAAGTACTTCACGTGCAGTATTTAATTACACCCAGTGGGAACACTACCCAACACCAAGGCAGACATTTGCAAAGAAGTTGCATATTTTTCTCGTTACAATCCAGCACACCCAAAGTCCTATTATTACAAACTTACACCTTCCCCGGCAAAGAAAAATATGCTCACTGACACCAAATGACTTTATTCTGCGTCTTTCATTTCCCAGTTGTCGACACAAGGATATGACTTTTGGAGAGACAATTTTGATTTAAAAACTGTATGGGTAACTAGAGATTGGCAGTTTCAGGGGTATGAGGCATTATTTAAAGCATGCCTCATGCCAAAACAAACTAACTTTTCTGAATCAAACTGTGCAGCAGACATCTTCTCTCGGCTTGACCAAGATAAAAGATCTAAATACACCAGAAATTCCTACTTTTGCATGCTTTGCGAATTGACTGCAATTTATAAATTACACGAACGACACGTTTTACAACATGCTTACAATTGTGACATACAAATCTTCACATTCCAGTCCAGAGGGATGGTTAGTGTGACCGTTAGATACTAATGGATGTCAAGTACCTTTTCTCAACAACAAAGAAGGGTTCAGGATAAGACCAGACCCATGCTACCTGCAGATACAATACTCAGGAGTGGTCACAACATACAGCGTTGGAAAGTTGTGCCCAGAGTGTCTAAAGCATTCAACATTGTCTGAGGTGAAACAAAACTTGTCTCTTCTTTCTGATAACGTGGTCTTACAGGATTTTTTGGTAGGTCCTCGAAAGACACATCAAAAGTGCATTCTGTATGCAATATGCAATAAAGTGTGTAAAGTGTCACAGCAGGAAGCTTCTGAGAGAATACATCAAATTGACAGAGTGAATTTTGAAAAGGCTCTAGCAGTAGTTGACAATTGTATGATTGGGTAACATTATGTTGTTTGTTATTGACATCATGCAAAGTGACATGTCCCTTTGCAACATGGGGAATCCTAGCTTAGGTCTATCATGCTACTAAGATGGACTCTACAGACTTTACACACTGGTTGCATTCAATGGAAACACATAAATGCCACTAGTCCTTTTGTACCACACAATCAAACAAAAGAACAGACTGCCATTGCCAGAAAAGAGATAACATACACTGTGTTACCCACGGAGAAGTTAGAACAATTACCATTTACTATTGCAAAGGTACCATCAGAGATTGGATGATACACAGGTTTATTTCTCTGCTGATTTCAACTTTACCCTTCAAACACTGTTGCAATACCATCAAGTAGGCAGATACGAAGCACTAGGAGAAGGGTTTGTACATGAGGCATGGATCATACCTTTCACTTATCGCTGTAGGAATGGTGCCACTGAGGTTTTTCTTAGCGGTACAGACTGCGAGAATACTTTCGGCCATTCTTTAGTTTGCTGGGAGGTTATACTCCATGGTGCATGCAGCGTTCCCAAGGCTAATTTGTTATGTTATCTGAAAGGTTCCCCCACTGCTGTAATTCATCCAGCATTCAGATTGCTTTCCAATGGAAACTATTTAATGTTGAATGATCAAGGTTGCTGTGGGATGAAACCGGAATTACCATTACTTGTGACAGTTTCTTCAGTCATGACCAGGTGTACAAAAGTGTTTTTTCCACCTGCCCATACAATTAGAGATGCAACAATTTGGCCTTCAAATTCAAGTGAGAACTTTGATGCTTTGAGCAGACGGAAAGCATTTTTTCAGAAGGAAGTGGCCTTAATATCTGCACAAGAGATGTATGATCTTCAAGTTGCAAGGTCTTCCTTTGAGATACAGTCGCTACTTTGCACCAATCTCTCATGCCATTTTGGGGAGCAAGTGCACCACATTTTTATCATTCCAAATACCGCAGGGTAGCACACTTTTTAAAAACAATTGGCTCCAGGTTGGATAGTACCTTTCAGACAGTCTTTGGAGTTATTCCATCTTTCATACACTCTGAGCTGTGAAGCATTTTGGGAGGCTTACCGCTTGTACTATTCCTGGTTGTCAGAACACTGGTTTATTTTATCTGCTCTGCAATTTATGTTCTGTCATGTGGCCAAATGGAGAATGCACTACCACATGTGCAATTGCATCCTGAGAGAATGTTGCTTCAAGAACTAAATGAGAACTGGTTTGTGTCCTTTTGGCCTGTCTGGCTACACTGCATGCAGCCCATATTCCTCTGCCAGCTGTGCACTTTATAGTGGGTCCGGGATGTATACTTGTGTATACTTGTGAATGCAACTGGTCCAATCTACATACATAGAACTGCTGGTGAGTCCGTTAGCAGCTCACGTGCACAGATGAAAATGGTTACATCCATACAGACTGATTCCTATTTCCCAAAGAGGAACGAATCCAGTAAAGTGCCTGGCCTCCCACCCCAGTATCCCTCAATCTCAGTAGAAAATGGAGTGGGTAACGGTGTCAAATACCTTAATCTAGCATCCCCTTGATGGAATCGACTACCTCAAGGAGAGCTGATTCAGTGCTATGCCATGGTTGGAAACACAACTGAGATGGATGTAGCAGACTAAATCTTTCAAAACACTCTAAGAGTTGAATATTAATATTTTGGAGGCTGCCAGCAAGGATGAAATAAGACTGAAATTGGCATGGCCAGCTGAGTCTGATATGCTGTGGGCTTTTTTAGAAGTGGGATCACTTTAGCTTCCATCCATCTATTTGGAAACTGTGCCATCTGCAGAGAAGTATTAAAAAGCTGATTGACTACAGAGTTTACCACTTTGCTCACTGACTCTAGGAGCTAGGGTGGACATGGATCGACCGGAAATGGGTACCAAAGTTGTGACTTCCATACTGGAGTAAACAGCTCTATATGCCCATTGTGTGACCTGTGCAGCTACATGTGCAATCACGGTGAAAGGATGAAAGTCATCTATGGTGACCATATTAATAATAATTATCCATATTTGTAAAGCGTGAACATATCAACCCTTAAGGTTTCAAGGTGCTGGGGGCCATCGGGGAGATTAAGTGAGCTATTGCCCAGAGCCACATGGTGCTGAGCTGAGCTGCCACCGGGCATCAAACCCTTGAGCCCCACACTCCTGAGTCAGCCGCTCTGGCCACTACGTCACACCTCAACCATAGTTGCAGAGAGCCATTATGTACCACTGCGTCCCTCTTCGGTTTCCAACTGTAGTACGTCAGAAGTTGATGGTTGAGTCTTGGGGTAAGGACCCAAGATTTTCATGTGGGACCATGTGCAGATATTCAAGCAGTGACGGGCTTTCCAGTCTGCTCCTGTGTTCACTGTCCATTGCAAGTACTCAGCTGTGACTGCCATCTGTTTGTCCAGGCAGAAGGGCCAAAAGTCCTTGGCCGCTTACGGGAGATGGTGGGAACAGGTGCCTCCCAGATGCTTTATTTATCACACCGCTAAGACATTGTCCATTCTGAAGAGGACGAAACACTTTTCAATAAGTTTGTTCAATGCTTGATAATGATCACACGAACAAGTCCAGACAGTTTCTCTGCAAGCCCAGTTCCTCTTCTTACCACTATTCACCTATAAACCAGTCTCCAAATCTAGTTCTCCAGCTTGATCTGCTGATATCCTATTTGATGATCAGATCTAGTGATAATAAGGAAATTGTTCTGCCATTCCAGGCTTGAATGTGCTGAAGCCACCAGTGGATTTCTTTTTCGGTGTCATCCAAATGTTCCACTGGTTCTGAATAACTCAGTACCCTTTTGAGGTATGCTGCCTTCAGGCACTGCATTGTTTGGTAGTGTGGCAAACCTAAAAATATGCCATGGATGGAGGATACCAAGAGCCCTACTATGCTGGCTAACTGCCTATACCATACAGTGGTTTTGTTTGAGACATATCACAATTCCTTCTGGATATTCATTATTTTCGAAGTGGGTTGTTTGAGGATCACCAAAACCAAGTGCATCGCAACCCCCAGGAATATGATGGATTAAACCAGGTGGTGTATAGATTTCTCCTGGTTGACCACAAAAACCTAGGAACTGTAGCAGAGATACCATCAGTTGAAGGTGTTACCTCAGTCTGTGAGGACATTGTTTCATCAACAGAATGTCCAAACAAACCATTCAATCTCCTTATCTGAGGATATCTCTTGAGTAGGTGGATCCCTTCCAACTTGAAATGGAAAAAGAACACCCACTTGTTGAAGTCTCTATGGTTGATTACTGAACAGAAACCCTTGTCCTATTTCTGAACCAGAAAAATGTTGCTGATGAAGCATCTGGGATGGGTATCTGTCTGAACTACAGCCATCTTAGGTACCAGTGCCTCTCCCTCTTGGTCTATCAGCCTGAAGTGTTCCTGTGAAAAATGGATGGATTTCAGTCACTGCCTTTGCTCTGGTAGGCCATAAAATTCAAGGTGAAAATCTGTGATGGTTTGGGGGACAGCCAATTGTGAACAAACACTGGCTACCACTTCCTTACACTTACATGAGAAGAATGGTATTGACTTGCTAGAGTATCCAAAGTTAGAGGTCTTGAATGAAATTCTGGAGCTGCATCCTCTGTTTGTTCCCCTGGATGGTCCAAGTTTAAGGGACCAAGGGCCGGATTTTGATGTTGGCATACGGAGTAATCCCTGTTGGCCCTGTGGATGAATTTACCTTTGCTAGGCCGAGACTACTCTGCCAAATTTATAAATGACCTCCAAGCTGGCGTTCATGTATAAAGATTTGGCAGGAATCTCTGTCATGGTGATTCCTGTCAATGCATTTTCCTGTGAGCTGCAGGGCTTCATTAGTTTACTTTTTTGTTTTCAACTAATTCTCCCCTCACCATGGAGGTCTGTTTCCAAGGCGAGGGTAGCATTTAACAGGTTTCACTGCCCCCTTCCTCCAGGCTTTTCCTGATGGTGATGGACAGTAAAAACTGGCTTGTGATTTCACCCATCTGAATTAGGTGAGAGGAATAACAGGTCAGCTTCCGACGGCGATTACTCTGCAGGCCACTCTTGAACAATCCCCCAAAGCAGATGTGGTTTTGGCAATGCCCCCCGCAACTAAACTTCCCTCTTTGTGAGCAATAGTATGAAAAACAGCCAATTGAGGGCCTTCTTCCTCAGCTGGCCCCCCCAAAAACTTGTGAAAGTAGAAACATATTTGCCTAGCTCTTTCATGAACAGGTCTCTGAATTGTCGCACTTCAGTTATTGGCCCAGCTTTGGAAGTAACTACATTGTCCAGCTTTGGGTTGACCTTAATAATTAATGATCTGCCCCTCTTGGCATGATAGTACATTGTGCAATCTGGATAGGATTTCAAGTGAGATTAGGGAGCCTGATTCTCTTGGTTCAACTGCCATGCCCAGGATAGTTTCATGGGCCTAGTGACAGCGAGTAGAATACCACACCCAGGCTCGCCAGGATCTGATAACACTCTATTTAGGATCTTTTACAAATTTGGCAAGAAATGTTTCCATCTTAAAATCGATTCTGGTGTCACAGCTACCTTACCCATAATAATAGGCCTGGGGCCTTCTACCTTTAAATGAGCTCTAACTTCTTGGTTCAAGGGTCTTCTAAGTCATTTGGCCACATATCGGGTGACCTTGTCTGTAGGCGACCAGGTTGAAGACCTGGAGTGATAGATGGTCTCAGGGTCCAACAAATCTAGTGGTGCCTTAGGGGCTTGGACGTGACCCTCACTAGATTGATCTTTAGGAGCAGGCATGGGAAACCAAGGTCTACAGCATCTTGTTCCTCATCCATGTCCCTGGGAGACTAGAGTCCCCCTTTCTCATCATCTTGTTGAAAATAGTGGATGTGATCATACCCAAAATTATCAGCGAAAGGATCACCTAAATTATACCCTGTGGGGGTAACAGTCCTGCCAGGTTTCCCTTATTGACAACTTTTTGACTATGCCATGAAAGTGTCTTTGAGCATGTGAATGGCATCATCCCCAACAAGGCCCTCCGGTTTCCTTTTGACCTTGGCAGGAATCTGGCTCTCTGAGCCTTGGGGTTCAACTGTCCCGATGGGTGTGACATGGTCCTACCTCCTAGGTTCTGGTAGGGCCGCAGCCCAAGACGTTAATGTCTTCCTAAGGGGGCCTAAGGTGCAGTTCACCTCCCGCCACCTTATTAATAGTCTCATTCTAAGGGATAAAATCCACTCTTTCCTCCTAATAGATGCTGTAATCCTCTTGTTGCATAATGGGTTTATTACATTAATATGGGTGGTGGATAAGTGCCTGGAACCAAGAGGAGCAATACACCTTACCTTCTGAGGGTATGGAAGTGTTGGTGTTAAAGTACTGGAGGGAGTATGTCTCTTTCACTATGAGTATAGCCCAGAAGCATATGTCATGCCCCTGTTGAAGAAATCACAAAATGCACCTACTCCATAAGGGGTGTTCACCTACATGCGGCAAAATTCACAAGACTCAGAGTGCTGGAAAGATGGTACAGTGCTGTCTAAAATGCTCTATTAAAATCCAAATGCAGTCACTGGGAAGCTAAAAATTAGATTCCTCTTAGATCACACAGGTGCGTGCTTTACAATCAATCATCTGATGAATCCTTTTAAGTTGATTGAGAAGCAAAGGGAGTTAGTAATAATATAGCAATTCAACTTTCATGAAGACCATTTGGCCCCACAATAAGGACCAGGCATTGATGATTATGGTTAAGTAGTTTTATTATCAAATTAATAATCAGTCCAATATATACGTATGTCAAGAGAATATTAAAAAGAGACAGGATTACAGCTGGCAAATGGAAATATCGCAATAGGTTGGTCCTGCCGCGGACGGCAGTGGGAGTACCTGCAGGGCGGAGATGTGGGGAGGGGGGGGCAGGGTGTGGGGTAGTAATGTATGGATTATGGAGTTTTACAGGTAAGTAAACATTTAAAGAAATAAAACGAATTTCGTTGCGCGCACTGCATCGCATTTGGGGATGCAGTGCACTCAACGAAATTCCTTTTATTTATTTAAATGTTTACTTACCTGTAAAGCTCTGTAATCCATACATTACTACCCCCCACCCTGCCCCTCCCCCTCCCCACATCACCGCCCTGCAGGTACTCCCACTGGTGGCCGCGGCTGGGTTGGTTTTAATAGAATAAGATATGAAATAGTCACAGCAACACTGAGACAAAAACAGAGAAATAGGAAAAGGTGTTCCTCTGATTCTCTCTCCTAAACATGAATACATTCTAAGTTCATCTAACTAAGGCTCTAAGTTTAGAATACAGATGGTTTGTAGTATTCAGTCTCAAGGAAGTTCGGAAATGCAGGAAGGTGTCAGCATAGAAGAGACTCTAGTAGATATTAGTAGGAAATTTGCTCTCTTCCAACAGTGTGAACACTAATTAAAACCAATGAAACTTCAACAACAATCATACCTCTTTCCACCCCACCAGGATTGTTTTACATCTCGTGGTACATTTGTAACATTACCAAACTTTCCTATTTCACAGAACTTGGACAGTTACTGCCACCTTGAGCATTCCTCATTCCTGATACGAGATAAATAGTAGGCTACATCTGCTCATTAGGTCTTCACATCTCTGGTCAAGATTTCTCTTCTCAGACCTTTCTCTCAAGAAACTAGTACAGACAACAATACTCCTTTCCTCTGCTAATGGAATCATGAGAGCGCATCTGTAAAGGAAAAGAACAAACTGGCAAAGCAATATATTTTTCAGTTAAGGTCTGTAGTCAGGCTAATTCTAATAACATATTTAAATGTACAATTCAAATGCATGGTTATACTTGTGCACATATAACTCAAGAACAAATGCAAACGTGATTAAAAGCATCCATGATTACACTTTCAAAAATTACTTTCAGAATACATGCAAATGTGACTTAAAGTATAAATGCAAACGTGAATACAGAATACGTCTTCATGTTAAACTGAAAATGAGCGCACACATTTATAAAACTCTAGTTTCTACAGTAGACACATTTAATTAATGAGTGAAAATGTTCACACGCGTTTATAAAGTTATGGCACACAGTAAATATAGTGTCACATGTAGGTATATGTGGGCATTTCTGTGATGTGTAAGGGTGAAGCCTAAGTTGCGCAACTCCAATACCCCCTCTGATGGCGTTGTTAGTCATCACAATAACACACCCCTTAACTCTTTTTGTTCCCCCTGGGGATTAGGTTTAGGCACCAGCACCACTGGACTTTCAGACAGTTCAATTTCCCCCAACGCCAGCATCTTAGCTACCTTAGCCTTAATGCTGGCTCTAACCTGGCCAGACAACCTGTACAGTTTGTTTTTGACAGGTAGGCCGTCATCAGTTTCATTGTGATGCACACACCACTCAGTAATGCCTGGGGGGAATCCCCTGGCCCGGATGGTGTACCGTCAGAACTTTATAAAACTGATCCTTTGAACTGGGCAAAGATTCTGACACAGGTTTTTAATGCAGTAATTACATGTGGCTTGCCCTCATCTTGGTCTACGGCCATCATCTTGGATATCTTTAAAAAAGGTGCGAGGGACAATCTACTTTGCTACCGTCCGATTTCTTTACTGGACTCTGCCCCCAAAATTATGTGTAAGGTGGTACTAGATCGCTTAACCTCGTGGTTAAACTACTCTAATGTAATTTCAGATTTGCAGTATGGCTTCAGGCAAGGTATAGGGACTCTGGACCAATGCATTATTTTGCAAATGGTCATGGGAAAATACACTACAGCGAAAAGGGGCCGCCTGCATATGGCCTTCATGGACTTAACATCTGCGTTCAACCGTGTCAACAGATCTAAGCCTTGACCCTCCTTACTGGACATGGGCATGGACACAGATTTGGAGGCCTTCTTACACAGCGCCCATTCCAATCTCACAGTCTCTGTGAAATATATTGAGAACGGTTCTGTATCGGCCTCCTGTATGATTAAGAGAGGGGTCAGTCAGGGGTGTATTCTGGCCCCCCTGCTGTTTACCCTCTAAATTAACAATCTTGGGAATGTAATCTCAGCAGCTTGCAAATATATCTCTAGGGCGGGTACCAAACTCATTCCCACCTTGTTGTATGCGGATGACGCAGTGTTACTTGCCCCGAATGCTGTGGGACACCCTAGACAACTCATTTTTTTTTTATCGCATATTATGACAAAAGGCAGCACAAACTCCCTCAGCTGTAAGTTCTTCTGTACAGGGGCAGAACTTACTAAAGTTTCCACTTTCCCCTATCTGGGTTGTTGTTTGATGAAAGGGGGTCATGGGTGGCACAAAGAGCACTTAAAAAGAACATCTTGGCAAGGGCAGTGGGTGTAACCATCAACTTTGCTAAGAGATTACGGGCCAAACCTGTACTTGTCCTACTAAAGGTTTATGTAGAAACATATACCCCTATGGCTGCAATATGTGGGCTCAAAGATGTAAATTAACTGCAAGTTCTTGGGTAGACGTCACGCTGCTCCCACTTGCATCCCCTCTTTCTAGGTGCACAAAGAACTTGGCCAGGGCTATGTGTCAGACCGTATCGCAGTTGCACAATTGATGTGCTGGCTGAAAATTTGGTCAAGCCCTGTTCCTACTTTAAATCAACTTGTTTTAGAGGATTGTATTGTACTTGATTGGGCTTTGAATATTTACTGGCTAGGTTATGTCCTGGAGCAACTGACAAGGTTAGGCTGCCCGAATTGTTCATTAATTCAAGACTTTTACGCCATAGTGACTTGAAGGACATCAAAAATATGTTCCTGACCAGGCATATAGGGGAAAGGGAAGGCAAGGAACTTGCCATGCCCACAGTGAGGCAATATATAATATTGAGTACAAGTCCACTAGGGCAGCCTTATTGGTCTTTTATTAATAACGCCCAGCACTTTTTTCTCCAGACCAGATTTAGATGTAATTTTATTTATTGGCTTTTAGCTGTTCCTAGAGGATTTTCAAAACCAGATGCCTTAAAGCCCTGCCTGTCCTTGCGATCACTTTTCAGAGCAAGACATCTTAATTTATATTTTTTTTAACAACAGATTGTATTGAATTTTCACCGTACCAGAAGGGCGGAGCCCAGCAAGCAAAGTACAATTGAAATGCTGAATGAAAAGTCCCTAGGTACTGTATAACACCCACCCCAAAGGTCTGCAGAACATCAGACCAAGGGAAACACCCATCCCTCCAGCTCCCAAGTGCGCACCATACATACCGTGATAACATTCTATGCACAAGCCAAAGGAATGCCTGACTACATCTTGTTATCACTAATAATTTGCACAGGTAAATCATTCACTACCAGTCTGCAACATTAAGGACAGATCTATACCCTTGTACTTGGCCCACCTAGACCAGATCTTCCCATGCTTCTGTGGACACCCTCTCGCCTGGAACACAGCAATCTCCACTGACATGCACCTATCCAAGGCCTTTTTCTGGTTGGTTATACAGGGCGGGGACGTATCCTTCCAGTGCTGTGCTATGTCCCGCTTAGCCAATGTGAGACCCAAAAACAGAAGGTGTCTTTTATACCTGTTCCCCCGATGTCTTCTGTGCTGTGTAAGAGCGCCAATCTAGGGTCCGTCGGGACATCCCATGCCAAAACACGCCCCATGCAAGACAACACGCCCAACCAGAAGAGCTGCAATGCTCCTCAGCTCCAGATCGTGTGCAGGAGCGACCCCTCGTCTGCGCCCCAATAGAGACAGATAAGAGACGGAATTCTCCCCATTTTCGAAAGGCGGAGACATGTGCAATATACCCTATGGAGGTATTTGAATTGGATTAGCCTTTATCTGGTAGAGACGGCGGCGTACCGAGGGCTAGCTAGCGCCTCAGCCCAATCGTCGTCCATCAGGGCTGACAGGTCCGCCTCCCAAGCCACCCGGGTTCGGTGAATAGTGGTCTTGGAGTGTGTAGTGAGAGTTTGGTAAATTTGCTGAATTTTGTGGGCCCCCAGATCTCCGATCAGTAAGCGACCTTCCAGCGGGTGGAACTCAGGTAACGACTCTAGTTGCCGAATCAGGGGGGTCAGTGCGTGATGGAACTGCAAATAGTGATGTAACTGTGATTTATGAAGGTTAAAGTCCGCCTTCAGCCTTTGAAAGGATTTGAGAGTGGTCCCCTGTACTATGTCCTCAAGTGTGGATACTCCGATTTCATCCCATCTACGAAACCCCACCAGCGATGAGACAGGCCGAAGATACGTTCCCTGCCAGAGGGGAGTGGCGCTGGTCACCATACCCCACCAACCCATGGACCTACCCACCCATCTCTATGTCTGATTAACTACCCGGCAAGTCGGAAGAAGCGCCTCCAGGGAGGAGCTACTGTATAGGAAATGAAACAGCAGGATACCCGCCATGGCCGACTGCTCCACGGTGTAAGCTGGATCTCTCCGGGAACCATACCACCACTCATTGACCACCTGGAGATTCGAAGCCCAGAAGGATGCGCAGCCATCAGCCGCCGAAATACCACCACAGTACTTGGACTGTATGCACGTTGCGAGCCCCACGCGAATCGCTCCCCCTTGCCAGAGGAATCTATTCAGGAGTGCGTTGACTTGGAGAAACCACAATGGGGGATAGGGTACAGGTAGTTTTGGAGCCTGTAGAGTAAGCGCGGCAGAGACACCATTTTAAAAATTGCGGACCTGCCATATAACAATAGAGGCAGTTGAGACCAGATCGTCATTTCATCCAAGACAGCAGGGAGCAGCAGAGCTATGTTGTGCACTCAAGCGTCGCTGGGACACCGTGTTATGAAGACCCCTATGTACTTAAGGCCCGTTTCCACAATGAGCAGTTGCGAAGCCCAAGCCTGACTTCTCTGTTCGCCATGAATAGGGAACAGTGTAGGTTTGAACGGATTGGCACAGAGTACAGAGGTCTCTCCGAAGACTCGAAGAATTTGGGGGACACGGGGCCTGGAGGCCCAAGGGTCTTACATGAAGAACAGGACGTCATTGGTGTAAAGCGCGATCCTGTCTGAGTATTCCGGTTTCCAGTCCAGTCTCCTGAGGACAGAGTCCAGGCGTACCCACACATCTAAGGGCTCCATCGCTAAGGCAAAAAGGAGAGGGGATAGGGGCACCCCTGTCTCGTCCCCCTGTGGATCGGAAATGGGGCCGAGCAGCATCCGGTCGCACGAACCGAGGCGTTGAGATTCGTATACAGTAGTTTCACATATGCCAGGAACCTGGGTCCCAAGTTAATGGCTTCCAGGAGTTTAAAAAGGTAGGCCCAACTCAAAGAGTCAAATGCCTTGTCAATGTCTGCCAACAAGATCGCCGTGGGACGACCCAGGTGAGGGTCCTCCGCAACAGCGTTGTGGACCCGCCTAATATTGTGTCTGGTGGAGCGCTGTGGCATGAAGCCGGACTGATCCGGATGCACCAGATCCTGAATGCAGGTGCGGAGGCGGTCGGCCAGGACCTTACCCAAAATTTAGGGCTCAAAATTCAACAACGAGATGGGGGGATGCAAGCCAGGATCTTCCTGGGGGCGACGGGGCACAGGAAAACCCACAATTTTGGCATGTTGCCAGTCCAGAGGCAGAATACTCTGCTTCAAGGCCTTGTGTAGCGCCCCAAGCATGTGAGGCCCCAGGGTCGCCACATGTGTGCGCAAAAACTCACAGGGGAACCCGTTCAGGCCTGGAGCACGGCCCGGGTGTATATTGGATACTGCTGCCTGAACTACGTCTAGAGGGATTGGTTTATCCAATTCATCGAGTACATCCTCGGGCAAACGGCGTGGGGGAATATCTGAGAAAAAGTCATCTATAAGGGAATCGGCTATTACCTCACGCTTTTCATATAGAACTGCATAGAAGCAGGCAAACACTTGGACCATGGCCTCAGGGAAGGTAAACATAGTGCCATCTGGGGACTTCAAGAGGGGAACCTGCGTCAGGGACGTCCGGACCTGACATAGCCTATGGAGCATCTGACTGGAATTGTTGCCCCATTGATAGATCCTGTATTGGGTCGCCAGCCACGCCTCTTTAGCGCTGTCAGTATACAACTGATGGAGCTGCTGTTGAACGTGTAAGAGATTCCAGCGGGAACTGGAGCCGGAGCCCTCTACCAGTTGGGACTTCAGGTGGACCCGACGGTCCTCCAGTTCCCTTACCTGCATCAAACTCCGCTGTTTTTCCCCAGAGCGATAACTGATGTCCGCCCCCCTAATCGTGGGCTTAAGGGCATCCCAGAGGGTGCCCTGGGATGGGAAAGTACCCAGGTTGAAACTGAGGTAATCTGTGATCGCGATATGTAACATATCTTGATAGTCAACATCACGGAGAAGCCATGGGGATGTGCGCCACCGATAAGCGGCTCGATGAGTCTCCAGGTGCAGCTTGAGTTGGATCGGTGAGTGATCAGAGATGCCTCTGGGCATGATGGATGTGTATGCCACTCTGTGTATGTTATCTTAAATAGTGGGATACCCAATAGACCCTTGATGGCTTGGGCAGTTTAGTATGAGCAGGTAAGTGCGCCTACAAGGGATTTAGTTCAGGGAAAGAGGTTTTAAAAAATATATATATATATGTGGTAATTTCCATGTAAGTAACTTACTGTTAACTTATTCAAAACCCAATTTAAACAAAATGTCAATGACTGAATTTTCATACAGACAACAGTTGATTAATCATGAAAAGAGAATTACATCTAACACGGGTGTGTATATTCAAGCAGTTACTTTTATATAAATTCCAAATAGTTCAATTTTATAGGGTACATATAAAACAAACAACACAATGTAGCCGGAAGTAAGAATTCATACATACTCAAATATCCTTCTCAGTTACAATTGTGAATTTATTTTGTAAAGATGTTCACAATTGTAACTGCGAAGGGTATTTGATTCTATGTGAATTCTTACTTCTGGCAAGCCCGTCTGCGCCTGTCCACGCCTGGATCGCACCCAGCGCCAGAACCCCTGGACCCCACGCTCACCATGATGCCAGACTCCGATACCGTGCCAGCACTCTCCTCGCACTCAACACCGGCTGTGACAACCGCTGCTTCCAGGCCACCCGAAGCGCACTCACGGACCTTTCTCCTGCTGCACCTGCAACTTCACCTGCAACAGAACCACCAAACCGCCAAGGACCGGACCCAACCACCTTCGCTGCATCCTCCTCAACACCCGCTCCGCACGCAAACATGCCGTCGGGCTCTGGGACCGGCTCGACACCTCCGCCCCAGACGTTGCCTTCTTGACTGAGACGTGGTGGAACGACTCCTCAGCACCTGACATCGCCATAGCCATGCTGGATGGCTACAAGATCACCCGCAGGGATCGCGCCAACGGAATTGGAGGAGGTCTAGCAATCGTACACAAGTCCACCCTCCAGTGTTACACCCACGCAGACGACACCCTCAACACCGCCAAACACCTGCACTTCCGGATCCACATCGACCCCAACACCACCCTCAGAGGAACACTCGTCTACAGACCCCACAGACCCCGAGCTCAGTTCTGCAACTCCATCGCCGACCTCGCCAGCACCTACGCACTCGCCTCCATGGACTACATCCTCCTCGGCGACCTGAACTTCCACCTCGAGAACAACAACAACGCCAACTCCGCCACCCTCATCGACAACCTCACCAACTTCGGCCTCGGACAACTCGTCTCTGCACCCACCCACGCCGCCGGCCACACGCTTGACCCCGTCTTCACCACAAGCACCCACGTCGCCTTCAACCACACCACCGAACTCCACTGGACCGCCCATCACTGCAACCATTTCACCTTTCAGAAACCAACCACGCACCACCACACCCAACATCTGCCCCGCCACTGCAGGAGCAAAGTCACCAGCTGACCTCCACCCTCGCCCAGAACCCCCCCACCAACCTCACCGACCCAGACACCGCCGCCAGCAACCTCAGACAGTGGATCGACGACTGCGCCAACACCCTCGCCCCGCTCAAGAAACCCTCCAACAACCACACCAGCAAGAAAGTCACATGGTTCACCGAGGAGCTCCAGACCTCCAAACGCACATGCCAGAAACTGGAGAAGAAATGGCTCCACGAATGTATACTGGACAGCCACGCAGCCCACAAGGACACCATCCGCAGACATCACCACCTCATCAGAACAGCCAAGAGATCCTCCTTCAAATGGACAACAACGCACACGATAGCAAAGAGCTATTCAACATAGTGAATGAACTCCCCAACCCCAGCGCCAACACCAACAGCCAACGACATCCCACCCTCACAAGATCTGTGCGACTCACTGGCCATCTTCTTCCACCGCAAGATAGCCAACATTCGCGACAGCTTCAACACCAGGACCACCCCGACAACGCCAGACTCTGAATCCCCCGCGAACACCACCAGCACCAACCACCTGACCTTCTGGTCCAACATCAACGATGACGAGACACGCACGGCCATGAACTCCATCCACTCAGGATCACCATCGGACCCCTGCCCACACCACGTATTCAACAAAGCAGACGCAACTATCGCACCCCAACTACGGAAGGTCATCAGCATCTCCTTTGAAACAGCGACATTCCCGAAAAGCTGGAAGCACGCCGAAATCAACACCCTCCTCAAGAAGCCCAAGGCGGACCCCAAGGACCTCAAGAACTTCTGGCCCATCTCCCTGCTCCCCTTCCCGGCGAAGGTCATTGAGAAAATCGCCAACATGCAACTGACCTGCCACCTTGAGGACAACAACATTTTAGACCCGTCCCAGTCCGGATTCAGACGAAACCACAGCACAGAGACAGCCCTCATCGCCGCCACAGACGACATCAGGTGCTCCCCGTTAACAAGAGGATCACCTTCAAGCTCCTCACCCACGCACACAAAGCACTCCACAACACCGGACCAGCCTACCTGAACAGCAGACTCATTTTCTACACCCACCAGCTCCACTCCGCCAGCCTCGCCCTCGCAGCCGTACCCGCATCCAACGATCAACCTCCAGTGGCAGATCTTTCTCCTTCCTCGCCGCCAAGACCTGGAACACCATCCCTACCCACCTGCGACAGACCCAAGACCTGCTCACCTTCAGAAGACTCCTCAAGACCTGGCTCTTCGAGCAGTAGCATTACCCCCTCCCCTCAGCGCCTTGAGACCCTCACGGGTAAGTAGTGCACTCTATGAGTGATTGATTGATAAGTGAACCCTGCCTCAGAGGGGTGAAATGCCCGCCAAGAGTCCGTCCAGCCCAGTGTATGTGCCAGTGCATTCAGTTTGCATCTGGAGGGGGGTGTATCAGGCAGCTGTGCCCGCCATCTGTCAAGAGGGGCCATGATGTCATTACACTCTCCGCACCGAATCGTCAAGCCACATGGAAGGTCCCCCCAAAGCTGTGTAAGTTTATCTATGAACGTCTCACCTAACGGTGGAGGGGTATAAATACTCCCAAGCGTAATCTGTTCACAGGCTATTGTGCCAGAGATGATCATGAAGAGCCCGCCTGGATCTAACCAATGTTGTGTAACCTGAAGCGGTACTCGGCGGTGGATGAGTTTCGCCGTGCCACATGCACCCCTCGCAAAGCCGGAGTGGTACACCGTGGTGAACCCATATCGGGACAGACAGGGGGCTTTAGTGCACAGAAGGTGAGTGTCCTGCAACAATAGGATGTCAGTCAAGGGATGTACGTTGTTCCAACGCATGCTTTTACTACGCATGCCTTCACAACGCAGGTTTTTCAACGCAAGCCGGTACAACGACTTGCGTTGGGGGGTGCTGGATAGTGAATAGTTTAATTTACTATTCCAACTCCAGTCCCCGTGGATAGTAGGGAAGGTGTTGGATAGTAAATTAAACTATTACCTATCCTAGAGCGCCCCCCAGCGCAATTCGTTGTAATGACTTGCGTTGAAAAACCTGCGTTGTAAAGGCACTGCGTGGTAAAAGTTGCGTCGTAAAGGATGTTTCCCGTATGTCGAGTAACTCTTTGCTAAGTGAAGCACCGCCCCCTGTTTTATTTTGTTCAGCAGTCCCCGTACATTCCAAGCAAGAATATTGAGTTCTCCCACCGAAGATGACAGCTTACCTTTTTCTGTGACTTTTATAGTATTTTACAGAAAAAAAATATTTTTCTGTTGATACGAATTGCAATTTCACACAAGTTTGGTCCGCCCTAATTTATTTACAAATGCTGTCTTCCCTCATGGTCTGCTTCAGAGTTGCAAGGTTTTTTTCAGGAGCCCTAAGTCACAGGAAGAAGCTGTTTGAGGAATGGAGAGCTCCTATGTGACTCTGTGTCGAGATGCATTAGGCATGTATTATCAACTGTGGGATGTTTTATAGACAGTTTCATTGTCATCTTTTCTTCGCCTGCACTATTAGATCCGCACTTTACATAACCCATTTTTATATTTTTGATTCTGTGTTTTCATGCTTTATTCCTAATGTCATGTCTTAACTCACTCCTTTCATCAAAGGTTTTAGATGTTTTTTATCCGTTATCAAATTGGAAATGTACAGATATTATTGTGTTGTTTTTTTTTTTTAATAGTCATGTATTTAACTTGATTTTAGGTACACAATTTTATTTAATTTTCTTTTATGTTCTCTAATGGCTGAAAAAGACTTATTGACTGGGCTGGAGTCAAAGAGAACAGGCCAGGAAACTGCTCCAGGACCGGCTTGCAGTCTTGGTGCTGCTGTTCTGTCAATTTGGGAGAGAGAACATTTCCCTCCACTGACCCATCTTGACCATTATTGGAGAGGAGGTCAGGTACTGGTTCAGTTTACTCTTCCACTCCCTCATCAGTGACCAGTAGCAAGGTGACCAGTAACATGGTCATATCTGCCCTGTCATAGAGGGGTTTCAATCTGTTCACGTGCTGGACTCTGTGAGGGTTCCTGGGGGTGCCAAGGTAAAAAAATAGGTAACCTCACCCTACTTTTCTAATATTGAATAGGGCAGACTCCATTTGTCATGGAGGTCCCTGAGAGCCACAGGGTCCAAAGCCCATACCAACTGTCCTGGACTATACTCAGGCATAGTAGCATTCTGATCATACCAGTGCTTCATGAGCTCCTGGCTGGCCTCCAGGTTCTTGCTTGCCTTGTACATGTACTCTGCCATTCTAGAAACCAGGCCCAACACATAATAGAGCACACTGTCCTTTGCTTCTTTGAAAGGCTTCTCCTTAGACTCTCTCAGGAAGCACAATGGCCCCGCTCGTGAAAGTGAAGGATGCACTTTGCTTCCTTCACTTTCACGAGCGCAATCCCTGTGCAGTTCCTGTGACCAGGAGCTTCTTTCTCCTCGTCTGCTGCTCTGATCGGTCTCTGACCTTTTATACACACAAGAGGCATGTGAACTCGCATACAAGCCCCCCCCCCGTTTGGCCCCGCACAGAAACGGTAGCCATCGGGAGAAAGCACACCTGCCCAGCCTCGACAAAGCTCACAATTGTTTTTGGGCTGATGAATGCGTTACTGAATTTGAGCATCAACTGGGGCACCTGCTTTATTTATATCTGTAAGTGCTTCCTGTTGAGGTTTAATTTTCGTGACAGGAGCATCGTGCCAGAATGAACCCTGCACTTCATATTTATTCAAGAAGACGCCATCGTTTTGTGCGATACCTCTACTCAACTGGAGTACTTTCTACTGGCTAATAAGTAAGTGCCACCTCGTTGGGTAAATGTATAGTGCTTTTCCTACACTACTGTAGTAGACAACAACAAGGGTTTGGCTTAAGCGCTGTAAGGCTACGCCAATTATGTAATCAACAAAACAGATGCCAGTACTGCTCGATAAATTAAGAACTATATAGAACAATGAGCACCAAATCTCTCATTTCTATAGACCACTCTTTCAGTCCAGAATTCAATCTCAAAAAATGTTTTTTATTTAGTTTCCACCATTGGTTGGAATTCTTTTTATATATTGCAAAAAGATTTAGAATATTTTTCGTTATCACTCAGTCCAAAGTATCTTGCATAAATACATAGGAGGGGGAGGAAGACTCCTAACACTAAAATCTATATGTGAATATTTACAAGTGCGTGGTGTAAGAGTGAAGGCATGAATAAAGAACAAGTGAACGTACTATTCTACTCAATATCATACATCAACTTCATACAGGATTACATTCAAACATACATGAGTGAGAGGACTCAGAAAAAAGAAGAAGAAGTGGAATGTGTGGAAATGGGGACCCTGCACTGATCCTAGTTACATCTGGCAGGTGATAACCACAACAACAAAATTCAAAAGTATCATTTGGTACAATCAAATATTAAGCCATCAGAAATTTTTTGAATTTAACCAATATTGCAAATGATTGGCTTAAATGTAAAGAAGGGTCGACGCGTTTCGAATCCCCAAGAATGGTGGGATTCTCCTCAGGACCGTGTAAGAAATCAATCTGAAAAACATAAATATAAAACACATTTCTATCAGTCATATTCTCGGGCAACACTCAATTTAACATTCAGTCCAAATCACACTCAAATAGTACCTGGACGGCTTCTGATGTCTTGTATAGGAGGGAACTGTGGGGAAAGGACAATGAGCTGTCAACGTCATGTGATGTTGGATAATGATTTATAAGGATGGAAGGAGCTGGTACTCACTAAATCTGTAAAGATCGCTTCTTGATTAGCCACCGCGGGCAATTGTATCTTGATTGTGCGATGCAGTTTCCTTGAGTTATTAGAACCTTATTATCGTCTCTGAAATTTATAAAAAGGAGACCGTGTTTTAATTTTGGGTGGTTGACACTGAGGAGGTCACAAGTAGTGCTATATAGCCCCTGTCGTATCAAAAAACCAAGTCCTTATTTTGGGGTATCGCTATAATATCAATCGCATGCAATCGCTCTGTACAACGTTGTTAAACAATTATAAGCCGCCTAGCATCGCTTAGCTGAGAGCGCAATGAAATACCTTTAATTGAGGACGTGGAGTCTCCCTGTGGTGTTGCTTCAATCCAAAAGACGCCGTGAAGGTCTTCCGGGTCTGCATTTTTTAATAAATGACTGTGTTCCGTTCTAAAGGTTTGCTGGGAAATGTAGTTTTTGACGGGAGATGTAGTTTGTTACACATTTAGGTCCTCGCGCAGAGTTCATATAAGTTTAAGAGGAATTGGATATCTTTATAAAGACACAAGATGAGAATGTGTCCTACAAATAATTTAAGAATTAACTGGTTTAGAAAGCAGCTGGGCCAATGTGTTAATAAAACTAAATCAGCGCTCGTTGTGTCATTGATGAGCAAGTTCTTTTGATGTCATGTCAATAATCATGATGAAATTATTTGCTGAATAATCGTCATGACCTATTCCCAATACAATATTTCCATGCATAATGAGGTTTCATAATGCTAGTCAATTCTTATTGCAGTAAAGTGTGATACACATGTCGATCCCACGTGTTTATAAATTATATAGTTCCAACATCTCATTTAGGCCTCTTGTTGCAGTATTGAATTTTAAAATAAGCATTGCTTCTCTCTGTCGTAATTTGGCCTCTAAATCTCCACCCCTCGGGTCAGGTTCAACCTTGGAGATTACTGTCCATCATAAATCACTTTCTACGTGGGCTTCCTCAATCCAATGTTGGACTAGGGGGGCTGTCAGAACTTTTTTCTTGATCCTGGACTTGTGTTGTGAAATTCGTTGTCGGGCCTCCTGATTGGTCTTCCCGATATAAAGTTTGTTACACGGACATAAGATACCATAGACTAATTTGCGCTATTTACAATTCGTAAAATGGTTGTGTTTCCACGATATTCCTTCATGCTGGAACAAAGTTCCTTCAATTGTAGAGGTGCAGCAAAGGCACGTCCCGCATTTATGGTGTCCTGTAATTGGAGGCAGAAGAACATAGTCTTGCAATGTGGGGATCTTTGTTTTTGGCACTGCTGCTCGCACTATCTGATTGGCAATGCTTTTATCCTTTCTAAAAGCAAAAAGTGGCAATTCAGTGAACTGGGCATTTAGTTCTTTAAGTAAATGCCAATTTTGATGAATGGCTTTTTTCAACCAATTCGATGAGGGGCAATATGTAGATACACAATCTGTACGAGTTTGATTTTTCTTTTCTTTCTTTTTTAGCAGGTCTTCTCGTGGTGTCCACCACGCTCTTTTGATGGCTTGCTTGAGGAGTTTTGAGGGATAACCTCGGTCCAATAGTCTCTCTTTTAGGACATTTGCATGGTTCATATATTCATCTTTAAAAGAGCAATTCCTTCGGATGCGAAGGAATTGGCCCAGGGTAAGTTCTGTTTCAGACTTCTGGGGTGATTACTCGAGTAGTGTAAAGCTTTATTCCGGTCTGATTTTTTCTGTAAAGAGTTGTCCCCAATTCTCCATTGGAGCAATAAACCTCGACGTCTAAAAAGGCTAGCCTAGTTTTTGAAGACTGAACGCTGAACTTAATGTCTTTTGTCCGGTTATTCAACCATTCATGGAACGCTGTAAGTTGTTCTTCAGTGCCTGTCCAGGTAAAAAATACATCATCTATAAAGCGGATCCATCCGCCTATCCATTGTTTAAATGGGTTGTTGTTGTAAATGAATGTATCTTCATATTGGCTCATGAACAATACTGCCAATTCTGGGGCGAATGGACAGCCCATAGCGACTCCTTTGATCTGGAAAAAGAATTCGTCCTTGAATTTGAAATAATTCTTTTTTAGAGGATTTTAGCTAGTTCTAAGGTGAATTCTGTTGGTATTTTCATTGGTCGCTCGCTCATATTCAGGAAGATTTCTAAGACCTCTAGAGCCTGATCTTGAGGGATTGTGAAACAATATCCATACTGACAAGGAGATCTTGGTTCTCAGTGAATGGCAACGTTTGAAGCTTATTTAAGAAATTGGTGGTATCCTGAAGGAAAGATTTTACCTTTATCGTGAATGGTTTGAGGAAGAAGTTTATGAATTTTGAAATCGGTTCAAACAATGATTCGCAGCCAGAAATAATTGGCCTTCCTGGAGGTGCTTTTTCATCTTTATGTACTTTGGGTAGTACATGGAACAGTGGTGTTCGAGGGTGTTTATTTTTTCTAGATAGTCGAACTCCTTTTTCCCAAGGAAGCCTTGTTCGAATCCCTTATTCAATATAGCAAATAATTCATTTTGAAGTTCCAACGTCGGATCTTTTTCAATTTTGCGATAGCACTCTTTCGGCCACATGCATCATTGCACCCGTTTGCGATGCCTAAATTGCGAAAATTAAGGAATCGCAATTTAGAAATCGCAAACTGCAATGCATGAAAAATACGCATTTTTTTTGCGATTTGGTATTTTTCTTTAATTGCGATTCACAATTTGCGAATCGCAATTAAGGAAAACCCTTCCCATTGATTCCTATAGGCCAAAAGGCCCATAGGAATCAATGGGAAGGCATTCACATTTTGCGAATTTCAAATTGAGATTCGCAAAATGTGAATGCAATTTCAAGGGTGCAGGGGGGGTCCAAAGAACCCCTCCCTGCACCCCTGAAATGTAACTTCAAATGCAATTTACACAAACACATGCTCCAAGGGCATGTGTGTGTGTAAATTAATAATTTAAAAAATGCAATTTGTGCATATTTGAACGTTTTCGGTAAATTAGCATGAAGGTCAACTTCATGCTATTTTACCACTTCCAAATTTCGAATTCGCAATTGAAAAATGATCATGCATTGCATTTAAGAAATTGCGATTTCTTAAATGCAATCGCAATTTTAGAAATCGCAACATGGTTGCAATTCCTAAAATTGCGAAATGCATGATGCATTCCAAATTAGTCAATTGCATTCGCAAACGGCCGAAAATTGCGATTCGCACCGTTTGCGAATGCAATTGACTTTGATGCATGTGGGCGTTAGTCCATTAACTGTGTGTTAGCCTCCGCTATATATTCAGTTGTTCCCCAGACAACAATGGAACCGCCTTTATCGGCTTGTTTTACTATGATGTTGTCGTCGTTTTTAAGTGTACACAATGCTTCTCTTTGGGCTTTTGTTAGATTAGGTTTGACAAAACCCATTTTCTTCTTTTCTTGCGTGGCAATGGCATATAGTATTGTTTTTTCAAAGGTAGTAACCTCTTTTCGCACTTTGTAGGCAGGTGGACAAAAGTTTGATTTTTTCCGTAGTCCTGTGGTTTCCGTTTGTAACATAATTTCTTTGTCCGAAAAGAATGTTATTAATCGAATCTTTCCTACACTACAGCTGCGTAAAGTGCCAGAATAGTTGTCTCCAGTGACCATGTGTGTGTTACTATGCCATCACGTCGAAGGGCGCAGGGGTCCCTTGAGTGAGCTGGCCATAAAAAATCCACAAATTTCGCGAGCGTAACGGATTTTTGGCCCATGCTTATAAAAACACATATTTCACAGTTAAGTATGAAAGATATCTCATGATTCCCTATAAATTAAGGCTTTTATCATCATCATCACAATGACTGTCCCAACACCACTTTGCAGAGATTTACCATTGTCTGGGTTTCAAGAATGATGGGACTTAGAGGACAAAATTATGTGGCATGGTTATCTAAATTATGCAATGATAAGGCTGTTGTTCCTTGGTAAAGCTAGAGAATAAGAGAGGCATGATTTCTCAGAGTGTAGAGAGTGCCTGTGCCGGGGTAATGAGAGTGGATAGTCAATAGGACTGTTTATGTTGCCCTTACACATCCCCTAGAGAGTGCTGCTCAGAGAGGTTTAGGGGGCCGTGAGAGACCCGCAAGAGACACGGGAGACCAGCGGGAGCAGCGGGAGACACGCGAGACCCGTGAGAGCCGCGGAAGACCCGCAAGAGCCGTGGTAGACCCGTGAGAGCCGCGGGAGACCCGCGAGAGCCGCGGGAGACCTGCGAGACCAGCGCAACCCGCAAGATCAGCGTGAGTCACGGAGAGCAGCGGAAGACCCATGAGAGGGCCGCGAGAGCCGTGGGACCCAGTCTGAATCCAGTCTGAAGCTGAATCTGCTGGAGCTCCACGGGTGAGGTCACAGGAGGGCCCGGGCCCCGGAGCAAAAGGGCACTGCAGGAGGTGAGCTGTGGATTAGGAGTGGAGGTGAGGCTCATTAACTATCTACTACCCGGCGCCCACCCTCCCCTCGCTACTATCACGCTTCCTTGTTTACCCTCCCCCACCACTCACCCCTCACGGCCCTTCCAACAGGAGCAACAACCTGAAAAACGCACGGTTTTCCAGCACCAGTGTCAGAGCCTCATTCAAAACTAACCAAACAGAAATCAAAACAATAAGCAAACAAAAAAAAAAGCCCTGCCACCCCGTGGTTGCGCTACCAACTCTTGGACTTGTGGGCATAATTGGATTTTGGAAACTGTCGGCAGCTAACAAAATGGGGGTAGTTGCCCACAGAAGATCCTCGACACCTCTTGATCCCTCGATCCGCCTACCTGTCCTCCCTCAGCACCCTAACTGAACCCTCTGCCTACTCGCATCCTCGAAACTATGATACTACCATCAGTAGCAGCAGTATCAGTGAGCAGGCGGCAGCAGTGAGGGCGGGAGGGAGGCAGAAAAACTGGTGGTGACCGGAGGTGGCCAGAGGAGACAAAGAGGAGCACAAAAGCCCCAAGGAGCAAGACAACGCCCAGAGGAACAGTACAAGGAAGAAGGTGAAGGAACGGCACTCAGAGAAGGCTCAGAGTCAGGCAAAGTATGGCAGCAATAAGCACAACAAAATCAACAACAATGACGACAGCCCTCCCCCACAGTGGTGAAGCAAATAGCATTTGGAACTAGGCAGGAGCCTTGTAATTACATTGAAATACATAGGACACAACAACAAATAAAACCAATCAACAGCAAACAAAATACCGTCACCCCACCAGCGGCAAAGTAGAGAGCATTTGGGACTAGGCAGGAGCCTGCAAATCACACTGAACTATGTAGGATACAACAATAAGAAAAATAACCAACAATAATCAAAATACCGTCAAGCTTTCAAGTCCTTAAATCTAGTCAACCTTATCACATTAATTGCATTGAATATAGCGGAAAGGAGAGACAGCAGAGAAGAAGCTAGAGCCCAAGCCCATTAAACATTCAAGACATGAGATCAGGGCGTGTTCGAGGAGTTGTCCAGCCCAGACAATCAGGGAGTAAGAGAAAGAAGTGTATATCTGGCCTAATTACAGCCCAACCCTCTGACAAAATTTCCCTCCACTTAATAGAGGTTGATCTAACGGATATCGCATCGCCAAGAAGGGGAACCGCCTCCAACTTTAACATCTCTCCAACCCAAGCCCAAAATCCACACAAAATTAAACTTTCTAAAAGATGTTGGCGCTGCGGTCTATTCAAGCAACGCGGCACTCAAAGGGCTTGAGTCCCCCCTCCAACCTGTCCAAGCTCTTCATTCGTCGCAGCTACCTACAGCCTTAATTCACACTCAAGCCACTGATCCAAGCTTTCTTCCAGCAGCGGACCACACAAACTCAGTCCTTACCAGGAATTCAACTTAAAGCACACCGGGGGCAGACTCTTTTTCATCCAGCACAATAGCAGTGGTGCCTACACCGGCTACATATCATTTAGCCCAAAAAAACGGACTTCTGGCGACCACCGAATACCTAATGAAGCCCTCAAAGAGTCACTCAGGGTCCCAGCCAATTCAACTATCGGCAGACGAGGCATCAGACATCTCAGACTACCCAGCAACAGTAACAGCAACTCCCCCGCCCCAAGCAGCAGGGGATACTCAGCAAGCGTTTACACCAACAAGAACAAATCAAACAATGCCCATGGAAAAGAGAAATCAGAATAAACAACTGCTGACATCCCCCCAAGCAGCACTCTCAAACCCCTCAGAGGATGAGACGAGCAGGACGCAACCTCCATCGGCATCTCACGGGAAAAGCATTAGCAGCCTGCACCCACCCGTTATTGCCGACACTACTAACATCAATATCTCGGATCTTAGCCATTCTAGTATCAACACGCTGACTCCAATAGTGATCAATAATGAGTCCAAGCAGGATGAAGGAAGGGCAGCATTATCCTATCTGTGCACCCAAGAACGGGAGGACATGTTGGCAGCGCACTCTCCAGGCCGTCAAATAGGCATTCCGCCTACGAAGCCATCCTCAAATTTTTCAGCTGACAGCCAGCCAACAAGGGACACTGGGGATCGAAAGGAGATGGGTGGGCTAAAAGAACAAGACAGTAGTGTTTAGGCCTCAATCCTAAACACCATGCAATTGTCGGTGGAGGTGCTCCAATATCAGTCTGACAAAATGGACATTCAGCTCACCCTACTAAACACCCTGGCAGTGTTCACAGCTGGCATAGATGAAAAACTGGGGGACCTCAACAGCCTAATTAGAAGAGCACAGACAGAGGCAAACCACCGATGTGGCTGTAGTCAGATTGTGGATAAACTTACGACCCTACCAACAATGCTCACAACGGTATTAAACAAGCTGAAGAACATACCATTAACTAACGCTGTCAGCTCTTCAGCTGGCGCGGCGTCTTCAGAACCACCAGCCCTTGAAAGAAAGGAAGGAGACTTGGCCAGCACAACCACTGGAATTTCATAGACAGCGACTCTTGCACTCAGCATATAGTGGGGTCTAAATCGGTCCTAACTGACACAGCACCGCCAGCATAAACGGAAGGGACGGAATCAAAAATCACATTCCCCTCACACAAGCAGTCACCTACTCAATCTTTGGAAGCAGTGCTCCAAAACAGAGCCTAAGCCTGACCTCAAAAGAGGGGGTTAAGCAACACACAGTTCCAGCTCAAACAAGCATCCTTCAAAACACAACAGCATCACCAGGGACTTCTAACACCGAAAGGTCTCTAGTCGCCACAAACATCAGGAACTCTCCACAGGCAATGCCAGCTCCCCACAGAGGAAATGCTTTCACCAACCCAAGTATAATTCCTATATGCCCGTCACAAAAGCTATCAAATAACCCAACCTGGCCTGGTGGACAAAGAGAATCTTCAACTAGCACCGACCTAGCGACAGAAGAAAACAGGGCGCCCGGAACGGACGCAATTTGGCTAACAATCAAAAATCAACACGTTAACAAAGAACAGATAAATAACAGCTCAAATCATGACAACGAATATTTTGTTTCACCGAGAGAAGGAAAACAAACATGGAAGGTCCCAGACCAGCTACCTCAAGGCTCATTTGATACGCAGGACTTGAGACCACTGAGTGAAACAAATCGGATAAGAAACAGTGCAACCAATTACAGCCCCCCCAAACAGCTGCGGCTACCGGCACAAACGGAGGATGTACAACTCACCAATCAGCAAGAGCGCCCACCATACGCTAGCCAATCTACAAATCAAGTGCAGGCCTCAAAAAGACTGCCAACCAGCACGAGTCTCACACTGTTTAAACCCGAGTATACCTCAAAAGGGCTCCAAGACACAATAAACAGGGGCAACGTCTTGAAACTATTAAGGGCCATTCCCAATCTAGCAGATCTGAATACAACTAATCTTCTTGCAATAGAGTTTCTTGTACCGGAAAATCCAGCAATGACTGAAGCAACGAGGGCGTTGTGGAAAACAGCTGCTATCACCCAAAGAGTATTAAATGAGCACCACACTTTCGAAGCCGGAGGAATCAAGGTCACCTCTTACCAAAATCCAGCCTACCCAGCACCTCTTCTAAACTCCAGCCCAAGGCCTGGCCTCAGTCACTGCCCAAAGCCCACAATCTCTATCCTTAGAGGGGCACTCTGCCCTTCTCCTCAATCAAGGCCTCTCTTCCGGGGTTCCATCCGTGCGTCTTAGGATGAAATAGCCGCACTTGGAGAGGGTCGTCAGCTTGCGGAACCAATTACAAGAACCCTAAACCTCTTTCCAGCAACTCAATGACATCATAGCCAAACGGACAGTCGCAACAACCAACAAAAAGGAAGTGTGCTCCGCCTTTGCTCATGGAACATCAATGGCCTAGCCTCAAAAGCTTCTGAACCTGACTTTCTGCAATATTTCAAAACATTCGACGTAATCGTGTTGCAGGAAATATGGCTGACTGAACCGTTACAAATACACGGGTTCTACTGTTTCACCATACCTACCACAAAAGGCGGAAAAACGGTCATTGTTCTGGTGGGCTGGCAACTTATATATCGACAACTGCCATACCTACAGCAGCTACAATCGAACCAGGAACAGAGGTTGCCTTAGCAACCAAACTCATTCTCTCTCTGGCCGGCGCACAAAAAGAAGTAACGATTGTCAACGCATATATCCACCCTAAACGTTTAGCAACAGATTCGGCGAAGCTATTTGGCCAAATAATCACTTATATAGGCAGCACTGAAACATCAAACATCATCTTATCGGGGGACTTGAATCAATACTTATTGGGAACATCAGACAAATACGAAGCAAGATTCCAAACCTCACATTGCAATACACCAACACAAGGTGTCTTCACCCACGGGAAAATCAACAAAACAAACAGAAGTCTTCTTGAGTACCTGGAACACTCCAATCTCAGAGCACTTAACGGAAGATTTGTAGGCGAGACTCCTCCTGTAGCCAGTTATTATACTGCAACAACTTCCTCGATACTGGACGATACATTTACTGGTCTCTCGTTGTTTTCATCTATCATTAATTTTAGAATGGGGGACAAGGGAGATAGTGATCATCGCCCACAAGAAATAATTTTAGCCGCAACTGCTCCCTCTGGTATCCAGTTTGCCTCAGTCTTAGGCACCATCTAAATGTCAGACTACAAGAGAATTAAATTCACAGCAAATAACATCCAATCCCTGTCAGAATCGGCATTGAATCTCATACTTTCATATCCGATAAATATGGACTACATTCATATCCGGGAACACTTCACAAAGACGCTCAGCAAAATACATGCATCGCAAATAAAAATGAAGCATACTCTGCCACTTGAGCAAGTGAAAAGGCCTACCGCAGCACAAGGCATGCAAAAGAACCATAAACAGCTCAATAAGATCCCTGCGCCATGATCCTGGGAACCTCTTGCTACTCTCCTCTTTGTGTCAACAAAGAACTAATCTAAAGAAGATGAAATGGGGCATTAACAAAAACCATGGAACATAAAATAAAATGACAGCGCCCGCTTCTGGAAAATGGTGAACATAATCTTCAACCCGCAACGTGGGGGAATTCCATCACACATATTAGAGGAAACCTGGGCCAAATATCTGCACACTCACTTTAACAACTTTACAGCAGGCTCCCTTCTCCAGGACCAGAACAGGGCAGCTCCAACTGACCGCAATGCGGAAAATGTATCAAACGACAGAGTCTCACATTCATCCTCTATCGCAAATCAACTTCTAGAAGAAGTGACAGATGAGGCTGCGCACCTGTCAATCAAGCAGCAGATCATAAAGGGAAGAAGGGAAGGGGCATCAGGCCTGAATGGAATCCTGCCCGCTCTGTTTAAACAGAGGGCATCAGAGTGGGCAAGAATACTTCATCCAATATTCCTGGAAGTGAGACAACAGGGCGTCATCCCTGATTCATGGAAAGGCTCCATGATCGTTACCATCCACAAAAGTGGCGACAAGGCCTCGCCCGGCAATTATCAGCTGGTGGCACTAATTGATAATGAGGCTAAATACTTTACAGCCTGGGCGGACATGAATGATATAATTCCATTAAATCTGACAGACTTTCGTAAGAAAACTGGCACAACAACGCACATTTTAACATTATCTCTGCTCATAGATGCCACAATTTCTAAGAAAATGCAGCTGCACCTTTGTTTTATCGATTTTAGTGCCGCCTTCGACAATGTGGACAGATCAAGACTATCGGCGAACCTGGCAAGCTGGGGGATCCCAAATGCTCTCTTAAAAATGATAATGCTCCTCCACACTGATACCTGGGTACAGGTAAAACTTGGCACAGGGATGCATTTGACAAGGAAAGTAAAAACAACGAAGGGCCTCAAAGACGGTTGCGTGTTGGCACCCATGTTGTGTAATTTATTTATGGCACAGCTACCGCAATTACTCAACACCATCAACTCTCACGCACCCAGAATGGGGGGCAAAACTCTGTCCAATATCCTTTATGCAGACAGCTTAATCTTGCTCAGCCATACAGTAGTAGGCTTGCAAAAGCTTCTTAACAACATGCAGGACTACGCTGAAGCCAATAAGTTGTCAATCAACTTAAAGAAAACCAGAACTATGTCAATTAACAATAAAAGGAAGCCAGAGAGAAGCTGGCAGCTGGGCTGTACACGAATAGACTCAGCGGGAGTCTATAAGTACTTAGGTGTTTACATCGATAAGGAAGGAACATTTGTCCGACACCTAGAGGAGATCAAAAGAAAGGTGCTAGCATTAACCATGAAAAATGTAACATCTAAACTACTGGGCCCAACATTAAGCCCCCTACTAAGAGTAGCACAGGCCAACCTTCTTCCCACAATTACTTATGGTAGTGAAGCCTTAAGAGGGAGAGATGCAAAACTGCTGTACACCTTAGTAAAAGCATACAGAACCACCTTTCACCTCCCAAACTACACTTCCCTGGCGCAAATCAGACTGGAATTCGGCCTACTGAAGCAATCATAGGCCAGATACGGTGCTTATATCAACTGCTCGAACAAAATTAGACTATCGGCTCCCAAAACTTTAAATAAACTTCAATGGCAAGATCTTCAGCAGAGGGAGGATTCACCTGCAAGATGCTATCTTCAGGAGGCTCTAGCATGCACCGGACTCTTGGCCACTTTAAACACGCAGATCCACCATTCAGCTTTTATGAAATTAGTAAGGAAATCCTTGAAAAAGCTAGCTTTAGTGGAAAACAAAGCAGCGTTTTCATTAAGATTGCATCCCTGGATGACTTTGAACAACTACAAAGCCTTGGCCCCTCAGAAATATTTCAATCTGGGCTACCCGAAAACACAGAAACTAAAATTCTCAAAATTTCACCTTGGCTTGATCCCGTGCACTCAGAACCTTCCACCATTGAAGAGGGAGCCATCTCGAACATCTTGTAGTCTGTGCAAAAATGGCCAGGGTGATATTACCCATTTACTATGCTCCTGCAAGGAGCTGACACAGGAAAGGAGACAGCTGCTAGGAGTCCCCTTAAACCAAAGGAATATTCGCTCAAGGCAAAAGCAGTTTTGGCATGTTTTGACCCTGCAACGCCTCAATTAAACTGTAGACTAGTGAGATTCCTAGAAGCAGCCGAGAAAAAAATGACATCAAACGCTTAAACTCCACCTAGGCCAAGGGAAATCCTCGGTACTGTGCGCACTCCTAATTATGACACAAGACTTCCACCATTAAGGTCGACCTGGGAAATCTCCATGTAAGAACTTGGACTGGGTTCTCAATAACGTCTCCTTTTGGATAGTAGTACCGCCCAGACACAGAATGAACATGCTATCCCTCACACAGGTCTCTTGTATTTTTTGTTTTGTTTAACAGTCTTTATTAGAGTTTTTGTAATTTAATGTACCATTTTAGACAGCAGACATATCATTGTTTAACAATCATTCATGCAGGTCTCTTGTATGGGGACAAAATCCCTAATAAAGAAATCAATGTATCTTCCAATGGGTTCTAGGGCTGATGCACATCCATATAGAATGGGTCGGCCAGGTGGATTCCTAGTGCTTTTATGAATTTTAGGCAGAGTATATAAAACAGGTGTGCAAGGGCTTTCAGCGTTCAGGTATCCAAATTCTTTCTTAGTGAAATAGCCTAATTCTCTCCCCACCGTAAGGATCTCAATTTTCATTACAGAAAACGGATTAGAGGCCAATTTCTTGTAGTGTTTCTAATCTGTGATTTGCTCATAAATTTCCACATCATAATCTTTCCGATCCTGAATTACGATTCCCCCGCCTTTATTGGCTGGTTTCAGAATTATGGCCTTATCAGTTTTTAAGTCTTGCAGGGCTTTTCTTTCAGGGAGTAAAGCACCTGGTTGAGTTCGTATTGTCTAGACCACTCAGAATTAGCTTTTCATAAGTTAGTAGTTCAGGCAGCATCATTGAGTTTGATGGATAAATAATTGAGGGAGGTCGTAAACCTGTCACAGAATCTTGGGCGGACAATTCTTTGTCTTTAAAAAATATTTGTAGTCTTATTTTTCAGAAAAATTGGAATAACTCAGGATACTAATACCATGTTTTGCCCTTGCCTTGCGGGCCTCTCTCTAAAAAAGGCTGTCCTGAGTGGGCATCAGGTCGTCTTGGTCCTGGCTGTGCGTCTGAGTCCTCAGAGCCTCCTGAGCATTCTGAGAAGGTAATCGACTGGTTTCTTTTAAACCTGCCCCACACGTTCTGCCTATTCTGAGTCGTTGTGTTAGTGTAGTAGTCCTCCCTTAAATAGGGATATGCTTTTTCTTTGGTGACGTTTTTTTTGTCTTTTGTAATCTTATCTGCTTTTTTCTTTAGTTCATATGCATTAAAATCATGAATTGGTTTGTTAAGTTTATCAAGGAGTGCTTTGGCTTCTGCCACCCAGTCCCCTCCTAAAAGTTCTATATTTTTCTAATCTGGTCTGGCTCCGAATATGATTTCCTTGAATTTGTGAAATATCTCAATGACGTTCAAAACCATTTGACTTTTACATCGACTATATATTAGTCAGAAATTGCCTTCCTAGATCTAGCAATCAAACATGAGGATGGAGCACTGTACACCAGTTTTCATAGAAAACCTACTGAAAGAAACATCCTACTCTCATATAACAGCAATCACCCACGTGCCTTAAGAGATGGATCACCATTTGGCCAATTTCTACGTCTTCGCAGAAAGTGTTCCCATAAAGAGAACAATATGAGAGAGGCACACATTCTAAAAGCCAAACTGTTGGCCAGGGGTTATCCAAACAAAATAGTGAGAAACTCACTCAAACGTGCATGGTTCTGCCCTAGAGAGGAATGACTCATTAGTGGAAACAAAGCCCCACTTGAAAAATTGATCTGTGTCACCACTTTTGGCACACATACAAACAAAATTTGGAAGTTGATTAAAAGAAACTGCAATCTCATTAGAAATATTGATCATGCAATGGAATCTCCCTTGTTCGCATTTAAACGGGGAAAGAATATATCAAAGATCAGCTAGTCCATTCCTCTACTCAAAGCAGTACTAGGCAAAAGTCGAGGACACTAGAATCAGCTTGGGGTCTGCCAGAAGTTAAAGGTTACCACAGATGTGGTAACTGTGTTGCATGTACATTTTCTTTTGATACAGATATCTTTGAACATGTAACACACGGAATTTCGTATACTGTATTTGGTGCCCATGTCAACTACCATACATTGACAAACCTCTCAACTAATTAAAGCATGGATATGCTAACATCGCAGATGGATAAGATGCTCTGTACTGAACGCTCCGCTAGTGTCACACTACAGTGAAATAACCATACAGCAGACTAACTAAAATGGCAAGTTATAGAAAAGTCTTCCATCACTGAAAGAGGAGGTATATCTTGCAGAGACTAGAATGCCAATGGATAGAACGGATCAATTCTATAGCTCAAGGACTAAATACCGCTAAGAAATGGTGTGGCTTTGTAGCCACCCTATTAAACTGAACTTAAGATGGACATTTACGTCGCTATGCGGTGTAAAACACTAAGAAACTGTACCTATGGATTTGACTGTATTCAATGGTTATGCACTGATTGTCCACCATCAATTGTATGATTATGATCACTGCTTACAAGTTTTTTACAAATTATTTTTAATGGTCTTCTTTGATCTTGTGGTTTAATTCCTCCTTTTTTTCCATTCCGCATGGACATAGAAAACATCCTTTGTAGTATGGCTTGTGTCTACCATATATATATATATTTTTGTCTTCAGTGTTTGGCTGCGCATTTCCATCTTTTTATATTTGTTTCTATTCTTCTTTAGTATTCAACTCTAATGTTGAATACCGTCATGCCCCATCACAGTGGGCAAACATCGGGCCATCCAGACTGGATCACAGAGCAGCATTACACTCATTCGCTCTTCCGGTATCATTAGTGATGCCTGCCACGCCACACCCAACATGCCCGGCAGGGCGCACTTTTAGTCTACAAATCGCTACTGTAGCGAGTGGAACTGCCTTGTCATTCCACAAGCAGAGACAGGCGGAAGCGGTTCTCCTTCATCACCAGCACGTGTACCTGTATGCCTGACCCAGGCGGCTGTCTAACATTGATTAGTCTTTTTATTTACTTTGATAACTTTATTTCGGTCATAGACCATAAAAGTGCAAATAAAATACATACAAGCACAGTAATAAAATCCATTGATAAAAACAATTTAAATTGAAGTTATTAAACAGTAAGTTATCAAAAAGAGGGCTGTTGCCCCAACTAATTCATTATAACAAAAGTAGTCCTTCTGTGCCACATACCATGTAGGAAGCGGGAAACCGAAAAACAATAGGAGGGGAGGTGCCATATGTTAAAACTCTACAAGCCTGTGCGCATTGTTTAAGTCCCAAGTTTCTGCACAGCAGTGTCAACCAGCATTTCCGTATTTTACTATACGCCGGGCAGAAGAACAGAACATGCGCAATATCTTCTGTACTATTGTTGCAAGCTGGGCAGGTTCTCTCCTCTGAATCTGCCCATTTAGAAATCAGTGCCCTGATGGGCAGGCAGCCATGTTTTAGTTGGGTGTTTAATTTCCTTGCAAGGGGAGGCTGCACTAAATCTAAAAATTCCTCCCTCTTGGGTGCAATTTTCACCTGCAAGAATTCAGTGGACAGCCTACGCAGAGTTGTCGAACAATGTAACTCATTAAAGCTGTAATGTCTAAGAGAGGCCAACAACTCAGACCTCTGCAACCTCGGGCAACTCTCCTCAGGGGACTCCCACAGTTGAGGCAAGCCAATTTGGTAGGAGAGGGCCTTGATGTGAAATAACCAGGGTATATTTTTGTTCTTTATCCGCCCCCAAACTGCAGAAAATTCCGCTCTGTAATCTACAAGCTCCGGTACGGACCAGAGCCTTCTCCAGTAGAGCAGGGGTCGTGCGGCTGTCAATTCTATAGTGGACTCGAGGCCCAAGTCTAGACGCAACGGTATGAGAGGGGTGCTTTGGGGTAGACCCACCAGATTTCTCATAAAGGCCTGCTCAACCTTTAGTAGACTCAGTGCATTTTTGTGCCCCAAAGTTCTGCACCATACATAGCTGCTGACCTTGCCTGGGTTCTATAGATCTCAAGAACAGGGGCAGCTGGTTTAAATTGTGATGTTTTGTGGAATTTGCCGATACCCCCTATGATCTGTGAAAGTCTCAGGGCGGATCTAGATACATGGCAACCCCAGGTAAAATCTTCGGTCAGCGTGATACCTAGATAAACAAAGGTTTTCACCCGTTCGAGTGGGGTGCCATTCAGTACAGGGATCGGGCGGATGTGCCTCGGGGGATTGAATATCATAAACTTGGTTTTCTCCAAGTTTATCTCCAATCCCCGTGAGGCACAAAAGGTTGCAAACCCGTCCAAAAGCCGCTGGATGCCCGTTGATGTTCGGGACAACAACAAGGTGTCATCCGCGAACATCAGAGCGGGCACCCGGCCAGTAGCCAACCACGGGGCATCACTATCCCTGACACCAGCTAATTCATCCACCAAGCCATTAACATAAAGGCTAAAAAGTGTAGGGGCCAGGGCACAACCCTGGCGTGCACCCCTGGATACGGGGAAGCGGGCTGAGAGTTCTCCGTTCCTCCCGCACCTCACCTGGGCGTAATTCCCTGCATGGAATCGAATCAAAACATCTAATAAGTAGGATGGGAGGCCTAGTTCTTCTAGCACCCTCCATAATCTCTCCCTAGGCACGAGGTCGAAAGCGGCCCGCAGGTCTACAAAAACAAGGTAGAGGCTGCCTCTACCTTGCAGTTTTCCAGAAAAGGACCTGCAGCCTAAAAATTTGGTCCAGGGTCGAGATGCCAGATCTAAATCCGGCTTGGAGGGTGGTCAGTATTGCGTGTTCCTCCATCCACCCCAATATTCTGTCCAATAGGATCCGGCCCATTAGTTTTTGAGTAGTATCTAAAAGACTAATGGGCCTATAGTTAGATGGATCTAACGGGCAGCCCTTCTCATAAATGGGGACGATCTCAGCTCCCAACCAGATTTCCGGTAACTTGGAACCCCAGAGGACCGCGTTGAACAGAACTACAAGGTACGGTGCCCAGATTTTGGGCTGGGAGCGAAAGAGGTCTCCAGGTAATTTGTCAAGGCTTGAGGCTTTATTTAGGGGCAATCTGTCAATAGCAGATTCCACTTCCTTCAGAGAAATGCTCTCGAGGTTTTCAGAGGGAATCATCTCCCGGGCATCCAGGAGGCCCAACCGATATCCCAAGCCGAGGCCCCCGGTAGTCGATGCTCGTGCAGGAGGTCTTGGGCCGGGGAGATCCGAAGGGCATTGTCTACTTCTGACATCTGGTCCTGGCATTGGAACACATAGGCGCCAGTCTCGGGACTTGTGTAAAGGGCTGCAAAGTGTGCCTCTCATACTGAGGGAGCAATGTTCGGTAGAACAGCCTCTCCTCCCCCTTTAGCGCCTGAGTTGACTATGGCCCAAAATGATTTGGCATCCTTTGAGAGGAGCGCATATCTCAGTTCTTCCCACCTTGCTTCCTCCCACTCTCTCTTGCCCCTGATGATCTCCTTTTTGTACAGCAATCTAGTTGCCCTGATTTTTACATTATCTTTGGATTTCATTGCCGCAAGCAGATCCCTTTTTATTGATTAGTAATTCTATACTTTTCTGATTTGGGTTACAGATCTCCCACATTTCCATAGTTACAGCTGCCACTTGCAGCTCCATTCAGTGTACTTACCTGATGTCATCCATTTTAGATAATTAACCTTGGACCCGGATTGCAGTTCATCCACATATTGAATAAGGCAAACATACAAGCAAGCCTGGTAGACTGCCAGTACCCCTCCCCCCACTAGGGGAAGTCTTTATTTCACTAATTTCTGGTTCCACGCATTTTTATAGCATCGTACTCTGGCTCAATTATAAAATTGCTCTATTTCTTCTCTTCCATGTAGTGCCTGGCTGGGCCCTATGTGACTACCCTCCTTTTAATTTCACTTTTCTAAAGTGTACACTGCACAGCTGACAGTGATTCCCATTCTCAGATACGACACCTACAGAAGGAGCGTTTGTAGCCCCCTCTTTTTGCATTTTCTCCATAACATCTGTACTGATGCATTGGTTATCATTTTTCAGGTGTCCCTCCATTGTTCTAGGTCCTGTAGAGACCCCCTATTGACAGTTGGGTCGAAACGTCGTCGACAACCTAAAGCGAACCACCTCCAATCCCTATCATTGTATTAGGAGGCTGTGATCACTCATTGTATATTACTGTTATGGTCATCTTTGTAAACGTTTTGTAAACTTGTTTTATGTCACAAATAGTCACAACCTTGATATGTCGGTTCGACTTTTACTTGTGACACCATGCACTGGATTTTGAATAATGTGAATAAGCATTTACATAAATAATTTAACTCCATGAAGAATTTATGATATGTTCTTTTCTCTTCCTGACATCGCTTTGCCTTCGATTATTGCCATTACGTAGTTTATTATTGTTTATTACATGATGATTGTCAACAGGAACCACTGTTCCCTGTTAAACAATGATGAAGCATGACATCCTCTAGGGCATGGGTACTCACAAACTTTCTCTCGGGGGCCAAATTTACAGTGTAGTTTGTGGCCAAGGGCCGCACTGGTGGGGGCGGGGTCAGAGGGGGAGGGGGCGGGGCTAAAGCAAAAAGAAAACTTGTGACCATGAGGTTGCACACAGGTCCCTGCAGCAGATGCCTTCATCCACTGAGCCACCAGACCCAGCATACACACATCTCTCTCCCTCCTGCCCTCCCTCTCCCTCCTGCCCTCCTGCCCTCCCTCTCCCTCCCCCTCTGTCATCTCACTGTGTGTGTGTCTGTCTGTGTCAGCCTTCAGCCCGGGCTGAGATGGCTTCCTCAGCGCGCACACACAGACAGCCCGCACCAAAGTACTTAGCAGGTCTTTAAAAGACCATTTACATTATTGAGGCTTTGTTGTAGCACCCCTGCATCTCCACTCTGACAATCACCGCTCCCCCGGCCCCCACAGAGCAGAGGCTTTGTCGTATTTCACCTCCTAGCGCCCCTGCATCTCCACTCTGCTATGTGGGGGCCGGAGGAGCAGTGATTGTCAGAGTGGAGATTCAGGGGCGCTAAGAGGTGAAATACAACAAAGCCTCTGCTCTGTGGGGGCCTGGGGAGCGGTGATTATCAGTCTCTTAGTGAAGCGCTACCGCGGTGTTTGCTAACACTAATACATTATTTTATTAAGCACAGGTACGATTGTCTGCAAGATCCGCGGGCCACCAAGGAAGGCTTGCCGCACCGCTGGCGACCCGCGGGCCGTACTATGAGTACCCCTGCTCTAGGGGATGTGTGAGGGCAACATACACAGTCCCATTGACCGTCCACTCTCATTACCCTGGCACAGGCACTCTCCACAGTCTAAGAAATCGTGGTGCCTCTCTTATTCTCTAGCTTTACCAAGGAACACCAGCCCTATAATTGAATTTTGTAACTGCTACTAGGAGCAAAGGCTTCTTGACCTCTTGAACCAGCTCCCTGCCACCCCCCCACCCCCAACGGGACTCTTATTTGAAACATATCTAAATTATGTGCCACAATATTCAAATTATGTAGTACATTCTAGGCAGTATTATTTTCATCCATTTGAGATAGAAACAAAGTTTTTGTGAAATTTGCAAATAATGCTAATTATTTGGCAAATTATGCAGCATACACAAACCCTATAAATATTCAATAAACACAGCAGCCACAGAATTCCATTAAATCGACTGGTCTCCCCCAGTGTCCATTTTTAACAACAATTTATTTGTGAAAGGTAAACAAAACCAAAACCTTCTGATTTCATTCAATGCCTATTGTTAGCTACACTTTGAAGAAAACAGCTTTTTCAAGCTACCTACTCCAACATAAATATGCAATAAAAACATACATACAGGTTACATACATTATATGGTTCAATGTTGCGATCTCTGGGTTCTGGTGACTATGTGGTACAGTGAGTCCCACATGTAGTGCCTGTGATGTAGGAACATCCCATGTGGAGCCCTCAATGTAGTGGGGACATGCCTGTTCGATCACAACATCGTGGCTTTCCTGATTTTAGCGTGGGTGCCTTGGTGAGCTTGTGCTGCAACATGGCATTGCCACGTCTTCTTTCAATTCCCACGCAGTTCTAAATGTCTTTGATGTCAGTACATGGACAAAGCACTGCACTGCCACTTGAACAAGCCAACAGACAGTGCTGCTGGTGGAAGTGCAGCAAAAAGCATAACACACTCGTTGCCCAGTACTTCAAAACACTGAAGTGCCAGCCTTATAAATTAATCCAGAGACCTTGGGGGTAAAGGGCAGTACATTTACACAAATGCTTTGATTTGACTTATTTGGTGGCCAGTGCCACACGACCTGGGCATAAACAATGTAACAGCACCCTGTCTCTATATTTATGGAGTGACATCTCTCAACCTCTTTCATCTGTTGAGAATTTGCTTGGTTTGGGAAATGGCAGGGCTTTGCTCATATCTTGTGTAATGAGGTCATCACACCTTAACTGAGGTTTCTCCTCTGTGTGTGTGTGTGTGTGTGACATTGCATAGTCTTTGAGGCACCGCTGTCCAAGACTTACATGGTCCAAGCTGTCTCATCACATTACCCAAGAGACATTTTGCTCAACAATGAGGGCAGAGCTCTCCAGTGGTGGCTGTGTTAGAGGGTGTGTAAACTGCAGCTGGGGATGTCAGTGGGTCATTGTCTGCACACACTGAGGTTTTATCTTTTACCTCTGTGTCCTCTCTCTCCTTTCACTTTCACTGGTCCCCCTCAGTGAATGTTATGTTAATTGTTAAAGTAATGAATTGGTCAAAACTGAATGTGCCACAGATGGGGCGGCAGATGTGGTACCAGTTGATGACTATACAGTGAGGGTCAGTGAGACTCTACTCATAAATGTATGCCTCCTACTGTTACAATGAGTGCACTGTACATGTGAGGTGCAGGGGTTCTATTGATTTTCTGGGCTATCTTATAGGTATCACTAGAAGCGACTTTATCATTGTTCACATTTCCCTGGCCCCATCATGTTTCGGGTGCTGTGGTTCACCTCTGGGAAATTGAGAATAGGAGTACCTTAGAATACCTGGAACACATAGACATGCTTCAATAGGACTGTAGTACATCACTTGATGCATGGACGTTTCACTGCATGTGCATCTAATGCTCATAAAACTGAGAATGCCCCACTTCTACACCAATTCAGTGCTGCACATGCAACAGCTGTATCACTCACCCTTATAAGCAGAACTTTGGGTCTGATTTAGAGGATGAGGCATGTGATAATTCAGACAAATGTGAAGGATGGCTAAATCTGAATCTGGTCCTTCGTTCTCTGTCATACATGGTTATGCCTCCGTGCATGTGTCAACAGCATCCAGCACAGAAAGACACACCATCACACAAAAGATCTGTTATGGAGTTGCCACCCAAGTGCTCATTGCACTCTTCAGCGGCGCAACAGTCAATTTGGCATAGAGGCCACACCTCCCACTTAAAAATATGAGCCCTCCAATGGGCGACTCAAATGAGTCCACGTTGGTTTGTGGGTCTTGTGGTGTATGCTTACGTCATGTGCCGCTGTCTGGGATATTTCAAGCCCACCAATGGGCCTCCACTCGCACATCCAGCTTGTCAATCCTCCATGGATGCCTCCACATTGAGACTCCGTGATTCTGAGCTCCGTGGCCCCAAGTTTCCGGGTGGTGCATCTCCCGCGGCTGGGAGGCCGCGTATAAATCAAAGCTCCAAGGTTCCCACCTGTTGGAGACATTTTGCAGTGTGTTGCACAACTGGGATAGGTTTGTTTACAGTCAAAGCTATAATGGATATATCAATCAATCAATCAATCAGGAGTTTGTTAAAGCGCGACTACTCACCCGTAAGGGTCTCAAGGCGCTAGGGGTAGGGGGAGAGTTGGGGGGGTGCAGGTTCCATTCCATCAAGGAGGGGGTCTGTCGAAGAGCCAGGTTTTGAGGTTTCTTGCGAAGATGGGGAGCGATGTTGTCTGTCTGAGGTGGAGCGGAAGGGCGTTCCATGCTTTGGCCGCGAGGAAGGAGAAGGAGCGGCCTCCCGATCTGGTCTTTCTGGTGCGGGGGACCACAGCGTAGGAAAGCTGGGCTGATCGTAGGGTCCTTTGGGGTGCGTGGAATTTGAGTCAGCTGTTCAGGTATGCTGGTCCGGTGCTGTGGAGGGCCTTGTGTGCGTGGGTGAGCATCTTAAAGGTGATTCTCGCCTCGACGGGGAGCCAGTGGAGTGTGCGCAGGTGCTGGGAGATGTGGCAGTGTTTTGGCAGGTTGAGGACCAGTCTTGCGGTGGCGTTCTGGATGTTCTGTAGCTTGCGGATGAGGTTTTTGTTTATTCCGGCGTAGAGTGCGTTGCCGTAGTCGAGTCTGCTGGTGACCAGGGCGTGAGTGACTGTCTTTCGGTGTTCGAGGGGGATCCATTTGAAGGTCTTACGAAGGAGGCGGAGGGTGTGGAAGCAGGAAGATGAGACAGAGTTGATCTGGCGGTCCATTTTGAGCTCGGAGTCCAGGATGATTCCCAGGTTGCGTGCGTGGTCTGTGGGGGTTGGCGGGTTTCCGAGGGCGGTGGGCCACCAGGTGTCACTCCAGGCGTCGGGGTTTGGGCCCATGATGAGTACTTCTGTTTTGTTGGTGTTTAGTTGTAGGCAGCTGTTTTTCATCCAGTTGGCGACGGCTTCCATGCCTTCTCGAAAGTTGCGTCTGGTGGTGTTGGGCTCGTTGGATAGGGAAAGGATGAGCTGGGTGTCGTCTGCATATCACACGATGTTGAGTCCGTAGGTTCTGACGATGGGGGCAAGTGGAGCCATGTAGACGTTGAAAAGCGTCGGGCTGAGGGAGGAGCCCTGTGGGACTCCGCAGGTGATAGGTGTGGGGTCCGAGAGGAAAGGGGGGAGTCTGACCCGCTGCGTCCTGCTGGAGAGGAAGGAGCAGATCCAGTCGAGGGCCTTGTCCTGGATTCCTGCATCGTAGAGTCTGCGTATTAGGGTGCAGTGGGAGACTGTGTCGAACGCCGCTGATAGGTCGAGGAGGATGAGGGCTACTGTTTCTCCTTTGTCCAGTAAGGTGCGGATGTCGTCTGTTGCGGCGAGGAGGGCGGTTTCCGTACTGTGGTTTTTTCTGAAGCCAGATTGGGAGGAGTCGAGGATGTTGTGTTCTTCAATGAATGTGGCGAGTTGGCTGTTGATGGCTTTCTCAATGACTTTCGCTGGGAACGGGAGCAGGGAGATGGGTCTGTAGTTTTTGAGGTCGGTGGGGTCCGCTGAGGGTTTCTTTAGGAGGGGGTTGACCTCGGCGTGTTTCCAGTCGTCGGGGAATGAGGCGGTCGCCAGGGAGCGGTTGATGGTTTGGCGGAGCATGGGTGCGATGGTGTTGGCGGCTCTGTTGAAGATGTGGTGGGGGCAGGGGTCCGTGGGGGCCCCTGAGTGGATTGACTTCATTGTCTTCAGTGTGTCTTCGGTGGTGAGGGCTGTCCAGTCATCAATCGCTGGTTTCCGGGTGTCTATTTATTTATAGTGTGATAGAGTGCAATAACTTGCATATAATTAATTTTATCGGAAATCTCCTGTAGAAATATTTATATTTATAGATTTTATTATATATTCTGTTTGTAACTTTACACACATTTTGGATTTTTAAGTGTGGGTAATGAGATGTATTTGTGGAATATAAACTGTGGCTCCGCAGTGTATGATATGTTAATATGATAAATCAGAGTATAGCCATTAGGAGAAGAAACTTGGAGAGAAATATGATGATTGATGTTGTAGATGTTGTGATTTGGGCACAGGCCCAATACTTCATAGATTAGCTCCATCTGTCCAAGAATTCAAAAACATGAACAGCGAATACAGTTTTTGGGAAATATAAAAACAAAAAAAACTAAAGTTAAAAAATGCACTGTAACATGTGAAATTTGGCATCATATGATGTTAATGATTTACCATTTCATGAATTTCTCTTCTATAGAAAAGGAAAAAAGAGCGAGTGAAGAGAAAGAAAAAAAGAAAAAAGATAAAAAGTGCTTTTGAAAGTATATTTTTTATATGTATGATAATGACGTCTAAAACTCTCACTAGTTTGTGGGTTTTTTACACTTTCAGAAAGGCTGGGATCAGCCAAAACGGATCAATGAAGGACGTGCTGCAATAAAGAATTGAAAACTGGATACCTGGTCTAGAATGCCCCATGTTTGTCCCGCTTTTGCGGGAAAAAAATGTGAATATATGGTTAGGAACGGTTTTCAAAAGGAAATGCATTTTTTGGCTTGTTAATTTAAAAAAAAACAAAAAGATTCATCCACCTCAGTTGCTTCTTGGAAAGTTTAAGGGTGATCTGTCAAGGGGGGGGGGGCGAGAAAAAGAGGGGTCCCAAAATGAGTTTTCCCCATGAAGTTTCGTAGGTAAAACTGAACAGCGCCACAGCAAAAACGGCATTATAGAATTACACCAAATTTTGCAGAAAGCTAGACCTTGAGCCAGAAAGCGTGCGTTTTTGTGATTTAGTGTAAATCTGTTCTGCAGTTTTGAGAAAGTAAATGACAAAATGAATGGCTATCTAGCTGCGCAGTACTACTGTGGTACCATTGAGGGAGTACTGTGGTACAGCAAGCCAGAAACTAACAATCTCATTGACTGTAGCAGTCGTACTGAGAAAGTACTGAGGTACTGAGAGCTCAACACGTACGTTCTGATTTGCTGACCGCAACATGAAAAGAACTGTTGCAGCTGCCATTTTAGAACTCAGGGACTCGACCAGGCCCTGCGTCCAACTGCACAGTCCACACAGGACATGGCTGAAAGCTGTGTGTAGCATGGATTGGTCATTTGAAGGGGGCTAGGCATCCACAGGGTTTGCACCTGTAAGGATATGTGTGGCAAGGGGTTGCTATAATTTGGTAAGGTAATACAATCTCACTTCACATTGTAGAAACACTGGCCAGGGAGGCAAAGCTGGACCCAATAGGGGCCAGTGTGAAACCCAAAAAGCCAGCGTAAAGAGGGGGCACTGGATTGGGCGCCCCCAAACAAGCAGCTAACCGCCTAATCGGGGCAGTGAGGGACGAGCGGCTGGGGGGTTTAAAAAGGAACGTAGGTTTCTTTTTGGGACAGAGGAACCCCATATCGGATTGGAATCCCACCCACCCACACCATAAGAAGCAGTTGTCGGAGCCGCAGAGTCAAGGGGAGAGGGAGGGGCGGAAGAAACCCAGAAGAGGATTCAAAGGGGTACAAGAGTACCAGAGGGAGAAGAGCTGCTCACACAGTGTCCTTGGAATGCCTCACGAAAGGGACACAGGGTGAGCAAATGACAGTTCACAGCCACAGGCAGAGTAGAAGAAATGCTTGCACAGTGTCCTTGGGATGCCAAACGGCAGGGGCACTGAGGAGCAGGCGAGTGGCCAGCAAGGTTCAGGACAAGCCGAAAGGCACTTGCAGCCCGGGCCGGTCCTAACAGACGCCCACAGAATCAGTAGCAAGAGAAGCCTGGAACCGCAAACTCTGAGGCCTTGCATAGGGGGCACCTTGAGCAAAGATAGTGCTGTCATAAAAGGACATCGCCAAGTATGGGAAATAATGCATGACGTAAATTGACATGGATGTATATGAATGGCCAACCAATAAATTGCAAGATGTATAATCCATGTTTTAAATAAACGGCGGCCTTTCTATTAACCCTGGGCAGGTAACTTCGCTCCGCCATCCGAGTTTGTGGAGATTGGCCTACTCTGCGCTCCGCTGCGAACGCGGAGGTAGGCAAAAGTCTGACTACGTGGTGGAGCGGAGTTAGCCAGCCCCTCCACCCTCCCAAATTCTTAAAAAATGTAAAAAGAAGGCACTTACCTGCGTGTCTGCCACCTCCCCTGCATGGTAGCTCTCCTTTCTGCTCCTCGCGTCCTTCTTCAATAAAAATAACCCCTACATTGTATGTCTTACGCGTGCCCATGCGCACACGCAAGACATACAACCTAGGATTTTTTTATTGAAGAAGGACACAAGGAGCAGGAAGCAGAGCGGCCAGGCAGGGGATGCGGCAGCCACGCAGGTAAGTTCCTTCTTTTTAAATGGTTAAATAATTTGGGAGGGGGCGTGGAGCTCTGCCTAGAGGCCGCCCACCCTTACTTTCTATGCACCACATCATGTCGTCAATGGAAGGAATTATGGGGGGATAGAAATGCATGTGGTAGGGCGCTAAGAGGAAGGGGGTGAACTCACCCCCTGGGAGGTGTTAAATCCTAGAAATTCACTGATAAAAACAATAGTTAAAATGATTTTAAAGGTAGGTATGGAAATACCTCTTTTTACATTAAAAACACCATCGAAATGGACTGAAAAAAACAAAGGTTAAAGTGAGGTTATATTTAGGTGAAATTGTCAGTTCAAAAATACCCCTTTAAACTCAGAAAATACCTGAAATTCACCAATTACACTTAACTGCTGTAACGATAAGTTGCGCAGTTGCCATGCGCTGCTTATGACCTCACACCATACATTACTCATGACATATTCTATGATATAATTTATAACATCACGGATGACATCTGAAATCACCTCATAAATGTTGTCACTGTACATGGGAAGCGTGCAAATTTTAGTTACTTCACTTAACTATAAATGGTGACTATATATATATATTGTTATATTCCAACAATGATGTTTAATGTGAACGTTCATTATTAATGATCATTATTATCGTACTTGCTTTTGCAGCTTAATTACTAGTTTGCATTAAGACCTGAAATAAACCTTTTTAAGCATAAAACGGAGTATGTCTGCTTTCAAATTATGTGCAGTCATGAACGCACCTCGCCTACTTATTTTTAGCCAAGCTGGAAGCTTAGATTTATAATGACAATCTGCACGTGCAGCAAGTAAAACTGAGAGAAAAGTACATTATTTAGTCGTGAAGTATTAGCTTAGTCCAGATATATAGGGACGTTGACTCAGAGCTCCATCTGTGCAGCAAACATAGGCTTGTAATGCAATCCTATTCTCCACGTTCAGCCATTAAGGGTTTCATCTGGCCGTACATGCACGAACACGCCTCCTTGTACCAGCAATATGCCTAGATTGCTGCAGTTTAATATTCACCAGCTGAAACCTCTGATTCAACTTACTGGCGCCTCTATGAGGTCTTGCTATGATCCAATGAGAGAACCAGTACCCCACAACTTGGTCTCATGGACGTCAATTCACCCAAATGCAAGGGTTACCATAAGTGACTTCACACGCCCTTTGACCTTCACTTTTACTCACTCACACATGCTTCACATACACAAACATTCACACTTACACACACTCTCACATACACGCATTCACCCATAAGCACGCACACTCCACTTAAAAGCGTTTTTTTATAACCTCAACCGCCTGGGAAGGTCATATTCCAGCTAATTGTACTCCATGTTTTATTACACTCGAAATGAATAATGTAACATTAGTCTCTATTACTGTACTAAAACAACTGACAGGAAACAAAGAAAGAAAGTGGAGCCCCAACAGGTAACCATAAGGACGAGCTGCCACTGTGTTCTTAGCACTGATTTTGCCACCTCTGATGCCAGGGGACACAGGGGCAGTGACAGGGGTCGCAAGGGGCAAGCCAGGAGTCTCAGTTGCCACCCTGGCGACCCCTAAATGATGTCCATGCTTGGGCTTTAAGATGAACATTTTTCTGAAAATGTATAAATAAAAGATGTTACTGAATGGTAAAAGATGTTATTACTTTGACTACAGAAGCTAATAAATGTATTTATCTGACTTTTTATACAGTGTTACTAAATATCCATCCGTGTCCTCACAGTGAGAGACTTATGAAGCCTTTGCTCTGGTGCAGTGTCACCAAAAATAACGGCAAAAGGGGCAAAGGCTTGTGTAGGGATTAACTTCCAGGCACAAATCTTAATATTGCCCTACTGTGTGTCAAGAGAGCGTCATATGAGTGGTAAAAGGGCATTCCCAAGCAAGCAGCCATGGATTTTTACACAAAGCATATCTACTAAAAAACGACAGACAGGGCTTTGCACAAGAAATGTATATATCATTGAGTGAGGTCTAACATTGGAGAAACGTTTTATTTCCTCCTCCAAACATTTTCCAACTGTGCACGTGCTGTACTGTACAGCACTAACACTAACTTGTAAAATGTTTAAACTGTGTCTAAGCATAGCATTTTGATTTGGTGAAGAGTACACTTCCAGTGAAAAAGTATACTTGACATCACTCATACACCCTTACAAATGGTGCAAGGGTGTGTGCTAGGCTGCCTAAATTGACCAACTTTGGTTGCAGCGCTGTGTTGTGTGAAATACAAGTGAATATGGCCCCTGAATGTCAGAATATTTTGAACATGGCCAGGTGTGCTTTTGAAAACATGTCACTGTAGTATGGTAGGTGGTACTCCAGGGAAAATAATAATAGGGATACCTACTAAAATAATTTTCTGAAAATGGCAAAGCATTTAAAGGTAGAAGTTCTGGCCCAGATGGGAAGTGAGTCGGTATAAGGCATCTGACCAACACAACGACAATAGTCTGAAGGGTAGAGGAGGACTGGTTCACCAATTGCCATGGTTCTTCAGATGTTTGGGGCTCTTGATGTACCCACAATTCATAACTGGTTGATTATGACCCTTAGGCTAGTTTGGGTACAGCAGTATTTTGTTGTTGACTAATAATGGAACGTCCTGTTTATGTCAGGTTGGCTCAATGATGCATTGGGGGTGGTAGGGGTACTTTTTCGAGGTGGGGGTAGGTTTTAGGACTAAGCAGGGGGTTGGGTAGTTTTTAGGGTGGGGACAGTTTTTAGGTCTAAGGGTGGGGTGAAAGGAACAGTTTACAAGGCAGGGAGCAGGGTCGGGGGGGTTTAGGAATGTAGGCAATCGTTTTTAGGGCTCAGTGCAGGGGGCTGAGGTCGAGGTCGTTTTTGGGATGTGGGTTTATTTTTTAGGGCAGAGGGCAGGCTGAAAAGGGACAGTTTACAGGGCAGGGAGTAGGGTTGGGGTAGTTTAGGAATGTAGGAGATAGTTTTTAGGGCTCAGGGCAGGGGGGCTGGGTCAGTATAGTTTTTGGGGTGTGGGCTTAATTTTTAGGGCTCAGGGCAGGAGGAGAAGGGACAATTTACAGGGCAGGTTTGGGGTAGTTTAGGGATGTAGGAGATAGCTTTTAGAGCTCAGGGCAGGGGGGCTGCGTTGGTTGTAGTTTTTGAGTGTGGGTTTATTTTTTAGGGCTCAGGGCAGGCGGAAAAGGGCCAGTTTACAGGGCAGGGTCGAGTAATTTAGGGATTAATTGATAGTTTAGGGATCAGGGTAGGTGGGAAAGAGACAGTTTACTGGGCAGGGTCAGGGTAGTTTAGGGATATGTAGGGTATAGTTTTTAGGGCTCAATGCAGGGGGGCTGAGTCCTGGTAGTTTGTGGCACATGTGCTTAGTTTTTAGGGATCAGGGCAGGGGTAGAAAGGACAGTTTATAGGGTAGGGGGCAGGTTCGGGGTAATCTAGGGATGTATGGGATCGTTTTTAGGGCTCAGGGGAGGGGGCTGGGGTCAGGGTAGTTTTTGGGGCGTGGGATTATTTTTTAGGGCTAAGGGCAGGGTGAGAAGGGACAGTTTACAGGGCAGGTTTGGGGTAGTTTAGGGATGTAGGGGATAGATTTTAGAGCTCATGACAGGGGGGTTTGGGTCGAGGTAGAGTTTGGGTGTGGATTTATTTGTTAGGGCTCAGGGCAGGTGGAAAAGGGGCAGTTTACAGGGCAGGGAGCAGGGTTGGGGTAGTTTAGGGATGTAGGGGATAGATTTTAGGGCTCAAGCCAGGGGGGCTGGGCTCCGGGTGGTTTTTGGGGGTGGGTTTATTGTTTAGGGCCCAGGCCAGGCAGAAAAGGGGCAGTTTATAGGGCAGGGTCGGGGTAGTTTAGGGATGTATTGATAGTTCAGGGCTCAAGGCAGGTGGAAAAGAGACAGTTTACATGTCAGGGAGCAGGGTCGGGGTAGTTTAGGGATGTAGGGGATAGTTTTTAGGGCCCAGGGTTGGAGGGATGGGTCGAGGTAGTTTTTGGGGCGTGGGTTTAGTTTTTGGTGCTCAGGGCAGGGGAAGGAAGCAAAGTTTACAGGGCAGGGGGCAGGTTCGGGGTAGTTTAAGGATGTAGGGGATAGTTTTTAGGGCTCAGGGGGGCTGGGGTCGGGGTCGTTTTTGGGGCTTGGGCTTAATTTTTAGGGCTCAGGGCAGGGAGAGAAGGGACAGTTTACAGGGTAGGTTCGGGTAGTTTAGGGATGTAGGGGATCATTTTTAGGGCTCGGGGCAGGGGGGCTGGGTCAGGGTAGATTTTGGGGAGTGGGCTCAATTTTTAGGGCTCAGGGCAGGGGGAGAAGGGATAGTTTACAGGGCCGGTTCGGGGTAGTTTAGGGTTGTAGGGGATAGTATTTTAGGACTCAGGCACGAGGGCTGGTGTCGGGGTCGGGGTCGTTTTTATTTTTTAGGGTTCAGGGCAGCGGAAAAGGACCGTTTACAGGGCAAGGAGCAAGGTCAGGGTGCACGATCAGTTTAGGGAGGTCGGGGATAGTTTTTAGGGCTCAGGTCAGGGGGGCTGAATCGGGGTAGTTTTTGGGGCGTGGGCTCAATTTGTACGGCTCAGGGCAGGGGGAGAAAGGACAGTTTACACAGCAGGGAGCAGGTTCGGGGTAGTTTAGGGATGTAGGAGATAGTTTAGGGCTCAGGGTGGGGGGATGGGGTCAGGGTAGTTTTTGGGGTGTGGGTTTAATTTTTAGTGGAAGCGGAGAGAGAAAAGGGACAGATTACAAGGCAGGGGTATGATCTTTAGACAGCATGCCCCTTTAATCATGCCTTTACCACAAAATTGCGTGATAAAGGAATGCATGCTAAAGACGAGGTTGTGGTAGAGACTGTGTGCTACAGGCATGCAAGGTTTAGGCATTCGTTGTACCACCATACAACTATAAACAAGCATTGGTAAATGCATTAGGTTTCGCCTATGAGATTAATAATAAGAAGAATGGGAGCAGTGTAAGAGTGCAGGGAGAATGGTGTGAGTACTCTCTGGGCAGGGTGAGTGGTGCATATATTAAGGTTGATAAGTGAGTGCAGGGAGGGTGAAAGTGCCTCTGTGCATTGTGATTGATGTTTATTCAGTGCTGAATGAGAATTGCATGAGTGTACAGGGTGACAGATGTTACCCTGTCCAAGGTAAGAGGTGTGAGAGTATAGTGTGAGCGGTATGTCAATAGTATAAGTGCAAGATGAGCAGTTTGAGTTCAGGGTGAGAGGTGTGGGTGGAGGGTGAGAGGTATGTCAATGGTGTGGGAGGGCAGAGCCCGCGTTGTGTGACTGGTGGGTGAGTAGTATCTGACTGCCAGCGCAATGTCAGGGTGACTGTGCCGAGTAAATGTTGGGTGAGTGCGCAGGGTGAGCGGAGTCTGAGAGTAGGTAAAAGGTATGTAAGCGTTGTGCAGCAAAATACATTTTTATAATATGGAAAAATAACCTCTTTTATGAAAATCAAAGTAAAACAATGTATAATTGTTTCCTCCAATTCACCCTATCCACATTTTAAAGTTTATGAAATCGTGAAAGATGAGCACTTTATTAAACGCAAAATACAGGGAGTAAGAGTTGTTTCGTTTGATAAAATATTCAACCAGCTGTGAGACTTTCTGCCTTGTTGGTGTAGACCTTCAGTTATAATGGCTGCGCTGAGCCATTCCTTAGAGATTAGTAGAACTATACCCCACTGTTGCATAACTATTCTTAGTTGGCAGCATGGTACATTGAGTTAAGGGCTTGCTTTTCAGATATCACCACCTTACAACAGTACACACTTTAACCAAACACAGAACATGCACCCAACGCATCCCAAATATGAAACTATCTTACTGTTAAGCTATCCAACAACACTTTCTACCATCACTCCTTATCAGATGTATACATTTGACAGGCAGTACTATCCAAGCAAGTTATTACATCCTTAGTCCTTACCCACAAATAAACCACACAAATCACCAACCTTGCCATAATTAACCCTGACCACACATCTCCACAAAAGCGAATCATCCTGGAACCTGCCAACTATACATCATATTAACCATATGCAGTGACCTTCTGTCTATGCGTTCTGGTAAGTCTGGTTCAGCACTTCATGATGTCAATGAAGGACAACTGATTGACATTAAACTGGGTATAACATGATATTTACAGTTATTACAATCCTCAGTAAAAACATCCTACATAAAATATATATAATGTAGGGGTGAACAAGTTACATATATGCAATTCACGTTTTGCACATAATTTATTCATATTTTCCTTTGTGAAATAGTAACATTCTATTCATGCTTAAATGTCAGTCTTGTAAAGTGGGTGAGTAGTTTTGGGAGTAAATTCTCCTGGCAGCTAGTTATATGTAGCAGGCCTCACATGAGAGTGCTGGGCCTCCCATGGCCTCTAAATACATGTGTAATCAAATGTAACTGGAATTGACAGACTCTCAATGTTCAGTGTTCCTGAGAAAGACATGCGTGTGCTGTCAATTTATGTGTTCCTTCACATGACAGCACACAACTAACGTAAGTGCTACAACAAGGAGGGTCAATTTTGTTTTCAAAACCTCCCTAAAGTGGCCCTGGCAATAGGTTGCAAGTGGTAATGGCACATGCTTCTGCCTCACGCTAACCAGAGACGAAGGTCTCCTCTTCCAGCAACTGCTCACCTGTGCTATGCCGGGTTCTCAGTTGTTTTCTATGAACAAGTTCTAATAACGGGGTTCAATTCCTGCCCGCTCTCAGCTGTTTGACTTGCCTCTTTTTTTTAATTGCTCCTCTTCACAACAATATGCACGGTCATTGGCCAGTATTAATAAACTCCATAGGAAATTACATAATTCACATGAGATCTAAGAGTCAAATGGCGTACTGAGAAGAGGCCATATTAAAGTCAGGCTGTGTGAGCATGACAAAGATAGTAATAATATTCAGGGAGCTCTAAGAGTCAACTGGCATACATTAATGCAAAGCAATGTCCTGGGAAGCGTCCATATTAAAGTCAGGCTGTGTGAGCGTGACAAACATAATAATATTAAGAAGATAAAAAGAAGAAAAGAGCCATCATGAAACTGGCGAGGCACATGCAGTTCCATATGAGAGGGGGGGTGTTGAGAGCTGCCGGCTATGCATGCAAGCGCTGTGCAGGCAAAACATTAAAAAAAAGTTCAGCTTCAAAAGCAAATGAAAACAGTACTTGGGCCTCGGGACACTGATAAGAGCAAACGCACAAGTAAGAATAGGAAATAGCATGCTACAGCCAATAGCAATGGAGGAAAAGTAAGTGGTAAGCACAGGAACCAGTGAAAAGCAAGGGGGTGGGGTGCAAGCTCCTTTTAAGATATATATTAACAACATATTTTACAAGCACAGTGCACGCGCTGTGTGGGTGAAACCTAATAAATGACAGAGAAACGTGGATATTGGTGTCTACCTACCATGCCTATTCTGGGTGCACAATTGCTCGTACCATGTTGATGATAATAGTTTAAGTCAAAAAGAGCCAATCCGAGAAAATACATAACATGGTCAGTTAGCCATGACTTGAGCCAGAGAAGGTGGTATGTTCACCGCACCAGATGTTTAGTAGCTGGCCAGCCACAGGCTAAATGACCCCCTTAATATGGCCTACAACCATTCAAATTCTTGAATAGCAAACGCTCTGGCCATTTTCACACAAACTAAGCATGGCAATCCCAACAAACCACTCTCTGACACATCATTCCACAAAGTAACTGTTAGATCTGGGGGTCTCTAGTTTGCAACGGTATTCACCTTTGTCCAAATAGGGACCCTTACTTCTGAGTCAGGATAAGGGGATTACACTCCTTAAGGACCCCTGCTCACCCCCTTGGTAGCTTGGCACGAGCAGACAGGCTTATCTCAGAGGCAGTGTGTTAAGCATTTGTGAATATACACAGTAATACAGTGAAAACACTACAGATGGACCCAACACAGGTTATATAAAAATAAGTATTCTTTATATAGAATTAACACAAGACCACAAACGACAAAAATCCACAATACTACACTTAAGATTGCTTTAAAGATGATAAAAGTTACTTAGTTCAAGTTGATGATAAATGCGACAAAGTTCTCAACAAAGTACCTGGATGCGTAACGCAAAGTAAACTAAAGGCTTGCAAAAGGGGAGATGCGTTGGTTCCGTGATCCTGGGGGAGATGATGCGTCGTGCCTCAATGTTTGCACAGAGTAGGGGATGCGTCGTAATCCTTACCGGTGCGGAGGTGATGCGTAGTTTCACGGCCTGCGGGCCCGTTGCGGTGCGCAAGATGGCGCCTTGATGCGATGCGATGATCCGGTTGATATGCAAGAAGATGGCGCCCATGATGCGACGATGCGATGACGATGCGTAGACGCCCTGGCAACCTTGCGACGACTCTGTACTTTGGAGCTGTGACAGGCCCTGCGACACGCTTCTCTAGTGATGCGATGGCAACTCTCACGATGGCGTCACGCTTCTCCGGTGATGGGACAGCAGGCAGCTTCGATGAACACACGGTTCCAGGGAGATGTGGCAAAGGCTCGCTTCTCCGGCGATGCGACGATTTCAGCTGCGGTGGTGACATGCTTCCTCTTGATGTGTCGCGCTTCCAGCTCTCAGCGACACACAAATGTCTGTAGATAGAATTCCCAGCAAGGAAATTCACAAGGGGAGCTGGAGATGAAGTCTTTTGTCCCTGAGACTTCAGCAGGAGGCAAGCACAGTTCAAGCCCTTGGAGAATATTCTGTAGATGATGAAAGTCCTTAAACCGTTCCTTCTCCTTTCCTTGGCAATGAAGCAACCACTGCAGGCCAACCCAGCAAACAGCAAAATGGCAGAGGGGCAGAAAAAACTCCTGCAGCTTCCTTGGTTCTTCTCCTTGGCAAAAGGTTTCTTGGTCCAGAAGTGATTTCTTGGGATCAGGGTCCCAATATTTATACCCTAAAATCCTTTGTTCTCTGAAGGCAGAGGGGCCTCTGCCTAGTCCAAACCAGTTCCTGAGCACTCTGTTTACATGACTCTCTTCTTCCTTTCACTGTGCAGAGCAGAAACATCAGCCGCCCCACAGGAGGTGGCGCCAGCACAGGGGAGGGAAGATGCAGCTCTGGAGCACTTTGTTGACATGATTCCTTCTCTCCTTTCACAGTGCAGGGCAGAGACATCAGACAAGCCACAGGAGGTGGAGCCAGCATTGTAGAGGGAAGGCCCAGCCCTATTCAGGTCCCAGGTGCAACTCCTCCCTCCCATCTAGATGCAGATCTCTCTATTCACCACTGGGCTGCCCCAGCCTGTCTCCTGGAATCCCCCAGCCCTGTCACTCACAAACCCAGACAAGGAATACAAAACCTAGCAGGGGCAGGCCTGGACAGTTAGGCTAGAAAATACCTACTTTCTAAAAGTGGTATTTTCAAACACAGAATATTAAAACCAACTTTACTAAACGATGTATTTTATTATTCTGAGTTCAGGCATTCTAAATTCAAATTTCTACCATGTTCCCTGAGTCAGTTAGGATTATAAGAATGTAATAATCTAACTGCCCATTCTAGCCTATGGAGAACAGGTTGCCCTCAATAGTGAAAAACGAAAATGGCTGTTATTCACTATTAGAACGCTACACACATCAGAGCATGTCCTACCTTATACTTATAATGCACCCTGCCCTTGGGCGTACTATAGGGGTGTCTAATATGAAGCAAAGGGAAGGTTTAGGGACTGGCAAGTGGGTGCACTTGGCCAAGTCGACACAGCAGTGCTAGACTGCACACAGGCCTTGCAATGGCAGACATGAGACACACTTTACAAGCTGCTTCAGTGGGTGGCACAACCAGTGCTGCAAGCCCACCAGCAGCATTTAATTTACAAGCCCGGGGCACACATGGTGCACTGTACTAGGGGCTGACAGGTAAATCAAATAACCCAATCATGGAATCACCAGTTAGTATATCAATTTAACATAGGGAGCACTTGCACTGTGGCACTGAATAGCAGTGGCACAGTGCCCAAAGCATATAACCAGCAAAAACATATCAAAACAGAGGAGGCAAGCCGTTAAAATGGAAGGGAGGCTCGTGCCAATTATGCCAGGTCTAACAGTAACCCTTTCTGAAACTGCAAACAATGAAAGGGAACAGCATTTCACACACAAGGCTCCTAAATGTTGAAACTAGCTCTTTGCCAGCATCACTATCTGACCCTGCTAACTCACTACTGAGAATCTAGGACGTTCCTGTTCAAGTGCAAAGCCCTGTACAACCATTATGGAAGAAGCTGAAAAAAGCAGCTGCAGACAATTAAATTTGTCTTAAGCCCATGGGAAGGATTTACTTATCATTCAAATTGTCTGATGGAGAAGAGAACCTATTAGCCTGCAAAATTGAGGCCATAACCCAACAGGCATTGGGAAAGCCAAAATCTCACTTTTGAGAACTATTGCCTCTGGCAATGCCTTTTGTTCATGCTGTTCAGCATCTACAAAAAATGCCAGTGCTGTAAAGCATGACCAAAGGGAGAAAAAAAGTATGATAACTGGCAGTGTCATTTTGTATGTGCGTGCATGCGTGAGGATAAATGCGCACACATGCGTGACCACCTCTGCACCTCCAAAACGAAATGAATGTGAAAATGTAATTAAACAAATGGCTACAAGGGTGGGGGTAATGGAGAAGTGGCGGGGACGTGAAGTAAAGCGGAGGGGGCAGGGTGAGGGGGAGGCAGCACACAAGGGAAAGCAACATGAGAGACAGGAAAGAAGCACGTGGGCCAGAGAAAGGAATATGCCGAGAACCTCACAAGCGGGAGAGGGCAACACAAAGTGCAGTGGGAAGAAAAAGGAGCATGCGAGGGAGAGAGGGCAATGCAGCGCATGCGGGAAGCACATGGCTACATGGATGACGAGAGACAATAACGTGGAGTGTGGGGGAGGTGAAGCACACGAGGGAGATAATTGGAAAACACATGAACTCTCATGAAGTGTTTAACCTAAAAGAAATAAAGTTGTTCCCTAAGAGTGAGCTCTGGAGGACATAATGGGGCTTAGCTCCTGGGGAGGGACAAGGACAATATGGACAAGCCATCGGACAAGAAGCAAGCAAATGAGTGTCACAATAGAGCAATGGGTAGGCTTTCCACCCACTGTAAACTATTCTGACAACAGGTCTTTTTCTACCAAGCAGCACCAACAACAGTCTTTCCATTCATCAAAAGTATCCTAATTTTTTGTTCAAGGCATCCTCCAGATGCTGAACCTTGTAACCTTCTATGAGGCTCATCCAGGTAGACACAAACTGCTATGTGCATGTTGCTCCTTCTTTGCACACCTTGATTACAAAAGGAATTAATATTTAATTTTTTCTCACATTTTAATTTGAAACGTAATCCTTCTCAATTTTAATATACCAAAATAGATAAATCTAGTGCATTCCACGACTGACATATTCGCCGGAGTTCGCTCACACAGTTAATTCAATTTTTACATATTTCTTTCACTCACCTAAATCAACTCTACTCTATTTATTTTGCCATTTTACCATTTTCTGATTTCTTGTTAACCTTGTTAAGAAACTACATAAATAATATATTTTTTAAATGGTAGAAAGCGTCAGAAACGTAGGGGGTTAATTTATTACTTAATCCAAATTATTTTGTAATGTGATATCGAAAAGTATCTTGATATGTATAGTACAATTGCCCTATGAAATTCTTCATGATATTTTAGCTAAAATCACCACTTCAGTTTTTTGGTCTGAATTTCTTATAATGGGAATGTTGTATGCTCCAGGGGCTCATAACAGAGGTATGATATGTGGGTGAGCTATATTGTTAACATTTTCACAGGACCAGTCTTCTTTCGTTCTATCATTGGAACTGCAGTTTCTTCTTCTGTTACCAAGTGCTGTATTTAGAATACAGTGCAGGTTTAGGCAATAAACTAAAACAACAGTACAATAACAACACATCTTTTATTGTTCAAATTGAGAATTATACCACAACAATTAATGCAATTCACATTAAAAATTGAAACAATTTCACAAGTTCTAGAAAGATCAATTGTTCTCCAACCCAAACAAATGATACTGGGAATCGTGGATGAACTCAGAAGGGACATGATAGGGACAGGCTCTTTAGGCAAAACAAGTCATAAAAAATACTGGTGCTCATAGCAAGGGCCCTGGGGATAGTTGGGCTTGCCCAGTCTCCCCCATTGCATTTTGGGTGGGTTGTGTGTCCCTGCAACACACTGCCCTAATTGGCTGGGGACAAAGGGGTGGAGCAGTAGTGACAGTTTAGGAGAGGGTTTGATGTGAGGCTACTTTCTTTCTCACCTAGGCGCAGGTTAGTGTCAGGTGTCTAGGCAGGGGTAGGCCAAGGGAAAGGTTTTCGTCAATTTATTTGGAGTTTTTTTTAATACAGTATCAAATTCACCTTTAGTTTACTATGGCCGGTTCAATAAGCGTGCAGCATGAAGTTAGAAAGGGCTTACTTAGGGCGGCAGTTCTTGAACAGGCCTGATAGGTTTACGTCGCCCTATGCATCTATCTGCAGAGTGGGTGGCTGCAGCGGTGATCATGGGTTCACTGTCGGAGGTGAAGTAAAAACTTTAAACAGAGGAGCTCGAACTCTTAGTGGAGAGGGGATTCACAACTTCATAAATACATGCCTATAGGTTAAGCCTAACTGATTTGTGCCAAGCTACCAGAGAGTTAAGCGAAGGTCTATTTAGGGTTGTCTTTTGACTTCCCCATGACAGGAATCGCGGTTTCTGCTTGAGTAGTGTTACACCCCCGCAAACAGTATCCCAATTTCCTACCTAATGGTTTTGCATGGTTTGGGTACGATTGCAAGTTGTAGGCATGGTTAGCTAAAAATTCTGACAAGGAATGGGATAAGGTGGATAACGATGCAGTGGATGACACCTGCTAGACCTGTACTCCTGCTTCATAATGGCCAGAGAATTGGATGGCTGCGAAAAAGAGTTTTGGCTTTTTGGAATTTTATTCCGCTTTTGTTAGGGATGTGATTGGGGGGAAAACTGCGAGCTAACAAGAAAGTCACGTTCAAAGTAGACAATCAGGCAGTGGTGGCATTGGTGAATTCTCAAAAGACAAAAGATGAGAGTCCCGGCAAGTGGTTTTCTTTTGCCATTTTTGAAGTTTAACACTCTTTTTAGAGCAAGAATATTTACCTGGAGTGGATAATAATATCGCAGAGTCATTATGTCGTCAGTGGCAAATGTCCGTAGTCTAAGTCTAGTACAGGGAGCAGAGGTGGAGAAGACCAGGATGTCGAGGGACCTGTCGGAGCTGGGGGATGATAACCCTTGATCTGATTGAAAAGTCGGTGGCGGCATCCGCTAGAAAAGCTTATCAGTAAGTGTGGAATACAGTTTCTGAAAGGGTGTTTGGTCAGGAACACGCATGGTGTGGACAAAGGTGGCGCAAGTGTGGGTTTGGAAAGGTGCCCAGTGCAATAAAGCAGAGAAGGAAAGTCAATAAAGAAATCTAGGACCTTTGTAGAGGTTAAGGAATATATACATGCTGCCCCATGGTGGCAGGTTGTAAGAAGGGGCACTTGGAAATTGTATTCGTTTTCTTTAGGAATTAGCATTGTTTAGTGAGGTATTCAGTTTTCTAAGGAATTTGTGCCTACGGACTTGGGTATGTTCTTATTCCAGATATTTTACCCTTTACATTGGTGTAGAGTATTTTTTTGGAACGCTGTCTTGCCTGAAGGGGGTCTGGGTGGAGTTGGGCTTGCCTAGTCCCCCCATCCCCATTGCATGTTGGTCGAGTGGTGCATCCTTACGACAATCTGCCCTAATTGACTGGGGACAAAGTGATGGATCAGTAGTGAGGTCTTGGGGAGGGGGCGCTAAAAAAGATTGTTGCACCGGGCGCCATCAGCAATAAAGGCTGTCATCAGGGAGGAGGGTGGATGGACTGGGGGAAGGTAACAGTGGAGCAAGTGATGACGTCACTGGGTGCATGAGTAGTAGGTATGGTTATGGGTGTGTGAAGGATAGGAGGTTATAAGAAGGGGCACTTAGGAATTTTTATTAGGGTTGCTTTTTTGAGGTATTAGCATTGTTTACTGAGGCATTTAGGTTTGTTTGTAATGCATTTTGCCTTGGGACTTTGGTATGTTCTTATTCCAGACATTTTACCCTACTGTTTTTTTTGGAGCATCATCTTGCCTGAGGGGGTCTCGGGAGGTTGGTCTTGCCCAGATCTCCCTCCCCCCAGTATTTTGGTCACATAACGCATCCCGACGACAATCTACCTTAATTGAGCGGGGAACAAAGTGGTGGATCAGTAGTGACAGTTTAAAAAGGGTTTAGGTGTGAGACGGCCTCTTTAGCTGTCGTCACAGCTAGGGACAGGTCAGTGTCAGACATCTACCCTCCCGCCCCACCCACGCTTTTTCTTTAATTTTGAGTTTCTCATTTGGTGTCCATGGGGCAGTGTGGGTCCAATTGTTAATTTCTTCAGGGCTGTTATTTTCTGTAGGTTGCCACGGTAATGGCCTGGTTAGCTGCAGGGGAAATCAGTTGTTTTTTCCTTTATTTATGGGATCATTTTGGTGGCACAGGTTTGTTTTTTTCTAATTTTTCTCGGTTAAAGGTGTTGTACTGCTGCTGTAAGTCAGGTCTGACTTTATTGTGGTAAGCGATGTCAACAGGACAATTGTTGTTATGTGGGGGCTCACACTGTGGAGGAGCACAGCCAGGTTGAGGTTAAGCTGTTGTCAGAGAGCATTGGGTGAATGTGACAATGGAGCGATTGGTGACAGCAGTGGGCATATGAGGGTAGGTCTGGTGTGGGTATGTGAGGGATAGGAGGATATGGGGGGTACTTTTCAGGAGTGAGGTAAATACCTCGCTAACCTTGTATAGTGAGGAATATCGTTTTGTAAGGCATTTTGCCTAGGGACTTGTGTATGTTCTTATCCAGACTTGTGCTAATAAAGCAGCCTTTTACTCTTTAAATTGGTGTAGAGTGTCTTTTTGGAGCGCAGCCTTGCCCAATGGCTGAAGGGCAAATCGTTGTGCATTGAAAAACCAATTTATAAAGCGCGAGGTTGTCTACATTGCATAATTTGGGGTCACCCGTTGGTGGTAGTATTTCCAAATCCCAAAATAACAACAGAGTTAACAAGACTAACTGGTTGAAAGAACGGGGAATGCTGTCAGACCAGAGGGATACTAACTTTTAAGTGCTGCTCAACATGTGGAGAATGATTTAACCAACTGCAGTGACGTTCCATATATCAGGTTTTACTTATTTGTATAACTTATTCCAGCAATAAAAAGAGCATCAAAATAAACTACACTTTACTCTCGGAAAGTGGCTTCTGCTCTGAACCAAGCAATTTCTTAGCTAAAATAATGTTTTACCTCCGGAAACAAAAAAGCCTTTGAATATAAATGAAAGTCGCACCTTAATCCGTCTTGAAAAATCGAGAAGAGTTTAAGCATATTCATATATTTTACCTTAGACTACACATTAGCGTTGAAATAGGTTATTATTTCTGCACCGCGCTCTGGCTGAGGATGTTGGCAGCTGCCTCTGCTATTCTAAGACACTGCTTTCTAGCTGGCCTTCACCTGCGTAGGCAGCGGCGCACCGAGGGACCTTCTGGAATCTTCTATGGGGTGAGTCATGTCTGCTGTCGGCTTGGCTTCCTAGTTTCACACCGGTGGTATAGTAACTCAAATATTTTTCTTTCCTTTCTTTCCTCTGTTGCTTGAACTGCTAACACGTTCTCTCCAGGAAGGCACTATCAATGTTTAGTGCCACACAGTCATTGATGATTTATGGAAAAATGTGGGGGCATATTATCAAGGGCTTATTGCTGCTTTAGCTGCACTATTTTGCCCGTAAAGCAGCGATAATGTTATAACACTATTAGCAAGCTGCAGCAAATGGGACTTAGTGAGAATTTTTGGGCGATAGCGGCCTTTTTTTTAATCTCAAAGCATGTTAGCAATATTTATTGCTAATTACATGCAAAGTAGGCGGTCCGTGCAAAAAGGCACGCAAACACCACTACTCCATATTATCAAGGGGCTCCTTGAAATTCTGAAGAGCCAAAAAACTGGCTCTAACTGCAGTTACAGCCAGTTACTTAAGACCAGAAAATAGCTGGTCTTAAAAATGGTGATAAAACTTGGGCCCATATCTCTGCAGGTTTTGGCGCTGGCCAGCACTGCAAGCAATGTTGCAGTGCTGCCCTGCGACAAAACTAAAGTGCAGGAATATGCACAATCAATAAGATAGTGCGCATACCTGTGTCCCAGTCATGAAAAGTGTTGCTGCACTGCGACAAGACAGTGGTGCAACACTTCTCACTATGCCCTTCTTGCGACAGCATGGATGCGCTGTAATGTCTGGACAGCGCCCCATGACGCAAGTAATAACAGATACGTCAGGAATCCTGACGTATCTGCCTGTGCTAAAGTCATGCATTGCTGCAGTCGTGTCAGAACCATGACGCAACTCCAGCAATGCATGGGGCCAGCCTATCCCTGTGGCACTGCCTCACCCTCAGGCCTGCCATCAGGCAGGCGGAAGGTACTGACGCACTGCTGTCCATGAGTGGTGCCTGAATGTTGGAGCTGTTGGAGATCCAACGGTGGTGGTTGCATGCTGCGGTGTTATGGTTTGGAAGCATAGGTGGATTGTTAGTGCGCAGGGAGTTGACAAGATGTTCTTTGGTGGCCCTGATCCAGCTGTGAGGGGGTGCGATGATCGCGGTGGTGTCCTGGAGGCTGGAGTTGTCCAGGTGGAACTTGACTTCATCCAGTAGGCTGTCGGCGGTGGATGGGAGACCCTGGGGTGCAATGAGGTCTACAATTGTAATGGAGAATGGGGGGTCATGGCCCGGGGGGGCTGCACATGAGGGTGCTGCAGAGGATGTTCTTGGGCCTGGTCCGGATCTTGGAGTTGCCATAGTCCATGGTCACCCTTGGGTCATTAGAGTGCGTAGTCAGTCGGAGTGTGCATCTGTAGGTGGTGGTAGTGCCTTCTCTCTGACGGTCGGGGTGCTCCTTGCGGGTGACACTGCAGCCATCAGTCACGGCAATGGCGATGTATAGTCCGGAGCAGAGGTTGGTCCTGGCAGGTGAGGTGGTGTCCAGGGTTGATGGCGGGGAGGCTGCTGGCGTCGTATCGGTGGAGTGTCCAAGAGGAATGATCCTTGATGCTGAGCGTGGTCCAGGGGCAGACGGACGTAAATGGTGTAGCCTATGGTTGCCTTTGGCATGGGAGACGACCATTACAATGCAGGCAGTACATCCTTAACATCGCAACTCTGACAAAGCAGGTGCCTTAACATCGCATTGTAATACAATGCCTTGTGAGGTCAGTAATGGGGTAATTTAAAGTATTTCTGGTGGGTATGGGTTTCGGATGTAAAAATGTAAAATTGGGATGTTTTCTGGGGTAAAATATGAAAAATGGGGTGTGTTTCGGGGTAAGATATGAAAAATGGGGTGTGTTTTGGGGAAAAATATGAAAAATGGGGCATGTTTTAGGGGAAAATATGAAAAATGGGGTGTTTTTTAGGGTACATTTTTTTTTATTTGGGGTGTTTTTTTGGGGGGGGGGTAACATTTCTAAATCTTGGGTGTGTGTTGTGCCAAAATAAAGAAAGATTTGTGGTGTACATTTGTCTCAAATGTGATCTTTTGGGTGTCTTTTGGGCGTTCGAAAAGGAATTCCAGGGTTCACGGTTGTGTTTGTTGTGCAAAGGTTATTTTTGGGTTGCACTCACTGTAGTGGGAACAGTGAACTTCATGTCTCCGCTATGCAACACCTACTCTACTGTTACAATGTGCCTAGTATTAGTATGTATTGGAATGGAATGCAATGTTGTGACATGTGTTGCAACTATGTATGTGCCTTTGGTACACGAGTGGTACGCCGGCTGTGCATGGGTGCACAGCGGCCGCCATTGAGAAGTGCGGGGGGTGTCTGGTCAGCTGTGAGGTGGTACACGCCGTAAAGAACACTGGATGGTGCATGGACATGGGGATGTGTGTGTGAGCGTGTGGTGTTAAAAATGTATTGAGGGAAGTCTTACCTCTAAGCAGTGTCCCGTGTCTTTGTAGCTCCTGCACTCCTGCGTCTGCTTCTAGGAAAAGGAAGTAGGCAGCCAGGCTCCCTCCCCTGAGTCAATCACAACGCTGCGATGCAGCGGTGGGATTGTTAATTGGCAACAGGAGAAGTCTTGCAGCCAGGGGCCGGAGGGGTGGGCATGTTCTCCATGCAGGCTGTAATGCAGCCTGCATTGTGAACAGAGAAGTGCGCATGTCTGCATTGGGCCGCTTAAGTGGTTCGACCAAACAGTCACTGCGCACTTGAGTGTGCATGCCAATCCACACATGCCCTGCTCCGTGTTTGGAGCAGTCCTACCCACCCTCTCACCCCCTGAGGATACATAGCATGATTGCATCAGTTAATTATCCCTTTGTTTTATTTTTAACTGTTTTTTTGGCTGCTCTGAGCCCGCATTTCCCGCTTCCCGCCGCTGCTGCCCCAGCGGCCCTCACCCCTGTCCTTGCACATTCCCGCCTCCCAGCTGATCGTTCCTCTACCCTCCCCTACTTAATGGTGGTTGCTGAGCGATTTTGCGCCACTGGCGCGCAGAAGGCGTGTCTAAGACAAGCCCATCTGCGTATGTCTGCAACCCAACCGTAACCAGCCCCAGGAAGCCTGGATAACAGGCCACCCACTGCAACAGCATAGCCACCCTCCACTCACTCAACCCTGGGAAAGTCAGAGACTGACAGCAGACCTCGGCAAACACGACCCAGGGCCAGTTCTCCCACTTCCACTGTGGCCAGAGTGATACCAAAGGGGATGATGGACGGAGCGTTTGAGCAAATCAAACACTCACCCCCAGTCAACTTATCTGGGTTTAATCCATCATCATTCTTTAGCTCACTCCACCACCCCAGTTCAGACATGGCCATATGCAAATCAGTCTGACCCTGTGCCTCATGGGAATAGTCCAGCCCGAACTGCCAAGCCCAGGGGCGTAGCTAGAGCTTGTGGCGCCCGGGGCTATCCCTCAGAATGCCGCCCCTGGCATCCGCAGCCCTGTGATTATTGTGTGAGCTTAAGTCTCGGACTTGAATTTGGAATCTCACCTCACTGTCAAATTTCGGACCCAAATATTTCTCATGTGTATCATTGTAATGCTAGTTTTTTATTGGTCTATTAACTAGTGCAAGTAAGTGTTAACTATCTGAACTTGCAGTTGTAGAGGGCTGCGCAGAGCACCCTGAGTATTTGCAATTTTCTGTTGAGTGTTTCTTCCAATTTGATTATTCAGTTTTCCATCAACAAAAAATACAGAGAACTAACATTGCAGCATAGTTACAGTTGACACAAACAGTTTGGCTTAGGTATGTGTGGTGGGTGCAGAGACTAGACAGGGGAGCCCAATATGTACTCAACTTCGTGAGGGACAGAAGAAAGAACAAAAACCCTTCCTCTGTCGTACACGTTACTACTACACAATGTGCATGTGTGTGGCCAACTGGGAGGTGGGGGGGTAGAATTGTCAGATCCAAGTCTGATGCAACACCTGTTCAAAGGGACTACTGTCAGGTCCAGTCAGATTCGACAAGTGTTCACTATTGGGTGAAACTTGTGAGTCCAATGCATCCTCCTCCTCACACTCCGCACTTGTATCAGTGTCTCCCAATGTTATTGCGTCTTAATGTACACTGCTATGTTAACATTGTTTACCAAGAGTTCCAGGCATGGCAATGTCGAATAATCCAACCATGTGAATCTATGAAAGATCTAGTATTAGAGAAGACATGTTTTAATATTTTTGCATTTCAACCCTATATAATCTCCAATTACAAGCCCACCAATAAAATAAACATATAACATTTACTAACTCTGCATCAAGTTCTGCTTTTATAAATATCTAAATTCATCCTAAATGGGCAAATAAGCAACTATATTCTCTGTGTCTGATGCAGGATGTGTGTCACACTTCTTGCCAATGTTTCTTACTAGAAACATTAGCCAGGATTTCATTACTGCTCTATTAGACAGTTCCTTTACGATCATTCTTTGTAAATCTGAGAAAATCTAGCAACAGAGGCATATGTTTGATAAGGAAAACTTTAAATTAACATCATTACACAGCTCTTCCCAGTTTGCTTCTCTTCGGTGTTCTACCCGGTGTCTATATCTTATTCAGAGGAAACTTATTTCATATTGAATAGCCTTGATCAGCGTGGTTTTTTTAAGGTCAGAAATCATTTCCAGAGGTGGAATTCCACTTTTTCTGATTTGGCTAAGAAATTAGGAATTTGATTTTCACTTGTGTACAGCGCAAGAGACAGTATTTTTTGTGAGAGCACCTTTAAAAGAAATAAAAGTCTCTATTTATAAAGTTTTAATAAACTGAAAAATACCACGCCCAACATAATTTTCCTTAGCTAAGTGACATTGGGCATGAGAGGACTAAGGAAAGGTATTGGTTATTGTAATTTGTAAATATTGATAGCTCTCAGGGCTTTAAGTAGGCCGGGTCTCACCGGTGCTGAGCACCAGCAGTTTTTTAAAGGGGGCCTCGAAACGGGTCTCTATCGGGCTCAGGTTTGTGCCCTGGCAAAAGCGCTTACTTCTCACTAGTGGAGAAGTTACGGCATGACGTCATGCCAGGTGGCCATTGTAGGGGAAGTAAAATCCTTTCGAGAGTTAATTTCTCTCTGGATTTCCCTTCTCTTTTTGAAACTTAGGAGGAGGAATTTTTGGTGGTGTCACCAGGGCTTTAAGTGTAAGATTTTTCAATATTATACACAAGCCATATTTGCTGCTTATTTATCTTATGCAACTAACAATCATTGACAAAGCCAATAGTCCTGACTTGTAGGTATGATGTTACTTGTTGTATAATATATCTGGATACAATGACAGAAACTGCAAAATACAAGTCGGGTGGCACGCTATGCTAAACACAGATTTTTAGCTTAGGTGTTTTAAGCTACGCTCCTTCGAGAGACCCCCCTCCCCCCAGTTTTTTCATCCCACTTAAAGCCCTGATAGCTCTTACACACCTACCGAGTTTGTTGTTTATGTGCCGGCAATGAGAATGTAAGTCTTTTGCTCCAATGACAATTACTTTGTTTTAACTTTTGTATTAAATTATTTCTTGGGCATAATTTGCTAACACTGTTAACTAATTTTGCAACTCACTAAGGGGGAGATCTAATAACTCAAAATCACCCGCTTACTTTAAAACTGACAAGTGAACGTCCCCTAATTTTGGAGTGAATGACTATGATCGGGAGTGCTGCCTGTGAAAAAATAAATAAACAAATAAACAGTTTATTTGTTGGAACAGTCTACATATATGATTCAGTGATTATTTCTAGGTATTGTGACATAATCATTGTTTCCAAATCAATAACACGCTTGTTTCGTTTCAATGAAATCAAATTATACCAACTACAAGCATAAGTCGACTCCCCTCATAACCAATGTTCTCATTCTAACATACATTCAACCCAACACACTCATTCACTCAGCATTCACTCTGGTGTCACTTCCATGACGTGACTTCCATGTCACGGCTCACCTGAAACAACTTGACTCATCTAAATCACCCGACGCGAACCGCCGTGTTCAGACAATCATCCCGATGCCTGCAGCAAAATCCTTGTGCTGCCTGTGCCGGAAATGGAGCGGTTGACGTCACGGCCGCGCTACTTTTTAGCGCAATGCTGCACGCAAGGGCAACCAAACTTTATGGCTACAGGGCCGTCATTAGTAGCGCGCGAAAGCGCATCAAGATTTAAGGCCCTGGGACCCACAACAGCCACAGCAGGATACTCGCGCATGCTGCACTGCAGGCAGCATGCTTTCCAATACAATCAGGTGCGCTTGCTCTTCACGCGGTGGGTGGCGCGCGGGCCCCAGTGGCGGCGGCATTTATAATTTATTTGGGGATTGACTCATACTGTAATGTCAGTGAGTGTCCCCAAATAAATTATAAAGGCTGCTGCCATGGGCCGCCGCCTCCAAAATAGTGCCGCGTGGGGCGGACCGCCCCCCTCGCCCCCCCTAGCTACGCGGGTGGCCAAGCCATGTCTTCCCTGGACCGGAAACAGGCATCCTGGGACCTGTTTCGGGTTCATAATCCTCATCAGCCAGGTTATCTTGAATCCAGTGGCAAAGTGAGCAAGGGACCCACGTCTGGGCATACCCTGCCAACTTAGGGCAAGCAAAGCGATACCAAAGGGGATGATGGACGGAGCGTTTGAGCAAATCAAACACTCACCCCAGTCAACTGATCTCGGTTTAATCTATCATCCATCTTTTTCTTTAGCTCACTCCACCACTCCAGTTCAGACATGGCCATATGCAAATCAGTCTGACCCTGTGCCTCATGGGAACAGTCCAGCCAGAGCTTAACCACCAGCCCGGACTCCAACTCAGCCAACGCCAGCACCGGCGACACCCTAGGATGCATCCACCTCAAAGGGCACTCCGTACACAAACACGCTGTGGAAATCTGGAACCTACTCGACTCTATCTCGCCCGACATAGCCTTCTTCACGGAGACATGGACCAACGCCTCTTCCGCCCCCAACATCAACATTGCCATCTCAGACAGATACAAAATCCAGAGGAAGGACCGCACCAACCACCAGGGAAGGTGCCTTGCCATTGCCCACAAGAGCACCCTCTGCCTCACCACCTTCCTTCCAGCAAAACCTTCCCCTCCGCTAAACACCTGCACTTCCAGATCCAGACCAGCCACAACTCCACACTCCGAGGAACCCTCGTCTACAGACACCCCGGCCCGTGGACACACAAGCCAGCCCACCATCTTCACCTGGACGCCAGTCACAGCCGAAGACACAGCCTCAACCATGAAAGGCATCCCATGCCCTCCCACATCTACCACAGAGCTGCGTCCGCCATCACACATGAACCTCAATGCACCATCAACACCACCTTCAAAACAGGCACCTACCCCTGATGACTGAAAGCGGGCAGAAATCTGGCCCCTTCTCAAAAAGACCACAGCTGACCTCACCTACCTCAAGAACTGCTGGCCCATCTCGCTCCTCCCTTTTGTGGCCAAAGTTGCAGAGTAAACAGTCAACAGGGAACGGACACGATTCATTGATGACAACGCCATCCTCGACCCGTCCCAATCTGGATTGCGAAACAACCACAGCAGCGAGGCCGTCCTACTCGCTGGCGCAGACAACATCCACACACTCCTGGACCAAGGCCACTCCGCAGCCCTCATCATACTCGACCTTTGAGCAGCCCATGACACCATCTCCAACCACACACTAGTCGCCAGACTACACGACGCCGGCATACATGGAACATTCAACGACTGGATCCGATCATTCCTCCCCGGAAGTAGCCAAAGGATCAGACTGCCAACCTTCCTCTCCAATCCCACATAAATCACCTGCGGAGTCCCAGAAGGTCCATCTCTGAGCCCGACCCTCTTCAACATCTACAGGGCACCCTCAATGCCATCATCCAACAACATGGCCTCAACATCGTATCCTATGCTGATGACACCCATCTAATCCTCTCCCTCACCAAAGACCCCACCACCACCAGACTCAACTTCCAGAAAGGAATGCAGGACGTTGCAGTATGGATGACCAACAGCTGCCTGAAGCTCAACACAGAAGTCCTTGTCCTTGGAACCACACCTTCAGCAAGGGCAACACCTGTTGGCCTTCGCCCTCGGAAGCCCACCTACTCCCTCGAACCATGCCAGAAACCTCAGCATCGTACTCGACCCATCCCTCACCATGAACAGATAGGTCTACGCCGTCACCTCCAGCTGCTTCAACACCCTCCGCATCCTCTGCAAGACCTTTAAATGGATACCCCCAGAGTAAAGGAAGACAGTCTCCCATGCACTCATCACCAGCAGATTGGACTATGGAAACACACTCTACGCCACCATTTACAAGTCCCTACTCCGCAAACTACCGATATTACAGTACACCACCGCCAGACTCGTCCTCTGCATCCCCCGGCACTATCACATCAGCCAACATCTACGTAGACTCCACTGTCTCCCCGTGGTGAAAAGAGTCACCTTCAAAATCACCACTCACACCTACAAATGCCTATACAACAACGTAACCAAATACCTCAATGACAGAATCAACTTCCACGTACACAAATGAGACATCCAATCTTCCAACTTTGCAATGTCAGAAACTTTGCGCATCCACAGAGCCAGAGCAGGCGGAAGATCCTTCTTCCACATTGCATCCAATACCTGGAACGAGCTACCGGCAGACATCAGAGGTGCCCCCTCCCTGAACACCTTCAGGAAGACCATCAAGACCTGGCTCTTCGGCTAACAGATCTGTGGCCCCCCACCCCTCAGTGCCTTGAGACCCTCACGGGTGAGTAGTGTGCTTACAATTCCCCTTAGTGATTGATTGATTGAGTTATCATTATGTGATGATTGTGCCTCATCTGCACTGCTTGAGGTGGTAGGCCAACCCTCTTCCAACATAGTGGTAGAGCCGCCACTGGGGGTGCATCATCTACGTGTGATAGGCATGAACGACTCCCCCCCGGCCCTCCTGCGCTACGCATCCCACCTTCTCCTTACCTGTGGCGCAATCCACTGTACTCTCTCAAAATCTGTGACTCAGCCAGCAGGAGCCTGAGCCAGGTGTGCTTTCACTGGGCTGGGTACAGCAGTCATCGCGTAGTCCGCTGGTGGACCACCCGATGCAGTTGATGCAGCAAGGCTCTCTTAGGAGTGTAGTTGCAGCGCTCAGACCGCACAAGTCCGACGTAGCACAGGGGCCTCATCCTCCAGAGCGTCCGGCCAGCCCAACATCATCCATCCTGTGATGCAGGGAGACGGCACCCACTGTTGGTAATCCCCTCCGTGCACCCCGGTGTAGTGGTGGATTATAGTATGCGAAGCGGACCTCACTACGTGTCAGAAATCACGGGAGGTTTCCTCCTCTTACCTCCTCAGTGGCTTCTACCCTCCCATTCCAAACGCAAAGAGTACCTTATTCTTTAAGTTGGAGTGCTAGTTGGCACCGCAGAAACTCCAACATGGCTGCCAACATTCTGTCACTGCAACAGCTTACTGCTGTTTAGCAGTCTAGTCTTTTAAACAATCACAGCCTGGTGAGGTGTGCTCCAACATTCTACTGTGCACTTCACCAAAGAATCTACTAGGAGAGCATCTGAAAATGGAGCGTCGTGGAAGTTAGTCAGGGTAGGCTCGAAATATCCGGGTTTTAGCTTCGTCGGTAAAAGTCCTGGTTCTAAAAATAAGGTTAGTGCTAAATTAAAAGTATTTCTGTAGTCAAAAGACTGGTTTATAATTTTCCTTGTTGATAAAACCTTAGCGTTAATGAGGAGGTAATAAAAGTCGAACTTTAGAGTAATGTTCATCTTAAAAACTTAAAGAATGCCTTGCTCCTAAGAATTAATCTTTGTAAAACATTTCCTACACACCGTGTCAGAAAGAATAAACTGTGTTTGTGGCAGAAACTATTATAGAAGAAAGTCTCATTTGAGCACATTATTTCTCCGTGCTGTTTAGGCTTTCATTTTAAAAGGATTAAATGTTAACATGAGCATTTCCTGCTTGCTCGTGAAGGAAACCCATAAATAATTCCCTTGTCAGTGGCAGTTCATTAGCTCTTGGAACTGTGTGTTTCTTCCAATTAGGTTTCCAGTGTTTATTTCCTGTTAAGCAGCATGAATAAACTAAAGCCTAGGCTGCCTGTAGCCAATAGTTTATTCATTTAATAAATATGAGGAAGCTTATCTCTCTCTCTCATTCGAATTAAAACCCCTCAAGAGAGTATTAAATCTGTGCTCTTTTCCTACCTAACAAGAACCTAATAACTTAGGCTAGGAGGGTTGGTTTTATGGAGAGAAACTAAAGACTCACCTCATCATATCAGACCCCCAATAAAAGTCCACAAGTCTACTTGTTGAAGTGAGTACATTAAGGAGAGAATTCCCAAGACATTTACAGAAAGAAGTTAAAGAAGAACATACACTTACCTTGTTTTCTCTCATAGAAGATAGAACAGAGAAGGAAGTCGAAGGGCCTGTAAAGAAAAAGAACAAGAGACTTAGTGAAGTTTCTCTTAGTGAAAATACGCATCTATAAGAGAAGTAAGAAGAGAGGCAAGCCCAAAACTACTTTCTGGTAAGATAAGTTATTCATGTGTTAAAAGAAAGTAAGTTTTATGCAAGTAGAAAAGGTTATATAAACATTTGTTCTTTAGCCTGAATAATCCGAAGAAGAAGAAGAAGCACGAAGACACAAAACAGGCAGAGTTTAGGAGCAGTCTCTTCTCTATCCCAATTCCCTTTCCCCCCTTAGTACTTACCTGCAAGGAGTATATCACTTACCTGCAGAGGGGTTCTGAGAGGGGTACTGGGACTTAGCGGCATTCTTCTCCTGTGTGGTTTCTTGCTGCAGTTGAGCAGCCCCTTGACACTATGTTGGTGCGCAGGATCACCTCTACCATTGACTGCACCAATGTGCGTAAGGTGGGCTTCTCACACAGGTCAGCAACGTGGCTCCATGCGACCTGCCAGACTTCACCACCATGTACGGGTGATCGTTGCACATCAATGTCTCCCACCACGGCTCATTGACTCCACAGTTACTCCATATCCCACTCCAGGCAAGAGACGCAGGTCTAGCGAGGGATCCATGAACCAGACACAGGTCCAGTGAGGGATCCAGGAACCGGACGCAGGTCCAGTAAGGGATCCAGAAGCCAGACACATGCCCAGCGAGTGATCCTGGAACCAGATGCAGGTCCAGCGAGGGATCCAGGAACCAGACGACAGAGGTCCAACAAGGGATCCAGGAACCAGATGCAGGTCCAGTAAGGGATCCAGGAACCAGACGCAGGTCCTGCGTGAGAACCAGGATCTCATCCTGGTCAACCGGGATGTTGGGTGGCTTGAGGGGGTTGTTGATGTGTGCTGCAATATGCCCTGGCTGCTCAAATCTGCATTTTTCTTTTTTTGTGTGCATCTTTTATATTGGAGGTGGACAGAGAGGCTAAGTTCAAACTTGTGGGTTAGCGTGCCTTTTTATATCGCTAAGGGCTTATCGCTGGATTCCAACCGTTATCACCGGTTTCATTAACACCATCGCACTAATGTTAGCTGCGGTTTTCACCGCTGATCCCTGAAGCTATCGCCTGTTAGCAAAACATTGCTAATATCTCGCTGACAGGGCGATAACTTGCAGGGATCGACAGTGATAGGAAAACTAGCGATAACCTAGGTTAGCAATAGTTATTGCCATTTCTTGCTAATATGCCCCGAAGTTCCTTGCATGTTTTTTTAGGAAAACATTTGAGAAAGCAGAGGAGCTGTTTGCCTTTTTAATAATATCTTTTTTATAATGAATTTCGGAACTAGAATCATGGAGTATAGTGGTAATGAAAATAAAGTTGCAGAGGATGTTTCAAAAAGTACTAGTATTATTTAGAACAGGAAATCTGAAGTTTATGCTTCATTGAACGTAACCTTAGGCATAGCATAGTTGTCAATTTGAAAAAATTCCAGGGACACTCACCAGCACAGCTATCAATTACTTACTTAAAAAATGTACCACACCCGCTGCCCCAAAGGTCTGCCCACTCTGCCCAACCCACATAATTAGCATATTGTAACTGTGCCTACTTAAATACTGTTCGATTGTCACTTGCATTATAAAATAAGCAATGTGCTATTAAAATTCATACATACATACAGTCAAGACCGATAACCACACCTTCCCAACTGGACAAAACTATCAATCTCAAACAGTACAGTGACAGACATTACTTACTCACTCTCTCAAGACCAGCAGACGGCGCACAGTGCAACAATCTTTTTTGGTTCCCCCAGACCTCGTTCTCCATGGCTTCCCTCACAAGCACTGGCCGACCGTGCCCCTCATCGCTCCATAGTCCCTCTGTCACAAATATTTAATTTGTTTTATAGTGCTGCTCATCCCAGTCCAGGTTGTCAGAGTGGAGTAAGGTGTCTTCATGACTCAGAGCAACGGACACACTCTTTTTGTGGAGTTCCAAAACGGGAAGGGCCCTGCGTCAAGGATAAAGAGCAGTGGCGGCTGGTGACATTTGTAAGTGGTGGCCGTAAAAGTTTGTGATGAGTCATGTCACCGATGTTAGGATGGATGAGAGGACAGTAATAAGGGTGGTTGGTGTTTGGTGAGTGTTCTTGACAAGCAGTGTCTCTATTCGTGTTGATCACCTGCACTTTGTTGGTTTTGTGGCAAGTTTGGTCAGTCCTCCACTGTGATTTACTCTTATAGGTCCCTGGAAATCTTCCTCTTCTGTGTGTGTGTGGGGGGGGGGGGGGGGTAACAGGTTGGCTCCGGAATCATGCTGATAGTTGCTCGCCAAGCAAGCACTTCAGTCTGGCAAGATGATACTTCAGGTCTGGGTTCAGTGTAGAACTTTGCAAAGGCAGAAAGCTGAAAAGAAAAAAACTGCAGGAGGAAATATGGGCATAGGTAAAGATGTCCCTGGGCTGTCCAGGGTGCACAGGGATAGTTTTATAATTTAAAGATCTTAGCAATGTGAACACTGGGATATTGCCAGTGCTTCTGTGAGATGAGGATGTTTTGATCTACCTGAAGCATAATACCCCTTTTAAGAAGACTGTGCGATGAGAAAGATAAAGAAAGGACTACCTTATTCTGGACCAAGATGAGTAATTACATCCGAAAGTGATGTCATAGGTGTAGGGCAGGCCGAAACAGTGGTAAGACTGATGGATCTGTAGTGTCAAGTGAAGTTCCTCTTTGGTGTTAGATTGTGTAGTTTTTAGAAGGTTGGGATGGGCACTCTAGGATGTCTGGTCCCCCTCCGATTAAACATGAAATGGCCTTTCCTAGTGGGAGATGGTGACCCCACAATGTACAAAGATTTCAGCTTCTCACAGCTCCTACTGACCCTGTGTTTGCAGGGTTTCTGGTCTGAGTTGTCACACACTGGAGTTCCCCAAGGAACTAACCTCGGACAGGGCAACAACTTCACATTAGATTACATGAAAGCCAAGTGGGATGACTGTTAAGTAGAATGCGAGGACCTTAGAGCATTTAGCCTGTGCCATTAGAAATAAGGAATTTGGCACGTGTAAAAGCTAAGGAGCGTAATGCATTAAACGTATTGTTTGCAATGCGGTACATACATACACCCACTGGCGGCGCAGGCGCTGATTAACTCGCGCTAGCCTATGTACTTAAAAAAGTACATGAGCCATGATGGCATTGCAATTTGAGTTATTAAGCATTACGGGCGGGGGGGGGGGGGGAAATGGGGTTGTCGCGCCCGGAGGGGATGAAGGGGGACAGTATTAACAACTGTGGGCAAGCCACTCCCCCCTGTCCTCGAGTAACACCGCCCACTCTCTCAACCAGGAACTTCAACTTCTGCTTTCTCGCCATGCGAGAAGGCAGAAACAAATGGTAGTTATTACGGTAATAACTACCATTTGTTTCTGCCTTCTCGAATGGCGAGAAAGCAGGGGGGCGGTGCCCAACCGCCCCATGGAGGAGCCGCCACTGATAAAAGCATCTCTGTGGCAAGCACAGGCTACAACAGTGCTGGGAAACCAGCTTGGGGTCGTATATACAAAGGGATTGTCAGACTGGGTGCATCAAATTTCATTGCATTTCCTAGGTTCACCCTGTTACCAGCGTTTACTAGAAAAGAGCAAATGTAGATCAGAGGGTGAGGAAAGGACTGGGCTGTACAGACAATTCCCTGAGGTGCCACATATTAACCTACAATGGGCTCAGTCTCGAGAGGGCAGCAGACACCCATATGAGGTGTCTAGCAGTAACATGGCCCTGGAGGGCACACCAGTGTGGAGCATTGCCCACAGAACGAAGCTCAGCCTCATTTGAACGTTTCTTCTGTTTCAGTCAGCGCACCCGTCTATCGTGCCTGGGGTTCGCGGGCTTCAGAGTGGGTTGGGCAGGGGTACTTCTACATTTCCTGGGCAGCTCTGTGACACATGCACGCTGACCTCTCCCCGTCCTAGAAGGTCATGAGGAGGTAGGGGAGGTGTACCAACAGGATTTGGTGTCCAGAACAGGCGTCATAGAGGACATCAGTTCTTGATACTCTCAAGCTGTGGCTACCACATTTGGCACCAATGAAGAAGTGCTTAGAGGCATTTCAATCCATACTCTATTCGCTATCCAAAGCCTACTTAGTTGTGTAACACAGTTGTTGCCCTTCTCGCCTGGGTTGTAGCTTAAGGGGGAGTTTGGGGTGTTACACCCCCTAATACATGTATTCTCTAATAATTGGGTACAGGTGCTTTCAGTCAGGTGTGATGAGGTGTCGATCGGATTTCACCTGGGAATTTTACATACACACAGACAAAAGGACACACACTCGCATCTCTGTTTTGCAGATCTTAGAGCATGTTGTTTATTTGACAAAATAATGAGTTTTAAGTGCCCCTAACAATCAACAATACTCCCCTCCATTTCTGCTTCCCCTTAAGACTCTCGTGCTGTGCCAATCATATCATTTTATTTAGTTTGAAATGGCCTTTCCCCCCTCCCCCCTCCATTTTACTGGCTAAACTACGCCCCTGCTTATCGCTGGGCAGTGTCGGTTCACTGCCCCTTGGTGATAACCAATGACCACCCATCCTAGACTGGAAGGAACTTCTTGGAACATTTGGGCTGCACCGAAGAGAGACAATTATGCTTATGTGCATTCTGAAAGATGCCACAAGAAGGTACTATCTATATAAGAGTGTAGACACGGGCTCTCTTCCTGTGCATTCTAGAGCCTCTGAAACCTCACAGCCTCACCACAGATACCAAGAGTCACTCATGTACGCATCATGGGGAGTACGCACAAGCACAAACTTAATTTCCGGGACTGCCCCGGTATAGTGAATTACCCGGGACTGTTGGAAGCTGCCCAGGTTTCAGATTGCTGATGTGTGCCATTTTCATAGTTTCAGTGTACTTATGAGTGACATTCAACAACTAATGTGTGACACTTTCTCGTGACCAAAATCATAGAATGAAGTCCATGAAAACAGTAAAAGATCAGAAATTACACCCATTTTAATAACAAGAACGTTTGACTCTTCAGCAGGTGCTTTTAAACCTATTATTTCTAAATAACCAACACCCTTCATCCGAACCTCAGCGCCAGGTGCGGCTGAACCACAAGTAACAAAGGGATATCTGTGTCAAAAGCAGCAAACCACTGAGCTAACAACATTAAAAAACAGTTCTATAATATTCTATTGACAAAACTCCGACCTCTCTCCAGCGAAAGCACCCACCAGCCATATCTTACACTTACCAAGTCACAGTTTGCTGGGAAAATAAAGCCTGCTGCTTCGTACTGCTGCTGTAGCTGAACTATCTGCAGAGTCACAGTCACTGGCTGCAGACAGCTTTCGAGACAGTGTTGCTGTGATGTGGAGGCAGGAGTCAGCTGCCAGGTCATAGAGGACAGCTTCTGTAAGTGTGTGTTTTCTGTTGAGTGCTGCATGTTGTGCTTATAAGTAAATACTGTGGGCAATAACGTGCAGGGTGTATGTAGGTCCAGCAAAGAATGACTAAATGGTAAAAAAACAAGAAACATTCTTCACGGCAAGAGGCACGAGTTGCTGCCTGACGAAGACATAGATGATTATTACCCTAACAGCATGCGAAGGTAGATGAGGAAGATAACAAAAGGCACAAACTGATCCAGGGCGACACCTAATCAGGGATCAATACTCGATAACATAACATACAAAGGCCCATACACCTTTACCCAAATCCCTGATGCACTGTGGATCAAATTTTCATGATGTCAAAATTTGATTTCTTTAGAGGCTCATGTCTAACATTTCTAAATACATAACTAAACATGTATATCATCTCTCTTTCTTCCTGTTGATGGACCAATTGGTTGAGTAGTTGATGGTAATAATAGTACTATCTATCTAACTATATAGTTAGCTAAATAATCACAGACTCTCGGTAAGATTAATAAAGTTTATCACAAAATAATGTGAATAATCAATGCTCATCGCATACAGATTACAAATGCAAACAATGAAACCGACAAGGAGAGAAAAACATCAGCAAAATGCAAACAGTGTCATACTCATCATCAAATGAACGATATGCATATGAAGGAGTGGATAGATGAAGAGACATAAGTCAGAAGGATAACACTAACCCAAAGATCTCTCAAATACCACCCCCCTGGCAAAGGAGGTAATGGGGGTCCCCTGAATTAGAGTCAGGGAACAAAGATTTTAGGACTCAGGAACGGGACAGGGACAGGATCAGCTAGGTCTCTCTGCAAACCGATGGACAGCGGCACATCAACCCCCTCTCTCTCTCTTCTCCTCTCGATCTCCGCTCTAAACTACACCCCAAAAGGCACCCCAGTTATACCCTAAAACCTACATGTCCAACCCACATTAGTTGAAACAATTCATAAAATTCGACTTCTCACTGGATGGATTGAGAGGTGGTCTGTCACACCACCATGATTTCATTCAACATTTTTACATTCTTTTGTATTACATCCTTTCTCATGACATAAGTTTTGACTCTTTCATTCATTTTAATACTTGTAACTTTTTCATTATTTCACACGTCTTTCTCAGCAACTTCCGCGGAAGAAGTCTTGGGTACCAAGGTTAGTCTCATCTTTTGGCAGAAAAACAATGTTCTTTGTAGCTGAACAACCTTGACTTTCAGGCATTTCTGCAGCGCTCAGCTTTTCTGTCAATTTGTCAGGTTATTCATGCTCTCTCCAGCCCCCATCTATCATGTCAGTTTTAGGGAAATGCAGTCCCATTCGGCTCACTGATGACAAATAAAACATAAACCTCCATTAATTACATAGAAATGCACTTTTCATTGTTCACCGCCCATCTTTGCACTTTCCCATGTTAGTATTTTTCCTAGAAAAGCTTTAAGCAAAAGTGGCATTATTTATTATTATTTTTAAAGCAAATTGCAAGATGCGAAATGCGTCCTGGTCATGCATTATTTCTTGTTTCTTTTGATGCGCAATGTAAAATGCGGCTTAGTTCTTCCATGCATTAGTTCACATTAGTGTACGCATGCATAAAGCGGTTTCCCTTGTGTTTCATGTGATTCAGGTGTTAATTTCCACTACACACTGTTAGTTCTTATTATGGGGGTGTCAACCCAAGCAGGTTTCTTTTTGCGAAAACCCTGCTCCATCACCTCATAAACCAACAATTAAGGCTCTCGGACGTTTGCTGTGTTAGACCTATGTACATTGATATAATATGGTGGACAGAAGATGTCTCAAAAAGGGTCGTTCAACGGAGAAGGCGGGAGGGAGATTTCTCTGGCACTACCACACAGGACTTCCTCAGAGTGAAGAATGGACCAAAGAATAATTCTGGCATCATAAGGTTTGATGGTTCACAATAATAACGTCCTCTCACAGGGCCTCATTGGGTGCTGACTTTGGTTGCCATGGTACGGGGTGGCAATTGCCCTCTCAGACCCTGGATGCTTCAGGCTCGCACAACACTTTGCCTGTCCCAGGATGCCTCTCTCAAAGCATCCAACTCACATGCGCTTCATAGGGCCATCCCACCTATTTTATTTAACTTTCTTCCTGTCAGCTCTAACCTTTCCAGTGACGGGCTCGATGTTTTAATGCGCATGCCCACTCAGACTTTCCCAGCAGAATATTAGCAGGTTCACAGTCACACACTTCCACCTGATCACTATAGCTTGACTGTTTACGGCTTTTCTCGCAAGGGTTCTCTTGTGACAGTCTGAGTTAGGGAAAGCTTATGCCTATTATGTTAAAATGCAGCAGCACGATCACCAATGTAGCAGCATGTGCGCTGCCGTTTCCATCTGGCCTGCTCCCGACAGACAGTCACTGCCTGCTTAGTTCACCCAGGCTAAGCGCACACAGGTGGTCAAAGCACTAAACATGCACTATAATGAAGTTTAATGCAGTGATGTGGACTGCGACATTAAAATGAACTTGGGGCACATGCATCAATGGAAATTGCATTCGCAAATGGTGCGAATCGCAAAATTCGGCCGTTTGCGAATGCAATTCCAATTTTAGGGATGCATTAACATTTTTGTAATTTTCGCAATTTAAGAAATCGCAAAATTGTGATTTCTTAAATTGCGATTGCATTTAAGGAATCTCAAATTGATATTCCTTAAATGCAATGCATCAAACTTTAAAAATTTGCGAATTCGCAAATAAGGGGAGCAAATTACCATGAAGTTGACCTTCATGGTAATTTGCGAAAACTTTGAAAAATGCACTAAAGTGCATTTTTCAAAGTTCCATTTTACACACACACATGCCCTTGGGGCATGTGAGTGTGCAACATGTACTTCTAAGCAGATTTCAGGGGTGCAACAGGGTGTTCTTTGGACACCCCTGCACCCTTGAAATTGCATTCTTAATTTGCGAATTTCTAATGGTGAATTGCAAATTAAGAATGTCTTTCCATTCATTCCTATGGGCCTTTAGGCCCATAGGAATGGATGGGGAGGTATTCCTTAATTGCGATTCTCAATTAGAGAATCGCAATTAAGGAATTTTAAGAAATCGCTATTTTTTTAGCGATTTCTTGATGCATTGCAGTTTGAAATTCCTTAATTGCGATTGCTTATTTTTCGCAATTAAGGAATCGCAAAATGCAATATTGATGCATGTGCCCCTTAGTCTAATCCTGATTCGTGGTGCTTGGCAGGGATGCTTAGGAATCTGTTTTCCAAACCACAGCTCTAAGACAGTAACCGATTCGAATCAAAGTTCTGTAAGCATTCTGCTGAACATTTGACATCCTATATTTTGAGATTAAGTCCTTTTTTATAAAAATAAAAAACACACATGAATATAACAAACAATTTTCTTAACTGAAGAGCAATTGGGGAGACACATTATGCATAATATAGTGCGTGCCTTCGAGAAAGAAATACATGCGGCTCCTGGGGTTACCAGATGACACCATGGTGCCAGAAGTAGCTAGTTTCGTAGTAGGTTAGCAAGACAATTTAGACCCAAATTATGACATCTGCAATAAATCATTTCCTTACTACCATACCTTGAATTAGCAATACAGCTGGGCATAGCAATTTCAGCGTTCTTAGCTTTCCCATGAGGAATGTGGAATACATGACTTCATGTTTCGATCCTATTCCAGCAAGTTTTTCTCTTTTAAATATTCAATGTGGACTCGTTATTCGGTCGGTATCTGCCCTTACAGGTTAAATCAAATATACTGAGGAATGAGCAATGAGTTGTACACAGGACGTAATACAATGTTTTTGCTAGCCTTAAGACTCTGCACATTTTAGCACTGCTAACCAGTGCTAAAGTGCTTGTGCTCTCTCATTAAAACATGTTAAATTGGCCTATGCCCACTTGGCATATTTCATTTACTCGTAAGTCCATAGACAAGTGGCACTCCCTGTGCCAGGGCCTGTAAATTAAATGCTACCAGTTGGCCTGCAGCACGGCTTGTGTCACCAACTTAAGTAGCACTTTAAACATGTCTCAGGCCTGCCATTACAGCCTGTGTTTGTGCAGTTTTAAACTGCCATTTTGACCTGGAAAAATAAACCTTTTAACAGATAAATGATGGAACTCACTCCAATTTTTCTCAATGTCAAAAGATTAAAGGGTGCTCAAAGGCAAAAGTTCTGCATGCAAGCTTAGCACCTTCTCTGGCACTACTGAAATTCCAAAACTGGCTGGTGCATCATAGCAAACAAGAAAACTATTTTAGTCCAAATAATCTATGTTTATTCCGTATTGCTTAATACTTTTTAAATTCACAACGGAGGCAATGTGAGTCCAAGCTTCAAACACTAAAGACATGTCTATTCTGTGCCTGGAGACCCTTTTCAGGTGAGTAGCTTTGCTTTATAAACCCCTGATTGATTGAATGTACTAGAGCATGATAGAATTCACTGTACTCATGGGTAACCATTTAGATATCCACCCAAAGCATTTCGGGCATAAAGCCCTCCATCAGGGGTAACTAGAATGTAAAGATAAGTCCAACAAGATTGTAGAAAATGTCTGAAAACATAAACCTAAACAGTTGCATTAACCCTTTCGGTTGTGGGATCAATTCAAGTCATACCTCCCTGGACTAGATGGCCGACGAGCCCGGGGCCAAAAACCCAGGGGCCCCTCTTGCAAAAACAGGCCGTTTTGTGATGGGTAATTTTGAAGTCTCCTCAATACGTTTTGGGACCTGACTGTTGCGGGTATTGGGGCCATCTATGCAAATGATGTACCATTTTTATCAGGAGCCCTGGGGGAACCACTGGATGGTAGAACATTTGTGCCAGACCGGTGATCCTACAAATGTCCCACACAGAACTTTGGGAATAAAGAGATTCTTTCAGCTAAATTTGAGGTTTGCAGGGGATCCTGGGTAGGAAAACGTTAAGGGATCCACGCAAGTCATACCTCCCTGGACTCATCCGGGTGTCTAGTTTTCAGAAACGTGTGAGTTTGGTGAGTTTCCCAAGATGGCCACCGAGCCCAGGGCCAAAAACCCAGGTGAACTCTGTTGCAAAACCAGGTTGTTTTGTGATAGGTAATTTTGATGTCTCCTCAATACTTTTTGGGCCCTTGCCTGTCGCGGGTACTTGGCCCACCCACATAAGTGAGATACCATTTTTTTGGGAAACTTTGGGAAATGCAGGGTTGGTGGAATTTTGTGGATCCACGCAGATTCCAGAACTTTCCATCACAGAAATGTGAGGAAAATGTGGGCTTTTTTACAAAGTTTGAGGTTTGAAAGGGATTCTGGGTAACAAGTCACCCCATCCTGGATTCTCCTGGGTGTCTAGTTTTCAAAGATGTATAGGTTTGCTAGGTTTCAAAATCCACATCTAGGCACTTTGCAAAAAAAGGGTCAGTTTTCATTGTAAAAATGTGGTGTGTTCAGGTTGCGTTTTGGTCCGGTTCCTGTCGCAGGCACTAGACCTACCCACACAAGTGAGTTACAATTTTTATCGGAAGACTTTGTGGAATGTGGGGTGGATGGAATTTTGTGGATCCACGCAGATTCCAGCACTTTCCGTTACAAAAATGTGAGAATAATTTTTTTTTAGGTTTCGCCTGGCGATCCGCTGCGCAGCAGCGTTCGCGCAGGCGAAATCCTTTGAGAACAGTATGTGGCTTTGTCCCGCCTCTCTTTTCCATTGGCTAGCTCCATAAATGGAGGCTAGCCATTGGAAGAGAGAGGCGTCCGTCATTGTCCGAGGCGATTCGTGGGCGTTCCAGCGATTTTTTCCCTCTCCGCCCCTTTGTGAACGTCATTGCGGCGGTGGGCGTTTTTATTTGCCAAGGTTTGCTTTGTTTCATTCCTCCGAAGATGGCGCCGGGGCCCGTCGACTACTCGCATCTACTGGTATGTTGCAGAGCGTTCAGTCCGTCAGAGCGGCTTGTTGTCTTTGCGTATATCTGTCTGTATCTTTCTCTGTACTTTTCTGTTACACCGTGTCTGCCTGCGTGTTTGTGTTTTGTGAATGCATAGCTGTTTGTTTCTGTGCATGTATCTTTCTCTGTCCGTTTCTGTTACCCGTGCCTGCCCGCCTCTGTGTTTGTTTTTATTGCATGGCTATTTGTTTCTTGCGTTTATCTGTATCCCTCACTGTACGTTTCTGTTATCCCGCCTGCCTGTGTGTGTCTGTGTTTGTGTTTTGTGAGTGCATAGCTGTTTGTTTCTCTGCGTGTATCTGTCTGTATCGTTCTCTGTACGTTTCTGTTATCCCGCCTGCCTGTGTGTGTCGGTAAGTGTCGCTTTTCCGAGGTCTGTGGACAATCTGGTGGCATCCTACTTTTGCTAAATCGGTTGCTTAATGAAATCCCGTGTGTTTTGTGCAGGGGATTCAAACTGGTCTGCGCATTTGCTTATTGCACCCCAATGTAACCGCCAGTAATAAAGTGGGCGCGATCATGCCGGTTCCAGGACTGGGCTGAAGCTGCCGTATTCCCGGATTTATGCCGTTCGGTTTACTTGTACCACTTTGGGGGATGGCCTCTCGTTAATGAAAACACTTTCTCTCACACCTTGTATTTTAACAATATATCGCCCAGCGGAAATATGTGCCAAGCTTAGTCACCCTACTTGTTTGGCGTTTATCTGTTGGATTTGTACGCAGGTCACCTATTCGGCCTGGGGAAGCGACAACTTTCCAGCCTAGAAAAAAACATTTTTATAAAATAAAAATTTAGGCATTGCAGATTTTCTGAAGAAGCTTGTTGATTTTGGGGGTTGTGCTAGATTTCAGTTAGTTTGGAGTTGAACACAGTTTATCATTGCAGCTTGAGTCGTTTTGTTCTGTATACATTATGCCGGTGGCATTAAAACTTTGCACGTTGAGCCCACTCCTCGCACGGGATAATGTTGTTACTGCTGCCAACAGAACAACTGGTTTCAATTTGCATTTTTAAGCAAACCTTTGCCACCGTCCGAGATTGTCTTTTCTCCCCATAAGATGTATGTTTTTCAGAAGTGCCGTCCAAGTTGTAGAACATTATGCACGCGTTCTACAATTTCTACATGTTTCAAGGGAGATCGCAACTGAAATGTCACCTTTAAGTATTTGTCCAAAAACTGTCCTCGTTCCTTAAGTCCAGTAAATATAAGCGGAAGAGAAATCTACCATTTGTAAGGCACTTTAGGAGAAGTGAAGTGTTGGAGAGTTGACGTACTATTCAAAAACCACATTCCAATGTAGTTTAGTTGTCCCTTTTAAAAATACGTGTTGCCAGGTCACAGTGGTTGTCAGGACCATGTTTTCCTGTTGGTCAGTTTTAGTGCACAGCCAAGTTGGAGTCCGAACAATGTTGCGCTTGAGCCAAGTAATCGTTTTTGGCACTTTTGTGAAACGACGGTCTCACTAATGTTCTGTTAAGTGCCCACACTCCTACTGCTCTTTCCACACAGAACTTCTCTCACCAAACACTCTGATTTCACATATCAGAAAATTTGAGCAAGATTTTAATTATATCGCTAGCCAGGCATAATTATTAAGGGCGGCACGATTCCTCGCTTGGCATACATTATGAAACAGTCTGGTTGATAAAAATGCAACCACATATATATATATATATATATATATATATATATATATATATATATATATGTATATATATATATATATATATACATACATACATACATACATACATACATATATATATATATATATATATATATATATATATATATATATATATATACATATATATATATATATATATATAAAACGCTCAAAGGTCCCTTCCCTCAAAGGAACGACAGCACTCCGGGGGTGATGAAATTAGCAGCGGTCTTGTTTATTTAAATGAAAAGTAAACAACAAACGCGTTTCGGCGTCAGCCTTCGTCAGTGTCAATGACACTAGGCACATGATTTGATTTTAAAGCTACCTCATGGTGACAGACATAGGTGAAGGACAAACCCTAGGTCTAATATAGACACCATCTTGTAGTGGATAAGATGTGCACATTAACACATACAATTACCCTTCCAATAGAGAAATCAAACCGTATATCGGTTAGGAAAACAAGTGGTAAATACAAAAATTAATAATTATACAAATTATATCATGTGACAACATCTAGCCGTATACACACACACACATATTCACCTAAATGCAGTGTATCTACTCAGAGTATAAAGTGAAGGGTGTGTTCTGTGGATGCGATGCTCTGAATATAATGACACAAGTACTCACGCACACGAGAATGATGGACTTACCAGCAACAGATAAATATGGTTTAATGTCAGCAGAGCCCTGTCACGTTAAATAATAATATTAATGCGGGTGGATGAAGTGTGTGTGTGTGTCTGTATGTAGCTGTGTGTCTGTCTGTAGCTGTGTGTGTGTCTGTAGCTGTGTGTGTGTCTGTGTATGTGGCTCTGCCTCTGTGTATGTGTGTGTGTGGCTCTGTATGTGTGTGTGGCTCTGTAGGTATGTATGTGTGTAGGTCTGTGTGTTTGTGTGTGGCATTTGCGAGAGATTAAGAGATTAAGCTATTGGCATTGTAAATGACAGTACCATTTATTTATCTGTTTTCAAAACCAACACATAAATAAAAATGTTGTCATTTACAAGCTCTAACTTTTTCAAAGGCGAAACCGTTGCATTGTAAATGCTTGTTTATACTAAGTTTGAGGTTTGCAAGGTTTTCTGGGTAACAGAACCTGGTGAGAGCCAGACTAGTCATCCCATCATGGATTCCCCTGGATGTCTAGTTTTCAAAAATGAATAGGTTTGCTAGGTTTCCCTAGGTGCATTAGAGCTAGCGTTCAGAATCCACAGCTAGGCACTTTACAAAACAGGGTCAGTTTTCAATGAAAAAATGTAGTGTGTCCACTTTGCGTCTTGGGCCGTTTCCTGCCGCAGGCACTAGACCTACCCACACAAGTGAGGTACCATTTTTATGTGACGACTTTGAGGAATGTGGGATAGGTGGAATTTTGTGGATCCATGCAGATTTTAGAACTTTCCATCACAGCAATGTGAGGAAAATGCGTTTTTCTTTTACAAAGTTTGAGGTTTGCAAGGGATTCTGGGTAACATAACCTGGTGAGAGCCAGACAAGTCACCACACCCTGGATTACCGTGGGTATCAAGTTTTAAAAATGTATAGGTTTGCTAAGTTTCTTAGGTGCTGGCAGAGCTAGGGCTCAAAATCCAAAACTAGGCACTTTGCAACGGTCTCGCCTTTGCAAAAGTTAGAGCTATTGGCATTGTAAATGACAACATTTTTATTTATGTGTTGGTTTTGAAAACAGATAAATAAATGGCATTGTCATTTACAATGCCAATAGCTTAATCTCTCGCAAATGCGAGACCTATTGGATTTGCAATGCAATAGGTCGCGTATTTACGCGAGTTTGAGCTATTGACATTGCAAATAACAACGCGTTTTATTTACGTTTCAAAAACACACACAATAAACAAGCATATGTATGCATATATGTATATGTATGCATGCATTTATATTTATATAGATATGCAGATGTATATATGTTTATATGAGAAAGGGAAGGCAATTCCCGAAACGCGTCGAGTAAAGCTGTGATTAAATCCGGAATTTGAAAACTATCGGTGGCCTGGACTCCGTTCTTGTGAATCGTGAACGAGTGTGTTGGTATGTTTATATATGTATGTATATATATATATATATATATATATATATACACACACATACATATAAATGCATATGCATATATACATATATATATTTATATATGTGCATATGTGTGCGCTTAGAGAGGCGTAGAGCTAGAGAGATAGATACAGAGAGAGGTAGAGCGAGAGGTAGAGAGAGGTAGAGCGAGAGGTAAGAGGTAGAGAGTGAGTAGTAGAGAGTAGAGAGTGAGTAGTAGAGTATAGAGAGTACTAGAGAGTGAGTACTAGAGAGTGAGTAGTAGAGTGGGTAGTAGATAGAGTAGTAGAGAGTGAGTAGTAGAGAGTTAGTAGTAGAGAGTGGGTAGTAGAGAGTAGAGAGAGTAGTAGAGAGTGAGTAGTAGAGAGTTAGTAGTAGAGTAGTAGAGAGGGAGTAGTAGAAAGTAGTGGAGAGTGAGTAGTAGAGAGTAGTAGAGAGTGAGTAGTAGAGTGAGTAGTAGAGAGTGAGTACTAGCGAGTGAGTAGAGTAGTAGAGTAGTGAAGAGTAGTAGAGAGTGAGCAGTAGAGAGTGAGTAGTAGAGAGTGAGTATTAGAGAATAGAGCGAGTAGTAGAGAGTGAGTAGTAGAGTGAGTAGTAGAGCGTAGAGCGAGTAGTAGAGAGTGAGTAGTAGAGAGTGAGTAGTAGAGAGTAGTAGAGTGTAGTGGAGAGTGAGTAGAGACTAGTAGAGTAGTAGAGAGTGAGTAGTAGAGAGTAGTGGAGAGTGAGTAGTAGAGAGTGAGTAGTAGAAAGTAGTAGAGAGTGAGTAGTGGAGGGAGTAGAGTAGTCGAGTAGAAGAGAGTAGTAGAGAGTGAGTAGTAGAGATTAGTAGTACAGAGTGAGTAGTACAGAGTGAGTAGTACAGAGTAGTAGAGAGTGAATAGAGAGTGAGTAGTAGAGTAGTAGAGAGTGAGTAGTAGAGTGAGTAATAGAGTGTGTAGTAGAGAGTGAGTAGTAAGTAGTAGAGAGTAGTAGAGAGAGTAGTATAGAGTGAGTAGTAGAGAGTGAGTAATAAAGAGTGAGTAGTAGAGTGTGAGTGAGAGTGAGTAGTAGAGAGTAGAGAGTGAGTAGAGAGTAGAAGAGAGTGAGTAGTAGAGAGTGAGTAGAGTAGTAGAGAGTGAGTAGCAGAGAGTGAGTAGTAGAGAATGAGAAGAGAGAAGAGAGTAGAGTAGTTGAGAGTAGTAGAGAGTGAGTAGTTGAGAGTAGTAGAAAGTGAGTAGTAGACAGTGAGTAGTAGAGAATGAGCACTTAGAATGAAAACCCGACATCATTTCCATACAGTTTAGAGTTCGGATGTGTAGCCATGGCCCCGCTGGGTAGCGGGAATGTGCACAGTAAACTAAAGAGGTTCGCAGTAGTACCAGCTGCGGCAGGCAGCAAAAGAGAGAACTTTGGTGTTTAAATCCGGTGTTTAAATCCTGGCATCGTCACTGTGACCGAATGTGTGATTCTGTGTAAATAACGCAATATCCCCCTTCTGCCTTCTCTAAAAGAGCCTGGCCATAGAACCACGATTGCCCGTCATTTCTGTGGGCTACGCAAATGCGATAAGCCAAGATAATTTGAACTACTCTGATCTTTTCTGGAAAACTTGCTCAGTGTATGTAAATTAATTATTTTGTGTGCTAGTGTAAACAATTTTCTGTAAAAGTGCTAGATTGTCAAGATGTATGTAGACTTCTAATTTCACCGTTTGTTAAGTAAATTATTAATCATATAAAGCAGCTTTATTCGTCCTGGGGTGGAAGGGGCGGGATGTTGAATAAAAACTCATTTTCGAAGCAAATAGTTTCGGTCTGAAATATGGCTGCAGCAGGATATCACTCTCAACTGAATAACCCGAGAACAAATGCACACAGAGAAGACAGCCCGGTGGGTTGAGTCTTGAGGGGCAACATCTCGAGGCCGGGGTTAGAGCACTAAGGGCCCGATGTAGGTAAAACGCATTTACCGATTTTAAAATACCGATCCGTACCGAATCGGTATTTCAAAATCGGAAAATGATATGTAGGAAAAAATAGTCGGAAAAATACCGAATCGGTAGCATTCGGTATCGAGAGTCGATACGTACCGAATCGCCAAGTACCGATTCGGTATAGGCCGGGTCGGACACGTCCGAATCGGTAATCAAAAAATGCGGAACCAACCGATTCGGTAAACGCCGAATCGGAAATATAAATACGCCCCATGGGCCGAAAGGCCAATAGGAAGGCATTATACATTCCGATTCGGTATTTACCGAACATATTCGGAAAATACCGAATCGGAAAATACCGAATCGGAGAATGCCGATTTGCCGAGCAGGTTGAGTGACACTGAAGACATCAGCCAATGAGCTGTAAGCACCCTCCCCCACAGGGAGTGGCAACCCAGGCAGGTGCAACTCATCAGAACTTTCTGGAAAGCTGCCTGAGCTGAGCAAACACAGAGAGAGCAGCATTGTGAGCAGGATCCCTGTGAGACATGGATACCAGCACAGAGAGCCAGAAGGCAGCGCGTAAGCGCAATCCAAAATTCAGCACCATGGAGCTGCAAACTTTGGTGGAGGAGGTGGTGAGGGTGCACACCCAGCTATATGGAAGGCAGTCCCTCACTGTTCCGGAGAGCACCAAGAGGAGGCTGTGGATCGACATCGGGGAGAAAGTGAATACAGTTGGTGTCACCCACAGGAGCCTAGACGACCTCAAGAAGAGGTTTTATGACATCCGTGGCGTGACCAAGCGCAAACTGGCCGACCTGCACAAGCAGGCTGGACTCACTGGAGGAGGAACAAACTGTGCGCCACCCCTCACTCAGCTGGAGGAACTAGTGGCGACCACCATCGAGAGGGCCAGTGTCGTGGGAATTGGGGACCTGGATAGCTCATTCCGAGCTACAGCTACAGGTAAGAAGCATGCGCAACTTGACACACCATACCAGACACCTCCCCTACAGACCCAATGCACAGCCAAACCCCAGGCCAGTACTGCTAGCAACAGACATGAGCAATGCATCTTGCTAAATGTACTCTGCAAAAGTTACCAAAAATGCCACAGCAGAAGCATAAGATAAATAACAGTAATACAGCATCAACGTGTTTGTAATGAGATGTGCAATGCTTTAATAGTAGTGACTGGAACACATTAGCACCCACTTGACAAATGCTTCTTTATACCTAGGGGCACCATCAGGCGGGGGAGCAGCATCAGCTCCAGCACCAGCTCCAGCACCAACAGCCAGTGCGGCGGTGGCAAGCACCAGTGCAGCAGCACAGGAGGAGGAGGACAACAGCTGTGCCCTGGCAAATGAGGAGGACACTGGACATTCCCTCAGAACTCCACACTCCCCCCGACTGTCTCAGTCTCAGTCGCCCTCATTGCTATTCTCCCCGGAGAACACACCACCACAGAGCCACCCTGCACCTGCCACTTCCCCGGCCCGGAGGAGAATTGTAGCTCCATTAGTCATCATGGAGGGGGCAGCGGGTCAGGCTCCTGCACAAGACCCCGTGACACCAGCGTCACCAGAGCACACACAGCAGGGCAGCAGAAATCCACGTAGGCCACGTGCAACCAGCAGCCCAATACCAGCACCGGGAGGCAGCGTCTTCGCAGGGCTGGAGACCAGCATGGTAACGATACAGAGGATGCAGGCAAAATCCATCCTGGCCTGCCATCGCCAGTTGCGCCTGCACAACCTGCAGATGGGTGAAATGACACAGGGCTTCAAGACCTTCGTTGACAGCAACAAGGAAATACCGACATTTATTGGCCGAATGACCACTGCCATCACCCAGCTCTGCAACAGATTGGATGACCATGAGCTGAGTCGTCGCAGGGATGCACGAATACAGAACAGGTCACTCAACCGCCTTGCAGCTGCGACTGCCCAGCTATGCCAACGTGGGGCAAACATGGAGGCCAGCCTCACACAGAACATGTCCGAGGTCACTAGGGGCATGGGCCGTATTACCACCGCCATGGAGACACTACTGATCTCCAACACCGTAGTGAATCCTGTCCTGGGCGAGGCTGGGGACAGCAGCAGCCGCAGCAGCCCGGCCAGCGCTGCGTCAGAGCCGCGCCGGAGCAGCAGGCGCTCAGCTGGGGCTGCAGGGCATTCAGAAGGGGGTGAGGCTCATCCTAGTGGGCCTGCTAAGCGCAGCAAAAAATAAGACTGCCACTGCGGGTGAGGCAACCCGGACATTGGACATTTCTACCCCTTCTTGTTTAACTTTTCTTTTGTTGCACATCAGTGCAGTAACGTTGATGCAACATTATTAAATTTAATTTCTGAAAACATACATTGACCTGTTTGTGCATCTGTACTCACTCAGAAATAGTTGTCTGTTATCTCCTGACGCCTGTATCTGCCGTCAGTTGGTGCAGAGACTCCAGCAGGTAGTGGTAGTGGCACAGCATTGTCATCGTCAGGGTCCTCGTAGTCGGATAACTCTACCTCAGTGCCTTTCCTGACTGCAAGGTTGTGCAACATTGCACAGACAGCAATGATCTTGCAGCAGGTGATGGGGGTATATTGCCTTGCACCTCCGCTCTTGTGCAGACATCTGAACCTGCTCTTCCAGATGCCAAAGGTCCTTTCCACTACGTTCCTCGTGCTTTTGTGGGCACGGTTGTACCTCCTTTGGCTGGGTGTTGAGGGGTTGAGGTAAGGGGTGAGAATGAACAAGCGTAGGGCATATGCACTGTCGCCTAGAAGGAGAAGGGGTAACATTACTCACATGCATACATGTACTTCACACTGCAATTTTGGTTATGGGGGTCTGACACTGTGTCTTACCTAGGAGGTATCCTTCGCCAAATTCCCCTGCCATCAGCCGTGCATAAATTCCGCTACTCTGGAAGATATAGGAGTCGTGGGTACTCCCCGGAAACTTTGCAACCAGGTCAGTGATCACACACTTGGCATTGCATATCACTTGCACATTTATGGTGTGCCGTGACTTCCGATTGCGGTATACGTATTCCGTGTCAGCAGGGGGGCAAATCGGTATGTGTGTGCCATCTATGCAGCCAATGATGTGGGGGAATCTTGCCATCTGATAGAATTCAGCTTTTGTCTGTGCCAGTTCTGCATGGGTGGAAGGGAAGGAAATGTAGTGGTCCATCCTCTGGATCATGGCATCAAGGAACTTGTGGAAGAACCTTGACAGGCTGCTCTGGGTCACCCCTCCTGCCACAGCAACTACACTTTGATAGCTGCCAGACGCCAGCAGGTGTAGGCAGCATAGCACCTGCACCTGCACAGGGATTGCGTGTGCCCTTGGGGTGGGGTGCTGCAACAGGGGTTGGAGGTCCCTGATGAGGTCTCTGATGGTCTCTGCCTCCAGCCTGTACCTCTGTAGGATCTCTGGATCTGTCAGCATGCACAGGGTGATCCGCTGTCTATACACCTGCTCCTGTCTCAGCCATTCCCTCTCTCCTTCCTGCTGTAGCCGTAGCCGTCTTGCTATGACATAGAAAGCTGCCATGTTGCAAGTAGAACTGCATTTTGGGTCCTTTTTTATAGGTTGCACCTGGTTACCACCTGATTCCAATCCATGGTAATGTCCGATTCTGAAATACCGAATTTGAAGCAAATTCGGTATTTCAGTGCTTACCTACATCTCATTCTTCAGCTTTTCGCATCGAATCGGATTTTAACCGATTCGGAATTTATACCAATTCGGCGATTTTACCGAATCGGAAAGTCTCCGAGTCGGTAGAATTCCGATTCGGAAAAAGGTCGGAATCGGAAAAATCTCCGATTAGGTATTCTACCGAATCGGAGATTTTCCCGAGTCCAATTATTTTCCGATTCGGATTTCTACCGACTCGGTGACTTTCCGATTCGGTAAAATCGCCGATTTCGCAGGATTTCGTTACCGACCGACCTACATCGGGCCCTTTATCCTCCCACGGAGAGTGAAATCAGCGATCTGGAGTTATTTACAGCACGCGGTACTAAGGCGAGCGACAGACCGCTGCGTTATTGCTCATCATTACTAGAAGTAGTAACAGTGGCGCTAATAATTACAAATATAGTATAAAATATCAAATAAGGAATAATAACATGCGTAATATAATACATAAAAATGAAAACAGTAAACTGAATATTAATCTAAAATAACGCCGATATTAATAATAAATATAATAATATTAATAATAGTAATAATTACAACAAAAGAGAGGTAATAAAAAATAAAATCAAAAACAACACTTGTAACGGTATTGGAGGGACATGTTTTCTTGTGCTCCGGAGGAAGGTTCACTATCTGGTATACCTGGTGCGCCTCACATGTACCTCACAGCATAGCGCCTTGTGCCTGGGCGGGAGGAAGGGGCGCCCAGAGGCACAGCAGGCCCCAGGACATGTTACAGAGGGGCAGCCCCCGCAGGGCCGGTTGCGTAATGTATATTGCACCTGCCAGAAGTGCCTTCCGTGGTGTATGCAAAAACCCACAGGTGAGTTGGGATCAGCGCCTCGAAGCGCCTCAGGGGTGAAAACGCGCTTTACAAATAAAGCATGAAATATCCATCCATAAAACACATCATGGCACGACACCCGCATTGCACGTGGCCATAACATAAAGCAACATGCCAAACGGCGGCCACATGTTATGTATTACGCAGCGCTAAAATACAAGCGCCATTAACAAACCGTGATGCAACGACTTGGAATATAACACACCATAACAGACCATAACAGTGCATAGCATAGCATCAGGTACACAGAATTAGATATGGGCCAAGCCAAGCTATAACATCCCAGTGTCAAGCTATATCAGAACCACCATACTGTAGTGTCGTCCTGGCAAGTAAGAGACGGACACTATGTTTATTCAGTGGAGCTTTATTATGCACGTCTGCCTTTCACATCGTCCCTACTCTAACTGCCCCCAGTTCCTGCACCTTGCTCCTCCCTTTCCTACTCCTCCCACGACTCCACCCCGAACACTAGACTGCTGTGTACAATATTACATCTCCCCCTTTCTTAACAAAAATAAAATTAACTTCAAACATGTTTATAGTTCTTCGATCAGCCAAACAGGTCTGCGGACGGTCCGCTTGGGTCGTAGAGACGCATCTCCATTTCCAGGCTCAGACTCAGTCCGCTCCTCAGGCATCAACGATGTAGAGTCTGTTGGAGACACTTCTTTGTCTGGTCTTTCTGTTGTCTTGACAAAGGCATCCTTGACCGCTGGAGTGCACCTTTGAAAATGCAAGACATTGTGTGTGATCCTCTTGTTCTCCGATTCCGCAGTTATCATGGTTCCTTTCTGGTGTGTTAGTACCAAGGGTTCAACCCGAAACCGACAATCCTTTTTCCTTTGTTGTTCCTGTTTGATTAACACCCGGTCCACTTCATGGATGGATGGAGATTTGGCTCTCCGCCGGGCGTCTGCGTATGACTTCATCCTGTCCTTGTTCTCGCGATCCGTGGCAGCCAGGTTCTCATGTTCACTGTGTGGCTCGCAGGACTCCATTTGTTTTGATGCTTCACGAGGACTCTGGGACCCATTTACTTGTTCTGTTCACCTCACCCATTCCCACTTGCGTTCGGGACTGTTGAAGTCTCTGACCATCCGAGCATCTGCAGGTTCCTTTCTCATCCCCTTCTCCTTGAGAATGACTTCCCTCGATCCACATTTTGCCTTTCTTACAGAGTGTTGAGACAACCTTTTCTCAACATGTTGGGTAATGTCCCATCCATTTGTTTTCCTTCTGTAAACTCTTTGAGTCAGCCTAGCTGACCCCATCAAAGGTGACGGTATCTTATTCAAGTCTTGATGGGAATCTAGCTGGCATGACATGTGACGTGATGGGGTAACTGAGTGTTTTGAGTCCTTGGCATGTGATATTTTGCTCTGGATGGGGAGAACGTTCTCTGATTCCATTTTGCATTCGGGTGATTGACGCCATGGGCGTTTTCTTGATCTTGCCTCTGGTGTCCTGAGTGATTGTGCCGACATGCTTTCTAAATCTAATAAGTCTTCTACTGATTTTCTTTGAGGATGTTCGTTTGGGTGTGTTTTGACTGGCGAATCTCTTAAGCTGGTGGACTGTGATGAACTGCTCCTTGAATCGGAGTTACATTTGAGACGTTTCTTTGGGTATATCTCTCGAAGTGTCTTATGTGCTCTTTCAATGGAGGGAACATTTAGTAGCCAAGTGTTTATATCTTTTGTTTGGCCCCAGGGCATTTTGTCTCTGATTCTCTCAGTTTTCTCCCTGTTGTCACGGGTGTCTTGAGTGCATTTGCCTACCCCTTTCCAGTGTCTGAGTGAATCACCCTGTCTTGTGTGGTTTGTTTATTCTTCTCACTTGTTGGGTGCACTGACGTCTGTGCCATGGGTGTGATGTAGCCCACTGTTTGATGCTTCTTCGGACTCGTCCAGTCTTCTGTAGTTTGTCTTTCCTTCACACTGGTTGAGCAGTCTGTCATCTGTTCCGTTTGTGTGGTCTGTCCCACTTAATGCTTCTTCCGAATAGTTTGTATCATTTGTTGAATGATTCCTTGAAGTTGACTGACTCCTTGAAGTTGAATAACTCCTTTAGGTTGTATCAATGAGGCTGTCATAATCCTGGATCATCCCGGTCTTTTGTTTGCCATCCTCCACTGTCTTTTGTATTGTTGATTTAGAGTATTTCATGTCACTTTGACTCTCATGCTGTCTTATCTCTAGTCTACCTTTGCCCTCCCTCTTTCTGGATTTGTTTGTTTCCTGGGCTTGAGTCACAGACATGAGAGATATCTTCTTTCTTTTATCTTCCTTTCTTGCATTAGGGTGCAATCTTTTTGACAATTCTCTTGCTTTGGCCCGCTCTCCAGCTTCGGCCCTCCTGATGATTTCCTTTAGCAAGAACTGCCCTTGAAGTATCTTGCGCTTTGTGTCGGGTTTTGAACAGCCTTCGATTATGCAGAGTCGAATTGCTTCCTAGTCTGAGAATGTTTTGAAATGGCAATAGTGCACCAGACTTTGTAACCTTGTTATGAAATTTGGTAATGATTCCCCGGGTTCCTGCCGTGCCGCATTGAAGACGATGCGTTCATGATCCACGACTTCTTTTGTGTCGAAATGAGCCCGTAGCGTCTCTTTGAGTTTTCCATATGTTTCTGTGTCCTTTGCTGAAAATGTTCTGATTAAGCGTCAGCCTTCATGACCCACCAGCTGGAGTAATAGTAGCAGACATTTTCCATCTCTTCCCTCACCGGTTGTTTCAGGAAAATCATCCAGTGGTTCCAGCCACCGGTTCCATTTGGGACCCAAACTCTGGATGTCAGTCTGTGTCACTGGGGGTGGCACTTCAATGCAGGGTGTGGATCTTTGTGTTTCTTTTCCCACCCACATAATGGAGGAAAGTTTTAGTAGACTACTGTCATAGGACTGTTCACTTTGCTTCCCGTATTATTCGCTGACCCTCTTCGGTCGAGATCTTGCGTATATGGTGGCCACTGTATTTTGTCCGCCCTTAGTACGACTGTCTCAGTAGGCTTCAGTGAGTTAGTCTTGGATTTCCTGAGTTCAAAATGGCCACCACTCAGCCACCACTCAGCTGCAACATGCTTGACATGTGGCTCAGAAACTTCCCGCTTTCTTTAATGCTGCATGCTAGCTGCAGGTGGTTTGTGCTCCCTCAGCACTGGTACTTGGCGATGTCAACATCTTGTGCTTGTCTTTCTCTTCAAGACTGGTGCAGGTTACCAGTCACATAGTTGAAAAAGAGAAGGCTCCCTTGATACTTGTTTACTCGTGCTTCTCGACCATTTGTTTTCTTTCTTTCTTTTAGTTGCAATTGCTTATCTTCACTTGGTGCTGAGAGTTTACTTTGGAACTTGCCTTTGCTTGTGCATGCTAAATTCAGGGCTTGTATTTGTTTGTGCTCGTTGCATTCAGGACTTGCATTTGCTCGTGCTTGCTACAGTCGGGATTTGCATTCACTCGGGCTGGTTATATTGAGATTTGCATTTGCTCATGCTTGTTGTGTTTGAGGTTTGCATTTGCTTGGGCTTGTTACGTCTGAAAGCTGCATTTGCTTGTGCTCGTTATATTCGGAACTTGTATTTGCTTATACTTGTTGTATTCGATATTTGCATTTGCTTGGGCTTGTTATTTTTTAAAATTGCACTTGCTTGTGCTTGTTATATTCGGAATTTGCATTTGCTCGTGCTTGTTGCATTTGGACTTGCATTTGCTTGTAGTATTCACGACTGGCATTTACTTGTGCTTGTTGTATTCACGCCTTACATTTACTTGTGCTTGTTTACGTTTTGAAGCTTGCATTGGCTTGTGCTTGTTTACTTCAGAACTTGCATTTGCCTGTGTTTGTTTACGTCTAAAGCTTGCATTTACTTGTGTTTGTTTAGTTCAGTCTTGTCTTGGCTCGTGCTTGTTGCCTTTCTACTCGTCTTTGCTCGTGTTTGTTTCTCACACGTTGTCTTTGCTCGTGCTTGTTGATCTTGTGTTGTGCTTGTCACTTTCAAAACTTGCATTTGTTCGTGTTTGTGGCGTTTGAACTTTGCAGTTGCTCGTGCTTGCTTGAATTTGCCAAGAGCCTGACTTCAAAATGGCCGCTTAATGCATTTGACAGGGGATGGGAGCAACTCTGCCTGACTCCAAAATGGCCGCAGCTGTGGAAATCTCGTTTCCGCCGAGATTTGACTCTTTATTGCTTTCAGTTTAGTATCATGCCGGCGCTCACTCACCACACCGGATGGCAGTCAACAGGACGCTCGCAGAGGCCAGGACCACTGCACCTCTATGCTGGCGGGCCTTCAGAAGTCTCTTGGACACAGGTAGGATCGGGGTGGGCTCCCATCCTCGGTATCTTCATTCACCGCGCGGCACCACGCATCCTGGGTGAGCACCCAGATTCAGCGCTCGACAGCGCTTTTGCAGATTCGCTCCACGTGGCTTTGCGACCACGGAGCCTCTCGGCGCACGACAGCGCCCTCGCAGATCCGCTCCACGTGGCTTTCCGACCACAGAGCTTCTCGGCGCACGACAGCGCCCTTGCAAATCCGCTCTACGTGGCTCCCCGACCACGGAGCTTCGGCGCAGATGACGCGAGGCTGGCGGCTTCAGTTTTCGCCGCGGCACTCGCTCAGGGCACACTCGTCGCGACACAGACCTCACGGGCATGCCTCACGGGACGGGTCACAGCTCCTGGGATGCGCTCAGTCACACAGTGCGATCATCCCACCCTCGTCACCAGCTGTAGTGTCGTCCTGGCAAGTAAGAGACGGACACTATGTTTATTCAGTGGAGCTTTATTATGCACGTCTGCCTATCACATCGTCCCTACTCTAACTGCCCCCAGTTCCTGTCCCTTGCTCCTCCCTTTCCTACTCCTCCCACGACTCCAACCCCCGAACACTAGACTGCTGTGTACAATATTACATCTACCATAATACTCCTTAATATACCACCTTACATTTATTATTCTGTCACCTTTGGCGAGGCTCGTGCTACAGAAATGACACGCGCGCCCCTACAGTGTTAAGTACCTTTGTGTAACCCACAATGTGCCTTGTCATTTTCATCATATCGCGCTAGCTGTACCATTCCATCCGCAACGCCCATACCATAACCTTGCTTTCTATACTATGCGACGTCACACATACTGTATATAGATTTCCCTAGCACACATGTCATTACCTGTTGTACAATATCAGAATATTCTACCGTATGTTACACCCTTTGTTAACAAACCATCCATGAGAATCCACAATATGGGAAGGCTTATCGCGACATTTCATACTCTACCAAGCCACCTTATCACCGTCCATAACAGCCTGGTAATTTCTTAAAGTGCTATACCATAAGGGTCCATAGCATACCGTGCCATGCTGCAGGGTGTTTATATCGCAACATGCTTTGGACGCCTGGCACTGGTGCCGCCGGGCTGTTACCCCGGTTGATTTCTCGGCCCCACGCCCTCGCGGGTTAGTATTTAAATAGAGAACATAGTTTTGTTGTTGAGGGGGGGGGGGGGATCCCCGCGCAGCCTTGCTTCTCTGTCGCGACTAAACTATCAGTAGTACTTCACACGAGGGGCTTCTGGGGCAGCAATCACATCTTCGTGTACCCACATTTTGTTCTAGGAAACGCTCGCAGTTTCTTATTTATCAATACAAATTGTATCTTATTTACGATATTTCTGTGTCTGCTTTCCAGTGTTTCCAGCAAGTGATGTTGAGGCGCTGCATGAGGCACGTGAGTCAGATAAATGAGGGAGCAGATTACACTATCATACAGCGGCAACTCTGTAATACATCGATTCTAGGTACAAGGAGTTTTAGTGCCTGTCAAAGGTGGGTCCTACAGATTGTGTAGCATCACAGGTGCGGTGGGGGTTTGGGGTATAGAGAGCGCTATATAGGCATCATAGTCCATTCATCTACCCATCCATCCAGCACTTCTCCCAACCCACCCATGCATCTCACCCTCCCTTTGATGCAGCCGCCCATTAATTAATTTCTCCACGATCCATTCATACATCCATCCATCATCTATTAATATACTCTTCCATGACCACGTAATTCCATCCATGCATCTTCCTGATCCACCCACCCATCCATCCATCCTCTTGCTGCTCACTCATTTACATGTACCCACGCACCTTCATGCATCAAACCCTCTCACTCATCTGCATCTACCCTTAGCCCAGTGGCTCTGGACCTGTGGTCCGGGGACCCCTGGAGGACCCAAACCCTACGCAATGGGTCCCCGGTTGTTTAGAAAATTAAATAATATCAGCAAAATATTGAAGTGAATATATAAAGAATCAAAATGTAAAAAAGAACATTTTAAAAGATGATTGGTGGCAACAGTGCAAGTGCATCATAGTGTGCATGACTAGGGCCCGTAATTGAAGTTAGAAAGGCTCAAACTTTCCCATAAAAAAGTTATTTTTATTTTTGTTTGCGAATATTTCATTTGTGTGTTTGTTTGGTGAATGATGTTTCTATATTTTAGAGTGTGGTTTTATGTTTCAAATCATCTGAAATGCTTAGGCCAAGTCCCAGCCTTCCACTAATGACTCATTAGGGGACCCCGGATCCCAATGATAATTCAGTGGGGGTCCCCAGGTTCCCATAATGATTAAATGGGAATCCACAGAAGACAAAAGGTTAAGAACCGCTGTGAGTGTACCTCAGCCACTCACTTTCAACCATCTATTCATTCATCCAACTCACCAGCTGGTGTACACGCACCCATCCATCCACTCATGCTTACATCGTTCACACATTCACTCAGTCCCCCAAACTTCCCTGACCCACCCATTCAGGGAAGTTATCATCCACTTTCATCCTTTCACATCCAACCATTCATCCATTCTCCATCCATCCACTCACCTATACACTTCCCTGACCACCCCTTTACATTAATGCATCCAAATACTAATCCACCCAGTCCTTCCACTCGCCCACCATGTCCCCTACTACCCACCTATTCATCCATGCATTAATTCATCCCTCCGCCCATTGTTTAACTGTGAAGCACTGGCAAAAGGAACAAGCAGCCCAAATGACCAATGAATGATAAAAGCAGCACAGCGTTATATAAGTTTCAGGAAAGTTAGAATGGAGATATGCAAAACAAACCACGCCCCTTTGCCAGAGCGTGTGGCGAAACCTACAGTAAACTAGAATGCTGAAATGCTGAGATGATCACCCTCGGAAGAGCACGGCGGCCCTGTAAATGCTCCATTGTCTTGGCCAACACCTGCGCCTTTTTTTTCTTTTAAAACTCGATACTGAGGCCCTTCGTTTGGGAGGCAGCACCTCAGCCTCCCCAGGGGGGTCGTATTAGGCGCTGCATGTGCTTCTAAAATGATTGCCAATTTACACACGTCAAGGGTGCTAAACCCGCACTTCAAGGCGCCTTCACAAGTATGAAGAGAACGCCACCCTCGGTCTTTGAGGATTCTCTGGGGGTGAGTGGAAGTTGGGGTACACTGGTCGCACACGAAACAAGAATGTGGCCATATCCTCCCTTCCGCGCCGGTGCACCGTAGCTCGGAGAAAGCTGGCGCTGAACACTCAGGGCTGGGAGTGGAAGGGGCACCGTGCAGACCCCAGAGATAGCGTAGGTGACCTCCGAGCCACCGAAACAGTCACACTGCTCCGCTCATGGCCGCCGCTCATGCCACCCCTCCGCTCCTCAGGGCGCCATCCATCCGGCGCTTGCTGCTCCGCTCTTATCGCACGCCTACGATACGATCCATGCAGCAGGCAGTGAGTAAACACTAACCCTGGGCGTAGTGAGCGTAGTGGGGCTTCGCGAAGCTACGCAAAGTGGGCGAGAAACTACGCCCACCTGCGCACTTCGCGTAGCCCCACTACGCACCACCCGCCTCCCTCCCGCCCTCAGTAAATACCCCCTTCAATGTTTAAATAAGTTTAAAACCACTTACCTGGTTCGCGCGCGTCCTGGGGCTCCCTCGTCTCTTTCAGTGCCCGCGTCTTGAACCCTAATGCGCATGCGTGGCCGCCCGCGCATGCGCATTTCTAGCGAGAAATGCGCATGCGCGGGCGGCCACTCATGCGCATTAGGGTTTGAGAGAGCGCAAACTGATAAATGTATGAGTACATCACACTTATCTGTAGTAAGCATAATTCATGAAGAGAAATGCCATGAGTGCTAATAGTATCTGCAATTATATCCTAAATGTATAGCTAATGTAGAGATTTAAGTAGGTGTGGAACTAATACAGAAATGTGTGACATTATATGACTTTATTAGACGTGATTATTTTGAATCCATGTCGTGAAGCTGTTACAACATAAGATGGTATGCGGTAAAACGCAGAACGTGGTAGGCCTCAGGGCCAGAGCTGGAGGGAAAGGGAAGGTGGTTCTTTTCACGACACAGATTGTTTTAAGGTTTTTGGTCATTGCATTAAATAGGCCATGATTTATAGAATTGTTTACTTAATAATAGAGTAAGAGTATTAACATGTTTTAATTAAATGAAGAAGTTGAATGCTATAATCATAATGAGAAATATTGTAGGCCTGAGATGTTTTAGCATTGATTTACACGTACATGTCTGGGCTGAGAAATGTTGCAAGCCTTTTTAGAAGTTTATGAGAGTTGGGTTCTTGGCGGCAGATATCTGTCTGCAACAGGAAAGGGGGGATCCAATTATAAATGAATGAATAGAGGTCTGTTCAGTAGACGGCCCAGACATGGAGGAGGGTTTTGGAATGTTTAAGGGGTATCAGCGGGCCGGAGAAGAATCTGAGAAGCAAGGTCAACTCTAACGTCTGAGGCCCAATACAAAGCATCATGGAAAAAGCCTGAAGTTGCACCACGTGAGAGGCGTTCCACAAGGGGCGTCTCAAAGGTTGTTGACTGTTTTGTATTAGGGACAGCACCCCTGGGTGGAGTTAGAGCAGAGACCTGAGGACCCCTAAGAGAGTGGATGGGTAGGCAGAGAGGGGTCATGACTGGAGAACTTTAGGTTTTCACCAAGAGACTTAGAGTGAGTGACTTCCCTTGGGGGTCATTCACTGCTGACACCTTTGTTAGGTTGGGATTTGGTTAAGTAGGGATACCATCTAGAACAGGGTAGGGACGCCTAACCTGTGTTTTTTTCCTCCAACCTAAATGAAGGAGAGATATGCGTCTATGCTGATAGCTTTGCTATTTTTAGAACTTGTGTTAGTGATTTCTGTCGCTCGTCTGAGGGCTTTTCGAGAGCACATGTATGTAATTGGACCTGTGTATCTCGTGAATCTCATTCTGAGATGCCTGTATTTGCAGCTCATTATATCTTTACAATAAACTTTTGAAAACTAGAAGTTGTCCGTGATCTTTGAGAGTAGAGTCCTTTCTTGGGTGAACTAACTTGGAAATAGGTGCACTTTCTTTCCTTACAGACAGGCAATAAAGGTTCAGTCGACCAGATCGAGGTTTGGATCAATAGATATAAGGTATCGATCAAAATCTCGCCCTTTCAGTTGGTAGCTATAGAGGATGGTTGCCTTCTTGAGGACGGTGACCTAGGCCAGGTTAGCTTACCCCAAGGCCCCTAGAAATCGATGATCGGAAGAACAGCCCGCAGAAGAAGATCCGGATGACGTGAGACAGAAAAAGCAGCAGTATCGGTTGAGAGTGAGTATAAAGGGTTATGCGTGTTAGATTGCGGTGTTTTGTATTGTATCTATGTTGTAATGTCTGGCGGAGTTGAATGTCTGTAGAGTGACTGTGGAACAGGTTGTGAGCGCGCGCAACCGGTGGAAATCTTAAGTTCAAGGAGAGCTTAAGTGGTTCGGGTGTATCGGACACCCAGAGTAATTGTCAACTAGTGTGAAGGGGGTCATGAGGTACCATTGACCACCCGAGAGACCGAGATAGGGGGAACGTAAGAGTGAGTGCGTGAGTAACGGACGCTGGTCGGAAGTTACTGTGTGTGTAAGCAACCTATCAGAGAGACGATAGACATCTCGTCAGTTGTGTTGACAATTACAGATAGACTGTGGACGTACAGTCGAGAGAAGTGACCGCTTGGTCGGAAGTAGTCATTTTTCGGTGTATGAATGGGACGCATGCATAACCGGGAGACGAGTTGAGAAAGGAGGGGTGCTGCTGCGAAGCGGAGAAAAGAGACGTCAGGTGGTGTCGCGCAGAGATTGGCTGACCGGAGAAAGACCGCGCTGTGATAGGCCAGCTAGCGAACACGTCACACAGGGTCGCGACGTGATTGGCCGACAGGAGAAAGACCGCGCTGTGATAGGCCAAGCTAGCAAAGCCGCGACAGGATTGGTGGATTGTCATCAGGAAGTAAACAGAGTAGCGAGGCTGGATTTTGTGCGCATAATTATGAAGTGTTTTAAATGGTTGAAAGCGTTGTTTAAGAAAGAGAAGCGGGGATCGTATGAAGGGGAAGAAGCCCCGCCGGAGGGTACGCCAGCTCGTTACATGGCAGTAAATGTTGGGTTGCATACGATCCTGTGGATATCAGAATGGAGTAAGATTACTGAAGGAAACGAGGAACTGACGTTCCCGAAGTACGGGACGTTCAGATTAGAGGTGTTACATCGATTAAAATCAGTCATGACCTCAATTAGACCCTTGCCTAGACCAACCCAGTTTGAAGCTCTTGAAGCATGGATTAGGGCAGCGCATGAAAAGAATATGAACAGACGACAAGAAAGGGTGAAACGATCGGTAAGGGCAGTACAGGATGCCAGGTGGGATGCAGATGCTAAAAGATGGAGAGTGCATAATTTGGAAATAAATAAACTGTACCCAGTGTTAGAGGCTCCAGTAAATAAAAGCCCCCTAGAAGAAGATGATGAGAGCGAAACAGAGGATAGCCTGATAAACAGATTATTGACAGACAGGCCACCCCCATATAATAAAGCAGGGGGAGAGGTCGAGAATACTGAAGGAGAAAAGGGGGGCATTGCAGGAGAGCATAGACCGCTTCCCAGTTCACAGTGGGATCCTGAGCCAAAGAAAGAGCTGTTCCAGCCTAGTCAGGTGCAGCAGGTGGTCGGTAGGTTTGTGGTACAAAGAGCGCCGGAAACGGAAAGTGCCACATCCTACCCATTACCAGATGCACTACAAGTACCTGTTACCATAGGTCCTATAATATCGATATATGACCAAGAAAGAGCAAGAGGGGAAGAACGGGTACGGAAAGACAGAGAAAGAGCAGAGAAGGCTAGGAGGAACGATACCACTAATTCCCCAAGTCAGATGCCGATACCCAGAGAGTGGAGTACACCGATGCACACAGCAGGGGACCCGGGAGGAGATCCTGGGGGCCCTAGATGGCCAATGGATCTGAGGGGATCTGGACGAAAATCCTTTCAAGAGCTAAATGAGTACATGAAGCAGTGGGACGAGGCAGTGAAGGCTCAAAAGTGCATCAATGCTGCAGAAGCAGAAAGGGAAAGTCAGGACAGCAGAGCACGGACTCACTGTGGGGCTGGGGAGAGTAGCCCGGAGTGGGACTGTAGAGGGAGTAGGGGAGTCACCCATTGGGCCCGGAGTGGAGGTAGAACAGACCTGGAAAACGGGGGCCCCGGGAGTGAAGGGGTGGCGCGCCCAATACTCAGTGAAGGGGAGAGGAGAGCACAAGAGTACAGAAACAGCTTTAAATGTCCACACTGTGTGCCCGGCACCAGAGAACTGAATGGGAGTTGTGAGAGGTCGCACCATAGTCCCTGTGATGACGGCAATGAGCGCAGCCCAGGGAATATGGGGAACCAGGAAGGATCGTATCGGATACTGAGCGATACGAGGCAAAGGGAGTGTAGCGACCAGAGGGAAAATAACAGAGAGATGTGCGGTGAGAGGAGGGAAGAAGAAGAGAGTGGGCAGAGAGAGAGTGGGGGTAACAGGCCCGTGTTCCATCACCTTCCTAGATCGGATGGCCGAGCATGGGACCTGGAGAGATGGGAGCGAGGGAGACCACCCATTAACTCTCCCGAGCCCAAACGCAGAGCTCGAAGTTGGGATGGTAGGGAGACCAGTGAACCCCCTTCGAAAGACATATTGCGAGCTGAGATAAAAGCCAAAAGACTCGATGTCTCCAGTTTAAGGTCAGATCTGGATGACATGGTAGATGGTACCCTGCCTTTAGAAAGAATGGAAATGTATGAACAGGATGAAATACTGTATATGGCAAAGGACATTACTCGAAAAGCGAGAGCAGTCCATGAGAAGTTAGTCGAACTAGCAGGCAAATATATGGTGGATCTGTCAAGAACCAAGGCATTACAGGGTAACCACAGGCTACATTACTCAGATCGAGACCTAGATGAGAGGAGAACGATTGGGCTGAAAACACACATAAGGGAACTGATTACTGGAATAAGGACATGGAGAGCACTAGATAAATGGGAAGAGAGGTGGTCCAAGAAAGGGACCGGCAGGAGAAGCATGATTGGTATGACACCAGGACAGCAGGGAATAGAAGCTTACCCTTTGCGTGAAGTGGCAAATGGGAACTATGTACATGTCCCTTGGAGTAGGGGAGATTTAGCTGCTTTTACCACCTCTTTCCCCAAATTACGTGAAAGCCCAGTGGAGTGGTACAAGCAAGTGGAGAGATTTGTAAAAATCTCAAAGGTCCTTTGGATAGATCTGAACACGCTGTTTGACATTGTAGTACCAGGCGACCTGTGGACAGCATGCAAGGTTAGCGCTGAGTGGCCCATAACAGAGCCAGAGAGAGATGCCAAGACTAATGGGCCGTCCGAGATTGTGATGGCAAAATTCGAGAGAGTGATGACTTGGCTGAAAGAGAAGGTGCCAATGCAAGACATAGATTGGGTCAGAATAGACCGAACGAGACAGGAACCCAAAGAGACAGTCCACGAATATTACGAGAGATTGCTGAAGGCGTTTAAACAGTATAGCGGCTTGGATGTAATGGATCCAAAAGATATAGGGCAATTTGTGTCCAAGTTCGTCCTGGGACTGAGACCGGACATTAGTTTAATGATTCAGCAACACTCGATTTGTTGGCAATCTAAACCCCTAGATGAAATACTGAGATATGCCAGGTACTGCTGTGATGAGATAGATTCCAAGGCTAAGAAACTAAAAGAAAAGTTGATGGTGGTACAGATGCAAGCAGCCGGGAAGGGGGGACCACAGCAACAGCAGCAAGGGACAGGTACCGGAGGAAAGAAGCAGTACAGTCAGAACAAGGGTAATGAGGAGAGTTCCACCTTTAGACCCAGAATAGACATAGCTACCTTGAAGAAAACGACTAGGTGCCACCAGTGCAACGAGTTGGGGCATTGGAAACGCGAGTGCCCTTACAATGTAGAGATAGGAGAGCAAGAGATAGAGGAGGAAGAGGTCCAGAGCGCACCTATGAGAGGGGCGACGCCATACCAAGGAAAGGTGCTCAAAGGGGGGGGGGCTCCTCCCCGAGCCCAGTTCCCGCAACCTCCTCGAGTAGGGAGTATGGGTAAGACCTATAGACAAATGCCCCTGTTTGTGGAAGGGGAAGAATGCTATTATGTGGACCCATTAACCGGACAGAGAGTGGAAAGAGAAGACTGCACCCTCGGGGCAGCCTTAGAGGTAGATCAGAGGGGACCCTATGTGGAAGCAGAAGTAGCAGGGTGCCCTACGACATTTCTGGTGGACACAGGAGCCACTAGATCCACGATCAGATCAGCTGCAGTTCCAGACCTGCCCATGTCTGGAGAGACCATACAGGTGGTAGGGGTCGCAAACAGGAGAATAACCAGTCAATTGACAGAACCGGTGCAGGTGAAAATAGGGAAGTACAGCGATGAGCACCAGTTTGTGGTTTGCGATTCAAGCCCTGTGTGTCTGCTAGGAAGAGACCTGTTGTGTAAATTGAATTGTACTATATACTGTACACCTCAGGGAGTGGAGGTACTGACAAATGATGATGATGCAGATTTCAAAGTCGCAAACTCTAGAATATGCGTGGAGCTGTACCCTACTTTGACAGTAGACGAGCTTCCCTGGGATTTGAGAGAGACAGTGGCATCAGAGGTATGGGATTTCACTGGGGAAGAGATTGGATTGGTCAAAGGGGTGGACCCAGTGAAAATTGTAGTGAAACCGCATGCTGAGTTCCCAAGAACACCCCAGTATAAATTGACTCCAGAAACGATTGCAGGCATAAAACCCGTGATCGAGTCCATGATTAAACAGGGAATACTGAAAGAAATCGTGGGTAGTCCATGCAACTCCCCGATTATGGGTCTACAGAAACCAAATGGGAAATTTCGGATAGTGCAGGACCTTCGAAAGATTAATAACATAGTCGTTTCGTGTTGTCCAGTGGTACCGAATCCATCAGTGATACTGTTTCAGATTCCATTCCAAGCAGAGTGGTTCACTGTGATCGATCTTTGCCAGGCTTTCTTTTCGATCCCTTTGGACGAAGATAGCCATTTTCTTTTCGCATTTAAGCTGGAAAATCGCGTCCTAACATGGTGTCGTATCCCTCAGGGGTATACAGAGAGTCCATCGATCTTTAACCAGCTTCTGAAGAAAAATCTTGAAAGTCTAGTGCTGCCCCAGAAGTCAGTTCTGGTCCAGTACATAGACGACCTCCTTGTGGCGTCAGAAACAGAAGAAGCTTGCAGGGAAGACTCCATTGCTTTGTTAAATCACCTAGCTGCCAATGGGCATAAGGTATCCCCGGGAAAATTGCAGTACTGCCTGACAGAAGTGCAGTACTTGGGACACAGAATTGAGAAAGGCAAACGAAAAGTGTCACCAGACAGGATAGAGGCGATCATGAAAATGAATGCGCCTCAGACCCAGAGAGAGGTCAGGATGTTCCTAGGGATGGTGGGTTATTGCCGACAGTGGATCGTGAACTTTTCACTGAAAGCAAAACCTTTGCAAAAACTGACGCACAAGGAGGTGAGTGATCCGGTACCATGGGACAAAGACTGTTTGATGGCGTTCCTACAGTTGCGAGAGGACCTGTGTCGTGCTCCGGCATTGGGAATGCCTGATTACAATAAACAATTTTTTCTTTACTGTTGTGAGAGAGAAGGTTGCGCGTTGTCTGTGTTGGTCCAAATCCATGGGAATGCCCGTAGACCAGTTGCTTATTTCTCGGCTACTTTAGACCCAGTAGCCGCAGCGTTGCCCGGATGTCTCAAATCCGTTGCTGCAACGGGTGTCAGCATTGAGAGATGTGAAAATATCGTCATGGGGCACCCGTTAGAGGTGTGCGTGCCACATTCTGTTGAACTGTTGATGACCAGGACCAAAACACAGCATCTGACCAACAGCAGGCTCACGCGCTATGAGCAAGTTATTCTTGCTGCAGAGAACGTGACCCTCAAGAGATGCTCTGTTTTGAACCCTGCTACCTTAATGCCACTTCCAAATGATATTGATGATGATGATGAATATACAGACCATGACTGTCTCGATGTGACTGAACTATGCACCAAACCCAGACCCGACATCGTAGATGAGCCACTGACCGACCCAGACGAAGTTTTCTTTGTCGATGGCTCATGTGTAAGAGACGAAGTTGGGCAGTTGAGAGCAGCTTATGCTGTTTGTACAATTGAAGGAGTTGTGGAAGCAGGGTGCCTGGAAGGAGTAAACTCCGCTCAGGTAGCCGAGATTATTGCCCTGACACGTGCTTGCTTAGCAGGCAATCAAATTCGAGTCACCATCTACACCGACAGCCAATACGGGTTTGGGGTAGTTCATGATTACGGGCAGTTATGGTCTCAAAGAGGGTTCATGACTTCTTCAGGCTCTCCCATTCGCAATGGAGAGTTTGTGCGCTTGTTGTTAGAAGCATTGCAATGTCCAGCAGGTATCGCAGTTGTAAAGTGCATCGCACATACCAAAAATGAGGACTTTGTTTCGAAAGGCAATAGATATGCTGATGAAGTTGCGCGGTATTGCGCAGAACAAGGTTACTCTTTCACAGAGGTGGATGTGGGTGGAATAAATGTAAGAACTGAATTAGCCATGATACTGGAAACTGTTGATACTTGGGATGAATTGTCAACCATGCAAGAAAATGCTCCTGATTCTGAGAAAGAAACATGGGAAAAGGCAGGATGTGTAATGGGTGAGACCCATTTTTGGGTCTCAGCAGACGGCAGAGCAGTGTTGCCCAATGAGATGGTGAGTCCAATGGCTAGACTCATACATGGTCCAGTACACTTAGGGAGAGATGCTATGCTGAGAGTGTTTAGACAGACTTGGTACAATCCTAAGTTTAGAATAGCAGCAGAAGCAGTGTGCCAGCGTTGTGTGACCTGCCAGCAGCTGAACGTAGGAAAAAGAACACCAGTTGCACTAAGTCACATAGGAAGGTCTGGAGGTCCATTCAACAGAATGCAGATAGATTTCATTGAAATGCCAAGATGCAACCGCCTTCGCTATGTCCTGGTGGTTGTTTGTGTGTTCTCCAGATGGGTTGAGGCATATCCTACACGTAGGTGCGACACCCTCACAGTGGCTAAGTTACTGCTTAGAGAACTTATCCCTCGTTTCGGGGTGCCGGCCTTTTTGGAATCAGATAGGGGAACACATTTTAACAGCGAGCTTGTGAAGATGATCTGTGTAGCACTGAATATTGACCAAAAGCTCCATTGCAGTTACCGACCAGAAGCCTCAGGAATTGTGGAACAGATCAATGGAACGATCAAGTCCAGAATAGCTAAAGTCTGTTCCTCAACGACCCTGAGTTGGCCTGATGCCCTGCCATTAGTCCTCATGAGCCTTCGTAGTACCCCAGACAGAAGAACAGGGTTGTCACCACATGAAGTGTTAATGGGGAGAGCAATGAGGCTGCCATCTATTCCAGCTACTGCATTGTTAAATATCACAGATGATATGATCCTGGACTATTGTAAGGGGCTGTCTGACGCCATGCGTTCTGTGTCCCTTCAGGTGCAGGCTGCAGAGGTTCCAGCGTGCCAGGGCCCGTGCCATGACCTGTATCCTGGGGACTGGGTCCTGGTGAAGAAACATGTGAGAAGAAGCTGCTTGGATATTCGTTGGCGTGGGCCCTACCAGGTCATCCTGATCACCAACACAGCTGTAAAGGTGGGAGGCCTGCCCAATTGGATCCACGCGTCACATACGAAAAGGGTTCCAGCACCTCTGGAAACAGCTCCTCTCTCGGATGGACGTCCAGCTGAGGACCAAGAAGCCATAGAGGGGGCTAGTCAAGCTGTAGAGGTGCCAGCGGAAGCAGGGAACGAGTCTGACCAAGCTGAGGACGGTCAGTACAACAGCGAAACAGAAGACGCTACAGAAGGAGAAAATAGCTGGGAGTACGAGTCTGACCCTGACAGGTCTGAAAGAGAGCGAGAACAGACCAGAAGGAGAAGGAGTAGAAGGGCACGTGGAGAAGCTAATTGGCCGCAAAGAAGGAGCTCTAGCCTGAGGTCAACTCCAGAGTTAACCCTTCCTCCGATATCAGAAGACTCAGACCCAGAAGAAGGTGCTCAGGGCGCTGAAGCACCGGACCGAAGAAGGTCAAGAAGAGTGCGTGTGCCTAACAGAAGATACTCCACACCTGAGTGGACATATCTGGCGACAAATGTCTGTGAAACCGGAGACAGGGAGGATCCGAGCGGTGGTGGTGTCCAGTTCTGAGCCCATTATCACCGTGGAAATACGATTGTTGGTACCCGGTGTCGAACAAGAAGGGTCACTAACATTCGTGCTCCCCAGACCTCCCCGCCTCAGCAAGTTAAAGCACATGTTTCTTACAGAATTGCAATTCCCCGACTTTGGTACAACGATAACAGCACATGAAGAGCACACTCTTCGCTTGGAAATATTGAACTATGCTATTGAAGCTGCAACCACAAATCTGATAGTCGATTGTTAAAGGACTTTGTAAATAAAGCAAGCAGAAAAAGAAGATTACCTAGCGCCCAGGAAGCAGAGAATTTTAGGGAATCCCTTGAGTTGATGGAGAAGGGCTAGGGTTGTCTTTTTGAACTGTTAAAGGACTTTTGCGAAGAAGGTTGTCAGCCTCCAACTGTGTGGATTCTAAAGACAAAAAGGATTGAAAAGAGACTGTAAAGGAACGAGAGGAAAAGAACTTTTTGCGGAGATAAAGAGAGAACTATATAGTCTGACGAAATGGAGGCCGGCACCCCGAACCGCAGAGCTAAATGTATAATAGGTACACTAATAGTAGGAGTGATATTATTAATAGCTTTAGTGGTAACCATTTCTTATGTAAAGGGACATGAAGAAGAAGTAAAGGTAATTGATGTGAGTTCTGCAGTAACACTTACACCCACTGTTGCAGGTGAGAAAAGGGAAAACACTCAAGAGAAAGCGTTATTGGCTGCAGAAGCCCGCAGGTTACATGTAGACGAGTCCCAAGGAGACTTTAGGTCAAATGCTTATGCTAAACTTTTGTATGAATACGTGGATGCCATGGAGGTTAAGGATTGCTACGTCTGCATGCAGTTGCCTGCGTCTGTAGATGAAGGAATTCGATACCATCACCTCCCTCTGACATATGGCATTACATGTAGCTTATTGCTTAGTATATTTTATGAGAGAGATAGTTTTGAATACTATTTCTCTAATTATGATTCAGTGTTGCCAGAAGTCCCAAATTATAAGCAGATGAATAAATGGGATTACTGGAAGAGTGAAGACAGATTGGCCAAGTTCTTCATTCCTTGGATTACCTTAGATACTTCACATGCCCGTAGAAATAACCTGACATGCAAGGTGTCAGAAGTCGAGAAGAAGTTCATAGGGCAGGTGGATGATCGTTACAGGAGACAAAAGATTTTGAAGAAATCAGGACAAGGGAAAATAGATTGGACCGAGGAAGAGAAGTCACATAAGAGAAAGGGTAGTAGTGGTCCAATAGCTTTAGATAAAGCGCAGAGAGGAAAGTTATGTCTTCACCGAGCCAAAACGTATTATGAAAATGTATACGTGGGTGAAGTTGACTGTGAACATGCTTTTAATTTAGAGTACTACACTAAGGATTTCCTGAAGGGAATGCAAGTGATTCCAAATGTGTATTTTGTATGTGGAAGAAATGCTTACGTGAGACTACCTGACAACTGGTATGGATCATGTTACTTGGCAATTGTCTTCCCCAAAATATATCATGCACAAGACTTAGTGATCATTGAGGGCCAGACATCATCGAGGGGAAGGAGAGATTTAGGCGATGCAGAAATGGTTGGAGATGTTTTTGGAGCTATGTTTCCTCTTTTGGGAATAATCCTTAATGATGTTAAAATTAGACGACTGGCAACAGTTGTCGACAGGTTGTCTGCCAGCACTGCTCAGTCCTTAATGCTGGTAGAAGGAGAGATGCAATCGATAAGGGCTATGGTTCTTCAAAATCGTCTTGCATTAGATGTCCTATTAGCAAAAGAGGGCGGAGTCTGTAAGGCTTTGAAGGTTCAGGAATGTTGCACTTACATTCCAGACCTTTCAAAACCCCTTGAGAAAGTTATTAAGAACATAACTAATATTCACAAAGAGATCGAAGACTTGAGTAGAGAAAATGTCTGGGAAAAGGTGGGCCACGGAATGAGTGCAGTTGGAGGGTGGTTTTCCACCTTAGGAAAAAGCTTTATATGGTATATTCTAAAGCCTATCATCATAATATTGATCTGTGGGATAATATTGTGGGGATTGGTGAGGGTATTCAAATGGTACAGAGCAAGAAGGTCAGAAAGGGCCCAAAGAGAACAGCTGCAGAGATTGGCTGCCATACAAGATAATCAGTACAGGAGTCTGAGAGCTCTGGAAGCGCAGAGAATGCCAGCAATAACTGCAGTTTAAATGTTAGTGATGACCCCGAGAGGTCATCAAAGGGGGGAACTGAGAGAGCGCAAACTGATAAATGTATGAGTACATCACACTTATCTGTAGTAAGCATAATTCATGAAGAGAAATGCCATGAGTGCTAATAGTATCTGCAATTATATCCTAAATGTATAGCTAATGTAGAGATTTAAGTAGGTGTGGAACTAATACAGAAATGTGTGACATTATATGACTTTATTAGACGTGATTATTTTGAATCCATGTCGTGAAGCTGTTACAACATAAGATGGTATGCGGTAAAACGCAGAACGTGGTAGGCCTCAGGGCCAGAGCTGGAGGGAAAGGGAAGGTGGTTCTTTTCACGACACAGATTGTTTTAAGGTTTTTGGTCATTGCATTAAATAGGCCATGATTTATAGAATTGTTTACTTAATAATAGAGTAAGAGTATTAACATGTTTTAATTAAATGAAGAAGTTGAATGCTATAATCATAATGAGAAATATTGTAGGCCTGAGATGTTTTAGCATTGATTTACACGTACATGTCTGGGCTGAGAAATGTTGCAAGCCTTTTTAGAAGTTTATGAGAGTTGGGTTCTTGGCGGCAGATATCTGTCTGCAACAGGAAAGGGGGGATCCAATTATAAATGAATGAATAGAGGTCTGTTCAGTAGACGGCCCAGACATGGAGGAGGGTTTTGGAATGTTTAAGGGGTATCAGCGGGCCGGAGAAGAATCTGAGAAGCAAGGTCAACTCTAACGTCTGAGGCCCAATACAAAGCATCATGGAAAAAGCCTGAAGTTGCACCACGTGAGAGGCGTTCCACAAGGGGCGTCTCAAAGGTTGTTGACTGTTTTGTATTAGGGACAGCACCCCTGGGTGGAGTTAGAGCAGAGACCTGAGGACCCCTAAGAGAGTGGATGGGTAGGCAGAGAGGGGTCATGACTGGAGAACTTTAGGTTTTCACCAAGAGACTTAGAGTGAGTGACTTCCCTTGGGGGTCATTCACTGCTGACACCTTTGTTAGGTTGGGATTTGGTTAAGTAGGGATACCATCTAGAACAGGGTAGGGACGCCTAACCTGTGTTTTTTTCCTCCAACCTAAATGAAGGAGAGATATGCGTCTATGCTGATAGCTTTGCTATTTTTAGAACTTGTGTTAGTGATTTCTGTCGCTCGTCTGAGGGCTTTTCGAGAGCACATGTATGTAATTGGACCTGTGTATCTCGTGAATCTCATTCTGAGATGCCTGTATTTGCAGCTCATTATATCTTTACAATAAACTTTTGAAAACTAGAAGTTGTCCGTGATCTTTGAGAGTAGAGTCCTTTCTTGGGTGAACTAACTTGGAAATAGGTGCACTTTCTTTCCTTACAGACAGGCAATAAAGGTTCAGTCGACCAGATCGAGGTTTGGATCAATAGATATAAGGTATCGATCAAAATCTCGCCCTTTCAGGTTCAAGACGCGCACTGAAAAAGACGAGGGAGCCCCGGGACGCGCGCGGACCAGGTAAGTGGTTTTAAACTTATTTAAACATTGAAGGGGGTATTTACTGAGGGCGGGAGGGAGGCGGGTGGCGGGCCAGCTACGCTCGTCCACGGAGCATGGGTAGTGCCGGCTACTACGCCCGCACCGCAAAATGCGTAGCAGACGGCACTACGCATGCTCCGTGGACGGAGCGTAGCTGCCCGCCCACCCCTAGTAAACACGCTTGCAGCTCCACGGAACCGTTACCGTGAGTCGGCCTTTATTTTGGGCGCTTCCCCAAATGTACTTGTGGTTGTGGTATCAATGGCTGAGTCCGGGCAGAGGGGCATGGACATTCAACAGTCTGAGAGGGCAGGAGGAGGCTGAATCGCTTGTGGGTCAAAATGGCCAAAACAGAAATTAAGCGGTCACAGGGGGTCCGTGACATCACTTCCGCTACCTATGACACCTGGGGGAATCCACGTCTGTGTTGACTACCGACATCCAATTAGATGCGATCAGGGCGCGAGGGCAAGATTGAGTCCAAAGGCGATTATGACGTTTTCTGTCTCAAGTCTCGTGGACCGATCTGGACGGGGAGGCTAGCTTTTTGTTCTGTGTCCCTACACCCAACGATGACGACAGGTTTCAAGCAAAAACAAGCAGCAGAGGTCCGATGAACCTCAGACTACGCCATGAACAGCACCACATTTCTCCGATGCGAGGAAGAAATGCCTCGGAGAAAGCCACGTAATTTTCGGATTGGGGGACGTGGTTTTTCCTCTTCCCATTGGCTGGAATGTAAAATTCCAGCCAATGGGAAGAGGAGAGAAAGAAAAGAGAAAGAAAGTAAACCCCCCCCACGAATCCAGTCTTAAACGGAGTGATGCCCCTCTCCTCTAATGGCTGGCCTCCGTTTAGGAAGCCAGCCAATGGAGAAGGGGGGGGGTTCAAGCCCCCACTCTGTAAAACATAAGATCTCCCCAGCGAGACTGCGAAAGCGCAGTCTACGCTAGGCGGAGACCTAAAAAGGGTCAGTTTTCACTGTAAAAATGTGGTGTGTCCACGTTGTGTTTTCGGTTGTTTCCTGTCATGGGCACTAGACTTACCCACACAAGTCAGGTACTGTTGTTATTGGAAGACTTTGGGGAATGCGGGGTGGTTGGAATTTTGTGGATCCGTGCAGATTCCAGAACAGAAATGTGAGGATTTTGTTTTTAACAACGTTTGGGGTTTGCTAGGGATTCTTGGTAACAGAACCTGGTAAGAGCCAGACAAGTCACCACATAATGGATTTCCCTGGGAGTCTAGTTATCAAAAATGTATAGGTTTGCTAGGTTACCCTAGGTGCCGGCAGAGCTAGGGTTCAAAATCCACAGCTAGGCACTTTGAAAAGAAGGGTCAGTTTTCACTGTGAAAATGTGGTGTGTCAATGTTGTGTTTTGGGCCATTTCCTGTTGCGGGCACTAGGCCTACCCACACAAGTGAGTTACCATTGTTATCAAAATACTTTGGGAAATGCGGGGTGGGTGGAAGTTTGTGGATCCACACAGATTCCAGAACTTTCCATCACAGAAATGTGAGGAAAATGTTGTTTTTTTTACAATGTATGAGGTTTGCAAGGGATTCTGGGTAACAGAACATAGTAAGAGCCAGACAAGTCACCCCATCCTGGATTTCGCTCGGTGTCTAGTTTTCATAAATGTATAGGTTTGCTAGGTTTCCCTAGGTGCCGGCAGAGCTAGGGTTCAAAATCCACAGCTAGGCACTATGCAAAAAAAGGGTCGGTTTTCACTGTAAAAATGTGGCGTGTCCACGTTGCGTTTTGGGCCGTTTCCTGTTGCGGGCACTAGGCCTACCCACACAAGTGTGGTACCATTTTCATCAGGAGACTTAGTGTAACACAGAACTGCAGAGCAACTGTTACTATCTATTGACTTTTGATGCATTTCTGCCTTCTAAATGAAAGACAATGTGTAAAAAAGAAGTCGCGTTGAAAAATGTTCTCTAATTCATATGCTAGTATGGATACTCACAATTTTGGAGATGTGCAAATAGCTTATGTTTCTAAACTCTATATTTTGTTCCAATTTCAGAGCTACATAGGTGTCTTTCATACCGATTTTCACTGTTTATATTTTCCCAAATAAATTGCTCAGTTATTGGCTCTGGGTTCGTCTGGTTCTTGGTGAACCTACGAGTCCTATATATCCCCACAACCAGAAAGGTCCAGCGGATGTAACAGTATATTGCTTTAAAAAATCTGTCATACTAAGAAGGAGTTACAGGTGAAAAAGTTGGCACAAATGGCTGTTTTTTTTTTTTTAACTCATTGTAAATTTTTCCTATTTTCAACTTTTATTTATATATTATTTAGTTAGTAAGAAGTTTTATATAGCGCTGGCCAGACCCGAGGGTATCGGAACACTTGACACCAGTTGCATTGTGGAAAATAACACAATACATTCATAGCAAGTATGGGTCGCAGCGAAGTCATGAGGCGCTAAGGTCTTTGAAAGTCTTAGATGAAATTTACTGTCCTGAGTAGAGCTCCGCTTTCGGGGAGGCGTGACACGAACGGGGTCAGGGGTGCGGCGGGGTTAGAAGTCACTAAGGACACAGAGTCGAAGTGTAGCAAAGTGTCTGCTTCAGCATTCTGGCTGTTCCTATCGGTTCACTAGGGAGCGGTCGAGGAACAAGACATTGAGTTGACTTTTGAATTTTGCAAAAGATGGAATAGTTCTGATGTGAGGGGGAATAGAGTTCCAGACTTTGGGCGCGTTCCCGGCGAAGGACCGGGCCACAGTTTTTTGTTTGTATGTTTTCAGCTGGATGTGAAGCACAGTGTCCGAACTTCTGAGTATCCTGGTCTGACCAGCTTTTTTGAGTTTGGATGGCAGATATTCCGGTTTGCGGGGTTCAAGGCTTTGTGTGTGAGGCAGGCTGTTTTGAAGTTCGCCTGCATTTCAACAGGGAGCCACTTTAGTTCTCCGAGTGCAGGTGAGATGAGATCAAATTTCTTGATTCCAGTGACCATTCTGACTGCCGCATTGAGAGTTGTTTTGAGGGGAGCAAGATGTGATTTTGCTATTCCTGAGAGGACTGCATTCCCGTAGTCTAGTCTTGACAACACCAATGCTTGGGTGGCTTGTTTAAGATCTTTGGACGGGATGAAAGGTTTTATTTTGTTCAGTAACTTCAGGTTAGAAACTGTTAGTTTCTATGAAAAGCACTTTGTAGGATCTACACAAATGACCCCTTGCTGAATTCAGAATTTTGTCTAAGTTTCTAAATTATATAGCTTTCTAGGATCCATTATTGCTTTTGTATCCATTTCTACCATTAACTGGAAAAAGGTTGAAAGCACATAAAATAGCAAAAATAGTCTATGTCCTAGTAAAATGCCAAAACTGTTTAAATAATTTTGGTTGTCAGACAAAAGGCTGCCTGCCCCTGAAAGCTGGGAAGATGGTGAATTCAGCACCACAAATCTTTTGTTGATACCATTTGCAGGGAAAAAAACAGACGCTTTTATTTGCAGCACTTTTTTCCCATTTTTCCACCAAATAAAAACAAAATTTAGTGTATTTGGCTAATTTCTGGGTCCCCTCCATGGGAATCAATAAACCCTGGGTGCCTTTAAAATCCCCATGATGTTGGAAGAAAAGGACACAAATTTGGCGTGGATACCTTATGTGGTCAAAAGGTTAAAGGGACCTAAGCGAGAATTACCCCAAATATCCCAAAAAAAGGCTTAGCACAGGGGTGGGGGGGAGGCCTAGCAGCGAAGTGGTTAAATCATGTGAAATGTGCAGTCCATAACATGAATGTTAAACAAACATCCCCTACTGTGCCCAGTTACGCTGTGTATTTAGTGCATGACCTAAAACAAACATTACTTGAGTAGAACATACATGCTATTATGCTCAAAATTAATAGTGAACAGTGAGACATGCTAAACGAAAACATATACCAAGACCCATTGTGCCAAAACCCATCATAAGCGTGATGAGAAAGTCACCATGTCACAGATGTAGGATCTGAGTTTTCCATGTCTAAAAGCCATGTCCAGCCGTTTGATTGCTTCAACTGGCATTCGTGAAGCCAACAATATTTTTATCCTCAAAGTAAATGGCTCATTTTAAAAATGTTGACATCCTCGCAAGTGCAATCCATCTGCATTGAAACAAACCACGTGTTTTATGAGTGCTGAACCAGAGGATAAATATGAAATAAATACACAGACAACATTACTACAAAAGCTTATCATGCAAATCGTATTCCTGCAAAAAAACGCAAATAGCCACAAGCTAGAATCAGACACAAAAATTGTAAATAATAACAAGTAAAGTGTGAAAAAGAAATACACTAATCAGCTCTAATGCATTACCCATAACCTTATGTGTTCCCTACTTGAAAAGGCATTCTTGGGATAGTTCCTGTGTAGAATGAGCAAGCATGTCATCGCCTCTTGCATATTGCTTGTAATCAGTTATGGATGTGATTTGTGCATATGGTCATGAGGTACCAATAACGTTTTGCCTCATAGTCCAGCATGGAGGTGTGTGTTCTATCAGTCTGCACCTACCCTGCTTGCTGCATTGTGATAAATGTTATTCATTGAGGGCCAACCGCTGGGTTAGATATGAACCTATGCATACATGTATCGTATTGTCATCTCATTCTAGTCAATAAGCTATGCTTCATGGTGTCTAAAATGAACACATAAAAATGTAGCTATATTTTTCAATTACTAATGTATCATATCATGCTGAGTTAAGTTTAATGTGCCAGTCATTATAAAGAGAGCACTTTGATAGTCTGTTATTTGAAACAAATTCAACAAAATGTTAAATAATGCCCTTCCGTGTGTCTCAAACCCTCCAAGTATCTTTGAAACATGAAAGTGCAGACAGGGCCAGTGCCATAAAAAATATTTTTGCAATGGTTGACATGGATCCATAATGCCAGATTTATAGGCAGAGGGGTGAGCAATGCATAGTGTATATATATCATGATTTAATGTGCTTCCAACAAGGCACACTTGGCTACTCAGAGCTGTGTATTATGCTCCCTGTGAAGATTTCAAGGTAAAATGTACAATAACTGTTGAGCCTAGCATTAGCGTTAGTTAGCAGCAGTTTTCATAACGCAGCCTATCACCAAAAACTATTGCCCTGTTAGGGATGCAGTTACAATATGTCGCTACATGCCAATAGTAACAGCTAAATGGATTGCAGAATGGAGCAGACAGGGCCAGGTGCAGCGCAGATTAACAACCCCCCAAACTCCTCAACAGCCACGATGACCAGCCAGAGTCCCAGAGGAAGAGGAAATGCAGATTCGGGGCTACAGTTATGAAACGAGGCGCATCGCTGGGAAAAAACGGTGATGCATCACTTTTCATAGTGCCTTCCTTGCAACACCATGGCAGCCAAAATCTCGAAAGCAGGGACAGTCCCTGGGGCCCAGAGGCCTCGTTCAGCCTGCGTCTGTGACCCGGAGTGGGAGGCAGACGCAGAGGCGTTGGCGATCGCCCTGACCTATTGGTGAAGTCTGGCAGGTCACATGGAAAGACATTACTGACTTGTGTGAGAAGAACGCCTGGTGCACCTTGGAGCTGTGAACGGTAGAGGTGCTCCTGAGGCCCAATGTAGGGAGGTCTGCATCCCATACCAGGCGCCACCACTACACCGGAGTGCATGGAGGAGATTACCAATGGTGGGCGGCACCTCTCCGCATCACAAGCCGGAGGATGGTGTGGAGGCAGTACGCTGTGGAGAGTGAGGCCCCTGAGATGCACCAAACTTGTGTGGCGGGAGCGCTGCAACTTCATTACAAGGGGGCCCTGTTGCATCACCTGCATCGAGAGGTACCCCAGCGGACTTGGTGGTGACTGCTGTACCAGGCTTGTTAAATCCCACCTAGCTGAGGCTCCTGCTAGCTGAATTACAGATTTGGAGAAAGTGCAGCACATTGAGCCCCAGTGTCAATGTCCCACTGAGGAGAAGGTGGTGGAGGCCCTGGGGCAAGTTGGGCCCAGGTCTAGCGCCTGTGTGTGACGCACACTGTGCCCTGAGCAATCCCTGTGCCGTGGATGACCTACATCACCGAGGGCACAGCACAAGACTAGTGGGGGACTCCAATAACTGGCTCAAGTAACTGAGATCGGTCATTGGTGGCAGTGGGTGCCAGGGGCATGGGGGCCATTTCTGGCCCAGGTCCTTGGACATGCAGCTTGATCCACCGTTACTCGCTGGGGAACTGGAGAACATGGAATCTGGCCACCACTGTTTGATCATAAGAGGCACCCGGGTGGTGCGCCTTTCCTTGCCCCCTGTTAGTTTGCTTTTGGGTATATAGGGCACTTACCTGTAGTGGACTTCCTCTTCCCACAGCGCTGCACAGTCTGGTTGCTGCTGCTGCTGTCCCCATCTACTGCTGCTGGTTCCTCTGACCCGGAGGTGAGGTGTTCGAGTCCCTCCTCCAGCCACAGGCTTCTGTCTGCCCCTCATCCCTGGTGGTCCAGTGGCAAAGCATCACTGTTCTGCAGCTTGACTGCCCTCCTGTCCCTCTTTCTGCTTTTCCTGTTTTTCTACCTTTGTCTTTTTTTTATCTGTGCTTTGTTTGGCTTTGTTTTTCCATTGCTTTTTTGCAGTGCCTTTTCCCCTACCCTCTCCCATGTTGCCGCTGCGATCTGCCGCGTCCCTACCCTCTCCAGTGTCCTTTCCCGCGTTTTTCACCTCCCAGCTGCCCAACCCTTCTGCAGCACTACCTAAAGGCGGACGCTGTGCGGCCCTGCGCAGGGGGTGTGCCACTGGTGCGCCAAAGGCAAGCCCGTCTGTGTCCGTCCACCCCTGTACCGCACCCAGCACCAGGAACCCTGCTTCTCGGACCCTCTACCACTACGACGCCAGCACCCTCCTCACCCCAACCCTGGACATCATGGCACCTGCCATCTAGCATCACCGAAGAATAACCTTGCAGCCTGCGCCTGCTGAAACTGCAAACGCACCACCTTCCACATCAGCACACCAGCACCTCTTGTAGCCCGGCAGACCAACTGAGCACCCGATTGTCTCAACTGCATCATCCTCAATGTGTGGTCCCTCCACAAATATGCCACAGAAATCTGGGACCTCCTCGACGCCACCTCTTCAAACATCGCCTTCTTCACGTAAACCTGGAGCAACATCTGCTTCGGACAAGGCATCGCCATTCCAGACGGCTACAAAATCACCCGCAATTACCACCCGACTGTCCAGGAGGAGCTATTGCCATCGTCTACAAAAGCACACTCTGACTGACCACGCACTCAATTGACCCAAAGGCAACCATGGAACACCTCCACTTCCAGATCTGGACCAACCCCAACATCACCCTATGCAGCACCCTCGTCTACAGGCCCCCAGGGCCATGAACCCCCATTCACCGATGTCATTGTAGAACTCATCACACCCCAGGCTCTCCCATCCATTGACTAAATCTTACTTAGAAACCTCAAGTTCCGCCTGGACAACCCCAGTGAACAAAACACGACCCCCCTCCAGGGGAACCTCGTCAACATTGCACTCAATCAGCTAGTCACCACATCAACCCACAAAGCCTGCTCGGGATCGAGCCCGTCTTCTCTGCCAGCTGGAACTTCGACTGCAGCCACACCACAGAACTCTCCTGGACCGATCATGCCTTCACCATGCTCACTGTACACAACTACCATCATTGCTCCCCCGTCACAGCTGGATCAAGTTCACTGAAGAACTTTTCATCAACTCCCTCAGCACCACCACTCCACCAACACTTACAGACGGCAACACCACAGCACCCAACCTCCCCCGATGGATCTGCAACTGCACCAACACCCTGGCACCCCTCAAAAAAAGACCAGGCAAACAATACTTCAGAAAGAAAAACTGGTTTACTCCCGCCCTCCACTAGGCCAAACGGACGTGCATATGTCTTGAGTAGAGCTGGAGCCACAATGTCATTCAACTCTGCAACACAGTCACCCTTGCGCCATGGCGCAAGGGTGCCTGCGTTGGGGGCATGGCACTTATTGTGCGCCATAATAGGGGAAAAAGACAAGGGGGCTTAATCCTAATCCCCTTCCGGAAGTTTAATGCTGCTGATGCATCATTTTCTTGACGGACTTGCAGCGCGGATCTTGTACCACTTTGCGCTGTATTTACAAAGTGAATACAGCGCAAGAATAGAGGTGCTCCTGAGGCCCAATGTAGGGAGGTCTGCATCGCATACCAGGCGCCACCACTACACCGGAGTGCATGGAGGAGATTACCAATGGTGGGCGGCACCTCTCCGCATCACAAGCCGGAGGATGGTGTACAGGCAGTACGCTGTGGAGAGTGAGGCTCCTGAGATGCACCAAACTTGTGTGGCGGGAGCGCTGCAACTTCATGACCAAGGGGGCCCTGTTGCATCACCTGCATCGAGAGGTACCCCAGCAGACTTGGTGGCGACTGCTGTACCAGGCTTGTTAAATCCCACCTAGCTGAGGCTCCTGCTGGCTGAGTTACAGATTTGGAGAAAGTGCAGCACATTGAGCCCCAGTGTCAATGTCTCAGTGAGGAGACAGTGGTGGAGGCCCTGGGGCAAGTTGGGCCCAGGCCTAGCGCCTGTGTGTGACGCACACTGTGCCCTGAGCAATCCCTGTGCCGTGGCTGACCTACATCACCGAGGGCACAGCACAAGACTAGTGGGGGACTCCAATAACTGGCTCAAGTCACTGAGATCGGTCATTGGTGGCAGTGGGTGCCAGGGGCATGGGGGCCATTTTTGGCCCAGGTCCTTGGACATGCAGCTTGATCCACCGTTACTCGCTGGGGAACTGGAGAACATGGAATCTGGCCACCACTGTTTGATCATAAGAGGCAACCGGGTGGTGCTGCCTTTCCTTGCCCTCTGTTAGTTTGCTTTTGGGTATATGGGGCACTAACCTGTAGTGGACTTCCTCTTCCCACAGCGCTGCACAGTCTGGTTGCTGCTGCTGCTGTCCCCATCTACTGCTGCTGGTTCCTCTGACCCGGAGGTGAGGTGTTCGAGTCCCTCCTCCAGCCACAGGCTTCTGTCTGCCCCTCATCCCTGGTGGTCCAGTGGCAGAGCATCACTGTTCTGCAGCTTGACTGCCCTCCTGTCCCTCTTTCTGCTTTTCCTGTTCATCTTACTGCTCTTCTCTGTTGTTTTTCTACCTTTGTTTTTTTTATCTGTGCTTTGTTTGGCTTTGTTTTTCCATTGCTTTTTTGCAGTGCCTTTTCCCCTACCCTCTCCTATGTTGCCGCTGCGATCTGCCGCGTCCCTACCCTCTCCAGTGTCCTTTCCCGCGTTTTTCACCTCCCAGCTGCCCAACCCCTCTGCAGCACTACCTAAAGGCGGACGCTGTGCGGCCCTGCGCAGGGGGTGTGCCACTGGTGCGCCAAAGGCAAGCCCGACTGTGTCCGTCCATCCCTGTACCGCACCCAGCACCAGGAACCCTGCTTCTCGGACCCTCTACCACTACGACGCCAGCACCCTTCTCACCCCAACCCTGGACATCATGGCACCTGCCATCTAGCATCACCGAAGAATAACTTTGCAGCCTGCGCCTGCTGAAACTGCAAACGCACCACCTTCCACATCAGCACACCAGCACCTCTTGTAGCCCGGCAGACCAACTGCGCACCCGATTGGCTCAACTGCATCATCCTCAATGTGTGGTCCCTCCACAAATATGCCACCGAAATCTGGGACCTCCTCGACGCCACCTCTTCAGACATCGCCTTCTTCACGTAAACCTGGAGCAACTCTGCTTCGGACAAGCCATCGCCATTCCAGACGGATACAAAATCACCCGCAATTACCAACCGACTGTCCAGGAGGAGCCATTGCCATCATCTACAAAAGCACACTCCGACTGACCACGCACTCAATTGACCAAAAGGCAACCATGGAACACCTCCACTTCCAGATCTGGACCAACCCCAACATCACCCTATGCAGCACCCTCGTCTACAGGCCCCCAGGGCCATGAACCTCCATTCACCGATGTCATTGTAGAACTCATCACACCCCAGGCTCTCCCATCCATTGACTAAATCTTACTTAGAAACCTCAAGTTCCGCCTGGACAACCCCAGTGAACATAACACGACCCCCCTCCAGGGGAACCTCGTCAACATTGCACTCAATCAGCTAGTCACCACATCAACCCACAAAGCCTGCTCGGGATCGAGCCCGTCTTCTCTGCCAGCTGGAACTTCGACTGCAGCCACACCACAGAACTCTCCTGGACCGATCATGCCTTCACCATGCTCACCGTACACCACTACCATCATTGCTCCCCCGTCACAGCTGGATCAAGTTCACTGAAGAACTTTTCATCAACTCCCTCAGCACCACCACTCCACCGACACTTACAGACGGCAACACCACAGCACCCAACCTCCACCGATGGATCTGCAACTGCACCAACACCCTGGCACCCCTCAAAAAAAGACCAGGCAAACAATACTTCAGAAAGAAAAACTGGTTCACTCCCGCCCTCCACTAGGCCAGACGGACCTGCATATGTCTTGAGTAGAGCTGGAGCCACAATGTCATTCAACTCTGCAACACAGTCACCCTTGCGCCATGTCGCAAGGGTGCCTGCGTTGGGGGCATGGCACTTATTGTGCGCCATAATAGGGGAAAAAGACAAGGGGGCTTAATCCTAATCCCCTTCCGGAAGTTTAATGCTGCTGATGCATCATTTTCTTGACGGACTTGCAGCGCGGATCTTGTACCACTTTGCGCTGTATTTACAAAGTGAATACAGCGCAAGAATGGAGGTGCTCCTGAGGCCCAATGTAGGGAGGTCTGCATCGCATACCAGGCGCCACCACTACACCGGTGTGCATGGAGGAGATTACCAATGGTGGGCGGCACCTCTCCGCATCACAAGCCGGAGGATGGTGTACAGGCAGTACGCTGTGGAGAGTGAGGCCACTGAGATGCACCAAACTTGTGTGGCGGGAGCGCTGCAACTTCATGACTAAGGGGGCCCTGTTGCATCACCTGCATCGAGAGGTACCCCAGCGGACTTGGTGGCGACTGCTGTACCAGGCTTGTTAAATCCCACCTAGCTGAGGCTCCTGCTGGCTGAGTTACAGATTTGGAGAAAGTGCAGCACATTGAGCCCCAGTGTCAATGTCCCAGTGAGGAGAAGTTGGTGGAGGCCCTGGGGCAAGTTGGGCCCAGGCCTAGCGCCTGTGTGTGACGCACACTGTGCCCTGAGCAATCCCTGTGCCGTGGCTGACCTACATCACCAAGGGCACAGCACAAGACTAGTGGGGGACTCCAATAACTGGCTCAAGTCACTGAGATCGGTCATTGGTGGCAGTGGGTGCCAGGGGCATGGGGGCCATTTCTGGCCCAGGTCCTTGGACATGCAGCTTGATCCACCGTTACTCGCTGGGGAACTGGAGAACATGGAATCTGGCCACCACTGTTTGATCATAAGAGGCAACCGGGTGGTGCTGCCTTTCCTTGCCCCCTGTTAGTTTGCTTTTGGGTATATGGGGCACTAACCTGTAGTGGACTTCCTCTTCCCACAGCGCTGCACAGTCTGGTTGCTGCTGCTGCTGTCCCCATCTACTGCTGCTGGTTCCTCTGACCCGGAGGTGAGGTGTTCGAGTCCCTCCTCCAGCCACAGGCTTCTGTCTGCCCCTCATCCCTGGTGGTCCAGTGGCAGAGCATTACTCTTCTGCAGCTTGACTGCCCTCCTGTCCCTCTTTCTGCTTTTCCTGTTCATCTTATTGCTCTTCTCTGTTGTTTTTCTACCTTTGTCTTTTTTTATCTGTGCTTTGTTTGGCTTTGTTTTTCCATTACTTTTTTGCAGTGCCTTTTCCCCTACCCTCTCCCATGTTGCCGCTGCAAACGGCGGCGTCCCTACCCTCTGCAGTGTCCTTTCCCGCGTTTTTCACCTCCCAGCTGCCCAACCCCTCTGCAGCACTACCTAAAGGTGGACGCTGTGCGGCCCTGTGCAGGGGGTGTGCCACTGGTGCGCCAAAGGCAAGCCCGTCTGCGTCCGTCCACCCCTGTACCGCACCCAGCACCAGGAACCCTGCTTCTCGGACCCTCTACCACTACGACGCCAGCACCCTCCTCACCCCAACCCTGGACATCATGGCACCTGCCATCTAGCATCACCGAAGAATAACTTTGCAGCCTGCGCCTGCTGAAACTGCAAACGCACCACCTTCCACATCAGCACACCAGCTCCTCTTGTAGCCCGGCAGACCAACTGCGCACCCAATTGGCTCAACTGCATCATCCTCAATGTGTGGTCCCTCCACAAATATGCCCCAGAAATCTGGGACCTCCTCGACGCCACCTCTTCAGACATCGCCTTCTTCACGTAAACCTGGAGCAACCTCTGCTTCGGACAAGCCATCGCCATTCCAGAAGGCTACAAAATGACCCGCAATTACCACCCGACTGTCCAGGAGGAGCCATTGCCATCGTCTACAAAAGCACACTCTGACTGACCACGCACTCAATTGACCCAAAGGCAACCATGGAACACCTCCGCTTCCAGATCTGGACCAACCCCAACATCACCATATGCAGCACCCTCGTCTACAGGCCCCCAGGGCCATGAACCCCCATTCCCCGATGTCATTGTAGAACTCATCACCCCCAGGCTCTCCCATCCATTGACTAAATCTTACTTAGAAACCTCAAGTTCCGCCTGGACAACCCCAGTGAACATAACACGACCCCCCTCCAGGGGAACCTCGTCAACATTGCACTCAATCAGCTAGTCACCACATCAACCCACAAAGCCTGCTCGGGATCGAGCCCGTCTTCTCTGCCAGCTGGAACTTCGACTGCAGCCACACCACAGAACTCTCCTGGACCGATCATGCCTTCACCATGCTCACCGTACACCACTACCATCATTGCACCCCCTTCACAGCTGGATCAAGTTCACTGAAGAACTTTTCATCAACTCCCTCAGCACCACCACTCCACCGACTCTTACAGACGGCAACACCACAGCACCCAACCTCCACCGATGGATCTGCAACTGCACCAACACCCTGGCACCCCTCAAAAAAAGACCAGGCAAACAATACTTCAGAAAGAAAAACTGGTTCACTCCCACCCTCCACTAGGCCAGACGGACGTGCATATGTCTTGAGTAGAGCTGGAGCCACAATGCCCGGTTACTTACCGGTAATACACATTACTCCGAGTCCTGGTCTCCCCGTCCCATTCCTGATACATGAGCTACTAGTCTGCTCTACAGAACCCCTACCTAGCTGAGCTGTTTGCATTTCCCCCTTATGATGACGTCACCATCACGTGACTATAAAGGGGGAAGTGCATCCACTAAACATCCTGAGAATACCAAAGAAACCCAGAACGAAAAACAGACAATCACCCAAAGAAAACCCAAACCAGGGAGGGAGGGAAGGGCTCAGCAATGGGACGGGGAGACCAGGACTCGGAGTAATGTGTATTACCGGTAAGTAACCGGGCATTACCTCCTCGTCCTGTCTCCCCGTCCCATTCCTGATACGTGAGCCCATACCCAAGCACAGGGTGATTGACAGAAAAAAACAGACCACACAGGTTTGAAACAACAAACAGGTCCATTTAATCCCTAGAAAACAGTACATATCAAACATCATGCACCGCAGAAAGGACATGAGCCCCAAAGGCAGCAGAGGCCGCCATCCCCAACTGAAGCCGGTAATGGGAAACAAAAGTATGGGGAGAAGCCCATGTGGCAGCATTGCAAACGTCCCTCAAAGAGGCCCCCTTGAACATGGCCCAGGAGGACGACACGCTCCGGGTCGACCGACCTTGAACAGAGGAAGGCAGAGGACAGCCGGCAGAGTCGTAAGAGGAAACCACGGCACCCCGGACCCACCTAGACAAAGTGGACAAGGAAGGACGCAGCCCCAGCCCCGAGAGGCCATAGGTGACAAAGAGAGAATCAACCTTCCTGGAAACAGCCGTACGCTCCAAATAGATGCGGAGAGCCCTCAACACATCCAAAGAATGAAGGAGCACCTCCTCAGGAGAGGCAGGGGCCGGAAAAAACACAGGGAGAACAATATCCTCCTGACAGTAAAAGGAAGACACCACCTTAGGGAGAAAGAACTGACTGGGGCGGAGAATCACCTTATCCTCGCAAAAACGCAAGAAGGGCGGGGAGGCCATCAGCGCCCCAATCTCACCAACCCGCCTGCCAGAAGTAATGGCCACCAGGAAAATAACCTTAGCAGAAAGGAATTTCAGGGCCACGGAGTCCAAAGGTTCGAAAGGAGGACCCGTCAAAGCCCGCAGAACCAGGGGAAGATCCCAAGGAGGCACAGGAGAACGGTAGACAGGACGCTGAAGCAAGAAACTCCGCAGAAGGCGAGCCACCAACGGGGAGACAGAGGCAACAGAGGAACCCCGAAAAGCAAGAACGGCAGCCCACTGAGCCCGCAGGGAAGAAACAGCAAGACCCAGGAGGAAACCATCCCACAGGAAGTCCAAGACCCTCACAGCGTCACAGGAGGCAGAAGAGAGACCCTTCCCAAGGCACCAAGAAGAGAAATTCTTCCAGTGACGGGCATACGATTTCAAAGTGGAAGGACGCCGAGAGAGCTGAAGACAACGGGCAACCTCCACCGAGCACCCGAGATCCAGCAAACTCAACCTCTCAAGTGCCAAACCCCCAGCCGGAGGCGGCCCAGAGAGGCAAGGCTCAGAAGAGGAACCCTCAGAGGGGAGGGACACAGGGGAAACCGCCAATGAGGGCGAACAGAAAAGGCCAGCAGAAGGGGGTACCAAGACCGCCGAGACCACTCCGGAACAACCAGGAGAACCTCCGCCCGATCCCAACGAACCTTCCGGAGGACCCTCGGAATTAAGGCAAACGGAGGGAAGGCAAACAGCAGACCCTCCGACCAGGGAATCGAGAAAGCATCGGAGGCCCACGCCAGCGGAGAGGGAACGATGCTGCAAAACCGAGGAAGAAAGGCTGACTCCTCCGAGGCAAAAAGATCCAGCCAAGGAAGGCCGAACCGGAGGACAATCAGATCAAAAAGATCCGGAGACAGACAGAGGGACACCGAGGACGGGAATACCCGGCTCAACGAGTCCGCAGGCCCATTCTCCGTCCCCGGAAGATAGACCGCCGTCAGAGACAAGAGATTTAATTCGGCCCACAGGCCGATCTTCTGGGAAAGGAGAAACAGGGCACGACACATGCCCCCCTGGTGATTCACATAAGCACGAACCACCTGATTGTCGGTCTGCACAGAGACCGCCCGACCCCGAAGGAGAGGAGCGAACCAAAGAAGAGCCAACCAGACAGCCCGCAGCTCCTTCCAGTTCGACGACTGGAGAGATTCGAAGCCGGACCACCGACCCTGAGCCTTGGAGGCACCCAGAACGGCACCCCACCCCAGAGCACTGGCATCCGTGGACAAAACCACCACAGACAGGGGAGGAAGGAGATCGAACCCCCGGGACAGAGACAGAGGGGACACCTACCACTGGAGATCCGCCCGAATCCCCAGAGTGACAGGGATGAGAGTCTCGTAGTCCAAGGAGGCAGGATCCCAGTGAGACAGGACATGATGCAACAGGGGGTACAGATGGAGGCGGGACCAAGGAAGGAGATGCAGAGTGGAAGCCATCTCCCCCTGACTCCGCAGCCAGAGACGGGCAGACACCCGGGACTGGGACAGAAGCCAGGAGAGGTGACGAAACAAAGTCAACTGGCGCTCCTGCGAGAGAAAAACCATGTCCAAGTCCATGCGGAAGAGAGCCCCCAGGAACTTCAGGGACTGGGAGGGCACCAGGGAGGACTTCCTGTGGTTGATAAGGAGCCCAAAGGACCCCAGCAGAAGACACACCTGGTCCACATCCGAAAGAGCCTGCGAAAAAGAAGGAGAGACAATCAACCAGTCATCCAGGTATGGAAAAACCAGAAGACCCCTGGAATGAAGGATACCCACCAGAGGGGCCAAGAGCTTGGTGAACACCCTGGGCACCGAGGAAAGGCCGAAAGGGAGCACCCGGAACTGATAGTGAAGGGTCCCCACAGCAAATCGGAGAAAACGGTGGTCGTCCGGATGCACAGGAACGTGTAGATATGCATCCATGAGATCCAGGGACGCCAGGAAACCCCCCGGCAGGACCAGAGGAAGGATGGACTGGAGCGTCACCATCTTGAACGGACGATGGACAACAAAGCGATTGACCCTCTTCAGATCCAAAACAGGTTGAAGATCCGAAGTGTCCTTCTTGGAGACCAGAAAGAGAATCGAATAGCAACCCCGGCCCCTCTCCAGCGGAGGAACCTCCACAATAGCCCGCTTCGCCAACAGGAGCCGCACACCTGCCAACAAAGCATCTCTGCGCAAAGGAAGACGCGGCAGGGGAGTCCGAACAAAACCCGGAGGAGGAGGAGAGGAAAACTCATTCCGGCTACCTTCTGAAACAGTCCGAACCACCCAGGCATCCGGAACCGACAACCACTGGGAGCGGAAGGACTGGAGGCGATCACCAACCGGCAAGGGCAGACAGTCATTGAGAAGAGGTGGAAGCAGGGGCAGCAACACCGGCAGCGGCCCGGGGCTTGGCACTTCCAGGGGCCCCCCGGCCACGACCCCTGCCACGAAAGGGCTGAGAAGCGCCACGAGCAGGAGGCCCAAAAGCGCGACGATAACCAAATCCACGCCCCCGAGAAGGAGGACGGACCGGGGCCACCAACTTGCGGTTCTCCGCCGACTGCTTGACCATGCCCTCCAGCTGAGGACCGAACACCTTCGAACCCTCAAAAGGGAATTTAAGGAGAACCGACTTCTGGGAAGAGTCCGCCTTCCAGGAACGCATCCAAATATGACGACGGGCAGCGATGGAAGCACCAGAAGCAGCCGCCGCCGCCCCTAAATTGTCAAAGGAAATATCCGACAGGTACCGAACTTGTTGCTCCATCAAAGACAAAAGAGGAGTGGCATCCTCGCCGTCCTGCAGCAAGACCGAGAGGGACTAGAAATCCTTAAGGAGCGACTGAACCATATAGTTGGAATAGGCAGTCGCACGGACGGAAAAATTGGAAGCAGCATCAGAACGCTTCACAGCACCCTCAATCCGCTTATCCACAGCGTCCGCAGGCAAGGCGTCCTCAGAAACGACCAAACCTTGAGTAGAGAGGCCAGCCATCAGATTATCCACCTTCACAGCCTGAGGGAACTCAGCAGAAAAACCCTCCAGAGGGTAACGCCGAGACAGGAAACGAGGAAAAGCAGACTTATCCACCTCCCGCCATTCGCGGGATAACACCTTGCGAATAGCACTGTGCAAAGGCAAAGAATCCGGAACAGGCTGAACATATTGCGTGAAGAAGTCATCCTCCAAAACTTCAGCGGCAGGAGGAGAGAACCCCAAATTGGACCGAACATGTGCGAACAGTTCAGTGAGCTCAGCACCCTGAACAAAACGGCCACGCACACCCTCATCCTCCTCAGGACCTAAGTCATCCTCAGGGTCAGCCTGCGGATCCACAGAAACACGAGGCCTCTTGGGAGGAGGAGCAGCCGCATCCCTAGCCAGGAAAGCAGCAGACACAGCCTCGCTGACAAGGAGGCGCAAGGCAACCAGAGGGGTCGCAGAAGACGAAGCCCCAGCATCCATCACAGAAGAAGAACAAACACCACACCAACAGGCAAAAACAAGGACAAAAAAACATCCAAGAAGGACCTCCTATATACAGGTCGAGGACCCGAACACCTGTGGCAGGAAAATCAACTGGCCGGTACAAAAGGCCCAGCCAGCAGCCAACACGCCCCCTAATTGCACATCCGAGAGGCACAACACAAACACCACCAAAAACCCCTGCCCGCTAAAGCAGGGCGAAAAAGGACCGGAGACCACCCAGGAACGGCCGCTGGAGCAGGCCAACCAGAGCCCGGTGAGTGGCGGCGAGTGGGAAGAGCAAAAACGGCCGCTAACGCGAGCCGCGTGAAGAAAGGAAGCCCCCAAACAGAGACGGCCACTAACGCGAGCCGCGTGAAGAAAGGAAGCCCCCAAACAGAAACGGCCGCTAACGCGAGCCGCGTGCAAGGCAGAGCCCCCAAAAAGGAGACAGCGCGGGGGAAAGGCAGCGCAAGAAAAAAGGCGGCCACTAGAGCACGCCGCCACATCCTAGAAAGGAAAATACAGCAGGGAACTCACCAGATACACAGGCAGCCCCCGAATAGCCACAGCCAGGAAACGCGATCGTAGATCGCAGAGAAAAAAGAACAGGATGTTTAGTGGATGCACTTCCCCCTTCATAGTCACGTGATGGTGACGTCATCATAAGGGGGAAGTGCAAACAGCTCAGCTAGGTAGGGGTTCTGTAGAGCAGACTAGTAGCTCACGTATCAGGAATGGGACGGGGAGACAGGACGAGGAGGTAATGTCATTCAACTCTGCAACACAGTCACCCTTGCGCCATGGCGCAAGGGTTCCTACGTTGGGGGCATGGCACTTATTGTGCGCCATAATAGGGGAAAAAGACAAGGGGGCTTAATCCTAATCCCCTTCCGGAAGTTTAATGCTGCTGATGCATCATTTTCTTGACGGACTTGCAGCGCGGATCTTGTACCACTTTGCGCTGTATTTACAAAGTGACGCATCTAGGCATATGTGTGATCTTGTGAAGCCCTGTGCCACATTATACCTGCATCTGGTATGATGTATGCAAAGTGGGTGTTCCAACACAACAATCCTTGTAGGATTGGTGCAGTGAAGTCTCTCAGATTTCACTGCGACAGTTCATGGACACGACTGCGTCAAACCGTACACCTGTCTCGTGGCAGGCGTAAGGGTGACGCAGTGCCATAGGGATAGGCTGGCCTCATGCATTGCTGGAGTTTCATCATGCTTGCAACGCAACTATAGCATTTCGTGACTTTAGCCCTGCCAGATACATCAGGATTACAGATGTATCTGTCATTGATTGCAAAATGTATACGGCGCATCCATGGTGTCGCATGGAGGACGCAGTGAAAAGTGTTGCAATGCAGTTTTGTCACAGCGATGCAACACTCCCTATCTTATTTATAGTGTACATTCCTGCCCTTTTTGTTTAGTCGCTGGGCAGCACAGCAACATTCCTTCTAGCACTATCCAGCACCAAAACCTCTGAAACGAGGCCCCAAGTGTTTACACCAATTTTAAGACCTGCTATTTTCTGGTCTTAAAAATCTGCCTTTCACTGGGCTTAATGGGAGTTTTGGTGAGTGATTTTTGCATGGGAACGCCCACCTTGCAACTACGTTTTGTTAAGTCCCGCTAACAGAAGTGGCAATTTTAAAGCTTCATGTTTACTCCGGAAAAGTGCAGCTAACTGCAGTTAGCGGCAACTTGTAAATACGGCAATAAAAATAAAGCCGCCGTAATGTCATAACGTGATTGCGCACCTCCACAGAATTGCACTAAGTAGGCGGTAGAGGATGAAACTAAACAGCTAAAGCTGCTGACTTGGAACTAGGGGACCAGGCTGCAGTTCTGGCATCGGTTCAATATCCTGTGATTCCTGGCAAGTCCAGTGCTTAATTTGAGCCTGGGGTTACAGATGGGACAAACTGGCACTAATTTTTGGTAATCAGCAAATTTTTCCTGGCTAGACTTTCACTCAGAGGAAGAAAGAGAAAACACACAAGGCGAAAAGCAGGGGCAAGAAACAGATGGGAAAAAATGGAACATTAGGTGGATTGGGGAGAGACAATTTTAAGATCTGCGGCCCGGGCTGTTTGGGTGCAGTCCAGAGAACTGCAACACTCTATTGGAAGTTTTGCTGATTGGGAGTCGCTTAAGCAGCGCCATCCAGTACAGGTAAGCATGGTGAGGCGGGCATAGGTGCGGCAGGGGGGGAAGCCGACAGATGACGGAATAGGTATTATTTATTTATTTAATTTCCCCTCCCGCCCCGCCACACCCCACCACGTTTACCTGGGCTGCCCGCCGTGGGGCTTAAGGGGTAAGACTGGGTGCTACATGGGGAGGGGTGCCATTTTAGATTTGGAAAGCGACACAATGGTTGGGGCTTAACCCGTTCATTTTTGGGAGTTAGTTATTGGCTAGTGAGAATTTATTTGGAATTGGTATTCGAGGTTTTCTCAGGTCTTAGCCTTGTTCTTAGATTGGGTAGGCTTGGGCTACATAATATCCCACAATCATGTGCCAAGTAGTGAGAGAGAGAATGGGAGATGATAGTGGTGTTGAGGAGGCCCGGCCATATTTGACGATGAAAGATAGACTTGGGGAGAAATAAGATGGCAGCCATCTGAGGGGACTGACCTCAACCTCTCCTTCTCTCCAGAGTAAGGAAGGGATGAAGCGGTTCTAGCAGGCAGAGCATGGGATGCACCGGTAGCTTCCGCTTCTGGTGTAAAGTTCATCAACTCCTGAAAACAAGCAGTTACATTTCGTACCACCTGCTCGTTGGGGTAGTGAGATGCCTACTACACCTACTACATGGCAGAAGGAGCCCGGGAAGCAACAGCAGCAGGAGAAAGGATCTTTGGAGGTTGACGGCTGTTTGGGATGGCCCCTAAAAACATGGCAGCTGCAAAGGCTGGATCAGGATGCAGTATGCCTGGTGGGGGCACTGAGGTGGTGTTTCCTGATGAAACAGTAGGATCATGGAAATGTGAAACCGAGGGTAAGCTTGGTCTTCTTTGGGAATTTCTTCCTCCCGCATGTGGTTTTCAAGAAGGTGCACCCGGATGCTAAGTGCTGTGTTGATGGGTGTTTCTTCTTTGTGAGGTCAGATTTTTGTCTCATTACAGTTGAGAGACGCTAGAGTTTGAGGCAAGTGATTAAACCTTTCCAGGACAAAGGGGCGCAGGCTTTCTTACTAGAGTCAACAAGACGTAAGACAATTACTAATGTTAAAATGCAGGTTTTTACCTCAGAGATCAAAGCAAAGGAATTTCCTGAGAACTTGAATTTGAATAATTTGGCATAGGATTCAGTAGCGGGTTTAAGGATGTAGGCTTGGTTCTGACTTTGGATTCTTGGTACTCTTAGAGTCATAGTTATGTATTTTATTGTAACTTTTTCTTAGCTGTCTTCTTTGCTCCTGCTCGCTATCATTTGTCTGCCTACGTATTCACCCTAGTTTTTTCTCTCTCTTAGTTGATCAATGAATGCTAGGGCTCTGGAAGTTGATGGGGGCGCAGACCATCACACAGGCCAATGGGTCCGAAAGTTTCACTAGGGTTGCTATGGGGGAAAGGAGGAAAGGGAAAAAACTGATTCAGCTTAGATGTCAGGAGGAGTGTGGACTATCTAAAGGAAGGTGTCTAGATACTTTCTTCTAGGTATGGAATTCTGGTGGCATGATGGAGTAAGGAGGGAACCCCTTAAAAATGGGACACATCACAGTGAAGCCAACTTTAAATACAAGGCAGGCTGTGGTATCTATTTAAAGGGCATGATATCATGAGGTAAACTAGGAAACTGCTCAACTGGACAGTCAATGTGTCTAAGAGGGCTAACATAGCAGAGGGGCTTAGAACTATGGATTTCAATATTAGTTGTGTACAAGAAATACACATAGCAAAATGCAAGGGAGGCCTATTGGAGACCCTGAGCTATCTCCTTCTGGGTAGCACACAGCAAGGGACAGCCACCAGGGGAGTGGCAAATCTAGCCAGTAGGAACTTATGTCTGGTGAAGCGTAGCCTAATGGATAAATTATGGAGGTGGGAAATAGATGAATGTCAGATTGGGGAGTAACTTTCACTATATGCTATATTATGTTATGTTAAGCTATTTGTAACCCAGAGGTGCCTTGGCACTGATTCAGTATGCTACGATGAGCAGAAGGGAGGACCTACTGATTGAAAAGCCAAGTTTTCAAAAGTTTCCGGAACTGGGGCAGGGAAGGAGCTGACCTTAGATTGAGTGGTAGAAGATTTCAGGATGTGGTTGCCCTAACCGCAAAGCTGCTACCACCCCGTTTGGATTTTTTTTTTAAAATCTGAGAGAATGTATTCTGAAGGAGCTTGCTGATCTAGGGTTTCTTGTTGGAATTTACCATGAAATGGCTTTCTTCAGAAAGGAAGGTCCAGTATCGTGGAGGGCTTTATATGTCAAACAGAGGGCCTTAAACGCGATTCTGTTTTTTACTTTAAGCCAATGAAGATCTTTGAGCGAGGAAGAGACCGAGTGGTGCCTAGGCATGTCAAGTAGAAGTCTGGCTGCCGAATTATGAAGAATTTGCAATTTGTTCAGATATTGAGCTTGCAGGCCAATGTAGAGGCCGTTTCAGTAGTCGATCTTGGATAATACCAAGGTGGAAATAGCTGATTTCCTGACTGAGCTAAAAGATTAATATTTCATTAAGTATTCTCAAGGTATTATATGATGAGGAGAGCACGGCGTTGATTTGATTGCCTAGGAGTACGCGATCATCAATAATAACATCTAAACTCTTGGCTTTCCTTTTAGGAGCAGGAAGGGAGCCCATATCAACTGGCCAGCAAGGGGCAGACCAGAAGTTGGGATTATTGCCAAGTAAAATCACCTCGGACTTTCCAGCATTGAGCTTAAGGCGGTGTTTATTCATCCAGCCATCAATACATTTAATTCAGTTGTGGATGCAAACACAAATGTGGTTGGCATTGTTGGAGGCCGATAGCACAATTTGCGTATCATCCGTATAAGAGACAACCTGAATGCTTCGACCAAATGAGCCAGATCAGTATATATTGAAAAGAGTTTGGTTAAGAGAGGATCCGTGCGGCACGCCACAGGGCAGATGGAAGGAACTTGAAGAGAAGGCATCAATGTTTATTACGTTTTCCCTGTTTGGCAGGAAGGATAAAACTAGTTTCAAGGCAAGATTTTTTATATCTTTTGCTTCCAGACAGTGGATCAACGTAGAATGATCCACCAAATCAAATGCAGTGGATAGGTCCAACAGGATAAGGGCCGCTGTTCCCCCCTCGTCCAGGATGATTTTAATCAGTGGCCTTGATCAAGGCAGTCTCTGTGCTGTGTTCAGATCTGAATTCAAATTGAGTGGGATCCAAACAGTTAGAGTTCTTAATTAACTGATTTAATTGAATGTTCATCACTTTTTCGACTATTTACGCAGGGCAGGGAAGTCTAGAAGTAGGCTGATAATTGGCCGGGTCTTCGGGGTCCAGATTACTTTATTTCAATAAAGGCAGATTAACATTAATAATAAAAGCATTTATAGAGCATACAGCTACCTCGAACAAGGTGTCCCGCGCTAACGTGGAGGGCAACAGAGAAGAGGAACAGGGCCACTAATCCCTTTGCTTAAAGAGCCAGCTTTTCAGGGTCTTTCCAAACTCCTGCTCTGACTTCAATAAGCGTATGTGGAGAGGCAAGTCATTCCACAGTTAGGTGATTCCTACTGAGAACGATCTGCCCCCCCCGACTAGCTTTGGAGAAGCGAGGGACAGTGAGGTAGCGTTTATGGTTGGATCTTAAGGACCACTCCTGGAAGTATGGGTGCAGCCTCTTCTTCAGGTTGCTAGGGCCTCTGCCCTGGTAGGTTCGAAACACAAAAGTTAGGGCCTTTAATTCGATTCTCCTGGCAACTGGTAGCCAGTGGAGTTGTTTGAGATGGAGAGAGATGTGATGGCACAACGGAACCTTACAGACTATCCTTGCCGCCGCATTCTGCATTATTAGCAGCCTTCTGATCAGAGACCTGGGCAAGCCCAGGTAGAGGCCGTTGGCATAGTCGAGCTGAGAGGTCACAAGGGCATGAACCACCATTCTATTGCTGTCATTCGGCAGAAAATCCAGTAATTTTCTGATGGTTCTCATTTTCCCAAAACAGGCTGCCGAGACTTGGCGGACTAGGGCCAGCAGGGTCAGATCTTTGTCCCATCTGACACTAAGGTTTTTAACGGAGTCCTTCGGCATTGGTGGAGTGCCGAGTTCCCCAGGCCACCATAGGCCTGCGAAAGGGGGGAGGTTAGGTTAAAAAATAGAACCTTCGTTTTATCGGCATTAAGCTTTAGAAAGTTGCCATTCATCCCGGTCACAATGTCTTTAAGACAATCTCTGAAAGAATCAAAAGCTGCGGTGGATTGATCTCTAAAGGAAGGATATCACCTTGACCCCACTCTTAGCGATGAGAGCCGCCAAAGGCGTCTAGTAAAGGTTGAAAAGTAGAGGGCTCAAGGCAAAGCCATGAGGGACTCCACATTTGAGCGGTTTTACAAAGGAGGCCAGAGGAGGTGTACGGGCGAAGAAACTCTTGTTGGTCGTGGCCGTGGAGGTAGTAGGAAATCCACTCTAAAGCCGTCCTCTGGATGCCTAGCTGTTTCAGTCTGTTTAGCAGAATCGAGTGTGACATAGTAATGAACGCTGCCGACAGGTCGAGGAGCACTAGCATGGCAGAAGAACCAACATCCACAGACAGGCGGATGGAGTCTGCTACTTCGATTAGCACTGTTTCAGTGCTGTACCCTGTACGGAAGCCCGATTGAGAGTCGTGTAGCAGCTTATTGGCTTCCCCAAAGTCCACAAGTTGAAGATGGACCAATTTCTCTAGTATTTTAGCCAGAGCTGATAGTAATGAGATAGGCCTAAAGTTACTTGCTACTTCCGGATCAGCATTGGGTTTCTTCAAGATAGGTACAATATAGGCCTGTTTCCAGGCTACAGGGACAATCCCCAGCCTCAATGAAGAATTTCATATGGGGTTGAAGACCGGGTTAAGCCAATCGGCTAATAGCCCGAACTGCAGTGCTGGGCAAGGGTCCCATGGCGGCTCGGATTTGCATTTCTGTAGTTCAGCCAAAGACACTTCTGCTGTAATAATGGGAAAAGAAGCAAACACCGGCTTGTACTTGGTGGGGACATGGGTGCCCCCCACAGTGTTGGAGTCTGGAGGCAAGTGGAAGGAGGCATAGATCTGCAAGATTTTATCTTTGAAATAATTAGAGAGGCTAGTGCACAGGTCCTGGGGTGGTCAAGCTTCATGCACAAGTACTGTAGGATTGGTGAAAACTTTCAATATTTTGAACACTTCCCTAGAGGAGCTTTTTGCGCTGGCGATGCGATCAGTCAGGAAGTCCCTTCTTTTGATATTAGGGAAATTTGGTATTTTTTCTGGGGCATTTTTATATATGATTTTGGCCTTTTGAGCATAGGACTTTCTCCACTTGTGTTCCAGTCTTTTGCATTCGCTTTTTTTGCATCTAATTTCCTCTGAGAACCAAGGTGCAGATGGCAAAGCTCTAGTAGAGCTAACAGATCTCAGGTGGGCCAGTTTGACAGCCGTCAGCCAAGTATTCAGGCTCATAGTATCGTGGTCGGCGTTGTCCATAAGGATAGGCCTAGAGCCTAGGGTCTCCGGGGTGACCCTGTTCCAATTCCACCTAACCTCCTTAGATCCAACTGTGGCCCTAGAAGTCAAGGGAGCCTGAAAGGGACAAGGTAGTGGTCTGACCAGATAATCTGTATCGGCTTGTCCACCTACACCTCCAGGATATTTGAGAAGATGAAGTCAAACAAGTGTCCAGCTTTATGGATGGGGGAGGAGACCAGTTGGACGAGATTGAAACCAGCAAGGGCTGATAAAAAATGTGCACGATGAGTGAACAAATGGTTGTCAACATGGAGGTGAAGGTCACCTAGGACAATGACGTTTGCATACCCGGTGGAAGCCTGGGCAATGTAGTCTGACAGAGTCGGTGTGACACTATGACAGCAATCAGGCAGCCGGTAGAGGATATATCCCGAAAAGGAAAAGGTGGGGGATAGTTTTATGCAGAAAGGGAGTCTTTTAATGCTGCCAATTTGAATGAAGTTGGTGGTGGCCGTCTCCCAGATGTATTTACAAACAATATTTATTTTATAGCATTTATAAGGCGCACAGCTACCCACAAAGGGTTTCCCGGCGCCAAAAACAGCAAAGACACAGGGCACAACTGGAGAGAGAACAGATCCGAAAGCAAAGATTATTGATCAAACAACCAGGTTTTCACGCTTTTTCTGAAACTCCTGTAGTTTTCTTCTTTGCGTATTTGGATAGGCAGTGTGTTCCAAAGAGTTGGGCCCAAAAATGAGAAGGATCTTCCGCCCAATCTAGCCCGTTTATACCTTGGTACCGCAAACTTCGCAGATGTAATTGAGCGAAGACTGCGATTTGGAAGGTAAGGCTTGGCAAGGTCTTGAAGATATTTGGGGGCAGTCCCAGCTTTAATTTGGAACAAATAGCTCAGGGTTTTGAAGCGGATCCGATTTTCGACCCTAAGCCAGTGTAGATCTCTGAGATGTTTAGTGATTCTGGCATATCTGGGAATTCTACAAAGCAGTCTGGCCGCAGCATTTTGTACCAACTGTAGGCGTCTTATGACTGCTTTATTTGCACCCAGGTACAGGATGTTGCCGTAGTCAAGCCGAGATGTCACTAAGGCATTGACTACGGTCTTCTGGGTGGTCGATGGTAACATCCAGACAATTTTACGTAGCCACCTGAGAATAGTAAAACAGATACCAGCCACTTTATTAGCTTGTTGCACCATAGATAAGCTGTCATCAATGATGACCCCAAGATTTCTGACTTGGGTGGCAGTAGTCGGGAGCTTGCCTAGTGAGGTCGGCCAATGGGAATCGCTCCAGAGATTTTTACTGTTCCCTAAGAGGAGGATCTCTGTTTTCTCCCCATTTAATTTAAGTTGGTTGGCCGACATCCAGCAGAAAATTTCATGGAGACCTGTTTTAAGTGCAGAAGAATCAGACGAATCGGATTTAGATAATGAGAAAAGAATCTGAGAGTCGTCTGCATAGGTCATCAAAACAAGACCAAAGTTCTCTGCAAGGGTGGCTAGTGGGCGAAGGTACAAATTAAACAAAAGGGGACTCAGAATAGATCCCTGTGGTACACCGTGCGGGGAGTAGAAAACATCCGAACAGGCCTCAGAGGAGGTGATCTGGAAGGTCCGGGAAGATAAATAGGATTTAATCCATTCTAGCGCCTTGCCCTCGACACCACTCTCCCCCAGCCTGCAAAGCAGTCTGGAGTGAAAGATGGTGTCGAAGGCTGCGCTTAGGTCCAATAGGACCAGTGCCACCGTTTGGCCATCATCTCTAAGCTCTTTAATTTTTTCCGTGATTCCGAGCAGGGCAGTTTCAGTGGAGTACCCACTCCTGAATCCGGACTGAGAGGGGTGGAGTAGTTCATTATTTTCCACATATGTGGAGAGAGCTTCATGAATGTGCTTTTCCAGCATTTTGGAAAAGGCAGGAAGTAACGATATTGGTCGATAATTGGCCAATACCGTAGGATCGGCAGCTGGCTTTTTCAGCAAAGGGCTGACTATGGCGTGTTTCCATATAGCAGGAACTGAAGCCTGTTCCATGGACGCATTGAGTATGTCCGTAATGGGCGTCAGGGTAGAATCCTCCAGTTGGCTGATAATACTGATGGGTATGGGATCACGGGGAGAACCCGATTTGATAGCTTTAAGAAGTTTCCTCGTTTTATCCGATGTTAAAGGGGGCCAGGCTTCAAGATGACAGTTTCCTTTAAAGCTTTGGAAGGTATCCTCTTGGTTATGGGAGATAATACTGTTGTTATTAATATTAGAGACGATCTTTTCGATCTTTTCAGTAAAGAAGGACGCCAAGTCTTGACATTGCTGAGTACTAAGAGGGGGAGCCTCCGCTCTTGTGTTTTCTCCAGCCAATTCCTTCACCGTATTAAAAAGAGTCTTGGATTTATTAACCGCTGAATTAATTGTCCTAGTTACGTAGCATGCTTTAGCTTTCATGCATGCCGAGTGATAGCTGTTTCTGGCCCTACGGTAGATCTCTTTTTGGTGAGCCTCATAGTTCTTACGCCACTGTCTCTCCAAGTGCTTACAAGTAGATTTTTCTTTCTTGAGGGCCTCTGTAAACCAGGGGGCCGGGGGACGATGTACTTTTCCCTTACAGCGGGATAGGGGCAGGCAGGCATTCACTGCATCACTTAGCCATGTTTGTGTAGCCTCAGCTATGCTTTCCATGTCTCCATCAAGACGTGGGAGGTCTTTGTTCAATGCACTATTAAGGTCATCTAGATTTAATCTTTTCCAATTTCTCCTCAGAGATTCAGAAGAAGTGATAGAGAGGGATTTAGTGGATTTAAGAGAGATAGCGAAGAGTATGAGAAAATGGTCTGACCAACAAATAGGGGTAGAGTTCAGCCATGATAGTTCTTCCATATTAGAGATGATAGGGTCAAGCAAATGTCCTGCTTTATGGGTAGGACCCTTATTGCGCAGTGTCATGTTCAATGCCAAGAGATCATCAATGAGGTTTTTACAATTCGTATTATTCTCATCCTCCAAATGGAGATTCAAGTCCCCGAGTATTGTAAAGTTTTGGGCTTTTAAATGGTGAGGTAAAATAAAATTTACCAAATTATCAGACCATGAGGGGTTATGAACTGGTGGTCGATAAATCAATAAACCAGAAAAAGTGAAATTGGGGCTAAGGGTGATTTTAAAAGATGCTGCTTCGCAGTTGGGAATATCTGCAGATTCAAAATTGCATACAAAGTCTCTACTATAAATGATAGCTATGCCCCCTCCTGTTTGGCCAACGCGATCTCTCCTTACAATAGCATAACTCGCGGGGAGTGCCGTAGCAACATCAGGGCCTGCACTATCATGGAGCCAGGTCTCTGTGAGAAATATCGCACTGGGCTTCTCATTCATTAGTAGATGGAAGATATCTAGTTTGTGTTGTGGTAAAGAACGACAATTTACCACGTAAAAAGTGAATTTATTAGAACCAGCTTTATGGGGGGTACCAAGCGGAATATCAGGATAGGGCTGGAAGTTTGACAAGGAAAGGGAACATGTTGGGCAGGTCTGTATACCAGCACACAAGGGATTGAGAGTTGTACATTTGTCGTGTCTAGTTGGGCGTAATGCTGTTAGAGACTCACGCGTAAGCATCATACCTGAGTGATAGAGGGGCAGAGTTCTGAGCCCTAAGTCCCGGCCTGGCCCGGACGGGCACAGACGGGCTGACTCTGGCTGGACTCCGGCGAAGACGAGGCGCGTCCGCTAAAACGCGTCCGCTATCGCGGAGGACGACTGTTTCCTTTTATGTCGGAGACTAGCGCTCTCTCACCGCGCTGTCCCGCACTAAGATGGCCGCCACAGGAATCCCTAATGCTCGGTGCCTTGCCTTAACTCGGCAGGCATCGAGCGAGTGAGAATACAATGGAGAGTGGGAGTCAGCGCCAATAGCTGAGCCAATAGCTGAGCGCTAGTAAGTGAATTTAAAAACGATTTTAAAAAGAAGTACTTTTCTAACCAAAGTGCAATACACAACACAATTCAATTTTAAAAAGCGAAGCGCTAAACAAATACAGCTGGAACTGGTCTCAACGTTAAGCTGTGCTGCAGCGTAACAAGCTGCTCGTGTCACTTGCGTGAAATCTGAATAACACTGTTTGGGGCTCCTTTTATGGCGGAGACTAGCGCTCTCTCACCGCGCTGTCCCGCACTAAGATGGCCGCCACAGGAATCCCTAATGCTCGGTGCCTTGCCTTAACTCGGCAGGCATCGAGCGAGTGAGAATACAATGGAGAGTGGGAGTCAGCGCCAATAGCTGAGCCAATAGCTGAGCGCTAGTAAGTGAATTTAAAAACGATTTTAAAAAGAAGTACTTTTCTAACCAAAGTGCAATACACAACACAATTCAATTTTAAAAAGCGAAGCGCTAAACAAATACAGCTGGAACTGGTCTCAACGTTAAGCTGTGCTGCAGCGTAACAAGCTGCTCGTGTCACTTGCGTGAAAACAATAGCCACCCCACCTGTTGCCCCCTCCATTGGGTAGCTGTAGCTGGGCGGAATTGCCAGGGTAAACGCAGGGTTCGAGTCTTCGCGTAGCCAGGTCTCTGTGAGAAACATTATGTCCCAATCATTATCTACGAGGGATTGGTAGATTTCAAGTGCGTGTTTGGGTAATGATCTGCAGTTAATTAGACAGGCATTTATTTAATTTGAGCTGGAGATCTAGGGTGGAACACGACCCACAGCCTAGCGTCCTGACAAGTAAAATCCTGCTTGAGGGTGAAGTTACAAGCTGAGCAGTAATATTCCTTGTCCCCCCTCTCAAGAAAACGTAAGGGGTAACAGTGCATTTATTGGGCCTAAGCGCTAACAACTCCTCTCTCCCCATCTTACCATTCTGTGGCGAGTGGTTTGGGCAGCATGGCTGGCGCTGGCCGTGATCCGGACTCGGACAGGCGAAGATGGGCTTAACTTTGGCACGCCAGCGGCGCGTCCACTGAGCGTCCGCGTCGCTCTGGTGATTAAGTAGCAGCCAGTTGAAAGAACTGGTCTGCTAACCTGGTAAAGATGGTGGCGGAGAATGCCACCACAGGAGCAAGAAGAAATGGCGCTCAAGCAGGACGTCTCCGCACCAGTCAATGCTCGCAGAAGTACTCTGCTACTGCTCTGCTCAATCCTGAGAGAGGTGTCCACACCGTGAAGCAGGCAAGCGGTGAAAGGATTGTGAGCAGAGGAGCTGTGCACCCTGCAACACGCAGCAGTGCACAGCGCAGTTAAAAGATTAAAACCAGAACGGTTTAAAATCAGCAGGAAAATGCAGGTAAAAAGAAGGGCTGTGTACCCTGCAACATGCAGCAGTGCACAGCGTAGAAAGTCAGGGGAACAGGAGCAGAATGCATAAAGCCACAAGCAGCACAGGCATCGGTGAATCTTCTGACTCTGAAGACCGCTGCACGTCCGCATCGCCGTGGTGATTAAGTAGCAGCCCGTTTAAAGAACTGGTCTGCTAACCTGTTAAAGAAGGCGGTGGAGAATGTCACCACAGGAGAGAGAAGAAATGGCGCTCGAGTGGGATGTCTCCCGCCAGTCAATGGTCGCAGAAGTACTCTGGAGGCTCGCTTCTATTAGGATGGGAAGATATGTTCCATCTATGGCTCTAATTTGGATGAACTGGCAGTTCTGGGCTACTTGGATGTGGATCTAGTCAGTGGCCAGCTCTCCTTATAGTATGTGGTGATCTCAGTCTTCATATGGATTTAGCATGCAGCTCATCACAACCTGTGCAATACACGGGTAGGAAATCAACAGTTTACTGGGCTGTCCAGCAGCTTATACGAGATCATGGGCTTGTAGATGTGTAGGCCACATTAAAATCTCCTGATCTAGGAAATACATATTTTTCACATCCCCACAGAAATGTGTGTGGCTGGTTTATTGTATGATATCAGCTGTGCTAGTGAGGGAGTTAAGAATTAAAAAATGTCACAGGGTCTTCTTGAATCACAATCCATTGATCTTAAAATTTAAGACTTTGGCAGCGATCAGGACAACACAGACATGGATGTTCGAGAGGACACTGCTCCTTAACAGCGAATATATAAATCACATAAGAAAATGGTTACCAGATATTTTGATACTAACCAGAAGTTTTTCTATTTTCCAGGATGTATACAGTGCATGGCTATCCAACGGACCTCTCAGTGCTAGTAGAGACCTTTGCTCTGAATAAGGATATCTGTGAGACACTAGAATGGATGGGTTTTCAGTAGTCTCCTAAAGGAGATTTCCTATTTCTCCTGACTAATAGGGGAAGGGAGCTCGTTCCAGAGCTTAGGAGCTAGAACTCTGAAGGAGCTTCTGCCTCTCTTTGCCTTCTTAATCCTAGAACCCAGAAAAAAACCTTCATCTTTGGAACGTAGGGTGTGTTTGGGGTGTAGGGAGTATTAGATGTTGAATTGGGAGGGGTCCTTTTCTGTGTACAGCTCAATGGACCAGGCAAAGGGACTTGAAGTGTATCCTTTTTTGGACTGGCAACCAGTTAAGAGCTGCCAGAGCAGGAGCAGCTAAGGTGCATTAGGTGATTCTGAAAAGCCTACATGCTGCTGCATTCTGTATTATCTGCAGTAGGTTGGTAACATATTTGGTGATGCCTAAATAGAGGGATTTCCTATAGTACAAGTTTGAGTTGATGATAGGAAGCCAGCTCACAAACTTTCTATAACACATTTAAAAAAAAAATCTTTTTATTTATCTTGCTCATCACACATCGATATATTAAAGCTCAATAACTTTCTTAAGGCGTAAAGAAGTCTGAAGCATCATCCTGCCAACTTTTTAGACTGGATTTCCATAGTGAGCATTTAATCGCTCCAGAAACCTAAACTCTTCACTGATGGAACTAGTGCCAGGAGCAACCCTATCTCATTCGGCCAGCTAAGTTCATTCCAAAGGGAGGGTTGTTTCCTACTAACAGCACCTTCGTTTGTCTCCATTCAGTTTTAGATGACTGTCCGAAATCCAGCTAGTAACATGCTTGAGACAAGCATTTAGCTGCTGGGAGGTGTTCTTAATGTCTGTAGAGAGTGAGACAACATCCTAACCCCTAGATGCATCAAGCACCCATTCTGCAAATCCCAAATAGCGAAAAATAACAAATCGCTAATTAAAAATCGCAGAATTGGATGCATCATCCAAATCGCTAAATATCTGCGAATCACAACCGCCCGCAATCGACAAATGCAAATCCGCAAAAATCCCTACTAAATCGCAGAGTCAGCTGTTTCCAACCCCCTAATTGCGAATCCGCAATTTCCAAAATCGCAGATAGCGATCTCGCAGATTGCGAGATCGCAAAAACGTGAAGTCGCATCTTGAGCACAATGACGACATCACTACCAGGAAGTAGCCTGCTCCATGCATCATTTTGGTGACAGGGCTGGATACAGGAGGAGGCAGAGCACTGAGCTCCAAGAGACACACCCTGCAGTGCCAATACAGGATTGAAAAAAATACCACAATGTCCCAGGAAGCTGCAGGACAAAGTGAAAAACCCAGGCAGCGCAAAATAAAATTTAGTGAAAAAGAACTGGAGTACCTGATAGAAGGAGTCAGCAGGGACCACGACCAACTGTTTGGGAAGCTGTCCCGGAAGGTGCCCAAGGCTACCAAGAGGCGCATCTGGGTGCGCATCTAGGCTAAGATGAACGCAGTGGGAGTCACGCACCGGTCCATCGATGACCTAAAAAAGAGGTGGTACGACATCCGAGGCCGTGCCAAGGAGTGCATTGCTGAGAGACTGGGGGGGAGACTGGCTACGGGAGGAGATCACTCCCCAGTCCCTGAAAACACACCCATGGAGGACCTAGTGGAGGACACCATCCACCCTGCAGCCTGCGTGGGCGTCACTCAACTGGACACCTCCCGCGCCACAGACCAATCTCAAGGTAAGAGCCATGCTACTGCGACCCCGTACCCTAACAATGCCCATGCCCCCAGTGCAATCCATATTTGTAACTCCAGTAATCCAGTCCCTGCTCCTCCCAAACGCCTAATTGCATTGTGGAACCTGTAGTGTGTCAATGTGCCCTTATAGCCACACACAGTCAGAATAGTCAAGTAACACAGACCCCTAAAGCCAGTCATGGAATGCAGACATCAAACAATAGCAAGCCTGCATGCATGCTGCTACATCCCAGGTGCCTGAATCATATCATTAATTATGCACTCATCCACATAACAGGTGCTGCGGATGCTGACACGTCTGACAGTGAGATTCTCCACATTGAAGAGACACCTGAAGAGAAGGAGGGGGAGAGCCAGCCAGCACCTGCACCTGCACCTGGACCTGGACCTGCAGCTGCACCTGCATCGAGATCCAGGGACACCCCTGCAGCTACAGGTGGAGCACACCCTAACAACTCGGCGCGCATGGCAGTGGAGCAGATCTCACCCCCATCCAGGAGGCAGGCACGACACCCAGCAAGTGTGCGTGCCCACGCCAGCAGCAGGTTACGGCAGCAGTGCTCCGTGCCCACCACAGCAGACATGGAGCAACATGCACACAACTTGGGGCTGGGCATTGAGGCTCAGATGCTTGCTGTGCACCGTAAACAGGCACAGCACATGGCAGGAATGCAGCTGCAGCTATATAAAACTGCACACAACATTAGTCTCCTCACTGAGAGTGTACAGGAACTGACCACAGCGGTGAAGGAGAGCAACCAGCTGATGGTAGAGCAGGACATAACCCGCAGACGCCACAGGCAGCTGCTCACATGGCTATCAGCCTACACACGTTCCAATCACCTGATTGGGAACGTCACTTCTCAGCTCTTGAGCAGATCATTGGCGATGCAAATCCAGATGGTCCAATGCTGTGCTGATGTTGCAAGGGCCCTGGAGCAGGTCACCAACGCTGTGGAGCACCAACAGGTGGGAGACCATGGCAATGCAAGGGGGGGACGATGCCAGCGAAGGGACATCTAGCCTCAGCAGCCTGTCTGTGCCGGTGCAAACAGAAAGGCGGCGCACTGCACCACGACAAAACCAGCCTGACGTAGAGGGTGAGAGGCGACAGGGTGCGTCCAGCAGGAGGCGCTAGTTACTTGACATTTCCCCGCAGTGCTGTGGTGAGGTAACCATGCGCGCCAGCTCAGGTTAAATGAGCTTGGATGTCTGAATACAGTACCACTATTTTTTGCTGATGAAAGCACATCGAGAGCTTGTGAATTAAACAAAAGCTTTATTTTGAAAACAAATCTTCATCATGTCAATCATTGATATGGCTTGCATGAGTGCAGTGTTGTGTGAGGGGTATGGGTGCACTACAAATAGTTCTGTGTGATGTTGGCGCGGCGCCTGTGACCTTCAGCAGGATTCTCCCCGTGTGCATGATGCACATGTGCAGATGGCAGGTCGTCCCCCTCTGACTCACTACCAGACACCTCAACAGGTATCCAGCGCTTGGTGGCAATATTGTGCAGTATGGCGCACACAGCAACGATGCGGCAGAAGATCTCTGGCCGGTATTTGAGGACCCCGCCAGTCTTGTGGAGGATGCAGAATCGACTTTTTAACATGCCAAATGTTCGCTCTATCACATTCCTGTGGTGTTGCTGGGTTGAGGTATGGGGTGAGGAGGTATTCACAGAGGGAGTAGGCGCTGTCACCTGAAGGGAGGAGTAGAGGGTCATTGCCTGTTTTACGCGGCAACATGGTCTTAACATACTGTATGTGGGCATGTGTAGTTACCTAGGAGATGTTCCTTGCCAAATTCACCCCAGACCAAGCGGGTGTGTATGTCGCTGTGCCGGAAGATAAAGGAATCATGCGTGCTCCTGGGTATTGTACTACAAAAGGGAAATTTTACCTATGCCTCTAATACTGATTGAAAAACAATTAATGCAGAAAGAGGGATAAATCAAAATTTATTAATTTACCCAGACACTTGATTTATGTCATTTCTAGACAGAGAAAGAACATCATCAACTTCACATTAAACCATACACCATTGTTGGAACAAAAAAACAATCTATACAATTGATGTGTGAAAAAATAAACATACAATGCAAATGTGCTCTCAGATTACAAAAACAAATCAATATGAACAAATCATTAAACAGTTGCCAAGGAACAGTACAAAAAAACTGCGGTTGACAAATTAATTAAATTCCCAGGGGGTAAGCGTTTTGTGATACCACCCACATTCCTGTTCCAATATTATTATATTTGGATATTGTATAACACAGGGAATGTCACAAGTGCCGATGGCACAATTCCTTTAATGAATAAATGGATGCCGACGCGTTTCGAGTCTCACTGTATTAGTCACAGGACTCTCATCAGGGCAGGATAAGTCATATCCATAGGAACTGTTTATAAAAAAGACAAAGGGGAGAGAATACTTTTAGAAATTGGTCCTCTATCCAACCAAGCTTGCTTTTACAGAAACGCATCAAACGATGTAGCATACCTTAAGGGACCAGGCGTTTGCTGGTCTTTTAAGAATGTCATCAATTGCCATGGGTATCAACCTGCAACAGAGTGAGATACCATTGAATGTACTGTATCAAGAGTACAGACTGCAATCACAGTTGCGGGCGGGTTGTAAATCTAATGATTTTACCTTTATTATAGATCTGGCGCTACGTCCAAATGACCTCGAAGAACGAGTTGAATTTATTCCCAATGTCGAATATTGTTTATGTATCTGAAAGGCAATGTTTAAACGACGTGTAAATGAAACCAGAAAACAAACAATGATTTTCGCCCCCTGCGCGCCACGGAAGAACGGAAAACATGGCTTATTTGTAAAAAAGACGTCAATTGGGCGGAAGATGGTTACCGCTATCACGTAAATTACCAGTGTCTGTATCCTGCGGAAAAAAAGGCGGAATAACTGACTTGACTTCTTGTTACTGGGACCAAAAAAGATATACTCTAAGAGTAGAGGTCAAAAGGCTTACCGTTAGTTATGCAGCTCAACGCATTGTCGATTTCAATCTCCGGCGGCTTGGGGCAAACAGGGTAACCCGTGCATGCGCACTTGTGGTAAACAATCGGCAATGCGGTCACATGGTGTATTGTGGCCAATCGGGCATGTCGGGAGATACATAATGATTACTATGAATTGTGGGAGTTGTAGTATTAATTAAAACATATTGGAAAAACGACATTGGGTTTTATTCATGAGTGTGTGGAAAGAAAATTATATCCTGTTCACTTCACTCAGGCAGTTCAGACCTTTATTTACACTGTCAAATCTCATGATTAGGTATGCCTCTTTGGGCAAAAGTGCAGCCTCAACATTTGACGATTCATATTTAGGATCAACCCATGTTAATACTGTTCACTTAAAATCATTTTCCCCATGGTTGTTGGCCAAAAAATGTTCAACGATATGTGCAGATGATACTTTTTTCTTTATTCTCGAACGATGTTGCGTGATTCGTACATTTATAGATTGGCAAGTTTTGCCAATGTACACTCTGTTGCAGGGACACAACACGGCATGGACCACATTCTTAGTCTTGCAGTTTGTGAACATCTCATGTTCCCATTTGACCCCGTCATGGTCAAACACGTTACCTTCCAATGTCGTTGAGCATGATACACAATTGCCACATTTGTGGTGCCCACATAAAGGTTTTAAGTTCCATTGTGCTATCAAGTCGCTCTTCTGTTTAGGGATGTAATTATCTGCTTTTGTCACTTGTTGGCCAATGCTCGTGTTTTTGCGCATAGCGAAAATGGGTTTCTCCAACGGATGTTCCAAATTTTCCAATAGGTGCCAATTGTTCAAAATGATATGTTTGAATTGGTTTGTGTGCGACCCAAAAGTTGAGACGCAAACCAATTTATTGAGTTCACCTTTTTCTTTTGTCTGAAGAAGATTTTCCCTAGGGGTGAACCTCGCCCGTTTTTTAGAATGATGTAAAAGTTTTTTTGGGTAACCCCTTTTCGCCATTTCAGCACAAAACCGTGTCGCATGGTATTCAAAGTCTGCCAAATCCGTACAGTTGCGTCTTATTCGCAACAGTTGTCCAAAAGGGAGATTCTCTTTCAAGCACTGTGGATGCGAGCTTTTATAATGAAGGATGGTGTTTCTGTCAGTTTCTTTTTTGTGTAAAGTGGTTGTTAGACTATCATCGCGGGTGCCTACTGTGATGTCAAGGAAGGTCATTTTGCTTCGACTGGATTCCATTGAAAAGCTGATATCAATGTGTCTCGAATTGAGCCATTCATAAAACTGATCGAGCTCGGTCTGGCTCCCCTGCCACAGGAGCCAGACGTCGTCAATGTATCTTAACCATTGATTTATATGGCCAGAGAATGGATTATTGTTATGTATGAATCTTTCTTCATACTGTGCCATATATAGTATCGCCATCTCAGGTGCGTAAAGACAGCCCATGGCGATGCCTTTGACTTGGACAAAAAACGCATTTTCAAATTTGAAATAGTTGCTGCGTAAAGTGATTTCAGCCAATGATAGAATGAACGAGGTAGGTACCTTGTGGGGTCTGTCACATTGGTCCAGGTATGATTCCAACACCTGCAGAGCCTCATCTTGGGGGATTTGGGTGTAAAGTGAGGTGACATCTAAGCTCACCATCATTTGTGTTGCTTCATTAAATGACTGTCCTTCTATTTTAGTAATGAAGTCGGTAGTATCCCTGAGATATGACTTGACCTGTGGTAGAAAAGATTTTAAGAAAAAATCAATATATTTGGAGACCGGCTCTAAGGCGGAATCACAGCCCGACACAATCGGTCGACCTGGTGGTCTTTGGTCGTTTTTGTGAATCTTTGGCAAAAAATAAAGAACTGGCGTTCTTGGTGATTTTTTGTTCAAATATTCAAATTCTTTAGGGCCCAAAAAGCCCTCGTCCAATCCTGCCTTGGTGATGTTTGCAATCTTGTCTTGGATTGCAAAAATAGGGTCCTCCTTAACTGGTCTGTACCAGTCCCTATTGTTAACGTGTGATATGCCTTCTTCTAGATACATGGAGCGGGGCCATATTACTACTGCCCCGCCTTTGTCCGCCTGTTTTATTAGAATAGATGTATCTGCCTTCAGATCCCGAATGGCAGATGTTAAGCCTTTGTTGATGTTATTATGTACAAAACTTTTTTTCTTTTCAAGTTTGGTAAGGGATGATAGGACCGCTTGCTCATAGGCAATCACTTGCTTTGGGATATTTTGGGTCGGAGTGAACCTGGATTTGACCCTTAATCATGTGGTTTCCTGACTTGACATCACTTCGGCATCCGCGAAGAAGACCTTTAACCTTATCTTACGACAAAAATCCAATGCCTCTAGTTTGAGTTTAGTGAAATCCGTTTTTTTGTTAGGAACGAACTTGAGGCCCAGGGTTAAGAGTGTTTCCTCATCTTTGGTAAGTTGTCTACTGGAAAGGTTTACTATAAATGACTTGTCTAGTTCTTGTAGGATTTGTTGTGGGTTCGCATCTCCCATGGCTGCTTGAAACGGACTCTCGATTGTCCGCCTCTGGCTAAAAAAGGAGATGCTGCTGGAGCCCCTCATCTTTTAGAGTTATCTTGTCTAGAGTCCGAAGACGAGTCAGAAGAGGTTGTGTCTGAGAATGTTAGGAACCTGCTCCTTGATCTACCTTGGAAAGATGTCAGTGCTCCCCTTGATTCTCCTGATGTATAGAAATCTTCTTTGAGAAAGGAATAGACCTGTTCCACTTTGAAGGATTTGGAGTCTCTCTCAAATTGTGCTGCTTTTACATTAAGTGTATTATCTTTGAAAAGCTGGATTTCCTTTTCGATCTTATCTAGGAGGATCTTAGCTTCCGTTACAGTTTGGTTGTCTGTAATAGTCTTAATAAGTTCTTCGATTTCTTTCTCTTCTTGACTGCAGATACGTTGGGCTGTCTCTATGGTATGAACCATTAAATCCCTACTGCATTTGGTGTTTATTTGACTGAAACCTTTCTTATAATCCGCGTCTTCAATGAAGATGACTGGAATATTTTTTACCTGGAGACCCCAGGGGATCGTTCCTGCCTTTAAATGTTTGAATAAAAAATGGCAGTGTAGCTCAGTTCGTATGTGTTTTTTTTGGAGACGGGTTAGTTTGTATGCCTCATTCTGCTGTTTCGCTGAGGTGCTTAATGTTATAGTGGAAAATGGAGAGGATTCAAGTAGACTCTGGATGTGGCTTTCCGTGAAGGACAGCGTATCTTTCTCTGCCATGCTAGCCAGGAGACGAGTCTCCTGCTGTAGACCTAATCTATTGTGACCTGATAGGGAGGACACGTTGTGTCAATCCCTACCCGCTCGGGTAACAACCCGCACTAGAATTTAAGAAGAAGGGGGGTTTGGCCCTGTGGGAAAGAGGGTAGGTTGGGCCTTTAAGTAATACAAAAGGGTAATTTTACCTATGCCTCTAATACTGATTGAAAAACAATTAATGCATAAAGAGGGATAAATCAAAATTTATTAATTTACCCAGACACTTGATTTATGTCATTTACTCTTTGTTGAGTTTTTTAAAAAAAACTTATAACATTTCTAGACAGAGAAAGAACATCATCAACTTCACATTAAACCATACACCATTGTTGGAACAAAAAAACAATCTATACAATTGATGTGTGAAAAAATAAACATACAATGCAAATGTGCTCTCAGATTACAAAAACAAATCAATATGAACAAATCATTAAACAGTTGCCAAGGAACAGTACAAAAAAACTGCGGTTGACAAATTAATTAAATTCCCAGGGGGTAAGCGTTATGTGATACCACCCACATTCCTGTTCCAATATTATTATATTTGGATATTGTATAACACAGGGAATGTCACAAGTGCCGATGGCACAATTCCTTTAATGAATAAATGGATGCCGACGCGTTTCGAGTCTCACTGTATTAGTCACAGGACTCTCATCAGGGCAGGATAAGTCATATCCATAGGAACTGTTTATAAAAAAGACAAAGGGGAGAGAATACTTTTAGAAATTGGTCCTCTATCCAACCAAGCTTGCTTTTACAGAAACGCATCAAACGATGCAGCATACCTTAAGGGACCAGGCGTTTGCTGGTCTTTTATGAATGTCATCAATTGCCATGGGTATCAACCTGCAACAGAGTGAGATACCATTGAATGTACTGTATCAAGAGTACGGACTGCAATCACAGTTGCGGGCGGGTTGTAAATCTAATGATTTTACCTTTATTATAGATCTGGCGCTTCGTCCAAATGACCTCGAAGAACGAGTTGAATTTCTTCCCAATGTCGAATATTGTTTATGTTCCTGAAAGGCAATGTTTAAACGACGTGTAAATGAAACCAGAAAACAAACAATGATTTTCGGCCCCCTGCGCGCCACGGAAGAACGGAAAACATGGCTTACTTGTAAAAAAGACGTCAATTGGGCGGAAGATGGTTACCGCTATCACGTAAATGACCAGTGTCTGTATCCTGCGAAAAAAAGGCGGAAAAACTGACTTGACTTCTTGTTACTGGGACTAAAAAAGATATACTCTAAGAGTAGAGGTCAAAAGGCTTACCGTTAGTTATGCAGCTCAATGCATTGTCGATTTCAATCGCCGGCGGCTTGGGGCAAACAGGGTAACCCGTGCATGCGCACTTGTGGTAAACAATCGGCAATGCGGTCACATGGTGTATTGTGGCCAATCGGGCATGTCGGGAGATACATAATGATTACTATGAATTGTGGGAGTTGTAGTATTAATTAAAACATATTGGAAAAACGATATTGGGTTTTATTCATGAGTGTGTGGAAAGAAAATGATATCCTGTTCACTTCACTTAGGCAGTTCCGACCTTTATTTACACTGTCAAATCTCATGATTAGGTATGCCTCTTTGCGCAAAAGTGCAGCCTCAACATTTGACGATTGATATTTAGGAACAACCCATGTTAATACTGTCCACTTAAAATCATTTTCCCCATGGTTGTTGGCCAAAAAATGTTCAACCATAGGTGCAGATGATACTTTCTTCTTTATTCTCGAACGATGTTGCGTGATTTGTACATTTATAGATTGGCAAGTTTTGCCAATGTACACTCTGTTGCAGGGACACAAGACGGCATGGACCACATTCTTAGTCTTGCAGTTTGTGAACATCTCATGTTTCCATTTGACCCCGTCATGGTCAAACACGTTACCTTCCAATGTCGTTGAGCATGATACACAATTGCCACATTTGTGGTGCCCGCATATAGGTTTTAAGGTCTCTGATGAGCTTCTTAATCATTGCCCCATTGAGCCTGTATTTGGAGTAGATCTCCTCTTCAGTCTGTCCCAGGAGTGTAATCCGCAGCCGGAATATGCGCTCCTGGATCCTGCGTCGGTTCTGGGCTGCAGCCTGGAGCCTCAGCCGCCTTGCCATGATGTAGAGACCTGCCATTTTGACTTTCCTCATGATCTTACTGAGTCTCCTTAAGTGTGTTTGATTTACCCAACACCTGTTTGTTGTTTGCAGATTATTGGTTTTTTTCCAATTTGACTTCATGGTTTCCACCTGGTTTTGCTTCTCCTTAAATTGCGACTCGCATTTAGCGATTTATGGTATTTTCGGTATGTGCGATTGATGATGAATGGGAATAGGGATTTGTTCGCGAATTCGCTATTGCTTTTGCAAAATATGTGGGTAATCGCTTTTAAGGAATCTCAATGGGGGTTTCTAAATGGTTTAGCGATTCTTTGTTTTGCGATTTCTCAATTTTCTGCTTTTGTACTTGATGCATAGCGGAAGTGGGAATTGCAATCGCAATCGCTGTTTCGCAGCGATTGCGATCGCAATTTCGCTTGATGCATCTATGCCTAAGTGTCTGATGCATACCAGACAAGCAAAAACCCATATGTTTGCACGATTTCTGCCAGATGGCTATCATAAAGATTAAAGAGGTGAGCGCCTCAGATGATGTAGTTTGGGATTCGTTAAAAACTTGGATTAGGGGCAAGATAATTAGCTTTAGTGCCTATAGTCATAGGAAACAGGCTAACAATGTTTGGGGGCATCATAGAGAGCTGGCCGAATTAGAAGCTCAACACATTAAATTCGGTGCTGTGGGTCAGGGAGGTCCGGAGATATCTAAAAAAAATGGCATGGGGAAGGCAAGTGTTAATAGCTGTTATAGTAAGAAATCAGCAGAAAAATATCAGATCTTCAAAGAAGAGACTTTTGAGTATAGCGACAGCGTGGGTAGGCTTTTGGCTCTGCGCACACAACAGAGAGAGGTAAACATGACATTGATGTCATAATTGACAGGGAAGGGCGTTCTGTCAGTACCTCACACAGTAATTGTAAAAGCTTTTAACGAATATTATGGTAAACTTTACCAAGAAGATACATACCCCTCGCTGGCTAAGATGGGAGAGTATCTAGCAGTAATGTGTGGATGTGTGCTTGATGAAGATGAATAGGGGGCTTTAGACTTACTGATTACCCCAGAAGAAGTGAAGCTTGCTCTTAATTCTTTGGCCTAAAGGAAGGCGACAGGGCCAGATAAGATACAGTTAGAATTTTATTGTGTTTTTATCCTGAATTGGCCAAGGGTATCGTTCACAGTTTTCTTGAAGCAGGGCGGAGAGCCTGGTCCCAGCCTCTATGATATCTGCTAATATTGTGGTTTTTAAAAATGGGGGTAGCTCCCTACGAACCCTGTATCGTACAAACCAGTCTTGTTGATCATAAGTGATACGAAGATTTATTCAAAGATACTTGTGACACGCTTCAGCATGGTCATAGCCAAACTGGTCTCAACTTGGCAACATGGGTATATCCCTGGTCGTGGCACTACCGACCACATAAGGTGAGTAATTACGCTGTTTGATGTAGCAGAAGTGTCTGGGAGTACAATGGTTATGATCTTGCTTGATGCCGAGAAAGCATTCAATCAGGTCGCATGGGCTTACTTGTGGGAAACATTGAGGAGTAAAGGGTTAGGCCCCAGCTTAATGACAGCGGTACAAGCACTTTATAATAATCCTACCGCTAGCCAGCAAATAATGGGGTTGGAATTGAATACGATTTTAATCACAGGATGGACAAGACATGGCTGTCTAAGCCCACCCCTTTTATGTGCACTGTATATAGACCCATTTATTACTTGGCTTGAGAGAAGTGTACTAGTGAGGCCAGTGAGGATAAATAATTTTGATACAAAGTTATTGGCATATGCGGATGATATAGTGCTTGTTACACCATACCTTGAAAGAACCATGATAGAAGTAGAGAGGGAGGCAGAAATCCTTGGCGAATTAACAGGTTATCACCTAATGAAGGTAAGGCGCAAGTAGTCTGTAATAAATACATTGATATAGATGATAAACATATTGCCCACAGTGGAATGTATCCAAGAATAGTGTTCACGGGGGCGTGGCTAGCCAACAGCCAAGATGGCCACACACTAAGCGAGCTCTGTGAGTAACGAGCCTCCCTCTCGAAATCCGCCTATTAATCCGCACTCCTGGCACTGCCTAACCGACACGACCAGAAGCGTCTAACTATCCGGTGCACCCGGCTGTTATCTGCAACTTCCGACGAGCTTCCCTCGCGGAGATACGCCGTGTACAATATTGCGGCCTATCCGGAGATTGGAACTGGGGACTCGAGTACGGAGTGACCCCGGCGGCGCACCGACACTGCGGCAGCCATCATCTCTTGTATTCGAGCGGCACCCTGGATGAGGCGCCCCTTCTACCTGCTGCACACGAAGGACTCCGCACTCGGCTGCCATCCACATCTACCGACGTGCAACACCGTGTGGGACCCCACGGCCTGACCCGAAGTCTGGAGCGCAAAACCGGCATTGTGACGGACATCCCCCCCTGCGAGGGGTCTGAAAGGGACGGAAGCGCCTGTAATAATCTGCCGATCCGGAACCTTCCCGGGCAGAGCCTTCTAAGCGCAAGAAACAACGAATATCCTGAGGACGCCTGTGAGTACCAGAGAGAGACCAGAGGGTTTGGGGGTTCACGACGACGGGTGAAACTGGTGTCTAGCGCTGGCCTAACGTAAGGGTCCCGCTATTAACTAGCTTGCCGCCTGCTACGATACCCGGACTACTATTGCCGCCCTCTACCCGCCACTGAGGCCGGCTCCGCGCCATCAGCGACGCCGACGGCTGTGGGAGACCGCGACGGAGGGAAGTACTAAAGAGCGGCGCTAAGCGTGCAACGGGATCCTACCACTGGCTCCTCATCCCACGCACCAGCCGCCTGCGACGCAACGCAACCCGAACCTTGCCCGAGGGCCCACTTTTGCCACGCTCTGCCCGCCACTGAAGCCTCTTCCCAAATATAAACGGCAGCATACCGCAACCCACCCCCATCCTGCGCTGTGCTCCAGGCCATAAGAGAAGGAGTAACTCGCCAGGAGGGTAGCAAGGAACACTGCACCAGCCAACCTAAACACTGCGACCTCCGAGATGAGTGGCAGGGGGACCAGAGGCCACCAGACCTCAAAACTGGACAAATTCGCCTATCAAAAGGACCCACCTGACACGGCGAAGGGGGGATCCTACCCGAACACCACCACACCCCGCGGGGGACACAAATGCCACAGAGAGAATTACCCTTCATGACGTCATGGCGGCCCTGAAGACAATGCAATCCTCAATGGGCACGATCTCCACTGAGGTCTCCCTGATCAGAGCGGATTTCGCCAAAATGTCAGACCGCGTGCTGGAGGTCGAAAAAACGACTACCGACCTTGTGGGGGACACGTCTGATCTACAGCGGAGAGTCCAAAAGCTAGAAGATGACAACCTCGTGCTACGGGCGAAGCTGGATGATCAAGAAGGCCGCTCGAGATGCAATAATATACGCCTGATTGGTGTACCAGAATCCATACGCGGCCCTGCCCTGGACCTTTACGTTGAGGACCTCATCTATAAACAGCTGCAACCCAAAGGTCTGTTGAACTATTTTTCAGTATAACGCGCCCACCCCGTGCCTGGGGGCCAGCCAAAACCCAGGGCCCCACCTCGCCCCATACTGGCCCGCATCTTCAACTTCAGCGACCGTGACGCAATTTTACAAGCGGCTCGCACAAGACCACCGATCAAAATTGAGAATGCAGTGATCCACCTCTATCCTGACTACACGGTGGCCGTAGCCCAGCAGCGACGAGGCTTCACAGAGGTAAAGAAAGAACTACGTGCTCGGGAACTCAAGTACTCTATGATTTTTCCAGCGAAACTGCGTGTAGAGGCTGAAGGTAAAACATGGTTCTTCGACACGCCGCAGGCAACTCAGGATTGGCTGGAGGGGTGGAGGCCGGCAAAGGGGCCCAGGAACCGCGACGTACAGCGAGATCACGGGAATAGAAGCCCACGGACGCAGGACGATGCGGAACGAGGTCAAGACAATGAGCAATAGATGCTGCAGCCAAGATCCATCCCTTGGAGCCGCTACTTTCCACCAAGACTTTGCCCACTCCTCTCGATCGAAGATAAGACTTCCCAGGCTCGCGAGGAGGAGGTGGGACAGCGAGCCACCAACTGCGGCTGGCTGTGTATGGTAAGACGCTGGTCGCGCACATAAAGCTCCAATCAGGTAGGACATCTAGTTACGAATGGCACTGCATGGTCGCTCCCGGAGGGGGGGCTCAACAGCGGACACAGAAGTCTCACCCCCAGGAACAATTTTCAATAGTTGGGATTATAAGCACTCTGCTCAGTTGGGGAGGTGGAAGGTTTATTGTCCGCTGGGCAGGGAGGCAGTGTCAGGATCCTATAAGTCTTATGTGCCTGTCAGGATCCAACCCTGTAATGGTCTATAATTATAAGTCTTATGTGCCTAACTTGCTTATAACTGCGTTCGTGCTAACTTTTGTTTTTTGCAGGTGCCAATGTTTGTTGTTGACTCGTGTTTCTTTTCTGTACTTTGCTGGAGGCCTTTTGTTCCTTCGCAGCAACTGTAGTTCGGAATCAGGGGCTATAAATTGAGCCACGCCCTAGATTCCTTGCAGATTATTCTGGATGATTGCTTGCAGTTGCAGTTGGCTCTCTGAGCTCCGGGAACACTTCTGATTTCCCGGCGCTTCTCCTGTATCCAGCTGGTTACCTGTTCTCTCCACAGCAGTTCCTGACCTTGGGGTTGAATCCTATCCTTGAGACCCGAGCTAAGAAATCTCAGGTAGGATCCAACCATTTAACTATAGCCGATTCCAGGAAGGCCTTGCTACTGCGTGTCTTGGCGCAGGCGACCTTCATCTCAGACCTTCACTTTCGTGTCTTGGTGCGCACCCTATTTTAATCGCGTTTGCCATGTTTAGAAGTCTTTCGGCTGAAAGCTTCTTCCATTCTTAGTATATCTAGCCTTTCTAACCTATTAACACCTCTTGACCTCATTTTCTGGCAATATTTAACAACTCAGCTGAGTTGTATTTCTTTTCTCGAATCCCTCAAAAAGTCTGTTAATCGTCTGGGGGGTTTTCATTCTATTTCAGTAGCATGAGAATAATGCACCTAGGAATTTTGTCAAAGTTAATAGCTGTGTTTATTCTTTCGATGATTTATGCATGAGGTAAATGTTTATTCTTTTGATGATTTATGCATGAGGTAAATGCATTTTGGGAATGTTGTTTTAATTATTACTAAGAGCATTATTATTGATGTAATTTGTGACAACTCTAGGTGTCATTTTACAAAAGTATGCAAATGTTTTGGGAACTAATACAATTCTGAAGAATCTATTTGCACTTTAATTTCTGAGTTATACTGGATGTAAGCCTAGGTAAACTTTCTAAGTGCTGTTTTTTCAACTTGAGTTATACTATTACAAGCCAGTTCTTTCCTTCAGGTATCCGGAAGCCATTCTGTGAGTGCAGCAGGTGATTATTGTAACGACTAGTGCTCTTGTGTTCCGGTTGTTATTTTTTCTCGTTCCAGATCTCCCTCCCCGCAGTACCCTCCCTTACCTCCCCTCGTCCAGCCACTTTGGCCTTCTGCTGAACTTATAACGCAGAGCCGAAGCTGCTGGAAGGTGGGCTTTTGGGTACTGCTCCTGAGGAACAAAACAACTATGAACCAATTTTTGAAGGTTCTGACAGAATAATCTGCCCAAGAATTTAGTTCCTCCCGAGCAGTACACAAAAGATGGCCACCATGAATGATCTTTGTGCCATGATAGGAAATTTGCAAAAGGAACTAGTTGCTAGTCGACAGGAAACAGCAGCTCTAGCCAGTAAGGTGACTCAGTTACAAAGTAGATTGGATTCAGGGCCTACAGCAGGTCTCTCACAAACTAATGTATCAGGCCCTGGCTCTTCAGTGTCTGTAACTGTCCCCACTCCTGTCCCTTTGGCACCACCTGAGCGATTTGCTGGGGAACCGAATAAGTTTCAAACCTTCTTAACTCAGGTACAGTTGCACTTTATGGTGAAACCAACTTCCTTCCCGGACGCTCAGTCTCGAATAGCCTTCCTAATTTCTTATTTAAGCGGGGATGCTGCAATGTGGGCAGTTCCTTTGGTTCAGTCAGACAATCCTTTACTGTACAATTGGACTCTCTTCAAACGTGAATTCGAGAAAATATTCGACAGACGAACTATCACAGGCTCAGCTGATAGAGATCTGCTAGAACTAAAACAGGGAAATAAGGATTTAGTTCACTACCTCACCCAACTCAATCGTTTGATAGCAGAAACTGAGTGGCCCGAGGAAAAGAGAGCAGCTTTATACTACCAAGGCTTAAGAGACGAGTTGAAAGACCTAATATCTCCTATCGATCCACAGCCCCGCTCATGTGCAGATTTAATTGCTCTTAGCCTTCGTTTGGATCATCGGGTTGCAGATCGTAAAGGAGATAAAAGAAAAACAGATGTTAGAATATTCTCTAGAGTCAGAGAAAAAACACACCAAACCACACATGAGGGAGTGGAACCCATGGAAGTTGGTAGTTTGAGAAAACCCTTAACCTCCGAAGAGAAAGAAACTCGATGTAAAAATGGTCTTTGTTTATATTGTGGTAAGAAAGGGCATTTTGTTAGAGATTGTCTCCTTAAACCAAAAAGTTCCTGGCCACGTGACAAGTCAGACAACAAGTCGGAAAACTAGCTAACTCGGGATTGGATCAGGAGACAATTTCGAGTTTGCAGGTTACTCCTGAACAGTCAGTAGCAAATACTTTGCAGTTAACGGTGCCACATCTGATTCTGAACATCCTATTCATTTTGCCAAATCAGAAAAATTTACTAGTTGCTGCTATGGTAGACTCAGGTGCCACTGGGAATTTTATTGATACTGCCTTCGCCAAAAAGTCAGATATACCAACCTTAGTTAAATCCAGACCTGAATTGGTTTATGCTGTTGATGGTACTCAGTTAACTTCAGGAATGATTACCCATTGCACCAGTGCTCTCCATATGATTTGTGACAGCAATAACAAGAGACATCAGGAGACTATTTCATTCGATGTTATTGATGCACCACAATTTGGGGTAATTTTAGGTATACCCTGGCTAACCCTACATAACCCAGCTATTGACTGGGCTAATCGTTCAATAGAATTTACATCTCATTGGTGTCTACAGGAATGTTTAGGTCCAAACAAAGAACCAGAAGAGTCTCCAAGTTCCTTGTTACATAGTGTTTCTGCTCTGTACGTTTCCACTGCAGCTGAACAGGACATAGAGTTACCAGACATTTATGGCTCTTTCGCTGATGTGTTTAGTGAACAAAAAGCTGAGAGTTTACCCCCTCATAGAGATTATGACTGCGCCATTGATTTAGTGCCTGGAGCAAAAATTCCCTGCAGTAGAATCTATGCACTAACCGAACAGGAAAATCAACACCTCCGAGAATATCTTGATACATTTTTGAAGCTTGGATTTATCAGACCCTCTAAGTCTCCAGCAGCCTCGCCACTTTTCTTTGTGCCCAAAAGCAATGGGGAATTGCGCACCTGTATTGACTATCGAGCGCTCAATAATATCACTGTCAAGAACCGGTATCCTTTACCGTTAATCCCAGTTCTTCTAGATCAAGTGCGGTCAGCCACAATTTATTCTAAGTTGGATCTACGAGGGGCTTACCACTTGGTACGCATAAGACCCGGCGACGAGTGGAAAACGGCTTTTCGAACTCGTTTTGGCTTGTTCGAATATTGTGTAATGCCGTTCGGCTTATGCAACGCCCCGGCCGCATTTCAATTTTTCATTAATGACGTCCTTCGGGATTATCTGGATAGATTCGTCATTGCCTACATTGATGATCTCTTAATTTTTTCATCTTCTACAGAAGAACATGTTCAACATGTTACAACTATTTTAACCACCTTACGAACACATGGTCTTTTCTGCAAACTGTCTAAATGCGAATTCCACACAACTAAAGTTGAATTTTTAGGCTTTATACTCTCACCATCAGGTATTACTATGGCTCCTAGAAAGATTCAAGCAGTTTTAGAGTGGCCAACACCTTCCTCAGTGAAAGACATCCAACGATTTTTGGGATTTGCAAATTTTTATCGTCGATTTATCAAGAACTTTTCAACTTTAGCTACTCCTTTAACCCAGTTACTGAGGAAAAACGCAAAGTTTATCTGGTCATCTGAAGCTGAACTATCCTTTCAGGCTCTCAAAAAGACCTTCACACAAGCACCAGTTTTACGACATCCTGACACAGAAAAGCCTTTCATAGTAGAAGCAGATGCTTCGGACTTCGCTATTGGAGCTATGTTGTCACAAAAAGACTCAGTAAGCAATGAATTACATCCGATTGCTTTTCTTTCTAGAAAGTTTTTGCCTGCTGAAGTTCACTACACAGTAGCTGAGAAGGAGCTTTTAGCTATTCGACATGCCTTCAAAGAATGGCGTCACTATTTGTTAGGAGCAAAACATCCAATAACTGTTTATACGGACCACCGCAATCTACAATTTTTAAGGTGCGCCAAGGCTTTGACCCCAAGACAGCTTCGTTGGACATTGTTCTTTGCTGAATTCGATTTTGTTATCACTTTTAGGCCTGGAACCAAGAACAATAAAGCTGATTCCTTATCACGTTATGATATCAAACAAGATGAATCACTTCTCATTCCCAGACCTAGAAACATGTTATCGAACAAACAAATAATTGGTGCTACTATGTCAGATATCTTTTTTCAACAAATAAGAGAAGCCATGCCTATACCCAAACTGTTATCATGGGTACAAGAAGGCCCAAATAGGACTATTCATCAGAATCTACCTTTTGTTTCTAACCTACTGTATGTGCCAACAAAAGTTTTACAAACTCAAGTCCTTCAATGGTGCCATACTAGACACTTAGCTGGTCATCCGGGAATCACAAAAACTAAAGAGCTTGTATGAAGGAACTTTTGGTGGCCAACCTGGAAACAAGATGTGATCTCATTCATTCAATTATGTGACATTTGCGTACAAGCTAAAAGCGAATGAGGAAGTAAAAAAGGTTACCTACTACCCCTTCCAACTCCTACTCAGGTCTGGGAAGATATTGCTATGGATTTCATCACCGACCTGCCGGAAGACCAGGGAAAGACAACAATATTCGTAGTAGTAGACCGTTTATCAAAAATGGCACACTTTGTAGCAATTCGTAAACTCCCTACCGCTTCCCAACTTGTACAACTACTCTTGCAGCATGTGGTTCGTCTGCACGGTGTACCACGGTCAATTACTTCGGATCGAGGCCCACAATTTATTTCGCGACTATGGAAAAAATGGTGTGATTCCATGAATATCAAAAGTAATACTTCTACAAGTTTCCATCCAGAAACAGATGGACAAACGGAACGGGTCAATCAAATCCTGAAACAGTATTTACGATGTTATCTGTGTAAGAAACAAGGTTCATGGACAAGTCTCTTATGGGAAGCAGAATTTGCCTATAATAACCTACAGAACTCTTCAACAGGAATGTCACCATTTTTTGCTGTTTATGGCCGACACCCACACTTTTCACCGTTACTGTTAGCTCAACCAAAGACAAATATTCCTTCCCTGGATTCGCACTTTCAAGAAATGAGTAAAATCACCAAAACTTTACGAAAGAACATCATGAAGGCAAAAGCTTCCTATAAAAAATTTGCGGACAGCAAAAGACGTAGAGCTCCAGAATATCAGCCAGGGGACCTGGTCTGGCTGTCCACAAAAAACTTTCAGTTTAGAAAACGCTATAAATTTCATCCAAGGTTCATTGGACCCTACAAGATTGTACGATGTATCAATCCGGTAGCATATAAGCTACTCCTTCCACGAAACATGAGAATCTATCCTGTGTTCCACACTTCTCTTTTGAAAAAGGCAGTTCCAAAAAAGAGACCTCGACCATCTGCGGTCCAGGTAAAGAACCAAGAAGAATTTGAAGTTCGGGTAAACGGGTCAGGGGCAAATTATGGTATTTGCTATCCTGGAAAGGATATGGACCCGAGGAAGACTCTTGGGTTTCCCGGGAGAATGTGCATGCTCCTCGTTTGGTGCGATCCTTTCACGCACGTCACCCAGAGGCAATTACTTGACATCTTGAGAGGGGTGTCTCCATTTTTGTTGGGGGGCACTGTCAGGATCCTATAAGTCTTATGTGCCTGTCAGGATCCAACCCTGTAATGGTCTATAATTATAAGTCTTATGTGCCTAACTTGCTTATAACTGCGTTCGTGCTAACTTTTGTTTTTTGCAGGTGCCAATGTTTGTTGTTGACTCGTGTTTCTTTTCTGTACTTTGCTGGAGGCCTTTTGTTCCTTCGCAGCAACTGTAGTTCGGAATCAGGGGCTATAAATTGAGCCACGCCCTAGATTCCTTGCAGATTATTCTGGATGATTGCTTGCAGTTGCAGTTGGCTCTCTGAGCTCCGGGAACACTTCTGATTTCCCGGCGCTTCTCCTGTATCCAGCTGGTTACCTGTTCTCTCCACAGCAGTTCCTGACCTTGTGGTTGAATCCTATCCTTGAGACCCGAGCTAAGAAATCTCAGGTAGGATCCAACCATTTAACTATAGCCGATTCCAGGAAGGCCTTGCTACTGCGTGTCTTGGCGCAGGCGACCTTCATTTCAGACCTTCACTTTCGTGTCTTGGTGCGCACCCTATTTTAATCGCGTTTGCCATGTTTAGAAGTCTTTCGGCTGAAAGCTTCTTCCATTCTTAGTATATCTAGCCTTTCTAACCTATTAACACCTCTTGACCTCATTTTCTGGCAATATTTAACAACTCGGCTGAGTTGTATTTCTTTTCTCGAATCCCTCAAAAAGTCTGTTCATCGTCTGTGGGGTTTTCATTCTATTTCAGTAGCATGAGAATAATGCACCTAGGAATTTTGTCAAAGTTAATAGCTGTGTTTATTCTTTCGATGATTTATGCATGAGGTAAATGTTTATTCTTTTGATGATTTATGCATGAGGTAAATGCATTTTGGGAATGTTGTTTTAATTATTACTAAGAGCATTATTATTGATGTAATTTGTGACAACTCTAGGTGTCATTTTACAAAAGTATGCAAATGTTTTGGGAACTAATACAATTCTGAAGAATCTATTTGCACTTTAATTTCTGAGTTATACTGGATGTAAGCCTAGGTAAACTTTCTAAGTGCTGTTTTTTCAACTTGAGTTATACTATTACAAGCCAGTTCTTTCCTTCAGGTATCCGGAAGCCATTCTGTGAGTGCAGCAGGTGATTATTGTAACGACTAGTGCTCTTGTGTTCCGGTTGTTATTTTTTCTCGTTCCAGATCTCCCTCCCCGCAGTACCCTCCCTTACCTCCCCTCGTCTAGCCACTTTGGCCTTCTGCTGAACTTATAACGCAGAGCCGAAGCTGCTGGAAGGTGGGCTTTTGGGTACTGCTCCTGAGGAACAAAACAACTATGAACCAATTTTTGAAGGTTCTGACAGGCAGGGTGGGGGGTTGGGGTTAACTACGTTTTGAATTTACTTTGTTTTAGTTTTAGTTTCTTGTTCCTAACCTGGTTAGCTTTTCCTGAGCACACACCACATACACCAGGGTTGCATGCCACACACACAGACACACAGACCAGACTGCGGATAAGGCGCAAGTGCGAACGATCATGGTTGGCATGACCTGGATCACGCCAGGTCTTTACATCATTGCGAGCCTCAAGAGATTCTTTTAGCACGGACGACGACCGGGCCTCGGCCCAGGTGCTCGCCCAGATGGCACTGGTATACTTACTTGCTGGAGAGTATGGCTGATCAAGACACTTTGGCACTAGACCCACAATCACAACCATTGGTATCCCCCCCACTGACGATCATCTCGTGGAATGTAAACGGACTGGGACATAAAATTAAACGGGGGTTGGTCTTACAATATTTGAAGAGGAAAGCGCCCACCCTGGCTCTGCTGCAGGAAACACACTTAGTAGGGACAGCATGCAAAGCGCTTAATCGGTGGGGCTTTAAGATGGACGCACATGCAGAGTTCTCCTCTGGCTCCCGCGGGGTGGGCATTCTCGCTCAGAAAAGCGCTCCATTCCTCATCAAACACACTTGGACTGACGACAGGGGGCGTTTTGCAGCGATCAATGGTCAATGGGAGGGCAAGCCTTACAATATACTCTCGATATATATCCCCCCATCCCTACACCACAAAACTCTCCAGGACCTGGGGAAGCTACTGCTCGCACTCCCAGAAGGAGAACTAATCATGGGAGGCGATTTCAATGCAGTTCTAGACACAGCGGTTGACCGACAACCTCCTCGTGAACCTACTAGACCCCATCACCTATTTAAAGACTTCCTAGAAGCCCTGGGACTGGTGGATATGTGGAGACTTAAACATCCTCATGACCACCAATACACATTTCACTCGGGAGCCCATAATAGTCTCTCAAGGATAGACTACATGTTGACTCTAACGGTCCCTCCGGAGAAGATATTAGTCATAGAACACCTCCCCCGATGGATATCGGACCATTCCCCGATACAACTCAGCTACACGACGCAACCCTCTAGGCAGCAGAGAATATTCCCGATCTATCTGGGTTATCTAAAAAATAGAACGATTTTGAAGGCCCTAGCAACCTCCACCACTCACTATTTTGACAAAAACACAGACTCAGTAGACTCCCCCTCAATCCTCTGGGAGGCATACAAGACGGTGATTAGAGGACAAGCCATCTCCACTATCACTAGGCACAAAAGAGAACAAAGGGCAACCATCGAGTCATTAGAAACAGCTCTCCACACCGCAGAAAGGGAACATGCATCAGACACCACAGACGAAACAACACACACCCTAGCACTGGCGTCGCAAGAATACAGGGCATACGCAGAAGCTGTGACCAAAACGAGACTAACCGACACACTGCATAGAGTATACGAACTGGGGGACAAAACAGGGAAAATGCTCGCATGGCTTGAGCATAAGGACAGGGCGAATCGGTGGATTGCTACAATGGAACTCCCAGATGGCACACATACGACATCTCCAGCACGCATAGTAGACGAACTAGCCACCTACTATGAGACTGTATACACCGCACGTGGTGGGGTGACGGAGGAGGACGGCATGGCATTCCTCCAGGACATACCCCTGACCACACTAGCTTCTGAGGATGCACAAGCACTTGAGGATGACTTAACGGGGGAGGAATTAGGGAAGGCCCTAGCGGCACTGCACACGGGAAAGGCCCTAGATCCGAACGGGCTACCAGTTGAACTTTATAAAACACTATCTCGACAGCTCACCCCACACATGCTTTCCATGTATAATGATTGTTTGGAAAAAGGCACACTCACAACGGACCAAAGACTGGCTACCATTATCTCAGTGCACAAACCGGGCAAACCACCTGACCAGCCGTCCTCATATAGACCAATCTCCCTGATGAACGTAGATGCGAAAGTCCTAGCGAAGCTCCTAGCCCTCCGACTGCAGCCCCACCTCACGACATTAATACACCCGTACCAATCGGGCTTTATGCCAGGGAGAAACACATCCCTTAACCTGAGGCGTATTCATGGGGTCATGCACCGTATCCCACTGCTGCGGGAAGATGCGTCCATTCTCTCCCTAGATGCGACGATGGCCTTTGACCTTGTGGAATGGCCATTCCTGTTTGCAGTACTTAGGAAAATGGGGTTTGGTCCAAGGTTCTGTGGATGGGTTAGACTCCTCTACACTGCCCCCCTGGCACAAGTGGTTGCAAATGGCCATACATCACGTACAATAACATTAGGGCGCGGAACGAGACAGGGTTGCCCTCTCTCCTCACTCGTTTTTGCATTAATCTTGGAACCGCTAGCGGTGAAACTCCGTCTTGACACTCAAATAAGGGGAATAACCTGGGGGACAGGATGGGAGGACCGCATCTCTCTGTATGCGGATGACATATTAATCTATCTAACATCCCCCTCCGCATCCCTGACTGTCCTAATGGACATACTCAACTCCTACGGTGAGGTGTCGGGATACACCATTAATTGGACAAAGTCACTTCTGTATGTCCTACTAGGTGACCCACCCGTACTGCCCCCAGACTGTGCCATACAAACGGTCACCAGAGGTTTCAAATACCTGGGAATATACATCACGCCTCAGGAATCGATTTTTGTAGAAGAAAACTTGATGAAACCTCTACTGAGGCTGAAAGCGGATGTCTCTCATTGGCGATCTCTGCCACTGACACTGCTGGGGAGGGCAGCGCTCTTTAAGATGCTGCACTCCCGAGATTCCTATATATCTTACAGAACACACCATTCCCGTTTCCTCTCACATATTTCAAATCAATAGACGCAGAAGTTTCTACTCTCCTATGGGACGGAAAACCTGCTCGCATATCACACTCCAAACTGTCCCGCTCCTGGTATGATGGGGGAATCGCCCTACCCAATGTTAAACTATACTACTGGGCGGCACAATTGATGGTAGTGAACCGGTGGATACATGCCCCACAACAGGACCCAGCCTTCCGCCTTGACAGGACTGTACTGCCCCCAGATCAGCTTCTAAAGGCGCTCTATACCAACAAACGACGCCACACGCTTACGGGCCCGACAGCCCACATGGTTAAGATATGGCACGCAGCGCAGAGGGCCCTGGGTTGGGAAGGAGTGCTAACACTGGCCACACAGCTTTGGGACACACGCTGTCTGGGTACCCTGGCAAACACTAAGGGTTTCCGACAATGGGACCTTATTGGCATTTCTAGGATAGGTGACTTGTGGAAAAGGGGTGCAGTCATCTCGTTCCCTACCCTCCAAGAGCAATATGGAATGGCAGACACAGAGCGATATAGATACATGCAAATCAAACACGCATTGCAGAGTGCCATCCCGACAGGTACAACACTCGCAGAATCCTCCCCCCTAGAGGACAGACTCCTTACGGACCAAATAGACAAGAAAGCGATATCGCTTACATGCCAGAAATTAATCAACAATCTCCCGGATCCCACGGTAGTTCTCCGTAGCAAATGGGAGGTAGAACTAGGAGACATTGAGGATGAAGACTGGCTACATGCCCTAGCATCGGCCAGAGAGGCCTCCATACCATCACGGCTTAAACTAGTCCAACTGAAAATAGTACATAGAATATACTATTCCCGCACACTCTTACATAAATTGGGCCGCACCCCAGACCCGAATTGCATGCGAGGATGTGGCTCCCCCGGTACATTCTTTCACATTTTATGGGACTGTCCAAGGATACAGCGATACTGGGACCAAGTTCTGTCGGAAATCTCTGAGGCATCCGGCGTGGAACTGCAGAGAGAGCCTAGATGTTGTTTGTTAAATATTTGGTCACCGACTGATATGAACCGAGGATTACAGACGTGAGCTACACTGGGTCTCGCGCTGGCGAAGCGCAACATCGCTAGAAAGTGGGGCTCTGGAATGGTACCCTCGCGAACACAATGGGAGAACGACATGGACACAGCTATGGTTGCGGAAAGGGCTGTATATGTACATAGGGGTTGCCCCAAGAAGTGGTCCAAGATCTGGGGAAAATGGAACGAACACCGAGGACACATATGTGATCCTCCGCCAGAACTGTCGGACCCCGAAGCAAGTCCATAAGGGGGGGGACATAGCATATTACGATTGTATTGAATTTGTATTGTTCTTGGAGGGGAATGAGTGGGCCTACTCTTTAACCGATGATGTCAATGACTGAGGGGCGAGCAGAATAAAGACCGGTAAGGCGAGGGGAACATCCGCGGGGGAACAGCCACCTCCTCGGAGGGATACTTGGGGAACCAACTGTAAACGTGAAGACTCTGATAAACAAGATTGTGGTACGTACAATGCAATGAGAAGTTCATGACAGCACGAATGTATACCTGACCGAACTGTACTTCAATGTAATTGGTGTTGTGTAACTTGAAGAAAAGCTCAATAAAAAGTAAAAAAAAAAATAAGAATAGTGTTCACCGCTAAGGTGGAAAGCATGATGTAATTACATTTTTGTCTAATGCTGACCAAAGCTAGAAGAGATGTATTGGGGACAAATAATCTGCATTTAACACTTATATGCTGGTGAAATGTAATAAAAATGGTGAAACTGCCAAAGATTTTGTATCTATTCAGAGCTATACCTCTAGAAATGTAAATACAATGGTTTAAGGAAATGGAGGTTATTTGTGCTAACTTTATATGGAACTATAAAATGGCAAGGAGGACGTTAAGACATCTTACCCTACCTAGGATAGGAGGTGGTTGGGCTGTCCACGACTTCTGGTACTACTATTGGGCAGCTATGCTGCAGCAGATGGGAGTCTTTATCTTGGAAACGAAGAACAGAGATCCAGGCTCAGAAGGGCTGCCCACCATATATGAGTTGACTCTGGGTACAGAGGTCAAAGGTTGTTTTTAAAAATACAGAACAAAGCTCTTATAAAAGGACCAAATTGAAGACAGGCATGGCAGCATTTAATATCTGGTTACGACTCAAGGCAAAAATGGGTATAGCAAAGTATAACTTAGATACTTCGCTCTGGGGTTCATAAATCCTTCCAAACTTTTTTATGATAAAAATGGCCTTGAGTGGGACTGAGCAGAGGTAACTAAACTAGGCAACCTGTTTAATCAGGGTCAATTGTATTCATACACTGAATTACTGCAAAAAGTTTGTTTGTCACAGCAAAGTTTTTTTACGTGTCTGCAAATCAGGCATTTTGTCCAAAAGAATGACAGGGGTCCTCTGTCATTAGAGAAGATGCCCCTCCTCAAACTAATGAATAGACCTGGGGGAGGTAAAATTAGGTAAATTTACAAACTCATGGTAGATTTAATGCCAGATGATCCGGAAATGTAGGTGGCAAACTGGGGGAGGAGATTAGGAGTTACTGACATAAAGCAACAGAATTCATTGGAGGTAGGCCCGGAGATCTTTTTATCCGCAGGGTTGAAGAGTCAGTATAGTTGGGTGAAAAGTTCTGACCCTTGCGGTCCTCCTTGTAGAAGTGATGAAGCAGATGTAGCACATATGTGTTGTACTTGTCCAAAATTGTGGGCCTTAAAGAATGGAGTCTGGGGCGTCGTAAGGTCTGCTCTTAATATACAGGTGGACTGTACACCTCAAGTGATGATGTTGGGAATTGATGAGTGATTTGTGAATAAGAAAAAGCTCCATTTCATCTTTGTACCCATGGCAGTGGCACGTTTGTGTATTGCTAAAGCCTGGTTTAACCCCGAGCCTCCTACATACCACCAATGGCAATTGAGATTTCTCTTTAGGTATCATTTAGAGAAGAATTTGATTTGATTTGAAATTTACAGAGCGCAGCAATCACCCAAAGGCATCAAGGTGCTATAGATCACTGTCCGGAAGAAATCCACTATTACTGCAGTTTCAGAGGGAACCTACAAGGAGAATAGCCAGGTCTTAAGATCCTTTCTTAAGTGCAGGAGCTGAGGGGTGGCCCTTATATTTTGTGGAAGGGAGTTCCAAAGTTTGCTCGCAGCCATTGAAAATGTTCTATCACCCCATTTCATTTTTTGGTTCTCGGTACTGTGAGCTGTAGTTGAACCGATGAGCGAAGAGGTCTGCCTGGGGAACACCAACTGAACATGGTTTTTAGTCTTGTTGAATATGTAAGATGAAGAGCCTTATGTACTATGCAGAGAGGGTCTGAAGCTAATGTGCTTATTAATTGTGAGCCAGTGCAAGGTCTGTAGTCCCTACCCAGCGGACTGCCCCCTGGGAATGTCCAAAACAAGTCTAGCCAACTCATTCTGCCCCACCTGCTGTAATTTCACCCTTTGGGATCTTTCCCTAAGGAAAGAGGAGAAGAGCGATAATGCTTGATGTGAGATGCCAAGACCTTGGAGTCTATCCAGCAGCAGCGTTGGGGAGATGGTATCAAATGCTGCTGATAGAGCCAAGAGTATCAGCGCCACACCTTGTTCTTCATCCACCATGTGCCTAATACAGTCTGTGGCTGATATTAGAGCAGTATCTGTCCCATGGTGTTTCCTAAAACCAAACTGGGAATCATTCAGCCAATGTTGCTGTTCCGCAGTTTCCATTAAATAGATGTTAAGGTGCATCTCCAGGATATTTGCTGGAACAGCAAGCAAGAAAGTTGGGCGATAGTTCTTACAATCCATGATGCCTAGATTTGTTTTTTAGGAGAGACCTAATGATGGCTTGCTTCCAACTTCGAGGATAGGCCCCTGATAGGATCACATTGTTAATTAATTTACAAAGTGGATTGGCTATAATATTGGCCGCCATATGGAGTACTGCTGGAGGGCAGGTTTCTAGTGGTGATCCTGCAAATGTTTTCAGGAGAGCCAGCTTGGGCAAGAGAATAGGAAACACAGAGAGACCTTAAGTCTCTAGGCTTAAACCAGATGGTATCGCTTGTGACGTTATTGGGGGCCAACTGTGGGCAATTGACTGGGTAGGCACCATAAGGCTAGGGTCAAAACCTGTATAAATGTCCATAATTTTGGAGTGGAAGAAGGTTACAAGTTGGTTACAGAAGGCTTGTGAACTCTCTGGCTCTGCTCTGGGTTGTGAGGCCAAAAGCAGTTGTACTAGCCTGAAAAGTTCTTTAGCGGAGGATGCATTTTTGATTTTATGGGTGCAATAGTTAGACTTTTCTCCCTTTAATGCGAGCTTGTATTCTTTAATACTCATTTTATATAAGATTCTTTCTTGTTCATCTAGGGTTTTCCTCCAAGCCCGCTCGAAAGTGTGGCATGCTTGTTTAAGCATCCTAAGCCTACCATTGTACCAGGGAGCAGATGGAGAGTGCTTTTTATGAACGATTGCCTTCAAGGGGGCCAGTTGATATGCTGCAGTCTCCAGCCATGCAGCAAAGGCCTCTGCTCCACTATCAGAGTCCTCTTGGGTTTCACAGGGTATACTATTTAAAGTTCTGGCTAGTGTCTCGGCTAAGAACCCTTTCCAATTTCTAGATTTGTCCAGAGGGTGAGAAGTTCTATTGTTTCTAGCTGCTGGAAGGGGTAGGAGATCAAAGGCAACTGCACTATGATTGGACCGGAAAATAGGGATAGTTTTTTGATAAGCTACTCTTGCATCATTGGTAAAAACCCCATCCAAAGTATGGCCCGCCTTATGGGTGGGAGCGGATACTAGTTGTAATAATCCAAGATTGGCAAGCGCCTCCAAGAGGGTACTTGAGTCTTATTTATTTATTTATTTTACTGATTTGTAGAGCGCATGGCTGCCCGTGAGCGTCCCAGCGCTAAATGACAAGAACCAGCTGTAAGGGGAACTCACGGGAACAGCCATGTTTTAAGTGCTCTGCGGAATGAAAGAAGGTTGGGTTGTGCTCTGATATTTAGAGGGAGGGTGTTCCATAGTTTGGAAGCGTTATATGAGAACGCTCGACCACCAGAGCGGGCTTTCCTGATTCTAGGCACAGAGGCTAGAAAGCAGTTGGAGGATCGAAGCGTTCTTTTAGTGGAGTAAGGCATGATAAGGTTTTGCAGTATTGGAGGGGCCTTACCATGCAGGATTTTGTATGTAGTGCAGAGAGCTTTGAATTGTATTCTCTCCTGGATGGGGAGCCAGTGTAAGGCATTTAGAGCGGGTTTAGCTGAACAGCGGCGATGGGTTCCTGTGAGGATGCGGGCTGCGGCAGTTTGTACTGTCTGAAGTTTTGACAGTGCTTTTTTGGGGGCTCCCAGGTAAAGGGCGTTCCCGTAGTCCAGGCGAGAAAGCACAAGGCCGTGGATTAGAAGTTTTCGGGATTGTGCCGGGAGTAGAGGGAGGATTTTCCTTGCTGACCGTAGAAGACCGTGGCACGTTCCTGCCGTTTTTCTTGCCTGAGTGAAGAAATTAAGGCCTTCGTCCAGCCATATACCCAGGCTCTTAATTTCTTGTTTTGGGACGGGGGGAGTACCCATGCAGGGAGGCCATAGGGATTTGGGGTGATAGAGAGATTTATTGCCTAGGATCATTATCTCCGTCTTATCGTTGTTCAGTTTGAGGTGGGAGAGATTCATCCAGTTTGTTATTTCAGTTAGGCAGGTTTGGAAGTTGGGGAGGGAGTCGTTTTGTTGGCTCAAGGATACCACTAATTGTGTGTCGTCAGCGTAGGTTAGGAGCTTAATCCCGAAAGGGGCGACGACTTTCTCAAGAGGGGACATATAGACATTAAAAAGGGTCGGGCTCAGGGACGAGCCCTGAGGGACCCCGCAGCTGATGGCCGTGGACCTGGACGTGAAGTTGCCATCTGCTACCTGGAAAGATCTATTCTCGAGAAAGGACCTAAGCCAGGTCTTGGTTTTCAGTCTCTTCTAGGTGAAAATTAAAATCACCCAGATGGTCAACCAGCTCTCTGCTAGGAACGGTTCTAAAAGGAGTTTGAGTTCCCTAGGAACCGGAGGTCTGGATCTGGGGGCCTATAAATCAACAGGCTCCCACATAAGCAGGTGTCTGAGGTAATAAGTTTAAAATGGAGGGCTTCATAAGTTTGAATTGATTCCTGATTCTATCAAACATTTAAAATGTTATTCAAAAACAATAGCCAGGCCCCTGCCCATACGCCCCACCCTGCCTAACCTCTGAATAGAGTAGTTAGTCAGGATATCGTCAACTTGATCGGGTCCTGAGGCTGTGTTAGCCCAGGTTTTGGTGATAAGGACCCAATCAGGTTCAAATTCAGCTAATCAGATATCAAACTCCAACTTAGGTATAATAATGAGCGAGCATTTAAAAGGAGACCACTGTATCTCTCTACTTCACCAATGCTGGGGTTTGCAAGGTTATTTGTAGGTTTCCTGACCATGTGTGGCCTAGGAGGGTTTTGGCATAGGGGCACAGAATAACCACAAGAGATACATGTACATTGAGACTGCTCATAGAGACTTTCATAGGGGAGGATCAAACAAGAGTGATAGTGCACACCTTCTCTAATCTTTAAAGTGCTTTCCTCAAGTAGTTAAAACTGGTCACCTATTCCCTGTCGTAACGGCCAGGGTCCCGGGCGCCGGGCATTGACGGGCGTAGATGTGCTTGCCTTTGGCGTGCCAGCGGCATGTCCGCTGCACGTCCACGTACACATGGGGCTTAAATAAGAATACTAGTGAAAACACTAGACTGCTAACTACAAGACTCTCCCTCCCCTCTCTGAGACCAGAAATGCCTCAGGAGTCTGCTTCCCTCCACAAAAATCCGGCAGGAACTGCTCGCGGCAGACCGGGGAAGCAGGAAGCCCACAGATAGAACGCAGGTGAGAGCAGCCAGCTAAAAACAATGCAAACGTACGGGAAGGATTATAAAGTGAAATGAAAAAGTAGAACGTTAAAACGTATATTGACACCACCTTAAAGTAAGCGGGCAACGGTATAATTAGCAGAGCTGCATTTCCAGGGAAATTAAAAGAGTAATAATATGCAGAGTGTTCAAGTGTACCGGATGGCACAACCTACTGCCGCTTCCGCGTGCACAAGGGGCTTAAATAAGAGTACTAATGAAAACACTAGACCGCTAACTACAGGACTCTCCTTCAGACGGGAAGTGCCTCAGGAGATCTCCTTTACTTCTCAAACAATCGGGCAAGAACTGCTATTGGCAGAGCGGGGAAGAGGAAGCCCACAGATAGAACGCAGGTGAGAGGAGCCAGCTAAAAACAATGCAACCGTATGGGAAAGAAGGATTCCAAAGTGAAATTGAAAAGTAAAATTTTAAAAAGTATAATGACATCACCTTAAAATAAGTGGGCAGCGATATAATTAGCAGAGCAGCATTTCCAGGGAAATTAAAAGAGTAATAGTATGGGGAGTGTTCAAGTGTACCGTACGGCACTCATGCTCATGGTGTGCTGGCACAGTTTTCAGAGAGGAACAACTATCCTAGGTCTTCAGATTGCTCTCCAAGTACTGCAGCTTCTGGAATGTTTTAATATATCCTTGCAAGGAAGCCAGCCAACTATATCAGGGCTACTAGCTGCTGTTAATGTAGCAAAAAAGTGCAGTACTAAAGCTCCGTAGTGATGAGTCATTTGACAGTCTGCTCAATGCCAATAACCACATCACTGCTAAGTATCATCTTAATGCCATTGAAGTGCCACGACTGCGCCAAATCCCTAAACGGATAGATGATGGAGCAGCAGAAACTTATTATCCTGAAACCGTTAGGGACTACTATCGCCCTCAGTACTTTGAACTTTTAGATACTGTTTCTCTTCATCTCACTCAGTGTTTTGACCAGGAAGGCATCCAAACATATGAAAAACTTGAACAAGTGCTTTTAACAGGCAATGGCATTGACTCTCTTGCTCAGTACAAAGAAAGTGACCCTTTGATGCTCTCTGCTCAATTGACTATGTTATCAAGTATGTTCAAGTACTCTTCAGTCCCGGAACTGGCAGACATACTCCGAAAAATGCTCCCAAGAGAGAGAGCTTCCTTTTCACAGGCTGAGTAGCTACTACAGATTCGTTTAGTTATACCAGTATCTTCTTGTGAGGCTGACAGAAGTTTCAGTGGTCTCCCCCGATTGAAAACTTGGTTACGATCAACTATGTCTCAGAAAAGACTGAATCATGTTGCCATATGCAACATACATAAAGAGATGATGGACTCAGTTGACCTACAGACAATAGAAAAAGAATTGTCCTCCGCACTGAACGGCGCAAGAAATTATTTGGCTTTTCAAATTTAAGTTCATAATTTTATTACATGTCTCTTCAGCAAGAAAAATTATTTTTAACTAGCTGATTCCCCGCAGATAGAGGGCCAACCAGTCCCGGTACTGCTATATGCAGATGATACGGTTCTCCTCTCGAGAACTCCAAATGGTCTCCAAAATCTTATGAATCACTTTTATGATTTTATTCTGAAACGAAAACTAAAAATTAATAACTCCAAGACCTTTATTATGGCCTGTGGGAAAAGGGTGAAATAACTTAAGCCATTCCAGTTTAACCCCTTCGCTGCTAGGCCTTTTCCCCTCCTGTGCTGAGGCTTTTTTTGGCGTTTTGGAGTAGTGTGCGCTTAGGCCCTTGTAACTTTTTGACCACATAAGGTATCCACGCCAAATTTGCATCCTTTTCTTCCAACATCATGTGGATTCTAAAGGCGCCCAGGGTTTGTGGATTCCTTTGGAGGGGTCCCAGAAATTAACCAAAATATTGTGATTTTTTTGTTTTTTTCATAAAAATGGGAAAAACGGGCTGCAAATGAAAGCCTCTGGGTTTTTCCCTGAAAATGGTATCACAAAAGGGTTTGTGGGGCTGAAATCTCCATTTTCTCAGCTTTCAGGGAATGACAGGCATTTTTCTGGGACATAGCCTATTTTTGCTATTTTTAGAGCTTTCCACCTCCTTCCAGTTAATGGTAGAAATGAGTTTGAAAGCAATAATGGATCCTGGAAAGCTTTACATTTTCGAAAAGTAGATAGAATTCTGAATTCAGAAAGGGGTCATTTGTCTAAATCCATGAAGGTTTCGTTATAGAAACTAACAGTTAGATATTGGAATATTTGAAATTTTGTTGAAAAAAACAGCCTTTTGTCTCAACGTTTTCACCTATAACTTTTTCTAATTTTGATAGCTCTTGGAAAGCAATATACCGTTACATTTGTTAGACCTTCCTGGTTGTGGGGATATATAGGACTTGTAGTTTCACCAAGAACCCGACGAACCCAGATCCAAAAACTGAGCAGCAACTTGCAATGGTATTTTTTCATTTACTGGGTATAGTGCACTTTGTCTTGGAAAATGTATACATGGAATAATCTGTATGAAAAACACCTATGTATTTCTGAATTGGGTACAAATTATAGAGTTCAGAAACAGTATATAATTGCACATTTTCAAAGTTGGGAATACTCATACTAGCATGAGAATTATTGGTCATTTTTCATAAAGATTTTTTTTTTACACAATGTCTTTCATTGAAAGGGAGAAATGCATGAAAGCTCAATTGGTAATAACAGTTGATTTACAAATCTGAATTACCCCAAGTGTCCCGATAAAAACGGTACCTCACTTGTGTGGGTCGGCCTTGTGCCTGCGACAGGAAACGGCGCAAAATGCAACGTGGTCACACCTAAATTTTGCAGTTACAAATTGACCCTTTTTTGGCAAAGTGCCTACCTGTAGTGTTTGCACCCTAGCTCTGCCGGCACCTAGGGAAACCTAGCAAACCTATACATTTTTGAAAAGTAGACACCCAGGGGAATTTAGGATGGGGTGACTCGACTGCCTACCACCAGGTTTTGTTACCCAGAATCCCTTGCAAAGCTAAGATTTTGACCAAAAAAAACACATTTTCCTCACATTTCTGTGGTGGAAAGTTCTGGAATCTGCGTGGATCCACACATTTCCACCCACCCAGTGTGCCCCCAGGTCTCCCAAAAAAAATGGTACCTCACTTGTGTGGGTCGGCCTTGTGCCTACGACAGGAAACGGCACAAAATGCAACGTGGTCGCACCTCAATTTCCCAGTGAAATCTTAAGCTCTTTGGACAAAGAGACTACCTTTTGTTTTTGAGCCGTAGCTCTGCCAGCACCTAGGGAAACCTAGCAAACCTTTACATTTTTGAAAACTAGACACCCAGGGCAATTCAGGATGGGGTGACTCGTCTGCCTACCCCCAGGTTTTGTTACCCAGAATCCCTTGCAAACCTAAAAATTTGACAAAAAAAACACATTTTCCTCACATTTCTGTGGTGGAAAGTTCTGGAATCTGCGTGGATCAACAAATGTCCACCCACCCAGCGTGCCCCCAGGTCTCCCGAAAAAAATGGTACCTCACTTGCGTGGGTAGGCATAGTGGCTGCGACATGAAACAGCGCAAAACGCAGCATGGTCGCACCTCAATTTCCCAGTGAAATTTAGCACGTTTCGGACAAAAAGACTACCTTTTGTTTTTGCGCCGTAGCTCTGCCAGCACCTAGGGAAACCTAGCAAACCTATACATTTTTGAAAACTAGACACCCAGGGCAATTCAGGATGGGATGACTCGTCTGCCTACCCCCAGGTTTTGTTACCCAGAATCCCTTGCAAACATAAAAATTTGATAAAAAAAACACATTTTCCTCACATTTCTGTGGTGGAAAGTTCTGGAATCTGCGTGGATCAACACATTTCCACCCACCCAGCGTGCCCCCAGGTCTCCCAAAATAAATGGTACCTCACTTGCGTGGGTAGGCATAGTGGCTGCGACATGAAACAGCGCAAAACGCAGCATGGTTGCACCTCAATTTCCCAGTGAAATTTAGCACTTTTCGGACAAAAAGACTACCTTTTGTTTTTGCACCGTAGCTCTGCCAGCACCTAGGGAAACCTAGCAAACCTATACATTTTTGAAAACTAGACACCCAGGGCAATTCGGGATGGGGTGACTCGTCTGCCTACCCCCAGGTTTTGTTACACAGAATCCCTTGCAAACCTAAACATTTGACCAAAAAAACACATTTTCCTCACATTTCTGAGGTGGAAAGTTCTGGAATCTGCGTGGATCAACAAATTTCCACCCACCCAGCGTGCCCCCAGGTCTCCCGAAACAAATGGTACCTCACTTGCGTGGGTAGGCATAGTAGCTGCGACATGAAACAGCGCAAAACGCAGCATGGTCGCACCTCAAATTCCCAGTGAAATTTAGCACGTTTCGGACAAAAAGACTACCTTTTGTTTTTGCGCCGAAGCTCTGCCAGCACCTAGGGAGACCTAGCAAACCTATACATTTTTGAAAACTAGACACCCAGGGCAATTCAGGATGGGGTGACTCGTCTGCCTACCCCCAGGCTTTGTTACCCAGAATCCCTTGCAAACATAAAAATTTGATTAAAAAAACACATTTTCCTCACATTTCTGTGGTGGAAAGTTCTGGAATCTGCGTGGATCAACAAATTTCCACCCATCCAGCGTGCCCCCAGGTCTCCCGAAAAAAATGGTACCTCACTTGCGTGGGTAGGCATAGTGGCTGCGACATGAAACAGCACAAAACGCAGCATGGTCGCACCTCAATTTCCCAGTGAAATTTAGCACGTTTCGGACAAAAAGACTACCTTTTGTTTTTGCGCCGTAGCTCTGCCAGCACCTAGGAAAACCTAGCAAACCTATACATTTTTGAAAACTAGACACCCAGGGCAATTCAGGATGGGGTGACTCGTCTGCCTACCCCCAGGTTCTGTTACCCAGAATCCCTTGCAAACCTAAACATTTGACAAAAAAACACATTTTCCTCACATTTGTGTGGTGGAAAGTTCTGGAATCTGCGTGGATCAACAAATTTCCACCCATCCAGCGTGCCCCCAGGTCTCCCGAAAAAAATTGGTACCTCACTTACGTGGGTAGGCATAGTGGCTGCGACATGAAACAGCGCAAAACGCAGCATGGTCGCACCTCAATTTCCCAGTGAAATTTAGCACTTTTTGGACAAAAAGACTACCTTTTGTTTTTGCACCGTAGCTCTGCCAGCACCTAGGGAAACCTAGCAAACCTATACATTTTTGAAAACTAGATACCCAGGGCAATTGAGGATGGGGTGACTCGTCTGCCTACCCCCAGGTTTTGTTACCCAGAATCCCTTGCAAACCTTAAAATTTGACAACAAAAACACATTTTCCTCACATTTCTGTGGTGGAAAGTTCTGGAATCTGCGTGGATCAACAAATTTCCACCCACCCAGCGTGCCCCTAGGTCTCCCAAAAAAAATGGTACCTCACTTGCGTGGGTAGGCATAGTGGCTGCGACATGAAACAGCGCAAAACGCAGCATGGTCGCACCTCAATTTCCCAGTGAAATTTAGCACGTTTCGGACAAAAAGACTACCTTTTGTTTTTGCGCCATAGCTCTGCCAGCACCTAGGGAAACCTAGTAAACCTATATATTTTTTAAAACTAGACACCCAGGGCAATTCAGGATGGGGTGACTTGTCTGCCTACCTCCAGGTTCTGTTACCCAGAATCCCTTGCAAACCTAAATATTTGACAAAAAAAACACATTTTCCTCACATTTCTGTGGTGGAAAGTTCTGGAATCTGCGTGGATCAACAAATTTCCACCCACCCAGCGTGCCCCCAGGTCTCCCGAAAAGAATGGTACCTCACTTGCGTGGGTAGGCATAGTGGCTGCGACATGAAACAGCGCAAAACGCAGCATGGTCGCACCTCAATTTCCCAGTGAAATTTAGCACTTTTCGGACAAAAAGACTACCTTTTGTTTTTGCACCATAGCTCTGCCAGCACCTAGGGAAACCTAGCAAACCTATACATTTTTAAAAACTAGATACCTAGGGAAATTCAGGATGGGGTGACTCGTCTGCCTACCCCCAGGTTTTGTTACCCAGAATCCCTTGCAAACCTAAAAATTTGACAAAAAAAACACATTTTCCTCACATTTCTGTGGTGGAAAGTTCTGGAATCTGCGTGGATCAACAAATTTCCACCCACCCAGCGTGCCCCCAGGTCTCCCAAAAAAAATGGTACCTCACTTGCGTGGGTAGGCATAGTGGCTGCGACATGAAACAGCGCAAAACGCAGCATGGTCGCACCTCAATTTCCCAGTGAAATTTAGCACGTTTCGGACAAAAAGACTACCTTTTGTTTTTGCACCGTAGCTCTGCCAGCACCTAGGGAAACCTAGCCAACCTATACATTTTTGAAAACTAGACACCCAGGGCAATTCAGGATGGGGTGACTCGTCTGCCTACCCCCAGGTTTTGTTACCCAGAATTGCTTGCAAACATAAACATTTGATAAAAAAAACACATTTTCCTCACATTTCTGTGGTGGAAAGTTCTGGAATCTGCGTGGATCAACAAATTTCCACCCACCCAGCGTGCCCCCAGGTCTCCCGAAATAAATGGTACCTCACTTGCGTGGGTAGGCATAGTGGCTGCGACATGAAACAGCGCAAAACGCAGCATGGTTGCACCTCAATTTCCCAGTGAAATTTAGCACTTTTCGGACAAAAAGACTTACTTTTGTTTTTGCACCGTAGCTCTGCCAGCACCTAGGGAAACCTAGCAAACCTATACATGTTTGAAAACTAGACACCCAGGGCAATTCAGGATGGGGTGACTCGTCTGCCTACACCCAGGTTCTGTTACCCAGAATCCCTTGCAAACCTAAAAACTTGACAAAAAAAACACATTTTCCTCACATTTCTGTGGTGGAAAGTTCTGGAATCTGCGTGGATCAACAAATTTCCACCGACCCAGCATGCCCCCAGGTCTCCCGAAAAAAATGGTACCTCACTTGCGTGGGTAGGCATAGTGGCTGCGACATGAAACAGCGCAAAACGCAGCATGGTCGCACCTCAATTTCCCAGTGAAATTTAGCACTTTTCGGACAAAAAGACTACCTTTTGTTTTTGCACCGTAGCTCTGCCAGCACCTAGGGAAACCTAGCAAACCTATACATTTTTTAAAACTAGACACCCAGGGCAATTCAGGATGGGGTGACTCGTCTGCCTACCCCCAGGTTTTGTTACCCAGAATCCCTTGCAAACCTAAAAATTTGACCAAAAAACACATTTTCCTCACATTTCTGTGGTGGAAAGTTCTGGAATCTGCGTGGATCAACAAATTTCCACCCACCCAGCGTGCCCCCAGGTCTCCCAAAAAAAATGGTACCTCACTTGCGTGGGTAGGCATAGTGGCTGCAACATTAAACAGTTCAAATCGTACGGTGGTGAATTTACATTACCTTATTGCAAAACTACCTTGATTTTGGGGGGGGGGGTATCTGAGTTTGTGGCCCGGGGCTCGGTGGTATTCTTTGGAAAGTAGCAAACCGAAACAGTTCTGAAAACTAGACACCCGGGGGAGTCCAGGGAGGTATGGCATGCGTGGGTCCTCCAATGTTTTCTTACCAAGAACTCCTTGCAAACCTTAAAATTAGGTAAAAATAGCACTTTTCCAAACTTTTTGGCGTGGGATCGCCGTGCCGGCAAAAAAGTCCTACAACCCTGCGTTCCCCTTGTTCTCCCGAGTAAAAGGATACCTCACTTGTGTGGGTGCCCCAAAGCAGAACACCCCAAAAATGAATTTTGAAAAAAGTAGTTTTTAGTCATATTTAAGTTTGACAAATTAAGCCCCCCAGCCTGAGTCACATGCCTTTGGCCCACCCACACAAGTGAGGTATCATTTTACTCGGGAGAACAAGGGAAACGCTGGGTGGTAGGGCAATTGTTCCGGCAGCGAGATCCCACCCAAAAAAGTACGGAAAAGTGTTTTTTTTTACCAAAATTTCAGGTTTGCAGGGGTTTCTGGGAAGGAAAACATTGGGGGACCCACGCATGCCATACCTCCCTGGACTTCCCCGGGTGTCTAGTTTTCAGAACTGTTTGGGTTTGGTAGTTTCAAAAGATGCCCGCCAAGCCCCGGGCCAAAAGCTCAGGTGACCCCCTCAAAAAATAAGATTATTTGGCTAAAGGTAATGTTTTGGTCGCCACAGTATGAATTGGGCCTTTTCCTAAAGCAGCCACTATGCCTACCCAGGCAAGTGAGGTACCATTTTTATCGGGAGACCTTGGGGAACGCTGGGTGGGTGGTAATTTGTGTGAGCCTAGTGATGCCATGCTTTCCCACACTAAAATGTGTGAAAAAACTGATTTTTTCCAAGCACAAAATGAGGTTTGCAAGGGATTCTGGGTAAAGGAACGTTGGAGGATCCACGCAAGCCATACCTCCTTGGAAGCCCCCGGGTGTCTCCTTTTCAGAAATGTGTGGGTTTGGTAGGTTTCCCTAGATGGCTGTCTCGCACGGGGCCAAAAACCCAGGTAACCCCTCTTGCAAAAGCTGGTGAACTTAACATTTTCACCATTGTTCCTCAAAGACACACACATTCAGGTTGGATTTGGCACGAGGGCGAGTGATGGTTCAGTACATAAAATTTTATTAACAAGATATTTCAAAAAAATGAAATGGTCTGTCAATAAATAAATGCATAAAAACCGAACCAGTGACTCGCAACTCGTGAGCTGTAAAGCCACGACAAGGCACCAACCATTTTACAGGCCATTCACGCACCTTTCATACCTGATACAAACCAGACCATTGACAGCATCCGAATGGAAAAGCAACACATTACAACAATCACAATAAGGGACAAGGTACACCCTAATGCAGAAAGAGAAAAAAAACAACTATTACTGCACACCCATCTAATCCGCAAGCACACACACATACTGGTTGGATTTGGCACGAGGGTGAGTGATGATTCAGTACATACAATTGGATACGCAAGTAATTTCATCAAAAATGAAATACACTGCGTATAATTGAAAGTATGATAAACTGAACCACTGACTCACAGCTCGTGAGCTGTAAAGCCACGTCAAGGCACCAACCTCTTTACAGGCCATTCATACACCTTTCGTACGCGTGACACATACAAAACATTCACACCGCCAGCCGCGGACCCATCACATTTCAACACTCACACCAGCAAACAGCGCCATTCAAGGGCCCATCACTTTCACACGCCCACATTTCTGACACTGCAACTACACAAAATGATGGACTGTGTGGAGTGTCACTCAACTAGCAGTGTGTGTAGTGACCAACAGAAAGTAACTACTCACACACCGCCTGCCGAGCGCCAGTCCACCCACACCACCATCCAAGCACCAGACCATGCACACTGCCAGCCAAACACCACTCAGCGCACACCGACAGCCAACTACCACTCCACACACACCACCAGCCAAGCATCACTCCACGCACACCACCAGCCAAGAGCCACTCCACAAACACAACACCAGCCAAGCACCACTCCACACACACCGCCAGCCAAGCATCACTCCACGCACACCACCAGCCAAGCGCCACTCCACAAACACAACACCATCCAAGCACCACTCCACACACACCGCCAGCCAAGCATCACTCCACGCACACCACCAGCCAAGCGCCACTCCACAAACACAACACCATCCAAGCACCACTCCACACACACTGCCAGCCAAGCATCACTCCACGCACACCACCAGCCAAGCGCCACTCCACAAACACAACACCATCCAAGCACCACTCCACACATGCCGCCAGCCAAGCACCACTCCACACACACCGCCAGCCAAGCACCACTCCACTCACACCGCCAGCCAAGCACCTAACCATGCACTCCGCCAGCCAAGCAAAAATCCACGCACCCCCCCAGCACAACTCCAATCCATGCACTATGCCAGCCAAGCACCAGACCACGCACACCACCAGCCAAGCGCCATCCATTCACACCACCAGCCAAGCACCTAACCATGCACTCCGTCAGCCAAGCAAAAATCCACTCACCCCCCCAGCACAACTCCAATCCATGCACTATGCCAGCCAAGCACCAGACCACGCACCCCACCAGCCAAGCGCCAGTCCTCGCACACCAACAATCCAAGCACAATCCTGCACACACCACCATCAAAATTAGAATTTTTTAAAGAAATACCACAAATCAAATATAGAAACCTACAAATCTGCTAACACAAATTCAAAAACGAAATGCTTTGCACTAATGCAAACCTAAATGCAAACTAAAAAATATTACAGAAAACAGACCAGACAGTACACTTACAAGCTCAATGAAACTCCCAAAACTTCTTTTGTGTGTGGTACGATTTAAAACAAGCTGGCACACACAATCCAGGATTCGAAGGACAGTCAGGACAGTGCATACAAGACTCCCTCCGCACTTCTCTTCGCCAACAGACTCTACATCTTTTAGTGGGATTGTCTTTTGCAGTTGTGGGAGGAATGTATTCTGGAAAGTGGCGATCTTTCAGTCTAGCCACTTCCTCCACCACTCCAAATCTTGGCACAGTTGCCTGTTCCACTAGTACAAGGCTGCCTATTATAGTCTCCTGAAACTTAACAAAAGGCATCTTTGACTCAGGACAAGATTTCTGGAAAACAACAAAAGCATTAAAGGATGCCAAGTGGAAAAGATGGATAGCCAACTTCTTGTACCAAACGTAAGCCTTTCGAAGAGCAGCATAAGGTTCCAACCTCAGATCTACTCTGTCAACACCACCCATGTGCCTATTATAGTCTAAAATGCACACAGGTTTACGCACTTCAGCAGTCTCACCCCGAACTGGCAGAGCTTCAGTGCTTTCGTCATGGATAGTAGTCAGCATGTAAACATCTCTCCTGTCTGAAAACTTCACAGCTAGAAGCTTCCCACATCGCAATGCAGTAGACTGTCCCCGCACAAGCCTTTTGCAAACAAGTTCTATTGGGAAACCTTTCCGGTTACTGCGCATCGTGCCACATGCAACAGTGCCCACTTTGGCCAACTCCTTGAACAAACGCACACTAGTGTAGAAGTTATCTACATATAAATGGTGGCCTTTGTTAAATAATCGTCTACCTAGTTCCCACACAATTTTCTCAGTCACTCCAAAAGTGGACGGACAAGCAGAAGTGTTAATGCTGGAATCCTTACCGGTGTACACCCTGAAATTATAAACATATCCAGTATCACTGTCACACAGCATATACAGTTTGATGCCATAGCTTGCCCTCTTACTAAGAATGTATTGCCTAAAAACCAAGCGGCCCTTGAACAATACCAAAGACTCGTCCACAGCTATTTCTCTTCCAGGTGCAAAGATCTCAGGAAAACGATCAACAAAGTGATCAAGGACAGGCCGAATCTTAAAAAGACGGTCACAATCAGGGTGATCGCGTGGCAACGCTAAATCATTATCAACAAAATGCATCATGCGAAGAAGAAGCATATATCGATCACGAGTCATAACTGCTGGAAATATAGATGTTGCCATCAAGGGACTAGTGGACCAATAAGAAGACATTGATGGCTTCCTTAGCAAGCCCATCAAAAAAGTTAATCCCAAAAACTTCTTCATCTCTTCAACATATGTGGGAGACCAATGGGTAGCTCTAGAATGGGGCTTAAGGCTGGCACTGTGGTCCCTCAAATACTGCTCTGCATACAAATTAGTTTGCTCCACAATCTCCTGCAAAAACTCATCGTCAAAAAACAACTGAAAAAATTGAATTGGCAAAAAATTGTCAGTATTCACACTACACCCTGGAACACCAGTGAAGTCTGGCAATTCCGGCTGCACCATGCCAGGGGCAACCCAGACGTCATCAGTAACATCAGAAGAAGAAGCCACCCTAGCCTGCAGGCCAGATGCCTCTTGCTGCACTACATCAACGGGAACACTAGCATCCCCAGATGCCTCTTGCATCACTACACCAACAGGAATACTAGCATCCCCAGATACATTTTGCATCTCTACACCAACAGGAGAACTCACATCCCCAGCTGCCTCTTGCATCTCAACATCAACAGAAGAACTCGCATCCCCAGATGCCACTTGCTGCTCAACAACAACAGAAAGACTAGCAGCACCAGATGCCTCATGCTGCTCTACAACAGGAAGACTAGCAGCACCAGATAACTTTTGGCGCACCACAGCAATGTGAAACCTTTTGGGCGCAGCCTTTACCACACTTGCCTCTTCCCGACGAGAAAAAAAGGGAAACCTTGAGGACCTAGGCTGCCGCTCACATGGCTCTTGCCTCTCTACCGGCACATCAATGTCCCTCTCTACCACAGGCACTTCATCAGCACTAGAAGAAGAATCATCATCCGATGATACCATGCGAAGAGAAAACTCACTGCCTGAATCTTCTGCACCTACCTCATGCTCCGAATCGGACAGTGTCTGGACCATGGTCAGAGGAAGACTCAAAAAGCAAACTAACAACCTGCCTAGCAGTCATCCTGTGAGCAGCCATTATCCTTACAAAGCAAGAAGACTACACACACAAGTGAACAACAACCTACACTGTGCAAAGTAAGAAGTAAACAAGGTAGAGTTTTCACACAAAAATCAATACACTCAAAAACAATTCAAATCTAACCAAATATAAGAACACTCACCAGCACCTACTCTGCTGAAACACAGCAAAAAGAAAGGAAATCCCACTGGAAAGAAAAAAAAGTATAGATTAGACAAAGTACACATCAAGCAGCAATACAAAAAAAAGTTAACAATCAAGAAACACAAAGCCACACAAACAGCAATAACTTCACTTTTCATAAAAACACATTCATCTAGGAAGAGTAGTACAAAAAACATTTACTTACCAAGCACATGCAACTACACAAGCTGCAACACCAGCATTAACTGTACCACAACCTACACCAATACAAGCAGCAAAAGCCTGGATCAAAAACAAAGAAAAAAAATAAAAAATAATACTACATTTCACAAACAACATAACAAATGACTAAACAACACACAAATGTACCCCCAAAATCACATCCACACAGATGGGCCATCAAAAAGGGCAAAACGGACAAAAGTACAGGTTGATTTGCCCACCGGGGGGGGGGAGGCAGAAAATCTAAATTTAAAATCCGACCCACCTGGAAGCGACCCTTGCCCAATGGGTCACTTCCTACAATCTAAAATAAGATCCCTGGTGCTAGTGGGGGCATTTCCACCACACAATTGCAATGCTGTGCGCGACCGTGAGGCAGAAATGCCCTGCAAAGAGACATCAGAAGAGAGGAAATTCACTTACCTCTCCCCTGATGCCTCTTTGCAGCCCCAAACCCCCCCAAATATCTCAAAACCAACCTAACACCTCCAGGCGCAGGAAGCAAATGGCTTCCCGACCGCCTGGGAATCCCTGAAGATGTTGGCGCGTGCTGTGCGCGTTGACGTCATCAGGGATTCTGGTGGGGAGGGGGACCACAGAATTACTGTGGTTAACTGTGATGCTGGACAGAGGAACTTGCATCCTTGATTTTCACAAGCACAATCCAAAAACAATTCCTATGACCAGGAGCTTCTTTCTCCCCATCTGCTGCTCTCATCAGTCTCTGACCATTTATACACATAAGAGGCATGTGAACTCACACAGAAGATACCCGTTTGGCAACGCCCACCAACTAGCAGAGTGCACCATCTTTCCTAAATTTACCCACTATGATGGACAGCTCACTCAAGGGACCCCTGCGCACATCGGTGCAATTGCATAGTAACGCACACATGGACACTGGAGACAAAGATGGCGCTCGAGTTGCAGCACAAATTCAGGAAAACAATCCTCAGCCCAAAAACATTTGTGAGCTTCCCACTATGATGGACAGCTCACTCAAGGGACCCCTGCGCACATCGGTGCAATGGCATAATAACACACACAAAGGTCACTAGAGACAAAGCAGGTGATCGAGTTGCAGCACAAATTCAGGAAAACATTCATCAGCCCAAAAACATTTGTGACCTTCCCACTATGATGGACAGCTCACACAAGGGACCCCTGCGCACATCTGTGCAATTGCATAGTAACGCACACATGGACACTGGAGACAAAGATGGCGCTCGAGTTGCAGCACAAATTCAGGAAAACAATCCTCAGCCCAAAAACATTTGTGAGCTTCCCACTATGATGGACAGCTCACTCAAGGGACCCCTGCGCACATCGGTGCAATGGCATAATAACACACACAGAGGTCACTAGAGACAAAGCAGGTGATCGAGTTGCAGCACAAATTTAGGAAAACATTCATCAGCCCAAAAACATTTGTGGCCTTTCCACTATGATGGACAGCTCACACAAGGGACCCCTAGGCACATCTGTTCAATTGCATAGAAACGCACACATGGTCACTGGAGACAAAGATGGCGATCGAGTTGCAGCACAAATTCAGGAAAAAAATTATCAGCCCAAAAACATTTGTGAGCTTCCCACTATGATGGACAGCTCACTCAAGGGACCCCTTCGCACATCGCTGCGATGGCATAGTAACACACACATGGTCACTGGAGACAAAGCATGTGTTTGAATTGCAGCACAAATAAAAAAAATAAAAAAATAAATCAGCCCAAAAACAATAGTGAGCTTTGCCTAGGCAGGACAGGTGTGTTTTTTAACCACTTCAGATAAACACAAACTAATAGAAATGAAGGACAGACGCACTTGCATCCTTGATAAATATTAGCACAATAACACTATTTTCAAAATGTCCCCCATAAGCATTTTCTTTTGAAAAAACGAACATTCCTCAACATATGTGGCACACAAACACATCTAAATAATGATCCCCCAAAAAGGGGAGCGACCCTTCCCCAAGGGGCCGCTCCCCGAACAACGAAAGTGGCAAAAAAAAAAAAAATTAAATCCCTAATATTCCAGCTGCACGATCGCACGATCGTGCAGCAGAAATGCTGTAAAATTACATCGAGGGAAAGGAAAGGCCTTTCCTTCCCCTCGATGAACGTTTCAAAATATTCCCCCCTGCCCCAGCCGCAAAACAAACCTCTTTCCTATCCGACGCGCAGGAAGCAAATGGCTTCCCTGCACGTCGGTAAACAAAAGGAACCCCCAGTGACGCGGGCAGGGAGGGCGGGGGGAGGCAGGGGAAGGTCTTCCCCTGCCATCCCGGCTGAAAAGCAAAAAATCGGGCAGACTCGGGGGGAGCGCTGGCGCTTCCCCCAAGGGTGGGGCTCATGACGAGCTGGGCTCGTCATCAGCGTGCGAGCGCCCTGCTCCATGACGAGCCCAGCTCGTCATCAGCCCCGAAGGGTTTAAGGAACATAGAATAGAGGTTGTGGATAAATTTTGTTATCTTGGCATAACTTTTAATAGTAGTGGGTCATGGGCATCTGAGATTTTAAATGTGAAGGCCAAGATGGGTAGAAGCTCCTCGGGAGTATTTTCGTTTTGCTTCAAAATTGGGCTGTCGTCGCATCCCTGTTATGTTAGATGTCTACAGGCACAGATGTGCTTCCATTGCCCTATATGGTTCAAGAGTATGGGGCCATTGTAACCATGGGGATTTGCAAGTAACAGAGAATCAGTTCCTCAAAAGACTCCTGTGCCTCCCCTCCTCGGCATCGACCGAACTGACTCATAAAGAGGTTGGGCTGGATCATCTGACAGATTTAATGGGCCTGAGACCACTTTTGGTCTGAAGGTCAATCTGGGCAAAGGATGAAACAGGATTTACCAGGCGAATTATCCTAGATTGTCTCCGGCTGGATAATGTTTGTAAGATCCCCTGGTTAAAATATGTTTTAACGTCCTATAAAGAAATCTTCAATCTGGACATTTTTGATGACCCTTTATGTGCTGTTAATTTACCTAAACAGGAGATTAAAAATGTTTCCTTTGGGATCAAATCCAATACGCTTAAAGTCAAATGTAGCCACTTTACAACCCATGTTTTTCACCATACTAACAAGGAGGTGGGCCAGGGCATGCCTATGTATCTAAAAGCAATTACCAACCAGTCACATCAGTTTGTTCTCACTAGGCTGAGATTAGGCATTGTCCATAATTTGGTGGCTTTTCCACGGATGAAAATTTATAGTTCAAGTCCTTGCCCGTGTGATGGTACCACCAAACAAAGCACCTTGCACTTTATGCTAATTTGCCCATTGTACTTGCACATTCGCCTATGTTACCTAAAACCTGTTTTTATGAAATATTCTGTGTCTACTACTGCTTATGCCATGAAATTATTATTTGCACTTGATACTTTGGATATCTGTTTTTTTAAAGCTACCTTTATTCTAAAAGCTGTGTCCCATAGGAAAAGTCTGTTTTTTTAAAGTCTGATTCATCAGTTAAAATTTTAATCGTCCGGTCGAATACTTATTTTCAATTGAGCTGCTCCATTTATTGTGATTTATGCTTCTTCGTTCTGTAATGTATTTTATCATGTAATTTTTTAAAACTGTATGCTTTTATGATTGTTTATGAATAATCGAATAAAGCTTATAAATTGAACTTGTCCAATTGCATTTTGAGATGTAGGAATGTTGCTCAGAGCATTTGGTTTATTCTTCCTATTTTCGTTCCACCTTTGTTTGTTTGGTGCATTAAGATGCAAGATTCATATACATCTTTTTTTCCCATTTGGTTGTTATTGTGGATGTAAATAACAATAAAGCATACTTGCAAACTGTGACTACATGCCTGCCTTTCTCAGTATTTCTCTTCATAACTATGCAATTATATCTGTTTAACGGGTGTACAGTCTCTCACAGTGGGCAATTTGTATAGGGTCACTGGTAAGTCCACAAGGTTGTCCCTGTCCCCCCAGAATTTAGTGTCTCCTACGCCCATGACGGCACAATCTACTATTTATATTACTGTAAGGATGTGAATGCAGGGATTGCTGATTTGGGTGCAAGTGGCCGAATGGGTAGATAGAATGAATCTTAAGCAGCAGTATGGCTAGTTAAGGACTGATGATTCGGTAATAGCTCTGTTAATGAATTTCTGTGAGGAGAAGTGTTTTCTTTTCAAATGTTGAATCATGTCAAGTGTAATCTAATATATTCATTTGATGTATTTTGTACTAAGCAAGTATCATGTAATTCATTTTTGAATGTATATTCTTTATAATGTGCTCATGTATATTTATGGAATCTCTTGACTCGAAGCTCCGCAGTAAAAATATATTTTAAAAAATGAACCAAATTCAACTAAATCAAAATGTTAAATAATACCCTACCATTTGTCTCGATCACTCCAAGTATCTTTGCAAACACAAAAGTTACTGACAGGGCCTGTGCTATAAACAATAATTTTCCAATGATTGACATGGATCCATAATGCCAGAATTATTGACAGAGAGGTGGAAAATGCATAATGCATATGTATTATGATTCCATGTGCTTTCAACAAAGCACACTTGGATACTCAGAGCTGTGTATTATGCACTCAGTGAGGGTTTCAATTTCTCTAACGCTCTCTCATGCAACTTTAGTGCCAGGCTGAACAATTTATCATGTCGTGCTCTTTCAGCTAAGCTGCAGTACAGCCTTGACATATTTTTAAGCGTGTCAAACAGCTCATTGGTCAACAATCTTTGGAAAACATTTTCTGACGCGTCAGTTTCTTGCAATATGATCAGTCGAAATAAGAGCAAAGCTTTTCTTAAGAGAACATTTACAAAGAAATTGGAACAGTATTTAACAATGAATCCAGCAGGCCAAGTGAGATCAGTGATCACACCCCTCCACAGAACTGCCCTAAGTAAGCAGGGAAGGATGAAACCAAACAGCAAGAGCTGCCGACTTTAAACTAGGTAACCAGGTTGCAGTTCTGGGTTCAGCTCAACATCCTGGGCAAATCCAGGGGCAGATCTACAAGAAACTAATGCAGAGGGGTGCTGCAAGTCATTTTGCTGCACCAGGCTGCGTAAGTTTCGAAGCGCAGGGATGCAACATATTTACAACAATATGTTGCATCTCTGTGCTTCCCCCTACACTGGTGCACAAAGTGCTGCCATGCGCCGGCGCAGGCGCCCTTGCACCATGGTGCAGGGATGCCTGCGTCGTGGGGAGATTGTTTTTGTGCAGGAAGGGGCACCTTCCTGCATAAAAACAATCAATTTAGGCAATTTCCTCTTCCAATGTGTGCTGTAGAATGCAGCATGCATTGAAAGAGGAAAAAAACAAGGAGAAATTAAAACATTTCTCCTCGTTGCACCTCGCTCTGCCACCCCCAGGGTGGCGTAGTATTCTGACGAATTTCCAGATTTACGATTTCTCGTAAATCTGGAAATGCATCAGTAGACATGGGTGTTGTGTGGGAACACCCACAGCAGCACAAATGTCACGTTCCTAAAATGCAGTGTTGCGTGAACAGGGGAAATATTTACAAGCACAGGTTAAGTCTTGCATGGTGACTTTACCTGTTTTTGTAAATATCACATAGCAGGCTGTGCCACCGGTGTGTCACGCAACGTGATGCACCGGCGGCGCAAAAGGCTTGTAAATCTTCCCCTCGTTGCTTAATTTAAACATGTGGTTACCGGTGGGACCAAATGTGGAGACAAGCACCTATTTTCCCTTGTCAGACTTTCTCTCAGAGGAAGAGCGAGAAGACACACAAGGAGGAAAGCACGGGGAAGATAATGACGGAAAAATGTGTGACATAGGCGGATTGGGGTATAGACCATTTTAAGGACTGCCCCAGGGCTGTTTGGGCACAGTGGTGCAGTCCAGGGGACTGCTACATCCTATTGGTAGTTTGGCAAATGGGAGAGGCTTAGGTTATAACTGTGTGCCATACGGAAGGGGCTGCCATTTTAGATTTGGAAAGTGACACAACAGTTAGAGCTTAGCCAGGTCGTTTTTGGCAGTTAGTTATTGGCTAGTGAGTATTTAATTTGGCATTGGTATTCCAGGGTTTGTCAGGTCTGAGCATTGTTCTTAGATTGGGTAGACCGTGGCTATATAATATCCTGCAAGCATGTGCCAGGTAGTGAGGGGGTAAGGACGCCCGACTGCTGCTCCATGAACCAGGGAGAGTAGACATGCTGGCGTCAGGAGGGTTTCTGGTACTAGGAGCAGCAGGGCAGGCTCACCTGACAAGGTGCTCTGCTGGTAGGGTTCTGGCAGTTGTATTGGCATGTTTGCCTCCATGTCAGAAATTTAGCCAGGAGAGAGGTGAGAGGGAGAGAGATGCGCTGTTGGGGGCAAGCGGTACAGTGAATGAAGGCACAGACACGCACTTACCTGTGGAGCCTGCTCCGCCTGGTTATTTTTCATTTCATAAAGCTTTATTCGGTGCATATAAAACAATGACCATAAAACACAAAATAACATACACATATAGGCAATAGACGAAAATACAAAGGTAATTATTCCAGTTAAACACACAAGAAGTTAAAACACCATTCTTTTCCTTGCATGAATCGATTTGTATAAAAAGGTAGCGGTAACAAAGCAAACATCTGAGCTATACATATTAAAAAGCAATTTCATAGAATCATTTACAGTGCGGACCCCATATTTTACAAAGATTGGTTTTAAATAGTCTATGCGTAAATTCCTATAAAGATTGCATATCAAAAGAAAATGCAATGTGCATTGTGCTGATTGGCCATCACACGGGCAAGGGCCAACTGGATGTTTTTTGAGAGACGGAAAAGTCACCAGATGATGTACGAGTCCAAGCCTCAACCTAGTGAGAACAAATCGATGGGAGGCTCTGGTTACTTGACTTAAATAAGCTTGAAAACCCTTGTTTCCCCCAAATTTATTATAAAACCTACAAGTAGATAATTGATCAGTACTACTCTTCCGCCTCTCTGCCCTGTGCTTCATAAATATACTCTTCATATCCTGTTTTGACAATGCAGAAGCAGCATAGCGATCAGCCACAATGTTTATATCAAATATTTCCTGGAAACTACGTATAATATAATTTAACCAAGGGATCTTAATATGGTTATCAACAGAGAGACAGTCACTAATAACAGCTCTGTTCAAGGCTGTCTCATCCTTTTGCCAGATCGAACGCCATAGCATTAACGGCCTCAGTGATATCAAGTCTGACAGGTAGTTGACCACTAGTTCTCTGTGGGTTAAATCATTTGAGGCAGAATTAGGTAGACACAGAAGTTTTTTGAGGAAAATGTTTTCCTCAATTTGGAGGCTACCGTTAGAAATGTGTCACCACGCCCCAGCCCCATACAGGGCGATAGACACGCATCTTGATTGATAGATCTGTAGCATGTCCCTAATGCGTCTATCCCCTATCTTGGCCGCAAATCTAAAGACCCCATGGGCACTTTTTGCCATTTTGGCCCGTACATTAGTAATTTCGTGTGCCCAAGTGCAATCTTTGGAAAAAGTGATTCCGAAGTAACAGAATTTGTCAACTTGGAGTACCCTATGCCCATCAATAAAAAGTAATCTCTTGCGGCCTACCCCACAGGTCATGGTATAGGTTTTAGTTTTATTTATGAGTAGTTTCCTATCTTTCATAAAAATGGAGAACCTATCCATTAGATGCTGGAGCCCGATGGGGGTCCTTGACAGTAGCATGGCATCGTCCGCATAAAACAATACCGGTACATCAAGGCCATTGACCCTTGGAGTGTCAGCACTGATTGTTTTTAAAACCGTATCTACTTCGTTTATAAAAAGTGTAAAAAGCAGGGGGGCAAGTACACAACCTTGTCTTATTCCACTCCTTACCTTAAATTTAGGAGTGCACTCCCCATTTATACCATACCGGACGCTAGTGTGTAGGTTGTCATATAGTCTTTCTAAAAAGAAGATGATACCTTCTGGTGCCCCCATTTCTAGCAGCTTCGCCCAAAGAATAGAGTGGTCGACCAAGTCGAAGGCACTGCTTAGATCTGCAAAGCAGAGATAGAGAGAGCCCTTTTTAGCCTGGGTATACTTCCCAATTAGGAGTTTTAGGTTTAGGCACTGATCCAGAGTTCCGCGCCCTTTCCTAAAACCATACTGGGTGCTGGCCATGATACCATTCTCTTCTGCCATTCTTCCAGTCTTAGCAGTAATACCCATCTCATAATTTTTACCGAGGAATCTAGTAGGGAGATGGGGCGGTAATTTATAACATCCCCCCTATCCCCTTTCTTATAGATCGGAATTATAATAGATTCCCCCCCAGGTCGGTGAAACTCCATTGGCTACCGCAGCATTAAATACTTTGACTAACACTGGGCCACACATCGCCGGAACGGTTTTATAAAAATCGATGGGGACCCCGTCCGGCCCCTGGGCCTTCCCCCCTTTGCTTGTATTAATGCCTTGTATGACCTCAGCAATAGTGAAATTCAGCGGCACAATGGGCCGGGAACTGTGGTTAACACTTTGCGGTATATCAGACTTAAAGATGGTGGAAAAGTGAGTTACCCATGCCTCCATGGTAACGTTGGACGTAGGTTCTGGAACCATGTCTTCCTTAAGAAAGGGACAATTAGCTGTTGCCCAGAATACCGCACAGTTAGAGGTTTCCGCAGCCTGTGTCAACTTTTCCCAAGCCTCTTGCTGTAATTCTATCTTCCTATACTTAAGGACTGCCTTATAATCACATCTTAGTTGAATTATCGCTTTCTTATCTCGCGGCCTGGCTGCCAAGGCCTGCTTTAATTCAGTGAGCATCGCAATGCATGTATGGTCAAACCACCCTTTATTATGGGCAAGTTTCCCCGACCTGGTTTTAGTAAACTTTGCGTCAATAACTTTGTTAATAATTGTAAAATGTCTACAGGGTCATGGTCACTCATGAGGATAGCATTAATTTCTCCAATGCATCCTTCGACGATGGATTTTAGTACTACCTCAGATTTATCACCTTTCCATCTTACTCTGACACCATTGGGTCTGTGGGGTTCAATATTGTTATAGAACACGTAATGGGTGTAGACCTGTCCTTCCAAATAATAGCTTCAGTGATGATACAGTTGTGGTTACTTAACATGGTGTCAACAATCTTTGAAACATTACACAATGGAATAAGGCTAGATGACACACATACATGGTCAATCACAGTATTAGCATTCCGACCCGTATATGTGGGAATAATGTCTCCTTGTTCATTCCCAGCGTGGGCCAGAATTTCTAGGTCATGATCCGCCATTATTTTGTTGAGTGACTCGCCATATAGATTACGTGGGAAGTGCAGATCTGTTATGTTCTGTAATATGTATTGTACCTTTAAATTTATACATTCCACATTCTTTAGAATTGAGTGTACTGTGTTCCACTTTCCCTTGTGTGTTCTACATTTATTCAGTTGACGCTTACTGACTACATGTCAGCTGTGTACCTGCTTGCTAAGGATTAAACCTGTTACAACCTACATTGAAGTGTCATTCTTCAATTCAACAAGTGGCGACGATCGGGATATTCTACTATTCTACTCTTCAACTTTAAAAAAAAAATCGGTTTTTGTGGATCCTCAAGCAGAGACGACGTTACGGAGTATCTGGAGGTGCCTTTTAAAGAAATCGGAAAAACCTTCGAGCTGCTGGGCGGTGAGCACGTTTCTCAGTGCTTTGTGGAACAGTAAATATTTATTTTAATGGATATTGACACTTGTTAAAGCAAACGCACATTGGATCCCTTACCGTTGCATTTTGAATAATGCCCTTTGGAGTCTTCGCGCATGACTGCCTCTGATGCTCATCCGCACGCTCGCAAGTTCTCAGAGTATCTCCAAAGTCTTTTGCTCCTACGTCAGACATTCAACGTGAACGTGAACATGTGCGTCATACTCGGCGGCCATTTTGTATTGGTCTAGCCTACTCGTAGTCAGAATACTATCTAACTGACACGAGTGAAATCAGCTGATTCAGTCACACAGGGAAGTGGCTATTTAAAGCGTTTTTAAGGTATTTACAATCATTTCTTATATTATTTAAGAAATTCTACGTTTTGGCATTTTGGCATTTCTTTTGCTTTTACGAACTTTTACATTTCCTGGATTTTAAACTCACTGGTGGTGAAGAAAGGACAGTGAAGGAAAGACAATTCAATTTCTCTTGTTTCTCAAGTAAATATTTGTTAATTTTTTTTTCTTTCACTGAACAATTCCACCGGAATTCATCGCATTTTTAAATTTTTTTATTTGGAAAAGAGTCAACAAATTTTCTCTTGAGTAATCCGCAAGACTTTTGGTCCAAAGGTTCTTCACCAGACTTGAAATGGTTAGAGTGGAAGGACTATTTTCTGAATTACATGGAGACGGTGGACTCTGATGGCAAAATGTCTGCAGAACAAAAGAAACGCATCCTTTTGCACTCTTTAGGTCCACAAGGTCTTAAGTGCTATAATCAGATGAACAAACCTATTGTTGGGGCTGGGGACAGTAATGTTTTTATTATTGCTCTGTCGAATTTAGATAAGTATTTTGCCCCCAAGATTTGTATTGGTATTACGCGGTATAAATATTTTCAGAGGAAGCAATCCAAGAATGAAAGTGTTGATGACTATGTGAGTGAGTTAAAAAAGATGGGGAATGATTGTGCGTTTGGTGTGTTACTAGATGATTTAATTTGTGATCAGGTGGTCATGCATGCAAACAATCCTGCAATTCAGGAACGTTTATGGATGAATGGCGACGCTTGTCTAGATGACATCTTAGCCTTAGTTCGTAAAGCTGAAACTTCTAGCAGGTGTGCTAGTGCCTTGAAATCCGATAGCAATACAAAAGATATAGTTGCTAAAGTTAGCTCCAATTATAAAAAAATCAGCAATTTCAAACAAAAGAATGAAACTTGGGCAAAACCTAAAATGAGTGGCGAGACTCCTAAATGTTACAGGTGTGGGAGTTCTGAGCATTTGGCTTTTGCTAAGTCGTGTCCGGCTAAGAAGAGTAAATGTGGTGCGTGTGGTCTGTATGGCCATTATACCAAGGCATGTAGAAGGAGGACTAAGACTGTCAAATGCATTCAAGAGGATGTTGACTCTGATAACAACTCTTCCAGTGGTGGTGATCAAGCCTCTGAATGTGCAGTAGTCCTAAAAAAGAAACTCCTTCTCAATATTCGGGATGGATGTTTATTGGTTGACAATAAGCCTGAATGTTGGATGCACATAGGAGGTGTGCATGTTAAAGTTTACGCGGACTCTGGCTCGCCTTACACTATTGTAAATGAAGATGTTTGGCGTTGCAATTTTGTTGACCGAATTGGTTCAAATTTATCCTCTCCTGATATTGACCCAGAAGGTTATAATGGTGGGAAGATTGATATCATTGGTTTTCGTTGGTTGAAATTTGAATTCAAGAATCGCAAATCTTATGGTAAGTTATACATTTCAAAAAAAGGACCATCGGTTTTAGGATGGAAAGATCAGGGTGATTTACATATAATCCTTGATCCCAATTCAGTTGAAAAGGTTCTAGTAATGGATGAAGGGACCAAGACCGGTGATATACTGCTAAAGAAATTTCCTTCTGTTTTTCAGAAGACAATTGGCAAATTAAAGGATTTTGAACATGAGATAATCTTAAAGGATGATGCAGTTTCCAAAATTCATAAGGTCAGAAGCGTCCCTATTGCCTTAAGACAAGATGTTGCGTCTGAGCTTGATAGATTAGTTTCCTCTGACATCATTGAGCCTATTGAGGCATCTGCTTGGATTTCTCCTTTGGTTGTGGTGAAACGTGCAAACGGAAAATTGAGACTCTGTGCGGATTTGCGCCATTTGAATGATAATATTGTGGTGGATCAGTTTCCCTTACCAAAAATAAATGAGATGTTAGCTTTGCTCGATGGTGCTAAGTGATTCACCACAATTGATTTATCTGCCGCATACCACCAGATTCCTTTATTTAAAGACAGCAAGCAATACACTGCTTTTATAACTCCGCAAGGTTGTTTTCAGTTTAAGAGAATGCCTTTCGGCTTAGCTTCAGCAGCTGCTGTTTTTCAGCGCTTAATGCACAGGTTGTTCTCCACCGTTAAAATTTATATACAGTTTTTTTTTTTCATTTTCGTTTTTTTTGTTCAAAGGAAAAGGATGAGGCTTGTTATTATCATTTTATTGTTTTTTGTTTTTGTGTTCCGAAGGGGATGTGTTATGTTCTGTAATATTTATTGTACTTTTAACTTTATACATTCCACATTCTTTAGAATTGAGTGTACTGTGTTCCACTTTCCCGTGTGTGTTCTACATTTATTCAGTTGACGCTGACTGACTACATGTCAGCTGTGTACCTGCTTGCTAAGGATTAAACCTGTTACAACCTACATTGAAGTGTCATTCTTCAATTCAACAAGGTCGTCTTCCTCTAAAATATTTTTGACCCCACATACCCCCAAAGTAGACATGGGGCAGGTGGAAATATTAAAATCTCCTACCCAGATAAAATCGAAGACAACATTAACCCCTGCAATTAAATCCCCTAAGGCAGCCTCCAGGTCCTTCGCCACTTGGTGCCGCGTGTTATCAAAGACATTATTGTAAAAATTAATTAAAAGGATATTACGGGCTTGTTTCTGGTGTAGCCACAGGATCTGAGAATGGACCCCAACCTTCAAATACCTTTTCACGATAATAGGGAGGTTGACAAATATCAGTATCAAGAGGCCTCCCTTAGCTCTACCACAGCTCGAGGCCTGCGCTGGTAAATTGAAGGAAACATGACCATCATAACTAACCATATCCTGGCACCAGGTTTCCTGGAAACAAATAATGTTGTGTGACTTAATAAACTCTATCCATCCCAAAGTATCCCCTTTCGCAGCTAATCCAGCAATGTTCCAGCTAACAATGGAACAATGCGGGAACTGGGGTTTTTTATTCGGCATGATGGCGGTTGGACCTATAGCTGTTCCCCTAAGTTCCGCCACCCCCTCTCCTTGTATGTTAATAGGGCCACCCCCCTCTTGGACATCCTGACTTTGTTCGGACACATGCATGGTCCCTAGATCTCCTGGGTTGTCCTTCTTCTTTTCAACATCCTTACTATGTTCAGACACATGCATGGGCCCAAACTTTCCTAGGTTTACCTTCTCCGTTCCAACATTCCTGGGGGTAACCACCTCGACAGTAGCAGTATAATCCTGGTTAAGTCAGTCATTCATGTCCAGGGTGCTCAGCGATTGAAACCGATTAAAGATAGGGACCTCATATTTTCTAGATATATCATATATAAGACCCCTATCTCTGTTGGGTTGATCGTGGGTTCAATGCATTAAATGACTGTAAAAATATCCAAGAGGACGTAATATAATTCCCTGATCTTTATGTGGTAATGATGTTGCTCTAATCAGGGATGTGGTGGCAAAATGAGGATTTTTTAAATTAATAATAACACAATCCCCCTTGGTATTTTTTGCCGATTTACCGATCCTGTTAACCCTTCTAGTAGTGAGGATCTGATTGGAAAGTGCCAACGGGAACCCACATTCGCGATTTAACCAAGAAATAGTTTTATTTTTGAGAGATTCATGTGTCTCCAGCTGATTATGGGGTAGATTTTCATTCAATGGTGGGACGTTAGTTAAGACTGACATATATGGTGCACAATTAGGCGATAGATTAATAGAATTACTACGCTTGATATTATGACTTACTATTTCCCCTCTAGGGTCTGGGGCTATCTTGCTATTTTCGGCATCAGGGGTTTGCCTATTCAGTTCTCCTCTAGATGTACAAACTCTCCCATCACCACTTTGGGCAACTGGTTTGGTCGCTTCCCCGGTGGCCGTACTAACCCGGCGATTATCCAGGGCATTCATACGAGTTTTTAACCATTCATTTTGAGCTGATATCTCTCCCCCAAACCGTTTAACCTCGCTGCCAAGATTATCCAATCTATCCGATAGGGGTTTGATAGACCCTTCGATTTTAGCAACAAAAATATTCACTAATTTCTCAAACTGTGCTGTGTTTAATGTTACTGCACTAGTATTGCCGAAATTATCTTCAGCAGCTGATACATTCCCAGATGGCTTTTTGGCACCCTTGCCTAAATTAGTTGTGCCGCATTTGAGTTGGGCTTTCCTGTATCCCCTTCTGGTTCTGGGAGCAGGCGAACCGGGTGCTGATGAGTTAGGTGTGGCAATCGGTGCAATAGATGGCTCAACTACACTAATGTGCGGAGATATATTAATACTAATGTTCTCCCTGTTATCTTCAGCAGTTACTAACAAAACTAGGGGCAATACTGAGGAGCTGCTTAAATCGAGCAAGAGTCGCCGCTCTGTTCTGATTATTTGTTCCTTTATGGCGCTCACAGCTCTAACAAGATAATTATCCAGAGTAGAACTGGCATGCTCAACTGGGATTTTACTTCCCTTACGCCGTGACATTATGGTTTTAAAAATCAAACAGTTAATAAAAATAAAGCATATGAAATGTCCATACACACAAATCAATTGTAATCAGATAAAGGTTAAAAAGATGCAGCTCACGGGCAATTAGCCAGTCCAGTCCAAGTGAAGAGAGTTCAGATAGACCTTACCCCAAAGTCCTCGTAAGGGTTATTTTCTTTGCCTCCTGGACCAGGTTCACGTACCAAGCTTCAATATTAAATATTAGCCAAGAGCTTTGGCCCAGCCCAGCCTCAAACAATCTCGGACGGGCTCAGATGGGCCCGCCCTTGGCCCGGGCTTCGCCTGGCGCCCGCCCGCGAACGTCCCGAGACGCGGGAGCCCTCGCAGACCTCTTATGCGCCACCGGGCGAAGGATTGCCGTGGGCGGCGTCAACTTCCTGCCGCGGGTCACGCCGGGGCTTGAAGTCCAAGCGCTGTGTCCTCGCTGGGGCGCAGGGGCACTGAGTCCGGTCTTTAGTGGTGGCGGTGCAGGTAAGTCTCAACGGGAAAGCAAAGTTTGCCCCCGCAGCTAAGGGCTCCGCTCCACCGGAGCCCTCGCTGCCTCTTATGCACCACCGGGCGCAGGATTGCCGTGGGCGGCGTCAACTTCCTGCCACGGGTCACGCCGGGCCTTGAAGTCCAAGCGCTGTCTCCTCGCTGGGGGCGCTGAGGCGCCGAGTCGGGTCTTTAGTGGCGGCGGTGCAGGTAAGTCTCAACGAGCAAGCAAAGTTTGCCCCCGTAGCTAAGGGCTCCCGCTCCACCGGAGCCCTCACTGCCTCTTATGCGCCACCTCTTATGCGCCACCGGGCGCAGCATTGCCATGGGCGGCGTCAACTTCCTGCCGCGGGTCACGCCGGGGCTTGAAGTCCAAGCACTGTGTCCTCGCTGGGGCGCTGGGGCGCCGAGTCGGGTCTTTAGTGGCGGCGGTGCAGGTAAGTCTCAACGAGCAAGCAAAGTTTGCCCCCGCAGCTAAGGGCTCCGCCTGGTCATTCTGCAGTGGTTTTGAGGACGCAAGGGAGAAGTGCTGCTGTGCAGAACCCAAAGCTGTATCCAACACCATGGTGACAGGAAAAAACAGCCATGGGGCTCTAAGCATAGCTGCTGACTCTGTCAACGGGTCCCTTACTGGAAGCACGAGGTGGAGCTTTCAGGCCGGGAACAGGAAGAAAGGACACATGAGTGCTTCAGAAGGCACCAGAATGGGGAAAGTTTCAACTTTAGTTACTGTGATGCTGGAGTGGAGTGGGGAGGAGGTAGAGGGAGAGAATAACCCCAACCTGAAGGAGATGGGACAAGAAGCTGCTACTGATGCATGAATAAGGAAGAATGAGAAGGCAATGAAAGTTTATTCCAGGAATGGCAGGAAATGGGGTAGAAAAGGTGGGTGGGTGGATAAGGGAGAGGTAGTTGGAGCAATGATGGGGAAGATAATCTGAGAGAAAGGCAGGAGCAGAGCAGGCAAGAGAGTTGAGTCTGGTTATAGGGCAATGTACTTAGAGAGCCAACACTTTGGATTGTTCAGTATTTCCAACAAGTATCACGTCCTCACAGAGAGCAGACTCAGGAGGGTTAGGTGCAGCTCTACTACAACAAGAGGAAGTGAGGGCACAGCTACTGGCTGCTGGGTGGAATGCAGTGGTGGACCTGGCAGCGGACTGGCAGAGATGGTATACTAGTGCTTGGTTGGGGGGTCTGATGGATGATGGTACATTGCCAGGGACAAATGGTACAAATCTAGATCTGGCTATGGATATGTCACCATTAGAATACAGGGAGGTAGATAAACTGGTAGAAGGGGAGCTGAGAGAGAATGGTCGGCAGGAGAGTCAATCTGAATGGCAAAGGTGGGCAGAAGAAATTACAGATGGATGGCTGGGTGTAATAAAGAGGAGGAGATTTGTTTTTTACATGAGGTGATGAGGTGAAGAAAGCAAGAGTGCCTCATTCTAGAGGATTTGAGGTGGCAAGCTGATGCCCAGGCTGCAGGTGCGACCTCTAGAGATCACCTGATCTATTGGAAGAATGACCTCCGATATAGGGTTCCTGGACCTGAGGTAGCCTGTGTGCTGGTGGCCCCTCAGTGTTACAGGGCCTTCCTTCATGACATACTCCTGGCAGGACATCTTGGACAAGACAATACCTTTGACAGGTTGGATGGCCACTTCTACTGTCCTCGGATGGAGATGGCTGCAGATGCATTCTATAGATACTGTTTCACCTGCCAGGCCAGTGGGAATTCAGGGGAAATGCGCAAAGCCCCACACATTACCTGTCATTAGCACTCCCTTCAAGAAGGTAGGCTTCCATTTTGTTGGACCCTTAAACCCCAAGACAGCATTTGGCAACAGGTTCATCCTGGTCCTGGTGGACCACACCACATGTTACTCAGAGGCCATCCCTGTGGGGTCAGTGACGTCACCTGTGGTGGCCAGGGCTCTGATTGGTATCTTTCCATGTGTGGGGTTTCCAAAAGAGGTAGTGTAGGACAGAGGCACTAACTCCATGTCAGCATACATTAAGTCCATGTGGAATGAGTGTGGAGTAACTCTTAACTTCTTCACACCCGATAACCCCCAAACTAACGGTCTTGTGGAGAGATTCAGCAAGACTCGGAAGAGCATGATAATGAATCTACCTAAGCCCATGAGAGCAAAGCGGGACATCCTCCTGCCATGTCTTCTCTTTGTCTACATGGAGGTGCCACAGAAGGGGGTTGGGTTTAGCCTCTATGAACTCCTTTATGACCACCCTGTTAGGGGACCTTTTTGCAGGGATTCTGTACAAACACAGAACTATGTGCAGGGTTATGGGACTTTGGTGTATAGGGGCTGTGCCTTCTTACCGCCTTAGTACCCACGAGCCCAGTACCGACTAGCTATAGTGTCTCACTCGCTCTCCTACACAAACACGGCTAAGCAAATGCTTAGACAACCCAGAACACAACATTCCTGGATCTCTCAGGAATCGTGGTAACAAGACACACCTTTTCACCTTCACTCTCGCTCCTGTCCACAATAAGATTTGACCGAGACATGAATATAGTTTAAAACATTTATTTTAACTAACATGCTCTAACATACAGTATACGTGCCACAACAAGCAGAAAAATGCATAACAGTAATACAGTTAGCATTGCAGCCAGTCCATACATTATGAAGGGAATATAGTGCTTAACCTTCGTCCCCTTACTAGGAATGCATATTATTATATAATAGAAGTTCTCTGGGTTTTGTTAGCAGGCCCCATACCTTAGAGTATAGGTAGGATTTCTACATCGAAGCTTGGTATTGCTCTTCTCCCTGGAAAGGTCCCTTTCCAAGTGTGTGTCTTACCTAAACATGTATTTCCGTAATATCAAAGTAAGAGCTTCCAGTAGCAGCTGCAGCTGTATGTTTTGTCTAAGTGCTAGGGCCTGACCAGAACAGAATAACAAGGGGCATTGTTTAGCAACCTTTCTCACAATGGTCAAACTTAACTCCAGAAACAAGCAGAGAACAAACACAGCAGACCTTTATCATGCAAAACTCATAAACAGAGTCTTGCAAAAATAAAGTCAAGTAGTAACGTGCGCAAAAGCAGCATCATGGTTGCACGAGCCATGCTAACTTAGTTATGCCGACAATGTCCCTATCCACCACGTAACAACCTTTTAGTCTTGTGAGAGAGGGGGGAGCAAGTTCCCAGGAAATCCACTCAGGATGTGTTCAGCCACATGCTGGCCCTTTGCAACTAGAAGCAAAGTTGAGGTCAGTCAAGAAGTTATGAAAATCTGGTATGACCAGAAATCCACTCTGGTAGAGTTATAACCTGACCAGAAGGTGTGGGTTGTGGAGATTGTGGAGCCCAGAGCTTTCCACTATCACTGGACAGGCCCATATAAGGTGAATGAACAGAAGGGGGAGTCCATGTACTTCATGGACCCTTATGGGTGCTCCATGTGAACAGACTCAAACCACACTTTGAGAGGTCTGAACTGAGCATGCTCCTGGTGGCAAATGAGGGAAGGAAAGAAGAGAGCGAACCACTCCCTGACCTCCTGTTTGCCCAAGAGCATGATGGCTCAGTGGAGAGTGTCAACCTCTTCCCCACACTGACCAAAGAACAGCAGTTGTCATCTCTGTTTTCCCTCACTCCAAGACTCACACACTTGTGCATCCATGATATGGACAATGAGACAGTCCATCTGTTAAAAATGAGGTTTACAAGTTGTCAGACAAGGACCAGTATCGAGGAGGAGGTTTTCAAGCATTAGGGGTAAATGAGTCCTCTAGCAGTCTCTGATCCAGCCCCATCGTGCTGGCACTTAAGGCTGCCCCACAGGCAGCCATTCCAGAACTTAGGTTATGTGTGGAATACAGGGGTCTCAATTTCATCATAAAGACTGATGCACATTCTGCCCCCGAGCTGATGTGCTCATAAACAGGCTGCGCACTGCCAAGTTTCTTAGGACCTTTGACCTGACACCAGGGTACTGACAAATTGCTCTGACTGGAGGGACAAAAGAGATGTTTTTATTGTTCACCCCAGAGGGCCACTTCCAGTTTAGGGTGATGCCATTTGATTTGAAGAACACATCTACCCCCTTTAAGAGGTTGGTCAACAGGGTCCTAGGTGGGAAGGACGCATTCTGTATTGCCTACCTGGACGATATACCTGTCCAGAGCTCCAGCTGGGAAGAACACCTGTACCACCACCAGGAGGTGCTTCAGGCCCTGCAGCAGGCGGGCTTGACTATCAAGGCCAGTAAGTGCCAGAAAGGGCAGGATTCTGTGGTGTATCTGGGCAACATGGTGGGCAGGGGCAAGGTGCAGCCCCACCAGGCCAAGATTGAAACTGTCCTGGCAAAGCCCTAATATACAGACAGAGGTGAGGGCCTTCCTGGGCCTTACAAGATACTATAGGATGTATCTCATTATGTAAATTGCATCATTGTTGCTCCCCTGACACAGCTGACTTTGAAGAAGCAGTCCAGACAGGTGATCTGGACAAAGGCCAGTCAGAATGCCTTTCACACACTCAACAAGGCCATATGTACAGCACCCATGCTCAAGGCTCCTGACTTCTCTAAATTGCTCATAGTGCATACAGACTCATCCGAGCATGGTATAGGGGCTGTCTTTGCACAGTTAAAAGAGGAGGGCCTAGATAAACTGGTAGCCTTCATTAACAGGTGGTTACTTCCTCAGAAACAGAGGATGGGTGTGATTGAAAGGGATGTCTTTTCTATGGTCTGTGCACTGAAGAAGCTGAGACCATTCCTGTTTAGGACTCACTTTTGGTTTCAGACAGACCACAGGCCACTCAGTTGGTTTCTGCAGAAGAGGGGTGAACATCCCAAACTGTTGAGGTGGTCGGTCACCCTATGGAGAATGGGTTTTATGGTGGAACACCGTCCTGTGATAGACCACACCAATGCTGATGGCCTTTCCACCTTATTGATGAAAACTTCCAAGGGGTTGGGTAGTTCTCTACAGTTTCATCTTGCGGGGGACACATTAGACCTGTCAGCATAAGGGTGGTCTTCCCCCTAACTTTTTTCCTTCCCCACCCATTTTCTTCCTATCTCGTTTTATGCTGGCCTTAGGCCTCTGCGCACGTACTACTGCTAAACAGTACTAAAGTGCATGTGCTCACTCCTTAAAGCATGGTAACATTGGCTTACCCTAAAGTGCCATATTTAATTTACTTGCACAAACCTGGTAAAGTGGCACTACATGTGCCCAGGGCCTGTAAAATAAATTCTACTACTGGGCGTGCAACACTGATTGTGTCACCCACTTAATTAGTCCTTTAAAACATGTCTCAGTCTTGCCATTGCAGCCTAGGTGCAGTTTTTAACTGCCATATCGACCTGGCATAATACATTTTTTGCCAGAATCAATCCTTCCCTCTTATACATAGATTTCACCTCTAGGGTAGACCTGGACAGCCCAGAGGGTGGGTTGTACTGTATTTAAAAGGTAGGACATGTACTTTTAAGTTGTAGATGTCCTAGGAGTCTTAAATTTGTCGTTCACTGCTGCAAGGTAACTCTCTCTTAGACAAACATTGGAGTTAACTTATTATATTTATTAAGCAGTAATTTCCAAATAGAATGAGGTAACCAGTTCATGTTTTGTGTCACGGGAATTGTAAAGAAAAATCCAAACTTATGGTTAAGTCATATTTTCAATTACAGTCTGGAAAGTTTACTTTTTCCTGTCGTAGATTCACAAAAGTTAAGGGTCGAGTTAGTGTTAGTTTTGGAATGCCAACCCAATGCTAAACCTATTTGAGGATTAACAAACCAACGATAATTGGTATTAGCGTTGGTTTGTATGGAAAAGTAATGCTGCATGCATTACTTTCTATCAAGGAGGCATTACATGAGTGATACATGGGTGTTCCCATGCAACCACTAATGCTTTTTGATGCTAGACCCTATCTACAATATTAGTAGACAGGGTTTAGCGCCAAAAATGAACACCACAGTAAAGCAGACAATAAAGGGAGAAATGATTAATTACTCCTTTTTTCCGACCTTGCATGTGTGCTGCACTGTGCAGCACACATACAAAGTAGGAAAAGTTTTGAAGTGTGTCTAGGCATAGTAATCTCTACAAAACGTATGCTAGATTCAGGCATGCACCCTAGCACTATGATGCTAGGGTGTGCACCTGGCACACAGCAGCTGAAATTAGGCTGTTGCTAGGGAGAGGGGAGAAGATTGCCATATCTCTGTGAATTTGGCGCTCTCCTGCTTTCTCCCTGGTGCAGTTCATTGGGGTCTACGCAGATTTCCGTTTTCATAATCTGGGCCTTCGTGTATGTTGCCTGTACCTGGGTCACATGACTGGGTGAAGCTGACAGTCGAGCTTTATGTATTCCTCCTAGGCAGCCACACATAATAGGGAGCTTAGGTGTGCCTGGATGGGTCATCACTAGCAGGGTAGGAGGGTGGGATTGGGCACAGCCCTACTTACACTTAATAGGCCATTTCTTGCCTTCACACAAAGGGCTGCATACTCCCTGTAGTTGGTCTGCAGCCAGGACAGCAAAGGCAGAATGCCTGGGGATTTTAAAGGGGAAACTTCCAGAAGCTTTTCCCCCCATTTCAAAGGTACAACTGGGTTAAATACTGCATGTCAAACATAAACTCTGCAATACACTTCTGGACCTGTGACTACCGTACCAGGAAGAAGGACTGCTGTTCTGCTGAAAGCACTGCCACTCTACTGGACTGCTGCTCCGAAGGAACTGCCTCTCTGTGGTGCTGACCTGCTGCCCTTTTGCCTGGGTGAGAAGGACTGTACCTGCATCGCTTTAACCCAGATCCCTAGAGCAACTCCAAGAGCTAGGTAGCTGGCCTCCTGACTTGAGCCTCAGGGACAGAAGGTTCCACAATCTTGCATCAGCACCTGGACGCTGCCATCTCTGAATATTCCCTGCCAAGTGGTACAACCCCAGTCCTGGACCCTTGGAATTTGGCTAACGGTGCTTTTGTAGCCTCTGTGAATCCAGAGCAACCAATGCATCTCCTCTGCTGGTCGACTCCGAGCTGAACCAACACCTCACTGCTGCTTGGATCAGACCCATCACAAAGATATGCATCGCCGCCACAGCATCGCCTTTGGAACTTCTGCAGTGCGACGCATACTTGGCGCAGGCCATCGCATCTCTTGTCGACTCCACATCGCAGCCTTGCATCTCAGCGGAACTGATGCATCCCCCTGACTTCGTGACACATCCCCACCTCTGCACTTCACATCGCAAGCCCTCAATGAAAGGATCTTCGCCCACAATGCAACAGGACCTTGCAATGCAGCCTTTCTGCATGTGGAACCAACAAATCACATCAGCTGCACGATGCAGATGCTCGCTTAGCTCTGCAAGCAAGGATTAAAGGTGATTTTACAGCAAATCTTACTGGGTCCCTGTAGACGGCCCACACTCCTTTGCCGTCGGCCTGAATTTTTGACTTTGTCCCAGTCCTACGCGACCATATATCTAATGCATCCACTGTAGGGGCCTGGGTTTAACCTCCTGTTCACAGGTTCAAATCCCAGTGGGCTCACTTAGACTTTCATCCTTCTGATGTTGATAAAATGAGCACCATTGAGTAGGGTAACAATAAACATCTGTTTTTCAGCACCATGATACCTACAGGTGAATGTGCACTTTACAAATACACATGCTATTTTTGCACCTTTTGGCGTTATTTTTAGTAAAATCTTTTAACCCCTTCGCCGCGGGGGTAATTCCCCCACTGTGCTGGGGGGAGGGGGGTGTGCACAGCACCCCGTGCTCATGATGAGCTCAGCTCGTCACGCAGCACGGTGACGCTGTGCTCATGACGAGCTCAGCTCGTCACGGCCACACCTGTTTCTTTAGAACGCTCAGCACAGAGGGGGAATTATCCCTGCGTGCGAGCGTTGCCACCGTTATGACGAGCTCAGCTCGTCATGAGCACACGGCCACCATGGCTCATGACGAGCTGAGCTCGTCATGAGCATGCATGAGGCTAAATTTATTATCTCTAGTTCTACTGTTTGGATTTTTTTTGTTTTGGTCTTTTATTTATTAAAAATTACTCTATATTCCTAACACTGTTTTGGGCTCTTTTTGTGGTGTGTTTTCGCTGTGATACTATTTGAAGTGTTACACAAATACTTGACACGTTGCCTCTGAGTTAAGCCTGAACTGCTCTGTGCCAGGCTACTCGAGGTTTAAGCACAAGCTTACCTAGGGTTTGCTTGTGACTTCACCCTGAAAATTGTAGTTGCTCCTTGAGAAGATTTTCTCCCCCATCAACCAGTAACCCAGGCACCGAGTGCCCGATGCAGGATATACTGGGGGCTTGAGATTCTATTGCATAGGTAATTCCTGTTAGCAGTGACCCTTGTAGAATGAGTTCCCCTTGGTCAGTATGTAGCCCTTGAAGGATCCCTCAAGGGACATCAATATGATCTAATCTTGGTGTATGTCCCACCACTGATAGCTGAAGGCACTCTAGGAGAGCTGCAGAAAGTAATCCTTGACTTCACCCACAGAGTGACAATGCTGGTGGTGACCTCACTGACATTATACAACTACACTTGGACTCCACTGGTGCCAGGGTGACGAGCCCAAAGCACACAGGGAAACTCATGAACTGGGTAGAGTACCTCGGTCTTTGCAATGCATGGCGGGTGTGGAATCCCCATTCCTGAGCATACACACATACTTCAGCAGCCCAGAAGACCATGACCAAAATCGTTCTCCATAAATTACAGATGGTCCAAAATGCGGCAGCCCGCCTTGTATTGCGCCTGCCCCGTAAGTCATCAGCCTCAGCAGCTTTAAACACCCTTCACTGGCTGCCAATAGGTAAAAGAATCTTGTTTAAACTTCTTTTAATCACCTTTAGGGCTTTTCACCAGCGAGGCCCAACCTATTTATGTAACGGGTTTAAAAGATACCATCCAACGCGCTGTCTGAGATCTGCGAGCCAGAACTTACTTACTACTCCTCACTTCAAGTTGGCCACAAAAGGTGGCAAATCCCTTTTCGTATTGGGAACTAAAGCCTGGAACAAACTTCCCCTTTTCTTGCGGTCTTTTTCTCAAGAAGCCCCCTTCCGGAAGGCTTTAAAAACGTGGATTTTTTCTTTGCCTGACGCTATCTGTAGGACCCTAGTGTAATGTTTGTGTAGAACTCAGGACACCCTTTTTCCTTCCAACTCCTCCATCTGAGTTGTGTGAGCGCCAAGATACTCCTTGGAGTGAAAGTTGCGCGTTAGAAATGTCCCTTACATTACATTACATTACATTACATGTCCTGCATTGACTTGCTACAACTGCTGGCCATAGACATTCTACTGATGTTGATGGCCTACATACTGCAGCAGGATATCTCAGGATAGGGGAGGCCAACCAACGTGGTGACTAAATGCTTGCCACCTGGTCGACCAACGGTTTATCCAATACTTCGCTGGAGAGCTAAAAGCATACCTATCCCTTAATATGGCCTCGGTAGTGCCCTCTGGATCCTAGTGAGACTCAGGAAGGCTACCCAGTGGGCCATTGCTCGGATTTACCTAAGGGGAGAAGACAGAGGTAAACAATCTCAAATTTGAGTACTGGATATCAAAATTCTATATTCATAGCAGTCATTCTATACCACCTCTAATGAGCCATCACAGCATGTGCTGGAAATTGACATGGCCCCCCTCTGCCATCTCCATTTTGAGAAGGCATGCCAATGCTGAATTGGTGTCTGCAGAGACAGGTATATGAATTGGGATAAAAATCTGGTAAGCTTTTGTACTGATTGACGACTAAAGAAAAAGCCTCCCTCCTTATCCCTCAAATTTCTGTTAATGGAGGTCAACAGGTATAAGGTAATGGAGATTGCCTCGGTCTTCGCAGACTACTACTGATCCCGCTCATATGGCTGGAATATGCGCAATATTTTCTCCGGGCTCACAGTTATAGATCTAATGAGTCACCCACAGTAATTACTATAGCCTAGTAATATCATTACTGATGGCTGAACCGTTTGCGCATACTTGTGACCACGCAAGATATTTGCTTGTGAATGTACATGCATGCTACTTCTCACCATGCATGGTTTTTTCCTACAAAAAACGTTTTATACAAAAGGTATAACTATATTCATTGCATGCAATACCTGTGACAGGGTTATTTTCACGGATACTTTTGATTCATCACATACATCAGATCACAGCAAAACATGCAGCATGCATGCAAGTAAGGACAGTCACTTGTTCCATGCATATGTTTTATATGTTTTGTATGTCCTTTACGTTGTATGTTTTTTCTTACAGATTTCAACCATTAAGTGGGTCTGTAAGTACGGTTCTTCCACTACACACACAGTACACCTTATCGTGTGTGATGATAATTCACTCACGTGGCTACCTCCACTTTTGTAGCCACCTAACTAACTAACTAACTAACTTAACTAACTTTCACGCATACATTGGTCCTGAAGAAAACCTTACGATCACCGGAAAAGGCTGAAACGTGTTGACCTACATCTAAGTGGTATTGAAGTAACATTTTAATCTTCATTGCATCCCTTCCTAAGTTTTTAAACATATCTTAATACCCTAAAAATAAAGTTTGGGCATTTCTTAGAGACATTTTTAACGTCACCACCCTCTAAGCACACACCGTACTGAACAACAAAACCCGCTCAGCTGTAATAAGGCGTCGAAGCACACCTGTTACTTATTTTCTCACTGAAGGCGTTCTGGACTGCGAGCGTGAAGGACTCACTCTTCCTGTTGCTGTTGCTTTTTAGAGTTGCTCTCAGCCTTCACTCCTCGCGGAACCCGCTCCGCGGGTCCCGCTTCGTCTGCGGTTATCTTGAACGGCGCTATAAAACATTGGCGCTTGAGCTCCTGAGGCGGTGGTGAAAGCAGGGCTGCGAGCGAGGGGAGGCGCAGGACTACCAGTCCCAGGAGCGCCTTACCCTCGGCATCTACACCAGCTGACCCGCTCTCCCTGCTGGCTCCTCCCCCACCTCAGCGCAGCTAAAAGCCAGCACTTCAGTTCCCCCGGTGGATTGCTCACCTGTTACTTATTTTCTCACTGAAGGCGTTCTGGACTGCGAGCGTGAAGGACTCGCTCTTCCTGTTGCTGTTGCTTTTTAGAGTTGCTCTCAGCCTTCACTCCTCGCGGAACCCGCTCCGCGGGTCCCGCTTCGTCTGCGGTTATCTTGAACGCCGCTATAAAACATTGGCGCTTGAGCTCCTGAGGCGGTGGTGAAAGCAGGGCTGCGAGCGAGGGGAGGCGCAGGACTACCAGTCCCAGGAGCGCCTTACCCTCGGCATCTACACCAGCTGACCCGCTCTCCCTGCTGGCTCCTCCCCCACCTCAGCGCAGCTAAAAGCCAGCACTTCAGTTCCCCCGGTGGATTGCTCACCTGTTACTTATTTTCTCACTGAAGGCGTTCTGGACTGCGAGCGTGAAGGACTCGCTCTTCCTGTTGCTGTTGCTTTTTAGAGTTGCTCTCAGCCTTCACTCCTCGCGGAACCCGCTCCGCGGGTCCCGCTTCGTCTGCGGTTATCTTGAACGGCGCTATAAAACATTGGCGCTTGAGCTCCTGAGGCGGTGGTGAAAGCAGGGCTGCGAGCGAGGGGAGGCGCAGGACTACCAGTCCCAGGAGCGCCTTACCCTCGGCATCTACACCAGCTGACCCGCTCTCCCTGCTGGCTCCTCCCCCACCTCAGCGCAGCTAAAAGCCAGCACTTCAGTTCCCCCGGTGGATTGCTCACCTGTTACTTATTTTCTCACTGAAGGCGTTCTGGACTGCGAACGTGAAGGACTCGCTCTTCCTGTTGCTGTTGCTTTTTAGAGTTGCTCTCAGCCTTCACTCCTCGCGGAACCCGCTCCGCGGGTCCCGCTTCGTCTGCGGTTATCTTGAACGGCGCTATAAAACATTGGCGCTTGAGCTCCTGAGGCGGTGGTGAAAGCAGGGCTGCGAGCGAGGGGAGGCGCAGGACTACCAGTCCCAGGAGCGCCTTACCCTCGGCATCTACACCAGCTGACCCGCTCTCCCTGCTGGCTCCTCCCCCACCTCAGCGCAGCTATAAATCTCCTACTTGGTACCGCAACGCGGGAGCGTGCGGGAGCGCGCCGGGAGAAGCCCGGGACAAGGGCGGGACCGTCTGAGGCCGTCAGAGGCTGAAGTAGGCTGGGCTGGGCCCTCTCCCTTTGATCCTTGGTATCATTTTGTTTGTCATTTATTTACAGGCTTGTTGTATATTTTAGAGAGTTTGATCAATTTTATCTTATTTATTCTTTTCTCATGACGGCTAAAAAACTCCGTTCTGGTCGTGTTTTAATAGGGAAATCCGGGTCTAAAACGAAATCTAACCCTTTACGTAACAAAATTACGTCCTCTATGCAACTTAAAGGCCAGTGTCAGCTTTTTAATTTATGGGATAAAGGGAAAGACAAGTCGCTTGAGTCACAGACCCCAAGCGAGGCTCCAGATTTGAATGTTCCAGAGTCTGTTAATATGGTTATTAACGTGTCCTCTACCTTGAGTTTGGTTCCTAGTCAATCTTTATTAATACCTTCTAGCCCCGCAATAACAAGGGGTTTGTCTTTGACTTCACACGACTTGCAATTGAGTCCGAATGCTACTTCAGAATCCTTTGGTAATAAGGCTTTGAAACCCGATAGTACTGTCCTTTCTCAAGCGCCCATTATAGAAATTCCTAAAGTTACAGGGAACCCTAGTCCTTCATTAGTTTTACCAGTTAATCCGACCATCTTAGAAAGGGATTTTACATTACCTGACATCGATTTAACAGCACACAAGGATAGGATGTTAGCTCTACAGGGGAAATCTAGGGGTATCCCAAATCCAAATGAAATTATATCCATTTCAAGTGCGGGCCCATTAAGTAGTACACCCTCTAATAAATTAGATTTTTCCCTTGCTCAACTAAACTTTACTTCTTGTTCTGGACCTATTTTGAATAACTTAGTGGAGGGGTCTCCAAGTAGTGACGGGAAGTTAATCTCTAACTCATTATTTTCTTTGGAAACAATTCTATCCTCAATTCTGAGCCTACTTGAAAAATTTGTGGGAGGCTCAGAGTGTATGTTTGACACGGTAACTCAGATATTGCAAGTTCTTTTGCAAAATAAGAATGGAGCAGTGTCTGATTGCCCGCCATCGTTGCCTTCCTCGTTGGTGATCCCTAAAATAAGTTCTCCAAGTGCTCAAATAGCACGGGATTCAGCTCAAACCCCTCATTTTGTGGATAGTCAAGAAACAATGAATCCAGCAGTACTTCCAGTTGATCTTAAAAATCTCAAAGCGGTTTCATCCGGTGCTAATTGTGTAGCTTCCATTAGTGATAAGATAGAGGAAGTTTCTATGTCCCCAGTCAACCATAAGATGGAAACACCCTCTCTTTTCCCTATATTTTCCTTACAATCTAAAAATGAGGAGATCTGTATAGTAAATACAGGTATGGCTGATAATTTGCTCCCTCTAAAACAAAAAAAGAACAGATTAAAAAAGAGAAAACCTATTCGAAGATTCTCCAAAAAAAGACAGAGAAAACTTCTATTTGATAAAAGTTTGGAACCGATTTCGGAAGTTCTCCCTCAGGCTGAGCAGTCTTTTGTTTCTCAGGAAAATATGATTGTTCCCCCTGAGGTGGAACTTGCGTGTTCAGGACCAGGTCCCGCATCTTCCACTAATCCCTTCCTTTTTAAGGTCACTTCACCGTCCATTAATCCTTTTTTCTCCCGTCTTAACCCTCCAGTAAGGTCTCCCCAAGAGGTACCCAAGGTCTCCTCTCCTTCTGTTAATCCTTCCCTTTTCCCTCTTAATCCTTTAGCAAGGCCTTTCCAAGAAGCTCCCTCAATTGTAACTATTCCTCCTAAAGAAAAAATAAATGTAGATACTTTGTTTCTTGATTTTTTTCCCTTATTTGAAACGGATTTGATCCTAAATAGATCTGCCTTACTAATTTGTTTCAAAGAGATTGATAGTTTAAAATTAGTTCAAACATCTGATTTGGATGTAGTATATCTTCTTAACTCTTTGATAGGGAGATCTACAAGGGTGAAATTTCAATCTAAAATAGTGTCAAATCTTATTCTACAGTGGGCTGAGGAATTACAAATTAGAGGAATAGATGTTGTGCCTTTCTTTGGGGAAAAAAGAAATCAACCAATGTGTTATCTTCCCCCAATATGGGTTTGTTGTCATCTGATTGGTCTAGTACTAGATCGGAGGATTTAAAAATATGCGTATCTAGGAATGAAAGGCGAGTGTTATATAAAAATCCTCCTCTCAAACAAACCGTGAATGATGATCAGTCTAAGTGGAGTTGGTTACCTGGAGTTTTAGCAAGTACATCTGTTTCCTGCCCCAAACTGCATTCAAATTTTTAACAAAGAGTTGAAGCTTATGTCGTGGAATACTGCAGGCTTTATAGATCATAAGGAGAAATTAGGCTTTTTGTATTCCCATAAGGCAGATATAATCTGTTTACAAGAAACATGGGTGGAAGGTAGATTAGCTCTTGAAAAAGATTATTTCGTGTTGGAAAACGGTGCAATTGCTTCTAGAAGAGGCCATGCAAAGGGAGGAATAGCATGTTTGTTAACAAATAGAATAAAATGGAACTATTCACACTATCTCGATCCAGGGAAATTATTCCAGGCAGTAACCTTAAAAGATGTATTTAAGGATTCCCCTAATACATCGTTGGTAGTGATAAACATCTATATTCCCCCAAATTGTTGCTATAATGATGGTCTAAAAACACTGTTCTCCTTTTTAACTAAAATTATGGATGCTTCTCCGCCTCCTCATGTATTAATGTTTGGGGATTTGAATTGTAATATATCCAATTGTGGGCTGGATTTATTCAGAAACAATCTCAGGGAGGAGTCTTTGAATATACCATCGGCCCAGTTTCCTGTTAAAGTTAAAACCAACAAAAGAGGTAAACTTGTCCTAGAAGGCCTACATAAAGTTGCCTGTTTAATAGTAAATGGGAGGCTTCCTTCTGACACCCCGGCTGCCTTCACGCATAAATCAACAATGGGAAAATCTATTATTGATTATGTTATGGCAGACTATGCCTTATTTTCCCGGTTGAGAAACATGAAGGTCATAGAGTCTAATCTTAGTGACCATAATGCGTTGATGCTTATAGTCTCTGTTAGTCTTCCGAAAGTAGATTCTTGGAGTATGGATACGGATTTGGTGAATTTTGACTCCAATTCAGGGAAATGTTTTTGGAATTTTCGCACCTTTGAAAGTTTGGAGTCTCTGTTGAACCAAACGGTCAAGAGTTTATCTCTTTGGGAAGGGAGAGAGCTGTTGGGTTTTGCTAATTTTTTAGAATCGATAATTTCCATAGCGGAAAAGAAACCCTATGTGAAAAAATTTTCTACAGTCCCTCATCCTTTGCGGGCGATAAACATAGAAATAAATAAAGTAATAAGGGGGCAATATTTATCATTTTCCCAAGAAGCCAAGCATAGGTTGTCAATTTTAAAAAGAAGAAGAGTTAGGCTTAAGGCCCGTTTAAAGCGCAATAAGGAAGATTCTCTTTGGATACAACTGAGGGAAGCTTCTTATAACGGCCAAGCCAAGACTTTCTGGTCTTTAATTGGCAAGGGATGTGGGACTAGAGCCAGTGCCTCCCCTATTGCCATTGAGGAACAGATTTGGGTCCAATATATTGAGAATCTGTACAGTAATAATAATTCTCAATTATCTATTGTGGAATCTAATCATGTCTCCCGTATATTTGATTGTCCATCGGTAAAGGATATTGAACTTGCTATTATGAACATGCGTTCCTCTGGTGCGATGGGCCCAGATAAAGTCCCCATCTCTGTTTTAAAACACCAGAGTGAACTTTGGAGCAAAATCCTCTTTCCTGTATTTAAATCTTGCTTTTCGAGTGGAATAGTCCCCCCTTCCTGGAAAGGAAGTATCATTGTTCCTTTATATAAAAAAGGGGCAAGAGATCTTCCTCAAAATTATCGCCAAATCGCTTTGCTTGACGCCATTGGTAAAGTTTTCGCAAAATGTATTCTTATTTTAATGAACCAATGGGTAACTGAGTTTAAAATCCTGCCTTTTGAACAAACAGGTTTTAGACAAAATCACGGAACTTTAGATAACTTGACCGCTCTTCATGTTATCACGGAAAAATATGTGAAAGTCCGTGGTGGGCAGGTTTATGGCGCCTTTATCGACTTCTCCACCGCTTTTGATAAAGTGGATAGAATATTGCTCTGGAGAAAGTTATTTGATTTAGGTATGCCCCCCTTTCTTATTAAATTAATTCGCGCACTTTACTCAGATACCTGGTGCAGAGTTTTACTGGGAGGTGAACGTGGTTTATCCAAAATAATTTTTACTTCTAACGGGTTAAAGCAAGGTTGCCTGCTGGCTCCTTTGCTGTTTTCCCTTTATACAGTTGATTTACCTGTGGCCCTCTCAGCATGCGCTGGTATTGCCCCGTCTTTGGGTGGACTTCCGATTGCATGCCTTATGTATGCAGATGATATCTTGATTTTGGATCTTACCCCGAAGGGCTTGAATAATCGTTTGCAAGCGCTGTCTGAATACGCCAAAAACCATTACCTATTGATAAATACGGCAAAAAGTAAAGTGATGTGTTTCTCCGGTAAGAAGAAACCTAAATTTCTTAATTTTCCTTGGGTGGTGGGGGATCAAAAATTAGAAATTGTAAAATCTTATACCTTTCTGGGCAAAATTGTCACAAATAATCTAAGTGACAAAGCACATATGGATAACAACTCCCGGAAGGCTATTTCACAGGGAAAGAGTTTAGTATCCCTATATAAAGCAACAGGTAGAAGGCATTTTTCTATTCTTCTCGATGTTTTTAGAGCAAAAGTTCCTGCCTCCCTATTATACGGTATAGAGTTAACAGATTTAAAAAGTGGAGTTTTTTAAACTCCGCAGAAGGGAAAATTCTGCGTAGTTTACTATCTGTTGGCACAGCAAATTCTACTGTTTCCCTGAGACAGGAATTGGGTTTACGCAGTAGCTGGGTACAAGGTTTGGCCAGTGTTATACGTTGGGTAGTAGAGCTTATAAAAAATGAATTGCTGGGAAACTTTAATGACTACTCTTTACTTGTAAAAAACTTCAGATTCGCTGTGGAACATTTGAAATTGGATGAAGAGATATTATTTTCTTTATCCTCTTATCAATTAAAAACTATCTTGAAATCTACCACATGGGAACTGGGGTTTTGTCAGGACAGAGATTCCCGGCTGTTAAAAAAAGGTGGCACTCCTGTTATAGAGTCCTGTATTTTGCGGAAAGCTCAACCTTATATGTACTGGAACATTTCTCATGGCGTTCGTCGCTTAGTGTACTTATTAAGACAAAATCTGCTTCCGTTGAAAGATCTTTGTGCTAGATGGTATGGACATTCAGCACTTTGTGATCTTTGTCAGATGTATGACCAGGACTTAAATCATGTTATTTTTGTTTGTCCTGCCTTGATGCCTTTTAGGCGTAGATGGTTACGTCCAATTTGCCTTCAACTCAACATTCTTTCAGCTTCATCATTGCAGGCGGCCTTGATTAACCCACCTAATGAAATGTTTTGTTTTAAACTATACGGTTTTTTTTAAATGTTTTTTGGACCTTTATTAAGATGTTTATATTGTTTTTTTGTTAGTAGTGTTGATATGATATTTTATGTGCTTCTTGCTTGGTATGTATATTTTGGATTTTATGTGGACCTCCAAGGAGTTCCTTTATCATAATAAATAAAAACTTGAAAAACTTGAAGCGTCGAAGCACAGCTGGGTTGCATTCAGCAGCCTAGCTGGGACCCCAATGATGAGCATGCCACCAACTAGGTTGGTGGGTGAGGGGTCTTTTTACAAATCCAGTGGACGTCTGTGCTCTGTTACATCATATTGAGTCCATACAAGTGTAATCACTTACCTTTGGGTTTGTCCACATTGTTTCTATTATTAAATAATCATTTAATCAAAATAATCATTTAAAAAAGATGATGATGTCTTTTTTATTTAGAACCATGAAAGTTGACGTAATTGATACCACTGCTTGCGTAGTAACTGGCCCATACATATGTACTTGTTCTTCTCCCCATTTCTCTATTGTTGGTTGTTCCCATCCCTATTCATTATCTAAAGAAATTAAGTGGGGAGAAGCAGTTTCTCTCCATCGATTCTTCAAAGTTATTGAGAGAACGATTTATCTCATTTATTGATAAGTAGCTGAATCAACATTGGGCAGCCCAGAAAATATCTGGAATACAGTACAATAAGTCTGATTACTTTTTGAAGGATGGTCACATATCAGACTATGAAACACACAACCGTTTATGAGAAGCCGCTTGCAATAAGTTTGACCACTTGCAGTAGCTCGGAGTAGCACTCCCACCCACAATTCTTTTGCTCACAGTGCCATCTCAGTTTGGACCCAGCCATAAGCAAATCAGTCTTGGCCCTGCTCCTTACTGGAACCAAGCTGTACCCCTCTGATGGGCCCATAACTAGAGCACAACTGGTCCTGGGTTGCTTGTGTTCCGGTTTCTGAAGGACCTTACTTATCAGTTCGGGCTGGACTGTTTCCATGAGGAGGAGGAAGACGGATTTGCATACAGCTGGGTCAAACTGAGGTGGTATGGTGAGCAAAACAACGATGGGTTGGGATGCTACCCCGAGGGATTGCCAGTGGTTAAAAAAATTGCAAGCATTCCTCTCATCACCTTTTGTGTGTTCCACATTTCACACTAGCCATTCTGGCTTAATAATCTTCAGTACTATTCGTACTATCAGCTGTACCCCAGCTGTACCCCATACTATGTATCGCTTGGAACATTTTTTTAAATTAAAACGATGTATATTCAACAATATGTGGGTATAAAATGTGTTGAATCATCTTGAGCCACCCAGCCCTTGACATTTTGCCTTTGAAAGTCTCATTTTTAAAACAGCTCAAAATATCTTGAATCATGAGAACCTACTAGAGGAAGATATTGTTCCTGATTTTTTTTAAATCTTATTTTATATGCATACCTCACAAGAAACTTCACCAAGTAAAATAAACAAAATATAGTATACAGTTATAAATGTTCATAGTAAACGATCAATGTCATTCGTCTCAAGGCTCCTGATAGCAAGACAACCTAATTACCATCACCCAAACTGCCAATTGTTGGAAATCAGCATATCTTGTGTGGCATTTCTCTAACTTTGTGCCTTCTTTTGCTGAACCCCCTTTTGTGGACACTTTACTGCTCCTAACCAGTGGTACAGTGCTTGTGCTCTCCATTTTAGAAATGATAAACTTGGCAGATACCTAATTGGGTCATTTAATTTACTTAAAGGTCCCTATTATACTTATGACCTGTAAATTAAATGCTTCAAGTGGGCTGCCGCACTCATTGTGCTACCCACTAAAGGTTGGAATGTAAACCATATTTCATTACTGCCGCAGTAGCCTACGTGAAAGTTTAAAACTGCAATTTCGACCTAGCAAATTAAACCTTTTGCCAGGTGGAAATCTTCCTTTTTAAAACTTATAAGTAGGGTTCCCGGTTTTATGGTATATTTTTTCTACATTTCAGATTGTATTTATCCATATTTATTTTATGGCCATCTTGTTGGTATTCATCCATATTTAGTTTGTATTTTGAGAATAAATTGAATCGTAAAATGGTATATTTCCGCGTTTATTAAACTCTTGGATTATTATATTCCATATAGGTACTATAATATAGGCCTCTGTACACTTGTTACCCTTCACCTATATTCTCTCCCTACATTACACTTGTCACGGTTTACAGGGACTGACCTTTTACCTAGATATGACACTGCATTCAGAACACTGGTTTTCCCTAGTTCGAAATCTCATACATTATGCATGAGGGTTCTTGGAAGCAAAGCAGGACTGCCATCTCCTGTATAAAATCTATGTACAAAGTTCATGCCCAACGTCATCCTTAGGCTGACACAGTAATACAATACTGTTGGACCCCTGGGGAGACCTATGGGTATATATACATCACATCTTGCTAAGATAGCTAGAGGAGACTGTGACTTCCCGGCCGAAACGATGACCAGAGACTGCTTGCAGATGCTCCAGCTCGCAGTGGTCCAACATCCCTTGCGGGGTGTCCAGCTCGAGACCAGGACGGGGTCCCATAGTCTCACTTCAGGTAATGGGGTTGAATAAATCCTAGAGGAATTCTTGGCCTAACACCTACACCCATGCTAGGTACACTTAGGTACATCTAGTTAGTGTGGCATCGTAGGAGTACACATATTTTTATAATGTGTTTTATATACTTGAATATATTCATGATTTTAGTAAGATGGTAGAACTACACCATCCTTTTACCTTTAGAATACTGTCAAACATTTGTGTCTTATACTGTCTAATGGTTGTTGCAACACATTTATTTTACACCAGAATAACAACTGTTCAATAAATGATTATTGAAAATGCCCAGCTTGTTTTATTTGGTGTATCTCTCTGAGAGAAACTAAGTAAGAAGGAGTGACGGAGCGAAAGGCAGTATATTGTTTCCACGGTCCTGAGGGATCAGGGTTGTCATGTTCGATAGTTTCCAGAAACTATTCTCTCCTTGGTAAGAGGAGATTCTAGTGGCACTGTGAGCTAGTTGGTACAAGAAGTCCAGGGTGATCAGAGTTCATCTCACACCAATCCTACAGTGTATGTTGTCTAAACGTGTAGATACTGTATACTTTCTATAGGAACTACATGACTGGATATGCACTCATACGTAGATGCCTGTCACATTTTGGCAAATTAAGCCACCACATATTACTAAACACTACACTCACAGGTACATATTAGCGGTATACTGCAAATAAACATTAACATATGCCTGTATTTAAGAAAATCTCATCCTCTTTTTTAACTTCATGCTGTCTATCTGCTCAACTGTTGCCTGAAATTCATGAAAGACAGCATGGAGAGTCTTTCACAAGAAGCCCCATTTTCAGGATTTTTCCACTTTCAAAAAATAAATACAGACGGTAAACACATTGCATTCGGTCTCTATCTGTTTAAATCAGTGCAAATGGAAAACTGTGAGCCTTACTTATAAGTCTGCCCTAGGTTGGGTCCTAAAGGCTCATGGGGTAGTGTGCATGGTACACAAAAACTAGGACTTGTTTTACATGTCCTGACAGAAAAAAACATCCAAAGTCTTTTGTCACTGTAGCAAGGCTGGCTCTCTTGTAAGAAAACACTGGGTTACCTTATAACAACCTGTAATCCTTAGTTCAATTTGGGAGCAGCTAGAAAAATAATTCAAGGACTATAGGCCTGATTGAGATCGAGGCAGGTCGAGTCCCACTGCGGCTTTTTCGGTGGTCTTCCTACCTGCCAGTTTGGTGGTCCACCGGCCTCTTTAGCAGGTTCATAGACAAAAGACCACGTAGTCCCGCCGTCACCTCCAGGAAATCTCGACTGCATCAACTGTGAGATGTGTAAAAGCAGCTGTACGGGGGAGGACTATTATTTTCCCCACTGGCCCAAACACAATGTGCCTTCCCACTGAACATGACTCTGGTGGTGAAACCTCCACACTTAAGTTGGCAGAATGGAAGGGGTATAATGCAGAAACTCACCTTTTCTTACTAACACAAGTCCTGCCGCTACTCCTTGATGACAAATGAAACCAAAACCGTCATGGACTCAATAGACGGTAAGCTCTACTTTTACCTCCTATCTATTGACTTGTCTGTTAACATATGCACAGGACTCGTGCATTTATAAATATCTCTTACAAGCAGTAGCATATCAATGTGCAAAGCTTATGTCGGTAATGTAGACATTAAAGAAACATACCTGAATGATCCCACTGTATGTATCCAAATAACATTTGTAACTTCAATTAGTTGGTGCAAGTGGGCATTACAATGATGAATACCTGCTCCTCAATTTAAATGGCCATCACATTCTATCTTAATCAGTGTATGCACATAACAAAGTATATATTTAAAGAAATCAGTTGATTACCTGCCACCATGGGGAAGAAAAAAAGTACTTCCCATTTTACTCTGAAACATTGCTAGGTATCAAACATTTGCTAAGAAAAATTAATGTCAAGACTAATTTGGTCAAATCAAAAGTATATATTTATTCAGCAAAATGAGATAATGCTCTCAAATTATTATTCAAGTTAAATGGCAGTCCAGAATGTCCAGAATGGTGCAGTGATGTTCAGTGGCACAAAGCGTGCGTCCTAAAGCACTGCCAATGAAAACCTCCTCAGCAAGGGGCAGCTAGCGAGCAGAGCAGGCACCTCACGGATCTTACATGGGAGGGGTAGTTTGGGTTTGGGAGGGATGCCCTTGGGTTTGGGAGGAGTGCCCTTGGGTTTGGGGGGGATTTTGTGAGGGGTACTCTTGTGTTTGGAAGGGTGGTTTGGGATGTGGAGGTGGGGTGTGGTGCATATGTGTGTGTGTGGTGCCTGTGGTTGAGTTGGTGGTGGTGCATGTGGGTGTTGTGGTGGATGTGGTGTCTATGGTTGTGCTGTAGGTGGGGGTGGTGCATGTGGGTGTGGTGATGGCTGCAGTGTCTATGGTTGGGCTGGTGGTGGGGGGGAGTGCATGTGGATATGGTGGTGGATGCGGTGTCTGGTTGTGCTGGTGGTGCGGGTGGTGTAAGTGTGTGTGGTGGTAGCTGCAGTGGCTGAAGATGTGCTAGTGGTGGGGGTTATGCATGCTAGTGTGGTGGTGGGTATGATGTCTGCATGTTTGGGTGTATGGCTGTGTTTTTTGTGGTGTTTGTGTTTCTGTGTGAGTTTGCAGATTGTGATTGTGCGTACAAAGGTGTGAGTGTACTTGGGACAGGTCTGGGGATAGGGCATTTGGATGGGGACAGGTGGAAGGGCACAAGGTTTGCATGGTAGGGAGGCTGTGGTCTGGGAGGAAGTTGGACCTAAAAACGACCTCCGTAGGCCAGACATAGCACTGTGAATGTCTCCCAGGTAGGTCACCATTTTTTGCAATTGGCAACCAAGCCCCTGGATGGCATTCAGTAGTGCAGTCATGCCTACAGAGATGTTTCCAGAGGAGGTCAATAACCCCTCAATCAGCACAGCCGGAGAGGCAGGGGGTGAGGTACCTGGAATGAAGGAGATGCCATCCCTTTTAGGGGGGCAGGTTTGGCCAACTGGTGAGAGGCAAGAGGGAGGTTGGAGAGGGTACTCTGTGTGGAGGACAAGGATGCAGGTGCAACGGTAGCAGTAGGGTCTGCCACCACTAGGAGTGCTCGCTGTAGGAGGCTTCCAAGGAACATGTTGAGGAGCTGGAGGCCTCTGTTGCACCTGCCTCGGTGTTGGTGGTGTTTGCACCCAAAACATAGTAGCCAGCTGCTTCCCTGCCTACGTTTGCAACTTCTCCTATGCCTGCCCCGGATGATACTGAAATGACATATACAATCGAGTTATTGAATCTGTGTAAGCAGTGCCGATCATGAACAGTTTTTTTTACCTTTTTACTTAATTGAGTTTTGTAATATACAGATTGCATTTTTAGAGCGGTTACATTACATAGTCAAAAAATACAATGATCTCCATTGGAAAATAAAATACAATAGGGGGCCAGGGTAAGGCAAACTGGGGGGTGCGAGGGAAAAGAGGCAAGGGAAATGAGGAGTGAGGGGGAAGGAAGAACAAGGGGCAACCAGTACCATTGCCACTCAGTAAAGTCTATATTTCGCTTAAGTGGTAAAGTCTGGATGTAGCGCACCTAACAAGTTGAATAGTTAAGGCATCAGTCCGGGTTAGCTGCTCATACTTAGCAAGTCATCAATGGGAGAAGTAAGAGGAGGGGTGAGGGTAACGGACTCACCTACTCCCCAGACAATACTTTTGTACACCTGAAGGATTAGGGAGTGATAAAAGTGTCTCTATTTTGCATGGAGGTATGTGTTGTGTGTCTTAATACTGCCCTCGCTCACACAGTTGTGTGACATGCTTCATCATAGGGCTACTACAAAACACCCCTGCACAGCCAACGCCTGGTGTGGAGCAATAGGGTAGGGGAAGACAAGCACAACACAAGTGAAGTGAAAGTGCAGTGTAGATTAAAACTAGCTCGGAGGTGTCGCTGTGCCTATACTTTATTCCTGGACCCTTCGGCCATGAACGTGAAGGATGGCGGTGATTTGAAGATGTAATGTGCTCCTTACACCTCTCCTTACTGCCAGTTCATTGACATGTTGCGGCCGTGTGTTTGCGCCCCTCGTTCAGAGTCACGCCAGCCGTCTTCAGGACTCTGCAGGTCCCAGAATATTTGTGTGTATATCTCACCTCATTTTCCGAGATAAGAGGGTGTCAGAACCACTTGTTCTGGCACTGAGGTATCCCTTCTACAGTACGCTGTTGATATACTAAATAGGGACAAGAGACAAGAGAACAACAGGGTCATTGAAAATTAGGTTCCCCCTAGTAGTTCTATGTTAAAAAATTACATATTAAAAAATACACTCCACCACTGACTTGTGTCGATTACCCTAGTTGTACTCCTACATCTAAGAATCAGGCCAGTAGCTTGTAACAAACAAATAGTTTATCCTACCCAAAGAGTAGGTGTAGATCAAAGTGAGGTGTACACCATAGTACGTATTTATACAATCAAACATAAGAACACATAGTGTCTCATCACTTACGGAGTTTATCCCTAAACAATGTTAAAACTGGTGAGAGGCAAGGAGAGACCCCTATAGTCATACTCTGGGGGGATAAAGTTAAAAGAAGAATAACATAGTCGTAGTTAATGGTAATAATATCATATTGTATTGGTGTCATTTAGGGTGTAGTTACGGCTGCAGTGATCGATTACGTGCGGTAAACGTTGCCTTTATGATCCATGCTGAGCGTATTGCACTAAGAGATGAATATTCCAGCCCAGTGATTTATTACCGGTATGTGCGAGGCCCGGGATTTATCTCTAAGTTGCCCCTATGTACCACTCAGGGCAAAAGACACCGGCTTTTCTGGCCCCTCGGGGAGACAAATCACCCTTCAATGATTAGGCACCCGGGGCTATGCCTATGTAGAGTGCCTCGCTGCCCCTGACTCCTTACTACATCAAGGTGGTTGCTCCTCTTTTCGACTGCTCGTCTGCTCTTGCCATGTAGATTTGCGGGAGAACGGCGAGCGAGTCCTGAAAAAGTCTTTGTGTATCCCGGCCAGTTTGAAGTGTTTCTGGTCACATGGACATCGTGATGACGTGCATGTTGTCGGTGGCTAAGGCGGGAGGCGCTGAGCGTCCTGTTGCCAGGGCGACCTAGCCCGGTTACATGTGGTGTTGCGAGACAACTTGTTTTATACTGGTGAATTACAGTGAATTACATATGTCTCCTCCTCACGTGTGGTATTGCGAGACAACTAGTTTCATACTGGTGAATTACATATGTCTCTTCCTGACACTCCATACAGGTGTCTTCCACATCATATTTTGTAGTCCCAGAAGTCACAATAAAAGTCGTGATGGCCCCATATATAGTAGAGTGCAAATGAGGTCCTCAAGTTGAATTACATTGTGACAAGTTATCTCCAGAGGGGAGGATATCTACCTATTCAGGGTATGCCATGGAATGTCGTTGTTGAGACCCACCAAATGGCTTTTCAGATGATATACCCATTTCTGCTCTCTCAGAAGGAGGGCCCCAATCCTTTCTCCAACAAGGGGTGGTGATGGACAGAGTCTCTGAATTAAGCAGAGTACTCTCACCCAGTCAAGAGATCAGGGCTAGATCCAACACCGTTTTTTAGCTCATTGCACCATCCCAGTTTCAGAACCTGGCTGTATGCAAATTAGTCTGTCCCTGGCCCAGTGCATCATGGGAACAGGGCAGACCAGACTACAAAAGCCAATTCTTACACTGGGAAGGAAACAAGCTTCCGGGGACCGGTTTCTGGCATTCCAGCCGTCTTCGGCCCGGCTTGCTTGAATCCTGATGGTGCAATGAGCAAGGGACTCACATCTGAGTATACCCTTCCACGCTTAGGGTGGACAAAATTATTTACAACAAGGGGTGGTGATGGACAGAGTCTCTGAATTAAGCAGAGTACTCTCACCCAGTCAAGAGATCAGGGCTAGATCCAACACCGTTTTTTAGCTCATTGCACCATCCCAGTTTCAGAACCTGGCTGTATGCAAATTAGTCTGTCCCTGGCCCAGTGCATCATGGGAACAGGGCAGATCAGACTACAAAAGCCAATTCTTACACTGGGAAGGAAACAAGCTTCCGGGGACCGGTTTCTGGCATTCCAGCCGTCTTCGGCCCGGCTTGCTTGAATTCTGATGGTGAAATGAGCAAGGGACTCACATCTGAGTATACCCTTCCACGCTTAGGGTGGACAAAATTATTTACAACAAGGGGTGGTGATGGACAGAGTCTCTGAATTAAGCAGAGTACTCTCACCCAGTCAAGAGATCAGGGCTAGATCCAACACCGTTTTTTAGCTCATTGCACCATCCCAGTTTCAGAACCTGGCTGTATGCAAATTAATCCTTTCTCCTGCAGCTGGCTCAGAGTGGGTTTTTCAGTTACTGTCCAGGTCAGATCGTCGATGGTGTGGTGTTTCTCTAGGTAGTGTGTTGTAAGCCTGGTGTTGGATTTGAAGCACCTTATTGTGCTGCAATGCTCCATAATACTTGTCTTCGCTTTTCTATTGGTCATGCCCATATACTGCTTGCGGCAGGGAATAAGGTAGATCATGAAATCGGAGTTGCAGTTGGTCTGTGATCTTTTCTCCCATGGATAGGTAAATCCCACATCTATTGTTTTTGTGTTTTCAGTGAGTGACACACATTGCATGATCCACATCGTGAGTGCCCTATGGTATTCACCCTGGTGTTACGGTCCTCCTCTGCTTTGGTGTGGTTGGTATTGTGTGCACCAAAAGGTCTTTCAAGTTCGTGCTCCTCTTGAAGGAGAACATAGGCTTAGTTAAATTCATACCATTTGAATTCATTATGCACCAATGTTTTAGTAATGCTTGTTTAATCTGATGAGAGACCGTATTGAAAGTAGTGATACACAGACTTGTTTTTCTGTTGGTGGTCTACTGGTTTTCTCCATGAGGTTTTCCCTATTGGCATTAGTTGCTCTTTTCCTGGCTCTCGCAATTGTGTGCTCAGGATATCCCCTCTGGGTAAGCTTTTCCGTGAGGAGTGCAGCCTCTCCCTTGAAAGTGGTTCTCTTGGTACAACTCTGCCTTAATCTAAAGAATTGTCTCACAGGCAGGTTGTCCCTAAGGGATTTAGGATGGAAGCTGTAGTATGCTAACAGTGAGTTCTTATCAGTTGGTTTGTGGTAGATCTTGGTAAGGAGCTTACTATACCAAGGTCACTAGATCCAAAAAAGGTAACCCAGTCTTAGTTACTGTGGATGTGAAGTGGAGCAGGGGGTTCCTGTTGTTTAGCCAGTCAAGGAAATAGGTGACCGATTGTGCATCTCCCTACCATATCACCAGGATGTCGTCAATATACTGACGTCACAGTCTGATGTTATCCGTCAAAGGGGACTGAGCATTGTAGATCCTGGTCCTCTCAAAAGCACCCACATACAGACCCGCCAGGCTCGGGGCAAAGGTACTGCCCATCAAGGTCCTGTGGGTCTACAGATAAAGGGTACCCTTGAACTAAAAAAAGTTTCTTGTCAGGGCTATTTTGCCAGATTTAGGATGAAGGCTTGTGGAGTTTGGTACCTCCACTCCTCCTCAAAAAGGATCTCCTCCAGTATCCTCAGAGCTCCCTACTGTGGAATGTTGGTGTACATGGCCTCGATGTCTAGGCCCAGTAGAATCACCCTGTCTGGGTTGAAATCCAACCTGTCTGGGTCTGGTGGGTTTTTGGATTTTATGGATTTTCAGCAGTATGTAGAAGTACAGCATCTTGGGTTGGTCTCTAATGAGGTAGTCTGCCTCATGTTTCGAAATCCAATCATTGACTAACCCCTCTTCCACCAGTGTTGCGATGTCCTTAGTTATCTCCTCCGTGGAGTGGCTCACCAGAATCCTGTAGTTCCTTTCACCCTAGAGGAGGTGATGACATTTGTTAGCATAAGTTATTTTGTCCAAAATAACTATAGCTCCCCCTTTGTCGGCCGGCTTGATGATGATGGAAGGGTTCTCCTTCAGTTCCTTGAGTGCCTCCTTCTCAATGTTGCTCATGTTGGCATATGAGCCTGTGTACTGTCTCCATAGATTTTCAAGGTCATGGATGACTGCTTGCTCAAATGTGCCTACCTCCTGTGGTAGCATAGTAATCTGGGGTGTGAACAATGATTTACGGCGTAGGGGTGTGTCCCCTGTAGTGGTATTTCTTACTTCGGCATCTTCGTAGAATATCTTTAATCTCACACTTCTGAAGAACATGGCTAACTCCTGGCTCAATAGGAAATGATCCAACCGGTTGGTTGGAACGAAACCTAGACCCTTGTTGAGGAGGTTCTCCTGACGACCAGTAAGGATCGTTGAGGAGAGGTTAACCACAAGGTTAACCCCCGAGGACTGGAAAAGCTGGTTTCTTTTGCCCTGAGCGGTACATAGGGGCATCTTGGAGATAAATCCAGGGCCTTGCACATACCACTAATAAATCAACGGGCTGAAATATTCATCACTTAGTGCAATATGATCAGCACGGACCATAGAGGCAACGTTCACTGCACGTAATCGATCCCTGAGGCTGTAACTATACCCTAAAGGACAGTGATGCCTCTGACAACTACACATGTGATTACAACCATGTCTCTTGACACCAATATGATATGATATTATTACCATTAACTACGACTATGTTGTTCTTCTTCTTTTAACTTTTTCCCCCAGAGTGTGGCTACACGGGGTCTCTCCTTGCTTCTCATCAATTTTAACATTGTTTAGGGATAAACTTGGTAAGTGATGAGACACTATATGTCCTTATGTTTGATTGTATAAATATGTACTATGGTATGCACGTCACTTTGATCTACATCTACTCTTTGGGTAGGATAAACTATTTGTTTGTTACAAGCTACTGGCTTGATTCTTAGATTTAGGAGTACAACTAGGGTAATCGACCCGAGTCAGTGGTGGAGTGTATTTTTAATATGTCATTGTAAAACATAGAACCACGAGGGGGAACTATCAGCCAGATTCATGTAAGGAAATCCGGCTCGCAAAGGGCCAGATTCTGAGAATCTGGCCCTTTGCGAGCGCAATTTTTGCATTTGGGATTCATCATCCCAAATGCAAAAATCGCAAATTGCGAAATCGCTAAATTGCGAGGAATTGCATTTAAGGAATCTCTATTTGAGATTCCTTAAATACAATTCATGAACCATTTCAGAATTGCAAAATCGCAATTTTTGGCCGCTATTTACCGCGAAGTCTGACTTCGTGGTAAATAGCGAAAACTTAGAAAAATGCACTTTAGTGCATTTTTCTGTTGTATATTACACACACACATGTCCTTTGGACATGTATGTGCACAACACCAGTGTCAATCACCATTTCAGGGGTGCTACAGGTTGTCCTTTGGAAACCCCTGGCACTCTTGAAATCGCATCCTTATTTGCGATTAGCAAATTGCTAATCGCAAATAAGGAATTACTCCCCATTCATTCCTATGGGCCTATGGGGAGTCATTCCTTTTTTGCGGTTAGCAATTTGCTAATTGCAAATTAGGAAGCTGTAGAAATCGCAATTATTTTTGCGATTTCTACATGAATCCCGTTTTGTGAGTCTTTAATAGCGATTCCTTAATAATCGCTATTAAGGACTCGCAAAACTGGACATAGATGAATCTGGCCGCTAGTTTTTAATGACCCTGTTGTTCTTTTGTCTCTTGTCCTCTTGTCCCTATTTAGTACATCAACAGAGTACTGTCGAGGGGATACCTCGGGCCAGAACAAGTGGTGACACCCTTTTATCTCGGAAAACGAGGTGAGAGATTCACACATATATTCTGGGACCAGCAGAGTCCTGAAGAAGGCCGGCGTGACCCCGAATGAGGGGCCCAAACACACGGCCAAAACATGTAGATGAATTGGCAGTAAGGGGGGTGTAAGGTGCACATCTTTTGTTGTGTTTGTCTACCCCTAGCCTGTTGCTCCACCCCAGGTGTTGGCTGAGCAGGGATTTTTTGTAGCAGCCCTATGATGAAGAATGTCACACAACTGTGTGAGTGAGGGCAGTATTAAGACACACAGCACGTGCCACCATGAACAATAGAGACACTTTTATCACTCCCTACTCCTTCAGGTGTATAAAAAAAAATCAATGGGAGAAGGACATGTGGGTGCAGGCTGGGGGAGACCGTCATGATCTAGTGACTCATCTTGCAACTGAAGATAATGTTGTCTAAACGTGTAGATACTCTATACTTTCTGTAGGAACTACATGACTGGATATGCACTCATACGTAGATGCCTGTCACATTTTGGCAAATTAAGCCACCACATATTACTAAACACTACACTCACAGGTACATATTAGCGGTATACTGCAAATAAACATTAACATATGCCTGTATTTAAGAAAATCTCATCCTCTTTTTTAACTTCATGCTGTCGATCTGCTCAACTGTTGCCTGAAGTTCATGAAAGTCAGCATGGAGAGTCTTTCACAAGAAGCCCCATTTTCAGTATTTTTCCACTTTCAAAAAATAAATACAGACGGTAAACACATTGCATTCGGTCTCTATTTATCTGTTTAAATCAGTGCAAATGGAAAACTGGGAGCCTTACTTATAAGTCTGCCCTAGGTTGGGTCCTAAAGGCTCATGGGGTAGTGTGCATGGTACACAAAAACTAGGACTTGTTTTACATGTCCTGACAGAAAAAAACATCCAAAGTCTTTTGTCACTGTAGCAAGGCTGGCTTTCTTGTAAGAAAACACTGGGTTACCTTATAACAACCTGTAATCCTTAGTTCAATTTGGGAGCAGCTAGAAAAATAATTCAAGGACTATAGGCCTGATTGAGATCGAGGCAGGTCGAGTCCCACTGCGGCTTTTTCGGTGGTCTTCCTACCTGCCAGTTTGGTGGTCCACCGGCCTCTTTAGCAGGTTCATAGACAAAAGACCACGTAGTCCCGCCGTCACCTCCAGGAAATCTCGACTGCATCAACTGTGAGATGTGTAAAAGCAGCTGTACGAGGGAGGACTATTATTTTCCCCACTGGCCCAAACACAATGTGCCTTCCCACTGAACATGACTCTCGTGGTGAAACCTCCACACTTAAGTTGGCAGAATGGAAGGGGTATAATGCAGAAACTCACCTTTTCTTACTAACACAAGTCCTGCCGCTACTCCTTGATGACAAACGAAACCAAAACCGTCATGGACTCAATAGACGGTAAGCTCTACTTTTACCTCCTATCTATTGACTTGTCTGTTAACATATGCACAGGACTCGTGCATTTATAAATATCTCTTACAAGCAGTAGCATATCAATGTGCAAAGCTTATGTCTGTAATGTAGACATTAAAGAAACATACCTGAATGATCCCACTGTATGTATCCAAATAACATTTGTAACTTCAATTAGTTGGTGCAAGTGGGCATTACAATGATGAATACCTGCACCTCAATTTAAATGGCCATCACATTCTATCTTAATCAGTGTATGCACATAACAAAGTATATATTTAAAGAAATCAGTTGTATTACCTGCCACCATGGGGAAGAAAAAAAGTACTTCCCATTTTACTCTGGAACATTGCTAGGTATCAAACATTTGCTAAGAAAAATTAATGTCAAGACTAATTTGGTCAAATCAAAAGTATATATTTATTCAGCAAAATGAGATAATGCTCTCAAAATATTATTCAAGTTAAATGGCAGTCAGAATGTCTAGAATGGTGCAGTGATGTTCAGTGGCACAAAGCGTGCGTCCTAAAGCACTGCCAATGAAAACCTCCTCAACAAGGGGCAGCTAGCGAGCAGAGCAGGCACCTCACGGATCTTACATGGGAGGGGTAGTTTGGGTTTGGGAGGGATGCCCTTGGGTTTGGGAGGAGTGCCCTTGGGTTTGGGGGGGATTTTGTGAGGGGTACTCTTGTGTTTGGAAGGGTGGTTTGGGATGTGGAGGTGGGGTGTGGTGCATATGTGTGTGTGTGTGGTGGCTGTGGTTGAGTTGGTGGTGGTGCATGTGGATGTTGTGGTGGATGTGGTGTCTATGGTTGTGCTGTAGGTGGGGGTGGTGCATGTGGGTGTGGTGATGGCTGCAGTGTCTATGGTTGGGCTGGTGGTGGGGGAAGTGCATGTGGATATGGTGGTGGATGCGGTGTCTGTGGTTGTGCTGGTGGTGTAAGTGTGTGTGGTGGTGGCTGCAGTGGCTGAAGATGTGCTAGTGGTGGGGGTTATGCATGCTAGTGTGATGATGGGTATGATGTCTGCATGTTTGGGTGTATGGCTGTGTTTTTTTGTGGTGTTTGTGTTTCTGTGTGAGTTTGCAGATTGTGTCTGTCTGAGTGGGTGCGTACAAAGGTGTGAGTGTACTTGGGACAGGTCTGGGGATAGGGCATTTGGATGGGGACAGGTGGAAGGGCACAAGGTTTGCATGGTAGGGAGGCTGTGGTCTGGGAGGAAGTTGGACCTAAAAACGACCTCGGTAGGCCAGACATAGCACTGTGAATGTCTCCCAGGTAGGTCACCATTTTTTGCAATTGGCAACCAAGCCCCTGGATGGCATTCAGTAGTGCAGTCATGCCTACAGAGATGTTTCCAGAGGAGGTCAATAACCCCTCAATCAGCACAGCCGGAGAGGCAGGGAGTGAGGTACCTGGAATGAAGGAGATGCCATCCCTTTTAGGGGGGCAGGTTTGGCCATCTGGTGAGAGGCAAGAGGGAGGGTGGAGAGGGTACTCTGCGTGGAGGACAAGGATGCAGGTGCAACGGTAGCAGTAGGGTCTGCCACCACTAGGAGTGCTCGCTGTAGGAGGCTTCCAAGGAACATGTTGAGGAGCTGGAGGCCTCTGTTGCACCTGCCTCGGTGTTGGTGATGTTTGTACCCAAAACATAGTAGCCAGCTGCTTCCCTGCCTACGTTTGCAACTTCTTCTATGCCTGCCCCGGATGATACTGAAATTGCATATACAATAGAGTTATTGAATCTGTGTAAGCAGTGCTGATCATGAACAGTTTTTTTTACCTTTTTACTTAATTGAGTTTTGTAATATACAGATTGCATTTTTAGAGCGGTTACATTACATAGTCAAAAAATACAGTGATCTCCATTGGAAAATAAAATACAATAGGGGGCCAAGGTAAGGCAAACTGGGGGGGGACGAGGGAAAAGAGGCAAGGGAAATGAGGAGTGAGGGGGAAGGAAGAACAAGGGGCAACCAGTACCATTGCCACTCGGTAAAGTCTACATTTCGCTTAAGTGGTAAAGTCTGGATGTAGCGCACCTAACAAGTTGAATAGTTAAGGCATCAGTCCGGGTTAGCTGCTCATACTTAGCAGGTCATCAATGGGAGAAGTAAGAGGAGGGGTGAGGGTAACGGACTCACCTACTCCCCAGACAATACTTTTATACACCTGAAGGATTAGGGAGTGATAAAAGTGTCTCTATTTTGCATGGAGGTATGTGTTGTGTGTCTTAATACTGCCCTCACTCACACAGTTGTGTGACATGCTTCATCATAGGGCTACTACAAAACACCCCTGCACAGCCAACGCCTGGGGTGGAGCAATAGGGTAGGGGAAGACAAGCACAACACAAGTGAAGTGAAAGTGCAGTGTAGATTAAAACTAGCTCGAAGGTGTCGCTGTGCCTATACTTTATTCCTGGACCCTTCGGCCATGAACGTGAAGGATGGCGGTGATTGGAAGATGTAATGTGCTCCTTACACCTCTCCTTACTGCCAGTTCATTGACATGTCGCGGCCGTGTGTTTGCGCCCCTCGTTCAGAGTCACGCCAGCCGTCTTCAGGACTGTGCAGGTCCCAGAATATATGTGTGTATATCTCACCTCATTTTCCGAGATAAGAGGGTGTCAGAACGACTTGTTCTGGCACTGAGGTATCCCTTCTACAGTACGCTGTTGATATACTAAATAGGGACAAGAGACAAGAGAACAACAGGGTCATTGAAAATTAGGTTCCCCCTAGTAGTTCTATGTTAAAAAATGACATATTAAAAAATACACTCCACCACTGACTTGTGTCGATCACCCTAGTTGTACTCCTAAATCTAAGAATCAGGCCAGTAGCTCGTAACAAACAAATAGTTTATCCTACCCAAAGAGTAGGTGTAGATCAAAGTGAGGTGTACACCATAGTACGTATTTATACAATCAAACATAAGAACACATAGTGTCTCATCACTTACGGAGTTTATCCCTAAACAATGTTAAAACTGGTGAGAGGCAAGGAGAGACCCCTATAGTCATACTCTGGTGGGATAAAGTTAAAATAAGAATAACATAGTCGTAGTTAATGGTAATAATATCATATTGTATTGGTGTCATTTAGGGTGTAGTTACGGCTGCAGTGATCGATTACGTGCGGTAAACGTTGCCTTTTTGATCCATGCTGAGCGTATTGCACTAAGAGATGAATATTCCAGCTCAGTGATTTATTACCGGTATGTGCGAGGCCCAGGATTTATCTCTAAGTTGCCCCTATGTACCACTCAGGACAAAAGACACCGGCTTTTCTGGCCCCTCGGGGAGAAAAATCCCCTTCAATGATTAGGCACCCGGTGCTATGCCTATGTAGAGTGCCTCGCTGCCCCTGACTCCTTACTACATCAAGGTGGGTGCTCCTCTTTTCGACCGCTCGTCTGCTCTTGCCATGTAGATTTGCGGGAGAACGGCGAGCGAGTCCTGAAAAAGTCTTTGTGTATCCCGGCCAGTTTGAAGTGTTTCTGGTCACATGGACATCGTGATGACGTGCATGTTGTCGGTGGCCAAGGCGGGAGGAGCTGAGCGTCCTGTTGCCAGGGCGACCTAGCCCGGTTACATGTGGTGTTGCGAGACAACTTGTTTTATACTGGTGAATTACAGTGAATTACATATGTCTCCTCCTCATGTGTGGTATTGCGAGACAACTAGTTTCATACTGGTGAATTACATGTCTCTTCCTGACACTCCATACAGGTGTCTTCCACATCATATTTTGTCTCTTCCTGACACTCCATACAGGTGTCACAATAAAAGTCAAGATGGCCCCATATATAGTAGAGTGCAAATGAGGTCCTCAAGTTGAATTACATTGTGACAAGTTATCTCCAGTGGGGAGGATATCTACCTATTCAGGGTATGCCATAGAATGCCGTTGTTGAGACCCACCAAATGGCTTTTCAGATGATATACCCATTTCTGCTCTCTCAGAAGGAGGGCCCCAATCCTTTCTCCTGCAGCTGGCTCAGAGTGGGTTTTTCAGTTACTGTCCAGGTCAGATTGTCGATGGTGTGGTGTTTCTCTAGGTAGTGTGTTGTAAGCCTGGTGTTGGATTTCAAGCACCTTATTGTGCTGCAATGCTCCATAATACTTGTCTTCGCTTTTCTATTGGTCATGCCCATATACTGCTTGCGGCAGGGAATAAGGTAGATCATGAAATCGGAGTTGCAGTTGGTCTGTGATCTTTTCTCCCATGGATAGGTAAATCCCACATCTATTGTTTTTGTGTTTTCAGTGAGTGACACACATTGCATGATCCACATCGTGAGTGCCCTATGGTATTCACCCTGGTGTTACGGTCCTCCTCTGCTTTGGTGTGGTTGGTATTGTGTGCACCAAAAGGTCTTTCAAGTTCGTGCTCCTCTTGAAGGAGAACAGAGGCTTAGTTAAATTCATACCATTTGAATTCATTATGCACCAATGTTTTAGTAATGCTTGTTTAATCTGATGAGAGACCGTATTGAAAGTAGTGATACACAGACTTGTTTTTCTGTTGGTGGTCTACTGGTTTTCTCCATGAGGTTTTCCCTATTGGCATTAGTTGCTCTTTTCCTGGCTCTCGCAATTGTGTGCTCAGGATATCCCCTCTGGGTAAGCTTTTCCGTGAGGAGTGCAGCCTCTCCCTTGAAAGTGGTTCTCTTGGTACAATTCTGCCTTAATCTAAAGAATTGTCTCACAGGCAGGTTGTCCCTAAGGGATTTAGGGTGGAAGCTGTTGTATGCTAGCAGTGAGTTCTTATCAGTTGGTTTGTGGTAGACCTTGGTAAGGAGCTTACTATACCAAGGTCACTAGATCCAAAAAAGGTAACCCAGTTTTAGGTACTGTGGATGTGAAGTGGAGCAGGGGGTTCCTGTTGTTTAGCCAGTCAAGGAAATAGGTGACCGATTGTGCATCTCCCTTCCATATCACCAGGATGTCGTCAATATACTGACGTCACAGTCTGATGTTATCCGTCAAAGGGGACTGAGCATTGTAGATCCTGGTCCTCTCAAAAGCACCCACATACAGACCCACCAGGCTCGGGGCAAAGGTACTGCCCATCGAGGTCCTGTGGGTCTACAGATAAAGGGTACCCTTGAACTAAAAAAAAGTTTCTTGTCAGGGCTATTTTGCCAGATTTAGGATGAAGGCTTGTGGGGTTTGGTACCTCCACTCCTCCTCAAAAAGGATCTCCTCCAGTATCCTCAGAGCTCCCTACTGTGGAATGTTGGTGTACATGGCCTCGATGTCTAGGCCCAGTAGAATCACCCTGTCTGGGTTGAAATCCAACCTGTCTGGGTCTGGTGGGTTTATGGATTTTATGGATTTTCAGCAGTATGTAGAAGTACAGCATCTTGGGTTGGTCTCTAATGAGGTAGTCTGCCTCATGTTTCGAAATCCAATCATTGACTAACCCCTCTTCCACCAGTGTTGCGATGTCCTTAGTTATCTCCTCCGTGGGGTGGCTCACCAGAATCCTGTAGTTCCTTTCACCTTAGAGGAGGTGATGACATTTGTTAGCATAAGTTATTTTGTCCAAAATAACTATAGCTCCCCCTTTGTCGGCCGGCTTGATGATGATGGAAGGGTTCTCCTTCAGTTCCTTGAGTGCCTCCTTCTCAATGTTGCTCATGTTGGCATATGAGCCTGTGTACTGTCTCCATAGATTTTCAAGGTCATGGATGACTGCTTGCTCAAATGTGCCTACCTCCTGTGGTAGCATAGTAATCTGGGGTGTGAACAATGATTTACGGCGTAGGGGTGTGTCCCCTGTAGTGGTATTTCTTACTTCGGCATCTTTGTAGAATATCTTTAATCTCACACTTCTGAAGAACATGGCTAACTCCTGGCTCAATAGGAAATGATCCAACCGGTTGGTTGGAACGAAACCTAGACCCTTGTTGAGGAGGTTCTCCTGACGACCAGTAAGGATCGTTGAGGAGAGGTTAACCACAAGGTTAACCCCCGAGGACTGAAAAAGCTGGTTTCTTTTGCCCTGAGCGGTACATAGGGGCATCTTGGAGATAAATCCAGGGCCTTGCACATACCGCTAATAAATCAACGGGCTGAAATATTCATCACTTAGTGCAATATGATCAGCACGGACCATAGAGGCAACGTTTACTGCACGTAATCGATCCCTGAGGCTGTAACTATACCCTAAAGGACAGTGATGCCTCTGACAACTACACATGTGATTACAACCATGTCTCTTGACACCAATATGATATGATATTATTACCATTAACTACGACTATGTTGTTCTTCTTTTAACTTTTTCCCCTAGAGTGTGGCTACACGGGGTCTCTCCTTGCTTCTCATCAATTTTAACATTGTTTAGGGATAAACTTGGTAAGTGATGAGACACTATATGTCCTTATGTTTGATTGTATAAATATGTACTATGGTGTGCACGTCACTTTGATCTACATCTACTCTTTGGGTAGGATAAACTATTTGTTTGTTACAAGCTACTGGCTTGATTCTTAGATTTAGAAGTACAACTAGGGTAATCGACCTGAGTCAGTGGTGGAGTGTATTTTTAATATGTCATTGTAAAACATAGAACCACGAGGGGGAACTATCAGCCAGATTCATGAAAGGAAATCCGGCTCGCAAAGGGCCAGATTCTGAGAATCTGGCCCTTTGCGAGCGCAATTTTTGCATTTGGGATTCATCATCCCAAATGCAAAAATCCCAAATTGCGAAATTGCTAAATTGCGAGGAATTGCATTTAAGGAATCTCTATTTGAGATTCCTTAAATACAATTCATGAACCATTTCAGAATTGCAAAATCGCAATTTTTGGCCGCTATTTACCGCGAAGTCTGACTTCGGGGTAAATAGCGAAAACTTAGAAAAATGCACTTTAGTGCATTTTTCTAAGTTGTATACACACACACACATGTCCTTTGGACATGTATGTGCACAACACCAGTGTCAATCACCATTTCAGGGGTGCTACAGGTTGTCCTTTGGAAAACCCTGGCACCCTTGAAATCGCATCCTTATTTGCGATTAGCAAATTGCTAATCGCAAAAAAGGAATTACTCCCCATTCATTCCTATGGGCCTATGGGGAGTCATTCCTTTTTTGCGGTTAGCAATTTGCTAATCGCAAATTAGGAAGCTGTAGAAATCGCAATTATTTTTGCGATTTCTACATGAATCCCGTTTTGTGAGTCTTTAATAGCGATTCCTTAATAATCGCTATTAAGGACTCGCAAAACTGGACATAGATGAATCTGGCCGCTAGTTTTTAATGACCCTAATGTTCTTTTGTCTCTTGTCCTCTTGTCCCTATTTAGTACATCAACAGAGTACTGTCGAGGGGATACCTCGGGCCAGAACAAGTGGTGACACCCTTTTATCTCGGAAAACGAGGTGAGAGATTCACACATATATTCTGGGACCAGCAGAGTCCTGAAGAAGGCCGGCGTGACCCCGAATGAGGGGCCCAAACACACGGCCAAAACAAGTAGATGAATTGGCAGTAAGGGGGGTGAAAGGTGCACATCTTTTGTTGTGTTTGTCTACCCCTAGCCTGTTGCTTCACCCCAGGTGTTGGCTGAGCAGGGATTTTTTGTAGCAGCCCTATGATGAAGAATGTCACACAACTATGTGAGTGAGGGCAGTATTAAGACACACAGCACGTGCCACCATGAACAATAGAGACACTTTTATCACTCCCTACTCCTTCAGGTGTATAAAAAAAAATCAATGGGAGAAGGACATGTGGGTGCAGGCTGGGGGAGACCGTCATGATCTAGTGACTCATCGTGCAACTGAAGATAAGTTGTCACAAGGGCCTAAATATCCCTAGGGCAGGAGCTTACAGTCATCAGTTCCCAATACAGAATCAGCAGCTTGTAGCAAATTGCTTCATCGTGCAACCAGCTGCTCCTTGTGGGAGCCTGTCTCCTGCCTCAATGCATCACCACCCTACAGCAGCTTTACCATCAGTCGGAAGGTCTCCGGGGGAATTTCCTTGACATAGCCCAGTAGAGCGACAAGGGGCATATAATCCGGAGCATTGCCAGTAATGCTATTGACATCCCTGCCACCCAGAAGTCCTGGATCTCAGGGCATTCCCACACCAAAACTGATCATGAACTTTGATCACAAAACAGTTCCCAGTTTTCAGATTTCACCTGCTTCAAGGCTCTCAAACTTTGGGTCTATATTAGCATGAGCTCATGCATGTAGGCAACATTTTCCCAAAATATTTGGTCAAAGATATGTCATTTCCCATGATAGCCCCTATATCATATATGATCTTGTCTCTTATCCATTATTATGTCTCCCCAGGAACTGTTTCACACCCCTAAATGGTTGGCCTTTGTTGTTTAGAATAGTGAATTGATGTCACAAAATGGGGTATCAAGCAAAAATACCTTTGCACAGTCTTTTCCTTAGGCCCTAAAATCTGCATACTTTTCATTCTCAATAAGTAAAATATGAATAAATGTGTGTCAACAAATACTGCAATGTTGTACCAATATTAGCATAAACTGAAAGCAGGATATCTTTGTTTGGGTATTTCATATTAGTAACACTTTCTTCAAGTCACTAAAGTATATGTCATTTGTCAAAAACTATAAATGTGTTCTGTACTGAAGTAGCTTAGCAATGTATCAAATACTATGTAGCTAACTATTCTGTTGAAAACAGTCAGAAACAAATATTTGTGTGGATGACAAATGACTTCTACAGCATAAATAAATTCATCGACCTTGAAACATTTCTAATAGAGTACAGAGTAAAAAAGTGTTCACATTTGACTCCTAAATATCTCTAGTTATTTGAACTTTGTTGTATTTTTGTGAAATAGTTTCACTAAATATGCTAGCTTTCACTGTAGTCAAAAGTTGTAGAACACCACAGTAATCCATACTGATATTATAAAGAGAGAGCCCAAACCTTTGAGGCGGGTAATCTCAGTAACCACAGCACCAATCACAACACCCAATACAGCGTTGGAAAGGGCAGTTGCAGCAGAAGGACATAGGCTATGCAGACAGCCACCATATACATTTAAAAGGTAAAGGAACCGTGCCAGCAAAGTAGTCCCTTGTGGGCGTGTCTGCGTTCTGCTGTGGGCGTGTGCTAGGGGCGTGACAAACGCTGGGGGCGTGTGGTACGTTCCGCCCTTTATGCCATGTGAGTCCTAATTGCGCCGCATCAAGGGACACGCTGGGGGCATGACACGCTGGGGCCATGGCAAACGCTGTGGGCGTGTGTCAGCATTGTGGGCATGCGCCGCCCTTCATGCCATGTGAAGTGCTAATTACGCAATTGCGGCGCATCAAGGGGCATGCTGGGGGCGTGACAAATGCTGGGGGCGTGTGCTACCTTCCGCACTTCATGCCGTCTGGGTCGTACATTAATCAGATCGTCTGCTGGGCCGTGTGCATCACAAAGGCGTTCATCTGGAAGCGGGGTAAGTAACCATTCGCAAGACTACCTTGGGGGACTGCCCGTTGTCTCACACATACTGGGGGTGCCGAATGCAGTGTGTGCCTTGGCCTGGGTGTGTCTGAAAGGGCCGAACGCAGTGTGTGGCTTGGCCAGGGTGCGTCTAAAAAGCACTCGGGCCGAAGAGCGTCGGTGTGGGTCATAAAAAAATAAGAACAGCGGGAAACAATCATTCAAGACTCACACAATTCTAATTGTTAGACGGTCGCCGCTGGCCCTCAAGCGGGGGCAAACGCGACTGAGCGTGTCTGCGGGGACAATTACTGCAGCTCTCATGCGCGCTGTTTACCAAATTACACGCGCCTGCTAACATCAGCCAGGGCTGTAGCCGGGCTCAGGCGGCGGATCACTACACTAATTACATGCGCCTGCTAACATGAACTAGGGCTGCAGCTGGGCCTCAAGCGGGGGGACACGCTCCTGCTAACATCAACCAGGGCTGCAGCTGGGCCTCAAACGGGGGAACACACGAATGACCTTATCTGAATACACACATTCTATTTCATACCCGGACAACGTCGGGACGGGTTGCTAGTGATTACATACATTGATTCATGTACAATAATAATGACTTCAAAGGTTGAACTATATATCACAATATGCAACATATTACACCTTGATGCATTTCATCATTTGCCCGGTGATTCATGAGTTTGGCCTAATTCTGAGTTTTCCTGATGAGACACTCCTACCTACATGTGATGGAATATTCCATCTTCCAAAATCCCTTTAAGTTTCACATTTTTCTCCTTCATTGAGTTTTCATCTGGACATGACAAAGGACATTGAGAAATGGTTTAGGGTACTTTGTCACCACTGTGTACACGTTCCTGTCTGTGTTTCATAAAACAATTGTAGGCCTATCACAATTATTTGTCCAAAAACAGACTGGCTTACACACACATTTGTGAAGGTATAAGACATCATTCCAGTCTGTTACTTTAAACATGTATGAAACAGTATATCAGATGCTTCACACCATTTGGATATGTTTTGATGCCAAATTGTAGCCATCAATTCTGATATCACTAGTCATTTTGGATCACATGCTCACTCTTGTTCGTATGGAATCCCACCTTACCAATGTGACAGTTGGTACATCCACTATATCATAAGTGTCTAGTGTGCTATTTCACATGTAATAGGGCTGTCATTGCATCATCCACAACAGTGAATGAGCATCACACCTGACAAAATAAAGCCTATTGGCCTGCTTTTGGAACTGCCCCTAATGACATCAAAGACCGTGATGTACACGTGGAGTTTAAGGAGCCATATGTTTGCTCAGAACAGTCCGTTGGTTATGAACAGGAATCAGGTGGATTATTTTCCCCAAAAATAATATTCAGAGCACATCTTCATACACATTGTGCTACAATTACACCTTAAAGAACTCCTCTTGTGTGTAGGACATGGGTCACCCTCACGGTTGATGGGAAAAGTCCTGGCTGTAACAAAAAACTTGCCATGTAGCATGTGAAAATCTGATAAGAACTTAAACCCTTGTTGTTGCTGTTAGGCCCTCAACTGTCTATCAAGCTCTGGATAGGCCACCGCAAGAATGCAGGCAGTTAGGGGGGGTCAGGGTGTGGCGCACACACTTCCCACTTTGGGGAGGACTGTCCGAGCTGGAATTCCTCTGACCTTCTGTCCAACATTGTACAGATTTCCTATATCTTGAGCAATGGACTCTGCACCACTCTTAGACCCCCAGGGTCTGCACCTTCCTGGCGATGGCCTTCCAAATGTACCGCTTCTGATGGGCATCGACCTGTATGGATACATGAAATGAAAGAAAAAACAATGGTTTTGTTACTTTTTGTTTGTCTGTATTGATGTATCAAACTTTTTCTACATCTGTCACTAGCATGACTCATACGTTAGCATACATGTACATTTTCACATGCTGACCAAAACAGATTTCTTAATGCACACTTTTGTAGTGACCCGTTGACTACCCCGTCCCATGTCATGGCCTAAACTCACCAATCCAGGCCTGTGACATCATCTTGGCCAGGGGGCTCCCACATATTCTGTGATGTAATCTACTTCTGATCAGAGCAAAAGATTGTGAACCACTGAAGGCTAAACATAAACACTCATGGCACAGTGAACACTGGATACTGTGAGTAATGGGACTGCAGTTTTACATGACACACTTTGAAATGGGAGTAAATTGAAATGAAGTGTTAGCTGTAGAAGCTAGGTGACTCTCCCTTTCAACTGCTTTCAATTTAAAAGCATTCAGGGGCATATTTTTCTGCAGACCTCAAAATTTGACCTGGTAAGGTTATAAGTTCATGACAGATATACCTCAGTGCTTCAGTTGTTTGTCCCTGTGACTCAGCCCCAACCTGGCCCATGATTCTGACTGAGCACTGCTCCTTGTACGGCCTTGTTCTCTGCAGCCTGATGATCATGATGTCACACGAACACAGCCTTCTCTTAAATTTTACATGAAAATATGACATTGTGCCCATCTAATAAAGGGACTCGGGCTGTGTGGTACTCTGAAGGGGTCTGGGAGCTACTGTACGGAGAGCCCTGATCTAGGCTGAGTGAGTTGTGGGGCCATACATATAGCTAGCATCATTTTCGTTTGGTTTTTACAGAAAGCATTCTATAAATTCAGTTGTAGAGAGTATATAATGTGTTGTCTTATTTCCATTATGTGAGTTTTCAACGTAGCACATGTAATTCAAACATATACATAGGCATATCTCTACAAACACACCAATTAGAATCTAGTGTTTTAAACATGCAACAAAACTAATATTGTATTTTCAGATTGTAAAGGGTTTACAAATGCTTAACTTCATTGTACTATGTAAGGAAGAAAATGATATGACACTTCACATCACTAACTACACTTCACCAGGAACTCAAAAGGACATGGTAGCCTGTGTTAATGGAAAAATACCAGATAGACAGATTCTCATATACATTTCGGACATGTACCTATTCCTTTGGTGAGCCAGAGAGCTGGCCATACAGGGAGAGGATCTTGTGTGCCAGCAAGTGTGCCTCTGACCAGAAGGCATGGGCTCTCTCACTTTTTTGACCAGTGTGGTTACTCCTAGAGGTTAGTAACAGCTGCAAAAGTAGAGGAGGACTTGATGGCAGCAGTGTTAGGCGGCAAGTGAGCTTTTTTTTCCAACCACCGCGTACATGTACGTGACATACACTATTGTCATTGGAAACGGGTGGTGACTTTCGCAAAGTTAGCCTCTGGCTGCGTCCATCATGGAGTATACCACCCACCACGCGGTCAACTTCAGTTGCAGGCATCTGATTCCAAGTGTCCTATTGGGGAGGTAAGCCCCCGCCATTTTAGAAGTTAAAAATAGTGTGTTTGTGACTGTTAAGTGTGTCATCACCACTCAAAATGGGGGTCAGTTTGTTTACATGTTCAATCTTTGATGGACACTTATTCTTTAAAATAAAACATTTATATGTCGTGTATTACTGTGTTGAAACACAATATTATCGCAGTGTTGTTTACACCTCTGTTGACAGTATTTTTGAAGGAAAAGTTTAAGTGTGTAAATACATTTCAAGTGTATTATTTATACAATTTGTTTTACATTTAATTAGGCTATAAATGTAATTTGTGAAGATTAAAGGATAAAAAGCAAATGTTTTATGAAAATATGAAGTGAAACTCTATATATATTCTGAAAAACGACGTGACTTTAGTGTTAAATATCCTCTATGTTGCCGTGGAAAGTGTGACTTTTTTCAAAAGTTTTACAGATGCAGACATATGAACCCTGGGAGAGCGAGGAGACGACAGCCTCAGGTGTATTTCCAGACCGTGCCACCTTGGAAGAAAGGGGCATAATCAAGAAGTTCAGATTGAATAGGCAAACAATACTGGATTTAAGTCATCAGCTGGAGCTAGGTCTTCAGCCTCACAACAGAAACAGCCACATTACACCAATTGTCAAACTCATGGCAGTAATTCATTCTATGGCCACAGGATTCTTCCAATATACTGTGGCAGTATCTGGTGGAATGTCACAACCAATGTTCCCTCTAATTTTTTTCCTCTGTGTGCGGCAGTGTAAGGTCTCTGCGCCCTGCACCTAAGGTTATGTGTGCTAGATACCAGACCGCGAGCCAACATTCAAGTAAAAGTGCCTATGGGGCTCCGTTACACAAAGCTTTTGTAGTGCAGCCGCTAAAGTGAAAGTGGTTGCCCTGTGAATTAAATAATTAAATAAGCAGAGCTGCTAAAGTGAAAGCAGACTGCGCCGTAAATTAAATAAATAAGCGCAGCCGCTGTAGTTAAAGTAGACGCACTGGAAATTAAAAAATACATGAGTAAATGACATGATATAAAAGGTGGCAGCATGCTGCAATGTCGTGGGTGGAATAGGGAAGATCATTAAATAAAACAGTGCTCACCCATTAGATAAGGCAGACTGTGTAACAATACGAGTAAAAAGTCCAGTTGTTATGGAGGATATAAATGCAGACAAGGTGGGACCATAGAGGGCCTCTAAGCCTATTCGTAAATGAAAAGCAACTATTTCAAAAGGACAGTAACAGGAGCCAATTAAAAAGTTGGGTGGGAAATGGTCAGAGCTTCTATGCCATTCCTCAATACAGCATGCCTCGCAGAGCAGCACATACGCTGCCCAGGCTCGAACTAAAAACGCTTGGCCTAAAATGATACGGCACTGTGAAGAAAAAGGGCAAACGCACCAGTTGGGCCCCCACTCATTGTATCTAATATGACCCCCGGGGGTGGTTTCTTTTAAAGGGCAGAGGTGCGTGGCCCTACCTGCAGCGACTCTCCCCCACCCTCTAGACCTTACCATTGTTACTACTTTATAGTCGGAGTTTCACGGCAGTGGTGATGGCAGCAGCAGGATCTGGGTGATTTTTTAAGCTGGCTGCCCAGTGAGCATGTCGGATTGGCCGGCTGTCTTGCGACGGCTAGCTAGACATATGCACTTCACTCTGCACAATGCACAGGTGGTGTTAATCTTCCAGATATTGAAGGGACAGGGACCTAGGCTCAAATGGAGCACCAGGTTAGCCTGCTCAAACCAGACCTGGGGCTTCTGTCATGCTGAGAGCAGCTCCAGGAATGGTTAGGTTCAAGTTGGCACAAAGTCAACGTGAACCACTTTCCGTTTCATCCCTACCCTGAGCGCGTTCACTACACACCACCTGGGCCTTCAAGGAGAGCAGGGAAGCTGGGGTGAGGAGGAGAATGAGGGAGTCAGGATCTGAAATGGCGACTGCGGGCAGTGGGCGAGGCTGGGAGCAGTTGAGGGGGCGGAAATCGCTGCACTCACAATGCTGCCAGTCTGACTCTGGCCTCCGTATTGTTGGCGTCCTCGGTCTCCCAGACTAAGTTGGAACTTCAAGACAGGTAAGTGCTAATAAAGAAACAGCCGAGTGCTTGCTTTTATTCTGCATTGAACGTACCCGAGGTAGGGGGTGTTGCACTGGGGGGCTGTTGATGTCAATGCTCAAAGGTGCATGATCACTGTGTCTTGTCGCAGTAAGCAGTCGACTTACCCCCAGGGTACGTCCTCACTGAAAAGCAGTTAACATATAATTATGTTTTCCTATTAATGAACTTCAATGTTTGCAATGCGAGTTTCTGTACTTCCACCTTTGGGAATCGTTATTAGCGATCCCACACCGGACAGAAAATGTGTTCTTATCTAGCAGCAATCTTTAGTCTTGGACATCCAAGCAAGGAACTCAAAATGTGCAGGCAGTTTAAAACTAGGAATAGATGATGGTGTTAGATTGGGTCACTTGGCAGCTATGCATGTGATATCTCTACACCTTATCCGTCAGAGGCGCTCTAAAATGACTGTTTACCCCGAGATAAATGGCAGTGCTCCTTATATTAAACTGGTGTGACCTCCTTGCAGACTCTGAAGCATATGCTAGACCGGTGCCCTCTGTGTGAGATTTCATTGCCTTCAGAAAATCCCCATCATTGCCCATCTGCTTGACAGGCTGCTGGAGAGAGTCCTGTCAAGCAGCCTGGCACAGCACCAGGCGTGTGCTCCTGCAGAACTTGAAGACCATGTCACATCGAATACTCAATAAAGAACAAGCGCAAACCTAAAAGCTTAGGAAAAAAACAGGCTATGTTTTATAAAAAGAATTCAGGTTAAACTGTTTATATTAAAGCATTTTCCTTTCACAAAAAAAATGCTTTATGATTGTTTGAGCACAGAATTAACTTTTCTTGGTAGCCCTGGAACAGATAGAAAATGTGTCAAGATTGAAACAAGATTTAAAAGGCATCTTTATTGCTTATTCACTGTCTGAACGAACAGAACATCTGTTAATTTCCAGCTTGATTACACTTGCCAGAAAAGACCAGTAGGCCTTAAAACAGTTCCACCTGATAAAATCTGACTCGCCATAGTGAGTAGGCAAGTGGATTTTTGATGGCCTGGATAGAAAATACTACATCTAGTCTACTGAGAGAAGAAGTGATCATTGTGACAGAACCAGTGCTTCATTTGTAAAAATGATAAGTGCCAGGGCCCACACCAGGAGGCCATCGCAGCTTGCACCACCCATTGTCCCTCCCAGCCCTGCCAATGATAGTACCAAAAAGAACAATTGATGTACAGAATGCAGAACAATGTCATACATTCACCCAAGAGATCTGGGCCTAAATCCATTGTTTTTTTGCTCCCCATGTCATGTTAAGAGGTGTACGTGCGCACTTTAGCGGGAACACTGGTCACAACCAACTGTCAGTGGTGTGTACAGGGGGTTAGATTTTCTATGATGAGACTCATCAACGGCTTCATCCAGTTTCTATGGCAGCAGGATTTAGCCAATGTAAAGGAGGATTTTTTCAGTTTGGGTCAGCTACCACAAATGAAGTTGGAGAAACCACATGCCAGAGAACAGGTCTACCGGAATCGGAAACACTTCCATTCAATCAACGTGAACGTTATCTGCTTATCAGATTTGTACATCACAAACACACGTCTGTACGCGTTTGCCTGGCTCTGCCTATGATCTCTTAGCACTAGAGCTGCGTTTTCCGAACTGTGGTCCGCGAAACCCAGGGGTCCGCGACACATTCCCAGGGGGTCCGCAGGACTTGAGTGCTTAACGTAAGAGGTGTGAATGTACTTGGTGCCTGGGTGGCAAGACTGCAATACAATCTGGCCCCCAGGCTCACAGCACATGAGAGGTGTGAATGTTGCTGGTGCCGGGGCGGCAAGACTGCAATGAAATCTGGCCAATAACCCTTCAGCTATAGGTGCAAGCTGAAGGGTGATTGCCCTTATATTGTGTTATTCACTTCTGCCCATCACCCGACGCCGAGATTGAAGAGCATTGGAGGCTGGAGCACGTCCAACGGGCAGGAGGGCTCTTCTTCTGGAACTGCATGTAAGTGTTTAATTTGTGTGTGCATGTTTGTGTGTGCTTCCCTTGTTTTTTGTGCCCTTCTGCCCTCTGTCCCACTTGTTTTTTGTGCCCTTCTGCCCTCTGTGCCACTTGTTTTTCCCTCATTTTTTGTGCCTTTCTGCCCTCTGTTCCACTCGTTTTTTGTGCCCTTCTGCCCTCTGTGCCACTCGTTTTCCCCCTGTTTTTTTAGCCTTTCTGCCCTCTGTTCCGCTCGTTTTTCCCTCATTTTTTGTGCCCTTTTGCCCTCTGTTCCACTTGTTTTTTTGTGCCTTTCTGCCCTCTGTGCCACTCGTTTTTCCCTTGTTTTTTGTGCCTTTCTGCCCTCTGTTCCACTAGTTTTTTGTGCCATTCTGCCCTCTGTGCCACTCGTTTTCCCCTCGTTTTTTGTGCCTTTCTGCCCTCTGTTTTTCCTCCGTTTTTTTAGCCTTCCTGCGCTCTGTTCCACTCGTTTTTCCCTAATTGTTTGTGCCCTTCTGCCCTCCGTTCCACTCTTTTTTTGTGCCCTTCTGCCTTCTGTGCCACTAATTTTTTCCTTGTTTTTGTGCCCCTTTTGCCTTCTGTTCCACTCGTTTCCCCTGCCGCTGTACCCCCTGCGGCCCTGCCCCCCTGACTGCCAACTGCCCATTCGCTGCCCCTTATCACGATAACTATAACTTATTATATTTATCGTTGGATTATAGTTGTTGCACTTTTAGATCTTTTCTTCTCAATTCAATAAAATATTTTTTTAATTAAAAGAGTTCTTCGTTTTAGAATAACAAATTCCCCCTGTCAAACTATACTAACAAGTAAACTCAACTTCTGAAAGTGTTCCCTTCCCATGTGCACAGCCTTTGACCAGCCGGGCCCTGTGCCTAACCCACAATTAAGCCTGGGTGGAGTTTGCTTCTGCCACTTCTTTATCCGCTTCGACGCTCATGACGAGCTCAGCTCGTCATGAGTTGTGCCGCTCGCACGCTGATGACGAGCTGAGCTCGTCATGTAACGCGGCTTTTAAAAAAAACCCGCGCAGCGTGAAAAAAGCCGCTGCACGCATGCGGTTAATATAACTTTCCAGCATGCTGCAGACATCTGTACAGCACAGCTTATAGGCAAAGTCAATATCTCTGGCTAAACACTTATAAGGTCCCAAAGGCGAGACCTATTGGCTATGCCAATGCTTGTTCTTTCAGCCCCACCTCGCCCCTGCTTCTAAATTTAAAGAGGACTGTAATGGAAATACTCATCTGATAGACTCATGGAAGTGAGGACTGTACCACTGACCCTCCCGGGGGAGACTGTGCTGGAATTCAAAAAGTATTTTGCTTCGACCAAAGAATCAATTACATATCACCAGATTGACAAAGTAATATATTTCTGTTTGGGGATTCGTTTGCACCAAACAAAGACCTACTCCCCTGCTGACTTTGAAGAGGGCCGTCCTCTCATCCGAGGTCAACCTCGAAGCTGGTGAACTGGGTTTAGTCTCAGCTGGGACGCTCAACATCCTGTGATTCTGGGCAAATCACTTAATCTCCCAGTGCCTAACAAACATGAATGTGTCAATCTGTAACGAAAATGGTGATCATGTAAAGTGCTCTGATACCTGATATCATCGGGTCTAGTTTGCGCTATGTAGAACTCTGAAAAAAAAAATGTATGAAGGTTCACAGGTCTGAACCTGGAGGAACCAGTCGCTAGGGTCTTCGGGGACCTACGAGTTGCCCCTGTGTAAAAGTCCTATTTGTGTATGCCTGAACGTTTGTGGAATATGCTCCCTTATCAGGACCACTTAATAGACACTGTGTAGCCTTTGTGGTTTGTTGTTGGCAGGGGATGGAGGCAGTGGGCACCTTAACAGGAGAGGTTCTCGTCAGGCGCCATGTGAGGCCTCTTTAAAATATGCCTTAAATGCACTGCTTACCTATTGGTGGTAAAATGTTGTTCTACTGTCTGTGACTAAAGATTATGCCTATCAGGTGTTTATGGTAATTGGAATAACATTGTTCCATGATCCTGCAGAAACAATATGCCTCCTGTGCAGATACCATACTGCCATCTCTTGCACTTCCATGAGGAACTCCTAATATAGGGCTTAATTTGCTCTATACACTGGACTCATCGATTTGTGTACTATCTTGTTCGAATTTTCACATTGGTTGCTTCTTGGTTTCTTTCCATTAAAATTAAACTGAGCAAGTGGAATTATCTTGAAGCAGTGTGCATAAGATTCTTATATCCATGCATATGATTTGCTAGTGTCCTCTGATACAGTGTTAAAATCTTCTTACAGGTGCTGCTTCATCTCTAAACATCAAAGTATATGTAGTCGGGAAATATCTGATGAGGGCAACCTGTAGTAGGTAAAGTAGTGACGGTCTACTACATGCCTCACTAAAAAGCTTTGATAGAAATTGATTCCATAACCTGTTGTGAAATAGACTTGTCATTTGTATCCCAAACATAAGGAAGATGGATCGCTGGCTTAACCTTGAACGGAAACCCACTGAAGAAATCAATGATGGGCCATCATGGTCAAAATAAAGTGATTTAAGTGAAAAGAAAAGGAAGTGTCGCAGATACGATGGTGAATATTTACTAATGGGTTTCACATGTTCAGGTTCAGAACATGAACTGCAACCACAATGCGTGCTATATTATGAAATGTTGTCAAATGAGGCCATGAAACCTTCTAATTTACGAAGACAATTGGAAACTAAGCATAAAGAACATGCAACTAAATCTATAAAATTCTTCAAGAATAAAGAGCAAGAGCAAGAGCTCCTAAAAGTAGAAAAATAATTAAGAAAACTGCAACAGGAGATCTGTTAATGAAAATGCTCTGAAAGCTTCATATGAATTGTCCATGCTCATAGAAAAAGCTGGAAAACCACATACAATTGCTGAAGAACTAATAGTACCTGCTGCTAAAGCCATGGTGACAGCAATGGTTGAAGAAAAAGCAGCAAAAGATTTACATTTGGTGCCATTATGCCATTATCTAACAAAACTGTAAAAAAGTAAATTGACAACATTTCAGACAACATAAAGGAACAGTTGATCGAAAGAATTTGTAAAAGTCTGCATTATAGCCTGCAAGCAGATCAAAGTACAGACATAGCAAATAAATCTCATCTCCTGTGCTACGTTAGATACATTATTGAAGATTTACTGTTCTGCTGCTATTTGATACATACCACTGCTGAAGAGGTCTTCAACAGTTTCGATGATTTTCTGACATCAAATGGAATTCAGTGGTCCAAATGCTTAGGAATCAGCACAGATGGGGCACGTGCCATGTCTGAGAGACTAACTGGACAAGTAGCAAGAATAAGGGAAATTAACCCTTCAGTTGTATGGCATCATTGTTGCATTCATCGAGAATCATTAGCCACTAAGATACCAGAGGAATTAAAAAAAGGTCTTGAATGAGTCAGTCAAAATTGTAAATTTTATCAAAGCTAGGTCACTAAATTCAAGACTTTTTGAACAGCTTTGTCAGTCCATGGATAGTGATCATCATCAGCTTTTGCTGCATACAGATGTCCGATGGCTGTCGCGTGGTAGAGTTTTGTCTTGGCTTTTTAAATTAAGAGATGAAATCAGAGTTTTCTTCACTGAACTGGAATCTCCATTTCCACTTCATGAGCGCTTACATGACTATACTTAGCTAGCTATGCCGGCATATATGGCAGACATCTTCACCCATTTAAATGCACTCAATTTGAGTATGCAAGGAGTAGGTATCACAATTTTTAATGCCAAAGACAAGATTGAGGCAATGATAAAAAAAAGTAAACTTATGGACTCGTCGCTTATCACAAAGAAATTTTGATTCTTTTCAGAACCTGAAGACATTCTTGGAATCTGCTGATGATGAATTATCGAAGAAAGTCTTAGAAATTTTTATCCAGCATATCCAAGATATGCGGTGTAGTTTTCGTCAGTACTTTCCACTTCCAGATGAAAGCAAAAACTGGATTAAAGATCCTTTTAATGTAGATATTGAAAATTTAATGGGGCTGACCACATCTGAAGAAAACGGTTTGATTGACATCTCTAGAGATAGTGCACTTAAACTTCAATTCATGGAAAAATCTCTGAGTCTGACAAATGTTTGGCTGCATGTACGAACAGATTACCCTGAATTATCGTACAAGGCACTTAAGGTTTTACTTCCTTTCCCCACCACATATTTATGTGAGAAGGCTTTCTCAAATTCTATGTACCTTAAAAATAAGTGCAGAAATCGCTTGCAAAATGTTGAATCTGAACTAAGGATTCAACTTTCTGAAATAAAACCAAACATTGAAAAGTTAGTAGGCGAGATGCAGCACCATCCTTCCCATTAAAATGTTTTGATTTTTGCATATTTTTCAATATAAAATAATAAAAGCTTTAGTAATGTAAGTATTTGTTTGGTGTGTACTTGTTTATGTATTTTGTGCGAATTACTGTTTTAATTTTTTTTATTGAAATTGTACAAATTGCTTGGGGGTCCCCGGCTTCCAGTAGTGATTCATTGGGGGTCCTGAGGAGTCAAAAGTTTGGGAACCACTGCACTAGAGAACAGCTCAAACCCCATCAAATGTCATAACTTGGACCTGACCGGGCCTGCTTATTGGTCAGTACAATCTTTCATATTTTTCATATGTTTGGGAAATTTCTAATTAAATAATCTGCAATTGTGTTACATTTTTTGTCACTTTTTTTGTTTTCCATCTAGGAGACTCAGCTTATTCCAACCGACTATGGTTTCTGGCACCGCTAAGGAATGCAACAACGCCAGGAGAAGTCTGCTTTAATGAGGTCCATGGAAGAACACAGTGTCCACTGGAACGGGCTTTCGGGCTCCTAAAGGCAAGATTTTGATGTCTGGACAAAACTGGTGGAGCTCCCTGCCATGGAACATGCCTTACATTGCAGAGAATGAGAACTTGAAGAGCCACCGGATGAGGATCGTGAAATGCAGAATGAAGATGATCGTGGTAAAGAGAAAGGAGTTGACTTACGTCGAGATTTCATTGACATCTTCTCATGAGTGTAATTATAGCTTTACATATTATCACTTTCTAGTGCATAGACTTAAGGCAACAATAATATCAACAAACCATAATTAAGCAATCTACATAAAAAAACAAAGGAGAACCAACAATGTCGGTTTTACTTTACAAAAAATAATTTATTACTGATCAGCTGAATACCAAAAAAGAGATTTTCACTTCATATTAAACATTGCACCCCATTTATACTCATTCATTCACCTTCATTCATACAACATCAGACCTAGTATAAAAATCACAATTTTCTATATTTTTTACAATGGCAATAGTGTCAATCGGTATCTGATAATTGAGAAAAAACAATGTGGCACATGTTAAATAAGCCGTTTTGTTTGACACGCGTTTTGGCACAGAACAGTGCCTTTGTCAGGAGAAGGGGCCGCAATTGATTGTAGTCGATTTCTGCAAAAAAAATACATTTATTGTATATCATACATGTGGTTCTCAATTGTTGATAATCTCTATGACGCCAAAATGGTGTGCTTTACATATTGTTTGCAGTTAATTAGAACTTAATTCATTTGTGCTCCATTTGGTAAAGAGTTTACCCTAGAGTGGAGTATTATATCAAAGGAAGTATTAAAAGATAGAAGGAACAAGGGTGATAAGAGAAAGTAACCACCACATGGATTAGACGATTCAGATTGAACAATTTTCACCCAGTGATCGACTTCAAGAAAAGTCAGAGTTAATAAAACAGTTTAAAAATTAACCTTGTGTCTCTTAGCGCAATGATCAAGTATAGGCTGTTACTGCTGGAGACTGTAGATTATTCCTTGCATCTTAGTCAAGAATGTAAAGGTACTATACGGATATGGAATACCTTATATTAATAATTATGTTGTGCTTCCCAATAGTATATCTAGTAATTAAATATATTAATACCTCAATAGATAAGTCTCCAATACAACAAGGTGTTTGTCTCCACCAACCCAGAATTGGGGTGCAACTGGCATCCAGCTTGATATGCGTAATTTTTCTTATTTTGCTATTTGTAGAGTAGAATGGACGAGAGGTTTACTGTTGAGACGATATATTAGCGGTAACATTTAAGACTATTGGTCAAGTAGCTATATGTTTTTATGCCAATCTGATAATGATATGCTAATGTTAAAACAGATTCAGTTGATTAGTTAAAGATAAACCACATAGAAGTTAAAATACTTACATTTCAATATATTTATCCACTAGTGATGAATTTAAAGGGACAGAATAGTCGTTAGAATGATGAATTTCATACGCTGGCTAAACATATTTAACTTGGTGCGTATCATAGTTGCTATTGGTGGGGAATGATTCTGTTGAATAAGCTCCGGTGCGGTGTAACTTTATTTAATTAATATTAATATAATATAATTAATTAATTAATATTATCACATGCACCATTACACCCACTATTGATGTGATGATGAGAGAAGTATGTGCAGGTAATTTTTTAGGATGGGCAAGTTCAGGGAAATTCAGGCCAAAGGTGTTTGTTGATCACAGTTTTGACGCATTGACTATTGTGTTCAGTTACATTGTTTATCTCCACTTGTTTTGTGGATCTGTGTCCTACAAAAGTTGACTTTGTCATGTGCCTATTATGTTATGTATGATTGGCAATCTTTTTGTTTTGATATGATTTAGGGTCCTTCACCATGTCATCTTCATTTGGCCATTACAGTGTTGTGACATTTGCAGGTATATGGTGCTGTTTCGAAGTAGAAAGGTAACATCCTGGAAAAGACAGACACAGACTTTGGATGTACCAATCTTGTACCAAAGCAATTTGCGTTGCAATTGAATGGAAGATATCAAGATTCCATTGGAACTGTTCTCTGTCATGTGTTGGCACAAAGGAAATATGTTTGCCATCATGCACTCAAACCACATGTGGTAGTGGAGCCAAATCATGCTAATCTCCCTTCACACTGGCAAAATACTCATTGTGTGTAAAGCATATGCAGCTTTTGTGTCTCATCATTGTAGGACATAAGTCTTGTGACTCACCACTGTAACTTGGTTGTGACATTCCACCAAATACAGGAGCAGTGGCTTGGAAAGATCCTGCGTCTACAAATGTAGTACTGTCATGTTTTTGTCTATTGACATTATTGAAGTGGGATTCCTTAAGTGAGCCAGAACATTTGGCTCCAGCAGTTGACATGAGCCAGTGCTATTTTGCCTATTCAAGCTGATTGTTTTGAATATATCCCCTGCTTCCAAGTTAGCAAGGTCTGGAACTGCAAATGTTAAAACTGGCACTGATTATTAGTGTCATTTATGGATTGTTATGTCCATGAAAATGTTGACAGACAAATATTGGTCAAATAGAATAAACATAGTAGTAAATTATCTATACTTACACAATACCTTCAACATTTATCATTGTAAAGTTATGATGGAAGGGATCAAATGCAATTTTGAGTTGTGAATGAAATGTGAAGAAATTAAATCGGGTGAAAATGATCAAGCAAACCAAAAAGTGAAGAAGCAGTCATGATGAATGTAACCATAGTTGAAGAGCCAAACTTATTTGAAGTCTAATATCCAAAATATGACTGCCATCAGAAAGGTAAATGTGTGTGTCCAGAAATAGTCCACAGAGTGAATGCTAGTCATACACTGGAGTAAATTAGGTTTGGGGTTTCTTGCTGGTGGCAGCAGAGGTCTTGCCATCCTCATCTCCTGATAATTTGGATGGACGTCCCTTCCTACGGGTGGGTGTTCTTTCTTCCTGTGACTGTGGCAGATGAGAAGAGCTAGATGTTGTAGGACCACAGGAAGGGGTAGATGGTGCTTGGAAAGCCCTGCACATATGGGTGTAAATATACTGCAGCACCTCAGTAAGGGAGCTCATATTGGTGTTGTGAGCCTCCGTCTGACAATTTAACTCCCTCTGCAACTGCTTCATTTACCAGAGCTCGTGAGTACCTCATTCATCATGTCCTGGGACTGATAATACGTTCTCAAGACTTGGTCAATGGTGATCTGGGTGAGAGTGACCCCAGTGGCCTCACTATGCTGGGCCACAGAATCCCTCCCACAACCTCTGACCCCACTACCCTGTGCCTTGGCCCAGTGTGCCCACGTTGACTGGATCCTGGGTGAGCTGGTGGTGCTGTGGTGTCAACATTACCCAGGTCTGGGGAAACAGGATAGGTGTTACAGAGGTAAGAACACAGGAAGTGGAGCCTTCAATTACCAGCAGGGGTAGGAGGTGTTGGTGTGGGCCCAGTGAGACTCACTGGAGCTGACCACCCATGCTGACCAGATGGACCAGGATCTTCATCGTCATCAAGACTACCAGGAGTGTTGTCCTCACCGAAGGCTTTATGCTGAGCTGGAGTGGAGGTCTCTTCAGTGGCAGATTCCTGGTCACGTGCTCTGGCAGTTGGACCTGTTGAGAAATTGAAAACATTAGTGTGTTATGAATCCAAATCTTTTAAGACAAACAATGTAGATACCTAGAAGTACAAAGAGGGAGAGATTATTATGATGATAGCTTTCCATGGTATTGAACATATTACCCCAATTTCAAACAATACAACTTCGAAAAACAACAAGTAATACGATGTCCAGAAATGTTTATGACATGATTAGGAAGTATATATAGCATCTCCCAACCATTCAGCACAACATAGTGGAGAGGTGAAATGTGTAATTGACAGTTCTAAGGCTTAGCTGACTTTAAAACAGACATATACACAACATGGATGGATGATTGGCATCCGTCATCATGTGAACAATGCAGAGTAAATTTTTGCCATTACCACTTAATTTCAGCATAGTAATTTTCATACCTTACAATGTTTTGGTCAACACAGTTTGATTTGTGAAACTTATGACATCAATTCAATTGGTTGTGAAGCACAGGACAGCATCCATAGAAGAAAATAAACCATTTTCTGAAGAGAACATTGAATAGGAATTGATCACTACATGACACTGTGCCATGTGTTGGAATCTGTTAGACAAGAGAGAAGGACCAGTATGACATAGCAATATTCTTCTGACAAAACAGAAACAGGGCATCATGGTTGTTGTAGTCATTTCAAAGACAACTTCCCATCACTTGCAAAATGGTTAGTGGAACATACTTCTGGAAATTATGCAGAGGGAATGGGACAAACACACTATGACTAGGCTGTCTGGAAATCGGTTGGAACTGACTCTGCCCGACAACACTGTACTGGATGAAAATCAGCTGACCCAGTTTAAACCGAGTGTCACTGATTTTAATGGTTGTTGCACCACTTGTCCACTTGATGGAGCCAAAGCATTACAAGCCAAGCTCCAATTTAGGCCCAAGAACGAAGCAGCTCAGAACATGAGTCACTCCCAATAAATTCAGGGAGATACATTGGTTGGCAAGGTTGGTGGGTGGGGCCAGGTCCCATTGAAAATACTGTCCGGACTTTGTCTGGCCCCACACACCGCACCACACTTCAGATCGCCACGACGACCGAACGACGACCGCCAGTGCTCCAAGTGCTCCAAGGCCCAGCATGTAAGTGGAAAGTGTGCGTTTTGTCGAACTGTAACAGTGCTACAGAAACACTACTGTCACTGTAACAGCAGAGAGGCTCTGATAGCTTTGATACCTCCATACCTTTGTGTGAGCAATAGGTTACCTGACCTGCATCTGTATATACACCGCATTTCTTTGCAATTTTATAAAGCGTGAAATTGGCCTAAGGGCATTCGACCAGCAAGTATCACTCATTTTTAGGCATGCTGGAGGTTAGTTATTACTGTTTGAGTACTGCATACATACTGTACACATTGCTTCTAAGTTAAGCCTGGCTGCTTTTGTGCCAAGTTACCATTAAGCTCAGGTTGATTTTTGTGATTCATCCTGACAAGAATTGTGATTATTCTTTTCAGTGGGTTTGCATCCCCTTCAACAAATAAATAATTCAATTTTGAGCAGATATCTTTCTAATATTGCCTTTCTCTAAAAGGTAAACCAAGGACAATGAAATACACATGGAACAACGTTCAAAGAACACCCCCCCCTCTCTTTGGTGGCACAATCTCCATATATTTCATAATTTGGAAAGAGATTTTATAAACGTCTGCCCTCAGTTTTAGGAGAATTAAAAGGATTCAATATTAGGGGAACCTACCAAACACAGTTGAAGGCCCTCTATCTCTTCCACTGGTACATAATGCAGCATTGATGGGAGCGGATCCAGATTAACCTCTGTTTGTTTCTTTCCTTAAACACACATACACAATTTCACATGAATTCAATACTCAAATGTCAATAAGTCTGTAAAGAATAGTTCTCCTAAAGACTTGTGATAAGAAACAAAAGACGCACATCTTTCCTTAGGGCCCGTGCTCATTGCCCATAGTCAAACCTCGCTACTGGTCTGTAGCTTTCGACACTGTGAGTCATGTGATCCTTTTAGACCGTTTTGACAATATACAGTGACATGGCTCTTCAATAAATCTCTTCCTATCTTTCTTTATGAATAGAGAGCAGACTGTCTTCTTTGGGGAATTCAGGTCAAACCCTTTCTCACTGCCTTGCGAGGTTCTGCAAGGGTTGTAACTGAGCCCCACACTTGTTAATGTTTATATGGCCTTGTTAGCCAAATTGATTAAATCTTTTGTTTTTTCAACAATTTCGTATGCTGATAACATTATTGTGTTAATTTCTAGCAATGTGGAAGAGGTCGCCCACCAACAGTTGCATGGGTGCGGTCATCAAATGACTGAATGTAATAGTTTAAAGCTGAACTTGGATAAAATGGAGGTCCTTCTTTTTGGTAATGACTTCTTTTTTTGTGGCCTCAGTCTCTTGGCCCTCTTCCCACTCCTGTCTTGAAAGTAAAGAACCTAGGAGCGATCTTTGACGATCTTTCGTTTAGAGATCAGATGAATAAGCATCCCTCTGCCTGTTTCTTCATCTTAAAAACTTTGAGAAAAAGTCTCCCCTTTATTTACTGTGATCTGCAGAAATCAGTGGTGATCGCATTGGAATTGCCCATGCTGGACTTCTAATAGTGTTACTAAATGAACTCCAGCTGCTGCAGAATGAAGCAGCCCACCTCCTCAAAAAAAAATACCCAAGTATCAATCAGCCTCTCAGGCCTTAGTGGAGCTTCATTGGCTCAAAGTTAAGAATCACCAGCACATAAAGCACTTCACGGGATAGACCACGAATATTTTAGGAAAAGGTTAACTTGGTATACACCAAGGACAACTCTGCGCTCAGCTCCATTGAAAAAAGTTTCCATAGCAAGATGCAATAAAGCATCATGGGGGTGGGGAGGGGTTTTCTTTATTCCACATGCAGATTGTGGAATAAATTCCCTTGAGAGCTGAGAAACCAACAGAATCTTACTTGTATTTTCATTCCCTGTTTAAACCTGTGGGTGCTTTATACCTGATACTTGTCAGCGCCAAGACACCTTCAGGTATTTGTGTGCTTTAATAAATATTATCAATATCAATATTGGTCAGCAAAAGCTCTACCCAGCAGAGCAATGATATCCTGGTAGACCACAAGAGGAACGCATCAAGCTTTCTCAGGACTCTGGACAGCACACAGTGATATACGTGGGGTTAGACAAGAAACCACCTCCAGACAAATGTCAGTTGTTATAATGTGATGCATTACATTGTGGCAATTATATAACGATTACCATCACATCCCAATTTTTTACTTCACAGGTGCTTTACATCTCTGCTTAGCTGGTAAGTAGTGGTCCCAAAAGTGTGATTTCCCATTTGAATTCTCATTGGAAACTTTGCTCTCCAAAACAGAAAAAAAACATCTGAACAGATTTATAAAGAGTGGGATTATTAATTGGAGTGGGTGACCACCCACCTGAAGGAATAATCACAACACATATCAGGGTGAGCCCTTAAAGTCAATAAATTAGGCTGAGCTCAACCCTTTGGTAGCCATGGCACAGAACACACAGGCTTATCTTAGGCAATGTGTAAAGTATTGATGCAGTATTATATAACAAGGGAAAGAGAGTGAAATGTTATAGAATAAAAGACACCAAAACTACGAGAGATCAGATTTTTTTGAAATTTTAGGTAAAAATTGTGCCAAGAAGTGCAAAAAGTTAATGATAGTCAATGGTCACAGTAGAACAGGACCTAGGCACAATTTGAGGCTGACAGCGATGGAGCACAAGTCAGCTACACTAACCAGGTTCGTCCTCGTCAAAGATTTTACCTTCCGGCTTAGTCCATTTAAGTCTCATTTCATCACAGAAGTACACTTCTAAAGCCCCCAGGACCTCAGGAGAGGCAGATGTAGACTCAAATAGAAAGGGAGAAATTTGAAAACAAATGCAAATTAGCCTCTAGGAACTTCTGGAAGGGAAAAGATAACTTTCTGAAAGTTACTTTTCCTTATTAAGTATTAAAAAAAACTTCATAATTGAATTGGATTTCTAATAAATATGAAAAAGTGTTATTTCATTATTTTTCAGCTAGTCCAATTCCTGAGGTACAGTATTAGGATTTTGAATATGTACTCTGGTTTTATTTCTACATGTCCTACTCTTTTAAATACCATGCACCCTGCATTGTGGGCAATAAGAGGGGACTTACGCATTCCTTAAAGGGAGGTTTTGGCTTATTAAGATAAGTGGATTATCTTTCAGTAGTTTTATTAATGATACAATATGTTTTCATCAATAAGAAATCATATGATATTAGAGATTTTACTAGTCTACGCAGCCGTTGCATATTGGCCTTCCAAACAAAACAGGAATTGATTCATTTATCTTTTAGTTTATCTTATCCAGATGTAACTAAGTTCTTCATTCTGAGCCAAATACACTATGAACTCACATATCTACATATACTAAGGGTCTTCAGTCTACATTTGATTTTTTGGTCCTGAAGATGGTCTTCCTAATAATTTATAAGATAAGGCCGAAACATCGACAACTATAGCCCACTTTCAGTATCATCGTTATAAAGGAGTTGATCATTATATGTCTTATGACCATTTCTGCATCTAAAAGGAATGGGCTGCTACAAAAATGGCTAGGAGATAATATTATTGTAAGGGCTCTTTTTCACAGTCCATTCTGTTGATGTGAACTTTATTGTACCCTCATGTTATGCAATTCAATTATTTATATAAATCTGCATAGAAAAAGAATATACCTGCTTGTCCTGTATTATTTGGCTCTTTATGTTATGCTTGTTTGTTTTGTTCTGAATTAGTTTTTCACTAGTCTTTTTTGAATTAAGTTAAACAATTTATTTGATTTAGGCCACCATTTTGGGTCCTCAGAATGAAATGAAATGAAAAATTGCATTTGTATAGCGCATAACTGCCCTGAGGCCTCGCAGCGCTTTTGTTTGTTGGTTTGTTAAAAGCTAAAAAGGGTTGGTATATAAAAGAATTCCCTTGTAGGCATCTTTACCTGACCAGCATCAAAATAGAGTGTCCGGGTGTTGGCAGGATGGGCCATCCTGATTTTATAGGGGCGGAGTGGTCACCTACCACATTTGCACTTCAAAGGCACTGGAGCAGCTCACACACAAATGACGTAACACTAGTCTTTTGTGCCCTCAGGCAGACTGGGATCAGAGCATGGAGGCAGGAAATTTCAGACACCTCTGTACGGGTAAAACTCCAGAAACTTCTCCCATGACAAAAGGGGCACCGGATATACAAATGGGACCCTCAGTCTCACTCTTCAGTACACTCCTGGACCTGTGAATACTACAGAAGAAGGACGCCCTGCTGCTTGAGGTCTGCCAGCTTGGTGAGAAGGAAGTTAGGACCTTCTCCTTCATCCCAGGCTGAAGTGATTCATAGGTCAGCTATCTGACCTCCTGTTCTGAGCTGCAGGACCAATACAAACTCCAGAGGCCTCTATGCAACTCCCAGCTGACTTGCTGAAACTGAAGCTGCCTGATACTGCAACTGGAACTGCCTGAGCCCTGCTGGCCTTTGCTGGTGTATGTTCCTGTCCCCCAAAAGGTGCCTCCCAATACTTGCACCCTTGTTGTTTGCTGCCTGTTGCTGCCTTCTAGCGGACTTTGTTGGACCCGTGTCAGCCCTTCACGACTTGCGGAACCCGCTTCGCGGGTCCCGCTGCGCCCCAGAGACCGAGGGTAATTTATTTAACAGCTGCGTGGGAGGACCAGGGCTGCGAGCGTGCGGGGCAGGACTTCCAATCCCAGAAGCCCCTGCACACCGCGCCTCTGACCATCTGGCCGCTCTCCCTGGCCACCACCACGCCCTGCCTTCATCCTTTAAAGGGCGGTAATTGACTTTCCGACGTGGGAGACCCTTGTTGTTTGCTGCCTGTTGCTGCCTTCTAGCGGACTTTGTTGGACCCGTGTCAGCCCTTCACGACTTGCGGAACCCGCTTCACGGGTCCCGCTGCGCCCCAGAGACCGAGGGTAATTTATTTAACAGCTGCGTGGGAGGACCAGGGCTGCGAGCGTGCGGGGCAGGACTTCCAATCCCAGAAGCCCCAGCACACCGCGCCTCTGACCATCTGGCCGCTCTCCCTGGCCACCACCACGCCCCGCCTTCATCCTTTAAAGGGCGGTAATTGACTTTCCGACGTGGGAGACCCTTGTTGTTTGCTGCCTGTTGCTGCCTTCTAGCGGACTTTGTTGGACCCGTGTCAGCCCTTCACGACTTGCGGAACCCGCTTCGCGGGTCCCGCTGCGCCCCAGAGACCGAGGGTAATTTATTTAACAGCTGCGTGGGAGGACCAGGGCTGCGAGCGTGCGGGGCAGGACTTCCAATCCCAGAAGCCCCTGCACACCGCGCCTCTGACCATCTGGCCGCTCTCCCTGGCCACCACCACGCCCCGCCTTCATCCTTTAAAGGGCGGTAATTGACTTTCCGACGTGGGAGACCCTTGTTGTTTGCTGCCTGTTGCTGCCTTCTAGCGGACTTTGTTGGACCCGTGTCAGCCCTTCACGACTTGCGGAACCCGCTTCGCGGGTCCCGCTGCGCCCCAGAGACCGAGGGTAATTTATTTAACAGCTGCGTGGGAGGACCAGGGCTGCGAGCGTGCGGGGCAGGACTTCCAATCCCAGAAGCCCCTGCACACCGCGCCTCTGACCATCTGGCCGCTCTCCCTGGCCACCACCACGCCCTGCCTTCAATCCAATGGACTTCCTATTCAAGTGAAGGTTACTACCCGCTACGCGGGAGCGCGCGGGAGCGCGCCGGGAGAAGCCCGGGACAAGGGCGGGACCGTCTGTGGCCGTCCGGGGCCGAAGGAGGCCGGGCTGGGCCTACTCTCTTGGATTGTGAATACAGTTTTTGAGCTCAACTACTGGTTGAGATCCCCCGGCAGACTTTAACTCACTACGAACATCATGCCGTCCCCGGTAAGAGAGAGTACTCCATCTAAACCGGGCGTGGTTAAAAACAGGACTCTTGAAAACTATTTTTCCCGGGCAGTAGGGGAGGGGGATAAAGAGTGTAACCTGTCCAGGCTAAGGGCAGAACAGAGACGCTCAATTGACAACATGAAAAATACCCTCCTTGGAGATCAAGTTATTACACCCAGGGAAGAGTTGTCTCGAATTGATGATGTCCCACTACTGCTGAGGGATTGCACTAATATTTCACCAGGGGCAGTTATGAGCATAGCACCAGTCAATAGTCCTAGCCCAACTAGGGCGACAATTGATTTAGTGTCCCAACTCCCCCCAGCGCCCAAACCTAGGAAAGCCACATCCAAGCTATCTAACACTCCAAGTAGTTTTCGGACCCCCTCCCAACAAACGTAGGAGGAAATCTAAGGGTATTCAAGGAAAGAGTAAACCCAAGGTTCTACATTCGGACTTTGGTAAGTCCCTAAAAACCCCAACGCTAGTAGAAAAACCACCGGAGGATTCACACCCAAAACCCATTGCTTATAAGGATTCAGCTCCTGCTACAATAAAAGATACAGGAGCTGTTATTGCTAATATCCCCTTGTCTGTTGTCCCGCTTGGAAATGTAGAATTCCTGCTAAGGTCCCTGCTATTGCCGATCAGCGAGAGTATTAAAAAGATAGAGATCAGACTAACTATTTTGGAGGCCACATTAGGTAGTCTGAAAACTCAAGCTGGCCGACAGGGAGGGCAATCAGATCCCATTCTCCCTACCGTAGTGCTCCAACCGACGGCAAATAGTGTTGTCAATCCAGTCCCTTCACAAGCCGCGAATGTGGCACCCTCACAACAACCCTTAAGGCCAAAGCCTGTAACATTTAAACCCCTCACTGCCAATATGTCCAACCAACCGCCAGGACCTGTACCCCCGGCACAGCCGGTAGATAATACCATCCCGACCCCTTTAATGAAGCTCACCCTGAGACCACGCAGACCTAACTTACCCCCAGAGACTAACGCTTTTACTGTAGTCATGGCGGGTGTCCCCCCACTCGAGGCAGGTGAAATGGAGGACTTTTGTGCCCTGAAAAGTAGGGTAATTAAGTGGTTAAACATAAACAGACCCCTTCCGACACATTTCAATAATGAAATTATAATGGTAAGAAGGGTACCATGGGTGGGGAGAACACAAAAATCCATAAAAGGGGACTGTATACTAGTGAGTTTCAGGGATACAGGTACGGTGGCGTTTATATGTCAGGGGAAAAACAGCTCTAGGGAATCCACCATCCAAACCCTCCATGTGTCGTTCTTTTTTCCCATTACCCCAGTTCCATTCCAGCAACCCCAAACTCATGATACTTGGGAGAGGGTTGGGAGGAGGGGGAGACACCAGGCCTTACACCCTAGACCGATAGCTGGTCGACTGGAACAACCCTTTTATACTCACAACCAGTTCAATTGCCTGTATGGACTAGAGGGGGTCGATTGACAAACAGATAATACCCCCCAGGGTTGTATAGAAAAGGGCGACCTGGCAGAAATATTGGAGGAGCAAAGTTTCAAGGCTCCACAAACCTCGGCGATTGGTGTGGGGGATTCAATGTGCGCCGAACTTGAGGCAATAGTTAAAAACAGTATAGGAGGGGTACATGAACAGGCAACGCAAAGGCCAATGTTGGAAATAAGACCAAGGGACCAGGGGGGTGCAGAATGGAGTGGAGAGGGGGTGAGATTTATCTCATGGAACATAGCTGGTATAGCGGGCAAATTTCATAATAAGGAATGGGTTGACTACATTAGAAAATTTAATATCATATGTGTGCAGGAGACATGGGCTGTGGAGAATAATTACGATCTGCAGGGGTACAAGTGCTTTTTTGTTCCCGCCCGAAAATCTAGTTCTGGGAGAGCAATGGGTGGTTTGTCCCTCTATGTAGATTTAGTTCTCCCAGGCACCTGGTCCTTCCCAGACTGGTCCTCACATGGGATCCAGGCAGTTCGGTTCCATGGAAAGGGGTTACGATTTTCTGTTTTTAACTTGTATAACACCGAGTCAGCAAATAACCTTACCCCGGTATTGACTGAACTCGACCAAAGGCTGGGACAAGAAATCATATCTCAGAATAAGGGCCCATCCCATGGGTTGCTTGTGGTGGGGGATTTTAATTGTCATCTCTGCCCGGCATTAATTAAAGTAAATACAGATTGGGCGCAATGCCCAATTGAGAAGGGGCCTCATTTTTCTCATTCACCTACCGGGGTGGCTCTTAGGTTGCTTCGGCTTAAGTACGACCTAGAGCATACCATCAATATGATAGGCCCACAGTCGGACGGCACACTCCCACCAACTTTTAAAGGCAGGGGTTGTTCATCTATTATAGATTACATTTTGGTCTCGAGATCCCTGGTTAACAAAGTAACTAGTGTAGGGATAGACTGGAACAGCTTCAGTGACCATAACCCGCTTGTTTTAATGCTTATATATAGGGCGGGCCCAGGACCCAATGTCCACCGCTTAATAGGGGAGAGGGTCACCGATCAAGGCAGGAGATTGAAGTGGTCTAGAATAGATGGGGTAAAATTTTATAAAAACTTGAGCAACAAGGGTCTGCGGGCCATAAACGACTGTTTGGATCTGGAAGTACAGGGCACAAGATTACTAGAAACGTTTGACCATATTGTAAATCTGATAGATGGACTATTAAGGACCAATGCGCCCACACGCAACCTGGTCAATCCCCGGTGGTTTGATCAGAATTGTTCTAAAGCACTGAGGGAACTGAAATGCTCTCTTAAGTCAAAACCACGGGATCCACAAAAAATTAGGGCAAGCAGAGAGAAATACAGAAAAGAGACCAAAAGGAGGAAACTCGCCTTGCAGGCAGAAGCTTGGGCAGATCTGAGAGAGGCAGGGGAAAGAAGGGACCTAGCGGGGTTCTGGAGAATCATTAATAAACCGACCTTTTTAGAAAATGATTCTCCGGAAATAGGGGCCAATATCCTACCGGAGCAGTGGGTTACCCACTTTAGGAGTTTGTATAACCACGAACCGGGTATCCTTGTAGAGCCACCAGCAAATCAAAGCCAGGCTCCCCCGGTAGCATTCACTCTTAAGGAGATCATGGTAGGGATGGAAAGTCTAACTAAGAACAAAGCCCCGGGTCCGGACGGAATTCCCCCTGACCTCTTTCTTAGTAATATAGACCTATGGGCCCCCCTGATGACTAGGGTCTTAAACACCGCTATCTCCTGTGGTCTCCCCCCATCATGGTCTAAAGCGATCATTGTGCCAATTTTTAAAAAGGGCAACAAGGACGATCCTAGGTGTTATCGGCCTATATCCCTGATTGACGTTTTGGCTAAACTTCTGGGAAGGGCAATTCTGAATAGATTGTCCGAGTGGACCGAAGAGAATAACATCTTCTCGGACACCCAATATGGGTTCAGGGCAGGGAGGTCCACTAGCGATCAATGCCTGAACCTATATATGCTGACTGCCAAATACACTCTGGCCAGTGATGAACCCATTTATATGGGATTCATGGACCTGGCAGCAGCATTCGACCACGTCAATAGAGGGAAGTTGTGGGACATGATGGCAGGCTTGGGGATCGAGAGTGGTCTAATCACCATATTAAGAGAGCTGCATAGCGACACCACGGCTAAAGTAAGATTTAACAGGGAGGGGGGATTGTCTGACTCCTTTTCATGTAAAAGTGGAGTCAGACAGGGTTGTATCCTTGCCCCTTTTTTGTTCTCCCTTTACATTAATAATCTGGAACAGTCTCTTTTGGGTTTAAAAACAGATTCCCCAAGGGTCGGGTCGCGGCATATCCCTGTCCTGCTCTATGCAGACGACGCGGTCTTGCTTGCGCGCACACCCCGAAGCTTGCAAATTTTGATAGATGGGTTCGTCAAGTTTATGAGTGATCTGGACCTATCTGTCAACTTAAGTAAGTCTTACGTGCTCCTGGCAGGCAAAAAACCTTATTCTAAATCCTCTTACACAATAGGTACCCATCGTTTAGAGGAGGTTAAAACGTTCTCCTATCTCGGAGTAACCTTTGATGGTGCTCTCCAATTTAACCCCTTGGTGGCAGAACGCTGCAATAAAATGATTGCCTCCAATGGGGCTATAGCCGGTTATGGTAGGAGGCTGGGCAGGTGGAGCCCGGAACAGGTGATGATCCTGTACGGCTCCATAACATGCTCTAAAGTAAGCTACGGGGCAGAAGTTTGGGGCTTTGCGAATACTGCTAGAATTGAACAGGAAGAAAATAGACACATGAAATCTATCCTGAGGGTACCACCTAGTACTGCTGGATATATAGCTCATAGGGAGCTAGGGAGGCCACACCTGGTTGACTTATTAAAACTCAGGCCAATTGTGGCGTGGCTAAAAATTTGGGCAAACCCAGATGCATATTTAAGCAGAGAAATTCTATTGGACTGCTTGGGTAGGACTCACTGCATGCGCATCCCTTGGCTTAAATATGTGAGAAACACTCTTGAAGAGTTAGGGTTCGGAAATCTCTTCAGGAACCCCACAACCATCTTAGCACAGCACAAGAAACAAGTAGGGGAAATTTTCTTAGAGCGGAAAACCCAATGCCGTGCGGAGGTTGAAGGAGAGAAAAAGACCGTGAGGGCTTATAACTTGGTGAAGAGAGTGGAGGGTATGGAGCCCTATCTGTATCTTGTGCATAACGCACAGGACAGATTTCTTATGTGTCGTTTTAGATTGAACTTACTTCCTTTTATGTTGGCTTCTCCAGCAGGTTTTACCATGTCAATTGAGCAGAAGGGACCCTGCGGCTGCGACAATCGGTCTCCGCAGGATTCCCTTCATTTTATTTTGCTTTGCCCCTATTTTTCTATGCCCAGGCGTAGATTTCTAGTAGACATATTAAAAAAAGCCCAATTGGAACATGCCAGGGATGCTTTAGTCTATTTGCAACAAGCTTCCGACCCGCTAACCTTATGTTGTGTCATGAATTTTATCAAGGTGGCGGTTCGATTAAGGATGACGAGGGGAGAGGAATGAACGACCTGGGATTTTATGTTTTAAATTTATGGCCCTGTATGTTGGGATTTTTACTGTATTATTTATGTACAAGGATCTTGACTAAGATTTAATGTCTTTCTTATCTATGTATATATATGTGTGCTTTTATGGTGTTTTTTAATCACCGAATAAAGATTCTTGACTATGACTATGACTACTTGCACCCTTGGTATGGCATCAATTGAGACCCTGTTGAAGAAAAGGAAAAATCCTGATGTTGTAGACTCTTTCTAACTGCGAACTGGCCCTTTTGCACCAAGATATAGCCCCCCGCGGTGACCACCAATGCAAATCTCCGATGAAGCTGACTCTTCAAGCTACCGGCAACGCAAGGTCTGAACTACGGGCTACAAGATCAACAAGATCGCTGTGATCACCAACGCAAATCTTCAGGAACAACCGTCCACGTTGCCTGACAGAATGCACGTGCTACAGCTGTGACCACCTGCAATGCCTGGCCTGCACTTTGTGCTACAGCGACAACCAACCACGATGCTTTCCCTGCTCCCGGCGGCCTCCTCAACCACAAATGTAACTCCTTGCGCTGGACGATAAAAGTTAACTTTTTTAGCAGGACTAACCTGGTCCCTGTATCCGGTCCATGCTCAATCGTGTTTGACCTGAACTTGTGACTTTCATCAACTCTTACCCAATAGCTGCACAGATACCTGCATGTTGCACCTCATGCTTTTAAGCGCTATACTTACCCAAAATATTTGAAATTGCATATCTCAGGTTCTACTGATTGGATGTTTGTTGTTTTGGTGTCATATAATTCATTAAATGTTACTTTATTGTTCGAAATTGGTGTCGGATTTTTCTTGCATTTTGTTTTCATTTTATTGTTGATTGTGTGCTGCATAAATACTTTACACATTTGCTCTAAGTTAAGCCTAACAGCTTTTGTGTCAAACTACCACAGGGTGAAGTACAGGTTAATTTAATGACTTTTTGTGGTTCAGCCGGACAAGGAATGTGATTGTTGCTTGAGAAGGGCTCTTACCATCCACAACCAGCAACAACCCAATTTTTCACACAGTCACACAGGGCATGACGGGCCGCATAGTTTGTTGACTAAACTGTAGCTAGTAAATTTCAGTTGTTTTTCAGTTTATAAATGCTAAAATTCAAGTGGTTTATAAATGGGGCCAGAACCCTGAGATGACAATGTAGGACTACATTACATGTTACATATTGTGTATTGTTTTATCTTACATGTTTATTTTGGGGTAGTTAGCTTGAAAAATCTGTTTGCTTCAAAGTGAAGCTAAAAATAGGCACTGATTTCAATTAGAATGTTTAGGTTTACTGTTCATGAATAAATTAAAGATAAAACAACAGACAACAGTGAGGGCCAGATGATTTTGGGTGATACTGTGGCTGCAATGTTTAATACATAATTTTGGATTTACTGTTCTTGCCACATCATTTTTAAAATTTGCAGTTTTCACAAACAGTGTTGTTTTGTTTTTATGGATAAAAATACTACTGCCAGGGGGGGCGTGGCTTGCGCGCCGGATGGAGAGGACGCTCTCTTTCCGTGAGCTCCGCGAAGGACTTTCATCAGTTATGCCGTGAGAGCGCTGTTCCTTGCTATTTTCACATCGGAAGCGGCTCCATCGGCAGCAGAAGGCGACGCGACCTAAATTCAGCCATCTGAAGCGTTTTTCATGCAGGGAGGACTTCATATGCACAGCGGTAATCTTTCCTTCAGACGCGACGCGGGCGGCCGCCATTTTGTGCGCTGAGCCCGTGTTGCCGTTTTTGCTGCCTGCTTCTTCTCCCTTCCTTATACTGGGCATTATTATTCAGCTTTGCCCATACTCTGCACTATTATGACGTCTTTTTTACTGTTCCTGGCCTTTTTGGTTGCCTCTTCATTATACTTCTGACTAACTTTGAGCTCTCTGTCAGGAAAAGGTGCCACCATTTTACACATGCAGTTTTTGATGTGACTCTCTTTCCCCTTTTGGCTACGGCATGAATACTGGCTTTTTGACCATCTTGCATTACTCTTCTCATGGTCTGCGCATTTGTAATGCTACTTATGAGGCTGGGTATCAGTTTTTTTTACCTTTAATGCTGTATTTGGCGCTCATATTACCTCTTACCTCAGTGCCACCATTTTCTCAGCGTCCTGCGATTTTCCTTTAACTGTCTTCGTGTCTTTGCTCCTCCTCATTGGCAATATCTACAGTGCAGTTTATCTCTGGCTATTCATTTTTGGCTGCATCTTTTGTCTCCTGCGCACATTTTCACCATGGCCAATGACTCTAAGTTGTCTCAGTCTGGTACCAAACCGAAAAGGCTTAAAAATGATCCGCCCTCTCCCATTAAGTCTTCCTCCAATCCTGTCCTGGACTCAATCCTCGAGGAGGTTCGAGGCCTACAACCTTTTATGAGTGCTACTAATGACAGGCTCAAGCAGATTGAAGACCGTTGGGTGCTTATGGAGGGCAAAGTATTAAATTTGGAGCAAAGGGTTAGTGATATTCAAGATGTTTCCACTAAAATCCCTCTCCTAGAGCAAGATATTCATAAACTTAAGCTGCACACGGAGGATTTGGAAAATCGCAATCGTAGAAATAACCTACGCGTTTATGGTGTTCCGGAAAATTTGGAAGGCTTTGATATGGTATCTTTTTTACAAAAATTTCTACAAGAACTTCTGGATCTCCAACCTGCTTCTCAACCTCTGAACATTCAAAGAGCTCACCGTCTTGGCCGTCTGAACTCTGCTTCAAACAAACCTCGGGGTATCATCATGCTTTTTGTAGAATTCACGGAACTGATGACTGTTTTAAAAGCTGCCAGGCTGAAACGTCGTCTCCAGTGGTCCGGCCATAATATTTTCATTTCCCAAGACCTCTCGACTGCGACTAATGCCAGACGTAAAGAGTTCTTAAATCTTCGGCCCCTGATGCGACAACTTAACATTCAATATGGCATTCTTCACCCATGTTTCTGCAAGATCACGCATAATGGCCGAACCCGTTCCTTTGATGATCCTCAAAAGCTTCGTGCCTATCTCCAAAGTGCTTCTTCGTCGACGATGGACACTGTGCCTTAATCATCTGTGCTTCTTTTCCTCTCTCGTTGCTCTGACAAGTTGCTTCCTGTTTCTCTCTTTCTATTAATGTGTACTTCTCTTCAATGTCTCTGCCTGTATCTTTTTTATTTTTCATATCTAGTGTTCATTTCCATTATCCTCTCATTCGCTCTTACAATTTTCTTTTCACCATTTTTTTTTTGTGTCCTTTTTCTCGGTTGCTCATGGGGTTGTCTCCTCTACCGGTGTATCCTCACCCCTGATGCTGTTGTTCTTTGTTTTCTCTCCGATCAGGCATTCGTGCCTTGATCTGTTTACTTTCTTCTACCTTTTCTCTGTTCTCTTTTCTTCCTTTCCACTTATTTCTTTTTTCTCTTCTTCACTTTCTTTCTTCCTTTTCCTTTTCTTTACTGATTCATGTCTTTTGTTGCCCTTGCAATCTCTTTTCCGATTTTTTTACTTTGTGTCGTATTTTGTTCTTCTGACCGGATGTTACGTTTGTGTTCTGAATTTGTTGAGAGCTTCCCTTATTTGTTCTTTATGTTTATGTCACTGTTATTTCCTTTTTTGTAGTGCATCCCTTACCATGTGTTATCTTCACGGGTCGCCCATCACCTCCCTCCTCAATGGTGTGTAATTTTGTCTCATGGAATGTGCGAGGTCTTGGTCACCCTGTCAAGCGTCAAAAGGTATTGTCTCATTTATCCAAAATTGGCTCTCAAGTTGTTTTTCTTCAAGAAACGCATTGTTCTGATGTCGAATCTATCAAATTGAAGAGACAGTGGGTGGGTCAGGTTGTATTCTCTCCGGCTTGTCTCAAAAAAGGAGGGGTTGCTATTTTATTTCATAAGGCTTTGAATGTACAGATTATATCTTCTCAACATGATGATGAGGGACGTTGGGCAATGGCTAAGGTTGTTATCCATAATAAGACACTGATTTTGCTCAATATTTATGGCCCGGTAGGTCCTGACCCTAAGTTTTGGAATACTATTAAATCCCTGATTTCTTCTATAGATTGCCCTGATTTTATTATTGCAGGTGATTTGAACCAATGGGTGGACCCATTCTCTGACAGACTATCCTCCAGTAAATTTCAGCCCGACAAAACCCATAAAAGTTTCCAATCTGCCATTGCTGCACGTCCTTTATATGATTCATGGAAGTTATGTAACCCAGATGTTTTGGAATATACTTTTTTCTCCCCTGTGCATCACACTCGCTCTAGAATTGATTACATTTTGATAAGTCAATCCTTATTACCCTCTATTCAAAAGTCTACCATAGGTTCCATTTTCATCTCTGACCATGCCCCTGTATCTACCTCCCTTGATTTGTCCCTTATATCCTCTAAATTTAGTCGCTGGAAATTTAATGCCTTTCTTTTATCTGATGCCGTTTTTATGAAGGAAAGTGCTGAATTTTTCACTGAATTTTTTTCCTTTAACGATCCTTCTGATACCTCCATTCCTAATAACTGGGATGCTTTTAAAGCTGCGTTCCGAGCATTTACCATATCCTGAAAAAGAAATTGAATAGGTAAAAGTACGATGCCCAACTTCGTAAGATTAAACACTTAGAGCATTTATATTTCTCCTCTAAGTCCCCCTCCTCCCTTCATGATTTGATTCTAGCTAAAACAGACATCAATAAGATTGTTACTGATGGAGACGGTAATTTCTTCTGGTAGTTTCTCAATGCAAAACCCTCATGCTACCTCTAATTTACCGCTCAAAAGGTGTTGGGCCCTTCACACCATGTATTACCTTCAGGAGACTTTAAATAAACATTAACAGTAAAAATACAATTATTATTCAAGCCAATAAAGAGAGTTGTTGATTATTTTAAAGGGTTTTATTTTCTAGTCAAAAGTTAATTTTTCTCTGACCCTTTATTCATTAGTAAAATATCAATCAGGTTACAGAATTTGGAAATAAGGAAAAATATCAATAATACAGAACACATTACAGTCTGCATATAAGCATTACATGTAGTTATGAAAATGTGGCGCACAATTTCAGTCACAATTCTTAAAGAGTTTCTAAGAAAAATAGTCTTGCAAAGCTAATCAATAATTTAATAGTTAGCAAAAATCTCCCATAAAGAGAAATAAATGCACAAGACAAATAAATCTTTTCAGACCTAATTAATTAGTCAAAGCATAAACTTAAAGTTTAGCATCTAATTCTAGAGAGCCTTTCTATCTGTTGCTTCTCCGTGCATCTCTGTGTCTAAAGAGCAAAAAGGAGGGAGACAGCCCGCCCTTCACAAGACCTCAAAGGAATGCGGCCTGATGTGCCAAGATATGACGTGGAAGCAAGAAACCTCCCCCTGAATCTCCTCGGACGCAAACCTGCCCTTCAGCAATCTCCCGAGACGTTTCTCGTACCTAACCCATAGAAGCCAGCTGAGCTGAGAAAAAAAGTAGACAGCCCCCATCCAGAGAGGACAGTATTTATACCATAATTATTGGCAGAGTACACAAAGATGTAGCATCTTTCAGGAGAACCTTACGTGATTGGTCAGTCATAAAGGCATGAGTTCACAATACCCATACTCATTCTAAAATCCTGACTTCACCAGTTTTTAACAAAAGAAGCATACATGCATAACTACATTTATAAACATTTGCAACATTTACTAGGAAAAATGCTTCATTCTAATTCATCCTTCCTTCCACAGCGTAGTCAGAACGGATACTTTTAACTAACTGGTACATTGGCACAGTTACAAAAATGTACAGTTCAGGTTGTCCTTGACTTTTTGTCATGAGGAAAGCTGCCACAGTCTGCGCATGCTCCCTTCTCATTAAATTGCAAGCCATAGCCTTGATGGATTCACAGGCAGCTATGTTTTGTGTAGGCCCCAAAAATAAAACAAACACAAAGATAATATTAATTTCATGTAAATCAGTCCATTATGTTTCCCAAGTGCATTATTAATTCACACACATTATAAAAAGAGGTGTTATTAACTGAAAATGTTTATCAAAATATGCAACAAGTCAAAGTCTATTAAGACAGGAATAATACATCTAGATTACATGGATGAGCTGGGAAGAGAGAAACACATTCAATGAATCTTCAAAGGTAAAAAGGCCACTTTTTCTCTACATTGCAAAAAAAACACATGTTAATTCAGCAAAAGCATTTTCAGACTGAAGTGAATAGGCCTCACTTTCATGTTTTTCATGTGCCATGTTTTTAACCTGCACCAAAATGTGCGTGGCAATTTAAATGCAGCCTGTCTGAAGCACAAAAAATAAAACAATGCATGACTGCAGATGAAATCTGCTCCATCAATCCACCCTTCTGATAATTCAAATCATAATAAAATGATTTATAATTCATCACACATATTTAATTTCACAAGTGACAGTATTTTTTTTTTTTTTAATATTTTTTTTTTTTGTGAGTATATATATATTTTTTTTTTTAAATTGCAAAAGCTGAGCATATAACAATGTTACTTCTATTTCTAAGGCAAACACAAGTTTGGTCTGTAATCAGATCATATATAGCCACGCTCAAATGTTTTAGTGCAGAGATCTGTAAGTAGCTTCTTGGAACAGTTAGTCTTCTTTAAAATAAGTAACTAAAATAATAAAAAAGGAGAATTCACCAGGACAGTTTCAGCATTTCTTTGCTCATTTGTCATCAGCTTGTCATTAGTATGGCTCATACTTTCCATGCAAATTGGACTACTTAGGTGCTGAGAAACTCTGACAGAGCACCATCAATCCTTTGCACTTTTTTCAACCAAGGCCTTTCACTCTTATTTTCACTTTGATCAGATTCAGATGTTTCACAACAGCATCTCTCAGACCAAAGCCGTTGCACCATCCATTATGCAGATCTTGTGTAGCAGCTGCAATCTGGTGAGAAACTGCACACTGTACATCAACCAGACCTACACAGCAATGGCTAGTGTTCTCCTCAGTGTTTTCCACAAGTGCATTTGCATATGCATTTTCTAGCCACTTTAGTGTTGCTGAAACACAGTCTTTTGCAAAAGGTAATTCAGTGCTGCCATTGTGTTGCTTTAGTATGCTTGACACTTCAGGCAGATAGCTACAATCCATTCCTTGTCCAATCTGTTGTTCTGCACTCATTATCTTTGAGACCACATTATGATCTGATTTCAGAGAAACTGGCAATCTATACCTGGGCATCAGTCTTTGCAATAACACATTTGCCACTATGCAGTTGTCATTTCTCTCAAAAACAGTTCTGATACAACCCTGTTGTGCTGCCTCAAAAACATTTTCTTGAGCCTCTTTTAATTCATCTGTGAAGATTCCATAGAATGTACATGCTAACAGAACACAATTTTGTGCAACTGAATTAGCATTTCTCTCTTCCATGACAACAGTGACTCTCATTTGAGCAGATAAACTGCATGTGATGGTAAGGACAAACAATTTCGAATTTTGGGCTGGGGTAATTACTAAAAGCTATGAAACTTTGACAATATCATGTATAAGGAGCACAGCATGTGCTGCTTTTAATGTGTCACCTTTCAAACTTGGGCCATCTACAAAATGGACATTGTTGGGCTGACTCAGATGTTCATCCTTCAAGTCTGAATTTGGCTTTATGCATATTTTCATGATATTTAGACACTCATATTCACAATCCAATTCATTTGCTGCCATTTCTGTGAAGTTAGGGTCAAAGGTCATTGGGCAATACATCACAGACCCTTGAAAACATTCATCTTTTTGAATAAGCAATGAGAGAGCGCAGCCCTCCCTCTCACTGCAAATTAGTGTATTTTCTTTCAAATAAACTTTCATTTCTAGTGCTGGGGCGCGACATTTTTTCTCTTTCAACTCTAGGAATGCTTTTCTGCAGTTGTTGTCCAATCGAAGCGGATCAGACACACCTGAGTGTGTCAGCCTCAGTAAAGGCTTAGCCACTAGGGAAAGGTGTAGTAACCACTCTCTACAGCAGCTAACCATTCCCAAAAATGTCCTGACTTCTTTCTGAATTTGAGGTGGATTCATCTTGGAAATTATTTCTACCTTCTCTGGTGACACCTTTCTACCTCCCTTTCCAATTTTGTGTCCCAGATATTCATCTTCTTTTTGACAGTACTCCTGACTATTCTCATGCAATGGCACTGTGACATGAACTTGGCAAACATCAATAAAAATAAGCCATTCTTCACCACATGGAATGTGAAAAAATATATTGGCTGGATTCGGTACCACAGGACAACATGGGAAAAATATGCTTTTAATCTCCTGCACTATTCTGTTCTTTTTATTTGGTTTCTGTGAACCTGTGATCAGAAAGTTACATAAACTTCCAATCAATTCCATCAAAAATCCTTTTATTGGTAAAATTCCTGCAACTGATTGTGTTCCTGAATACATGTCATTTGGTTCTAATTTTAATAAGACATGTTCTGCACATTTTATTAATCTGGCATCCTTCTCTGTGAACTCTCTTATTTCTGTGTTTATTATTTTTTCCAAAGCAGAAGGTAATTTTTCAACTGTCTTTTCTGAAAACAATGCTACAACTGTCTCTTGTTGGGCCATTTTAAAATGTACATCCTCATCAGGAATCTGAAAAATAACATTATCTGGTGTACAGTAATCTGTGCTGCTTAATTTGCAAAATAATTGTTTTCCTGCTAGGCCTGAGTCACAGACAACAGTTTTGCAATCTTCCTCAAATGGGCCTAATTTTGGTGCACATTCTTCTAAAACTGGGTTTGTAATTTCTTTGTTTAAAACTCCTGCAACTAAATCTGGACTTTCCACTGCCTTCACAATGGACTTGGCACATTCAGAATTGTGAGTGTTAACACTCTCATTTGCAAACATAGTAACCTGTTGGACTGGATTCTGATTTTTTCTCAGGAAATAATTCCCATTTGCTCTGGACAACCTATTTAAACTAATGTTATGGTAGCATTTTCCATATTTTGTGGGACCATTTGTGCTTGAAATATTCCTGCCATAGGTACCTGTTTCTGAACTGACATTTGCATTTGCTTAACTGGCATATTTTGCATCTGCAATTCTCCATGTTTTTGTGCAACATGTTTAAATTTATTTTTCTTCTTCCAATGCTCAAATCTGTTATAAAGATGGCAAAAGGACACATCTTCCAGCAGTACAACATCCATACCTGAATTTGCACAAACCAAAACACCTTTATTTCCATCCTGTGTTCTTTTAATCTGTACCCAATCAACATCCTTTGCTAGCACTCTGCCCTTTAGGAAATAAATCACTGCTATATTTTCCTCCATAACAACAGAAAATGATGGTGCATTCATGCAAACCCTTTTCACTGTCTCCTCACCTGGCCCTTGAACAACAACTTTAGATTCAAACCACAATTTAGTCAGCATGGCAATATAAAAGAACATTTCCAAATTAATGCACAACTCTTTTAAAAAGTCATCAAATCCATCAACTTGTGGGTACCACAGCACAATTCTGTCTCTCAATTGTGGGAATGTGTTCAGAAATGCTGCAAGTTCACTTTTATTCTGTGGCATAGGAACATGCACTTCTCCCACCATTTCTCTCAATGAGTAAGCAAAAGCTTCTCCCTCATTCTGCTTATTATTATTTTTCTCAATTATATCTGGTGGCTTCCTTTCCTTAGCCAGTTTCCTTGCTAGGTCTGGTGGTTTCTTTTTCTTCTCATGTTTTCTTGCCCAATTTTCTACTATTTGCTCAAGCCCATTGCATTAAAAAAAATATTTTATTTCTGTGCAATTGCATTCCTGAAGAACACATTTTCTCATTTGCTTCATCATCCATGTGTACACTGAAACCTTTCTGAAATGGAAAACTTCCTGAAACATCATTTTCATATTTTTGAGCCAAATCTGTCAGTCCATTATGTGTAGTTAATGCATATGCAGCTGTTTCCTTACTCAGGGAAATTAATTCTTTTTCCTGACACTGGTTCACATTTTCATTATTTAAACAGCAAGGACTGTTAATTTCTTCATGTTCACATGTTCCATTTAAAACACTAGGCTGTCTCTCTTTTCCAGGGCCTGTGTTAATATGGTCTCCCATGCTCTCTATCTTTTTAATCACTGCTGCTTCCTCTAAGCAGGTTTGAAAAATCCCATTTTCAAATATATTTATTTTATCCTGGGCTGCAGATGTTGTAAATACCATTTCTCCCTCACCTTTCAGTGCTTGGGGTAATTTCTGTTCAATAATCTGTGTTTTCTGAGTTTCTGAAATAAACCCTGGCAAAATCACTCTTTCTGCAGCTCTTTCAGCCTTTTCAGTAGGGCCCATATTAATTGGGACAGTCATAATTGTTCTAGGCATTATCTGTGCATCTGCAGTTTGTAATTCTTGGACTGAATCAGGCACATTTGAAGCAGTAACACCTGGAGGTATCACTGTCAGTACTGAATCAACAGTAATGGGTCAATATACAATGTCTGCACAGTTTTCTCAGTCTGTATTTCTCTCTGTTCAACAGAAGCAGTAGCCCCTGTAGTTTTTACTGGTGCACTATTTTCAGTATTTTTCATGGGAACCACATAAAGGGGTGGACACTCAGTTAACAATGCATCCATTATTTCATCCCCTGAATTATTATTTATTTGAAGCTCTTTGTCAACATTAATTCCCTTCTCCTGTATCTGGTGCTTTACCTTTTTATCCTCACTTGCTTTCTCTCTTGCTGTCTTTTCCCACATGCCTAAGGCCTCAAATTGTGCAGCTTTAGATTGTGTCTTTATTTCACATAACACTTCCCTTAATTTGTCAATAATTTGCAATTCAAAAGTACCATCTTTTGGAAGCCTCAAAGCACCCTCCTTTTCAGTAATCTTGCACCATTGGTGAACCCACATACATGTATTTTGTCCCAAATTGGTAGACATAAAATGCACAGGTGTTCCTTCAGGAGCATCACCAATAAAAAATGAATTTTTCACTTTACCTCCTAACAGCTTCTTTAAACCTTCAAACATTTTCATTTTTGCAATAGTTCAATGCAATTTCTTTTTTCCAAAGCTGTCAGTCTCACTTTTAGTCAGTTTCACTCCTACCACTGACCCTCCACAAAATCTTACTGCAATATTTCTCTTAATCAATAACTCTGTTAGTAACAACATAAATACATTCGCTACTCTGTCTGTTGTGCTAAATAAAGGATAGATTTATATTCACTGCGAGTAACACATTCCGCTTACCCTTCACAAAGTAAGACTTTCCGTTTACTCTTCATACACTACAGGTAAATCCCTTCCGCTTACCTTTCACTCAAGCTCAGAAGAACCTGCTACTCCTTTGGACTTATCCTTCAGGATATATCTTAGTCCAAAGTTTCACCAGCGAACCCTTTTGCTGTCAATCAAGCTCAGAAGAACCTGCTACTCCTTTAGTGTGACCCTTTCTAGGTGATATCAGACCAAAGTTTCACAAGCGAACTCTTTGCTATCAATCATTCACACAGAAAATAGTCCCTAATTTAACACTGCCAGCCCTACCTAGCTTCTCAGTGTTATTCCAACAGACGAGTAACCTCAGTGCACATTCACCTCATTCACCGATCAGAGATAGACGTCAACCTGATACAAGCCGACCCCTTAGAATCATGTGAATATCTGGGTCTGAATATAAAATCTTCAAGCAATCAAAAATGCAACTTGCATGCATTTTACCATCCACCAGGAGATAACGCCAAGTTCACAGAGCAACTAATAGAGATCATAACGGCCAATTCCAATCCAGAAGTCAACAACATATTCCTGGGAGACTTTAATCTACACTGGGACGACGGCAATGACAAACTGGTTAATTTGCTTAAAGAGTTCCTCACCAAACTAAACCTCACACAAGCATGCACCCAACCCACTCACGCGCAAGGAGCGACCTTAGATTGGGTTATTTCAAGAAACAAAGAGGCATCAATCCGCGCTATAGACCCATGTGATTGGTCTGACCATCACGCCATAACATTCATGATTCCCACAGTGAAAAAGGGTAGGACTGTGCAACCCCACAAGTCCAAAAAATTGATCCGAGATATAAAAGAAGCGAACATTGAGCTATTGGCTGAAAGATGCGAGAGAGGCCTAAAGCCACCCATCGACATGCAGAATGTAAGCGAATTGACTGATCACTACTTAACCTCAATTGGAAATATCGTCAATGAAACTATGCCACTAAAATTGAAAATGACCACAGATAAGCCAAAGAATCCGTGGTTCAGTGGGTCTCTGAATGAGGACAGGCGCAAGCTGAGAACAGCCGAAAGAAAATGGAGACAACACCCTTCCTCACCAGAGCTGAAAGCCCTCAGAAAAATCTGAAAGGAATATAACAAAAAGGTAAGCAATTCCAAAAAAGAATTTATAAGAGCAGAACTGGACAATGCCAAAAACAGACCAAGAAAACTCTTCGAGATCCTAAAGCAGCAATCCGATAAACAAGCCAAATCAACTCAAGAGAACTCAAAAACTCCCTTAAGCTGCGAGGAATTCTCCACATTTTTCTCAGAGAAGACCAAAGCGCTAGAGGTAGAGCTCGCAAAGGCCGCAAGTATCCTCCCGACCCAACCTCGACCGACGAGCGAGACCGGCATGATAACAGAGAGTAAGTCAAAAAGTGAGACAAAAAATAAAGCAAACTGGGACACATTTGAACTATATGATCATGACAAGATCGCCAAAACGCTGTCCGAAATCAGACCGAATAACCACTATCATGACCCTTTGCCTGCAAAATGTGTAAGAGAAATAAGCCACATTGTGGTTCCAATCTGGACCAAAATAATAAACGCTTCACTTACACAAGGGATCCTCCCTGATTGCCTAAAAACAGGACAAGTAGTTCCAATAATCAAAAAACCGACGGCGAATGCATCAGATCCGAATAACTATAGACCAGTAACTAACATCCCTTTACTGGCCAAACTAATTGAGAAATGCGTGCAGAGCCAATTGAAGCAACACATCACCAAATTCTCCCTACTAGACGAATGCCAATCAGGATTCAGAACAGGGCACAGCACAGAAACAGCGATTCTGCATATTGTTGATGACGCGCTACAAGCCTTAGACCAAAATCAAGCATGCCTATTGATTCTCCTCGACCTGTCTTCTGCGTTCGACACGGTAAATCATGAGGCACTTCTGATCAGGCTACAGGACAGGATGGGATTTTCCGGAAACGTCCTGAGATGGTTCAACTCTTTCCTAAGTAACAGATCTCAACGATTTATGGTTAACCAAGCAATCTCAGCCCCATGTCCTAATGCAATTGGGGTCCCGCAAGGCTCAACACTATCCCCAGATCTATTCAACCTGTATGTCGAACCCCTCACAGACATTCTTCGGAAATCAAAGATATCCTACCACATGTATGCAGACGACACGCAAATATACTTAAAGATCGCCTCCCTTGATGCCATAGATCTAATCAATGAAACACTAAGGATGGCTTTACAATGGTTAACTTTGAATCATCTGAAATTAAATGCCCAGAAAACCGAATTCTTGCTAATTTCGCCTCCAAGGAGCCACCCTGAAATAAAGGAATGGACCAAATTGGTGACTGCGCTAAACTGCACACCTACCCTAGTCAACTCAGCCAAATCACTAGGAATCACATTAGATGAGAAACTCGACATGAAAGCCCACATTAATTCAATGGCGAAAGGTGCCCGCTTCCATCTGAGCTACCTAAGAAAACTAAAACCTTTCATCTCAGAAGCAGATCTAAAACTGGCTATACAATCCCTAGTGATATCCAGGATCGAATATGGTTGCTCTACCTTAACTGGCCTTCCTAAAACTTCCACAGCACCACTAAAAGCCTGTCTCAACGCTGCGGCAAGACTCATCACTGGATCTAGGAAATTTGATCATATATCTCCCCACCTGAAAGCACTAAACTGGCTACCTTATGAGGCCAGAGTTCAAATGAAGATAGCATGTATTACTCACAAAGCGGTGCACTATAACACGCCAGGATATCTAGCCAAGAAAATTAAGCTATCGGGAGGAAACAGACCAGGGAGAAGCGCCAAGGAGCTGCTGTTGAGACCAGCCTTCTTCCGAAAGAAAAAGACTTATGACCGAGCATTCTCTGGAGCTGCCCCCAGAGTATGGAATTCACTCCCCCCTAGCATTAGGAAGATTCTAAATATTGTACAATTTAAACGTGAAATGAAAAGCCTAATGATGAGTAAATACCTTGCATAGGGAAGCCGACGGATCGCTGGTATGAACTGTTACATCAACTGAAGGGTGGCCTCCCCATGAATACTATCTCTGACAGGAGACTGACGCCACACACAAGCCTCGACTGTATCCGCCAAACCATATAAACTATATAACCTCTACCTCAACTTATCGATTGATAAGGATCGTGATACAAGCTAGGTCTCTATCACTTCTTTTTGTTAATTGCACATGTGTTTGGAATATATATAGTTAGACACTGTCTATAGCCATAGTCTCTGTTATCTCTTATTTATCTGTTGTATATCGATACCGTACTGGAAATGTGTAACCTTCCTCGATGTTAAGCGCTCTGATACCCACGGGTCTTGTTCGCGCTATACAAAACTCTAAATAAAATAAAATAAAATAAAAATAAATAAAGTGCAGTGTGGCTTCCATTTACCACCCGCTATTCCTTCCCGGGATTCCACAGGTGTGCATACCTGCGTGTTCCAAACATTATAGAACAAGATACTAACTTAACATGAAGAGTTAAAACATGTAATCAATAACCAAAAAAGTATGTCCTATGAAATTACCAATATAATCAATAACACCATCAATTCAAAATGAGCCAAATGTAACCAACAATAAAAACTTAATATTTTCAACACTTCAAAAATACATGCTAGCATATTAACAACATTTCACAACCCTATTGATACTCACACCACTTCTTGCATCACCTGTCAGTACTGCTTTGCCAGTCTTCAGGTTCTGAGCATTGGAGTCAGGAATCAGGACTTGGACATTTATCTAACTTGGGCAATTATTTTATTTCCCTCTTAAGGTCAATGATCCATTAGTTGAATAGTTGATGGTGAAATCAATAATCACTAATCACCAAACTAATCAATAATGACCATCCTCTGCTTACCAAAAACTGATGGAGACGGTAATTTCTTCTGGTAGTTTCTCAATGCAAAACCCTCATGCTACCTCTAATTTACCGCTCAAAAGGTGTTGGGCCCTTCACACCATGTATTACCTTCAGGAGACTTTAAATAAACATGAACAGTAAAAATACAATTATTATTCAAGCCAATAAAGAGAGTTGTTGATTATTTTAAAGGGTTTTATTTTCTAGTCAAAAGTTAATTTTTCTCTGACCCTTTATTCATTAGTAAAATATCAATCAGGTTACAGAATTTGGAAATAAGGAAAAATATCAATAATACAGAACACATTACAGTCTGCATATAAGCATTACATGTAGTTATGAAAATGTGGCGCACAATTTCAGTCACAATTCTTAAAGAGTTTCTAAGAAAAATAGTCTTGCAAAGCTAATCAATAATTTAATAGTTAGCAAAAATCTCCCATAAAGAGAAATAAATGCACAAGACAAATAAATCTTTTCAGACCTAATTAATTAGTCAAAGCATAAACTTAAAGTTTAGCATCTAATTCTAGAGAGCCTTTCTATCTGTTGCTTCTCCGTGCATCTCTGTGTCTAAAGAGCAAAAAGGAGGGAGACAGCCCGCCCTTCACAAGACCTCAAAGGAATGCGGCCTGATGTGCCAAGATATGACGTGGAAGCAAGAAACCTCCCCCTGAATCTCCTCGGACGCAAACCTGCCCTTCAGCAATCTCCCGAGACGTTTCTCGTACCTAACCCATAGAAGCCAGCTGAGCTGAGAAAAAAAGTAGACAGCCCCCATCCAGAGAGGACAGTATTTATACCATAATTATTGGCAGAGTACACAAAGATGTAGCATCTTTCAGGAGAACCTTACGTGATTGGTCAGTCATAAAGGCATGAGTTCACAATACCCTGACTCATTCTAAAATCCTGACTTCACCAGTTTTTAACAAAAGAAGCATACATGCATAACTACATTTATAAACATTTGCAACATTTACTAGGAAAAATGCTTCATTCTAATTCATCCTTCCTTCCACAGCGTAGTCAGAACGGATACTTTTAACTAACTGGTACATTGGCACAGTTACAAAAATGTACAGTTCAGGTTGTCCTTGACTTTTTGTCATGAGGAAAGCTGCCACAGTCTGCGCATGCTCCCTTCTCATTAAATTGCAAGCCATAGCCTTGATGGATTCACAGGCAGCTATGTTTTGTGTAGGCCCCAAAAATAAAACAAACACAAAGATAATATTAATTTCATGTAAATCAGTCCATTATGTTTCCCAAGTGCATTATTAATTCACACACATTATAAAAAGAGGTGTTATTAACTGAAAATGTTTATCAAAATATGCAACAAGTCAAAGTCTATTAAGACAGGAATAATACATCTAGATTACATGGATGAGCTGGGAAGAGAGAAACACATTCAATGAATCTTCAAAGGTAAAAAGGCCACTTTTTCTCTACATTGCAAAAAAAACACATGTTAATTCAGCAAAAGCATTTTCAGACTGAAGTGAATAGGCCTCACTTTCATGTTTTTCATGTGCCATGTTTTTAACCTGCACCAAAATGTGCGTGGCAATTTAAATGCAGCCTGTCTGAAGCACAACAAATAAAACAATGCATGACTGCAGATGAAATCTACTCCATCATTACCAATGAGGCTTGTAACACCCTTCTTAAAATAAAATCCAAATTCCATGGTGGCCAAAATAAAGCGGGGAAAATGCTGGCAAACTATTTGAAAATTAAATCTGAACGTAAGAATATTGGCCCCATCTTCAATGATTCTCTAAACAAATTGGTTACAGCTGATGAGGATATTGCTGATGTATTCCATTCCTATTATCACTCCCTATATACTGATGACACCCGTCCCTCTGATGCAAATGTTTCTTCCTTTTTTGAGAGCCTGCCCCCTCCCCCATCCCTCCCTGAGGAGTTTGCACTCCTGGAGGAGGAAATTTCATTTCAGGAGGTTACCCGGGCCATTCACTCCCTCAAACGCTCAAAAGCTCCTGGCCCAGATGGCCTGCCTGTAGAATTTTATTCTTCCTTTCATACCTTTTTTGCCCCTAAACTTCTCCAACTCTTCAACTCCTTTATTAGTAATGCAAAGGCTTCGGGGTAGTTTTTGGATGCTCTAATTATCATCATTCCCAAACCTGATAAAGATCACACCCAATGCAAAAACTATCGCCCTATCTCCCTAATAAGTTATGATTGCAACATTTTTGCTGAAATACTTGCTTCTCGCCTTGATTCCCTTATCCCCCGCCTTATAAAGACGGACCAGGTGGGATTTGTGAAGGGGAGGTTTGCTTCGGACAATGCTCGTTTGTTCTCTAATGTCATTGCACACAGCAAACATCTCAAGGTTCCTTTAGCAGCACTGTCCTTAGATGCCGAGAAGGCTTTTGACCGCATCAATTGGCAATATCTCATACGCACCCTACATTGGTTTGGTTTTGGTCCTTTTTTTATTTCCATGGTTAAACTCCTTTATTCCTCTCCTCGTGCCAGTATTTTTTTCAATAACCACTTTTCCAAATCATTCTCCTTGTCTAGAGGTACTCGTCAGGGATGTCCCCTTTCTCCCTTGTTATTTATTCTATGTCTTGAGCCCTTCTTAGAGAGAATTCGCTCTAATCCTAATATCACTGGTTGTAAATTGGCCTCTACTGAAACTAAATTGTCCGCTTATGCAGATGATGTGCTGGTATACATGTCTAATCCTGAAACCTCCCTTCCGCCTTTCTTGGATGAGGTTCGTTTGTATTCCTCTGTTTCGGGATATAAATTGAATCTATCCAAAACTGTAGTCCTCCCACTTAATTCACTTTGCTATCAATACATGTTTAATAATACTGACTTTGCTTGGTGTCCCTCTAAACTTAAATACCTTGGCATTTGGTTCGCTCCCTCCTTGAAGGATACCCTCAAATTTACGTTTGATTCTCTTATAAAGAAAATCTCCTCCCTTCTTCAACTCTGGTCCCCATTATTTCTTTCCTGGTGGGGTAGACTAGACACAATTAAAATGATGATTACTCCTCGTGTTCTTTATACGGTGTCTATGCTTCCCTTCAAAATCCCTATGTCCTATTTTTCCCGTATAAACTCTATTTGTACTAAATTTTTGTGGAATGATAAGCATCCTCGAATAGCGCTACAGAAACTGATTCGTCCTAAATCTGAAGGTGGAGTTCGATTTCCTAATTATAAAATGTACCACTCTGCTTTCCTGATTAGACAATCCTTTTCTTTAGCCTATGATTTTGTTGACACTCCTGTACCTACCTGGGTCCTTCTAGAACGTTCTCTGTTGAAGGACCTTTCATTTCAACATGTTGTATTTATGTCGAACTGTTCTTTTTTGACTAAATACCCTATCTTAAAGTTTTCCCAAACAGTCTTACACAGTATATTCTCCTCTAATATTTCTCCGTTTCATAGTTTTCTATTATCTGCTGTATGGTATAACACATTTCTTCGTTTTAAAGGTAAATCATTTTATTTTAAGCATTGGAAAGAGAAGAATGTTATGTTTGTTCATCAGTTTTCTGATAATAATTCTCTCATTCCTTTTTCGAAATTACAAAGTTTGTTTGATTTACCCTCATCATATCTCTCTGATTATACCATTATTACGTCTGCTATTCAGTCGCACTTAGCCTCTCTTACAATGCCTGATGTCTTCCCATCTTTAGTTCCTTCCTCTGCCCTTTATCCCTTATTTTCCTCCCAACAACCTAAGGCTGCCCTCGTTTATACTCTATTACTGTCACCTAGTTCAGAACGTTCTAAATCAGCTGTTGAGATTGCATGGGAAACGGACCTTAATATGTCCCTCTCTATTTTGATGTGGGATCGTGTATGGTCCAAATTGTTTAAAGTTTCTCCTGCTGCTCGTATTACCCAATCGTTGTTGTTCATTTATCATAGAGTCCTTATTACTCCTGTAACTGTTCATAAATTCTCCCCTACTTCCTCTTTACTGTGTTGGTCCTGTGCTAAAGAAAATGGGTCGCTTAAACATTTATTGTTTGAATGTTCTCATGTTTTGTCATTTTGGCAGAAAATTTGGAAGACATGTATGCTAGTATTTAATTGTCCTACCCAGTTATCTTTAAAGAATATTTTCCTAGGATCATTGTCATCTGATATAGATATTATCTCCTCTTCTGCGAGATTGCTGGACCTGTTTATTTCTCTTGCATTTAAAGTTATCTTGTCATGTTGGAAAGATAATTCCAAACTTTCTACTCACACCTGGTGGAACTTTGTTTGTGATGAGCATAGGATTGCTATCGCTTCGTCCTTTTCTGTCCCCATGAAAATTAAATCTGATCTCCTTTGGCTCCCCTTTACCACTTATCTTACCTCCAAATCTCTTCTTCACTGATTCTTAGTTTCCCACTTCCCTTTCCCTTCTCCTCCTTCTCTCTTCCCTTCCCTTCTCTTGCCCTTTTCTTTCCTTTTGTTCTTTCCTTTATCCTCTTTTCTTTTCTTCTTTTTTCTCCCTTTTCTTCTTTCTGTCTTCTTTCTCGGATCATTTCCTTCTTTATTTTTATTATTCATTGCATATGTTTTAGTACTTCTTTTTGTTATTCTCTTGTTTCAAATTTCTTATGACATATGTATTGTATCCATTTTAAAATGCTAATAAAAATTTCTTAAACAAAAAAAAAAAAATACTACTGCCAAACAATATGCTGCATAACTTACATTCATGTTGAATATTTTGGCTCTCCACACCACATAATCCTAGTAGCGCTGACAGTGGTAAAGCTTTGCACAGTGTTTTGGAGGTGTCCTGCTGATGATGAAATCTGTGTCCATAAAATAGTGAAATATGTTTATTTACACTATCACATTTTGTGCAATAAAAACAGCCAAACATGTTATAAATGCATATATATATTCACACACTATATTATATATATATATATATATATATTTTTTTTTTTTTAATTTTTTTTTTTTTTTCAAACAAACGCCTCTGAGGAAGTGGCGTTCCAGCCACGAAACGCGTCAGGCCGCAATCATTACACCGGATGGTAAAGGCAAGCTGATAATGGAAGCCGTAGGGCGGGCAAGCTTTTGTGTGCGTCCTGGGAGCACAAGGGCGTTTGTTTGAAAACCACTGACACGGGGACCTGTACTGTGCAGGACTGCACCATCTTTTAATATTAAGAGGCTGCGGAGGGAAACAAATTCCAATCCGAATAGACAGCACAGTGCGCACACATGAAGAGTATCTTGCTGTTACGATGCTGGATCCTACAAAGGAATTAATGTATGTCTTATCTATTTTGCGCAGGGAAACCTACCAAGGAATTCAACTTTGCTTAAAGGACTAAACTACATGTCCCAACATGCCGCATGAACTTGTAATCAACCAGTAAAGCCCACTGTGGGCCGTGAACCAATTAAATGCATTTATATAAAGGAGCCCGATTTCCTGCACAAGTGACAATGGGTCTCTGAGGAAGTGGCGTTCCAGCCACGAAAAGCATCTGGCTGCAATCATTACACCAGACGGTAAAGGCAAGCTGATAATGTAAGCCGTAAGGCGGGCAAGCTGTTGTGTGCGTCCTGGGAGCACAAGGGCGTTTGTTTGAAAATCACTGACACGGGGGCCTGTACCGTGCAGGACTGCACCATCTTTTAATATTAAGAGGCTGCGGAGGGAAACAAATTCCAATCCGAATAGACAGCACAGTGCGCCCACATGAAGCGTATCTTGCTGTTACGATGCTGGATCCTACAAAGGAATTAATTGATGTCTTATCTATTTTGCACAGGGAAACCTACCAAGGAATTTAACTTTGCTTAAAGGACTAAACTACATGTTCCAACATGCCGCATGAACTTGTAATCAACCCGTAAAGCCCACTGGGGGCCGTGAACCAATTAAAGGCATTTATATAAAGGAGCCGGATTCCCTGCGCAAATGACAATGGGCCTCTGAGGATGTGGCGCTCCAGCCACAAAACGCGCCAGGCCGCAATCATTACACCAGATGGTAAAGGCAAGCTGATAATGAAAGCCGTAAGGCGGGCAAGCTGTTGTGTGCGTCCTGGGAGCTCATGGGCGTTTGTTTGAATATATATATATATATATATACACATCCTTCGGTTTTCGCGAGCATCTCTGCCCAAATGGCAGCGGGCTCACGGCGAGGTCGCAAACCTCTGTCATTTTAGCAGTACGTTGTTTGATGAACAAACACTACTGAGCCCAATTCCTTCTTAGCGTAGTTTTTATTATTTCATGTAGCAAAAACGCCCAACGCATTTCAGAGCAGCAGCTCCTTGGACACGGGTCAAGATACGTTTGTATTTACCAATTACATATAGTTCACATAAGTGTCAACATAAAAGTAGGACTACTGTATCACATATAATACCTAGCAAAACGACATCCATTTTGAAGGGGTCACTTTGTATACATTGTATCCTTAAAAACATAAGATTTCAATATGTTTACTTCACACGACATGGGTGTGTGTGATTTGTATTCCTGGGTGTAGTTTGCGTAGCAGCACTACACGTAGCTTCACATATGTAAACGGGAGCACTCTGTAAACAAATATAAGGCTCCCTCTACAGACTGGTGGGTTGCTGACGCTTCACCTATCCCCTCTCTCCAAACATCCGAGAACTACTGGAGCACCGACACGGAGCCGCTCTGGGGACGTCAATCAGAAGAAGACGAGGAATATTCCTTTAAGGGGGCGTGCACAGAGTTAGAGGAGCCTCCCTGGCATGACGTCGCAGCCTGTCGATTGGTCAAAAGAGAGGAAGTCCTGGACTCGCGTGTGACGGCACCGAGGAGGAAGCGAGAGAGGAGGAACTGAGACGGACCACGGAGGAAGAAGGACGCGAAGCTGTGCAAAGAACGAGAGTCGGAGAAGGAGAAGATACGCCTGGAGGCCAACGTTCCTACGAGTCGCCCAGCCACACTCACGGAGGAGTTTGGCTCTCCCAGGTACGACAAAGAGTGTCAAACTGGGTCAGGAGGTGGGGCGGGTCCGAGAGGAGTTAAGGGTCTGTGTGAATATATTTCTGAGGCAGGCTTCCCTTGTTCCTTACATCCCTACTCTCCCCCCCTCCTACACTACCCCTTCACAAAGTGCATTTAGGCAGTCTGACGACCAATAGCACCGGTGATTTCCCTCACTCCCTGTGCTCCCTGACAGACGATATTTCAAACGGAGATCTGATTATACCCTTCTGTTTTTGTTTGTTTCTATTTGCGCTGTGGCTCATACCCCGGAGAGAACACCCGGCAACATCAAGAGCTCCTGACCTTGTTATAAGAACCTTGATAGAAAGGACCCCTAACAAGCAGGACCACCCCCTGTATCCAGCGCCACCACAGATCCTGCTGCTTCCTCTAGGGAAAGACTGTCGACCAAGAAAAAGAAGTCCTTTATCAAAATAAAGCCTAACCTACCTAGATCTAGTCGCCGGTCCATTTCTCCTACCCCATCCCCTCCACAACGTAGTATACTTTGAACTTCACGTAATGAACGTAGTCTGTGTAGCGTAGCTGATGACACTGTGTACTTGTCTGCATTTAAAAATAATTGCAAATGGCATCCTGCACAGTGCCAGTTATAATAAAATAAGTATCTCTATCTTTATATGCTAATGTGCATATACTATTTTCACAAAAGTGAAACTGAAAAATTAGCAAGCAGTGAGAGAGGTGATGATTTTGGTATCCTCCTTAACCTGGGGGGGAACACAAACAGATGCCTTGAAAACAAAAAAGCACATCATATTGAATGATTTGGTGGTGGTCCCATCCTCTTAGGACCACCCTAAACACAGTTATTGGCAAAAAACATTCCCAACCAATGGCCCTGCAAAGCATTATGGGATGAGATCAGCAGTGGGCAGTGAATATTATATAGTATCCAATATCAAAATAATTCTACAAAGAGCTGTGATAGAGCGTGCAGGCCACCGACTAATATTTTTACCATATTCACATTTGGGCCCATAAATTCAATTCACCATATTTATTAATCGGGTAACCTTACACTCTACTACCAGTAACCCATTTCCTTCCTATTTGTTACCAATGTACCCGACTTACCAATCCACGTTACGGGTACCTAATGACCACAATGGATCAGGGCGCTAGCTGTAAAAGATAAGCAGTCACAAAATACCATACATTTATTATTTTTGCACTCTTTGTAATAACCACAGACTCAGGAAGTTTTGAAAACCTTTATCTAAATTTCATCAATCTCAGCAAGCAGAAAGTTAACAGTGAGTAAACTATCAATAACCAACATCATAAAAAGGGTATATCCGTGTAAGAAAATAATAAGACCAATCATTTAGAAGCATAAAGGGAAGGTAAGAACAGGGAACATGCTAGTAAGAATTTTCAGGAATTTAGACTTGATATGGAGTAACTAAAGGACGGGAAAAATAAGGAACATGCTAGAATGTCACAGTTTGTATATCCCTCAAAATAGGGCACGACAGGAGAACTTTAATAAATCTATAGAAGATTCGAAGGTAACATGTAGCTATAGGGAAGGTAAAAATGGAACACGCTAATAATTCACTATAACCACTTTAAATCGACTAAAGGATGGGTAAAGAGAGGAACATCTATATTTCTTGAACTGTATGTAGGAATATACTAATAGGACGGGAAAGAATGGAACCTGCTAATATGACAACTAAAATGTAGGATTTTATCATTGGTCAGCACAAGGAAGGTAAGAAAAAGGACAATATGCAAGTACGTTTTTATCAAAGCAAAGATTAGAGAAATACGAAATGTGTTCCCTCAGATTTATATTTACCTAGGACAGTGTGGAGACCAACCCTGGCCACGGGTCAGTTAAGGACAGGAGAAACCCCAAGGAAATACGGTTGCCAGTAGGCCAGCAGGTGCAGAATGGAAACCCAGGACAGGAAAACCAGATTAGGATCAGGACAGGACCACCAAGGTAAGACCAGCACCCGCAGTTCAGTTGCAACGCCTGCGCTACACCCTCTCTGCAGCTATCAGTCAAAACCCCGATTGGGTTCACAAATTCCCCAGCAAAGTGCTCCACCAGCACTTAAGGTTCTCAAAACCCCGATTGGGTCTATGAGACAGTCGGACAGAGTGCTCCGAAGCACCTCTGTTTCTGGATCAGCTATTGAGTGCGTTGGGTCAGTGACAGGTCAGCTATTCGGACAAGTCGGACAATTTCTCTAGCTAAACCTAGGCTAGGTATACTATTTTCGGGTCAGTGTACCACCCCCCAAATGTTGCAAGTGTAAGAATCCCCAAATTTCGATTGGTCAAAAGTAAGGACAGGTCATCACACCAACTAGGATTTGACTTTCTCAAGCCCTAATTTACATCTTTTGGGACCGCCTATTGATTTTGGGGTTCCCATGACATGCTTTCTACACGGAACAATGGAGAATACAATTTTCATATACAATTGTTACAACTGCAGTACAGTTCAGCTTCTTCTTGATGGGTCACAGGTCGGTTCCCATGAGCATCTTGGCTGTGGCAACCAGTTGGCTGGGTTCCACTGGTACAAGGTTTTCTTTCCTCTGCCAGGGTGACATACGCAGTAGGGACTTCAAATATGGAGTAGTAAGCACCTCCCAGGCCCAAACGATTCAAAACATGAAAAGTAAAAGAAAACAATTTAGAACACAAAAATAAAGGCGTACACTGTATACCAGGAATCCCTATATAACTCCCATTACTTTATAATAACTATAGCATTAGGCTTAGCGCAGACAAAGAGCATAGCGAAAAACTGCAGTGCAAGCATCAGGCATGTGAGGACACAGAGCGGCCATTTTAGAGCTAGTGCGCAAGCGCAAAGATTTCCCACCAGAACTGCGAGTACGTCACGTCACGTGAGTGTGACCGACGCATGCGCAGAAGAAATACCCGCGCAGCAGCAGCCATTTTAGTGGCAAGCGCTTTAGGACACATAAGCAAGCGTCACTGGGACACCCCGTGTAATGTAAAATGTGTAATATTAGTAAAACAAACAGGTTGATTATAATTTATTAACATTATTTGAGGTTCTTGATACAAGCAAGTCGCTTTACGTGCGAATCCTTGCTCCATTAGCTGCAGTTCAACTGGTGGTTACTAGATGTCCTTCACGAGTCAAATGCAAATTCTTGATGAAAAGGGTTTCAAGGGTTTTGCATTTGACTTGTGAGGGACATCTAGTAACGACTAGTGGAACTGCAGCTTGATGTAAGAATAAGTTCAATGCTTTGCATTAGACTAGTGAGGGACATCTAGTAATGACTAGGTGAACTGCAGCTCTTTGTAGAATTATTTTGATATTGGATACTATAATATTCACTGCCCACTGCTAATCTCGTCCCATAATGCTTTGCAGGGTCTTTGGTTGGTATTGTTCTTTTGCCAATAACTGTGCTTAGGGTGGTCCTAAGAGGATGGGACCACCACTGAAGTTCAACAAAATGTGCTTTATGTTTATGCTCTTTGTATTCAAGGCATCTGCTTGGTCTTCCTCCTATGTTAGGGGGGACCCCAAAATCATCAGCTCTCTCATTGCCTAATATTTTCATTGTAGAAGTACACTTTTGTGAATTGGTTATATATTTTAAGCATGTAAAATTGCTTTTTTAAAGCATCTGAGAATGTTGTTGATTTAGCTGCTACGCTTTGCGAATTAGTACAAACTTTGCAGGCTCCGTTAGCGTAGTAATATGCCCAGGGTTAGTGATTTGTTTCACAAACCAGAATTGCCCACATCGCTGTCCCAGCCAATTCACAATATTTATACCAAGTATGCTTAAAGACTTTGCTGGAGAAATGGCAAAAGACTTTGTCCCTTTCTATCTCGGCGTGGATGGCACTGTGCTAATCCTAAGCTTAAAGACTTTGATAGAAAAGCAGACATTTGAGGTGAGCAAATTTAGAGTGTCGCTGGTGTTGATCGTGCTCTATACTGGAGCTGCTTTCCACCTAAACTTGAGAACTACTCAGAGTTATCTGCTTCTTTTTATGCATAACGTATGCGTCACTCTATGCCTGAAAGGGTTTTGTTTTGACTTATACTGAGTGCTCCCTTATGCCTGGACAAAACTATACCTCTCTGAAGAGCTCTAATGGGAGCGAAACACTTGTCAGGGATTGCTTTAATTCATTTCAGGTTGGCTTGGATGGTATTTTACCAATCCAAAGCTGTAATACTGTGCCTCTAGTGGTAAAAGGCTTTGGCCATTTTACAGCTCCGCATGGATAGCAGTGTGCTAATCTTATGCTTAAAGACTATGCACTAGAATTGGCGAAAGACTTTGTACCTTTCTATCTCGGCATGGATGGCACTGTGCTAATCCTACACTTGAAACTTAGATAGAAAAGCAGACATTTGAGGTGAGCAAATTTAGAGGTTTGATACCTTGCACGGTGTTCAGAGTGCTTCTCACACATTAGGGGACATGTGGAGCAGGAATATATATTCACTGATAAAAACAAAGGTTAAAGTAACGTTATAGTTGGGTGAAATTTTCAGTAACAATATAAAGTTTTAAAGTCTAACAACCACTGAAATTCACCAGCCTCTCATTATCACAAGTAACGACAACTAGTGCCCTGAGGTAGCTATAACTCATGCCCCACTTCCCCCCAAAATAAACTCCTTGTCCTCCCAGGCCCTGCCCCACACGTGGGGGTGGGGTTGTAAAAACAACAAGGGCGAATCCTCTATAAATTTGCTGACATTTTTAGTAAAAAGTATTTTTGGCCCCAGGTGGCTTCCCTCTGTGACCCAACCACCTGGTCTAGGGGGTCAGCGGGTCAGGGTATGGCTACCCTGCCCCTTTTTGTCTTTAAAAAAATGTAGGACTCAGGATTGAGCCCTGAGTCCTAAGATGGCTGTCACCACTTCCTGGTTGAGGTTGTGGCAGCCAATCAGTTCTCAGCTTGAGATCTGTCGTGATCCGTGGAGGCTCCATGTCGCTAGATATAAAAAGTTTTTTAGCTTTAAAACTACTGAATGGATTTATACCAAAACAGAAAAGGCACTCTTTCTGGACCAAGAGCTAGATTTCTGCTAAATTTGGTGTAAATCCGTGCAGCACTTTAGGCTGTAGCTGTGTCTAATGTTCCAATGGGAAACTGAATGGCGAAAACTTGGTTTGGGATTGCCTGTTTGTCAGACATAGCTTGCTTACCTGAAAGGCAAGGCATTTGCTGCAAGGACAAATCCTAAATATAAAAAATGGCAGGTGATTCTATCAAGCTCCTGGAAAGAGACAGGGGACTAAGAGCAGTACTCAACCTTCAAGGTCACCAAAATAAAAATAGAACTGCACAAACTACAGGACAGACCACCCCACCCTAATACTGGGAGAACACTTATAATAAATAGACAAGCTCTGAGATTACCCTCCTCTGTGGTGCCAAGTCTGCTCTGCTCAACTATTTATGTACTTACATAATGTATTGCACAACAAACTGTGCAGTTGTTTTTGGATGTAGTTATCCTAATGCAGATTGAAAGGGCCCGAAGCACTAGTCTTAGTAGTCACTCAGTGTGTGGTCGTTTTTTGGCTGTTTTTGGGCCTGTTTTATAGTCTGCTGTGCCGGTTTTACTGTTGATTTTCTTGATATTAAAACAGACATTGCCAGCAACATGCTCAAATCCGTGCAATCTTTCATTCTGTGCAAAACAGTTATACAGTGTGTCTTTACAAGTTCAGAACTGCCTCAGTTTGCAAGCATTAGCACTTTTATAGCTATCTAATTCACTGATGGGGCCATTTTTATTTTGGCACCTGGGCCTATTTTCTGTCCAAATCCGACCCTGGTGGAGGATGAAGAATACATGAATGTAGGCTAAATTGTAGTAACTGCCTAATTATACAACCACTGCAAAAACAACAGTTGATGGACAGAATGCAGAACAATGTCATACATTCACCCCAGTACAGAGATCTGCACTGCACTCCACACCACCCCAGTTCAGACATGGCCATATGCAAATCAGTCTTGACTCTGTGCCTCTTGGGAACAGTCCAGCCCGAACTGCTAAGCCATGTCTTTCCTGGACTGGAATCAAGCCTCCTAGGACCGGTTTCTGGCTATCAGCCGTCATCAGCCAGAATAGCTTGACTCCAGTGGTGTGGAGAGCACGGGACTAACGTCTGAGCATACCCGTCCCACTAGGGGTGACAAATGCAAAAACAACAGTTGCTGGACAGAATGCAGAACAATGTCATACATTCACCCCAGTACAGAGATCTGGGCCTAAATCCATCGTGGTTTTGCACTCCACACCACCCCAGTTCAGACATGGCCATATGCAAATCAGTCTTGACCCTGTACCTCATGGGAACAGTCCAGCCCGAACTGCTAAGCCATGTCTTTCCTGGACCGGAATCAAGCATCCTAGGACCGGTTTCTGGCTATCAGCCGTCATCAACCAGAATAGCTGGACTCCAGAGTTGTGGAGAGCACAACCACAACTCCTTCAAAACAAATATGTCCCCATACCCACTCCAAACACATTTAGGAGCTTATGTAAAAGACCCTTGCGCAGCTGGTGCGTCACTTTTAACCCCTCCGCTGCAAGGCCGTTTCCCCCTGTGCTAAGCTTTTTTTGGGCTATTTGGTGTAGTTCACGCTTAGGCCCCTGTAACCTTTTGTCCACATAAGGTATTCATGCCAAATGTGCATCCTTTCTTCCAACATCGTGAGGATTCAAAGGTACCCATGGTTTTTGGATTCCGCTGGAGGGGACCGAGTAATAGTGCAAAATACAGCAATTAGTTTTTGCCAGAAAAATGAGAAAAAAGTGCTGCTGAAGGAATGGTCTTATTTTTTCCCTGCAAAAATAATCAATAAAAGGTATGTGGTGCTAAAATCACTATCTTCTCTGCTTTCAGGAACGGGCAGACTTTTGTCAGAAAACCAACATTTTCTACACAGTTTTTAATTCGTTATGCAGGTCATTGTATAAATTAAGATTTTGTGACATGACGTATTAGTGCATCTGATACGTCATAAATAGTCTGTGAACAGTTTGAAACCTCTATTTGTGACCTGTCTCTTAATATATCTGGCCATTGATCATTGGCCCTTCGTGTACGAGCATGCAGAGCTGCCTGGACATGGTTGAAGGCAAAGTCAAGTGGATAATGGCAGTGGAGATGTTGAATGCAAGGCTTGGCTGAAATATAGAGGTAGGTTTGATGAGCACAGAATGTTTTTGTCCTCACAGTGGTTTTCTCTCTTCTGCATATTTGTAATCAGTGGTTCATTAGTTAAGCTTTATTTCCCCTGAGGATTCTTAGCAAACATTGACGCTAGTCCATGTATTTGTGCTGAAGGTACATTCATTACTTTATTCCGATCAACCTGATTGATTAAGCTGCCATGCCTCACAGCCGAAACAGTAATTGACTGTTGTGTGCTTTAAATAAATGACATTGCACATTTTCCAAGCAGCATAAGGAGGCAGCACAAATATGAAAAGTAGACTTGCAGTGCATAAATCATATCTACTAATTAGTGTAAATGCAGTATTGAATCTAATACACAAAGCATAGGCACTTTCACATCATTAAGACGGCAATAAGTAACTTTGATCAGGACAGCAGACTCGAGTATCCATAGGAACTGATTTCCTGTATTTCAGAATTATAAGAGCAACTTATCACTGACGGGCTGAGTAACAACAGTGTCACAGCCTGTCTCAGTGATTTGATGTTCTGGTCACCCATCGATTAGTCAGTCAGTACTGAAAGTTCTCTGGGGGTGGCCTAGTGTAATTCCTGGGCTGCTATGTACTTCCAGAATGGAGATTGGTGACAGCCCTAACCTTGCTGCAAGTTTTATTAGCGTATGATATTTTACTTCTTCCATTTACAGTGACAGCAAAAAGGTGTGTAAACATACAGCAAAGAGAGGCGCAGCAGCAGGGACCTGGCAAGACATGTCTCTGCTGAGCTCTGGGTCTGCGGCTCCCACCATGATGTTTTTCAGCCTTCAATGCGCTGCAGTTCGACCTAACAAGATTCTTAGAGGTACGAGAACCAACGAGCGTCACGTTGAGCTACCTTATATGGCAATTCAACAAATTTAGAGCCAGTTTTCTTAACTGTGAACGTTTGTCACATCCCGTCTTTTGGATGCCAAAACAAAAAGTGCAAGATGGCAGCAACTGTGTATGTGTAACTGTATATGTGTGCATTTAGGAAAGTGCCCCTTTTTGTCATGGTCACCCTCACTTTTTGCCACTGGTACTGATTGTTTTTGACTGATGTGCACTCGGTCCCTGCTGACCAGGCCCCTGTACCAATTCTCTTTCCCTAAAAACACGGTAAAATGGTCTAATTGTGTTGCAATTGGCACACAATTCAGCACCACGGTCAGTGCCTAATAAATGGTACCCCTAGTACCTAGGGCATGGGTACCAAAGAGGGTTCCTAAGAGCTGCAGCATGAATTATGCCACCCTGAAGACTGCCATCGCAGGCTGCGTGACATGGTGCAAACCATGTGTGAAATCACAACATGGCACACTCGCTCACTGTGTCAATCAATCAATCAGTATTTACATAGCACAGCTTATCACCCCGGGGTATCCAAGTGCTGAGGAATTGAAAGCCTTAGTCGAAGAGCCAGGGCTTGAGTCCCTTCCTGAAAATGGCAAGTGAGGGGGAAGTTCAGAGATGGAGTGGAACGTCGTTCCAGGGCTTTGCGGGCAGGTAGGAGAAACAACAGCTTCCACTGTGGCTACGCTGGATGTGGGGGACGTTGGCAAGGGAGACGGATCGAGGTTGTCTGGTTGAAGGTCAGGCAGTGGTTGATCCGTTTAACTTTGTACCATGTGAAAGTTACTGCATATTATATATGTAAGTCACCCCTACAGCAGGCCTTGGAGCACTAAGGCAAGGTGCATTATATTACATGTGAGGGCATATCTGCATGTACAGACATGCCCGATGCTGACTAGTTCAATTACTAGCTAGTACAAGTGAACAGGGAAGCCATTTTAAGTATATGTACTAGGCACTGGTCATTCAGAGTACCTCAGCTATATGATGGCTTTACTGAAACTTATTGTGTTTGATATCAAACACTGTGTCTTCATAAATCTGTATATGGTAACCAGCACTAGATTTATTATGACATGCAACCAGAGGGCACCTTAGAGGTGTCCCCTGGAAAACCTACCAGTATCTAGGGTGCTGGCTGACTGGTATCGTCCAGTCTGCCACCACAGATGAGTTTCTGACCCCATGCAGGTGAAAGCTCGCACTCTCTGAGGTCAAAAATGATGTCTGCTCCGGCAGAAAGTGTTCACACCTCCTCCAAGGGATTGCTAGGGATTTAGCATATCAAAGTCAGGAGCATCAAAGCCCCTGCTGCCTTTGATATGCGACCCTGGATTCCCCCAGACCTGGGAGATGCCAAGCCCCTGCCCTGCGGTGCATTTGGCACCAGGACAAGTGGGAATTTAGCTGTGTTGCTCCTCCAGGCTAGTCACAACCCTGAGGTTGGCTACCTGATGTTCTCTATGAACGAAGGGTTCCACCATCTTGTTTTTGGTGGAATTAGGAACTCAGGGACAGTGTCATATAGGCGGTGTAGTGACCCCAGGGGTAAGTAGCCCATTGGCTCCTACCCTTCACTTCCCTTGACTACCCTAAATTAAGTATTTAGGTGGCCCTTGATACCAGGAACTCAGATTTGCCAGCCTAAAAGAAGGACAAAGAAGGAAGAACTGATGCTGTGAGAACTGCGGACCAGCAATTAACTTGGTGCAAAACCCGGTCTGGCTGCTGCTGTCCCAACAATCATCAAGACCCACTCATACTGAAGCGAAAAGCATCCCCAAACCCTTGGAGGTCTGCCCAGCACTTCCTCAACCCAGCAACATCTGCCTTGGAGTGGAGAAGGCACTTCTCTGCACCAGCAGGCACCAACTGCATCTGTCCGGTACAGCGGTCTGTCCACTCCTGGGCCCACCGAGGACGCAGCATTCCATGAAGAGGTCTTCCTTGCTCCAGGAGGTAAGATCCATCTCCTTGCAATGTTTGGCGATGCCAGTACCACCAGGAGCTGCTGAGCACCAATACCACGGGTACAGGAGCCAGTTGCAAGCACCAAGGCTTGCTTGTGTTCATTCGGATCACCAACACATTGGGCATTCGAGATAGGCCAGCTCTACACCAATTGCATCCTTGCTGTGTTTCTTTTCCCACTTCTGCAGGTGCCCCAAGAACCGTGAGAGCCTCTAACTCACCTACCCTCAAGACAAAACACCTCTGCACCTGAACTCCCCAGCCCACGCTCAAGTAAACCAATGGTGTCTCTGTGGTCCTGAGACCCTCAATAGCTGGGCACCCCGGGCCACCCCTCAGCCCCCACCCAGGCTCCCTCCCCGTTGGGTTCTGCCCGACTGGTCCCCTAGTCCCCACTTGCAGTCTTTTTCTTACAGGTCCTTTTTCTCATTAACTTTAGCGTGTAGTATTCGAGGCTGCCACTGCATAAAGCACTTACGCACCCGGACACCCCAGGGCATGTAAACTCGAACTGTTGGTGCTGTCTTGGGTCTTGACCCCTGCTCACCTTCAGTCAAGAAGAACAGTCTTGTAAGTAAGTCTGCAAGTGTACCTATGCAGTGAATATTTCTCCCATAGGGTAACATTACTGCATTCGAGGCTCATGCCTCAAATCTGACAGCCGTAATTTTCTACTGCTTTTCCTGTAAAATCTAAAACATCTAAAGTACTTACCTGATTCCGATAATATTGGTGTTTAAAATTATATAAAAATCGTTTTTCTTTTTTTCTAAATTGGTCTTGAGTTTTTTTGTGTGGGTCTCATTTATAGACTTTGTGTGTACAACAAATACTTAACACTACCCTCTGATAAGCCTAAACTGCTCATCCACACTACCACAAAGAGAGCATTTGGGATTATTAATATAAGCCTTGTAAGCCAATATGGTTCGTCTGGACTTTCTACAGAGGGTACCTCATTTTGGTGCACTACATAAAAAGCCAGCTTCCTAAAGGGAACATATGGACACATCGCTTTACCACAACCCCAAAGTGATGATGAGTTCCTTTCCTTGCCTGTTTGCATAGAGACCTGGTCTGAAGTAGGAGCACTCATCCAGTAGCCCTCAATCACACCTGATCAAATGGCAGTGGGTGATACAAAGTGAGGCTTCGGGCAGAGGGTCGGCAAGCAGAGGTTTGTTGGCTCACCACTCAGGAGTAGCTGAGACTGAACAAGTGCCGACGAGCTTTGCACGATCATGACAATTGTGAGCTTATTTTGCTCCACTTGTGACAGCCGACTGTTCAAAACCCCGTGGGGTAAGTTCCCAACAGCACTAGAAGAAAAAAATAATTTAAATTAAATAACATTTAAATAAATAATTTTCTTAATCTATCAATTGTGGTAAACTTGCATCATTTACAGCATTGAAAATGTCACATTGATGAAACATGTGTCAGCTGTTGCTGATACCTACTACGGCGGTTTTCACGTGGCTGAGATATTGTACTGCTGTTCCCTTATGACAAGGAGTCATATGTTTACCTTATAAAGATCTCTGTACAAACATAGTTGGCTGTTTTTTGCACCCCACTTTACAGGATAATGTCTTACTACATCCCTTGTGTGTATGTGACATTTTATTAGGTTCTGTGCTATATGAAAAATAAATAGGATATTCTGGTCAGTTATGTATTCCTTGACCAGTCATCTGCATATATGCTGATACTAGTGATCATTGTTACTCCTGTGGTGTACTGCATACAATTCCTTTGCATTGTGACAGAGGTATCTTTCATCGTTCTAATGGCATCTCATTGGTAGGAAGGTGCTGCCCTACAAAGCACCCACTGGCATTAATATTTCTATGTTTGATATGCATTGCTCATTTACATATAGTCACAACATGCAGGTGATGTGCGGTTAATCATATCCACTGTTGCTATTGTATAGCCGACCGCCACAATGACCCAGAGGACCTGTGGTGGATGGGATGGACTGGTGAGTCAGGGGTTACTATCAGCAGAGCGAGCACAGGCTCCGCTGACTGCAAGGCCATGGTTCTCCTTACCCTAGAGTGTGGGAACCACAGGTCAGGCGGGGTGGGACGACCGCCAATTTACCCCATTCCTCCCACTCTGCAAAACCCTAAATGAGGGTAGCCTTTGTATAAGCAAGCAAGAATTTGCATACCCAGTGGGCTTTAAACACCATGGCATCCAACTCAGCATCATCCTTGCCTAAACCTATCGCAGTTGCTTTTACTTTACACATGGATTTCTTAGCAGCACTTAGATGTGCACTTTTCATAGATTTTAATATGTTTTGTCTATACTTTGCATATTTAACTCTTAACAGTTTAGTATCCTGCATTTTAAATATCCCCAAAGGGCTAAACCTTGAGGTCGACCAAGCTGTTGGAGGTAGAGTCAGCGAACCATAGTTATCAAGGACTGGATTTTGCGATGGTCTGTCAAGTTCCTTCTTGAGGGATCAAAGAAAGGGTGACTCCACTCAGTAGCCACAGTGCCACTCTGATCTTAGTAGTACATATGAAAGGTGTCAATTGTCAAACTAACAAGGTCATAGTTAAGAGAAAAAAGAAACGATGGCAGACAACAACGCATTGGCACTCTTGTACTCCTAGGTTGAAGGTGAGGATTTATGTGGAAGTAGATAAGCAAGGTACAAAACCCTCATTGACTTCATGGGAAGAGAAATGCCAAAATAGGACTTTAAAAAGCAATCCAAAGTAAATCGGATTGTGAAAGGAGCAAAAATCATGGAGAAAAACAGTAGTAATAAGGAGATGACGAACGTGCTGAAAAATAAGAGAACAAGTGCACTGTAATTAATCCTCATATATGGTTCAAACAGGAACGGATATCACAGAAAAAGACTAAACTCCATCTTGGATTGGGAACTTCAAGCTCTTGTTGGTAGACAGACCATCATCTTAGAAATGGCCATTTATAAGGCTTGTCCCCACCCTTTTCTCCAACATATGGTGTCAACTTGTCATACGAAGAGGAAGTGCAAGTTTATCTCTCCTCTGATGCAATTCTCTGTGATTCAACTGCTGTCTTTCCACTCCTATGTTACATGCCATTCGCAGAGCTCTCCTCCAGTCGACTGCTACCACATAAATGACATGATCTTGACAACAAGAATGTCCGGCACCGACTGCAGAGTCCAGTGATAGCTTCTGTTCTGCAAGATAGGTGCGCTGTCCTCTTCCCACCACTTGCCGCCTTTTGGCAGTCACGTCTGCTTTTGAGATGCTAATCTGGGGATTGTGAGAGCTCCAGTAGAGAACATTACCTTCCTACCTTCTCATTCAGTCCTATATAGCCGGTGTCCTCCACACAAACGCATGCACAAAATCTCCCTGTAGGAGGAAATATCAAAATACATTACCGGTGGAAAACAGCGTCAACATACTGACACATGAAACAGCACATAGGTTGTTCAAGCAAAGCCACCTATTAAGTGTGACTGTAACACACAAACATCAAACCAACCGCTGTCCTGAAGCACATGTTGTGTATGCATTAATTGCATTCTGTTACAGTCTTACAACTATATGCCACATTTTGTGGATATGGCCATAAAAAGGATAATGCACCTGTTGTGTGATGGACCTATAAAAAGGCAAGACGCACAGAAACAGCAGAGCCACGGAATATGGATGGAGACCAGGAGCGGTATGGACACCTGGACTCTTAAAATGCACACTTGCAATTACATATTATTTAGGAGCACACATACACACATGATACTGCCCCTCACAATTTCACATAGCACTGCCATACCCGCAGAACATCACAGACCACTCTGAAATAACATGGAGAAGATTTTCCAAAGTTTGCTTGTTGCCAGATATCGCAACCCAAAATAGAAACTTGCAGTCTATCTAGGTCAACACTTGTGACAAAGACTTATACAGGCCCATCTCTACCCTGCCTGTCTAACAACTCTGACTACCCTTCCGAACAGGACTTTATCTTCCATGTTTTTGCTTCACTCCATATTTCCATATATGCTGCATCTTCATGCATGACAACAGGAGGTAGCTTACTGCTTGTTCTCGAAGAGTCTGCTCAGGGATGCCCGTTTTGCACACTTATAACATTTGAACTATATTGCCATTTTCTGACAACCTCTTATGGGTCAGTCTTCTTCAGAATCCTGCTCTCCGCCCCAGCTTTGCTTTGAGTGTCGCACATGCAAGTAAGGATACATGCCTGAGTTAATTCCTCTGCTGTAACACTAGACTAAGCCTGGTTTAGCCACCAGAGGACTACCACTACACAGTTGATGGTGCACTGCTCTCAGGGTGGTGGTGCACTGTATGTGTGGTGATGCACTGTGCTGTTGGAGGGGACACACTACACAATGGATAATGGTGTACGGTGCTACACATGGTGCTGTACTGTTTGGCAGATCCCTTGTATGAAGATCCTTGAGTACACACAGGATGTTGTAGATTATTATTTCTGCTTCTTTTCTCTCCCTCATAATTTTTAAGGTCGAGCATTTGAGACCTCTTTTATATACTTTAGTATATGTTTATATGTGTATGACTTTGTGGGCTTTGGAGATCAGCCCTAAGACTTGCCTGCTTCCGCTTAGGGACTTTATTTCTGTTGAACTGCCTCTATTTAATGGTCTTGATAGAAAACTACCAGTAGAGGTGAGTAAAAAACAGAATTGCTTTCTACTGAGTAACTTTTTTTTCTTTTTAAAATTTTTCTGGTAACTGCCTCTATTTAACTTTCTTGGTCGTAAACGACCAGCAGAGGTCAGTAAAATAACAGAATCACTTTAGCATTCTCTAGATTCCAGTCCATAGAAATGTCTTCCACAAGCACACATAGACAATAATATTTTTTTCAAATCTTGTATTTTCAGTGATATGACCACGAAGGCCTCGATTTCATATTAAAAAGAGTGCTTTGGACTATACCATTTCCAGCTGAAAGGCAATATTTCTCTCCATGCGTTCTCATACCTGGCATATCGCACAGTTTAGTGCTCACTATTCCTCCATGTTACAGAATAATAGATGTTTCAGCACCCAGGCTAATGTTCTGCATAACTAAATACATACAAGGTCCTAAAGGTGAGAATGATTGCATTACAAATACGTGTTTAGGTTTGCTGTCTAATGGAGAGTGAAGTGAGCCAGATGTTATTGTTTCACTTGTCTTAACAAGCAGAAGTTGAAAAACGTAATTTAGCTTGAGGTTTCCAAACTGATTTCCAAGGGTTTTAAAATGTTTAGAAACATAATCAAACTGTTGTTTCCTCTCCAAGATTGGTTAGATTTTGGTAGAGGTGTTCCCTTTGATACTGTGCTCAAGGGCATCAATTAATGTTCTGAATTTTTGTGGTCTGGTCTATAATTTGGCTCCATACCAGGTGATCACCCTAGTCTTACAACTTATTTTTTGTCCCGTGTTTCCCCTTTGTCACTGTTTTCCTTCTTTTTCCTTCTTGTTCTTTCTTTATCTCTTGCTCTGGGTCAAAATCTGACGATGTAAAATAAGTCCCCAAAATCGAGTGCCATGAGCCCCACCTGCAACCACCAGCTCAAATTAAGCACTGCATAGCGCATGGGTAATACAGTGCACATCATACTCCAATTGTGGTGTACAAAAACGACAGCATCAATGTCTTACAACATACAAACACAGAAATATCCATCATTCATAGGTGGATGGTGCCTTATAACACAGGTGAATGCAAGACACCCACGTGTGAGGATGCAGGAAACAGTTAAATAACAACAACGTGGTCAGGATGTTGAAGTCGTTTTTGATGATAACATGAAGTGGAACTCTAGATTGTAGCAGTGGTTAAGAAAGGATGGTTCCGGGGGCGTGGCTTGCGCGTCGGCCAAGATGGGGGCGTGACTCCCGAGCTCCGGCACCGGCCTCGGAATAAAAGCAGTTTCCAGCGGCATTGTTGAGAACCCAGCCTCCAAACAGATATTTTCGCGGACCGGACCATGAGGTGAGCCCAGCGCCCTCACTGTTTCCATTATTCACGCAGTTTCGTGGCAGTTGCTCTTCGTGACCCGAGCCCTCAGCCCCGGCCGCCATTTCGCGTACGTAACGCGCGTTTGATATCGGACTGCCTGCACTCCTCATGGTTGCCTGCTCACCCTCCTGCACTCATGGACCTGATTTATGATGTAAGGTGAGCCCAGCGCCTATTTTAGTTCCTCCTTTGGGCATTTCTCAGCTGTTTTATCACCGCGACTTGGATTCTGCTGTCCTGGCCGCCATTTTGTGTGTTTTGCCGCGCTTCTCGTATCAACTTCCTACGCCTCATATGCCTGTTTTATACAATGCTTGCCCTTGCTTCTGGCCGCTTGGGACTGAGCTCTAGTTCGCAGAGAGTTCGATGCCCGCACTTATATTTTTTCTTCATGCTTCTGTGAGCTGTTTCTTCAATGTGACTTGGACCTTGTAGCTCCAGCAACTATCTTCCTGTGGTCGCCTCAACTCATACCTTCACTGGTCTTCTGCCGCCCTCACACTACTGGACTTTGTTTCTGAGTGTGTCGGTGTGCTCTACGGCCGCGAGGTGCTTCAATTTCTCTTATCCCTTCTTCAACGTTGCACTTTTGTTGATAAAAATATGGGCTCAAATATCTCCAACCACCATTATGTTTCCTACAATGCAGCTGTATTTCAACACAACACAAGGAGGCTGCTCTTCTTGACTAACGTCTCCATGACATTTGGCAACAGTCTTCTCTCCTCTGTTTTGCTGTTTTGTGGGCTCTACTCCTCTGCTACACAGGAATATTTCCTCTCTCACTTATCTCATCAAAAACATCTTCCGGCCTTCTCACACTTGTTCATCGCTAAGACTTTTGTTTAACCACCATTGAATACTGGTTCACTGCCAACAATTTCTTTGGACTCCTTCATGGGAAAACTCTGCAACTTGAAGCGCTCTTCAGCCACTAAGGTACCCACCGGTTCGGATTCAGATTCTCCTCTTCAGGATATGGAAGAAGGTACAATGTCAAAATCTGATGCAATTCATGGCGCTATTCCCAAATCTCTCAATGGTGGCAAATTACCGTCAACCTTGGCTTCTTCTAAACGTCTTAAAAAAGATCCTCCTTCTCCTGGAAATGTCCCATCTCCTTCCTCCATGGATCTAATTTTGGAAGAATTACGTGCTCTCAAGCCCTTTATGGAAGCTACCACCAAAAATTTGCAGACCATGCAGGACAAAAGGTGGTCCCTAGACTCACGTGTTCTAATTTTGGAACAATCGACCGAAACTCTTCAATCCTCTTGCTCCCATATTCCTTCAATGGAGGCTGTGATACGGCTACTCAAGAAACAGACGGAAGATTTAGAAAATAGAAATCGTAGGAATAACCTTCGCCTGTATGGACTTCCTGAACTTACAGAGGGGTCTAACCCTACCACCTTCTTCCAAACATTTCTTCAAAAAATCCTAGATGCTCCGGCCTTAGCTTCCATCAACATTCAGAGAGCCCATCGTCTTGGCCCTAAAGTCTCTACTAAACCTAGAGGAGTTATCATGCTGTTTCTCCAATACACTGATCTCTTGCAGGTCCTTTCAGCCGCTAAACTCAAGACACAAATCATGTGGGAAGGTCACCGTCTTTTCCTGTCACAAGATGTATCCAAGGCTACTGCTGATAGATGGAAGAAGTTCCTGGACTTGCGTCCACATCTCAGAGCCCTCAATGCTAGATACGGTCTTCTCCATGCGTGTCTTTTCAAAGTCACCTACAAATATAAAACCACCACTTACGAAGATCCGGCCATCCTACAAGCATTTCTTCGACAACATGGAACAGATAATGGACGTTTCCAGATCTTTCTGAGAGGACCTCGATAGTGTTTAGATTTTGCAGATGTTGTTCTTTACTTGTGGTCCCAGTTATTGTCGTCGTTTCACCCTTCTACATTTATCCTTTGTTTAGATTCCTCTTGATCTCCTATTCCTATCTAGCCCACACACTCATTCTTTTATTTCTCTCTTTTTCGCAGATGTCTTCTTCCCTCTTATCACCCCGATGTACCAATTGTTTCTGTATGCTGCTCCTTGGATTTTGTGAAGATAGAGGTTCGATGTCCGCTCTTGATGTTGTCGCCGTCATCTTTCGATGCCGTCACCCTCGTCTTCGTTTTGCGTTTTTGTATTTTCTTCTGTCGTCTGTTTTGGACATGTAATGTCTTCTTGTTCTTATTTGTTTCTGTCTTTATTCCTTCTCTTTCCCCTCTTTTTCCCTCTTCTACTCTTCCTCCTCATCTTCTCTTCTCCTCAACACTGACTATGCATTTTTCCTTGTTCTTCTCTCCCTATGCATTTAGCAAGCATGTTGTTGCTAGTTGTTTTCTTTTGCCGTTCCATTCTCTGTTACGACCTGGAATGTTAAGGGATTAAATAATCCAATTAAAAGGCAGCGGATGTTATCACACTTAGCCAGACTTCAAACTGATTTTGCCCTCCTCCAGGAGTCTCATCTCTCGGAGGCAGAGGCTTTAAAGCTTAAACGTTGTTGGGTGGGTCATGTTTTTTGCTCTCCCACTGTTGACAAGAAAAATGGAGATTTGATTTTGTTTCACAAAAAGTTAAATATTTCTTCATTTTCTCATGAATGTGATGTTAATGGTCGTTGAGTTATTGTTAAACTGCTTATAGATAATATTCCTCTTATTCTTTTTAATGTGTATTCTCCTACTGGAATTGATAGATCTTTTTGGCCCTCTATCTCTTACAAACTAGCCTCCCTCTCTGGTGATTACATTCTTTTTGGTGGTGATTGCAATCAAATTATGGACCCCTTCCTTGATCGTCACTCGAAAGTTCAGTTTGTGCCCTCTAAGATGCACTCTCAATTTATCAAGACTACTCAGAATAACGCTTTAGTTGATATCTGGAGACTTTGTAATTTTGACCTCAGAGAGTATAGTTTTTTCTCCCCACCCCACCAATCCCAATCCCGCATTGATCATATTTTCCTCAGTAAATCTCTGTCCCAACATGCCATCCGTTCTGAAATAGGCTCCATTTTAATTTCTGATCACGCCCCTGTCCTAGTTGACATAGATCTCCTTCCTTTCTCCCCTCATTCCGGCAGGTGGATATTCAACAACACTTTACTTCTTGACCCCACTTTTTGTTCTGAATTTTCTACTTTTGCCACCTATTACTCCTGGTGGAATGCAGTCTGTTTTCATCACCGTTTAGACACCAACTAGGTTTCCCCCGTCTCCCTGACAATTAAACGAGACCTCATTTGGCTTCCTTTGGTAAATTATCTCTCCTCCTCTGCTCCTGTAATCACCTCCCTGGCTCCTGATTCGGTTGAAGTACGCAAACCACCATGACTCCCCTATTGCCTTTTTCTTCAATGTCTATTTTACAATGATATTTTAATATGTATTTGCTTTTTACCTATTTCGATTTGTTTTTGTAAGTTATTGTGCTTGCTAAACATGCCTTTTATGCGATTTTACTATATTGCTCATTTCTTTTTTGTATATTTTATATTTGCTATTGTCCTCCCTTTATGATGTACATTATTGCCATATCCATTTTCCTGTTTCTTCTTTTTCCCCTCTATGACCTTTTATTTCTTCAATAAAATCAAACTTAAAAAAAAAAGAAAGGATGGTTCCAACTCAAACCCTCGAGACATACATTCCTACTGTTCTCATTCTCTCACAGAGCTGAGTCATAACACTACTTACCATAATGCGGAAAGTACAGAATGTGCCACTTCATCTGTGACAGACTGATCGTCCCTTGCTGACCCTTTCAGCAATGTACTGGCTCTTAGTCGACAATCACATAAAGTTCAAAGCACTATGTAAGAGTAATGAAACTACTGTAACATAGCCTCGAGATTCTGTGCCACTGATCGCAGTCTTACATGCTGTGCAGCCATGTCGCATGGAATATAGCTTGCTACATCACATGCTATTACAACGTGTGCTTTTACATCGCAGTCGTTACAACTACCGCGTTGTTAGTACGCAATACCCTTACATCGCAAGTCATTACAACGATTTGCAGTAGGAGGCTCGCTGGACTTTGGAATAGTATTATTTACTATTCCTACTCCAGTTTGTGCAACAGCAGGGAAGGTGTTGAATTTCATATCCATTACATTAGCGCCCCCTGTAGCAAGTCGTTCTAATGACTTGTGATGTAAAGGTATTGCATACTAACAACGCGGTCATTGTGGCGACTGCGTTGTAATGGTAATTCGTTGTAAGAACAGTGTTGTAAATGCTGTTTCCTGTCGCAAGCAGCATACCAGTCCACCCATACAACGCTAAAAGGGCATGTTCCTCAAAGCCCTCTTGCAGTTCATTGCTAAGTCATGTAGATACTACAGTTCTCTAACACATCCTTCAGTGCACAATAACTATTTGTTTTTATTTGTAGCACTAACATTTTAAGAAAAAAAAAACAGGGTAAGAAATTGGAGTATAGCTTGAAGGAGGTGAGAACCCACCACAAAATAACAATCGCAATCCTTGTCAGTCAGGTTTTAGTTAAAGGCAAAGTGTAAAATATTTAAGCAGTACTCAAACAGTTATAAAGTGAAAAACCAACACAAGCAAAATTCCAAACCAATTTAGAAAAATTAAAAATAACTAATAAATAAAATGACACCAAATTAACAAAAATCCAATAAGCAGAACTAGAGAAAAGATGTTTTTAAAGTTTGAATTACAAACCGCTCTAGAAGCATAGCAGGCTTATTGTAATTACCTAGTTGCGCTAGGCCAGGTGAAAGTCAAAGGTCAAGGGCAAACGGGATGCAGTGTGTGTTAGGTACAAGGACCCAGTTTGCATCAGTGGAAAGTATACATTTTGACTTACAGACTTGTATGCATAAAAAGTGGTTTTCGAAATCGTCCAAGGGGCAATCTGGATCGAAAGAAGGAAAATAAAAAAACATCGGCTCCTAAGGGAGTAGCTTGCATGTAATTTCCACTCATTCAGGGTGGCTGATCTTAACCAAATCCAACCACCAACAACACTGAAAGTATACAGACAATAAATATTTGCAGTGAAGAATACTCTGAATAGGTTATAAAAATATATTTAATATGAAGAATAATTCAATACAATGCATACATTAATACACATGCATATCTAATTTAATATAATACATAAATATACATATCACAGTCATTGAATGTTCGCAAAGGGTCAAATATTGACAGCACAACGGTCACCAAGAAATCCCAGGATATTATTCAGAATCCATTATGTGGTGATTAGTGGTAACAGGAAAACACATTGAACCAGTAATAGTTCCTGCAAGTAAAATTCATACAAAGGCGATTGTCATAAAATTGTGGCTAGACAAAGGTCAGAGTGGATGCGTTGTTAGTGTTTCGGTCACGTAAGGCCAAGAAGTTAGTGAGACCATCTTCAGCACTAGGTGTTATGAATGCTAAAACGGCCGACCCTAATTATAACCAGCCTTGGTAATAATGGGAAGAAATCAACCAATAAATTCCAAGAAATCAATCTGAAAACGATGTCCAAAGGTTAGAGTCTAAAAAAACGAAAATATGATCTCTACCTAAGCATAAGCTTGAAATACACGAATTTCTTACTCATCACAATTTGGACTTTATATTCCTAACTGAAACCTGGGGGGATCTATCCTCTGGTCCTGATTTCTGTGCTGCTACCCCCGAAGGCTACCGTTTAGGACAGGACGGGAAAGAAGGGTGGGGGTCTGGCAATTATTTACCGGGACAAATATACAATCAAAGCCGAGACCCCGAACTCCTCAGTATGTGAAGCATTATCTTTCTCTTTTACGCTGTCAGATACCCAATCTTTAAAAGGAACTTTACTATACCGACCACCAGGCTCTCGATCTGAATTCCGCACGGAACTACAAACCTTACTAGAATCAATAGCTGTTACACCTGAGTTCATTATCCTGGGAGACTTTAATTTCCATTTGGAATGTCCCACTGATACGCAAGCCTCCTCTCTGATCTCTGATCTGTTATTATTAGGTTTACATCAGTTGGTCACCTTACCAACTCACAGAGCAGGCCATACATTGGATGGGCTATTTACTAATAATGGTAACATCTCTCTAAACTCAGTCACCCCTCCAATCTGGACCGATCACTCTGCAATAATCTTTAATATTAAGACTGGGAAATCCAATCCCTGAGGGATTGGTAGCCAAACACCCAGACAGATCCGGGCATGGAATTTAATTGATGCCCAATACCTGCAGGAATCTTTGTCCTCTTTTCATTACAATCCTTCAGATGACCTTGAAATAGCCTCCAATAACTACACTGACTGGTTATATGATATCTTTGCCCTATCAGGACCATTTAAAAAGATCTCTACTAATCGTAGGGTTCGTTCTACACTATGGTTCTCAGAGGAATTAAGGCTCGAGAGACAACACTGGAGGAACTTAGAGAGACACTGGCGTAAAGATTATAATAACAAAGCCAAAACGCTATAAAAAGAGGCAATGACAAAATACAAACATTTGATTACCCTGCACTGTACTCAAATAGAATCCACCCAAAATTCCCGGAAAGAACTCTTCCAAGTTGTAACCAAACTTTCCACGCCTCCAATAGGGTCCTCGCTACAAGTTTCCCAAGAGCTATGCGATTCGCTGGCTACATTTTTTAAGGACAAGGTAACTCGCATCTATTCTGACTTTGCCACTCAGATTAATCCAAACCAGCAAACACTCAAAAATTCCCCTAATACGTCCTCTAATCCTATTTTTTCAGAATTCACGCAGGTTTCCCCTGAGCAGGTTTGCGAACTTGTCCTCTCAATCAAATCCGGTTCCCCCTTAGACCCGTCGCCACCTTCAATCCTTAAACTAATCCTGGAACCTACGGTGAACATTCTTAGAGACATTTTTAACTCTATGTTCAACACTGGGGTTTACTCAACAATCTGGAAAAAGGCTATCATTAAACCTTTACTTAAGAAATCAAACTCCGATCCGTTGGATCCAAAAAACTACCGTCCCATAGCATGTCTCCCTCTCCCATCAAAAATCATAGAAAAAATCATTATTACTCAATTAACCCAATACATCGACAACAATGACCTGCTCGATGATACACAATTTGGGTTCAGGAAAGAGCATGGGACAGAGACAGCTCTTATTAAGGCATTAGATTACTTCAGGGTGATTCTGGACAAGGGTGAGCAGCGGTCCTAATTCTGCTGGATTTATCTGCAGCGTTTGACACGGTCAACCAGACCATCTTGATCGACCGTGTCTCCGCCCTTGGCATCAATCAATTGGCCAGGTCCTTAAACACTTCTTTCCTTGGAAATCGGACACATTCTGTCAAGCTGGGTGACTTTCAATTTCCGGTCTTCTCCCTCCCATGTGGTGTGCCTCCGGGATCTTCCCCAAGTCCGACCCTATTTAATATTTATGTATCGGACCTGGCGAAAATCATCAAAACCCATGGGATGGGGTTGACCTCGTATGCCGACGACACCCAACTCGTACTTGCTATCCATAACGATGGAGTAGAAGTGGCAGCCAATTTTCAGGAAGGAATGCATGACATCAGTCTTTGAATGTCTCGCAACTGCCTGAAGCTAAACACCGACAAAACAGAGGTAATGACCTTCGGCAATTTAGTCCCAAGCTGGTCTCCTACCTGGTGGCCAAACGAAATGGGAACTCCCCCAATCCCTGTAACAAAGGTTAGGAATCTGGGAGTGATGTTTGATGATAGACTCTCATTTATACATCATGCTAATGCTCTGCTGTCTTCATCCTTCTTCACTCTCAAAATGATCACAAAACTCCTTCCTTTTCTCCCACCGAATGCAGGAAAAACTCTGATGTGCACTTTAATCTTGTCTAAGATCGACTATTGTAATGGTCTTTTTTTTAAATGCTCAGGAAAAAGTACTCAATAAATTGCAGCTAATTCAAAATTCAGCAGCAAGAATTGTATCTGGCACACCAAAGCTTAAATCAATTTCCCCGGTAATACGCCAGCTTCATTGGTTACTGCGTGCTTTTTAACTGTCCCTAGTACAAGGAAATCGTCATGGGGAGACAGATGCTTCTCAATTGCCACAGCGAAACTATGGAACATTCTACCCCCTCACATAAGGGCTAGCCCCTCTCTCCTTACCTTTAGGAAGTCAGTAAAAATCTGGCTTTTTAACCAGTAATCACTATCTCGATCTGCTCTGTACTACCGTTTTTCAGCGCCGAGACACATCCGGGTATTTGTGCACTATACAAATTGCATAAATAAATAAATACCAACTGGACCTGCTCTGGATCCTGCTGCTATCCACTGCTAGAGTGAGTCCTAACACCCAATTGGCGCCCTGGAGTTACTGGACCTTTGTCTGGTGTTAGAATGCACTCCTCTTGACCCCAAATTGCAAGAAGTGGGACCTAGAAACCTTTTTGACAACTTTCTGCCAGGAGAACTGACGGAGAACGTGATCACAGTCGAAGCCACAGCCATCCTCATGAAATCCCAGGTGAGCCTAAACTTGCTGCCTTGCCCCTCTAAAGGAGACCTGACTTCCAGAAAAGATTAGACATCCGGACATAGAGGGTTTCATCAGGACGGATACTAAGTAGCATCCAATCCACGTCAAGTCCTTCCCAGACATGGATCTTGAACTTCACCAGTTCAAAGATTTCTCGCCTTTGTCAACAACCTCTCCAGAACTTCACTCTTCAGTTATCCACATTGGTTGAGCCCCACTTTGGATCATTCATGTTGCTTCAGGTTCTTCAGACAGCAGGTTAGTCCTTCTTTTGATTCTTCACAGATGCAGGAGTTATCGGAGTAGAGGTCTGTGGGATCCACTTTTATGCCCAGTGCCAGCCTGTGGGTTGAGGGCAAGCCTTTGTCCACCCATAACCCAAATCTGGCCAGTCCCTCTACCCCCACTAGGTTTGGTGCCATCCTGACTAGAGAAACAAAAGGGAGGCAGGCCTAGGTGTGAGCTTCATCTGCCAGTAACAAGGTAAGCATCTTTTTAATCTCGGGAAAGAGCTGGGCACAGCCGCCGAGCCCAGCCACTCCCACGGGCCTTGATCCACTTTCTGGAAGCAATATACATCTCACCACAGGGAGCTATCAAGGTCATGTGACATCTGGACACTTGCAGGAAAGACTTTTACCAGGAAAATTACAACTTTCTAAAAGAGTAATTTTAAAAATAGACTTATCAAATCTGACCCGATCATTACCTTGGATTTTGAATTACTATTGAAATGAGTCCTTGAACCATTTTTCTACCTACTTCCAAACTGAATTTAGCACTTAATAAAGGTAATAGTGTAAACCAGTGTTAACCTATGGGAGAGCCAGCCTTGCCACAATGAAAAATGATTTTGTAGGTTTTTCAGTGCCAGGACATGTAAAATATAAGTTATACATGCACTACTTTTTAAATACCATGCACCCTGCTGTATGGGCATATAGGCCCTAATTTAACCCCTTGGCTGTGGTGGTAATTCCGCTGCGGCGCTGGGGTGGTGAGGGGAGAGAAGCGTGGCGCCGCCATGCTCGTGTCGGAACCACGTCGTCATGAGCCACGGACGAGCTGTGCTCATGAAGGCGTGTTTCCGCCACGACTCCGCCCAATCACTAGTTCGCCCGCACAGGCGGGGAATCAGTGCCGCGTGGGCGGAGTGGCCGCAGCATGACGGAACCATGCCGGCCTGAGCACGCGCCAACCGTGGCTCATGACGGCGTGGTTCCGTCATGAGCGGGGAAGGGGTTACAAGTGACTTAAAAGTATTAAAAAGAAAGGGTTAGGTCTAGCAAAAAGTGGTTGTCCTGGTTTGAAATGACAGTCTAAAGCTGCTCACCCAGGCTGCATTTGCAGGACTGGAGACACATTTTACAGTTCCTCTTTAGAGGGTGGAACAATGGGTGCTGCTGCTCACTAATGGCAATTGGCCCCATGTACATATGGTACCATGTACTATTGACTTACAAGTAAATTAACTGTGCCAATTAGGTATACGCCAAATTTTCATCATGATTAAAGAGAAAGCACAAGCACTTTGTCACTGGTTAGCAGCAGTATGATGCACAGTCTTATGGCCAACAAAAACAGGGTCAGCAAAAGAAGGCAAAAATCTACAATCATGGTGATTTCCAACACTTACCTTTTCAGAAAAGCTTTCAGTACAACATTTGAATGGGACCACCAACTCCATTCGTCTGGATATCTGACCCTTTGAAACTGAGTGCGAACTCCCCTCTAAATATTCTAGGAGGACTGTCTGAAACGATCTGTTACCCCATAGTGCTTGATTCGATGTGACTGTGATTTCTCCACTATTGTACGCTCAGAAGTGAACGGAAAGCAACATGGTTAGTGATATGTAAAGGACCTGAAATAAAAATAAGTAGAATGGTGCAATGTCTAAACTAAGCCATCAGAAACCCATGATGAAATTGAGCAAGAAAAAGTTGATATGTTTCACTGCACAGCTGATCTTGTAAAGTTTTTTGTAGATGTACTGAGAGATAAAACTCTCGGTAGCTAAATTAAGAAGTGGAGACAATACAATGGTATAAATTATACAAATATATAAATATGTACATTTTTTAAGCAGAAATATTTTTGAAAACCTGAGGCTGGTGAGACAGCAAAAGATGTCCCTAGGCCAGAGGTTAAAACGTGTTGCCATAGAGCCAGCATTAATATGCGGATGCCGCCCTAATGGACATTTTAATTAAACTGTATGTTCCATGATGAACGTTTGCCTTCTACTTTTAAAAGCTTCTGATTATCGTGGCTTGCTTTTGCCAATTATTTTTCACTTTGTCTGCAGTCCCTGAAGCTCATCCATTCCATTGCACCTTCTTAAGCGGGGAGGCTGCACTCGCATGATTAGACAAAAAAGTATTACTTACAATTACTGCATTTTAGCCGATTTAACAAAAACCAGCTAATTTCGCTTCAAATTGTGCCCTGGAGGAGCACTTGAGAGGCAGTTTTAAACAGCCATTAAAATGTATTAACCTCGGAGCTTCCTATTTAATTGGGCTGAAGGCTGTGGCCTGGTACATTGCTTATTGCTTCAGGGTTTCAAGTGCTTGGACTGGCCTGTGACTTGTCATTGGCCCCAAACGTCTGCAGGATGGAAATCTTGGTCTAATTGGTGTAGAGGTGAAATAGTTTTAATGCAGCTGGGGAGTAGCAGGGATCCCACAAGACAAGCCATCCTGCTGACACCTACACTTCAGAGGTAAGTGGCTGAGACAAGTGGGATTTCAATTACAGGATCGGGAAGGAAGCGCCATTTATTAATGTGGTACCAAAGCCTTAACTCAGCAGGATAATATCAGAGTTCCGAAGGAACAAAAGATGCATTGGCACAGCCAATATATAGATTTGCACTTGTACATACAATATTGCTGCCATCTGAAATGGATTTTAGAAAAAGGCTTAAAACATTTCTTTTCGACTCTGCAATGACCTTTTCCTAAGCCGGATTCTGTCTTGAACTAAGTGGAACTTCTTGCTAAATCCGGGACACCTTTTTTAGGTAGCTGTGCGCGTTACAAATGTTCTAAATTGTATAATACACACACATACATACCAACACACTTGCAAAGTCTACCAAACATCACTGGACACAGAACAAAAGTCATACATAACCATGTATATTACAAGCATATGGTGATGAGTCTCAGTGAATCACAGGACTATGTGCAGTGAGGGACCTAATGGAAGTGCAGCAGACAAACAAAGGGTGACATGCATGACCACCCACCCAGGCAGAAATGATAACGAGGCTCCTGGAACCGCTGGCTGCTCTTTATCAGGAGAGCTGTGGGTGATTGAAATAAAGCGGCTGAGTCACAGGATTATAAAATTAAAAAAAGTTTATTAGTGCCAATAATGGGCCCACTGGTGAGGAAGAAAATGCGTCCAGCCATCACCAGATCCAACCGCTTCATCAAGAAATCATATAACAATCACAGTGACATAAACCCCATTCAATTAATGATATAGGCATGACACACTACCGTTATTCTTAGAATTAGCAACAGTAACCATACCACATGCCCTCCCTTTAAAAAAAAAATAAGGCCTGAGTATAAATAAATAACAGAAACAAGAAAAAGATATTGGGAAGAATCCATCACATATGAAAAAACGGAAGAGGAAATAAGAGAAAAATTAAAAGTTCACACCAACACATAATCCTCTAGCTTCTTTGGCAATTTTACATTTCTCTTGTGGGCAGAATTGAACCCAATCTCCGTATCTAACTCACAGCCAGTTTCATCTTGTTGTACACATTCCAAGGAAATTGACTCTGTATTACCAACAAGCCATTAACTAGTCCCACCAACCTCCTTCTACTCGAACATTTTCTCTTGCCGTGGTTTAAGGACCACAACCGAGCCTTTGTTCCACCACCCCTTATTCCTCAACAAGACTGCAGAACTTGTTGCTTTATCAAATAGAACAGGATCAGAAAATTTGGATGTACATATACCCCGTAAAACAGGTTTGAAAACACGCACCAATTTTCCCACTTCGATAACCTTGGATTTGACTCTATGACAAACATCATGATACGCCTTCCCCTTGAGTTGTGCCTCATTAATATTTCCCTTTGCTTTGGAAATCTCACCACAAAAAGAAACTTTCTTATTACCTTTTTCAAATTCAGTTGTCAAACCCTGTGTTCCCCTCATAAGAAAGTAAGGAGAAACCCCAGTGACTGAATGCGGAGTATTGTGGTAACTCCACAATTTTTCTTTCAAAACAAACAAACACTTCCAAGTTATTTCCAGTAAAGTTTGGATACCCTCGTTAATAAATCTATTGACCCTCTCAACTTGGACATTAGCCTTTGGACAATAAAGAGGTGCTTTTTCTGAGACAATACCATTTGTTTGGAGAAATGATAACATTTTGGAAGAAACAAATTGTACACCATTGTCTGACATTAGTATTTTAAGAGGACCTTCTACACAGAAAATATTATCCAAAAATGTGATTACCTCTTCCGTGTTGGGATGTTCCGTGAAAGTATTATAAGTCCTCTTCGAGAAATTATCCACTACACCTATTAAAAATGTGTTCTGTCTGCCCAGACAACTGGACCTGAAAAATCTATAGAAATTTCTTCCCATGGTTTTTGTGGATCTTGTTGTAAACTTAAGGGTTGAGTAGAAACCTTCCAATGTTGATCTGAATAAATACATACTTTACATCTATTAACATGAAATTCAACACTAGCCTCCATCCCTGGCCACCAATAATGTTGTTTAAGAATTTGTTTCATACTGGAAACACCTGTATGCCCAGAGTGCGCTAACTCAATAAGCTTTCTTCTAATACTTTAGGAGGAGCAAACAAATCTTGTCTCATCAAAATATCATTTTCAATAGTGAGCTCATTGGAGATCTGCTCGAAACTGTGCAAGCCAGGATCAATATTCCTACTAGGTGGCCAACCATTCATAACATGCTGTTTCACTTGGAACAGCACTTCATCCTTAGCTACCAAGTCTAACCATTCATTCTCCGTGATGATGGCATTACACGTACTTAAAATGTTCATAATTGTACACTCATATTGATCTGTCACGATTTCATCCCCATTTTCCTTAGTTTAAGTTTAAGTTTAAAATATTTATTGAGCGCAACATACACCTAAACGGTTTCTTGGCGCTAAAGTAGAGGACAGCCCACTGAGCGGGGACAGTCACTGAGACAGCGGCTGGAAACTAAACAAAAACCTAGAGAAGAGCCTAAGGGAATAAAAAGGTCTTCAAGGCTTTGCGGAAGGCGGAATCGGGACAAGCAATCTGCTGATATGTTCTTACCACTTGAAATGTGCCTGATCTCAAAGTTGAATTCCTGAAACCTAGCAGGAGTCTAATGAGCCTGAATGAAGCATTGCCTGAAAGTATTCCATCCAAAGGTTTGTGGTCAGTGACTAAAACACAAGGTCTTCCCCACAGAAAATTTTTGAACTTTTCCACTACCCAAACACAGGCCAGGGCTTCTTTTTCAGTAGAGCTGTAATACTGCTCAGCCCCTCTACTAGCACTGGAAATAAACAAAATTACACTTTCCTTTCTGTTGGAAAGTACAATCTGCTTCTTATGGTTACCCCAACTTTTTGCTTCATGTGATACTGTTTTTAACTAGTCTGACTGGGTTCCTGCTAATCAGGACCCTTGTCAGTCACTAGTATCTGGTACCCAGGTCATAGGTACCCCAGAGGCCTCCCATGGGCTGAAGCATGTATTGTGCCACCCATAAGAGGCCATGCAAATTGAATTACAGGCCTACCATTACAGCCGGTATAAGTTGGCGCATGCACCACCTAGTTAGGATATAGGTTTTATGTGTAGTGACCCTTAGTTATAGTAATCCTATAAGTCACCCCTGTAGCAGGCCTTAACAATCATGAAGGGAGGGTGCTTGGTTCCAAGTGAGAGGGTGCACTGCATGAGCAAGACACCCCTGCAGCCTCCGGAGTCCATTCTCCTGGGTTGATAGTGCTGCAGCCATTTACGACATATAGAGAGGCATTATGCGACCTCGTGCTGACCAACTCTAAAATGAATGAAAGTAACTATTGTGTTGGGTGTCAAACAATGTGGAATCATACACCCCACAACGGTAAAAAGAGCTTTGTGAGGTTCCTGGTGTTCCCTGTACCAGCCTTTGAGTTCCGTGCAGGCCAAAAGGGTTGCTGCCGACCAGAGACACATTTCTGCCCTCCTGCTGCTGAGCCAAGCTCGAGCAGGAGAAGGCAGAACAATAGGCATCGTGTCACAGGGAGGTGTGACCACCTCCTAGACAGGATTTAGTGTATAAGGCCTGGGTGCGTGCGCTTGCCAGCGACCGAAAGTCTGTATGAGGGGCACATTTGGTGTCCCTATGCCTAGTCCAGTTCAAACCAGTTCTTGGAGTCCTTGGCTCTTGCTCTGGCGCAAAACTGGGCAAAAGACATGGGAGCAACCTCCCCACTGTCCAGACCCTTCCCTGGGAGGGTCCCCTAAATCTGTCTAACCCTCTCCTGTGGGTACAAAAGGGCTTACCTGGCTGTAGGACCCTAGATTAGACAAAATTCTGAATAAGAAACCACTGAACTTAGATTGTCTGGACACTCAGGACTTCGCTGGAATTCGTTTGGGCCAGAACTCGTCTCCCTCTCAGTCTGAAGCATTGTCTGTGCCTCTGCACCATACAGGCTATATGCAAGACCTGTGGAGCATCAAGGACAACCAAAAATATCTCCCTTGAGTGAAGGAGTAACCCCTGCAACCGAAGGCCCCACATCTCAACTGACCAGTCTTCTGCTCCTGAGCCCCTACAGGCTCTAGCAACACAGGAGGTGGGATTCTAAGTCACACAGGGTCAGAGCTGCCCTCTCACCAAGTTTGAAATCAGAATCCCTCGTGGGGGCTGCAATACCCGTACCCCTGTGCACTGCCTTTATTTTCAAGTCCATGTACTTGTTGGCATTTCCAGAACAAGTGCACTGGGCTCCAAGTAACCACAACCTCTGGCTTCATTTCGTAAAAAGAACTCTGGCCTCCTCGCACCTTGAGCTGTCGCTTTGTGAAACTGCTTGAGGTCCCCTCGCGACTCCTGTGCCTCAGGCTTGTGAGTCCACTTGAGGGTCAACTCTGCTTTTCTTGGGCTCCTCGGGTTGCTCCAGGCTTGCCCTGACTCCCCTGTGTCTGGTGAGTCTCCTGGACCTTGCTGGTCCGAACCGTAACCTTCTTTGACCTTCTGCATGGGTTGCTGCTGCCAAAGCATGTTGGTGCTCCTGTCGGACACAACCCCTCAGCACTCGACATCCTTTGTTAGACAGCTAACATGTGGCTCCTGGTCATCCTCAACATCTTCTGGCCCCTGTGGCTGCAGAGTCAAGACCCGCCTCAACACACCTGAAGCACCAGACATCGGTGGGTGTTTGTCTACCGAGCCCCTGGTCACTCCTGAGTGACCCAGAGTCTGTCCTCTCTGCTTTCAGGTACTCTTCAACAAGAATCCACCTTTGGATTCCAATGGACACTTTTCCTCCTTCCAGCAGTGGCTAGTCTTCGAAGTTCTCCATTGAGTTTGACGGCAGATTACGACTCTACTTCAGCCCTATGCACCCAGCTTCCCTGGGATAGGTAACTCTGGTACTGTATCTACCGGTGGGGTGGCTCTCCAACCTCCTAGTTCCAAAGGTTTCATCAGAATCCACTTGGAAGGATCCTTAAACTTTAAAATGTCAACCTTGACTCTCCAATAGAATTGTATGGTTCACGCGGTCGTGTTCCCACACTGCACCTCTCCTCCGTGGGGTCGCTACTTACTCTCCTTGGGTGGTTCTTTGGGGTTTCAGCGTTTCAACATCCTCTAGACACTCTCTTGACTCGAGTAGTGGTTCTTATACCACTATTTTAGTATATGGTTTTGTCTCCCCCTGGTGCCCACTGTGTATTAGTGCTACTTACGATTGTTTCTGTGCTACAGTATTGTGTGCTTTGTGAGTATCTTCTTGCAGAAGATACTGTGTCATGCTAAAGGAGTGTTATATTAATAAATACATATTTGTTTAACTAGTGTGTGGTTCTCCTTTTATTTAACCAATACTATAAGGTTGCATTCTGGTCAAACAAGCTGCTTAACATTCCTTCAAGACTAAGCCTGAAGACTGCTCTCCAAAGCTACCACTTGGATAGCTTTCTAAGGTTATCTTTGACCTCTTAAATCACAATAAGGGTTGTTTGAACTGGTACAGGGTGCCCACTTTAATTAGTGGACAGCATATACCAGACCAACTTCTCACACTTCCATCCACAAACTGTGTGAAAACGGCTCCTAAATCAACAGCACTAGCATCAACTACCACAAATGAATCACCAGCAGAATCAAATGTATTGAGGCCAGGAGCTTGCATGATAAGCTTCTTCACTTGATCAAATGCCTCATCATTCTTTGCCATCCATACAAAAGAAACCCCTTTCTACAAAAGTTGTCTTAATGGTTTAACAACTAGAGCATACCCTTTCACAAATCTAGCATAATATTCCCCCAGACCTAAAAAGGACCGAAGAGAATCCTTACTATACAGTTTACTGGCATTTTTTGAAGTAGTCACAAATTCTTTCTTGGGGAAAAATGCCTTCACTGGTGATTCTGTGCCCTAGATAGTCAATCTCTTCCACTATGAACTTGCACTTCTCCCTACTTACAGTCATGCCTCTCTTTTCCAAAATATTCAAAACCAATGCAACAATTCATTATGTTCCACACTGGTTTTAGCAAAAATTAGGATGTTGTGCTGGAAAGCCTGGACCCCTTTTAATCCTTGGAACAAAGTTTCAATCAATCTCTGAAAAACACTAGCCTCTGAGGCCAAACCGAAGGTCATCTTCAAACACCTATAAACACCAAAAGGTGTTACGAAAGCAGTGAGATCTTTAGAACCTTTATTCAGAACCACCTGGTGATACGCCAATTTAAGATTGATCACAGAGAAACATTTTGCACCATTAATGTAGCTAATAACTCCTGTATCCTAGGCAAAGGATGGGTATCAATGATAATATTTTTGTTTAAAGATCTAAAGTCTACACACAGCCTTAAATCCTTGTGTTCTTTAGTGATTACAATAGCCGAAACCCATTCAGAACTATCTGTAGGCTCGATGATACCATCCTCACATAAAGTGTAAAAAAGGGACTGCAACATTTGACGAATACCCAAAGGTACTATGCGTAATTTATGTTGCACTGGAACTGCCCCTTTATTGAGTTTGATGCTGTGGCAAAAGCCTTTTACTTCCCCAAACTTGTCTTGAAAAGCTGCTTTATATTTTGCAACAATACTCTCCACTTTTGAATTTTCCACATTCACTGAACTTATAGACAAATCCCTCAGCCTGATGGGACAATCAGTTCCAGGATTCTACTTAGCATTAGCAACAGTAACCATACCACAGTGATGTAAAGGCCCGGACTGGCCTTTCAATCAATCATGCAATTCCCCTGGTGGACTGGAGACATTGGATGCTGGTTCGGAATGCCCAGGAACACTGCTAGTGCCTCTGGCACTATTCTCAGCTCCCCAAGGTTGATCACAGGAGGCACAGTGGGGTTTCAAGAGAGAGGAGGAAAGCGAGGGAGGTAGCGAGAAAATGATTGGAGAGGAAGAAGAGAGGAGTGTGAAGGAGAGAGAGAATGGATGGATGGATGGAAAGAAAGAGCTAGACCAAAGAGGAGTGGAGCAAGGAAGGATGGTTTGATTATTTTTTCCAGGCCTGCATTTGCTGTGCCTGGCACTGCTGACGTGAAGCTAAATTGGCAGAAGTCTGAGTGCATTATAATTGCAGTGTGATGTACAGCACAGTAAGCATACACATTTACAAAGGGTGCATGTGGTGCAGTAAGTAGGGGGAATGTTAATGTGCCCCATTTTATGTATGATACTTTCATTCTATCCCGGATTTTGCCCCCTTGGAAGGATATTTACAATAAAATGGTGCAGCACTGCACCGCAAGCAAATCTGCTGCACCGAGCTGCGTCATTTAAAAAACACAGGGATGTGTATTAACAAGAATAAGGCACATCCCTGTTCTCACCCCTGCGGCAGCGCTAATAAAGCCGCCTAGTATCAACGCAGGCATCCTTGCGCCATGGTGCATTGCAAGGATGATCCTTCCTGCCCATAAACAATCATTAATGTCAGTTTGCTCCTCAGAATGCAACACACATAGAAAGAGCAAAAAACGAGAAGTAAAACTATTTCTCCTGTTGCGCCATTCCGATGCCTCCTTTTGAATGGCGTTAGTTTTTCGCGCTCTCTTAGATTCACACATCCTTGTCAATCTGGGGCAGTGTCAAAAAACAATGGGTGTTGTGTGGTACGCCCACAGCAACACGCATAGCATTCCCCTTGGACGTAGAAAACGGCGTCAATGGGTGCAATATTTACAACGCGGTGTTAACCCATGCAAAGTGGCTCAGTTCTGCATTGTAAACATGGAGCAGGGCATTGCATAAAAAGTGACGCTCCCTGACGCAATGCCCTTGAAAATATATGCCACTTGGATTTTTAAGCCTATAATTGGGGATGACAATCAAAAGTTCAACTTCCTTGAAAATATGTTCTATTGACAGAAAAAAAAACTACCTAAAGGAATCACGCATGGCAGAGACCTCTAAGCATGGACAAAAAGTTATGTTTTAATTCTACTGCTCTAACATTATCTGTGCTTTTCAGTGTCTCTCATCCTGAACATAAGAGCCTCCTAAGTAAACTTTTCAAGTATTTTCATTTACTGTGTGCCTCTGTAACATTATCACACCAGACACGACTAATTGTGTACAACAATTACTCTTCTTCCACAAGAGAAGATATTGCCTCCATTAACCTTTGCACAATCTGGTGCTGGTTTGTGTCGTTCCTAAAGCCACGCCTACAAGAAAGTTCTAAAGCATATCTTTTATTGGTGCAATAGAAATTGGATGTGGCTCTTCCCTACCGGTCACGTTATGGCAGTTGTATGTGCGGTTGTATGCGGGGCACAATTCAGGGGTACAAGCGGGCAGACTGCATCCATCCACTATTTTCACAAAGTGGATGCCGTCCTCCCGACCTAAAAGTTGGGCCCCAATAAAATGTGGTGAAGTAGTCTTGGCGCAATGGGACACTTTCAGCAGCGCCTGCACCTTATCTGCTTGCACTCGTAGCAGCAGCGAAATTAAGGGGCATCAGGCCTTCTTTTGGTTGAGTATCCTGTCTGGAAGCTATCTGGAGCCTCACACCTAGATCCAAATGAAGAGACAAAGGCACACAGCTTATTACTTCACAGTTACTCAAGAGAGACATGCTTTTGACTTTGTTCAGCCCCTGCATATAAGACATATGCATACACTGTGAAAATGTCAGACGTGTTGGTCGGTCCCAGTATTTACACAAGTAATTTAAATACCACTATTTTCTTTTATAGCGCTACTCATCTCAATGCAGGGTGTCAGAGAGCTTTATATTATATGTAAAGATTACACATTGACAATGAGTCATATGTGTGTACATCAATGTACAAGATATGTTACATAAAACAGTGAGGGTTACAAAGTGGAGGATTCAACATAGCTCACTGTGTTTTTATAAAGGGTATTACGATTTTTTAACTGCAAGTTACAAAATGATCGTTGTGTTAAAAGCAGTAACCCACTTACCAAGCTACATAAAATAAAACTCTGTCATCTGCATGTTACATGCTGTGCTGCGCAAGAGACACATTAACCTTCTATGCTACTTTGATTCAAAACTGGGGCTAGACAAAAACACATATCTCTCCCGCAAATGTATTAACCTCCAGAGATATCTTTATTATTATTATCTGAAATTTACTGGGGACACAAAGATCTCTGCAGCAGGTTCCTTAACCCCATAAAATATTTTAAAATGCAGACATTGCAAACGTTTAAGCAGAACTGACTGTCATATTTCTCCTTGCTGCCAATTTCTTTGTGGCGGAGTTTAAAAAAATAAAATGTAAAAGTTGAGGCCCAGATTTTGTGTCCGGATTACGTCACTTTTATGGCACAACCCCAACGCAACATCACACTTGTTAAATCTAATAATGAGCTTACATGTAGTCGTGATAGAACTGCAAAACATGTCTGCGGTGTTAAGAACTAATGCCACTTTTTGTGATGTCACTTCCTGGGAGGTCATGGATTTTGATACCACGTATGATGTCACGTGCCATGATGTCACCTGCATACTGCTTAACTTGGTCAGCCCCCCCTACTTCTTTTTTTTTTTTTTAGCACTTGTACCCTGTGAATGTACTCTACTAGGACCTGCACTGTAAAGTAGTGAAGCTTTGTGATGGGATTCGGTGTTCAATGCAGCAACTCATCGCCCAAAGTCGGCTACTTACGGCCATGCCAGAGTATGAGACTGGTGACAGGATTCACAAAATCAAACCGCTGTGACAGCATTCAGGCAGCACCTACATATAAGTAAATGTAACACAAGCTATGTAACATCTGTCAGTCACCTATCTACTATTAGACTGCGGTGAGATTATATTCTTTGATGAAACGTGTTATTAGTCTGTGTTGAGAGTACAGGGCCGAGTTTAGGATGGTGCAACTGGTGCAGCCGCACTGGGCGCTAACCTGGGAGGGAGGCACTGACCTTATGGGGTGGGATGCTGTGTTTAGCAATTTGTTATTTAAAAGCACCTGTGCAGAGTTCCTTGTGCAATCCTTCTTGCGATTATTGTTCCTGCTGGAGAGATCAAAGTTTTGTCTAGTGGCAGTTTCGACTCGCCATAAAGTAGCGCAGAGCGTTAATATGCCTGCTGTAAAGAACAGATCTGTATTTTATGTGGATAGCTATTTGAATTAGTAAAGCCAGCTTTACCAGTGCTTTGAAACAAATGAAATGTATGTGAGATAGGAGATGTGGAGAGATATGGGGCACTTTTGCCAGGTGGAAGTGAGGGAAATGGGGGCGCCAAAAAAGATCATGGCATGGCGCCACAAGTGTCAAAGCCGACTCTGAGTGTTCTCATATGGAATACGACAATGCTGAGAGCACATCCAGTTTGAAAGCACATGAAATAATCGGTGGTTGGAGCCAGGAAAAGCAACCCGGTAGTGAGTCTATAATATCAGCACTAATAAAGCCTTCAGGCCACTATATCAGACGGGATTCTACCACCAAACCTTTTATAGTTATTACCATTTTATTATCATTTTATGTTTCTGCTTCTCGCCCTGCGAGGATGCAGTGGGGCGATGCTCCCCCACCCTAGTGGAGGAGCCGCCTCTGGTTTTAGGCACAGCACAGTGTCTTGTCACAATATGGTTTTATTCCCACAATATAGGGTTTGTGGACGACAGCAGCCAGTACATTAGAAATGTTGCACCCTGCCATTACTCCTCCCCACTGAACCTTTAAATTCTTTCTTATAAACGTACGATCAATACCCAAACACAGCACTGATATGTGGAATTTCATTCAAACATACAGGGCCATCTGGTTTAGAGAATTCTCTGCCCCCAGCATCTTGCTCGCAGTAAACTCAAGGTTATTCAATCCTTCACAAATCGCGTGGGCCCGCCCAGCAGTGGTCTTTATACAAGTCTACCTTTCTGTTGCCTCTGTAGAGGACGTTGAAAAACAGTTTTTTTTCTCCTTATTACTGGCCTCCAGGCAACCTGGGGGCTTTATCAAATCCCTATTAGAAACTATAACTATAACAGAAAAATACAGACATTTGTTTAAATGGGAGGAATTTAAAGTGAAAAAACATGCTTCATAAAACTTTAAGACATAATTAGTTAAATTGAAAGTGGAGAAATGCATTAAGACTTTCATAGGAATATTTTTCTTCACTTTAAATTTCTACCATTTAATATGACTGTATTATTTCAGTTATAAATATAGCACAGTGTATAATAGCCGCCAGGAGCAAGAGGCCTGCTGCTTGTAAATGCGACACTTTGAAATCAGAGAAAATTAAAAGGTAGCTGAATCATTAAGGGAACTTTTCATTTTAATTTTCTCCCATTTAAAAGCATTCAGAAGCATCATTTTGTTTTCATGTTCATATACTAAGTTGACAAGAATTTTTATTTAGAGTTACATACATCAATGCTTCAGTTCTTCACCTCTCTGCCCAAACTTGGGTCATAAATCTGACTGAACACTGCTCATTATTAGGCCCTGCTATCTGCAGCCGGACGATAATAATGTAAAATAAACACAGCCTTCCCTTAACCCCTTTGCCGCGGCGCTAATTCCCCCGCGAAGCGGGGGAGGGGGGGCCGCGCACCGCGCCGCGGTGCTCGTGACAAGCTCAACTCGTCATGCAGCACAGCAGAGCTGTGCCCATGACGAGCTGAGCTCATCATGACCACGCCCGCTTAATGAAACACCCAGCACAGCAAGGGAATTATCCCCGCCTGGGCGTTCCACGGCAGTTATGACGTGCTCAGCTTCTCATGAGCACAGCTCCACTGTGCTTCATGACTAGCTAAGCTTGTCATGAGCGCCGAAGGTGTTAAGAGAAATATGTGACGTGATTCTGTCTTTATTTAAAAATGAACTCAAGGCTGCAAACTACTCTGAAGGGGTCTGTGAGCTATTAGTAGCTCATGACTGACTGGTTGGAGACACCCGAGACACATTATTGGATAGTATCTAATCCGAATGAAAACAAGAATAGTACAGAAACAACTCTTCTAAATGTTTCAGAATATCTTTGCCTTATATTAGAACAACGCTGTTTAGCTTCATTACAGCTATTATACCAATCTACAACCTTTTATATAGTGTTGCATCCCCATCTTTTTAGAGCGAGTCTGCAAGCAGGGATGTGCAAGATTCTCTGAAATGGCAGGGTTCTTTTCTTATGGACAGCTCTCAGTCAATTATTTTTACACCATATATAAAGGTACTTCCATTATGCCTCGATCTTCTGTAAGACTGTAGACAACACTTAAGACTGGGCTACGATAACTCGCTGAAACTTGGTAACCCTGGCTACTTGTTGAACAGACTGCATATTGCTAGACTAGTCCTTAGTTTTCACACAGTCAGTTGCACCACACCTAATAAAATCTGCATTGGCTCCCAATCCCAATCAAAAAAACACATGTTCAAATTGTTTATCTTTGTTTTCAAGGCTCTATATGGCTTCTAGGCTTATCCTATTCCAACATGACTTCCATTCCTAGTTACAGAACAGCAAGAATGGGTGGGATATACTTTGCCTTTTTTGCCGCCTCCCACTGGTGCTCACCATGCCACCAGGGTAAAGCTATCCTGGCTGATGAGGTTTGATACCCTAAAAACTGTCCCAGGATGCTTGTTTCCGGTCTGGGGAGGACCTGGCCTGGCAGTTTGGTCTGGACTGTTCTCATGAGGAGCAGGGTCAAGACTGATTTGCATATGGCTGGGTCCAAACTGTAATGGCGTGGTGAGCAAAAAACAATGGATTTAGGCCCAGAACTCTGTAATAGTGGTGAGTGTATGACATTGTTCAGCATTCCGTCCATCATTTGTTCTTTTTGCATGTGTTCCCTGTTGAGAACTTGGAAAGTGCCTAACAACCCACTGGGGATGGAATGTGTTTGATGGTTGTTACAGACACACGGCAACTCACTGTAGCAAGAAGCAATGTACTAAGAGCACCAGCATGCCGTGCGAGCGGCCACGCCCACTGGGGCAGGTGTTCATGTAAACAAGGTACATTTAAACTGCTGTGTTGTGTCCGTTATGTTTGCGCCTCATTGAGAAAGTGCAGGAGCACGAAACGTGCCTGGGCTGAAGACTTTATTTGTGTTTGCATTGCATTCAGACGCATAACGCAAATCATACGGTAGCCTCCAATCCAATAAATATATGAAACATGATCAACTTGTTGTGGGCCTTTCCTTTGTGGGTAACTTTTGTGATAGAATATATGATATATATATTATTTGGAGAATGCAGCAAATACCCCACAAAATGACGATAAATATGCCTCCTTTTCCAGCCTATTTTCCTTCCCTGGTGGGCTTGTGCACACTGAAATACACATTATGCCATTAAAGAATATGTTATTTGTTAAGCTTTATTTTTATTAATTGTCGTTAAGTGCTTGAATATATAAAAGCAAAAATAAAAAAAAGCTAAAAAATAACGTATGTACAATTATGTCTCTTTTCAAACAAATAAGTATGTTTAAACCATATGAAACACCATTTTTCTGCAAAAACACGCTTGATAAACCGAGTGCTGGCTATTGGAATTCAGAAGTTTGGTGGTAGTGAGTATGTCTTTTGTTGCTTTTAGTAGCTTTTTGACTTTCACTTATTTTTATTTGTGCTGCCAGATGCTAATATTGTCTAATTGGTCTGGTTAAAAGTAGGGTGGGCATTAGCTGTACAAAATATTGAGTTTGGTACCAAATGTTACTGATACACTTCCATCATTTCAGAGACACATGACCAAAATATAAGCCAGAAGGCACCAATATTACAGAAATCCTTTTCAATTTTTCAACTGTTTATTTTTCTTTTTCTTTCTTTTTGCTTTTTCTTTGGTCAGTAAGTTCATGAAGTTTTTTATCTAATCTTCTATGTAGGTGTGCTTTTTTCGTTGGGTCAACTGAGTTATCTTTGTGTCCGCTTCCAGCATAAAGAACTCCTTCTTTGCTGATCCTTGCACGAGCATTTGCTTTAGCTTTCTCTCCGCAGCCATGGACCTGGAAGAGATACAATAAATACAGTTGTAATTATGTCACACGCACAACTTCATTTTGATCGTGTTACCTTTTGAGTTTACAATTCATTTTTATGTATAAACTTTCCATTTTTAAAGTAACCGAGAATATTTAAAACAAGTCATTAAAAATCAATTGATGCCCTGTTTCACAGATATTGGTGCTTTTCACAATAATTGTATAATATATGTAATGTCTGCATTTGAAAAAGCATCGAGAGATGGGACTATGGCTCAGTTCCAAAGGGATAGGCTTCCCTGCTTCGGAGCTTCTACTGAGCTAGTGCCCCAAACACTCCTTTCTTCCCCAAGATGTGGCTTTCCCACAGCACACAGATGCAACACCACTGGGCACGATGGGCATCTTCACAGGGTGCAGGATGCCATCCTGAGAGAATTGCAGAAGCTAAAGGGGAGTTACCGGCAGTTTTCTTTACAATCACAAGACACACAGGGTGGAGACTGCTCTGTAAAACCGCTGGACCCGCTGCTGGAGTTCGGTAGTGGGCACCAGATGTCCCCAACCCTCAGACACTAGGACTGTGCAGCAGGAATTACTTACCTAGTGGAGAAGTGTGGCTCAATGGTTAGAGCAGGCAGACCTTGATGCAGAGCTCTGGCCAGGGACCAGGGTTCGATTCCCGCCTCGGCGGGTCTCCGGCTCATTAATTCCCCTGACTGGATATTCTCGCCTCAGTGCCTGTTCTGATCATGGGTCCCACGCTGCAACTCTGGGCAATAGCTTGCTTAGTCTCCACAACGGCCCCAAAAGCGCTGGTATGTCTGGCTGCACCTGGGGGGTGCCCAGGAGTGGACATTTCCCAGGAAAGCCAGGAAGGGTTCCTAAGCGGGATACAGACAGCGCCGGGACACCTCCGGTGGAGATAGCTGTGCGCTTTACAAATTCCGACATTTTACCTGGAACAAATAGGAGAGGTGTGAGCCAGGCAGTGTGAAGGGCCCAACGAGCACAGGACACAGCTTCTTGAGTGCCGAGCAGTGTTTAATTTGTGCAGGTGCTGAGCACCGGCACCTATTTCTCAGGGCTGGGTCTATTGAATTTTTTTTCTCCCATGCACAGCCAGCACTGTGCACAGACCATTGAAAAGCCCCAGCCTTGAGTGAGGCTTGTGCACCTGTACGTTCAGATTTGGTGCATGCTGCTAGTGTGCTTGCTTGGTGGGAGAAAGGCAGGTGTGTTGTGTCATGCGCAGTATAAACTGCACGAATGATGAACTGGGAGCATAATTTCAGCTGGGTGACCCAGCAGTCTGCGCTTTCCAGTGTAGCCAAAGCTGCAATGTTAGGTGAGATGTGTGTGCCTTATTTTACATACAACTGTTATCCTAAAGGTGACAGAATAGTGCTTGGCCGTGGGACACCCAAATACTGTTGAAGTAGCAAAAAACCTGGGAGTGCAATTCAAGACTTCACTTTCCTTCCGACCACACGCCTTGACAGTGGCAGGGTCTTGTTTTAACATAATCAAGACACTAAAAAAATTCTTCGACTATTCCCCTCTCTGTGACGAAGACAGTTGTGGTGGCACTTCTCCTATCATGTCTAGACTAAGGGCATCACGAAGAAAGACTCGTCTTCCCCGTCCCCCTAGGAACTGCATACCTCTTGTAGCACAGGTAACTAGGAGTCCTGTATGCAGGACCAATTAAAATAACGGATCCCGGTCCCTAACCCCTCCTTTTTGACGTAGCAAGTTGAGAGCCAGATCCAAAGCAGGGCTCAATACTACTACTAACCGGAACGGATACTACATTCACGTTGAGCCAAACCTTCCAATCATGGTACACTAACTCTGTGAGTAAAGCCAAATTAGTGTGTAAGCACTAACAGAGGAAATGGAGGGAGTCTTATTGCCCTATCGCTAAAACATTTACAGCCTATCCCTAAAAAAGTATCAGAAAGAAATTTAAAAAAAGAAAAAAAATTATACTTTGAGGCCCGAATTTTAAAGGCGGGTAATAAATCTAAGGAAGTCTTTAACATAGTGAAGTCCTTAATTTCCCCAGTAGCCTGCATAAACCAAGAGGTGCCTTGCAGGGAATGGTGTGAACAACTGGCCGATTACTTCCAGGATAAGATCTCTAATATCCAAGCTAGTCTTCTCCTCCCAGGACGGAGAGAGGAGAGTCTGAATATCAACCAGCATGCTAAGCAAACTTCCAACTCAACTCCTTCCTTGGATAGTTTTGATCCAATCTCCCTGGAAGACTGTTCTCTTGCCATCAGGAGTCTTAAATCTGGCTATCCTTCTGACCCACGCCCCATCAATCTTATGTTCATGGGAGCAGAGGCTATCAATCCTCTTGTCAATCATCTCCTATATTCCTCCCTTTCATCGGCTATCATCCCTAAGAAATGGAAACAGGCCGAAATTGGGCCCCTGCTAAGAAAAACACAAGCAGTAATTACGGATCTGTCTAATTATGGACCGATTTCGCTTCTCCCGGCCACTCTCCAAAATACTGGAAAAACATGTTAACCAGCAGCTGTGTCTCAGTACTTAGAGAGCAATGGTTTATTACATCCTAGTCAATCTGGCTTTCACCCCAGCTGTAGCACAGAAACTGCACTTGTGGAGGTATTCGATTCTATCAGGTGAACTCTTGATGCGGGTGGTAAAGCTGTACTGATTATGCTGATTTGGTGACTTTTCTGTCCTGCCTCCTGTCTGTTGGGATTGGTGGACAAGCGGAGAAATGGCTGCCATCTTTTCTTGAGGATAGGGGTCAAGAGTCGTGGTGTCCCCCCTTTTTGTCTGCACGACGGGGCCTTAAGGTGGGAGTGCCACAGGGCTCTGCTTTGAGCACCACCCTTTTTGATATATATCTTGCCCCCTTGGCATGCCTTGCAGAGACTCTGGGTGCTAAAGTTGTCTCTTATGCAGACGACACACAGCTGCTTTTCTCGTGGGGTAGGGGCCAAACTTTACCAGTGGAGGAAATCAGAAAGTGTTTGGCCGAGGACCTTCTGGCCCAAGGATACTTCTCCCCCATGTACTCACACTAATGCTATAAAAAAATCTAGGCATTAAGGTCGACAGGGAACTTTCATTTCGTTCTCAAGTAAACACAATAGTAGGAACATGTTTTGGCATGCTACTTAAGCTGGGGAGGTTTTTCCACTTTGTTTTTGCCAGCTCAGAAAACTGGCTGTCCATGCTCTGATTACAGCTAGACTGAATTATGGTAATGCCTTATACCAGGTCTACCAGACTACTTGATTAATAGACTGCAGGTGGCCCAGAATGCGGCTGACCGCATAATACTCAGCCTACCTCTAAAAACCCACGTGTCTCCTTTCCTCATAAAACTGCATTGGCTCCCTGTAAGGAAGAGGATTAAGTTCAAAACTCTACTACTCATTCATAGAGCTTTGCAAGGAACAGGCCCAAGTTACCTGAAAGCGAGAATCGGATTCCACATCCCTCCTAGAAATCTGCATTCAGCAAACCTTTTTCTGAACAAAATCCTTCGGATCCGTAAATCTAGAATGAGAGGTAGATCCTTTTCTATTCTGGGTCCTACCTTATGGATGACCGTGCCGCTGGATCTAAGATGCCTCACTTCCACCACTCTATTCCAGGAGAAGCTGAAAACAATGCCTTTCTTGAATAACTAATTCTGCTCTCGTTTCTCAGTTCCTACATTGTTAGTGCAGAGCGTCAGGACACTCTACGGAGGAACAGTTGCGCTTTACAAGTTACCTTTATATTACATTACGTTACATGAATGCGGGGGACCAGTGAGGTGGTCGGCAAAAGCGGGAAAGCTTCAAGTGTGCAAAGTCTGTGTCCAGGAAGGCTTTGATTTGCTGCTCGGCGTCTGCTCTAATGAGATCCTTTAGATTTGAATTTAGAAACTTTCATGGAAGCCATAGCTCCTTCAGCGGGGCTAACCAGCAAGTTGAGGCAGACTGGTGAATGGCTGTCACCAGCTGTAGCTTCAACTGTGGTCCTGGTCTCTGGCGGTGATCCAGGCAGAAAGTTGGCATAAAGATATGAATTCTAGCTTTTTGCAGTTTGGGGACAGGAGGAGTACACATTAACACCAGCCAAGAGTCCAGTACCTGAGGGGCACCACTTCGAGGTCAGAACTAGCTCCGACAGAGGACATAAGTAGGGTCCAGGGCAGGTCCAGTTGGTACTGGTCAGTTGCAGCAAAAGGCCTTTGGAAGCTTGGTTTGTCCATGTAGCTCAAACAGGAGGTCAGTCAACTGACCAGTTGAGTCACTTCTGGGATGCTGGATTTAAGGTAAGCAGGCCCAGTCTTCCAACAGGATTCAGGCCTGAGGGCAGTGTTTCTTCTGATCTTCACAGGTCCAGGAGTGTTCTGAGAGGCGTACAGGATGTACCAATTTGATACTAAATGTCAGCCTGTGGGTGGGGAAATGCCTGGTCACTCCCTAACCAATGGGGCAAATGTTCTCAGTGGTGAGCCTAGGAACTGTTGCAGCACTTCCTGTGAGTTTTACTGTACACTATGTCACAATGGCCTTTTCTGCCTAAATCCATCAAGGCAGACCCTTTCTTCTCCCTGTGCCCATCTAGGGTGTGGATACGATAATGGGCAAACCCTCCCTTATGATTACTCCAAACCAGTTCTGGGGCAACTCCCTGCTCCCACTGGGTAAGGAGCCAAGCTGATTAGGAAGACAAAGGGAGGGCAGGCCTAGGTGTGAGCTACATCTGCCAATGAAGCAATCAACATCTCACCCCATTAGAGCCATTCACCAGTAATGTTACAGTGAACACTGGCAGAAAGGCACATTTGGCTTAGGCAGGAAAATGATAAAATCGCAATATAAAATCCAACTTTACTATTACCCGGACTTTAAATGACTATTAAAGTAAGGCAAATTAAGCATTATAAGTTGTTCTAATGTAACCTAGTGTTTCCTATGGGAGAGCCAGCTACAAAACGACTTTGGGGATTTTTCAGTGCCAGGACATGCAAAACTATAAATATACATGCTCTTCTTTTTTAAATACCATGTGCTCTGCCCTATAGGCATTTAGAGCATACCTTAGGGATGACTTGTACGTAATAAAAAAAGCCAAGTTTAGACCTGGCAAAAGGTTTATTTTTATTTTGTCAGGTCAAAATGATAGCTCAAAACTGCATAAACAGGCTACTAGGGCAGTCTTGGAGACATGTTTTATTCTGCTACTTTAGTGGGTGGCACAATGAGTGCTGCAACCCACATGTACCATTTATTGGTCTTAGACAAATGTAGTACCTTATATTAGGGCCTTTGAAGTATATGAAATGTGCCAATCAGGCGTATACTCATTTTAACATGTTTAGAGAGAAGAGCACAAGCACTTTACCGCCAGCTAGCAGTAGTAAAGCGCACAGAGTCCTATTGTCAACAAGAACAGGTTCAGCAACAGAAGGCAAAAAATCTGGGGTGACTTTGCAGAACAGGTGAATTTCTAATAGGACTCCTTCCAGAAGTGCTTCATTTGAGACCTGAGGGCCAACATGTATCTCACTACACCTTGAGGGGGTTTCTTAGGTGCTTGCTCCAATCCCTCCTTCACAAGACTGAGCGGCCCACACTAAGGGCACCAAACAGTTTAAAGGGATTGAACCCCACTCCTTTCTGAGGCACTTCCCTGTATTCAAACCGTATGCATGGCAAGAGAACTACCCACGTATGCCTCATGGGTTCTAGTAGGCTTATATTCGTGCTTTTCAGGGTCTTGTTGAGTCTATCAACAAGCCTATTGTTCCAGGGGTGGTATGGAGTGGAGATCTTGTAGGTTACTCCACACTCCTCCTTTCATGTAAGCGGACATGAAGCTGGTGCTCCTCTCAGACACAACCTCCTTGGGGAAACCCACAAAGTTAAATATCCCCATCAGTGACCTGGCCACCGTGGGCACAGTCATTGACCTCAGGCATATGGCCCCAGGGTACTGGGTGGCATGGCCCACCAACACCAGGATAAACTTGTTTTAAAGGCAATATTGAGTTCCAGAGGCCCAACAATGTCAAAGACCACCCCTTCCCCTTCCCCCTGGCCATTTTCTCAGGTACTCATCTGTGGAATTACTATCCCTACGTCCCCATACATCCCTTGCACCGAGCTCATATCCCCTGCCTCCGCACACATTGACACGCATTCAACAGCTTGGTCTTTCCTCCCCCTCTTTTTTTGTGGACGACGCCCAGTTTATTTCGTCTTTGAACCCTGAGCATCGGTCGGCACCTATAACAACTTACAATCTGTGTTGTTACTATCTTAATACCCGATCTCTGGTTAAAAACCAGGTTGATATTTTTTTATTCTTGAAGGAGGTAAAGCCTGACATCCTCTTATTGTCTGAAACCTGGTTAACCCCTCACTCTCTCCCTGATATTCTTGCTGCACTTCCCTCAGAATACTATATTTTGACAGCCAACCATAATTCCGGGAAGTCGGGAGGTGGCATAGCAGCTATCATCCTTAAATCCCTTCATTTCAGGGAATTACCCTCTCTGACTCTACCGGATACGGATAATTTGGTGATCAAGTTAGACACTGAGAGTGGGGCCCTTATCCTGGTCTTGATATACCGCCCCCCCCAATATATGGCCAATTATCCATCTCTTCTGGCCGAGCAGCTGGCTTCATATGCAGTCAGTTGCTCTAAAACCATTCTAATTGGGGATTTAAATTATTGGTTTGATAGCTTAGATACAGATACTCAAGCTGCAGAACTAAGAGACCTTTTTACAGATCTTAATTACACCCAGCATATTTATTCACCTACCCACCAAAAAGGTCACAATCTTGACCAAATCTGGACACACAACCTATCACTGTCTAACCCTGTTATTAGTCCGTGTGTTTGGTCAGACCACTTTTTAATTCAGTTCATGTTAGAAATACGAATGAATGTTAAGGCTAGATCATCCATGGGCAAAGAATTTCGTAAATGGAAATCCATAGACCTTCCTGGATTCATTGATGTATTAAGTAAATCCATACCTTTGCCACATGATGACCTGGATCATGGCGAAAAATTATTGGCAAACTGGCTACGACATGCAGCTGACCTTCTCGCCCCCCTTGTACAGGTTCCTAGTATTAGAGGGAATGAAGCCCATAAATGGTTCACCCAAGAACTGAGATCTCTTAAATTAGGGGTACGACAAAAGGAACGGAAGTGGAGAGTAAACTACTCCCCACAAGACAGAGAAGCGTACTGCGCTGCTAGGAAGGAGTTCCAAAAAATCTTGCACAGACATAAAACCAGCTACTTCTCTCAGAGAATTTTAACTTCATCCAATAAAACTAAAGATATATTTAACATAGTTAAAGAGCTTTGCGACGATGATAGGACAGCCCCTTCAATAGTTCCCACTCAGAAGCTGTGCGATTCTCTGAATGAATATTTTAGAGAGAAAATTATCATGATAAAACGCAATATTGTGAGCTCCCCTACACCATCTCCCTTGGATGATATTTTTTATAACACTGTCACGTTAGAAGCCTTCCCGGCTATAGACTCTAAAACCTTTTTCGCACTCCTGGCACGTGTCAAGTCTGGCTCACCCGACGACATCTGTCCACCCTATATCTTTACAGAAATAGGGCAAACCATACCTCAAGGGATCCTTCCCCTACTAAATAAATCATTGGACCAGGGAAAGGTTCCTGTAGGGTTCAAACACGCTCTACTTATTCCACTGATTAAAAAACCTGGCTTGGACCCCCACGATCCATCAAATTATCGTCCGATTTCTTTGTTACCATTTCTTTCAAAAATCTTGGAGGCACATGCTTCTAGTTGTCTCTCTAGCTTTGTCGAATCCACAGGTTACTTGGAACCTAATCAAGCTGGGTTTCGACCTGGCCACTCTACTGAGTTGGTGACACTGGCGGTCCAGGATGTACTAAGATGCAATGCGGACAAGGATATCCATCAAGCACTAGTACTTCTGGATCTGTCGGCCGCATTCGACACGGTCGACCATACCATCTTGGTCGACCGTGTCGAGCAGGCGGGCCTTAGAGGCTCGGCCTTGGGCTGGCTGAAATCATTTATCTCGGACCGTACCCAGGCAGTGAGACTGGGAACCTTTACAGCCCCTAAAATTAAAAATGAATGTGGAGTTCCTAAGGGATCGTCCTTGTCCCCACTTTTATTTAATTTGTATTTACGGCCATTGTTGTACTCACTGAGAAAGTTCAAAGTTTTAATTTTTAACTATGCTGATGACCTGCAATTGATCTTCCGCCTGGATTCCCCTGGCGCGGCCACCGAATTTCGGGAGGCCATGGTGCACATCCAGAGATGGATGAGTCTTAATCATCTAAAATTAAACCCGGGCAAAACTGAATTGATTTTGCCTGGGAAGAGTGAACTTCACTGGGGGCCACATTTTTGGCCTCCAGAGATGGGAAATCCCCCGGCCAAGTCTCATACAGTGAAAAGCTTAGGGGTCACTTTTAATGAAGATCTTTCGCTTAAAAGTCAGGTGGGGACGGTGGTATCCTCAAGTTTTTTCCAACTTTATAAGATCAGGAAAATTGCCCACCTGTTAACCTACCCTGCTCTGATCCAAGTTGTGATTGCTCTTGTGCTGTCCCGACTGGACTACTCCAATGCTTTGTATTTGGGTCTTCCAGTCGGGCAGCTCAGGAGACTACAGCTGGTTCAGAACCAAGCAGCCAGGCTGATCTGCAAGTTACCCAAGTGGCAGTCCATCAGGCCGGGTCTTGCTGATCTCCACTGGCTGCCAGTAGCGCAAAGAGTAACCTTTAAGGCCGGCTGCATTATCTTTAGGGCTCTACAAGGCAAGGGCCCTGGATTTATTAGCGGCTTGCTTGTTAGGTATACCCCTTCACGTGCTCTTCGCTCGGGTCACAAGAGCTTGTTAGTGGTGCCTCGCATTAGGAAACAACGTCAGGGAGGCAGCTCTTTCCACTTTCTAGCTGCGTCCCTGTGGAACTCTCTGCCTCTGACACAGACTCCATGAAGACATTCTGGCTTTTAGACAAGCCTTCAAAACTTGGCTTTTTAGGCAAGCTTATCCATAGTTAATTTCTCCTTTTCTTTTGTTGTGTTATGTCTCTGCAAACCTCCCAATAGCGCCATGAAGCCTACGGGCGTACGTGCGCTCAACAAATATTATTTAACATAACATAACATAACACCCTTTTAAAGAGGGGTTTCGCTACAGGTAATGGAAGCAGGTGGGTCATTTTGCATTGCCCCTAACCTTTCACTGGCCTAGCAGGTTACACAGGATCTGTAGATTGCATCCTCATCCTGGGCCAATAAAAGTGGGTGGCCAGTCAGTTAAAGGACTTGGCCTGACCCAGATGTCGTGCCATGGGGATGTCAGAAGCGAACTGCAGTAGACAGCCCAGTAGAACTGGGGGAACCACCAACATATAGAAACAATAGAAAATAGAGCAGTGTGAAATACCTAGGCATCACATACATGGATATTTCATAAGCTGCTATCCCCCAGACCCTCCCCCTCAATTCTAATCTCAACATTGCTTGATGGTTCTGCCGGGGCCATCTGTTCACCAAAAGCATTGGTGTCTGGAACTGCACATATATCACCTCTATTCCTATTCCACTACCCCCAGATTTTAATCCATTACTGGGGGCAGCCCTGACTTTCATGGACAGCCCTTTCGCTGCGCATGCACTAGTCCATATCGCGCTTTCAATCATCTAACTGGCGCACTTGCTCCACTCCCCACATTTTATCAATATTTCTTTTTGCTATAGCAACTCTTCACTGCTGGAGCAAGGGAGGATTTGCACACTTCGTTCTAGCAATCAACTACCGCCACTCATTAGCCCGGCAGTTTTGGAATTTCCATATTGTGTGATAAATAGTGCCCACATGGCCATAACCCCACCTGCAGTTGATGCTAGGCGCCCTGCCAATCTTGAACAACGTGGTTGGGAGTAATACGAGTGGACGAGGTTCTTTAATTGTACCAGGTGGAAACCTGTCCATATGGCCACCTCTCTAGGGGAGGCCATGGCTTCCCCCCAGTGATCATGATCGAGCCCCCCAGATCGTGTATCCAGTGCTTTCTTAAGTGTGTTAGGGCATCAGGTGTATTCTGGAATAACTTTTTACATGCCACAGATGTGACCCTACATGGAAAATATTCGTCAAACACTCGGTTATCCAGTGGTGAAGACTCTGGTAGTACTGCTACCATTGGCAGCACTGCCAGTAGTGCATTGCAGACCTACAGATTATGATATTTCAGTAGGTGCTAATTAGGTAGTCTTGTTGTAAATCTTTGAAGAGAACGACTTCAACCTGGAGTCATAAAACACCAAACGCACTTGGATTGGGAGACCTTGACTAAGTCTAGAGATGTCTAGTCAACCGAAAAATGTGGTGAAACATCAAGCAAAGAAGGCTCTAGTCTTGCGTCTTTAGCTATAAGGAGGAAAGAAGTCTATGTTGCCATCTGCCAAATTCCTGAAAAGGTACCCCTCTAAAGAAATAGCAGGCACTGTTCTGCCCCTAGTCTATTGAGCAATGAATACCTTAAGAGGAATGCTTTGGGCAGCTTCATAGCATTCAGAGACATTTTTCTTTACATAACAGCCATACATTTGGCAACAAAACTCTGCTAGTCTTGCCATTTATCAGCTTAGCACTCTCTTTGGATCTTGGCTTTGCCTTCATTTTAAATAGACAAGTTGTAGGAAAGAAAGCTGGCAACAGGATTTATTTATTTAAGTAAAGGTTTGTCACCACCTCTGCAAGATTACTTTGTCTATGAACAAAACTATTTTTTGTCCGCCTGAAAAGAAGGTCTGCAGCTTACTGATTCTTCAGAACAAAGTTATCACCACTTGAAAAGCAGTCTTCGGGGTTAAGCATGTGACGTTACTACTATGCAAGAATTACAACAGAATAGATAGGAAGGGAACTAATACTAAATTGAGGTCCCACAGTGCAACAGAGAAAGGGCAGGCTTATTCACCAAACCTTTCAGAAATTATTAAAAACTATATGAAAAACGAATAGGGAGGCTCACCTGGCTTAATCCAAAAAATAGAAAGAGCAGCATGGTGTTCAATTGTGGTTTACTAGGAGAAAATGGTGGCTAGGAACCCGGGAAAGAGGATGTTATTGAACAGACACTCACACTATTTTAAGGAAATTGACATGTGAACGGCTTGTAGACCAGCAGGGTTGTATTCCTTCCAGGTGCTCCAAAAAGAGCCAACTATGTATTAGGAATTGCAATCAATATATTTGATGTACTTACAATGACCAAAATGCAGTGACATGGGATCCTACGCCACATAACTGGATACAATGAAGATGGGAATGGTGAACTGTATGATTATTAGATCGTTCATCCTTAGGGTGGTGTTTCCCCAACGTTTTGCCATTTGCCTCCCGTTTTTGCTGATTTTTTTGTGGCCTTGGGACTCTGAACACTTTACAACTCCTGACCAGTGCTAAAGTGCATGTTCTTCTCCCCTATGCCATTGGTGTACACCTTATTGGCATATTTGTTGTACTGATAACTCCCTTGTAAACTGGTTTACCAGATACCCAAGGCCTGTACTTCAAATGCTACTAGTGGGGTTGCTCTACTAATTGTGCCGCACACACAAGTAGCCTTTCAAACCTGTCTCAGGCCTGTCACTGCAGTACCTGTGTGTGCAGTTTATTGCCACTTCGCATTTAAAACTACTGAGCAAATACAAGGAGATGATGGATGGGGCACTGAAACTTTACAGACACTCACCCCAGTCACAGATCTGGACTAAATCCAACATCGTTCTTTAGCTCACATCACCCCCCCAAGTTCAGACCCAGCCATATGCAAATCGGTCTTGACCCTGTTCCTCATGGGAACAGTTCAGCCCAAACTGCGAAGCCCAGTCTTCCCTGGATTGGAAACCAGCATCCTGTGACTGGTTTCGGGGTAACACCCCTCATCAGCCAGAATAGCTTGAATCCAGTGGCAAAGTGTGCAAGGGACTCACGTCTGGGCATACCCTGCCTACTTAGGGCGAACAAAGCAAACACAAGGAGATGATGGACAGAGCACTGAAACTTTATGTCTGACAGCCTGTCACCAAGACACGCTTGGGTTGTGTGATAGCAACACTTTGTGCATTCCCTCTAGACCGGCACAAACACAGGAAGGTGAGGCTCATCTGCATTCTGAGTGCTCATCTGCATTCCTCTGCATTCTGATGGGTCTTCCTGGGCAGGGTGGAATGGGTTGGGCTGACACTTACACTTCAATAGGTAGTGTCCTGTCCACACACAAAGGAGTGATTACCCTCCCACAGGTAGCCTGGCAAACTGGACTGGGTAGAAAGGGATCTTTGTGCACTTCAGAGAGCTCCTTTGAAGTCCCCCCTCCATCAAAGGCACTTTTGGGTATAAGTAATGGGTCTCTGACCCCTTGAAATCAAACACTTCTGGAACATGAACTGAACCTTTGTCAGAAGGACAGCTGGTTGCTTAAAGGTCTCAACTGGACTGCTTTTCTGGAAAGACTACTTTTATGCTTTTTGCCCTGCTGCTTCATGACTCAGCTGGAAGAATAGCTGTACACTGCCTTCCCTCCCAAGTGATCTCCAAAGGCTTTCCCTCCTGTTGTTTTAAAGTCTAAGTTAAACAAAAGACTTCCAGCAAATCTGCTGGTGCTGCTAGCTGCTGATCTCTCCTGTCTCTGTGTCCTGCCCTTCACTGAGGTGCCCTCTCCAAGTCCTGTGCCTTAGAAATGGGTTCTGAAGCTTTTTTCTACGACAACCGATGCATCGTCACCACTGATCCAATCAGAACCAACGCATTGCCTTTCAACGCCAATGCAGAGGCTGTTCGATGACAAAGGTTCTACAGCCTGCTCAGCTCAATGATGACACTCTGCACAGCTCAACGACAATGCATTGCCTTCACTTCGTCGAAGCTGGACGACAACGCAGTGACCCGACTGCATGGAAAAGATCGACACATCGAGCCCTCAGCGTGGATGCTTTGCTCCATCCAAGGTTCTTTTTCAGTGGCCCCTGTGTGGGTCTGTAACAGTTTGCTCTTCGTCGTGGTCAGACTGCACTTCGGATTTCCACCAGTCCCTTGCCACCTCTAGTAAACGTTTGATCGCTAGTGACTTTTAAGCACTGTTCTTGCATTTAATCTTTCAAATTGATATCCCGACTTCTACTGATTGAATTTTTGTCATTTTGGTCTTTGGATCCTTGCTGCAACGCTGTTATTTAACCCCTTCGACGCTCATGACGAGCTCAGCTCGTCATGAGTTACGCCTCTCGTACACTCATGACGAGCTGAGCTCGTCATGTAACGCAGGTTTTTTAAAAACTCAGCGCACAGCGGGAAAGCGCTTAGCGCGGATGCGGTTAACAGGCTATTCTGATTATTTTGTGAAAATTTCAATTTGAACTGCTTTTAGACCAGCTGAGGTACAATCATTTGAGGAACTCTGAAAAGAATGAAATACGTATCAGGACTTAAAATCTGCAAGTATGTTGTGCTACAATGACCACAAAGCACTGGCATGGATTACTTGGAGCCAAAAGACTGGATATACTGAAGATCAGAATCATGAACTGTATGATGCAGAAACGCATGGCACATAATCTAAAGCTAGAATATAAATAAAGAAAAGGCTATTTAAACTACGCCTGCACATGCAAGGATGGTTTTTGGATTCTGCTTCACCAAGAAACAATCAGCTAACAATCAGTGAACTGCTCCTTAATGTCAACATCAGCTGATAAATAGCCCATTTATGTGACCAAAACGGTAGTTAACATTTGCTGCTTCACAAATCCAGTTCTGCATTGTGGACTGAACAAGGAGTCACAGATGCAAGCTGCTCCTTTATCTGGAAGAAATGGAGTAAAATTCTTCTCATAATGATTCAAAAGGTATCCTAACGTCCACCTGACATAACCCACCCACCTTCACTTGCTGCAGCTGCAACTACTAATCACCAAAGACTTCTTGCTCATGTTGGCAAAGTAAAGTAAAAATGAGCACAATAAGAAATAGTGGTACCTTAGAAAAAGCTGAATGACCATTAAAACCATTAACCAAGCTCCCAGGGTGCACAAAAGTGAACTGAAGGCACCAAGGTGCGGAAACATGATATATATATTCAGTGACTTTACCACGAACGCCCTGTGACTTGAATAGCACCATACAATACTGAAATTTCCCAGGTATCCAGCAAGGGTCTAAGGAGTTTAAAAATAAGGAATTTGCTGAAGAAATAATTAGTGTGAGCAAGAAAAGAGTTAAGAAAGATTTTGAGAAAAGTGGAATCCCACCTCGACCCCCGGTCACCTTCCTATCTACATTATCAAGTTACCGTCCGGTTAGACTACAATTAGAAAGGCTTATTTTCGATACGGTCAAAAGTGCAACGAGGTAGGGTGAGGTTGTAAGGGGTAACATTCCTTCAGATGTAGAAGCAAACACTTGACCACGTGCAAGGGTCATGTACCTAGACAGACCCATTCTAGAGAAAATAATGGGGCGCATAACTTCAGATCTCTCAAGTAAAATGAATTGGGAGCTGGCTTCATAGTGATCTTATCGAGCATAGGTTTTGAGTCTATTACACAGAGCGAACTGCCTGAAGAGAGTAACACAAGAAAAGCACAGAGAATCAGTGGCTTAAAATGATCATACGCCCACAGCACACCCCTTCACACCACTTGAGTGTACAAACATCACAGGTAGATAAAACAATCCGTGGACGATTAATTAAACATTTGTAAATCTTCAGCATAGCTTGTTGCCTGTGGGGGACCTTTTACGGCTAACTGCTCACATCGTTTTAGTCAAGAAGCCAAAATAGCAGTATTTTTTCAAAGGTCTCGCTATATACAGATTTAGCTGTCTGCCAAGGCCTTCTGTCACCAATACACACACCACAATATACAATATATTCTATGCAAAACTACACACAGCATTCAGAAAGGGGCTTCAAGTCATTCCTCTAAAGTCGTTGGCTTTTTCTTTGAGCCCCCTTCAGGCATTTGCTCCATGAGATGTGGCCATGTTTTGGGTCAAACCACAGCATTTCTCAGATGTATACATTTCGTCTTCACTAGTAGATATTGGTGACGGAGACAGTAGTTCAGTTTATTCGGAGTTTACATCAAATTCTATTTTCTTATGAAATTAAACATTTAATTTGTCATTGCACAAACATCAAAGGAGCTAATATAATGTGTACTCTATTGCAAAAACCATGAAAAAATAAAACAAGAATTGCCAAAAGGCCGGTGGCAAATGCTAGATCGATTGGCTTTGCCAGTGCTTGTTTGGTCTGGTGCTAGCCAAAACCTTTTGCTTTTGTTCTTGTCATTCACATTTTTCTTCTGCCCCCCTACAGCATTCAGCATGAGGCCGTGGGTGATTCCACTTAAGTCACTGGATAACTTCACTGTGAGGGATGGCATTTTTCCCTTTCACAAAAAAACATGTGAACACAAAGTATTTCCCTTTAATGGACGCTTTATCTATGGCAATTTAAGCTTTTTGAAACCAAAGCAATATTTCTGCTTTTCACCATTTTTTCACAGGTGAGGAGTGGACAAGCACCTCCCTCAGCAAGAACATTTTTACAAAAACCACACAAAAGCAATAAGCTCTAACAAAGTCAAAATACTTGCAGTCAATGTCAAACCGTTTGGCTTTGCCAATGCTTGGTTCGTGCTTGGCATGCAAAAAGAGAGAGAAACAATTCATATTAAGAATAGTGTTCCTCTATCTCTGGCTGTTTCTGTTTATCATGTGCTTCAGTTGTCAAACATATCGCCCATTATTATATGTGTATATGGTATACGAGGAGCTTAGGCAAGATGTCTGTAACCGGAGTAATATTACCTACAACACCACAACTGCTGTAACTAGTGTGCCCCATCAAATGCCCATTACAGTTAATAGTTCAGCTTAATAAGGCACAGATCAAATACCCTCTCTTTTTACATGTCTGTTGAACGCACCATTGCTGTATTGCATGAGTCAACATAATGTGTGTAATTGCCTCAATATAATGTGGTTATTGGTTTGTCAATATTTGTTTCAAATGCCCCCTTTCTAACCAACTAAATGGAGGCACTCATTTTGCCATCACAATTCCTCGAACTTCCTGAAAATGTTCTTTACAAAACTGAAGTGGTTTAATAAGTGTTTGCGGGATTTCAAGAGTACATTTCAGAAATAATAATTGGATGTGGAAGGTTGGGGCAATGAATCCTTCGCACGCTATCGGTTTAAAATCTGAGAACATAACTGTATCTAAATCTTAGCCGCAATGAATCATATGTTACCTCTGGGATGTGGTGGCTCAGGCAGTAGTGCTTTCTGCAGTGTGTGCAGAGCTGTCCCACGGTCAGAACGCTGGCTTTGCATTTATGGAATCCGCATGTACTGTCCGCTTTAATTGTAGCAGCGATCAGGGCATCAAAGTCATCTTCAGGGAAGACGGCAGTCTCAGCCTTAGCAGTGCCCTTTGCTAGAGGTCAGGGCAAAAACAGAAACCAGTTAATGACTTCAAAGGTCTACAGAAAAAATGTATAAACAAATCGATGCTAATTGGTATTATGATGGGTACAATGACAACTTACAGCGTTAGAGCCCGATTTAGAGTCACTCCCTCCCTCACATCCGTGTTGGACAGGATCCGTTTCGCTTTATTACAAGTGCTTTATAGCCTATGGGACTTAACAAGAGGACGTGATATCTGTCATGTCTGTGACGCAGTAGCTCACCTGCCAAACTCCAAATCAGAATCTTACAACGGAAATTCAGCAATTATGGTGCGTTTCAAAACAGGCAAACCAACAACAATGATCTGAATACACGTTCCCTAATTTTGAAGGTTTAAGTTAAAGTTTTGATACCACGCTATGATGAAATCTTTCAAACGGATAAAAAATGTATATTTACCAGTGAAAACTTCTCATTGTAGTGTTAAACATGCAAGACACTTTGGGCCTGATTACGATGGCGGCGGTCGGACTGCTGACATCCTATTGGTGGCGGTCTGATCGCCGCATTAGGACACAGGCAGTCGGACTGAAAGTTGCTCGACACAACACTTTATCTCGGGTAGAACAAGGATGATATGTCTGTATAATGCACTAAAATAAGAAACTAACGCTTTTGTGCAAAGCAGTGGTCAAGAAATGGCTTTGAACAACTGTGATGTTTCTGGATGGGTATGCAAAATCAAAGACCTACTTCTCTTTAAAATAATCCTACTTGAAATATCTGTGGTGCCATAATTAACCATAAATAAACAACGTATACTCCCGTGAAGCAGCCCTAATTAGCAGGTGATGTACCACAAAGCCTGTAATGCAGCCAGCCGAATACGTCATTACCTAAAGTTAATGTCATTTTGCCCCTAGAACCCCAGAATGCAAAGTGCTCTTGGCTAAAAACCCATGACTCGGAAAGGGTGTTGATAACATAGCAGTGACAACCTAACTACTAAATTGGACTATGGACTTATCACATTGCCTCACATTCACCTGATGACTGATTGGAGGGAGGGTGGCATTTGCTTGCATCACAAATGAAGACGGAATGATTTTGTTCCTCTTTTCGAATGTATCCCATATGAGCACGTGATGAGGAGGCTGCAATGGGCAGATGTTTCCTATTGATTAGGAAGCCTGAGACCTGCATCTGAATCTCAGCTTCTCCAATTGAGCAAAATGTGTTGTCCTGTCCCAATCATCACCCGCATTGAGTGTCCCGGCATGCAATTCATTTTAAAGAGTGTGCTGCATAATTCATTGTAAATTAACAATGTGGAAGTGAAGAGCAAATTCGAATCAGATTTTCCTTACACATAAATGCTCTTCCCACAGCACCCCCTCTCGGGTCACTGCCCGTTTGACGCACTGCTAGTTTGCCGTACGGAACAGTGATTAGTGTGTCAGGAGCTGTCGGCAGTCACGCGCCTGTTATATTCCATATAGGTAACACTCGTGTGCAAGTTATATCACGAGTTCACATAAGGTTGTGAGAGCTATGGAGAGAAATAAACAAGCGATTTAGGCAACTAATCACAGACCATCCAACCAGCCAATTTGCGTTAGTACAATGATACTCGAAGTACGGCCCTCCAGACCTATACCGGAGGTCCCATGCTCAACAGCAGCACTGGGCTGCTGTTTACTCGACTAAGTAATAACATTCAAAATATGTTAAATACACAGCGAAGCATTAATTCGATTCAGAAGTCTTTATTCGATACATGATCATAAAAGACATTACATTTAAAACAATAATGTCTTAACATTCCATCCTCGTTGAAGAACGAAATTACACTAGGAATAAGTCCATAATTGTTCCCTCAATAAATACAATAATACAATAAATTAATTTAAAACACTTTTAGAAACACAGTAAAATATCAAAAATCCCAGGCCATGGTACAATAAGCCAGAATTTAATTAAAAAACGGATTAAATATATTCCCATTGTGGAAGACCTATCGTGTCCAGTGACAATTATTGATTACTCAGTCTGTGGGCACGGGTCATCCACATGCCATGTAAAAAATGTGTCGATCGCGATTATAGTTAATTCCTTTCTGTCTGTTTTTAATATCCTTATTGCTTCGATGACTGAAGTAGTCCTCATCATCGGGCAAATAGGCTTCAACCATTTGAACCTCAATTTTTTATTAACGGGGCAAACAAATAAAATATGAGCTATTGTTTCTGACTGTGTCGGGCAAAACGGCATTCCGTACAGGAACCTGTACCCCATTTACCAGTAAATGATTTGATAGGAAGGGTGCCTATCCTAAATTGGTGGTGCCATTTCCTATCACTGGGTACCGTAATAAGGTCCCAATACCCTTCATAGTCAGAAGCATGTTTGGTCTCTAAAAAGTCTCTTGACAGAGAGGGACTCGTCAGAGACCTAAAGCGTTTCATAGTTACCATGTTCCAATGCAGTCCCCTCAGATCCTTTCGGGATGGAAACTCACTATTTGTGGGATTTTGCCACAGCCAATTAAGGCCCATTTCAGTATATGTGGCCTTTACCTGCCTCAGCCATAAAATGTTGCCCCAACTATCGGCGTCCCTGATCTCAAGTAGGGCTTGTGCATACTGGGTGAACTCTGGGGTAACCCAGAGCCTCCTCCAGTAGGCCACTGGTCTGAAGCGTGCCACATCCTCTAAAAACTGGCTTCCCAGATCATAATAAAGCGGTATTAGTGGAGTAGATGGAGGCAAGCCTGTAATACCCCTCATAAATTTATTTTGCGAGGTCGTGAGTGCTGCTAGGTTGCTAAAACCCCATAATTCAGCCCCGTACAGAACCGAAGCATTAATTTAAATGTTATGAAGCTAGAGAAAAGAAGTAACTAGGTTGTGCTGCACTGCGTTAGCAACACCTTCTTTTTTTTAAAGACATCTTGCAGCAAAAGTGTGAAAATATGATAAAGTCAAAATCCAAAAAGTGTTTCATTAGAACGCATAACCTGTTTGCCTTAGTACATCTAAATATATCCGTGTATTGAGAAACATTTGTTTAAAAAGTGATAGATCTCAAAAATTAATTTAGAAACATTTATTTCTCATCCAACATGACAGCAATGCCAGTAGTGAACTAAGAGGCAAGTCAGTTGTTATGTGCACTCTCTGGGAGGCCTTGGTTTGTATTATACATGAACAACATTATGGTTTATTAAATCAAAAACAGAAGAAGATTTTGTACAGCGCACATTCTGACGTCATGCATGTTGAGGTCCTCCTATATGTGATAACGAAGGTAAATGAGTGAAAGTAAAATAAAACAATTCACTATGATCACACCGTTTGATTAACTGTGAAAGCTGGAATTAATCCCCCGTTTTCTGATTTCACACTCTTCAATTCAACCACTAGATGTATCTGCTTTGCTTTCCCTACTCCCCCATTACTGCCAACACCCTCAGTCCCAACCTCAACCACCACCCAGCTGGCATCAATGCGGCCTTCGGATACATCCCAGACCAAACTTTTTGGGCCCTTAGGAAAATGTTTGCAAGTACCAATGCGTTAGTATCACTCGTGATGCATAGTACTTATGGACCTAAGAAATTAACACTGGGCCTGAAAATCTCATTTTCTGCAAATCTACGTGATTGCCACTAGAGGGCAGCAGGTCGTCATCCAAAAGATTCAGAAGGTTTTCTTCATAGCCTCAGGGACTAAACACATATTTTCCTCATGTGCACATCGTGAAAGTTTATAGTGCAAGGTCCAGTAACCCTGACGCAATAGATGCCACCATCATACCTTGACACAGAAACCAAAAAAGATCGAAGGCTGAAAATGCAAAGAAAGTGAAATCTAGGGGAGTAACCCCCGGCAAGTCCCTACCAGATATCCTGACAATAGGGCGGTCTTTGACATTAACCTGTGCCCTTACTTCGCACATGGAGTCGGTCAGTAGCGTAGCTTGGTCAATACGATTGAGGTGTGTGAGCTTCAGATTTTCCGCCAATCACGCCTGCTTACAATGTCAAAATACATAATAGGACAAGCAGTGCACATGAGAGAGGATAAAGGGACAGTGGAAAGGGAGACGAATGCGGATTGGTAGGGGCAATAGGTGAGAGAAAACATAATAATTTGCAAAATAACCAACATTTTTGAAGACCTTAAAAGCAGAGAGGGAGAGAGTGTGTGTGCTTTTTTGTCTGTGTTTATGTAAAAATGTCTTGGGAAATCCGAAAGACATCACCATACCCATCTGAAGGCACATGTACCCGACTATTTACCAGAAAGTACATTTATTAGGTGGGTGTAACACCCCAGAACACTCCCACTGAAGCTACGCCCCTGGAGACGGCACTCACCAAGACCATCAAGGAAGAGCCTTCCAATCCCCTGATGAAAGGGGCAGCAAGTGCCAAATGAGGCCAAAACATGCTAATGGGACACCTTGTGGATTCTGTGCAGGCGTGTTTCCACACAATGGAGACTGGCCAGCAACAGTAAAGAAGTGTGAGGTATGCAGAAAGATTAATCACTTTGCACAAGTATGCTAGTCTTTGACCAGCCAACATGAACAAAAACCTCAGTGAGGAGGGGGCGTGGCCTCGTGCCGAGAAGTACCTACGAGGCACTGTTGTGTTTGCATTTCTTAAATGTACTTATGTTTATTCCTTTGTGCATGTGCCAGCTTAGGTCATTGTTAGAATGTAGAATGTATGTGTCACCATGCTGTGCATCATTTATAAAGGACAGTTGTTCCTTGGATGCTGAACTTACTGGATGACAAACTATTGAGCTCTTCGTGTTATTAAAGAATACTTATCTACAATTCCTGCATTTATTCTTCATTACACTGGCGACGGGATTCGAAGTGCAGAACCTACGTGAGCAACTCGGATTTATTATTATTTTACTTGGATTGCTGATTTTTGAAAAGGAATTACAATGGATTATTTATATGAGGAACTTGATTTTTTTTATAAAAGAAAGTCTGAGGAAGGCACTTTTGGGACACCTCTCACCATTTTGTGCTTTGTAAGTTATTTTCCGAATTATCTTATTGACTGGATATACCGTGCTGAGGTTGTTGTAAGCTAGAATTGATTGGCTTCACGACTTTGACTTTCCTTTGGAATAAGCGGGGTGGATCCTGTGTGCGAAAACCGATTTTAAAAGGAGCCAGAATTGGTAATTCGACACGATCAAAGCAGCGCGATCCAGATTTAATTTGTAAAAAAACAATTGCTGTTACATCGTTTTAACCCCCGATACCAGCACGCACCAGCATTTTGAAGATAATTACCTGTTTAGGGTTCGACTTCGGAATTCTTCTTCTGCATTGAAGGATCGACACCTACGAAGGACTATGGAATCAAGGGCGCATTGTGGTTATGCCTGTGCATGACGTAATACGCTGCACGTACTTGGCGGCCATTTTGGTGAAACTTGAAGCCTTCAAGCAGGACGGTCGTTTACCAAGCAATTCTTCGTGCGATACCATCATCGGTGATTCGCACACCTTTCATCATTTTAAAATTATTTCAGATATTATTTTTACATGTATTTGATGTTTTATATTTTGTTTAAAATACAATTAGTTATTTTTGTGCGTATTTTAAAACGGTGATTCTCACACCACAGCAATCCAAGTTAAGCACACCTTTGCATCTTTAGCGAGGTATTTATAACGTTGATAACGGTGATTCGTTCAATTGCAATTCGTGTGATGTATGCAATCCAGAATTGTTAAAGTTATTTGTTCAGCATTTTTTTTTATATTTTCTTTTTCATTTAAGACTGTATTAACTTTTAACTTGATAAGACTATTATTTGTCATTTCTATTGTGACTATATCTTGTTTAGGGATAAATTGAACTAGTACCATGACTCAACCTAATTGCAATATTAGTGCGCCCCAAGCGTTTTGGATTTCTGGCACTGAGCCTCCACTCAAATGGTTAGAATGGAAACCTTACTTCTGCAACTATATTGATGCTTTAGATGAGGAAGGGAAAATGTCACATGCTAAAAAAAAAAGACTTCTATTACATGCTTTAGGTCCTGTGGGGTTGAAAGTGTATTAAACTATGAGTAAACCTTGTTTTCCGGGGGATTTAAATGTTTATGCTTTAACATTACTGCATTTAGACACTTACTTCGCCACTAAAGTTTGTATTGGCGTAACCAGGTAAAAAATTTTCTCGAGGAAACAGGCCAAAGATGAAAATATTGATCGTTACCTTGCTGACCGTAAAAAATTATCTCTTGATTGCAAATTTGGTGTGTTACAAGAGGAACTTATTAGGGACCAAATTGTTATGCACTCTTACAATTCTTCCATACAAGATAGATTATGGATTAATGGAGATTCTCCATTAGACGACATTCTAGCTATTGCACGTAAAGCAGAAATGTCTGGTAGGTGTGTGAATGTAATCAAACAAGATAATGGTTCTCTTACTAATGAAGTGGTTGGGAAGGTGAATGCTGTTGATAGAAGGAAATTTAGTTATAATTCTAGAAATACTGTTGGTGCAAGTAGTAGACCCTTCTATGCAAAACATTCGCAAACCTCCTCCAATTCCAGACTTAAATGTTTTAGATGCAATAGTTTGGAGCATTTGGCAGATTTTAAAGGGTGTCCTGGCTTAAAAGCAAAATGCTCTAATTGCGGATTAAAAGGTCATTTAACAAAAGCGTGCAACAGGAAAAAGAGTAAAGTTACGTTTGTAAATGACATGGATGAGGATGAAGATTTTGAGAAAGATTTGGAGGATAATTTAGTTATGAATTTACATGATTAGTTAGTTTTAAAGATCTGTGATGAAGATGTTATTAACAAACCTATTTGCTTAATGAATATTGGTGGGGTAGATGTTAAGATCTATGCAGACTCTGGTTCGTCCTATACAATTATCAACGAGGATATGTGGAAGTCTTCCTTTGTCCAACGAGTCGGTAATAAATTGTTGTTACCGGATATTCATCCAGAAGGTTATTTGGGGGAACCTATAGCTATCCTTGGTTTCCGTTGGTTTGTGTTTAAATTCAAGGGTAGAGAGTGCAGAGGGAAGTTATACATAGCTAAGAAGGGACCACCGGTTTTGGGGTGGTTCGACCAAAAGCAATTGCACATCATTCTTGATCCAAACAGCCGTGAACAGGCCTTAGTGGTGGATGCTAGTACTACAGTCACTAAGGAAATTCTGCATGAATTTCCAAAAGTTTTCAGTAAGAATTTAGGAAATTGAATTGGGTTCAAGCACAAAATTGTAATTAAACAAGACGCATGTCCTAAGGTACATAAATGTAGAAATGTTCCTATTTTAGTGAGGGAAGAAGTGAGTAAAGAACTAGAAAAGTTAGTCTCTAACAATATTATTGAGCCAATCGAAGCTAGTGAATGGGTTTCTCCGATTGTCGTGGCGAGACGGAGCACGGCAAAATTCGGTTATGTGTTGATTTAAGGTACCTGAATAACAACATCGTGGTTGACAAGTTCCCACTTCCAAAAATTTATGAAATGGTGTCTAGTTTAGGTAATGCGCGGTGGTTTGAAATGATAGACCTATCGTCGGCGTATCACCAAATTTCTTTGTGTCCGGAGTCAATGAAATTCACATCTTCTGTTACACCATTCGGTTGCTTCCAATATAAACGGATGCCTTTTGGCTTAGCTTCGGCGGCCGCTGTTTTTCAGCGTTTAATGTATCAACATTTTAAGGAGGAAAAAGGAGTTAGATTTTTCCAAGATGACATCCTTGTTTTTGGGAGTGATGAAGAAGAACATTTGTTAACATTAAAACATTTTTTGGGTATTCTTGAAAGCAAAGGCCTTACGGTGGAGCATTCTAAGTACAAATTTGCACAGAGGAGTGTAACATACCTTGGTCATATTATTGACGAGGAGGGTGTAAGACCTAAACCCTCTCTAGTTTCTTCCATTTCGGAAGCTCCTGTACCTACGTGTAAAGATGACATTAGATCATTTTTAGGGATGGCGGAATTTTGTTCAAAGTATGTACCTAATTTTGCCAATATAACCTATAACATTCGACAACTCCTGAAAAAGAACGTTAAATTTGAGTGGTCTAATTTTTGTGATTTACATTTTAAGAACATAAAGGAAGCAATTGCAAAAGCCACTGCACTGCATAGTTTTGACCCATCTCTAGAGAGCGTAATTACTACAGATGCTAGTAATAAGAGCCTTGGAGCTGTTTTAGCTCAGGTGGATAAGAATGGTACTGATAAAGTGATTGCTTACACGTTATCCCCTTGTGAGGAGAAGTACCCAATAATAGAAAGGGAAGCCTTAGCATGTGCTTGGGCGTTGGAACATGTTAAATCTTTTGTTTGGGGGAAAATGTGTACTTTGCGTAGTGATCACAAACCTTTGGTGAAAATTTTAACAGAAGGAGTGATCAATGCATCTGCGAGGTTAGCTAGGATTTCTATGAGGTTGCAGAACTTTATTTACAAGATTATTTACGTTCCTGGCAAAAGTAACGTGGTTGCGGATTTTTTGTCCAGAATGCCGGTCATGTTGGAAGAGTGTGATAATAATGAGTGGAATGAGTTACAAGTTGCTTTTGTGCATGATGAAGGTCTTTCGGCTTTCAGTAAAGAGGAATGGAATAATGAGTATTCCACAGACAATAATTTGCAGAAGGTTATTTCATATACTGTTAATGGATGGCCAATTAAAAAGGAATTGTTGGGTGATGCAATTAGACCTTTTTGGGAAGTTAGGTCAGACCTTTCTGTTGCACATGGAACACTTTTAAGAGTTGAGAGGATAATTCCTCCTATAGGATTACGTGAGGGAATTATTGAACTCTGCCATGAGGGCCATCCAGGAATTGTGAGATCTAAGCCATTAGTTAAAAATTTATTTTGGTGGCCTGGTTGTGATTCCCAAACAGACAAAGTGGTGAGGAATTGCGTTGTTTGTGCTTCTTCAGATAAGACTTTACACACTTTTCGTCCTCCAATGTTAGAGGGTTCCTTTCCTGATAATCCTTGGGAATGCGTAGCAGCTGACATAATGGGTCCTATTCAGGAGCATGATGGGTCTCATCATTTTTTAATTGTTCTTATGGATCTTTTTTCTAAATGGCCGGTTGTTAAAGTTATTGAGAGGGCAGACACAGATTCGGTTCTTTCTTTTCTTGATGAGACTTTTGTAGCAGAAGGAATTCCTTCTTGCATCCTCACGGATAATGGAGTTCAGTTTTTATCATTAAGGGCTAAAACTTATTTTAAAAAAATTGGGTATTACCCATAGAACAACATCACTTTATAATCCAAGTGGAAATGGTGTTGTCGAAAGATTTAATAGGGTTTTGAAGAATACTATTCAGTTGTCATTAAATATTAATCTGGATTGGGCTACACAAATTGGAAAGGTTGTATGGAATTACTGTAGCACCAGTAATGATTCCACGGGTATTTCTCCATTCGTACTAATGAAAGGTAGGAATCCACGTTCAAAACATATTCCTGCTTGGTTCTTTTCTAGTGATGTGGAACCATGGTCTAGAGAGTTGGTTAAAGCACGCATGAACAGGTACACAATCAAAGCAAAATGTATCATGATTTGAAGCATGGTTCAAAAGAGATTCAAATTGAGGTTGGAGATTGGATCCGAGTTAAGAAACCTTTTAAGGTCCAAAAAGGGGATTCCCAGTTCTCAGAGCCCTTTCAGGTGGTTGAGATTTTGCAGAACTCAGTGAAGCTTAATAATGGGAAGGTATGGAATCTTAATAGGATTGCGAAGTGTAAACCAAGTAGTTCAGACACTATTTGGAAACCGGAGGATTTGGATGTGGACAGATCTTTGTCAAATGAAGATGGGTTACGAGCCAGTCCAAGGGAGGTTATTTTTCCTTCTAATGTAGAGGAAATGGAAAATGTGGTTCCATCTGGTAGTGTTTCTGAGGAATCAATTGTGGTTCCACAAGATAAGGTATCTGTGTCTGAGGAAGAAGATCCTATTTTGTGTCGTCATTCTTCAAGGAAGAGAGTGGTGCCTTCTTGGCTGAAAGATTACATTATTGAAAATAGGTAAAAGTTATCAATTACAAGTTCTTTATAAAGTATTGTGAAAACAGTTAAAAGTATCAATTACAATGTTCTTTATAAAGTATTGTGTTCTAATATTATTTTTGGTTATTTGTTCTTTTTGTTTTACTTTGTTTCTGTTGTTTAGGAAAAGGGGGATGTGTTGTGTTTGCATTTCTTAAATGTACTTATGTTTATTCCTTTGTGCATGTGCCAGCTTAGGTCATTGTTAGAAGGTAGAATGTATGTGTCATCATGCTGTGCATCATTTGTAAAGGACAGTTGTTCCTTGGATGCTGAACTTACTGGATGACATACTATTGAGCTCTTCGTGTTATTAAAGAATACTTATCTACACTTCCTGCATTTATTCTTCATTACAGGCACTTTTACCCCCACCCTGCCACCAATCCCCCTCCTCATAAAAAAACAAAAAAGCTTACTGCGGCGGGTGCTGATGTCCGGGGGTGTTTTCACACCCCTCAGTAGTTCAAAGCCTCGGAAAATGAGCTGAAAATCCACTATTTATAGTGGTTTTCAGCTCGCTTTCCCTGATACCATGTGATATCAGCTCCTCACCGGTTGACACTGTGATGAGAGCAGCAATTGTGTGTCACACGGTGGGACCGTGTGAGTTGGCCGGTCTGTAGTTTGCATGTAGATGATTCAGTCAAAGAAAACAGTCAACACAGCTGACTCCGCATCAGACGCCCCTCGTAGTGGTGACATGTATGATGACCAGCAAGATGTCGAAGGAGTAGTTCACGTGGCCTACACCACTGAGTAAAGCAAAATGAAGGAGGATAAGTGTAGTAAGATAGATTCTAGTGATGATCACAGGTAGCCAGGAGGTATTTTCCATGTAAGAGGTTTATTGATAACTTGTTACAGGTTCCATAGAAGTCTTAAGTAGGTGTTGAAGTAATCTTGTGAAAGTCTTAAGGGGGTATTGAAGTAATCTTGTGAAGGTCTTAAGGAGGTATTGAAGTAATCTTGTGAAGGTCCCACCGGGGGCTGCATGGTTGCTGCTCAGCCCACTCTCTTCAACTGTCATTCTCCACACACAAGCAGGCACACTCACATACCACTCTAACTGTCATCAAGCATTCCAACATTTCACGCAGACATCACATTCATTCTGGCTGACCAGCTATGAAGGAGATGAATCAAGGTATAACAATAAGCCTGACTGCTCATGCCAAGCTAGCAAGGGGGGTTGGTAGCAGGTGTTATTTTTAGAAGTGTAATCCCTCTTACTCTGACTAGAAGAAAGGGTCCCAACTTGGAAAGGGTACAAACCTGCTAACCAGATACTCCAATTTCTAACACATACGAACAGAGGTTAATCAGTTGTCGTTGAATTACCCGCTGAGCCAGGTATCTATAATATGTATTTCTTTAGGTCCAGCCTTGAACGGGACTGTGGCTAATTCAAAGTATAATTTGAATCAGAATCCTCTGTCGTCTAAAAGCAACAGAGATTTTGTTCAGTACATTTTGAGCCATTTTTGTATTGTACTCCATTTATTACAGGTTGGGAGAAATGTAGAGATTGAATGTGTGATGCTATGTTTAAAGGTCCAGGTGTTCTCTTCCTCCTTTTTGTATACTTAATGGCAGCATCCATGACGTGGAGTTGATTAATAAAAAGACGCATCCATGTTCCAAGCTCCGGGCGACAAATTGAGTGTCTTTTCTCAACTGTGCCTGAGCACTTGTAGTTTGAATAGCACCATCTAAAGTTGACAGGGGAACGGCAAGTTGCACAATATGTAAGCTAATACTGCCAAAAGAAAGCGAATTCCGCAAATAAGGAGACCATTCTACAAATAAACATACACAAATCTTACTGTTATTGCTTATGAAACTTGCACTGAGGAAAACATTTCCCACATCTAGTGAAATTGCTGAGAAACTGCTGCGTTCACTATACATCTCTAGAAAGTGGAATTAAATACTTTTATCTAGACTAAGGCCCAAGAAGGGCAAATACTGAAAAATCAAATATCAATTTATATTAAGCTGCACACAACATTGAGCAACTTCATCTACTATTCACAACCACCACACTTCTCAAATACTCTTTGATCAGAGCTTTGGTTTGCGAAAAGTGCCATCACAATGGGTGGGTAAGCATATATTTTAACCTGCATCAGGCCTGTACTGACCATGTTCATTTTGCAGTGATTAACTCATCCACTGACGCAGTGTGTTTAATCACTGAATACGTTTTGTGTAGACTCCATGGAACTGCCGTTTATAGCACATGTTTTTTGGGACGTTTTATATATTTCTTGTGTCTTTGTATCTTTCACAATTGTTAAGGGTCCAGATACTGGTGGCTAAAATTCCATTTGAATACCCCTGGTTGTACTAATTCTCTTTTCTTTTTTAGGTCGAGCCTTGGCGGGCGTATGCGTTGTCTGGAAGACCTGCTGTATTCAATACAGGACTTTGCTCCTGCCTTCCTATTGGATCAATGCAGTATCGTTCTTTTTTATGCTGCCTCCCAAGTGGATCATGGAGCGATACCTCACTTCTGATTTTCTTTTTTTAGAACAGCGCATCCTAACTACAATGTCTTTCCCTTCTTTTCTTAATGTGTTCTGGCTAGAACTATTTTTTCTCTTAATATGGCGGCCGCTTCTTGAATATTATTTTACACGGCATGCCACGCAGTGGATACATCAAGCTGCCATGACAGCGAGGTGGTGCTCAATGGGAACCCGCAAGCACCCTGCTCGTCTTTGCTGCCAAGGTGACTCCCGTTTTTTTTTCTAATTGCTGTACTGCTATGCCACACTGTTTTCTTTTAATATGGCGGCCATTCCTTGGTTTTGTTTTAACAGAGCGCCCCACACAGTGAATACAGCTCTTTGCTTTTGTTTTTGCAGGGCACACCACACAGGGAATACAGCTCCGTGCTTTTGTTTTTTGAACTGGGGTGGCGGAGTGAGCTAAAGAATGAGGATGGATTAAACCAGATCAGTTGACTGGGGTGAGTGCTTGCAATGTTCAACACTCCATCCATCCTCCCCTTTGGTTTTGCCACACAGTGAATACAGATCCTTGCTTTGGGTTTTACAGGGCTCGCCACACAGTGAATACAGTAGGGCGGGATCATTGCTCGCGCTGCCATCCTGGATACAGCAGGGTGCGAGCTTTGCTGGCACTGTCATTCTTAATAGTGGGGTGACCTTCAATAGGAGCCCGCCAGCGTCCAGCTTGGGTTTGCTGGCAAGGCGACTCATGCTTCTTTATTCTAATTGCTGTACTATGGTACTCCACTCTTTATTCTTTTAATATGGCGGATGCTCCTTGCCTTCGTTTTTACAAGGCGGGCCATACAGTGAACACAGGAAGGCGCAAGCTTTGCTCCTGCTGTTATTAATTATGGGAGCCCACCGGTGTCCAGTGTCCTGCCAGGGTGACTCTTAGCATGCAGTCCTTCAGTGTTACACAGTACTCCTGTCTAAGTAGCAGAAAACATAGTTTAGCAGAAGAGGTGGTATGTCATCACTATTCAGCAGCATGGTAAACTATGTAGCATTACTTATGAGTTTACTCTTATCAAATTAAAAGCAACAAAAAAAATTAATAGCCTAAATCGTGAAAGCAATACATTTCTCTCAACAAGATTTCACGTGGCTTTACCTATTTGAATACAGACTTCTATTTTTAAATGTGACCATTGCGCATACATTGTGTGAATATTTTGTGTGACTTCATTATTAAGTTGTCATGACTGCCACCCGTTGTTGTGGACTTATTTTCGAGATGAGTACGTGTAACCGAAAACACGATATACATGTTGAATAACCCATTTCCTCCTCTGCAGCCATAAATAACTGTGTTTTTGTGTTGCACCACCTACGTTAAGGTAATGTATGAGGAAAAAATGATGATTATACACTTTCTTCTAACGAATAGGAAGACCAGGCTATGCAGTTCGGCTATGCAGTTCTGTTGGCTTGCCTGGTGACGTCCTCTTAGTGGGTGTAGCATATTTAGTAGTGTTGTTCTCAATTCCAGATTGTGATGACTCGTATGGTATGTATGCAGAATCAAACGTGCACTAAGGTAAAAAGTGTAATAATTTTTTATCTCACATTTCTGTCAAATATAAAACAAGAATCAGAAGTTTATAACTCATTAATAATTTGATTAACCTAGAATTAACACTTAAAGACTTACTTAGTTAAATCGACAGTATTTCCACTTATATAATGTTGGTTCAGTCACTATTTAAAAAATGCAGCATTCTTTAATGGTGCCCACGCACTTGAGGCATTTGTATCAATTTCCCTTCCGTAAATATACTTTGACAGTCTTTGTTCACTTCTGCACCGCATTCACAGAGATGCCAGTCATTGACCACTTCCTACACAAACAACCTACCCCTCTATATCTTGTTTTCTATCTATTCTGCAAAGCTCGCACTCCTATCTATTCACTATGCCACATAATTCCACAACACAAATACACACCACACAATTGCACAACTAACATTTCCAATACAACCCACATAATTACACCCCACACACATCCACTACACTCCAAACAAGACACATACATAAAATACATTTTCATTTACAATGCCAATAGCTTTAAGTCTTGCAAATGCTAGACCTATGGCATTGCAAATGCTTATTACATCAATTGGTATAGTGACAAACATTTGTCCTGACTTTTCACTTTCTGTAAAGGAACAGGATACGCAGAAACAGGTTGACCCTCTTCCAAAATGTGGATTAAAGTACCCCCTATTAGCTTTTCACTCCATCCTTTGGGGACATGATTAAAAACATTAGGTCCACCTAGGATGGTTTTTATTTCTGTAGTTTTTTATTGTATAAAAAAAATATATATTTACATGGAGCATGGTATATACATGGTTGGACGAAAAGGGAAAAAGAAAGGAAAAGAAAGAAAAACGGAAAGGAAAGAAAAGAAAAACGCCGGGGGGGGGGGGTGGGGGGGGGTTAGCTGTCTGCTTCCAGTCTCATTCGGTTAGTTCGATTACTAGTCATCAAAGTTCTGCTTGTCGTTGTCGTCTGCGTCCCTTCGTGTTGCTTGGCTTGCATCTTTGTCCCGCGCCCCGGAGGATGGAGAGGATAGAGACGATAGGGACAGATCGAAGAGGAAAAAGAAAGGAGCGTTGTAGGTTATTTTCCTTTTGTATGCACATGGACCGGCGGGGTGTACCGCCTTGCTGATTGGCTAGATTCGCCGCCTATGGGGGTTTGTGCGAAGATAGGTAGAGGTCTAGGGAACCCCACATGTTTGACTGCCTGTGACTTTTCGGTGAGTGTTTCGCTGTGATGTTGTCAGGCCCCCTTAGGAAGGTGATCCAGTTAAGCCATGCCTGGGGCGCAGCTTTCGATGTGTCTTTCCAATTACTGATGACTGTTTTGACTGCAGCCGTCAGCAGTAGATCAATGAGGTCACGGTCTTCTGCAGTTGTGATTGATGGGGATGTGAAACCCAGGACCAGGCTTGGGAAATCTATGTGTATGGCTGCTCCTGTGATGTCATTAATAAGTGTCCCAATTTTGTCCCAGAATCCCCTGACCTTAGGACAGCTGAGGAGTAAGTGTTCCAGGTCTCCCTTCCCCTTGTCGCAGTTCCAGCAGGAGTCGTTCTCTCGGATCCCCATGGAGGCTAGGCGGGCTGGTGTCCAGTATGCCTTATGTACTAGCCAATATTTGGTCTGGTTTAGGGCTGCCGTTACCTTTCTCCTAGAGGTGGATCTCCATAGCTCTGCTCTCCCGTCCTCACTTAGCACCCTCCCCGTTAGTGCTCCCCAGAAATTCGTGACTTTCTCGTTGAGTTTAGTGGATTTGGGGCATAGGGCTTTGTACAGGTGTGCCACTTGGTGTCCTAGTGTGTTGAGATTAGCGGCGTGTTGTATGAGCGATGGTGTTGGACTGTTAAGGTTTGCCTTCCAGATTGCTACCTTGATTTTCAGAAAATTGTACAGTTCTATGCTCTGTAGGTTGTGTTCCTCCTTGAGGGTGTCGAAAGTTGCGTGCGTGCCTTGTTTCTGAAGGTCGTAGGCGGTGGAGATGCCATGCCTATACCATGAGTGCATGTTGAGAACCTTATTCCGGTACTTTATTGTGGGGTTGTGCCAGATGGACTCGAATAGACTTTTCCTGATGCTTATTGTCAGTAGTTTGTCAACACTTAGAAGCGCTGTTTTTGTGTTCTTTAGGACGGGGTTGTCCTTGATTGCTGGGTGTCGGGTGGCAGTGAGAAGGGTGATGGGGTTCATACCTTTTAGTAGTCCTCGCTCGAGTGACAGCCATGCGGGGGTGTATTCCTGTCTCGGGTCGAGCCAGTGGAGCCCCTGTCTAGCTATGCTCTTTCCCTTACTTTGCACTCTGCACCCCATACCCACACCTTCAAATCCTCATTGGATTCCAAGTGATTTGATTCTACAAAGTGCTCATCTCCATGGAGAGTTGAAGCCCACACCACAGGCTTCCGCTAGTGGTGTGAGAGGAATCCCTATGATCAAGTATTCCACCTAAAGGTGGGTGAGGATTTTCGTTCTTAAAATAGGGTTATGTTTTTTAAGTTGGGCATTGAGTCTAAATTGGACCTTTTCTTTGGGGAAAGGCCCTATTTTCATTTTTGAAGACCACAAGTATCTTTGTGGATTTTCTGCTTCTCCAAAATACAACTCAAACAAACTAGTCCATATTCCTAAAGACCAGGAAATAACCCGAGGCCAACCCTTAAAAAGGTGAGACCACACATATACTATTGGCTCACCCCAGTAGAGCGTCATGAAGGCTCCGGACGGAGAAGGTTTACTGTGGGTCTTTGAAACTTTTCTGAAAATAAAATATCTTCAGTGGCAAGGCTGAAAGCTGCAACCGAGCCTGGCTCTACAAGGCCAGATTGTTGTGAACGTATCTAGGACCCTATTTAAATATTCCCGATTTACGTCCTTATGTGGTTATAACAAATCATGTCCTTATAACGGCATAAGAATCATATCCATATTTAGTCATAGCCAATGCAGTCCAAATACGGCAAGGCTGGTCTCATAGACTCCAAGAAGGTACAACGCGTTCTTTAAACAAACCAAGCGTCCAGTAGCCCAGGAATTCCCCCTGCTTCTGTTTTGATTTGTCCAAGAACTCCTGGAGTCCTGAAAGAACTGCGAGTTCTTAGTGACGTCTTATGTCCAACCTTACGTCAAACTCAGCACCTTCCAGGTATAAATATACCAACAGCTGTCCTAGCAAACACACGGTGGTTTGGAGCAGATTGGCTATCTACTTACCTGACGCCCTGCTGTAACGAGTGCCGAAGGAAGCCGACCCTCCCATTGACGCACTGAGAAAGACGCTGTCTTTTTTCCTGCCGAGAAATCCAGCTCCAGTGTTTCCAGTCACCCTTGCGGGTTACTGGGAGATCGAGTCCTGAGAACGAGATACAAGACCTCCTTCATTCTATAACCAAGGTACAGCTGATTAGATCCTTAGAGAATTCTTGATTCAGATTCTTGGCAAAAACTATCTTAACTTAAACTGCAGCTCACTTACTCCTTCCCACGTACTAGGCTTAGGTTAGGTACACCGGGGTAGGCGTATCTTAGAAGCACCAGTTGAGTACGTTTAGTCAATGATTTTATGTATGTATATATTTTATCTATTTTAAACACGGTATAGCTTAGAAACTGTACCATGCTTTTACAGTAATATTTCATAATACTCCTTTTACTGTACGCACTTTACTTTATGACAAGTATTGCAATTGTGGCAACTCACTTCTCTTGCACGAGAAAGAAGACTGTTCAATAAATAACCACTTTTATTGAAAACACCGTCTCTCTATTTCTCTGCACTTCTGGTGAAACTAAGGATGCACGATTGACTGAGTGAAATAGTTATCTATTGTTCCCGCGACTCTGGAGATATATTTGATATTTGATATTTATGGGGTTTTATAAAGCGCGAACATTCGCTCCCAGGGGAGCATCTTGGCGCTGAGCTTGCGAACAGTAGGTAGATGAAAAATGAAGTAGAAGAAACAATGAAACTAAATGGCTGCCAGTACGGAGGTATCTGATTGCTTGTACACCCATGTCTTAAGGAGTTTTCTGAAAAGACCCTCCTTTTCAGTCAGTCTAAGGTTGACTGGTAGGTTATTCCATGCCTTGGCTGCCAAGACAGTGAAAGTTTTCCCACCCTTGGTTTTGTATTTAAATCTGGGAATCATGATGAGGTTAGTCCCAGATGATCTCAAACATCGCGGAGGATTATATCGCATAAAGCGATTTGTAAGGTAGTGGGGACCTGTATTTTGCATGGATTTGAAAACGGTGAGAAGCAATTTAAAAAGAATTCTTTTATGCAATGGTAGCCAGTGCAAAGCTCTCAATGCTGCTGAAGCTGATGACCTTCTGGGGAGTTGTAAGACCAGTCTCGCAGCTGCATGTTGTATAGTCTGCAGCTTCTTAAGGGTGGACTTTTTTACTCCAGCCATTAATCCGTTGCAGTAATCAAGTCGGGAAAGTATTAAAGCTACCACGACTGATTTTCTAGCTGCAATGGGGAGGAAATCAAAGAATTTTTTCAGTGATTTAATAGGACCAAAACAGCGTCCAGCCGTAATCCTGATGTGGTCATCGAAAGAAAGGAGTGAATCAAATTGCACTCCTAGATTCCGTGCTGATGATACTGCACTGGGGGGGGGCTCCGATCCCAAGGGCCACCAGTCTTTCGGACAGAAAGATAAATCTTTACCCAGCGGTATAATTTCTGTCTTAGCACTGTTGCATTTTAAATGGTTTTTGTTCAACCATTGGAAAACATCGGAGAGGCAGTTTTTAAAACGAAGATCTGCATCAGGCCACTTTTTATCGATGGTAACGACAAGTTGTGTATCGTCGGCATAAGACGTGACAAGGATCCCATGAGATTCTATCACAGCGAGAAGGGGGGCCATATAGATGTTAAAAAAAAGAGGGCTTAATATGGACCCCTGTGGCACTCCTGATTAAATGGATTTTTCGCTGGATAGATAGGGACCCAAGGACACAGTCTGGGACCTATTGGATAGAAAAGAAATGACCCATGCCAAGGCTGTGTCTGTCACGCCAATCTCTCGCATTCTGTTAATCAGGATGGCATGCGAGATGGTGTCGAATGCTGCTGTCAAGTCAAGCAGGACGAGGACTGTCTGCCTTCCCTCATCCTGCAGGAACTTGACAGAATCAGCTAATTCGATCAAGGCTGTTTCAGTAGAATGGCCGGCACGAAATCCCGATTGCTGAGGATGCAGGATATTGTGGGCCTCTACAAATGTTTTGAGCTCATCATGTACTAACCGTTCCATGATTTTACTTAGAACAGGTAGCAAGGAAAAGGGGCGCATGTTGCTAAGATCCGTGGGCGATTTGTTCAGCTTCTTCATCAGAGGCTTTACAATGGCCTTCTTCCAATCATTCGGCACAAGCCCAGATTCAAAAGATGCATTGATAAGACTATTTATGTATGGGTTTACTGTCTCTATCAGGTGATGTAAGATGATAGGGGGACAGGGATCAGTGGGGGCTCCAGATTTACAAGCCAGAATTGCCTTGCTTGTTTGTTGGAGGGAAACCGGTTTAAAAGCGGAGAGCAGAGGGTGGTTGTCGACAACCTCTAGGAGGTTGGTGGAAGGAGGAGGAAAGTGCATCTGAATACTGACTATTTTGTCTTCAAAGAAGTCTGCGATTTGATTACACAGGCTCTCAGAAGGAGGAATTTCGGGCATAGAGGCTTTAGGATGAGTAAAAGATTTGACAATTTTAAAGACAGTTTTTTGGTTATGTTGAGCTTCATTTATAACCCTGGTAAAATAGTCCTTTTTTGCTGTTTTAATATTGGCAAGATATAGTTTCCTCTGTTGGACGTACTGTGCTCTTGCAGCCTCGTCGTACGATTTTCGCCATTGCCTTTCTAATCTCCGACAGAGGAGATGACTGTCGGATAAAGTGTGGGTGAACCAGGGAGCATTTGGTTTCCTCTTATAGCATTTTGCATGGTGGCTTCCAGATTCAGTATTGTCCAAAACAATTTGGTCTAGCCAAGTGCGGAAATTGCAAGAATCAACTGCAACATCTCTAGTTATGATTGGGAGATCTGGGAGAGGTTGAGCGTCCTGCTTGATGCGTTCCACCACTTTCTTCCAGTTGACTGTGAAGATAGCGTGGGGTCGGTTTATACTGGATGAGATAGAAGCAGGTAATGCAATATCAAATGGAATAAAACAATGGTCAGTCCAAATTTGGGATAGTGGAAGGGATGTGATCAAAGGTGTAAAATTAGTGCAAATGCCGTCAAGAGTATGTCCAGCACGGTGGGTCGCAGCAGTAACACGATATACTCCTTATTATGCGGTTGTCAGAAACTAATCCCTTCTTGTCTATTCAGGAAAGTTAACTCCTTCCTCTTCACTCGAGAAAGTTTCTAGTGACCTCTGAGCTAGCTGGCATTCATAATTAAGTCTATATTTGGAAGTAACAGGGACCCCCTGATTAGGGATTAAATTCCTGGGTCAGGGTAAAACAATTTATGTAAAATAACAAGCCCAGGCAAAGTATATGGAGAAAACCAATGTAGACAAAAGAAATAAAATAAGATATGCACTTAGAATGACGGGAATATTCAGTTTAATAAATTTGATAAAAAATGATAAAAAATACTTTGTCATATGTTCATTGTAAAATATATATAAAATTAATAAAGTTCTTTAAATTGATAGTTAATACTGTTTGATCAACTATTTTAACAATAGCCCAATTAATGTGGGAAGACAAGACGGTTTCTTCTCTACGTGTTTCGACACAGTCGTGTCTTCATCAGGAAATTACCATCTTTATCAATGAATCTCACAATGACTCGATAATAGTGAGTGCCATTAGTGGGTGTTGATCAGGAATCTCGAAACAAAAGGCCAGTCAGGATGTAGACGCACCAGTATGAAAACTCTGGACTAAACTTATGAAGAACAGTGAGGATAGGTATCATGCATACTGAACACAGTCGACGGACAATCGTATTTTTGCGATTCGGATTTATCCTGTACGTAGTTAAAATGCCGCCCACAAAACGGATAAATCTGTATGTCGTAATGTTGCACGCATACATTTCAATCTTGTTTTACGAATGACAGGTGACTGCAATAGAGGTTCCTTTTTAATATCTGAGCTCGAGAGGTATAACAAATGAGATGCGATCCTCGAAAAGCGGCACGTTCTTTAAAGTGTTTCGCTTTCAGGACGGGCGGTTCCCAATGGACCAGTTCCATCTGAAGTACTGGGAGCCTGTCATTCCTAAAACAAGCTTGAAATTTATGCGTGCAACATTACGACATACAGATTTATCCGTTTTGTGGGCGGCATTTTAACTACGTACAGGATAAATCCGAATCGCAAAAATACGATTGTCCGTCGACTGTGTTCAGTATGAACGAGACCTATCCTCACTGTTCTTCATATGTTTAGTCCAGAGTTTTCATACTGGTGCCATCTACATCCTGACCGGCCTTTTGTTTCGAGATTCCTGATCAACACCCACTATTGGCACTCACTATTATCAAGTCATTGTGAGATTCATTGATAAAGATGGTAATTTCCTGATGAAGACACGACTGTGTCGAAACGCGTAGAGAAGAAACCGTCTTGTCTTCCCACATTAATTGGGCTACTGTTAAAATTGTTGATCAAACAGTACTAACTATCAATTTAAAGAACTTTATTAATTTTATATATATTTTACAATGAACATATGACAAAGTATTTTTATCATTTTTTATTAAATTTATTAAACTGAATATTCCCGTGATTCTAAGTGCATATCTTGTTTTATTTCTTTTGTCTACATTGGTTTTCTCCATATAATTTGCCTGGGCTTGTTATTTTACATAAATTCATAATTAAGTCTAACATATTCAATAGAGACCTAGTCGACCTCAGTCCTACGTCTAAACTATCGTTTATGTTATTCCAATGCGCAGAGCCGATTGGGAATATAGGAACTACACTACATGGCGCCCAACGTTTGGTAAGGCGATAATTTAACGCTAGATACTAGAGTAACTCAGTCGTGCTTTTCACATAGACCCCTTTCTCCCGTAAATACTCCAATAGACGTCTGGAGTGGGTGAAACGTTAATATCTGCCAAAACTTAGTAGGATGAGAATCCTATGTATTAGTTTTTGGTTTAGTCAACGTTGAAGGATACAGTGTTCCAAAATATTGTGCACCTAATCTTTGTTTCCTTGAAACTTGCTCTGCATCAAAACTTTGTCAGAAAATATGTCGGAAAGTGAAGACGAAAGGGAGAGAACTAGAATAGCAACTCAACTTTTAGCGAAAGACACAAGTCTTCGACAAGATGACCTGAATGCTATACTCATCCCAGTCAATGTAAGGAAGAGTGTAACTTACAAACTTATAAATAATGGAGTATCATCAAGAGGTGGTACAGTAATATTTGTGGTAGAGGCCCATGAATATCGGCAGACAGAGGTATTCTATTCCTGGATACATTTTCCAGCAGCACATGCTGTGACATGCGAGTTCCACTACTACAAAGTAGAGGAATCTCCAGAGGGATACGCCCCTTTCGAGGACGTTGAAATTCCACAAACATATCAAGAGCACCAGCTCTGGTTTAATGGCGCCCTAAAACATCAAAATCACATTACCAGGCTCGGTCCACTAGGTAGACCAGGAGCCACATGGCCAGTTCTAGCCGGCTACACACCACATCCTGACATTGAAAAAATGTCAGACCAAGAACTTTTAGATTAACTGAAAGAATTAAAAGCATATAGAGAATTAGTTCAATTTACAATTCAGAGTTCAGCGATCCGCCCAAAATTGAAAGAAACAGATATAGCAGAACAACCCTTTGAACTTGCCAGAATAATTGAAAAATCCTATGAAGAATTAGGTAGAGATAGTTTGGGTGGGAAACCACTAAAACCACAACTAACTGAAAATCCTGAAAAAACCTTTATCAAAAATAATCTCAATACTCCAAAAAAAAAAGGTGGGAGGGTAATAAACAGACTACTCCCAGAGAAAAACAGTTCAAGTCCAGAGGAAGTTCTCCTCAACGGAGAGATAGATCTCCAGAACGGGGAGGCAGGTCTCCACAACGGGAGCCCTCTGAGAAAAGATACAACCTTAGAGATAGGGATAAATTAAGAAAACCTGACAGATATCAAGATTTTGATACACGTCCCTCTCGATCTTTTCAGACTTCCTCACAGAAATCGGAAAGAAGAGGACGGTCAGAACACAAAGAAGAGCACGTCAAGTCCAAAGACAAGGAACCTGCTCATCAAAGTAAAAAATTACAATTTCCAAAGAAGAAGGTAGCTAGTATTAAAATAAAACATGCCGAGGATTCTGAGGACACAACTAAAAAACGGAGAATGGGCCCAGACAATGCTAGACAGCGCAGCAGAAGTGACCATAGCTCGCAAGATCCTGATGAATCTTCTGGAGACAGTGGACACGAATGAATACATTCAAGTGGAAACTGCAGACACCAGAGTTAGCGTGCCTCATAAAATATACAAAATAACATTACGTATAGAAGGGGACAAAACTAGGAAAATAAGAGGTCTCTTTTGGGAGGCTATGATATCCTTCTAGCAGAGAAAGACTGGCCACCAGAGTTTGTCAGGGAGTGCCCACATGGCGAAGAAATCATTATGCCTGCCTTCTCAAATCACATTCCAATTCATAAAAAATACACATATGCTAGAAAATGGGCAGTAGCCCAAGCCCCTGCATTATATAAAAATCATGTAGGATGGGATGAGGATTCTCCTCACCATAAAATCCAGTTAAAAAATCAACCTACTGCACAGAGGCAGTATCCTGTTAAGCAAGAAGCTAAAAAATAAGTCAGGAAAATCTTAGATCAACTTGAATACCAGGGGGTGATTGAAACATGCACCTCACAAATGAACAATCCTTTGTTTCCTGTCTCCAAGCCAGACGATTCATATCGTCTAGTATTGGACTACAGACACCTAAACTCTTGTTGTAAAACATTTGCAGTACAAAACTCACACAGTGCAGCACTAATGAATAACATCGTGCGCAAAAAATATAAAACGACATTAGATATTTCGAATGGTTTCATCTGTCGAAACATAGCACCGGAAAGCAGGTATTTGACCGCTTTCTCCTGTATGGGGGCCCCAAAAAATTTTGTCGTCTCCCACAGGGATTCAAGAACAGCCCAGGATTATTTTCAGCCAGGGTAACAGAATTACTACAAATGTATGATGATGAGGCATTATCTTATGTCGATGAAATATATCTTACAGACGATGACCTGGAGACACACTTGAAAAGAGTGAACACCATTATACTTGGGTTCGCAGCTGAAGGGTACAAATTCAACTTTAAAAAGTCACGAATTGCCCACTTAGGATATGAATTATCAAGTGAAGGAAAAAGCCTAGCAGACAACTTCTTAGAGAAGTGTGCAGTACTCCAAGCTCCAAAAACGCTGAAAAACTTACAATCAATTCTAGGTTTCCTGAATTTCGGAAGAACTTACATTCTAAACTACGCAGAGAGGGTTAAACCACTCTACGAATTAATAAAACATGATTTCAAACCACTTAATTAGACACAAAATAACACAAAAATATTAAGATCAATACAAACAGACATGTTAACTAAAACAAAACTGCAAACAAGCGCAAACAAACGCAACCTTGTAATCCGAGTCATCCCAGGAAGATGCGGATTCACGTACCTGACCTCTAATGAGGGAGAAACTGTACCAATAGCTTATAAATCACACTTGTACACACAAGCTGAAATGAAATTCAGTTCTACTGAAAAAATTCTGTCTGCAGTTCAAACTGCTGTAGCAAAAGAAAGAGCCCTCGCACAAGGAAAACGTATAATAATCGTTACACCGGTACCTGCCCTAGAGGCAGTAACAAGAGCCAGCATTCCGAATGCTAAAGCTCTACATCCAAGATGGATACAATGGGTTAATTCTCTTGCTGCAACAGACGTAATATACGAGTTTGATCCTAATTTAAAAACACAAGAATTTCTCCAATATGAATATGAATGTCCTCTGCCGACCGAAATCCTGCCTCTGGAACACTACAGCTGTATAATATATACAGACGGTTCAGCAAAGCCCGCAGTTGGGGGTAAACAAGCATATAGTGCTGCGTGCGCGATCGTTAAAGGTCGGTGGCACGAAGGAAAATTTAGACCCTTGGTCACTAAAACTCAATCACTTGGAGATTGTACAGCTCAGGCTTTCAAGATGGCGCTTGAAAATACCGATCGCGAATTCCCCACACTGATAGTGTGCGATTCGTATTATTGCGTCCAGTCTTACAATGAATACTTGCAGAACTGGGTTCAAAACGGTTTCAAAGATGCAAAAGGTGGCACAATCAAGCATAAAATGCTTTGGGAACAAGTAGTTCTTTTACAGAAAGAACAACAAAAGACTCACTTGATACATACACTGAGTCATCAACGTGATGGCGTTCACGTTGCAGGGAATTCATTGGCTGATGAGGCCGCAAAGACAGCTGTGCAAACGGCTTCCGTAGCTGCCATTACCCGGTCAAAAACAAAAATAGACATCGAGATAATACAAGCTGTCAGTGCTTCAGTAAAAGACAGTGGTAAGACACTCCCGAATGGCTTCCCAGTAAAGTAATCATACAAAACTGATGCGAATAATGTTCCTTTTGCTCGAATTCCTGGAGTGGGGGATAGAGCAATTCCAAACATGGAACACAGGTTAGGACTAATTTTAGCGGCACATGAAGGGCTCGCTCCTGCACATGCTGGTGTTTCCGCCACAGTATCGTTATTAAAACAGATACTGGTGGCCACGCATGAGAAAACAAACTAGAAATTATGTTTTAGAATGTGAAATATGCCAAAAAATGAAGGTATCAACAGCGAAATGACCAGCACAGACGCCCCTTCTGATCTCAGATAAACCATTAGCATGTGTTTACCTGGACCACTGTGGTCCCTTACAAAGGGATGGCAACTATAAATATATCATGGTCGCAGTGGATTCCTGCACGAGATTCATTTGGATGTGGCCCCAGCGCTCGGCTGACGCCAAAACTGTTATAAAAGATTTGCGAGTCTTTATCGGCACATACACAATTGGCATGCTACATTCTGACCAGGGTCCTGCGTTTAGCTCTCGAGCTTACAAGGAGGCCATGACCAGCATGGGCATTGCATTGCGGTACTCTAGTCCATTCAATCCCGAGGGAAATGCGGTAGTGGAGAGAAAAAACTGTGACATAAAGCAATCTATAACGGCGAGGGTATTAGGTTCGGGTGACGGGTGGGTCAAACATCTAATAAGTGTCCAACGTAGTCTTAAAAATCTGCCAAGAAATTCTCTGGGGGGAATCACTCCGTATGAACTTTTGTTTGGTACCAGAACCATCATCAGTGACCTTGATCGTCAGACTTCAGTGGTGAAACAAAAAAACTTTGATATCAAAGATCGTTTGGCTGTTTTACAGGACTTAAATGAAACAAGAAGAAGTCTAAGTAACAAAGCTAAAGCCAACGGCCACTGAAGAAAAACCACCTGTCCCAGCAAGACCTGTCTGGATTCCAAAGATTGGGGATCTGGTCGGAGAAAAGATCGCGGTGAAGAAGGAATTTGGGCCTTCTTACAGAAAAGCAGTACCTGTCTTAGCTGTCAGCGGAACAAGATCAGTAGTTCTACCGCCCCTTGCTGGTAAAAAGGAGAACACAGTTGTATCAATCGACCTGGTAAAACCACAATCATGTGGCCAATAATAAGTAGTAGGCCCAGTGGACTCCCAAGAAGTAGCAGAAGATCAAACCTTGCTACAATCCAAGAGTTTCAAACTGAGAGACTAATCACATTTGATAAACCTGCAGTGAATAAAAAAGGACTATGCAACAAAGCCATGGAACTTGTGCCTCTTGAAACCCAAATTGCAACAGTTCATCAAGAAACACCAATCCACAACAATGTAGCCTCTGACTACACAAGTGCAAAGATTAATGAAAATCCCGAAGCTATTCCAACAATTGACAGAACTGCATCTGGCTACTTCATCAATTTCGATGACTTTTCTGATGATCCAAGTGAACATGAAGAAACGCCAGCAACTAAAACTTTCAAAGAAAAAATTACTGAACTCTTTCATCAACTCAAAGAAACATTTCTGATTTCACCATGGATTGAATTATGGATTGTGTTAGGTGTACTTTTCCTCCTACTCTGGCTCATTTTGGTTTTAAGCTTGGGAAAATTCATTGATGGAAAATATAGTACAATGGACACAGCAAGTCAGAACATCAACTTGGTCCTAAAGCATCACAGATCTTCTCACATTGAAAAGAGAGAACTATCATCAGTGAACATCACAGCCATTCCTATACCTGGTGGTGTAGCATGGGACGCTACGGATTACGAAATCTATGGCCCGGTTGAACTCTAGAAATATCCACATCAGTTCAAGGTTTCATTAAGTGACTTTTTATCACCAAGTACTTTCTCTGATGATTGGGACTTTGACAATATTAATAATATGATGTCAGATTTAGAAATGTCAGCAAAATGTACAGAACATGATTACTTAGAAGGCTCATCAAACTATGAAGAAATGTATTGCTATAATCATTATGGTCATCACAATTTGCATAAATCTGCTAATCCTAGAAATGTTTTTACTTATAATCAATGGGAACATTGTCCAACACCGCCAAAAGGCAGCTCGAAAACATTTTATGAGAAATTCCCATACTTCTCAGGGTTTAACAACACGGATCCAGAAACGTTTTATTTTAAAATGTTAAATAAGACAGGAATGAAAAACATGTTGACAAATACTAAATTGATATATTCCACAAAATGTTATGAAAATATGTCTACATTTAGTTTTGAATTTTGGAAAAACAACATTGAAACAAAAACCATTTGGGGTACAAAAGATTGGCAGGTACAAGGTCTAGAATCATTATGTAGTGTGATGTATTCCTATAGGTTCTGTATAGATCCCACTATTCCTGACCCTATTCTGGTTAACAAATTAACTAGCAGCCATCCCATGATGCAGAAACCGTTATCTGATTAAGCCAGACCACGGCACAGGAGCGCGTTATCTGATTAGGTCATAACGCTTGCCATCTAATTAGACAAGCAATATTCCTCCAGCCCCTGATAAGGCATACGGAGTTCTCAAAACAAATCAAACCTATGACAACCTGGGAAAATCCCTGCGGCCATTGTTTTGATTTCTCAAAGAACTTCAGTAAAAGAATGTGCTAACGACCAGCTCGTATGACATCCTTATTGACGTATCTATGTCCATCCTTACGTCAATCTCAGCACCTTACAGGTATAAATATTACCGACATTGCCTTAAGCAAACACACGCGGTGGTGACGAGATCGGAGCAGCGAGACTTGCCGAAGCCCAGCAGAGAGCGAAGCCCACTGGCGCTGCCCCGCCTTCCTGACGCGCTGAGAACGAGACGCTGCCTTTCTCCTGCCGAGAAATCCAGCTCCGGCGCTTCCGAGCAGCCCTTGCAGGTAGCTTGGAATATCGAGACCACAGACGAGAGATACCATCCCTCAACCATCCTAGATCTCAGGTACAGAACTGAATAAACACTGGCAGAGAATTCTTGAGTCAGTCACTTGGCAAAACAAACTTAACTCAAAACTGCTACTTTCTACTCCAGCCCACGTATTAGGCTTAGGTCAGGTACACCGGGGTAGGCGTGGTTAGAAGCACCAGTTGAGTACGATTAGTCGAATGTATATGTGTATGTATATATTTTATCCATTTTAAATAGCATATGGCTTAGAAACCATATCAATGCTTTTACAGTATTATTTCATAATTCTGCTTTTATTGTATGCACTTTACTTAACCATAAGTATTGCAATAATATCGATTCATTTCTCTTGTACGAGAAAAGAGACTGATCAATAAATAACATCTTTTATTGAACACGCCCGTCTCTTCCTTTTCTCTACAATCTGGTGAAACTAAGAATGCACGTACTGACTGAGTAAAATAAGTTGTCTTTTGTTTTCACACAACTCTAGAGATACACTCTTGATTAGGGGAGAGCAAAGTTGTCATGTTCTATGGTTGTCAGAAACTAAATCCCTTCTTGTCTATCCAGGGAGGTTCAACTCCTCCTTGCCTATTCGAGAAAGTTTCTAGTGAACTCTGAGCTAGCTGGCAAACCCAAAACTTTAAGTCTAATATCGACAGTAGACGACCTAGTTAACGTCTGGTCTAGGTCTATACTATTGGAGGTATTATTCCAATGCGCAGAGCCTATTGGGATAATAGGAACTACACTACATGGCGCCCAACGTTTGGAAAGGCGATAAAACTAACGCAAGACTTTAGAGTAACTCAGTCGTGCTCTTTCACTCAGACCCTTTTTTCCCATAATACTCCAAAGACGTCTGGAGTGGGTGAGAGGTAAAATCCGCCAAACCTCGCAGGAGGGAACTCCTATGTATGGTTCTTGGTTAAATCAACGTTGATGGATACACTGTTCCAAAATATTGTGCATCTAATCTTTGTTTCCATAGAAACCTGATCTGCAAACAAACAGAATAACCTTCCTGACAGTAAAATGTCAGAAAGTGATGATGAAAGAGAGAGAGTTAGATTAGCAGCTGAACTAATAGAAGCTGATAATACTATGCAAGAAGCAGACCCGGATATAATACTCATCCCGGTCAACATAAGAAGATCTATAACGTTAAAACTTATAGAAAATGGACTGACACCAAGAGGTGGTACAGTCATATTCGTAATTGAGGCACACGAATATCGGCAGACAGAGGTATTCTATTCATGGATAAACTTTCCAGCAGCTAATGCTGTAACAAAGGACTTCCACTATTATAAAATAGAGGAACCTCCTAATGAGTACACTCCTTTCGAGGAAGTGGAAGTACCACTCAAATTCCAAGAGCACCTGCTCTTGTTTAATGGCGCCCTAAAACATAATAATCACATCACCAGGCTCGGTCCACTAGGTAGACCAGGAGCAACGTGGCCGGTCCTAGCCGGATACACACCACATCCAGACATCGAAAGAATGTCTGCAGCAGATCTTATAGTACAACTAAAACAATGAATTAAAATATATAGACAATTAGTCCAATATGTAATGCGGACTTCAACTGTCCAACCAGTAATTAAAATTCCACAGCTGACCCCTCATCAGGGGAACACAAATAAAATTACACCACAGAACATACAGTCCTGCCTAGGTAAAGTACCAGCTAAACGGGAACAAATACCATTCTGGTTAGCACAAAAAATCACCCAAATAGAGGCGGTATTTCCAGATACCACCCCGGTAGAAAAACACAGGATTCTGACTATCTGTCTTCCAATGGGAATCGCACCACACGTGGAGGACTGTGACACTTGGGGTACAGTCTTTGCTTCCATTTACACAAAAACACATGGAGTTCCATCCATGTCAGTAATACCAGATGTGCTAAAACAAATTCAAGACGAATACGGTCCAGAACCCGCTTTAACTCTCGGTATGAAATTACTAAAAGACTTCAAGCAGGTCTCGGCAATATTACTAGCCAACATAAAAGGAGAAGCAGCGAATGTGGCGATCCGCCAGAGGTTAAAAGAGACAGATATAGCAGACCAACCAGCTGAAATTGCCAGAATTATAGAAAAATCCTATGAAGAACTAGGTAGAGATAGTTTGGGTGGAATACCAGTGAAGCCCCAACTAATTGAAAGTCCTGAAAAAGTATTTATTAAAAATAATCTAAACAGTCAAAAGAAGAACTGGGATGGAAACAAACAATCCAATCCAAAAGAAAAAAGATTCCAGTCCAGAGGAAGGTCTCCTCGGCGGAGAGAAAGATCTCCGGACCAAGGACCCAAGTCTCCCCAAAGGGAGCCCTCTGTGAAAAGATACAACCTTAGAAATAGGGATAACATAAAGAAACCTGATAGATATCAAGATTTTGATACACGTCCCTCTCAATCTTTTCAGACTTCCTCGCAGAAATCGGAAAGAAGAGGACGATCGGAACCCAGGGAAGGGCACGTCAAGTCCAAAGACAAGGAACCTGCTCATCCAAATAAAAAATTACAGTTTCCAAAAAAGAAGGTAGCCAGTATTAAAGTATTCAACAATGCCGAGAATACTGAGGACACAGCTGAAAAACGGAGAGTGGGCTCAGACAATGCTAGACAGCGCAGCAGAAGTGAGCATAGCGCGCAAAGTCCTTATGAATCATCTGGAGACAGTGGACACGAATGAATACATTCAAGTGGAAACTGCAGACACCAGAGTTAGCAAACCTCACAAAATATATGAAATAACTTTACGTATAGAAGGGGATAAGACTAGAAAAATAAGGGGCCTTTTTTGGGATAATCTCTCCAAGGGCTATGACATCCTTCTAGCTGAAAAAGATTGGCCACCAGAGTTTGTCAGGGAGTGCCCACATGGCGAAGAAATAATTATGCCTGCCTTCTCAAATCATATTCCAATTCATAAAAAATATACACTTGCAAGAAAGTGGGCAGTAGCTCAAGCTCCTGCTTTATATAAAAATCATGTGGGATGGGATGAGGAATCTCCTCCACACAAAATCCAGTTAAAATCACAACCTACTGCACAAAGGCAGTATCCAATCAAGCAAGAAGCTAAAAAAACAGGTAAAAGAAATTCTAGACTACCAGGGGGTGATTGAAACTTGCACCTCACAAATGAACAACCCTTTGTTTCCTGTCTCCAAACCAGACAATTCATATCGTCTAGTTTTGGATTACAGACACCTTAACTCATGTTGCAAAACTTTTGCAGTGCAAAACTCGCATAGTGCTGCACTAATGAATAACATAGTGCGCAAAAAATATAAAACAACATTAGACATCTCTAATGGATTCTTTTGTCAAAATATAGCACCAGAGAGCAGATACTTGTCAGCGTTCTCAATAAATGGCGCTCAAAAAGAATTCTGTTGGTTACCCCAGGGGTACAAGAACAGCCCAGGATTATTCTCAGCGAGAGTAACAGAGTTACTACAAACATATGATGACGAAGCATTATCTTATGTCGATGACATATACCTAACAGATGATGACTTGGATACTCACTTGAAGAGAGTGAACACCATAATACTTGGGTTCGCAGCAGAGGGTTACAAATTCAACTTTAAAAAATCTAGAATTGCCCATCTAACAGTCCTATTCTTAGGATATGAATTATCAAGTGAAGGCAAAAGCCTGGCTGACAATTTCCTAGAGAAATGTGCCGTACTCCAAGCACCTAGAACACTAAAAAACCTACAGTCAATTCTAGGCTTCCTAAATTTCGGAAGAACATACATTGCAAATTACGCAGAAAGGGTCAAACCCCTTTATGATCTAATAAAACCAGATTTTAAAAAAACCAATTGGACTCAAATACACACAGAAATTCTGAGATCCTTACAAACAGATATGTTAATTAAAACAAAATTAGAAACACGTGATAACACACGCAACCTTGTGATTCGAGTCATCCCAGGAAGATGCGGATTCACTTACCTGACCTCTAACGAGGGAGAAAAGGTACCAATTGCATTCAAATCACACTAGTACACAGAAGCTGAAAAGAAATTCAGCATTAAAGAAAACATTGTTCATGCAGTTCAAACCGCAATAGCTAGAGAAAAAGATAAAGCTGACGGTAGACAAATCACAGTCAGAACAGCAGAATCAGCCTTTGAGGCATTAACAACCCCATGTAATTTATCAACAACAGCATTGAATCCGAAATGGATACAATGGGTAAATTCCATTACAATGGACAAACTAAAATACTACTTTGATCCAGAACTAAAGGAACTAAAATATCTAGAATATGAAAGAACTTTCCCTCTGCCAATCGACATTCTGCCATTACGACAGTACGCTTGTGTAATCTATACAGACGGACATGCTCAACCCTCCGTTTGGGGAGAACAAGCATACAACCCCACATGTGAGATTACAAAAGAAGTGTGGCGCGGAGGTATACTAAGACCTCTATTAACAAAGACACACTCAGTAGAAACTAATTCAGAACAACAGACTGAAATAATAGCATTGAAAATGGCGCTAGATAATGCAGATCGCGAATTCCCGACACTTATAGTGTCCGATTCATATTACTGCGTCAAATCATATAACAGCGATTTGCAGAAATGGATTCAAAACGGTTACAAAGATGACACAGGTGCAACAATAAAGCAAAAACTGCTTTGGGAACAAATAGTTCTGTTAAAAAGAGAACTACCAAAGACTCACGTGATACACTCACTGAGTCATCAGCGTGATGGCGTTCACGTTGCAGGGAATTCATTGGCTGAGAAAGCCACAACGGTAGCAACTGAATCGGCTTCCGTAGCTAGAAAAAAGCGTGCAGTAAAATACATTGACGGTGAAACAATGCTGGCGGTAAAAACGTCATCAAAAGGCGACTGCTCAGCGTTACCGATCAGTTACCCACTCAAATATACATACATAATCGATGCAAACTCCGTTCCTTTTGCTCGAATCCCTGGAGTGGGGGATAGAGTGATTCCAAACATGGATAGGAGAGGCTTGTTAATAGCAGACGCACATATGGGCGAGGGTCTCAGACACCTCAAACTAAAGGATTCTCTGGAGGAATTACAATCAGTGTACTGGTGGCCAGGCATGGGCCTGCATCATACCATTTTTGTAAAAAACTGCCCAAACTGTAACAGAGATCGCAGTGGTGAAAGAAACGGTATATTACCTTGGCGTTTCACACCAGAAAGGATCAACAATAAAAAATAATCCCAATATGAAAAATGCGTCGTATTAACATACAGAGACTAGTTTTCACTTATAATGTAGACACCAACTTTCGGCTGACGCCAGAACTGTTATATCAAGATTTGCAAGTCTATAATGGCATATACGCTAGAAGCATGCTACGTACTGACCAATATCTTTCCATTACCTCTCGGGTTTGTGGGGAGTGCTTGGCCAGAATGAGCATTGCATTTGCGGGAATCTTCTCACTTCCTTCCTGAGGGATACGGGATGGTGTAAAGAAAAAACCAAAGGCAGAAAGCGATCTATAACAGCAAAGGTATTAGGTTCGGGAGCTGGGTGGGTCAAACATCTAATAAGTGTCCAACGTAGTCTAAACAACCTGCCAAGAAATTCTCTGAAGGGATTCAGTCCGTACGAATTATTGTTTGGGACTAGGATGTTAGTCTTAGATCTTGACAGTCAGACTTCAGTGGTGAAAGAAAAAAGCTTTGATATCAAAGATCGTTTGGCTATTTTGCACGACTTAAACGAAACAAGAAAAGACCTGAGCAACATAAAGTTGAAACAACAGCCAACAACCACTGAAGAAACACCGCCTGTCCCAGCAAGACCTGTCTGGATTCCAAAAATCGGGGATCTAGTCAGAGAAAAAAATCGCAGTAAAGAAGGAATTTGGGCCTTCTTACAGAAAACTAGTTCCTGTCTTGTCCATCAACGGGACAAGATCAGTTGTACTACCGCCGCTTGCTGGTAAAAAGGAGAACCGAGTTGTATCCATCGACCTGGTAAAACCACAATCATGTGGCCGATAACAAACAGTAGGCCAAGTGGAGTCCCGATAAGTAGTAGAACACCGAGATTTGCTACAAGTACAGAGGTGCTAACTAAAAGGCTAATCACATTCGAAACGCCTACAGAACAACAACAAGGACTATGCAACAATGCAATGGAACTCACACCTCTGAAAACCCAAATAAAAACGTTTAGTAGAGACACACCAACCTACAATGAAGTAACAAATGAATATGCAAGAAACAGTAATCCTGAAACAATTGGAACAATTGATTGAACAGCATCCGGCTACTTCATAAACTTCAATGATTCCTCTGAAGACCTCAGTGAATCAAAGACACAGCCATCAACAAAAACCCTTAAAGACAAAGCTATGGAAATTTTGAAACAACTGAAAGAAACCTATCTGATTTCTCCATGGATTGAATTTTGGGTGTCCTTTGGTGTATTTATCCTCATAGTTTGGCTCATCATGGTACTATGCTTGGGACGCTTCATTGAGGGAAAATATGCAAAAATGGACACAGCAAGCCAGAAAATCAACTTGATCCTCAAACCACACACGTCTTCACACGTCGAGAAAAGAGAACTTTCTTCAGTCAACTTCACAGCCAATCCTATACCGGGTGGGGTAGCATGGGACAATACTGACTATGAAATTTATGGTCCGGTTGAAATCCTCAACTATCCACACCAAATCAAGATCTCGTTGAGTGACTTTGTAAAACCAAACTCATTTGCTGATGATTGGGACTTTGAAAGTATTAATGACATGATGTCTGACCTAGTGATGTCTGCTAAATTTACCAAACATGATTATTTGCAGGGTTCGTCTAATTATGATAGTATGTACTGCTACAACCACTATGGTAACCATTTTCTACATAAATCTGCACAACCTAGAAATGTTTTAAATTATAATCAATGGGAACATTGTGCAACCCCTCCAAAAGGAAGCTCAAGAACCTTTTATGACAAATATTCATATTTTTCAGGGTTCAATACAAGTAAAGCTGAAACATTTTATTTTAAATTGTCAAATAAGACAGGAACAAAAACCATGCTTACAAACACGAAATTGATATATTCGGACTCATTTTTTGAACAAATGAATACATTTGGTTTTGATTATTGGGACAAAAATGTGGAAGTAAAAAGTGTTTGGGGTACAAGAGAATGGCAAGTTCAGGGTGTAGAATCATTGTTTAGAGCCTGCATGATCCCAGAACAAATTATATTCTTGAATGACACTATTCAACAAACTACCTGTCTTGGATTAGCCAAAATCAAAGACTTAAATAAACCGTCTATTCCAAAACCAACAATGAACAGCAATAACTCTGCAGATGAAGAGATAGACGTAAACTATGTATTAAACCAAAACAGAACAAATCCTGATTGGAAACAATGGTTAATCTGGCCCACAGATACTAATAACTGCCAAGACAGTTTCCTGAACAAAACACAGGGGTTCACATTGACCAGGCCAGACCCTAGATATTCCCAAAGACAACACCCAGGGATAATCACCACCTACAGTGTGGGCAAACTCTGCCTTCAATGGCTACAAACTTCCACACTGACAGAAATTAAGCAACACCTAACTTTACTTACTGATGGGGCTGACTTGCGTGATTTCATTATGGGACCGCGCAAATAGCGTCAAAAACGCTTTATAGCAGCCTCTATATATGCAGCTTACAACGAGGCCTGGAAGATCACTCAAATTGAGACAGCAGAAAGTATACGGGAAATTGACCGTATTAATTTGGAAAAATCGCTTTCTGTAGTGGACAATGGGTTAATGACTCTGTCCTCCAGAATTTTTTCATTGGACAGCATTGTGTCTTCAGCAATCGACATAATATCGCAAGACTTACTGTTGTTACAACACGGCCAGTCGCAATTGCGTTCTATTATACAGCTTGGATGGACGTTACAAAATCTGCGTTCAGGCTATGTGCCTTGGCGTTTAATCAACACAACGTCACTATTCAATATCTTTAACCTTACTGATAAACAAATCAGTATGGCACAAAAGGGTGCTGATTATACAATCCTGAGCATTGAGAAACTCGAGAGATTACCATTGACAATGTCAGAACGACCTGTCATTGAATGGATAATACATGGGATAATTAATATTCCGATATCTACTTTCAGGTTTCAATACTGCCAAAAATATATACAGGCTGGCATGTACGAAAAATTGGGAAAAGGGTACATTAAGTCAACTTGGAACTTGCCCTATTCACATGCATGTGTCAGTAATAAAGGACAGAAAGTGTTCCTTAGTGGCAATAATTGTGCAATGTCACTGAGCGGTACACTTCTGTGTAATGGAATTAGTTTGCATGGAGCCTGTGAAGGGAACTCAAATAACCTTTCATGTCACCAGCTAGGCACACCTGCAACAGAGATAGAACCATTCTTTAAAAGACTCTATAACGGGAGTTACATCCTAATTGTGGATCGCAGATGTTGTAGTCTACAGCCCGGGGTTCCTTATCTCATAAGTACGACTGCGAAGGTCATGTGCTGTGGACGCTTATTGTTCCCCAACTTTAAGCAGAATGAAAACAGTGCTTCTTCAGACGCCGACCAGGCTCACGTCATCAAAAGAAACGTATGATCACCTAGTCGCAAGGACGACTGCAGAGATTCACTCATTGTTATCAACTAATTCCCCCATACATTTCGCAGAAATCCTGAATGAAATCTTAAATATTTCTGATACCAGTGGAGTCTCAAATGTATTTAAGACATTGTTTTCAGGGGCATTAACACCATTCAAAGCCATACTGGGTATTTTTCCAGACCTCGTCCATTCAATTTTTGGAGGAGTTCCCCTCATTTTGGGACTAATTGCAGGAATCCTATTCTTGGTCCTTATATTTCGTTATGGCAAACCATGTCACAGACAAAACACCTGCGACAAGGGAAGAAACAATCCGAGCCATTGGATACGGGGACCGCATATCAAAAATCCTGGGACTAACCCGGCTTAGAAACCTGAACATGACTTGGTTTCTTTCATTTCGGCCGATATGGCAAAGATGTATTTACCTGTATTAAGGTGCATGCTGTGCGGAGAAGAATGCGTGTTGGACACCTGTCTGACGCTACAATCGGATGCGCCAATGGATGCAGAAACATTGTTGGGTCCGGTAACGGCTCATGCATTGTGCTGCCCTCAACGGCTGCCAATCCTGATGACGGCATTCGTGGAAACTTCACCACTACGATTGAGGGGTAGTGAAGATCAAGATGAAAGCAGCATCGATCAGGTACGACCTTCTGTCAGCAATACTACTCAAAACGTCAATGGAGACAATCATGCACATGAATGCATGGTTACATCTTATTCCGAGTTGGTGGAACTCTCACAGGAAGCTGTTGACAGCTTTTTCAGCAGTCTCAATGATATGATGTTCTCACCAGAGCAGAAATAACGACTCTTGAGCAAGCTAGCACACGGCGTTCCCGACACCTTGAATTTGCCCTTCAACTTTAATAATAAAGTAGCAAGAACAATTTTTTCCTCCAGTTCACGGACAGCAATTTTTTTAGCAGCCCCAAAATATTTTTATAAATTTTTCGGGACACTTATCTTCTGCTTAAAGTAAGAACTATTCTTAGAGAACTAATTTCTATTTTTAGAAACTTCATAGACATTAGCTGCCCGCTGGTATGTTCATAAATGTTTTTGAACTGTGATGAAGTGGTCTCGAACCTTTCTTCTGTATTAAGAGCCATTTCATGTGTAATTCTCATATTCAATTACTAATAATGTATACATATGCGTGATTAATTTAGCATTATTCTACTACTTGAGTGCATATAGTACATGTGACTATTTTTTCCCCGTATATTACATCATTTCAAAATGCATTATGTGTATTTTGGGGTGGTAAGGTATACACGATACTCTACAGTATGTTTTACTATGCCTAGATTCGTAAATATGGCCATAGTTAGCGTGGAGTGGGTGTGATGTATTCCTATAGGTTCTGTATAGATCCCCTTATTCCTGACCCTATTCTGGTTAACAAATTAACTAGCAGCCATCCCATGATGCAGAAACCGTTATCTGATTAGGCCAGACCACGGCACAGGAGCGCGTTATCTGATTAGGTCATAACGCTTGCCATCTAATTAGACAAGCAATATTCCTCCAGCCCCTGATAAGGCATACGGAGTTCTCAAAACAAATCAAACCTATGACAACCTGGGAAAATCCCTGCGGCCATTGTTTTGATTTCTCAAAGAACTTCAGTAAAAGAACGTGCTAATGACCAGCTCGTATGACATCCTTATTGACGTATCTATGTCCATCCTTACGTCAATCTCGGCACCTTACAGGTATAAATATTACCGACATTGCCTTAAGCAAACACACGCGGTGGTGACGAGATCGGAGCAGCGAGACTTGCCGAAGCCCAGCAGAGAGCGAAGCCCACTGGCGCTGCCCCGCCTTCCTGACGCGCTGAGAACGAGACGCTGCCTTTCTCCTGCCGAGAAATCCAGCTCCGGCGCTTCCGAGCAGCCCTTGCAGGCAGCTTGGAATATCGAGACCACAGACGAGAGATACCATCCCTCAACCATCCTAGATCTCAGGTACAGAACTGAATAAACCCTTGCAGAGAATTCTTGAGTCAGTCACTTGGCAAAACAAACTTAACTCAAAACTGCTACTTTCTACTCCAGCCCACGTATTAGGCTTAGGTCAGGTACACCGGGGTAGGCGTGGTTAGAAGCACCAGTTGAGTACGATTAGTCGAATGTATATGTGTATGTATATATTTTATCCATTTTAAATAGCATATGGCTTAGAAACCATATCAATGCTTTTACAGTATTATTTCATAATTCTGCTTTTATTGTATGCACTTTACTTAACCATAAGTATTGCAATAATATCGATTCATTTCTCTTGTACGAGAAAAGAGACTGATCAATAAATAACATCTTTTATTGAACACGCCCGTCTCTTCCTTTTCTCTACAATCTGGTGAAACTACGAATGCACGTACTGACTGAGTAAAATAAGTTGTCTTTTGTTTTCACACGACTCTAGAGATACACTCTTGATTAGGGGAGAGCAAAGTTGTCATGTTCTATGGTTGTCAGAAACTAAATCCCTTCTTGTCTATCCAGGGAGGTTCAACTCCTCCTTGCCTATTCGAGAAAGTTTCTGGTGAACTCTGAGCTAGCTGGCAAACCCAAAACTTTAAGTCTAATATCGACAGTAGACGACCTAGTTAACGTCTGGTCTAGGTCTATACTATTGGAAGTATTATTCCAATGCGCAGAGCTATTGGGATAATAGGAACTACACTACAGTAGAGCCTGCAAGATCCCAGAACAAATAATGTTCCTGAATGACACCATTCAACAAACAACCTGTCTTGGCCTAGCCAAGATAAAAGACTTAAACAAACAGTCTATTCCAAAATCAATGCCTGATAGTAATAGCACTACAGATATGGAAATAGACGTATCCCATATTTTACACCAAAACAGAACTTATCCTGATTGGAAAAAATGGTTGATCTAGCCCACAGACACTAATAACTGTCAAGATCGATTCCTGAATAAAAGACAGGGGTTCAAACAGAACAGGCTAGACCCAAGATATTCCCAGAGACAACATCCAGGGATAATTACAACATACATTGTAGGGAAACTATGCCTCGAATGGCTACAGAAATCCACATTGCCTGAAGTTAAGCAACGCTTGACTTTACTTAAAGAAGATGCTGACTTGCGAGATTTCATATTGGGACCTCGCAAACAGCGTCAAAAACGTTTCATATACGCCGGTATATACGCTGCTTACAACGAAGCTTGGAAAGTAATGCAAATTGAAACTGCTGAAAAAATACGAGAAATTGATCATATTAATTTGGAAAAATCATGGTCTGTAGTGGACAATGGGTTAACGACTCTGTCCTCCAGAATTTATTCACTGGACAGCATTGTATCATCTGCTATTGATATAATAGAACAGGATATGCTAATGTTACAACATGGCCAGTCCCAATTACGTTCTATTGTACAGCTAGGCTGGACGTTACAAAATCTGCGTTCAGGCTACGTGCCATGGCGTCTAATCAACACAACGTCATTATTTTCTATCTTTAACCTTATAGATAAACAAATCTCGTTGGCACAAAAAGGAGCAGACTATACGATACTAAGAATTGAAAAACTTGAAAAATTACCATTAACAATGTCAGAACGACCTGTCATTGAATGGATAATACATGGTACAATTACAATTCCGATAACAACTTTTCAGTTTCAATATTGCCAAAAGTATATACCAGCAGGCCTGTATGAAAGGTTGGGTAAAGGATACATCAAGTCAACCTGGAATTTTCCTTATACACATAGATGTTATAGTGAAGGGAAAAAAGAGGTATTTCTTAGTGGTAACAATTGTAAAAAATCACTAAGCGGTACACTTCTGTGTCAAGGTATTAACTTGCAAGGAGCCTGCGAAGGTTCATCAAATAACCTTTCATGCCACCTGCACGGCACCCCTGCTACACAGATAGAGCCTTTTTTCAGACAGCTTTCCAACTGCAGCTACGTTATAATAAGTGACCACAGCTGTTGTGGCATGGTGCCAGGAATAGCCTATCTCGTGAGCGTTACTTCCAGGGTCATTTGCTGTATGCAAGTATTGTATCCAAACAGCAAACCAGACAAGGAGGCAGCAATATGGCCTTCTCTGAATATCTCTTCTATTCGAAATGATACTTTAAAGAGAATGAAGTCTATTCTTTTACAGACAACTGTGCCTTTAACCTCGTCCAAAGAGACGTATGATCTGCAAGTTGCAAGGACAGCGGCAGAGATACATACACTATTATCTACAAATTGCCCCGTACATTTCGTAGAAATGTTAGGTCAAATCTTAAACATGTCAGATACCAGTGGCATCGCACATGTATTTAAGACAATTTTTTCGGGACTATTAGCACCCTTTGAAGCAGTCCTGAGCATCTTCCTGAATTTCGTGCACTCTGTGTTTGGCGGCCTGCCTCTCATCTTGGGACTCGTAGCAGGAATTTTATTTTTGTTCCTTCTGCTCCGATATGGCAAGTCAAGTCACAGACAAAACCCAGGCAACAATGGAAGAAACGATCCTAGCGATGAGATACCGAGAAAGGATTACTAAAGTCCTTGGCTTGGCGAAGCTAAGAGATCTGAATACTACCTGGTTTCTTTCATTCAGATCAATCTGGCAAGATTGCATCTTACCTGTTCTATGATGCCTGCTATGCGGAGAAGAATGCGTGTTGGACGTCTGTCTTACACTACCATCAGCAGTACCTATGGATATCGATGCTTTGCTTGGTTCGGTAACGGCTCATGCAACGTGTTGTCCCCAGCTGCTACCTATCCTCCCAAGACCTCTGCGACTCTCTATCCTCATTCTTCTACAACAAAATCGCAGACATACATAATAGCTTCATTAACCAATCCGAAGACCAGCCCACTTCACCCACCCCGGAACGAAAACAGCAATCTAACAACCTCTACGCCTGGAACACAATCACCACCGAAGACACCATCCACCTGATGAACTCCATCCACTCAGGATCGCCAACCGACCCTTGCCCTCACCACATTTTCAACAAAGCAGACTCTATCGCACCCCATCTCCGCGACGTCATCAACTGCTCCTTCAACTCCGCCACCTTCCCAGAAAACTGGAAACATGCCGAACTTAGCGCCCTTCTAAAGAAACCCACAGCAGACCCCACTGAACTCAAGAACTACCGCCCCATCTCGCTCCTCCCATTCCCCGCCAAAGTCATAGAGAAAGCCGTCTACAGTCAACTTGCCGCTTTCCTTCAATCCAACAAATCCCTTGACCCCTCACAATCCGGTTTCCGAGCCAAACACAGCACCGAGACCGCCCTCATCGCAGCTACAGACGACATTCGATCGCTACTGGACAACGGAGAAATAGCTTCCCTCATCCTACTAGACCTCTCCGCAGCCTTCGCCACAGTCTGTCACAGCACCCTCATACAACGCCTCAGCAACGTCGGATTACAAGGAAAAGCACTGGAATGGATCATCTCGTTCCTCGCCGGAAGAACCCAGAGAGTCCGCCTTCCCCCTTTCAGATCAGAGGCCACCGAAGTCATCTGCGGCGTACCACAAGGATCATCACTCTCTTCAACGTATACATGAGCCCTCTCGCTTCCATCGCACGACAACACAACCTCAACATCATCTCTTACGCAGACGACAACCAGCTGATCCTCTCTCTCACCAAAGACCCAAACTCCGCCAAAACAAACCTACACGTAGGGATGAAAAACGTAGCCGAGTGGATGAAGAACAGCCATCTAAAACTAAACTCGGACAAAACGGAAGTCCTCATCTTGGGTTCATCCCCCTCTGCCTGGGACAACTCTTGGTGGACACCTGCCCTGGGAACAGCACCCACACCTACGGATCACGCACGCAACCTAGGCTTCATCCTAGACTCCTCTCTCTCGATGTCCAGACAAGTCAACGCCGTCTCATCGTCCTGCTTCAACATCCTACGCATGCTCAAAAAAGTCTTCCGTTGGATCCCCACCGACACAAGAAAGAAGGTCACCCACGCCCTGGTCACCAGCCGTCTAGACTACGGAAACACCCTTTACGCCGGAACCACAGCCAAACTACAGAAAAAACTCCAACGCATCCAAAATGCCTCAGCCAGACTCATACTGGACATTCCTCGCCAAGCCCACATTTCCGGTCACCTGAAAGACCTCCACTGGCTCCCCGTCAACAAGAGAAGAACGTTCCGTCTACTTACCCACGCACACAAAGCGCTCTACAACCTCGGACCAGAATGCCTCAACACACGACTAACGTTCTACACCCCCACCCGCCAACTACGATCACCAATCAAGCCCTTGCCGCTATCCCACGCATCCATAAATCCACCATGGGAGGCAGATCCTTCTCCTACCTAGCGGCCAAGACCTGGAATCCTCTCCCCACCCACCTCCGCCTTACACAGAACCACCTCTTTTTCAGAAAACAACTAAAAACTTGGATATTCGATAAGTAAATGCACCCCCCTACCCCAAGCGCCTTGAGACCCTCTGGGTGAGTAGTGCGCTATATAAATTTCTGAACTTGAACTTATTTTGATGACGGCATTCGTTGAGACTTCACCATTACGATTAGGTGACGGTGAGGTACGAGATGAAAGCGGCACACAGGTACAACCTGCATTGCTGATCCAGACATCGATGATGGCAATGAGTCTCACATATGCACTATTTCTACTTTTTCAGGCTTGGTACAACTTTCACCTACTGTTGTAGACAGATTCTTTGCCAGCCTATCTGAGTTAATATTCTCTCCTAGCAACGAGAATAATTATTGAATAACTTTTGAAAACACCAGCACACAGCGTTGCCTGAACTCTGAATTCGGCCTTCAGTTTTGATAAACAGAACTCCTAAAAAACTTTTGGAACTATTTTTTGCCCTGAAAGCGAAATTCTTTTCCCGTTCCCAAAATATTTACTTTTTTTGCCACATGGCACTCTGCTTAAAGTAGAACTATTCTTAGAGAACAAGATTTCTATTATTAAAACTCTAGAGACAATATTTTTATTCAGCCTATAGCACATGTACAGTATTGTATAAATATGTGAAGAAATGGTCTCGACCTTCTCTTCTGTATTAAGAGCCATTTCATAAATGTAATTTTTGTAATTCATTCAGTCATCATTCAATGTACAATATATGCATAATCTGAATGATATCATTGCTTGAAAAGCGTACAGTATACTACTCATTTTTCGTGTACATACCATTTCAAATGCATTTTATGTATTTAGGGGTGGGCTGGAAAACACATGCATAGGTATATGTTTAATATTGCTTAGTATTTAGTAATGATGGACATTATACGTGAAGTGGGTGTTGTGAACGTATCTAGGACCCTATTTAAATATTCCCGATTTATGCCCTTATGTGGTTATAAATAATCATGTCCTTATAAAGGCATAAGAATCATATCCATATTTAGTCATAGCCAATGCAGTCCAAATACGGCAAGGTTACTCTCAAAAACTAATAGAAAGTACAACGCGTTCTTTAAACAAACTAAGCCTCCAGCAGCCTGGGAATTCCCCCTGCTTCTGTTTTGATTTGTCCAAGAACTCCTGGAGTCCTGAAAGAACTGCGAGTTCTTAGTGACGTCTTATGTCCAACCTTACGTCAAACTCGGCACCTTCCAGGTATAAATATACCAACAGCTGCCCTAGCAAACACACGGTGGTTTGGAGCAGATCGGCTATCTACTTACCCTACGCCCTGCTGTAACGAGTGACGAAGGAAGCCGACCCTCCCATTGACGCACTGAGAGAGACGCTGTCTTTTCTCCTGCAGAGAAATCCAGCTCCAGTGTTTCCAGTCACCCTTGCGGGTGACTGGGAGATCGAGTCTTGAGAACGAGATACAAGACCTCCTTCATTCTGTAACCAAGGTACGGAGCTGATTAGATCCTTAGAGAATTCTTGATTCAGATTCTTGGCAAAAACTATCTTAACTTAAACTGCAGCTCACTTACTCCTTCCCACGTACTAGGCTTAGGTTAGGTACACCGGGGTAGGCGTATCTTAGAAGCACCAGTTGAGTACGTTTAGTCAATGATTTTATGTATGTATATATTTTATCTATTTAAACACGGTATGGCTTAGAAACTGTACCATGCTTTTACAGTATTATTTCATAATACTCCTTTTACTGTACGCACTTTACTTTATAACAAGTTTTGCAATTGTGGCAATTCACTTCTCTTGCACGAGAAAGAAGACTGTTCAATAAATAACCACTTTTATTGAAAACGGCCGTCTCTCGATTTCTCTGCACTTCTGGTGAAACTAAGCATGCAAGATTGACTCAGTGAAATAGTTATCTATTGTTTCCGCGACTCTGCAGATATACTCCTTATTCTGGAGGGAGCAAAGTTGTCATGTTTATGCGGTTGTCAGAAACTAATCCCTTCTTGTCTATTCAGGAAAGTTAACACCTTCTTGTTTACTCGAGAAAGTTTCTAGTGACCTCTGAGCTAGCTGGCATTCATAATTAAGTCTAACATATTCAATAGAGACCTAGTCGACCTCAGTCCTACGTCTAAACTATCGTTTATGTTATTCCAATGCGCAGAGCCTATTGGGAATATAGGAACTACACTACAGTTCTGAGTGGTACAAAACAGGGAAATGTAGCCACTGAGACTATCTTCTTCACTTAAGCTTGGCAAGTTTGGCCCGGTCCCCCAGAGAATAATAATAGTAGTAGTACCAACTTTTCTCAAAGGGTGTACAACTTCTGTTCTGGCGTCCAAACACCCCCAACCATACATCTAGAGAAGGTCATCCAGCCATGGGGTAGAGCATAAAAAGGCTTTTCCCCACTATTAGTCCAGATCATAGCCAAAACAGGAGTAACCCCTAGTCTTGCTGTTTTTCCCATTATATCACAACTAGTTTCTGTCGTTATGAGTTTTCACACCTTTACAGTCTTAGGAAAGAAGCTCAGCGGGAGAGACAGGCTTCTTGCAGTCAGGACCTGGATCTGCTTTGCAAAAGGGTAGTTATTTTTCCCATCAGAACAGCTTTGAGGAACAAAAATGTCCGTGCATTCTCATCCTTTTTTCCCCGCACTCTGACTACTTTCGACCCAAAAACTACCTTACTTCAAAAAAATCCATGACTTCTGCTGCAGTTTTTTAAATTGGGATAACTCAGCTTAAGCAGAAATTGTCTCCCTCTTCCCTAACTACACCAAATCCAGCCGACTCCAAACCCAGAGCAGAAAAGCAAAATACCACTACTTTAGGCATATCTGCTCTCATGCCCTGTAGTCAGAAGCTCCACCAGGTATGCCTTGGCCCCTTCCTATGAGAGGATGGGGCTGTCACACAATGTCATGTGCTGCTTGAAATAGTCACTGTTTTGAAGTCACTGTTTTGAAGTCACAAGCATGTACATACACATGAATGTGTGTGCTTATACAGCAATACAGTGACTCGCTGATTGAAGCTGAAGGGAACGGGCAGCAAAACTGTGTTTGAGGAGTCATGAGAGAGCAAGCCTGCCCAGCCCCTTGTACGTAAACAGAATAGAAATGGAGGGTGCAGCTGATACCACCTGTTGGTTGTCTTCTTGAGCAGTGTGAAGATGCCTGTGACAGAAGGCAAAGTGGGTGTGCATTTAAGACTTGAGCTGCATCAAACCACAGGAAGCTGCAGGTAAAGGATACTGGGATGCTTTGAGTGGCCTGAGCTGGAAGAATGCATCTCACGCAGACCATTGCCCTTACACTGCACAGGAATGATGCTATGCTGTGACTGGCAAACGAGTACCACTGAGCTGGCTAATGACATTTAATATTTAACGTGTTTACATAACTGCAAGACTATTCTAACAAGCAGCACACAAAAAACAAGTGATGCGTGTGCACATTCACATCTATAGCTATGTGCTAGGTGTGAAAAATGATGCTTGAGATGGTGAGATCTCTTTTATTCACGTTGTAGTCAGCGGTCCCAGTCACAATGCTCACCTCTGACTGAAGTTAGGCTTAGCCCTGGGTGTCACCTCCAAATTATCCCATCTGTTAAATATATTTTAGAGGAAGGCTCAAGCAAACCAGTACTTTAATTTCATCATGAACCTGTGTAAGTTGAAAACTTTTGCTTACATTTAGACTCATAATAATATAGAAATGTGCTTTAAGGTTAACGTACGAAATGCGGGTCAATTTAGTGGTTAGAAAAAAGTGCATTCTTTATTAGATGTATCACACAGAAAAGGCTATTTATGTTTGCAGGAAGCTCCCATTTCTACCATTCTTTCACGACTAGGCCTCAAAATTATTCTTATTCTTTACTGTCCCTTTAATTAAAAAGGAGTAGTTTCTGTCCTGTAACTCCAGTTCTGTAGTAGGGGTATCTCTGTTATAGTCATAATCTAGTGAATAGTCCCGCCCATGTGCGAGGACCCAATCAAAAATAAAAAATAATCTCTTAAATTGTCAGAAAATTGCAGAACTGCAAAGACACTTAAGAGAGAATTTAAAGACAAATAATGCAGCCTATATCCACAGGCTACACTGTCCAGTACTTCAACTAGAAATTCCACCAAAAATCCACAAACAGCAAAGCCTGTCCAGATTTCCCTTGCTTTAACAGCAAAACCGCTCTGGAATGATAGAGAGGAAGGCATGGACAGACAAGCCCCATAGGCTGCCATTATGTGGCTTAAATAGGGTACTGTGCCTTTAAGAGAACTTTCCAGAACTTCTCCTAGTATCCCAGAATGCATAGCAGGTCCCTCTCACTTTCAGTTCTTTTTGAAGGCGTAACACGCCAGACCTGTCGCATTCCTTAAACGAACATCTCTCTCTCTCTCCACCGGGGAGGCGGGAGGGCGCTTATGACTATAACAGAGATACCCCTACTACAGAACTGGAGTTACAGGACAGAAACTACTCCTTCTGTAGTAGGGGATCTCTGTGTATAGTCATAATCTAGTGAATAGAATGGCAAGCCCATCCCCACACCAAAGCGGCGGTGGAGGAAAGAGAATTAACACCACTATTGTGCGAACAGATTTCGCAGCGAAGCCTGCCCAACCTGAGCGTCTGCCCTGGCATCAGCGTCCAGGCAGTAATGCTTAGCAAAGGTATGGACCGACTTCCAAGTGGCCGCCTTGCAGATTTCTGCAATCTGAACATTACGGAGCAATGCTGTCGTGGCAGCTTTGCCCCTGGTGGAATGAGCCTTAGGCTTACCTCCTAAGGTCTTATTAGCTTTTTGGTAACGTAACTGTATGCAGGGCACAATCCACCTAGAGATAGACTGCTTAGAGGTCGCAAGACCCGTCCTGACTGATCCATAATTGATAAACAATTGGTCAGACCTACGAATATCTTTGGTCTTATCCAGATAAAATTTCAACACCCTCCTAACATCCAGGGAATGTAACGACCTTTCCGCTGGGGATGAAGGATTCTGAAAAAACGTAGGCAAAGTTATGGTCTGGTTGACATGAAAATCAGAAATAACCTTGGGAAGAAATTTAGGGTGAGTACGCATAACAACCTTAGCAGCATGAAATACAGTATAAGGTTCTTGGCAACACAGCGCCTGAATTTCACTCACCCTGCGGGCCGATGTAATGGCCACGAGGAACGCCGCCTTCCAGGACAGGTGCTGCAACGAAGCCTTATGAATAGGTTCAAAAGGCTCCATCAACCTGGACAGCACCACATTCAATTCCCATGAAGGCGAAGGAAGCCTGACAGGAGGGAACACTTTCTTCAAGCCTTCCAAAAAATCTTTGATCACAGGGATCTGGAAGAAGGAAGTCTGCGAAGGGCATTTCCTGTAGGCAGTCAAAGTAGCAAGATGAACCTTAATAGAATGGACATTAAGGCCAGACTGCGCCAACTGTAGAAGATAAGGAAGGATGACATCTTCCTTACAAGTCGTCGGATCATAGTTCGTAGACTTGCACCAGATACAAAATCTCTTCCACTTGTACGCATAGGAAGTCCTAGTGGAAGGTCTCTTAGACTCCTTCAGTATGTCCATACAATCTGCAGGGAGATTCAAATGACCATATTGCACTATCTCAGGAGCCATGCTGCCAAACTCAAAGACGAGAGGTTGGGGTGCAACATCAGCCCCCCGAACTTCGTGAGAAGGTCCGGCCTGCACGGCAGCCGAATGTGAGGAAGGAGAGACCGGTGAAGCAGGTCCGTGAACCACCACTGTCTGGGCCATTCCGGGGCAATCAGTATCATCCGCGCCCTGGACTGGAACAGCTTGATGAGAACCGTCGGAATCAGGGGAATGGTTGGAAAAGCGTACAGAAAGCTGTTCGACCAGTTGATCCATAACGCATTCCCCAGCGTCCCCGGCTGGTAGTACCTGGAGGCAAAGCCTCGGCATTTGCTGTTTTCGGCGGTGGCGAACAGATCTACCTCTGGAGTCCCCCACCTTGCGAAGACTTCTCCTAGTACTTCGTCGTTTATGACCCATTCGTGGTTTTCCTGAATCAGTCTGCTCAGTGCGTCTGCCTGAACATTCTGCACACCTGGCAGATGGGTAGCCGTTATCGTCAGTCCTCGAGCCAGAAGCCAGCGCCAGATCGCCTGCGCCTCCTGCGACAGGGTGCGTGACCTCGAGCCTCCCTGCTTGTTGAGGTAATACATTGTGGTCGTATTGTCCGTTTGTACAAGTAGAGAGTTGGTCTGGAAGGACGGGTGAAAGGCCTTCAGTGCCAAGTGAACAGCTCTGAGTTCCAGGAAATTGATGTGGTACGTGGACTCCGTCGGGGACCACGTCCCTTGAATCTGTAGGTCTCCGGAATGCGCTCCCCAGCCCTGGAGAGAAGCATCCGTCACGATAACCTGAGTGGGAATGTCCTTGTGGAAGGGAACCCCTCTGAGGAGATTCTCCGCTGAACACCACCACTTCAGAGACTGAAGAGCATGCAGAGATAGACGTATCTTGTCGTCCCAAGATCCTCTCCTCTGATCCCACTGATCCTCCAAGCACTCTTGCAACGGTCTCATGTGCAGCCGTGCATGGGGCGTTAGGAAGATACATGAGGCCATCGATCCTAGTAGAGAAGACACCGTCCTCACTGTCGTGGATGGAGTGGTCATAGGGCCCGAGCCTTCCGAAGCAGTGATAATCGTCGCTCCTCCGAAGGAGACACGCTTGCGGACAACGTATCGATGTAGGCTCCCAAGTACTGAATGCACTGGACTGGGGTCGGAACCGACTTGGACATGTTGATGTGCAACCCCAGCTTGTTCAAGAGAACGCACGTCTTCTGGAAGTGCGCTTGCGTGAAGGAGGAGGCCTTGATCAACCAGTCGTCCAGGTACGGGTAGACAAACACCTTGTTCCTCCGTAGGTGTGCGGCTACCACCGCCATGCACTTTGAGAATGTTCTCGGCGCAGACTTCAGTCCGAATGGCAGTACTGTGTATTGATAGTGATTGGCGCCGACTTGGAACCGCAGGAACTTCCTGTGTTTGTGTGCAATGGGCACATGGAAGTAAGCATCCTGGAGGTCTATGGCACACAGCCAGTCTCCCCGTTGCAGCTGAGGATAAATCTGATGCAACGACAGCATGCAAAACTTTTCTCTGCGAATCCACTTGTTTGCTTGTCGCAAATCCAGAATGGGCCTGAACTCGTTCTTGTCCTTTTTTCGAACCAGAAAGAACCGGGAGTACAGACCTCTTCCTCTTTGAAACAGAGGTACGACTTCTATCGCCCTTTTCCTTAACAGGATGTCGGCCTCCGCCTGGAGCTCGCGCAGTTGATACTGCGAGCTGACCGGAGGAATTGATGGAGGCGGGCTGGTGAACCGAAGACTGTATCCATTGCAAACAATATTCAGCACCCACTTGTCCTGAGTAATTTTTCTCCACTCTGCCAGAAAAGATTGAATGCTTCCCCCCACCGGAGCGGGTAACAGTTGCAGGGGAAGTAAGTGCTCAGGGCCTAGACCCGGCCTGGCCCTTAGTCGCTGGGGCCGACTGATGGCCGCCTCTGCCTCTCTGGCGCTTCTGGAATGGTCTTCTGAACTGCTGCTGTTGTTGTTGCTGCTGTTGTCCAGAAGACTGGCCACGCCCTCTGCCTTGACCACCGAAACGACGTTGGAACGGACGGTACGACTTCTTGGTCTCCTTGGGCTTCTCCAAACCCACCGCTGTGAGCGTTTCGGCCTCCACCTTCATGCGGGCCATTTCATCATCAGCGTGCTTCCGGAACAGGGTTTCGCCAGAGAATGGCAGATTGGCAACCCTTTGCTGAGCGTCCGGTTTCAGAGACGTAAGGCGGAGCCATGCATGTCGTCGCTGGTTAATTCCGTGGCAGAAACCATGCGCCGCCAGCAGAGAAGAGTCGGCTGCAGCGCTGATGACTTGATTCGCCACCAACATCCCTTCGTTCAGCACCTCTTGGAAGTCTTTCCGCTTGTCCCGCGGTAGGAGCTCCACAAACTGTTGAAGGGATTCCCAGAGGGCTCTGTCATACCGACCCAACAAGGCAGTGGCACTAGCTGCCTTCATTGAGGTCGCCGAGGTCCCACAAACTCTTCTCCCAGACGAATCCAACCACCTAGATTCCTTATCTGGTGGAACTGTGGAGGAAGGTGTGGTGGCATGCTGTTTGCGCGCCGCAGTCAATCACCGAATCTGGAGGGGGCTCCATCCTTAGAAAGGCTGGGTCCGAGTCCGGAGCCCGGTACTTCTTCTGCAGTCTGGAAGGTGCCGCCTTAGTCACCGCTGGGGATGAGGAAAAGATCCATGGCCGGTTCTTCCAGACCCGGCACCAGTGGCAGTAACGGCCGAGACAAATGCTTCTGGTGGAGCGTCTCGAAAATGACTGATGTCTTGGGAGTGGGCACCGTCAAAGTAATGCCCAATTTCGCCGCGCCACGTAACAGCACGTCCTGGAAGGACACCAGATCATCGATCGGTGACACCCTCGTGTCTGGCGAATCCGACAAGGTCGGGGAGTAGTCCCTGGTCCCAGACGACCGGGTCCGGGAACGAGACCTGTGTCTCCTGTGGCGCCGTCTAGATCGTGTGGAAGATCTGTGACGCGAACGTTCCCTTCTCCTGGAGCGGGAGCGCGACCTCCCAGTACGTGGGCGCTCCACCGGTTTCCGTGGAGGCGTCTTCCGTGGCCTATCCTGGGGCTTCGGAGTAGGCGTACCCTTAGGAGGTGTCGGAAGCAGAGGCAGCGACACCGACCTCGGTGGCCTATGAGGTCGGACCGGCGGCGGAGGTTGCCCCGCAGGGGGTAGCGGAGGAAGGAAAGGTAGCGGCGGATTAGCCAGAGGAGCCTCCTTTGGTAGAGGTGGAGGAGTCGCAGGCCTTGGCGGTGTATATACCACCGAGTACACCGAGCCCGGTGACTTCTTCGGGGGAGTGGCCTGTGATCCAGACCCTCCAGAGCGTGAGCGACGCCTCCGACGTCCTTCACCAGATCCAGCGTGACTTTTGGCGCCAGAATCCCTCCTGCGCCGCTTAGGAGCGGTTGAAATCCTCGGGGACGCTGATCTCTTCCTGCTCGACGTCGAGTGTCGTTTTTCAGGCGTGGAACGGCGATCCCTCGACTCCGGCGTCGAACGCCGTCTCCTCGACGTCAAGTGCTTCTTCCTCGACGAGCGTCGCCCCCTCGACGACGAGCGGTCAGACCTCGACGGCGAGCGTCGACTCTTCCTCCTCGATGACCGTTTCCTCACAGTCCTCGACGCCGAGGATCCCACCGACCGCGAACTGCTCGACGGCGACCGGCGGTGTCGCTTCGACGGCAAGCGCCGGTGCCTTCGTCGACGGCGATGCCTCGACTTTGACGACGATGACGACGCCGGCGGTGATATCGACGGCGGCCTAGCCAGGCCTCTCGACGTCGATCTTCCACGCTGTCTCGACCCGGAGCCCCGGGGAGAAGGGGAACACACCGTCGTCATCCCTCTCGACGTCGTCGTCGATGCTATCGACGTCGACGGAGACCGGGACCTTTTGCTGGTCTTCCTGCCTCTGGGGAGCCCCCCAGAGGCCTCAGCAGGGGCAGAGGGAGCCTTCCCAGCCTGCCCAGACCCACCTGCAGCCTGCAGTCGCCTCTCTTCTAGGCCTTGGAGCCTAATTCTCAGCCTTTCCCTCAGGGTCCTTGTAGAAAAGGTCTGGCAGATGTCACAATCTTCAGGGACATGCTCTTCAGGGAGGCAAAGAATGCAGACGTCGTGTGGATCAGTCTTGGCCTTCTTCCTTCCACATGCTGGGCACTTGTCGAATAAAGCAGGCATTTTAGATACCTAAAAGCCTGGACAAACACACAGAAGTGAAAAGGAATTACCAAGAATCAACTGAGAACACTTTTAAATCCAAAAAGTGAACAAAAACTCCAATAAACCCTTGAAAAGGGAGAGCTCAATGCACCAGGGTCCTGTAAGCAGGAGCCGGAAAAAAGAACTGAAAGTGAGAGGGACCTGCTATGCATTCTGGGATACTGGGAGAAGTTATGGAAAGTTATCTTAAAGGCACAGTACCCTATTTAAGCCACATAATGGCAGCCTATGGGGCTTGTCTGTCCATGCCTTCCTCTTGATCATTCCAGAGGGGTTTTGCTGTTAAAGCAAGGGAAATCTGGACAGGCTTTGCTGTTTGTGGATTTTTGGTGGAATTTCTAGTTGAAGTACTGGACAGTGTAGCCTGTGGATATAGGCTGCATTATTTGTCTTTAAATTCTCTCTTAAGTGTCTTTGCAGTTCTGCAATTTTCTGACAACTTAAGAGATTATTTTTGATTGCCGGGGTCCTCGCACATGGGCGGGACTATTCACTAGATTCTGACTATACACAGAGATCCCCTACTACAGAAAAATAGTTTTCTTTCATGCTGAATTTAACTTTACAATTGAACTGTCAAACTTGACATTGTCGTGAAATATGCTGTTTGCTGCAAAACATATTTCTTTTCACCATATGATTTTATCATAATTAGATAGATTTCTCTGCCACATATTTATAATGAACAAAAATGAAATGAAAGAACATTCTTGCCATAGCTCTGTTTTGTATGATCTAACCAGGACATGCCAGATATTAATGTTCCATTTCATAGAACAGCCCATTGTTACACAATGCGCACTGAACCACCAACAGAGTAGACTTGCTAAAGGTACTTATGAAAATCTTCCTAGCTGTATCTTTTATAACATTTTGTAGTCTCCTATCAAACATGTTGACATGGAGGTTTACTTTGGGAACCAAGGAAGAAAGTGACAGACCATCAGAAGATCCTCTCCCATTGGTCGGGATGAGTCAACAGTTCGAGTTTGCAACATGGTTTGTGCTTTTCTATATAGTACATGATCCTAGAGGGGCAACACATTTTATGCACACCTTCCTTGTCATGCCCCTTAGCGCTCTACTGTGCTAATCTTGTCCACGATTGCTGTAAGCTACTACTAACAGTGATTTTCCTTACCTTTTGTGAGGAGACCTTCCGTCTTTATGCTAATCATAGCTCAGGAATAGCTGGGAACTTGGCTAAGTTTCCAGAACTACTGTTTATGGGGAGTTCAACCTTCCATAGCTATTAGCCTTTTACCAAATTTTACTTGCTCCTTTCCAATCAAACACTTCATGTGTCCTTACGAGGATAGGTTAGGTCCCTTTAGATTAAGATAGGGTCTAATATCCTTTACAGAACACGCTGTTATTTTAAATACGGTCTCTAATAAAAATGCTTTTATATTTCTGCAAAAACAGACTTATCTGAGTCACCTGAAAAAAAGAACAAAAATACGAACTAATCTCTTCAATGAGAAATAAAGCTTTTAAAAACGTCATCAAACCTCTCATCATTGACTGAACCTTAAATGGTGTAAGGTGATTATTTTAGCAATGCATTCAGGTTGTGCTCCCACTACCACGGTGGCAAAGATTTGTGTACCAAGAGATGAAATCTCCGTGGAAATTGGCGTTCCACTTAGTAAGTCTTAAAGGGGATCTGGTTACAACATTTTCAAGAGATTTCTGCGCTACCAAATCCTTTGGAAGGCTGAGAGCTATACATGCAGCAATAAGTCTGAAGAGGGGCGATGATATGGAAATGTGGGTCAATTGAGTCACTGGTGGGCTCTTTGGGCACTGAGGGTTGAGGGATGAGCAGTTGAAACACAATTGTGTAATGTTCGCCCCATATGCCATGTTGTAGACCTCGCAGCGATCCATGTACGGCTCTGAGTGCGGAGTACGACCAACATCGGATATGATACCTGCTCACTAGAGTCCTCTATAGAACTGTGTTAGCTTATTTCCCGCAATATGATCATTCTGTTCTGGGCCGAGTGCGATGATCTTCATTAGTAGTGCCAAAGGGATACGGTTGGGTGGGGGGCGTTTAGAATGAGTGTTTATTCAGGACTTGTTGGGGTGAAAATGAAAACGTCCTTTGATTGTTATTCCTTATAATGTGAATGTATACATACGGACTCTGCCATGAATGAGCTATAATTCTAATGGTATGTATGTACACATGTTATCCTGATAATAAAAAAAGATTTTAAAAAAAGAGTCACTGGTGGGCTGACTGATCTACGATAGGGGGATGTGCACTCAGCCAAGAGAGATTTACTGGTGAAGAGTTATGAAATCTAAAGTTATTGTTAATGAATAAAGTTAAGGTTGCAAAAGGTAGGTTGGTTGGTGTATAGAACAAAACACCATCCTCCACTGGAGACACTCTCATATCACCATCTACAAATACATTCTTATTGCCGAAGAGCCCAGTTTAAAAGGTAATCTTTTTGAAAAAACATAAATACTAGATCGCCTGATCCTGGCTCCGTCATTTACCCAATTTGCATTCACTATATCTTCCGAGATTATAAGTGCTCTCCTCCTTTAGGTTCCCACTAGATGACACTTTCAAGATGTCCCTTCCACTACCACCCCTATTCCATCTTGACTTCCCTCTTCTACGACCGCCTCATGTACTTTCCTTCACCCTAGAAAATCCCCACCTGACACTTTTACCAACCCAGCTTCCTCTCAATGTATGCTTCAACCTGTTCCCCAAAAGTGTTCGGACAATGTGAACAGTCTCTGTAATTGTCAATATGCTACTTCTGACACTCTGCCATACACCAGTCAATATGTGGCTATTCCCCGAAATTTCAGATCTACACACCCCTACTTACTCTTAAAAGCTGAGATCCTAATACTCACCACTTTCATTGAAAAGAGAGGTACCCCAAGCCACCTCTATTAGATGAGTATACCACACAGCCAACTACCTAGTCAGAGCACTTGCTATCTTGCCTTCGAACGGGGGCTCATTATATAGGGAAATGGACCTTTCAGCCACTAAAATCTCTAAGACTATTATACCAATGAATAAAGCTGGAAAATTCCGGCAGTGGAATGATCAAAGCCTGGGACACAAATCACTGGTGTCTACGCATTCACACCCTAGACCCAGCGATTTACTATGCTTGCAGAGAACAGCTGCTTCCTTTCTCCCTGGGGAAACGAATGCCCTTTTTGGTAGACTAGTTCTCGAAAACTCAGGGACCGCTTATAGAACATGAGACTGTAAACTCCAATGTTCACATCCCTAATGATAATCATCCCGAACTTAGTTGGACCTCCTAAAACATGTCTCAAAAAGAAAAGTTAAATAGAATAATGTTATTGAGATCCCTCTTGTCTCTCCTTACGAGGTCTTTACTGTTGTTTTGCTATTATTAGATCTCTACGTAAAATCTTCCCCCTGTTGCCTCCTCACGCGCGTGCGTTAGTGGCACAAAGTACCATTTTAAGCAAATTAGACTACTGCAACACCCTTCTGTTAGAGTCTCCGAAATTTCTTCTGGATAGACTTCAGAGGATTCAGTCAACGGCAGCCAAGCTAGCCCTAGGTTGGCCCAGAAGTTCTTCCTCTTCGGCCTTGGCAGAGTTGCATTGGATCCCGATGAGACAGAGGATTCAGCTTAATTCCCTCTGTCTAGTGTTTAAAGCTCTGCATGGGTCTGGTCCTGCTTCTATGCGGAGAAAGTTTGAATGGCACGTTCCAGCTAGAAGCATTGTTCCTCATCGGCGAGATTGGTTAAGATACAGAGAGTCAGGAAAGTTAAATCGGGTGGCAGAACTTTTGGTGTAGCAGCTGCCAGACTTTGGAACAAACTCCCACTGGAACTGAGACAAGTCGGTGATCTCCTTCATTTTAGAAAGAGACTAAAAACCTGGCTGTTCCCCAAAGTCTAATCTGGCTGTCTGCTTTTAAATAAATAAAAAAAAAGTGAAGTGTTCTCAGCCAAGTTAAGAGAAGAGGAATCTTACACACGTGTGGAGCTAAGGTCAAACACAGACTAGAGATTGATGATTCAATTGTTGATAATTCTGTTGCACCAACGATTCTGATGGAATCATGGTTCCAAAAAGATTCATAACCTAACATGGATCTACTCATTACATTGGATCGCTCCATTGTGTGTCTTGAAAGGGAAGATAACATTTGAGGTGGAGTTATACGCAGATGACTTGACGCTGTATGTCAAGGATCTCCAAACGAACCTCAACCCATTGTTAAGAGAATTTTTAGTGTTTGGAAGGATGTCAGGCATACAGATAAATTGGAGTAAGTCCCAATTTTTTCCCCTCACTGCGGCTATTAAGGAGTTTCAACTAGATTACCCGCTCGAATGGTGTGGCTCGGATCTCAGATACTTGGGAATACAGGTATCTACGGATAAGGATGAGACGCTAAGACTAAATTATGGGACGGCGATCACCAAATTGACAGATAATGTAACACGCTGGATTTCCTTACCGATTTCCCTGGCGGGTAGAGCATCGCTCATAAAGATGGTCATATTACCACGGTTCCTTTACTTATTCCTGAACATACCCTACCACCCGGGTGCTTTTTTATTTGCAACACTACGGTCGGAATTGCTGCGGCTGTTTTGGGGAGGTAAGCGACCACGCATCAAGTGGGCTACGGTGACACTGCCATATGATAAAGGAGAATTTATGTACTATATGAGTGCGCAGGCGCACTACGCATATCATTGGATGGTTCCAACACCATACATGCCGCAGCTAGCGGCAGAGGACTGGGTGGCGCACCCACTTCCACTGTCCAGCCTTATACACGGTCCTGTTACAGCGATAGACACCAAACCCACTACGGTATCGTGTACGGTAGATGCCTGGCGACGTGTAGCATGTAAGTTACAGGTAAAACTGATATATTCTCCGCAGATGTCACTTACATATCATCCTATGATGCCTCTACTACAGGAATCGGGATTTCAAGCGATGTGCAAGCGACTCGGGATTGCTAGGTGGGGTGATTTATTCCAAAACGGGCAACTTCGAAACAAGGAGCAATTGTTTCAGGAGCTCCAGCCTACCCCACTTGAGGTGTTTTATTATATACGCCTATCCCAGGGATTGAAAGGGGTGCTGCCGGATTATCCGACTGAGCCCGCTATAACTTCCCCGTTAGATAATATGTTACGCTCGGGTGCTGATGGACATTAAGTTTCAAGTATATATAGGAACATAAGAGCACACAGCCAAGAGGCTGATGGCCCGGCTCGCATGCGATGGGGGATGGATATTGGGAGTGAAATTACAGACGAACAGTGGTACTACTGCTGTGCCATAACCGCTCACATATCGGCGAGCTGTCGGCTAAAAGTGATACATTACAAATTCCTACAACGGATTTATTATACACCGGTGTTGAAGCTCCGGTTTCGATTATCAGAGGACGATAGATGTCTGAGATGCAAGGCGGAAGGAGCAGGGTTCATACACTTAGCGTGGGAGTGCCCTGGGGTATGGGACTACTGGACAGAAGTGCATACGGCTCTCCAGGCTATAACAGGATATCCCTTTGATAGAGACCCGCTGATAATGCTGCTAGGTTATACTATGCAGATACCCAAACAACATCGGAAACTGTTTGACATAGCACTTTTGCTCGCCAAGCGTAGAGTAGCATGTCGATGGGGACTAACAGATCTCACACACTGCCAGGAGCAACATGCAGTATATGCTGACACACTACCAATGAAGTGTAGACCTAGAGATATCTGGGGACCCCTCCAGGTGTATCTCTTGAGCATCACGGTTACATCGAGTGACACTGAGATTGCTGCATGTGAGGAGAATGCGTCCCCCCGGACCTAATTTGTAATGAACTAAATTTTAATCACCTACTTGTGACGGACCATTGTTGTAGCGAGCGTGAATTATATAAGATATACAACAGTCCTACAAGAGAGGAATGTATGATGGATCTAAGACAGTACTTATATTATCGTTGCCAATAGGAACAACGCTCTTCATTGTTAGATTGCACAGATGTTATAATGCAATCTTGTAATGTAAATCTCGGATGTAACTGACGAACAACTCCTTTTTTATGATCATGAACTCATGCCATGACGGTGTCAATATTTGGCGATTATCCTGCTATGTACAACAGATGTTGTGATTCTGCCCTAATGCCTCACTGCCGCCTACTGTATTTTTGCTTTGTTTTTATTGTCTGTGAAAATGCCTTTACTGTACCTCCTTATATACTGAAAAACGTATAAATAAAGTAAAAAAAAACAAAAACATTTGAGGTGGAGTAGCTCTAAATCGCAGATACTCTATTCCCCTGGCATGTAGTGGCCTCAGACTCTTTGCTCACGTTTCAATATCTTACTCTGGAACTCAAATCTATAGTCTCCAAGCCCACCAGAATCCATATTATTTACCCTCCACTGGTTGAGACAATTTCGTGTCAACCATGCATGGAATTTAAAACTTTCCAAATAATTTTGTCCAGTGACAATTGACAAACAATTTTGCTGGTGACTTCAACCTTCACTAGAGTAATCCCGAAGCAGCTTGTCCTCTTCCGCCTTCCTGTATAGGAAAGGCACTCAAAGGAGCCACCTTAGATTTTATCATGATAATCTAGAGGAGGACCAAATTGTGGATTTTTTGATCACTATCAAATCCCTTTCTCTTTTAGCTTAACAAAAAAGGCCATGGGTGGCCTAACAGAGAGACAGGCAAAGTGGAGTACTGACCCAAATAATATCAACCAGCATGATCTTGCCACCAGCCAAATAACTGAACTCCCTAGGTTTCCACAGAATCAGGATGAGAATAATGCTATTAATGGGCAAGTTACCTACCTTCGGTAATGCCTTATCTGGTACAGACATGATCTAGCCACAGATTCCTTACCTTTGAACTTCCAGGCCTCAAGCTGGATCCGGAAGATATTTTGCAGCAGTAACCCTGCACGCCGGTAGGTGGAGTCGGTCGACTCTACGTGACGTAGTCTGTGACGTGTTCGTCATCGTCGTGACATTCGCGTCGTCGATGTAAGCGCCACTCCGGTGCGCTCACGTCAGTAATTTTCATGACTTTCCCCGCCAGAATCGCAAAGCCATGAAGAGACTGATCATGCAATATTACAAAATTATTAACTAGGGCCCTGAAGGGAAACATACCTGACACTTAAAATAACAACACTGCAGTGCGGGGAGGATGGGTGGGTCTGTAAGAAATCTGCGGATAGATCATGTCTCTATTAGATAAAGCATTAAAGAAGGTAAGTAACTTGTTCATCTGATAGAGACATCTAGCAGCAGATTTCTTACCTTTGAACAGATACCCAAGCCAGTCCGTCGCAGGAGGCGGGACTGCGGAAAGGCTTAGACCAGAAGAGCCTGTAATACAGAGTGACCAAACAGGCCTTCTCTGCAAACCTGAGAATCCAGGCAGTAGTGTCTGGCGAACATGTGCAGAGATGCCCATGTGGCAGCTTGACATATGTCAGAGACGGAAACATCAAGCTGAAGAGCCGTGGTGGCCGCCTTTGCCTTGGTAGAATGGTCCCTAAGCCCTTCAGGAGGATCCTTCTTGGCTAAGGCATAACAGATTTTAATGCAGAGGATGATCCATCGGGATATAGTCCTCTTCTGGACAGCAGCGCCTTTCTTTGCACCCACATATCCAATAAAGAGTTGGATGTCCCACCCGGAACTCTTTGGTTCGATCAAGGTAGTTTGGGGTCCAGCCGATGGAGACGTTCCTCTTTCTTGGAAGGATGAGGGGGAGCATAGAAAGTGGGAAGGGTGATCGACTGTCCCAGGTGGAAAGGTGTTACCACCTTAGGGAGAAAGGGTGCCCTAGTCCTGAGTACTACATTGTTCGGAAAGATCGTTAGGTAAGGAGGCTGGGACGACAGAGCCTGCAGTTCACTCACTCTCCTGGCAGAGGTTACTGCCACCAAATAAGCTGTCTTGATGGTGCGCAATTGCAGAGGGCAGTTATGCAGCGGCTCAAATGGCACACACATCAGGAAAGTAAGCACCAAGTTAAGGTCCCACTGAAGCATGATTAAAGGTGAAGGGGGGTACAAATGAGTTAACCCTTCAAAAACCTTTGCACTAGAGGAGATTTAAATAGAGGGCTGGTCAGGCAGCCATAGAAAAGAAGGGCTGAAAGTTAGCCCTTCAAAGTGCCCAGAGCAGAGCCCTGCTGGGCCAAGGAGAGAATAAACAGGACTTGAGATAAGGGAGCAGATCAAGGGTCAACAAACCGGTCTTAACAGTATTAATTCCATCAGCAGGCGTATATCGATTTTGTAGAGGGACGCCCGGCTGCTAAAATGACATCACAGACTTCGGTGGGAAGGTCAAAAGATGTCAGCTGTTGACGCTCAATCTCCACGCAAAGAGGCAGAGAGTGTACAGGTTCAGGGGGAGAACCCTACCCTGCTGCTGCGACAGAAGATCCTCCCGAAGAAGCAGCTTGACCGGAGGATCGATGCTCATATCCAGAAGCTCGGGATACCAAACTCTCCGTGCCCAGTCAGGAGCCACAAGAATACCGTGTGCCCGGTCGCTCCTGATCTTCTTGAGCACTCTGGGCAGGAGTGGTATGGGCGAAAAGGTGTGAGCCTGAGCTTCACTCGTGGCGAAAAGCATCGCTGAGCGAGTACCGCCTTAGAAAACTCGAACACGCAAAACAGCTGTATTGCACGTTCTCTTTAGAGGCAAACAGATCTAACCAAGGCTCTGCCCACCATTGAAAGAGACCTTCTGCCACCTCCGCATTGAGACGCCAGTCCTGATCCGTAAGGCACCTTCGGTTGAGCTTGTCTGCCCAGGCGTTCAGAGAACTGGTAAGGTGTTGAACCACCTGGGAAATGCCCTGATGTTCCAGCCAAGTCCAGAGACTTGGGGCCTCTTGACAAAGAGTCCACAATCCCACTCCACCCTGTTTGTTGCAGTGCCACATGGCGGGAGTGTTGTCCATGAACACTTGTATGAGCCTTCCCTTTACTGATGGTAAAAAGGCTTTCACTGCCAGCCGGATCAGATCGCCCGAAGCTCCAGGAGATTGTTATGGAGCAGAGCTTCTGCCGGAGACTATAGTCCTCTGATCTCCACCTCCCCCAGATGGCCACCCCATTCCAAAAGGGACACATCCGTCACTACTGTGAGATGTGGGTAGGGAAGGGGAGGGGTCTGCCCCTGAACCAATCGCAGTACGTTAGCCACCATTGCAGGTCTTTCGCAGTGCCCTCTGAAATCTGACCCAGGTCGGTGAGATTTCCTCGATGCTGTGCCCATTGAACTTCAGTTCCCACTGCAGAGCCTGCATGTGCACGTGCCACAAGCAGAATGCAGGAGGCCATGAGGTCCAACAGCCTCAGAGTCATTCTCCCCGAAATCCAAGATACAGACTGAAACATCTGTATCATAGCCTGAATATCTTGGACTCGCCGTTCCGGGGATAGGCACGAAACTGCACCATGTCAGAACCGCCCCAATGAAAAGAAGCGTCTGAGAGGGAGTCATGTGTGACTTCGGCATGTTGATAGTGAACTCAAGCGAATGCAGGAGGTTCGCCGTAGCCTGGAGGTGGCTGACTACTGCTTGGGGCGAGTCCGCCTTCAACAACCAGTCGTCAAGATAGGGAAAGACTAGAGCCCCTGATCGCCACAGATGAGCTGCGAATACCGCCATAACCTTTGTGAACACCAGAAGGGTGCTGGTGAGGCCAAAGGAGAGCACCGCAAATTGAAAGTGCTCATGATCCATCGTGAACCTCAGAGAGCAATGGTGGGCAGGCACAATCGGGATATGAAAAAAGGCATCCTGCAAGTCCAGTGCTACCATCCAGTCTCCTGGGACCAAGGCAGACAAGACCTGAGCAAGAGCGAGCATCTTGAATTTCAACTTTTTGAGGAATTAATTGAGGGCTGTTAGGTCTAGGATAGGACAAAGGTCTCTGCACTTCTTTGGCACAAAAAAGTAGCATGAATAGCAACCACCGTTTATTTCAAACCTGGGAATCCTCTCTAGAGATCCTTTGGCCAAGAGAGCTGAGACTTCCTCGCGGAGCAAGGCAAGGTGATCCTCCATCAGCCGATCGTACACTAGAGGCATGGCTGGAGGGGTAGTCTTGAAGGGGAGGGAGTAGCCCCTTTGGACTATTTGCAACACCCACCTGTCCGATGTAATGTTTTGTCAGTGGTGGAGATGATGGCGTGAGACTGAGTTGTGGCTGTGAGACCAAATAACCAAAGTGAGAACTGCAGACTTAGGAAGGGAATAGGTTGGCAGAGCTTAAGAGGCAGCACAGGGGGATGTGGAAAAGGGGGGACTAAAGGACAAAGCATATAGCAGTAAAATGGTGGCAAAAGACAGGCTAAGGGGAGAAATGCGTGCAAGGAAAGAAAAATCATAGTAGGGGGCAGAAAGTAAATGAAAGGTGGGTTACATTCATGGTATAAAGTGCAGAGCAGAAACATTCCGCTTGGAGATAATGAAATCAGCAAAGTGCAGGTGAAGGGTTGACAACTGTAATGCAAACCTCCAAGGATCATGGTTATACCTGTCAACAACTCCTGAGGCAAAGCAGCCGGGAGAGCGCACTCTGTTTTACTTGATTTTGATTTTAAAAATTGTACCTGTTACTTTGATTTTAATTTCTGCCCATCTGCAACTCGCCGCAGGGCACCAGAGATACTGAGAGGCACGGGTAGCGGAGTCCTAACGCTGCCGCGCCGCCTTCCGCCATTCACCCCCCCTCGGCGAGCACCGCGAGGGCGCAGGCCACGCCCCCTTTAGGCCACGCCCCCCAGCCAGCGTCACTTCCACCAACCAACCATAAAATGTGTCAGGGTCGGAAGCGCAGCGGACGAGCGCAGCGGGAGCGCCTAAGGCAAGCCCGTCTGCGCCCGTCCGAGCCCACACGAGCCTAGGGCCAGCTACTCTGCCGTTTTCACCCGGCTCCTCTTGTTCCTATGGCAGAGAAGCATTGCATCAGTTACGCTCCCTGTCACCCTCGTATTGCTCCTCGTTCAATACGGATTCTGCACCATTTATTCATTGCGCCCGATGCCATCCCCCTAACCCAGCGTCGGGAAAACACACAATTCGCCTCGGACTGCTGAACTGCAGATCCCTCCCCAGACACTCGCTTGAGGTGAACCTCCTCATCTGGGAGCAGGAGCTAGATATCCTGTTTCTAACAGAAACATGGCTCACACAGGGTGCGGAGGCAGATATTGTTGACGCTCTCCCCCCCGGCTTTCATATCCTTACACAGGATCGTCCTCTTGGTCGAGGAGGAGGCGTAGCCATCATGTATAAGAACGAATTTACCTGCAGAACTCAGAAAGGTGAACTAGAAGATTGTGAGAGCTGTAAGTTCTCATTCCAAATCTCACCTACCACCTCCTTGTTGGGGCTGTTAATTTACCGCCCCCCTGGAAAGACTGGTAATTTTATCAGTTCCCTTATGGAAACGGTAACGGTCGACGCTGCCTCTGCTACTAACTTCATCGCCTTGGGAGACTTTAATCTCCACTTCGATGATCAGGAAGAGCGGCTGGCAACGGCCCTCCTATGTGACCTCAAAACTTATGGAATAGATCTCATTAATCTAGATCCGACTCACAACAAAGGCCACTTGCTAGATCCCATACTTACAAATATTCCCACCATGAAAGCATCCCCCCCCATTCCTTTGCCATGGACGGATCATCTTCTGATCCCCTTCACCTGGGAAACTAAACGTGTAAGCATCCCCCCCTCCATTGTGGGTGTACCTGACAGACCATGGGCTAGGCTTTCAGTGGAGAATTTCACTTGCAGCCTAGAAGCTTCACGTCCTTCTCTTCCACAGGATCCTATCTTGGCGGAAGCAGATTTCTGCAGGTGGATATCAAACACTTTAGACGCTGTCCTTCCCATAAGATCGGCAGGCACAAAGGAGAAAAGACTTCACACCGCCCCATGGTATACTCCCGAGCTAAGGGCCATGCGGAGGGCGTGTAAAAAATTGGAGCGCTCGTGGAGGAAGGACTGGGAGGAAGCCAGTAAAACGGAATACCGATCGGCAATGAGGAGTTATAAAAATGCCATCCGGTTGGCTAAAACTCAGTTTTTCGAGGAGAGAATTGACAATGCCTCTAACTCCTCAAGAGAAACCTTCCTGGTGGTTAAAGAACTTCTGAAAGTTCCAACACCATCTGCCCCCACGGAGAACCTGGAGACCAAATGTAAGAATCTAGCAGAATACTTTCTTACGAAGATTGAAAAGATTCTTATTTCACTACCCCCGCCCAAGATAGGACCTGGGCCTTGGGAGGATGGGGTATGTCCCCAGACAACGCTGGAATCCTTTGGGCCCGTCACCAGGGATGAAGTCCTCAAAGCCTTATGCTCTATCAAGAGTGGCTCTCCCCGGGATGTTGCCCCTATGAGAATCCTTAAACTAGTGGCCCCTTCCATTGTGGAACCTATCACCAAAGTCATCAATGCTTCGTTAAGCACCGGCATTGTCCCACCTAATTGGAAGAGTGCTATAGTGAAAGCCCTTTTAAAAAAACCTTCTCTGGACCCTGCAGACATGGCCAACTATAGGCCCATTTCGCTCCTTCCAGGGCTGAGCAAAATCTCAGAAAAATTGGTTAACTCTAGGTTATCCAATTTTGTGGAGACCAATGGAGTGCTAAAAAGCTCCCAAACTGGCTTTCGCCCGGGCCAAGGCACTGACACCGCCTTGCTGGCAGTCATGGAGGAGGCACGCTGCATTCTTGACTCAGGGGGATCAGTGGCAGTGATCCTCCTGGACCTGAGTGCAGCATTTGACACTGTGAACCATCAAGTGTTACTCCAGAGACTATCAGATGCCGGAGTGAGAGGAACAGCGCTAAACTGGGTTAGGTCATTTCTTAGCGAAAGATCTTTTCAGGTATGGGAAGGGGGCGCACGATCGGCATCCACCCACCTCCATTGTGGTGTGCCTCAGGGCTCCTCCCTGAGTCCTACACTTTTCAACGTGTATATGGCCCCCTTGGAGGAAGTGGTGGCTCCATTCAACATCAAGATCGTGAGCTATGCCGATGACACCCAATTGGTGTTCGCCCTCTCCCAATCCTCGGAGAACTCCCAGACACTCCAAGCCTGCCTCTCACAGGTACACTCCTGGATGGGGGACTCAGCACTCAAATTGAACGGGTCCAAAACAGAGATCATGGTTATGGGACCAAAAAACCCCTCCTTCCCCAGCTCAGCCTGGCCCAGTTGCTTAGGGTGCCTTCCTGAACCCAAGGATGAGATCAAGAGCCTGGGCATCTGGATGGAACGAGATCTCTCCCTTAGAGCCCAGGCATCCAAACTGGCGGGTGTCTGTTTTGGTCTCCTTAGATCAGTACGTAAGATACTGCCTCTCATTCCTTTGCTATCAAGAAAGCTCTTGATACAGGGTCTAATTATGTCCAGGCTGGATTTTAACAATGCGATCTACCTTGGGGCCCCTGAGAGCACCTTGAACAGACTCCAACAAATTCAAAATGCGGCAGCTCGAACGCTCTACAACATCCCCATGTCCTGCTCCGCCAAACCAGCTTTGAGGGCACTACACTGGCTGCCAATACGGGAAAGGGTGAAATTTAAATCCCTATGCCTCGCACACAAAATCTTGCAAGGCAAAGGCCCCCCCGTTCTGCAGAAGATGGTGATCCCGTACAAAGCGAGCAGAACTTTACGTTCAGACCAGCAACACCTGACGGTCGTCCCTAGGGTAAAAAAGGCCCGATCGGGTGGTAGGAGATTCTCGGTCAACGTTTCCATTCTCTGGAACGCCCTACCCCTAGCCCTTCGCGCGGAACCATGCCTCCTGCGGTTCCGAAAACAACTTAAGACCCTCCTCTTCTGTTAATTTTTATTTTCCTGGTTTCTGTTATTCAGGATGTCGCTAGTTGGCAAAAGCGCAGGGATGCTCTAGGGTAACCGGGCGCTATACAAAACCGATTTAATAATAATAATAATAGAAGAAATAATCATGTGAAAAGCCAATATGTGTTACGGTGGCTGAGCATTTTGGCTTTGCAAATGTTTGGTTTGTGATGGTTGGTAAAGCTTTATTGTTGTGGAGGAGCAGCTGGGGCCCCGTCAATATTTCTTTTTTTTACTACAGAAAGAATATTTCTTTGTTCTCAAAAATATGCATATTGCCATAGTAGTCCATGGCACTGAAGGGAGCTACATTGGGTGCAATGTGCATCTTGTGAAAGACCAGAATGCCATTACTCACAGTGAAGTCAACTAATGGCTGAAGTGGGGCTGGCTCATGCTGCATGCTATAAGGGGAGAAGAAAAATTTGAAAAACATAACAGACCAATGGATGAAGAGGGTTGGTTGAAAGCCACTATGTATAAGTACATAATATGAATGATTTACAGTCGGAATTTATTTTTTTTAAAGCAGAAAAACAAAGGGATATGTGCGGAGTTGATGCAGCAAACTTTGAATCTGTCGACACTGACTAAAACAGGATCAACCTGGCAGAAACTTTTAGTTTTAGAATTTTAGAGTGCTATAACTGAAAGCAGAGAAGAGAAATACAATTTAAAAAAAAAAAAGAAAGAAACAGCGGACCTATTATTTCTGCATTGACCTGGCCCCCCATTTGTTCCTGCTCCGATTTCCTCCTGCAGATTCCAATATAAAACAGGCATTGGCAAAAATCAATCGGTCTGGCATTGGCTGGCAGCATTTTTGCTTTGACTATGCTTGTTTTCTTTTGTTAGGGTTTCTGCAAAACTTAATTATTGGAGGAGCTGCTGTACTCCCTCCAGATAAAAAAAAATTGGCTAAAAGCAAAAATATTTTGTTTGTCTCAAAAAACACACATTGCGAAAGCGCTTCACGGGAAACGGCAGAATGCTGTCATAGTGAAGTTAATACACGGTTAAAAGTGGGGTGACAGAAGCAGATCAATGGATGAAGAATGCTGTCTGAAAGAGAGTATGAGCAATATATGTATATATTTGTATTAAAATCAAAAGGTTTTGGCTAATGAGGATTGTCAATATGGCCAAATATCATACCTCCAGCTCCCCACTTCCCAAAATGGTTCCCAAAGGTTACAGAAAATGCGTCCAACCCTGTTCAAGTTTTTCACAGTTGTAGCCTGCAAGGAAGACTGGATCATTACAATTCCACCTAGGCCAGTTTTTTAGGTCGAGGATTCGAGACCGGCGAGATCCATAGGTTCTTGCGGAAGCTATCCTAGACAAAGGTCTGATTACAGGGAGCTCCCTCTTTTGGCAGGATCAGTAGGTCCGCGTAGCACTGAGTTAAAATACTCACCGTGAAGGGTCCGTAAGTAAACAATCCCACCACACTCACAGCGCACTTTAGGACGCGTACTGATACACCTTGAGTGGCCGCTCCACTTTTTTGCCACTTTCACATATTTGTTGCTGAAGAAAGCCTCACTAATAACGTAGAAGGCTGAAACTAGTCGCCCTACACTTGTAGGGATATTGAGGCACAACTTTTCACCTCTATTATATCCTGCCCATGTTTTTAATCATGTCCTAAGACCCTTTCATTAAAACTCATTACAAGGGCATTTCTTAGAGACATTTTTATCATTTAGTCACATCTCACATAGCACTTCACGTTATCACAAAAAAACCTGCTCCACGGTAAATCAAGCGTTGAAGCACATCTGGATTGCATTCAGCAATCCAGCTGGGACCCCAATGATGAAGCATGCCAACAACTAGGTAGGTGGGTGAGGGGTCTTCTAAAACAGCCACTGGTTGTCTGTGCTCCTTTTCAAAAAGGGTACAGGTCATTAACTAGGCTATACCCCTCTACGGATTTGTCCTTGTTGTTTATTGTATACTTTAGTATATACTTAAATGTGTATGTACTTTGTGGGCTCCGGAGATCAACCCTAGGACTTCTCTGCTTCAGCTTAGGGACTTTTTGTTTTCTGTTCAATTGCATCTATTTAACTGTCTTGATAGAAAACGACCAGTAGAGGTCAGTAAAATACCAGAATTGCTTTCTGCTGAGCGACTTTCTTTTTTTTCTTTTTGTGGCAACTGCCTCTATTTAACTTTGATAGAAAACGACCAGCAGAGGTCAGTAAAATACCAGAATCACTTCATTCTCTAGATTCCAGTCTATAGAAATTGTCTTCCACGAGCACCCGTAGACAAATATATTTTTTCAAATCTTGTATTTTCTGTGATACGACCACTGAAGGTCCTGATTTTAAATTAAAAACAGAGCTTTGGACTATAACATTTCCCGCTGCAAGGCAATATTTCTCTCCATGTGTTCCCATACCTGGTGTGTCACGCAGTTTGGTGCTTACTTTCCCTCCATGTCAAAGAACAATAGATGTTTCAGCACCCAGGATAATGTGTGCATAGCTAAATACATATAAGTTCCCAAAGGTGAGACCGATTGCATGGCAAATGCTTGTCTTAATAGTCTGCAAGTAGCAATAATTTCTAGGATCTGGCTTATTGTGTCAGGGACTGCCGACAGTAAAAATGATAAAATCATGGGGCTGCTGACCTTTGCCTGTCTGCTCTACCTTGCACATGACACTGTCCCTCATGTATGTGCTCCACATCTCTATCTTCTCCCAGACTTTGGTAGACCATAAATCTGTGGCATCCAGGTTTAGAACAGATTGTTGTTCGGTTGCTTGCCACATAGATTCCTCTCCGCCATTGGCCCCAGAGAGAAAGTGTGCAGGGAAGTCTCACGGTATATAACTTGGAGCTCAGAGCCAAAAAGGACAAGAAAGCAGAAAAAATGTATTTCCTCGTGGGACTCCACCCTCAGAGAAGACTGCACCAAAGAATCAATCACAGTTGCATCAACGTCAAGAGTGCAACATTTGGTTGCCAGTCATTTCAAACCACAAATTCTGGCCTTCAATAAAAATTTTGAAAGCCTCTAACATAAGCAATGAAATCAGATAAGCACAGCCCTCATCTCGAGTCGTGGCACACAAATGGAATTAAGTTTTTTGTCTTTAGCACTGTGCATAAATATTTTCTGCCGATGGTTTCTTTTATCTCACATCGTACAATTTGTTCTATATCGTACTATGGTGTACACCTAGCTGGAACCTGAAGCAGTCTTATTTTTGTCATAGATCAGTTTGGTCCATTGAGATGTACTTTTTCGATGTGATTATGTCAATCCGTCTTAAAACGGACTACAATGAGGTTGTTTCCGTTCTATTTCTTTTTTTTTATAGAACGGCATTGATCGTTATAAAAGTAGTACAGAGAAAAAGACAATTTACACGTAAAACAACTGAATGATTACCGAAGAGGTGTGTGATCACCTAGCGCATCATAATTACTGAATGAGATAGGGTAACCTCCAACTTACATCTGGTAGTTAAGCAACAATTATCGTCCCGAGTGGGATTCACATTACCCTCTATATGCACGCTATGGGTCTCAGAACTTCCCCCATTTCATGGGGCGGCCCAGGCTGTGGTACCTCACCTCCTCCGCCCTCTGACACCAGTCTAGGTCGTTTTCCCTGTCTGTTATGCTCGGTAGCCTACTCTGCACCCAGGTTCTTCATATATTTCATGTTGCCACCAACGCCGCCAGCAAGAGCCATATTTTCGAGTATCTGGTCAACACCTCCTCCCCCGTTGAGTGCAGAAGGACACACCTAGCCTCTGTCGGTACATTGCGGCCCACAATCCGAGACATGACCTGTGCCATACCCCTCCAGTAATGCTGAATCTTGCGACAGTCCGACAATAAATGAAAAAAGGAACCCACCATGCCACAATCCCTACTGCACAGAGCTGTATCGCATCTGGAATAGTACCATCTATGTAGTATCCTCAATTGCACCAATCTGAAGCAGGCACGGATCGCCATCTCCCTGGGGATTTGGATCGCCTCAGTACATCATCATCCTTGATCCATCCTAGGTCACCCTCCCATACTTCCCTTAGCTTCTGCAGGGGTCAGGAGTATTGTTCAATAACTTCCAGTAGGTCATAGAGGTCCCTTTAGTGGTCATAGGATCTGATAGCAGTTGGTCCTCCAGTGGAGTTGACTCAGGCATTTGCTATCCCTCCAGTATGTGCTGCCTAAGTGCGTGCCCCAAATGCAGATACCGAAACATTTCAGAGTCCTCCATCTCAAACTCAGTCTGCAGCTCTTCAAACGTATTCAGAGGCTGGCGCCTTCATATGTTTCCCAGATATTCAATACCTAGGAGCTCCCATCTCTGCAAACCCTTTAGCTTTCAGACTGCCCACAGTAGATCGCTTTCCTAATGCGGCATCTGATTCGTCACGCCATGCCCCATCTGAGTATGGGTCGGCACCACCCCCTCCCGTCTTCTCCGGTAGAGCAGTGCTGGATAGTCCTGGCTGCCCATGGCCTCACAGTCCACTGTATGTGCTGGTTTGTCCCTGTCTGTAAATACCCAATCATGGTTTACAATCAACTGGGCCGCCGAGTAGTATTTGCGCACGTCTGGGCCTGTCAGCCCCCCCTCATATACGTCCGCCTATAGCTTACCCAGGGGGATTCTCGAGCTACCCCCATCTCATAGAAGTCCACGCAGTTTGCAGCCAACTTTCCTAAATAAGTGTAGAGGTACTTTGTAGGGAATGCTTTGTAGCAAGTATAACAAGCACGGGAGGGCAATCATCTTAAAGAGTTCCCTGCTTTCTTTCACTCAGAGTGGTAAGACTTATAAGACACAGTACTCAGAAATTGAATAAAAGTGAACTAAATCGAACACTGATATTGATATTATTAAAATTCCTACGGACTCCATATGTTAAAGGCTGAGAAAAGCACATGCAATACAAAATAGCATTTTCATCTGAATATTTTTTCTGAAAGTGTTAATGTGGGAACTGAGATAACTAGGATCCCAGGTGTGTAGAGATTACTACACAATGATGGACTGAATGATAGCAATCGGTTTCACTGTAGTGTAATCTCAGAAGGACATCAATGACTTTTGGACGAGAACAAATTTGTTTCACAATTACTAGCTCTGCAAATGTATGTATATGGTGTTTCTACAGCGCGAAGCAGACACGAGGGTGCGGAGAGCTGGGCCTTTTAGTTCATGTCCCCAATGTTCTGAACCATGTGTTTTTAGGTCTCGCTGAGCCAGCACATGCGCTGTTCTGCGAGACATTTAGTAAGTGGCTTTTAAAAGTGCTGCCACACGCTTTTACTGGCCTAGCGCATAAGGTTACGCACCGCCAGCACGCGCGCAACCTCCAGCTTTCAGCGCCCGATCAGGCGCCATTTGTCTTTCCTTTATGGCTTTCCTTTGCCGCGTGCACCACTTGCAGGCTCACCTCCTGCTCCCCCTCTCACATCGGTTCTCTTATCACAAGCTTCTCGCGTTGCGCCCCTCCTTTGCTCGTCTTCCTTCTTTAACTTTACTTTTGGGCCGCTTGCTTCAGTAAATTCAACAAAGCAACAAGCCGGACATGTTCCGAGAACCTTTGGAACCCGGTGACGGAGCTCTAATCCTGGCTCCTACACTCGAGCACTACAAACCGTGCGAGTCTGTGCAAAGCCGCTTTATCCCTGGGGATGCGCCATATAAAAGTCCAAGTACAAAGGCGGCTGTGCGGCCTCTGTAACCGGTACTTTATCGGGCCCAACACACCCTGCTCTTCCGTGCTCCTGTTACAGTCAAAATGAGCCAAGGAAGGGCGGCGCTGCTGACAGGAGCTACATAAAGGCTATATAAAATAAAAGCATATTAAGCACAGAGCAGCTACGCCATTTACTGAGACTTTCCTGCTGTAAGAAGGGGGCTCACGATTGTTTATCCTAAGCAGATATTTTTCATCTTTTACTTGTTTTTCCACTGGCCAAGGATCTGTGCCGTCCGGGTGTGTGCTCCTTTCTCCTTCTCTCTTCCTATATTTGTGTGCGTATCTGTCATCGCTGTGCCTGTCATCAACTCTGTGTGCGCTTGTTTGTGTATTTGTATTCGTCACTCCCTTTGCCTGTTATTCTTTGTGTCCCTGGTGGGCTGAGTGTTTTTGTACTTACGCCTTCGCCTCTCTCAACTATGCCCTCTGTCAGGATCTATGTCTAATACTCTGTGTATTTGTCGCGCGCAGTGTTGGTGTGTCTGTAGTATTTTCAATCCATACGTGTTTGTATGTGTTCTCACTCTTGGCGTACGACACCCTCTTTCCGCGGGACTCTCTGAGCATGTCATTCTGTCAGTAAGTCCGTCACTCTGCGTCCTCGCGGGTTATCGGGCGCTCGGTCAGTATATCTGTGCACCTCTAGGTGGGATTGTGCGTGGACCACTTTCTGTAGCTGTCTCTTAGTGTCCATGACTGTGTGTGCTTGCGCGCATGGAATACTGCGTGCCTTTCACGTTGTATGCAAGCCACTTGGTGTATCAGTGCGCGTGCATGTGTATGTGGTTATTATTGTTTGCAAGCACGTATTATTAGCTCTATATGTGCGCGCGTGTGTGTGTGTAAACCTGATCGGGCCTGTACGTCAGTCCCCGTGTAGGTCTTTTACCGTAAGAGACCGGGTTTATGTCACTTCGTAGATCTGCTTCACTGCATTTATCTAGCATTGTGTGTGAAGCTGTATGTCTGCGACACCTCAGGAATATCTCTAATATATAGGAGACTCAGAGATCCCATATCACAATCTGCACGGGGGTGGCCGTCATTTTGTGTTACGCAACTATGTTTATCATTCTGTCACACAATGCCACTCTTTGCTTGTATGTGTGTATCTGTAGTTTGGATGTTTGTTCCTCTGTGTCCCTGTCGGTCACTTATGTGTGTTTGTTGCTATATACATGTGGCTGCATGCTCCCTTAGCCTCTGTGTCTATCACTCTGTGTCTATAATTGTGCGTGTGCAAAATTTGGTTGCGGGACTCATATGGTGTATTTTCAACTCTCTGACTATGTCTGGTTAAATATGCAATGAAGCCAATGTGTCAAAATTCCTCCCGCAAACATGGAGGTAGTATGTTGATTTATTACAAATAGGTTTTAAGTTTATTATTTTTTAATCGTCAATCAAAACTCCCTAATTATAACAGAAATTTGAATACTTGTCAGTTTCAACTCATTGTATCAACTATTATTTAAAATCTGTAGGCTACAGTAATATAATTGGTCACAAGATTTGGTATCATTCACTCCACGGACATGGTTCACCATGCTTGTGATGTAGTTGTTATAAGGGCTCTGCAAAATGAATTTGCCATTTTTGCCTATCTCCCAGGAACCTTTTATCAAAGAGGTTTACATTTGCACGTGTAGGGTTAAACCCTCTCTCAAGTAACAACTTTTCTAAATTACAGCAATCCAGATTGGCTGTATCAGCAAATGAAAGAGCAATAATCTGCTGCAGGCATCCATTCAGCCCTCTGAGCCTTGCACCACCCCATGCATTCACTGCTGAGACCATAGAAGAGTGCCACTCAAATATCAGCCATCAATGGGGAGGCCATGGAAGAGTGTCACTCAAATATCAATCATTTCAGCTGAAACCATAAAAGAGTCCCTCTCAAATATAAGCCACCAATGCAGAGGCCATATGGGGTCCTACACACCTCCTCTGTCATAGACATACTAATATATCTATAGCAAGAATGTTTCTTAATCTATAATAATATATTTTTCTGCAGGAAAAGTTCCCCGACCACTGCCCTGAATGTCGGCACATATTTACCCCCTCCAACCAGGAATTCCCCACTCCCTCCGATTATTTCAATATCCTCCTACTAAACTGTAGATCCCTTCCTAAACACACAACTGAAATCTGGATGCTCCTTAAAGATCTAGACCCAGATGTGCTGTTTCTGACGGAAACATGGCTTAACTCATGCGCCGAACCAGACATCATTCAAGTACTTCCTCAAGGCTTTGTGATGCGGAGGGTTGATTAGGCAACAGGCAGAGGGGGTGGGATTGCAGTTATCCATAAGGAGCAATTAATCTGCCGCTTACTTGGGAGTCCAATCGCTGACTGCGAGACCACTCACTTTAATGTAGAACTCTCATCCCGCCTATCATTCTCGGGTATCCTCATCTATCGCCCCCCCCCCCGGAGCAATGGGCTCATTCAACCAATCACTACTGAAAGCAGCAGCTAACCTAGCAAGCTTAGCACCCAATTTTACTCTCCTTGGAGACTTCAATCTCCACTTTGATGATAAACTAGCTGCTAAAGCAAATGAGCTGACTAGGGACCTCTCAGCGCTTCATTTGATGCAAAAGATCTCACAAGCCACCCATGTGAAAGGTAACCTATCAGACCAGGTTTTCTCAAGCCTAGAGGACCTCCAAGGATCTGACCCTATCCTCCTCCCATGGACCGCACATTTCTTGATCAACCTCTCCTGGAGTCACCAACATACAAATCATTCCTCTCAACCCACCTGGACCCTTGGCCGTCCTTGGTCCAAACTCCTCCTACAGAAATGAATTCAAGTTCTAGAAAGAACCAAACTCAAATCTAATCCCTGCCCAACAAGAGCAAACAAAATATTTCTCTAACTGGATAGAACAATCACTGGACTCAGTATTCCCTAAAATCAGAATAAGAAAGTCTAAAGAGCCTCACAACACCCCCTGGTTCTCCCCTGAGTTGCGTGCATTTAAACAGCAATGCAAAATCAAAGAAAGACGATGGAGAAAAGAATTCCTCCCCTCAAAAAAATCTGAACATAGAGCTGCTATCCAAACGTATAAAGCAGAAATAAAAAAAGCCTAAGCATCCTACTATGAAGAAAAGATTCTATTAGCCCAGAACTCGCCCAGGGAAACTTTCACCATTATTAAAAAATTACTCAAATCACCCGTCCCTCGTACTGCCCCAGATCCCTCCGTCCAACAGTGCAATAAATTAGAAAACTTTTTTAACAACAAGGTACAAGCCATCCTTGAATCTCTACCACAGAGGGATGAAGCCCTGGAAATGCAGATCAAATCAGATCCTTTCACCTCTAAACCCACTCTTGAGACCTTTACCCTTATGCCCCTGGAAACTCTTCTCACATTGTTGTCCACCGTTTAGAGCGGATCACCAAGAGATCCAGCCCCACTTAACATCTTGAAAAAAGTTGTAGTCACCTTAGCCCCTAACATACTGAACCTGAATAATGCGTCTTTAAATACAGGATCGGTCCCCCCAGCTGGAAAAAGGCCATGGTCAAGGCTTTACTTAAGAAACCTAACATAGATCCAGCTGAACTGGGAAATTACCGCCCTATATCTCTCCTTCAGGGAATAAATAAAGTGACAGAAAAGTTTGTCAACCAGACCCTTTCAGGTTTCCTCGAAACGCACAATCTGCTTCACTCCTCCCAGACGGAGTTCCGTCCTCATCAGAGCACTGAAACGGACCTGCTGGCAATAGTAGAGGAAAGCAGAAAAATCCTCGACTCAGGAGGTTCCACTGCCATCATTCTCCTCGACCTAAGCGCAGAGTTCAACACGGTGAACCATGTGACCCTAATTAAACATCTGAGAAACATAGGAGTCACAGGCACCGTGCTTCAATGGCTGTGCTCCTTCTTAGAAGGAAGAACCTTTCAGGTCTTTGAGGAGAAAACTATAGCTGATCCGGCCAACTTAACAAGTGGGGTCCCGCAGGGCTCCTCGCTCAGCCCGACCCTTTTTAACGTTTATATGGCACCCCCTGACAGCCATAGTAGCCCCCTCCGGAATCCGCATAGTGACCTATGCGGACGACACGCAAGTGGTGGTGGCACTCAATCAGGCCGACCATGACGCCAACAGTCTCCATACCTGCCTGGAAGACATTTCAAAATGGATGGATAGTTCCCAGCTCAAGCTCAACTGTGAAAAAAAAGAGATTATGGTCTTAGGTAACCACAGCAGCTTTCACCCCAACCTGGCCTTCAAGCATGGGCTCTCCCACTACCCCCAGGACCGAAATCAAGAGTCTGGGGCATTTGGCTGGACAAGGATTTGAATTTCCGAACACATGCCAGGAAGACAACAGCAACCTGTTTCGGCCTGCTCAGAATGGCTCGGAAAATCCTCCCTCTTCTTCCCCCACCAGCAAAAAAGGTATTGATACAATCCTTAATACTCTCCAGGCTGGACTACGGGAATGCACAACACCTAGGCTCCCCCTCCTCAGTAATATTTAAACTCCAGCTAGTCCAGAACAGCGCAGCCAGACTACTGACGGGCACACCCAACAGACATTCAGCTAAACCGGCTATACGTTCCCTGAACGCATTACATTTAAATCACTGTGCATTGCCCATAAAGGGCGTCAGGAACAGCCCCAGCCATTAACTCAGCCCTCATACTTCCTTACAAAGCTAACAGAAAACTTCTGTCAGATGATCTGCGTCTGGCCGAGGTACCCGGAAAAAGAAGATCCAGAAGTGGCGGACGACTGTTCTCCTACAACGCTTCCAAACTCCGAATTTCCCTGCCACTCCATTTACGCTCGATCCCCAATCACCAGACCTTCAGAAAACAATGTAAGACTGTTGTTTCCCTAGATTGTCTCCGTCCATGTTGGTCCACAGCGCTGGGACACTTCTGGGTAGCCATGCGCTTTATAAATGCCTTTTCATTTAATTTCATATCTATAATGGTGAATACCTAAGGCAACTGACACCTTAAGCCAATGCTCCTACGGCAACAGACTTAATGGGATGCTGCCATGGGTCCAAACCCACTGCTTCTCAATGGTAGTCTACCTTCCTCTGTGTGGGCTGAGAAATGGAAAACTATAACATACCATAAACATAAAATGTGCATTTTTGAAGAACAAGTTTACCCAAGTCTTGGGTCACTTGCCGCTGAAATAACTAATTTTTATTGTTACCCTACTCAATGGTACTAATTTTATTGACCTTGGAAGGATGAAAGACGGAGTAGACTCACTGGGAATTGGAGACCATGAGGTCAAACAGAGATCCCTGGAATGGCTACATAAGTTCACTGAGCCACAGCGACATTTAACGGGGGCTTCTAATTTCAAATGGGAGTCACCCTTGACACACAAATATTCATCAGTTTGCTACATGTTTCCTCAGAAAGCCACAAAAATTCACAGGATAAATTATTAACAAGCATTGGAATAGCCAATAGGTCTCACCTTTGGTACCTTATAAGTATTTAGTTTTGCAGCACAATATCCTTACTGCAACAACATTAACTGTTGCATGGCTAAACACTCATAAGGTCCCAAAGTCGAGACCTATTGGCTATGCCAATGCTTGTTGTTTAATGCTACAGCTGTTCTAAATTGGACCTACCCACCGTTATAAACGGCTGAGCAACCCCATGCCTCTTCTTCGTTCATCTTTTGTGTTACAGAAACGTCATTCACTCACTCGACAAGCCCTTCACACAATGCAATGATAGATAAAGCCAACAAGTTCATGCAAAAATGTAAACAATACATAAAAAAACAAGAAGAAAAGAGTTTCTTTCTTTTTGCATACCTTTCGCCTCGGAGCTTTTCTTCTTCTGTGTTGATTTTTGCATATTTTGATCGCTATGTTTTTGGGCCTTTTCTTCACGCTTTGCCTTTTCTCTTTGCATTCTTTCCAAATGCAAAGCTTTCAGATCAAGAGCATTTGCAGAGGAGTTTCTGTTTGTTTCCACCTCTGGAACCACATCTTCGCCCTTCGGAGTTACTGCAGGTAATAATTTCTTCTCATGTAATATTGCAGAAGGTTGATTGAAGGCTGAAGTCACATTTGCTTTTCTGACCGTAATATATCGCTCTTTTCCTTCTCCAATGCTCACGTGCTCTAGCCCATGTGTTTCAGCTATTTGGTGCACTAACAATCTGTCGTGAGAATTTAAATTTGAAGGGAAATCTAACTGCAATTTACTTGTATCCTTGAGAAATTCAGCGATCATACTGTTCAATTCACTGCGGTTATCTTTCATCAATGGCGCAGTTTTTTTATGTTCCAAAGTCGTGTCACTTTCATTTTGAGTAGAAGAAGAATTAATATGTTTTGATTTCTGAGTGAAGGGCGTTCCTTGTACCGTAGGACATTCTTTAGATTTCTGACTCCCTTGGCGTGGTCCTTTCAATGCGTCTTTGGAGGGAAGTGGTATTGTCTTTAAAGAGTCTGTCTGCTCACTGGCACTGACAGGAAGCGAGTAGTTCTCTGGCACAATATCATCGAGGTACTCAAAAGCTGTTCTAACCTCTCCGTTTTCAGTCATATAATTCACCAGAGTTTTTAAAAACTTGTGGCTCCCCACGGTTCGAGAGTCACAGATTATGGCCAGGTGGCGGCGGGCACGGGTTATGGCAACGTTTATTCTTCGATCTTCAGACAGAAAGCCCACGTCACCTACGGAAAAACTGGAATATTAGCAGGAGGGACTGATTGTTTACTCGAAACAAGAAAGAAACAAAAACGCCACAGAAATATACATAACATATCAATCTGGGTTCCATTTTTGGATTTCTTCTGGCAGATGCACTTTTACCATTGTTTGAGCTAATCTTCACCATAGTGCACACTGACCCAACAGCTAGAACGGTAAAAAACACCTTCGACTGTCACATTTGACTCTTCTCTAATTAAACGACGCCCAAAAAACTCATTTCGCACACACAGCTTAAGATGCCGCCAATATGGTGTCTGGGAGTGGGAACGATCTACAAATGATCTACAAAGTATAGCTTTTTAACGAAGTTACCAGAAATCGGAGCCATTAATCACTTTACTAACAATTCCAGATGATTAATCTCGGAGAGCTGAATACCAAACTCCTATTTTTTCACTATTTTTCAAAACCCTCAAGCTATTTTTCTCAGCTATTTCAAAGTAAATCATGGAATTTCCTTAATTTTTGCACAGCAGACCCCAAACACTTTCCACATCCTTTAATACTTACCCTTAGCTGATCACTTATTAAACACCCTTCATATTTTTTTTGTTCCACGTTTCTTTCCACAATTTTTTCAATGTATTACTATTTCAAGGTCATTCACCCAAAGACAACACACCATGCTGTAATGAGGATTGACACAATTCAAGGGCCGAATTACAACTTCGGCGGTAAGGGAACCACCGTCACTTTTGGGTGGTTCAACCACCCACTTCCCTGGCGGTCTGACCGGCCAATTATGATGTAAGTGGGAAAACCACCTACAGAACACCGCCACCGCCACCGCCACCATTTTTCGTACCGCTGCGTCAGAGGCATCCAATGGAGGCGTTCCCACCAAGCTTCCCAGCCGGCCAAATTACGACTTGCCTTTTCGCAAATTTTTTCCTGGCGGGACACCACCATTGGAGAGACGGCAGAAAGGCTGGTAATGAAGGGAAAAACTGCCTCCAGGGAGTATGTGCCCGTGTGAAATGTAACTAGGGTTCATGATTTCAGCTTCAAAGCCTTCGGTTGTGGGCACGCACTGTTGCACAACGTAATGCAAGGAAGCAGTGCACCAGACTGGCTTGAGGTACTGTTGCATGGCCAGCAAAGGCTTCTGGTTCATCACTAGAGCCAAAGCATACCGCCATCATGACTCTGCCGTCCACACCCCGCCAGGCCAGTGGAAAACTCCTGCTACAGCGGGCGGGAATGCAGATGCCTAATGGTGTTTTCTGGACCGCTGCCGCGATGGGCTGGCGTTAAAGCCGCCTAACTCGTAATCAGACCCGTAATCTAATCAGAGTGTAAACCAGGTTAAGAACTCAATACAATGCACATTTTCCATGTTGTGGGATATATCAACACATCTGTGCCCTCTCAGGAAACATCTAATCAGTGTATACCAATGCTTTCCTTACACACCCACTCATAGAGCCATTCCAAACAGCAGGGTCACACATCGGAATACGTTCCAGTGCAGACCCTCATTCAAATTGGAAGAACTTTTTGAACATGCATGACAAAGGTTTCCCGGTTTAAGCATATTCAAAAAGTGACTGGGGAATTCAGTTTTGGGCAGCTCTCTTTGACTCTGCGCTAGCAGTACACCAGGAATATGGTCAACTCTCAAATTGTATCCGATACATGTTGAAGCCTCAGGAAATCCATTAGTTTTCTCTCTGAAAGGAAGAGTAGGATTCAGCACAGAGGATCTGTTACTTTCTTACTTTTATTGTTGAAGAAGCAGACAGAGAGCAACAAATACAATCACATATAATACTCGCCGGACTTGAACGAGGTGAAGGTGACTTTTTTCAAAACAGAATGTCCGCTCTGTAATCCGCAATGAAGAGCTTGGCCAAGTTCAGTTGAGAGGTGTTATCAACAAGGTGACAACACAGGTGGCGCTCATTTATAAGCACCAATAGTAATTATGTAAACAATTTAATTTTACGCTGTAATGTGATGCAATTGTTGAAAGTCTGCAAATGGGTAACAAATTGGCATTTGCATCAAGGCTATGTTCAACTGCCAAAATGTGAACAGTTACTAAATCAGTTTGTGGTGCACAGGCTCCTCATGTTGTACATGCATTTCCAAATTGTGGAAGGTAGCTGCCCTATGATGGACCTCATGATAAGAGGTGATGTCATCTGGGGGTGGAGGTGATGTCATCTGGGGGTGAAGGTCTTGCGGTGTACAGGTCAGGGTCTGTTTCCGCTGACAGTTCTGCTTCATATTTGGACCTGGGGCCAAGAGGAGGGTCATAAAGGTCATAGGGTGGCCTTGGGCTCTCCCTATTGCAGAGTGTGAAGAAACCCTTGCTGAGTGTGGTGGAAAATCTACATGCAATATATGAGAAAAGGGAGTGGGTGGAGGAGTAGGAGGAAGCACAGGCAAAGGAAGAGGGGGGCCCATGGCTACTGACAACCACGGGGCTGCGGTAGGTGGAGCGGATTATGGACTCTGAAACCACCACGAAGCTGTTGGATCTTAAGGTGTGCCTGAAACAAATAGACATTAAGATACATGCGGTGTCGACAAGGCTGGACCATTTCACTAAGCGATTGACCTCTAGAATACCAGACTAAACGGAGCTGGTCTGTGATCTTGATGACCCCACGACCACCAAGAAAGCGCTGAAGCTGGAAAATCAGCTGCTGGTAATCTCTGTCAAGAATGAAGATCTCAAGGCACAGTCACGCTGTGATAATGTACACATTGCAAGTCTATCAGAGTCCACAAATATGGAGAGACCAAATAAACTTGTCAAAAATCTACTTTGTGAACTCTCTGGCCACTCCAATTTCAGGTCTACCTTGTAGTCAAGAGCTTGCATCAATCTCTTGCCCACAGGCCTCCCTCCAACTCTGTTCCACACACACAAAGTATCTGTATCCTTAATTTTCAGGACTTAGACATCATAATGTGTCTGTCCAGGGAATAGACATTCTATAATATCAGGGCTGCATTATGGCTATACACCCAGAATTCACCTTTCACAGTACAGGAGGCCCAGCGCAATTTGTCAATGTGAAAAGACTGCAATGTTCAAAACACATTAAATATTCTATTCAGTACCCGGCTATCCAGAGGGTTAAAGTACATTTTAAAAAACATTTTTTGTTAACTAATGCCGGTAATGCCGGTAAGGCTAATGAATTCTGCAAGACCCACATTGGCTCGATAAAAGTGTCAGCCCATGGAGATAGTCAGCCCACTGACCTGAATAAAGGTCCCAAGAAGAAGAAACGAATGACACGGACTAAGTATTTGCTTCTGGTACTGATGGGAGCAGGGGACTGAAGCCTACGAGATCCTTGTCATATGCCTATGGCTGCTGTGCTAGTTTTAGAGATTCTTCTTTGCCTGCATGCAGGGCTAACACATGCAAACCAGATCAGACCAGATCCACTCAGATCCAGAGGGCAGATACCTAATCCCCCAGCTTTTTTTTAGACAATCCTAGATGTTTTCACGAAAACAGACACAGAGATCATAGTGTGGGAAGGCTATCTCAATTTAATGATTAACCCAGCACTGGATAGATCATGGCAGGACAAGAGTCCTGAACCCCTTGCTGCTAATACACTCCTCCAGTTGATGGGCATGATGACATTATGGATATTTAGCACCTGCCAGATCGATGATTAATGTATCTTATTCTCCCAGATCCGTCCAGGGTGTGCAGAGGAGATCTAATGTTTACCAAGTGCATACTCTATTTACAGATATTCACCAGCTCAACCCACAAATGAAGGCCATAGCAGACTTTCTTGAGGTAGAAAAGGTCTCTGGCTGCCTGGAGTGACCATTTCTCTTAAGCGTATTTCAGAGTTTGGGTTCGAGTGATTATAGGTTGTGCTTAATAAACATTCTATACATCAGTCCTAAGGTGATATTTACAACTAATGACCTTCCAAATGGCTTAGGGTATGTGGGCAGAGTGACTAGTCAGGGCTCCCCTCTTTCCCCCCATGCTATATGTTATATGTATAGAGAGGCTGGTATGCTGGCTCAGTGAGAAGTAAATCAATAGGGGTCTTAAATTCCACAAAGGCCACATAATGCTGTCCATGTTTACAAAGTGACATTGTATTGATGATCAGCGATCCAGAGGGGAATCAATTGCAGTGGTGAATAGACTCAGATAATTAGAGACAACTATAATGCTAAAGATGGAGGAGATCGTTAAAGCTAATTATGGTACGACAGTGGAAACACTTACTCAGAGGATGAACATGTGGATTAAACTCCTGCTATATGTGGCAGACTGTATTTCACTCTTTAGACTATGGATCTTTCACAATTCTTTACCATAGGGCAAACACACTCATCCGATTAAATAATGTATTTTTCTATACTCTCTGTTCGGATCTTAGTAGTCTGGTGTGTCTTGTGTTGGTTGGGATATGCTCACACTACCGAGGAGGAGTTTCAATATCCTGGACGTCGGGTTGTACTATTTGGTGGCGCAGTTGGTTCTATACTGGGTCTGGAGCCCCACATCTAATACTGGAAAGGGATCAGATTGCGGCTAACCCGCAGTGCATAATATTCCCTAAAGGTTTGCAAAGACCCGAGAAAAATATGACTAACAGCATCGACTAATGTGTAGGCAAGGAAATGCATGAAGTAGAAGACTGCATGAAGTAGAAGACTGCTGCGAGACTACTCCCCTGCAATACCTTTACTCAATACCCAATTTTTGCCGTTAACCACCAAGCGAACAGTGAAAGAATTACTGTCCAAGGGAGGCGTTTCCCTTTTCAGTCACCTATATATTGACGGGGGCTATATAACACTAGATCAGTACACATTGGGCATGGAGATGAATCCCCGGGAGATATTAATGTATGTTCAACTTTGATATACAATTTATAGAAGCCACACTTGATTTCCAAAAAGAACCAATAGAACTTAAACCCTTGACGCAGACCATCCTATTCATTGTTTCCAGACACTGGGTGAGCAGACTATATTCCATGGTTAGGTAGACCTAAAATACAAAAACAGATTGTAGCAGCTTGTCATGGGAGTGGAACATTGGCAGCAGGATATACGAAGGCTGTTGGAGATACTGCTGTGCATAGATGGTGCAGGTATTCCTCAATTACAGCTATCAAATACTTACTTTTAAGTTCCTACAAAGGTCATATTGCACACACAGTACAATGCACAGAATTGATACAACAAGAGGTCACCAAAGACTTCAATGCCATGCTGCATATACATACATTATGCACCTTGTTTGGTTATCCTTGCACGCTCGCGAATACCGGCAACAGGTAATACAAACACAGATAATGCAAAAGGGTACCAATAATACCTCAATTTCAGCTTAAGGCCTTCCCACTGATGGCCCACTTGGGCTACTTGAAAAAGGTTGTTTGGGTCACTAGATGTTTTGCTGCACTTGAATTGGTCCTGCCTTAGCGCTGGATCACCATATCATGGACATGGGCCTGGCTAAACAAGTGAAGGCATGAATTAAAGATATGCTGGCTATGGGCCAACACACAATGCCAGATTCCCGAGGGCTCTTGTGCCAAGGGCAATAAAGGATGTGCCATCATACTGTGTATCAGGGGGTACCACTGGATAGGCATGAATCTGTGACTAATTTACACCATAAATTCATATGCCTAACATCATGGGACTGTAGAACTAAAGAACACTACACACGCCAAGATCATATGTTTCATTGACTCCCTTATTGGGCAAAGCTGTGGGTGATGTGTAGATTTACTTCTGTTTTTCCTTCCTTCTTAATCCTTGCTTGTCTTTTGTCCGTTGGATCTTTTTCTGGCAAGACACAATGACTTTTTAATGTTTGAGAAGGTCTTTTTTTACCAATGCACAGTGGAATTGCTTTGTATTTAAATATTTTTCCAAAAAAGCCTTTTGTTTATTGTAAAGTGAATATCCAATAAAAGGATGCGGAATCCCTTTTAGAAAACGCGACACAATGGGTGATTTGAATAATGAGAGCTGATTAGGGCTGAAAAGTATCCCACAACAGTATGCAAAACCTTATCTGGCCAAATATTACAGAAACAAAAACATGACAGACTTTCTAACCTGTAGAGGGCCAGCCTGCTTTCTCTTCCCACCAGGTGCCAAGCTTGGATCAACTGCCCAAATAAACTGATTTGGTGGAAGGGTGGCTAGCAGCCAAATTACATTAAAAACCTCAGATGATCGATGAAAGCCCCTCAATCGGTTCTGTTTAATCTCCACACGTAAGAACTAGAAATTCAGGGCCACCAGAATCAACTGTGCTCAGTCTTGGCTCAGTTAGCTCACAACTTGAGGGATCAGAGGTAGAAATGTGTAAAGGAGGCCATAGTCCCAGCAAAAGTGGAATGTGTCTAGCAGAGACTCTTCCGTAGAGAACTCCAGAGTGCAAAATGCTGAACAATTAGTTTTTGGGAGGTAGAAAACAGGTCTACCAATGGCATGCCTCACTGCAAACGATACTCTGCGCCCTTTATGGATGCATATACCCCTTGGGATTGTCAAGCCGACCCCTTTTGACCTCATCTGCACTGATGTTGAGGGGACCCGCTAGGAATTTTCTGAACTGGGAAATCCTGTTAATTGCCAGTCACTGCAAAAACCTCGCCATATCTTCCTTGCTGCAGTACAACATGCTGTTGTTCATTAACACCTTGATCACTTGGTCATTGATAGAAGATGAAAAGGCCTTTAGGGAAAGCCAGATGGCTTGCAGCTTCAAAAGCCTTATGTGATAGTACTGCTCAATCTGAAACTAGAGACATCTGTCTTCCACCTGGTCCAGATGACCTCTGCAGACCATAGACAATGTATGCATCTTTACAGTAAGCTCTGGAGGGGCAAGAAAGACGGCTTGTCACACGTCAGATTGGTGTTTGTCATCCATCACTAGAGGTCCTAAACCACCTAGTTTATGATGCATATTATGACCCAAGGAAAACACCAGTGCTGGGCCCACTGGGGCTGCAGATCCCATTGACGGGCCCAAATACGCCATACGCCAACGGAGGTGAAGCACTAGTAAGATGCATGATGCCAAGAGCTCATACAGCCTCAACCATAAGGGATGGAAAAGAAGCTTTCGTCTGAAATACTGGGATCATTGCTTGAATGTCCTGGACTCGCTGCGGTAAGGCCTTCCACACCAGTGTCCAGAACAGCCCCGATAAAGAGATTGCTTTGAAATGCACTGGGCCCACTGATGGGAAACTCCAAAGTGTGCAGCTACAACACTATTGGTTGTAGATGGTCAAGACTAGTTGCCGCAAGCATACCTTCAGCAGCCATTCATCAAGGTATGGAATACTTGTATAATTGATCTGCTCCTATGTGCCACAACCACTGACATGATGTTTGTACAGACCAGAGGGGCAAATGTAAGCCAGAAGAGCAGTTTGGTAAATTGGAAATGGTTTGAGAGTCTGAGGTTTGTAATAATTGTTTTGTCCTTTATCCTTCTCGGGGACCAGAAATACTGTAAGCAACACCCCAGACCTCTATCCACATCTAGTACGAGTCTGATCACCCCTTTGGCGAGCAACATTGTTACTTCTCTTATGTAGCTCAGATTTGTCGTTCTGGAGACGAGATGGGGTCGCAATGGAGGTCACTGCTGACACTGGTCATCATACAGGAACTAAAGAGTTTCCCAGTCCAGTCTGGTGTCTGGGGAGATTCACTAGGCAAGTAATCTATGATGAGAAGTAGCCATGAAAAGGAAAGGCTGATTATGAAGATACATGAAGGCAGAAAGGGCAGCCAAGAGACTTTTAACTGTAACCACTACCATTCAGTTCAGAGCAAGGTACAAACCGAATCGAAGGATGTTGGAAAGAGAGAGCCTACAAGATGAGTTGATGCTGGGAAAATATCCCTGTGTTGCTCAACAGATGGCTCATCTTCCAGCATAGGATCCAATATACCACACTGCTCAGTCCATTGATATAATGGGTGATAGTGATGTTGTCCGACAGAAACTGAAGGTTGCTCACTGAGATGGAAGGTCGAAATACATTCATGACCAGTCAGACCATCGGCAGCTGGAGCACATATATGTGCAGGCGCTGTATTGGTGTGGTCCAGAGGCCCTGCTCTTGTCACGCAGATGGGCACCCCATGCTACTAAGAATGCGTCCGTAAATACAGTAGAGAAGCTGCGACAGGAAGAAAGAATGACCCACCAAACGTTCGGCGGATCCGGCCACCCAGTGCAGATCTTGATGACCAGGGAGAGAGATGTGTACATGGGCCAAGAGGCTTCCCCGATGCTGCCGCAACTGTGAACTCAGGCACCAATAAAGGGCCCTCACCTGTCATTTGATGTGTGGCACCAACAGAATGCAAGAGGCTAAGCAGAGGCAAGACCTGCAGTACCGGAATCAGAGTTTGAGTCAGAAACCCCTGAATAATCTCCATGAATAGCTATGATTTTGTGAGGTGGAAGAAAGGCCTTCATAAGGGTTGTGTCTACTACCACCCCTATGAAAAGTAGCCTCTGAGTTGGAGAGAGTGAGACTTTCGGGTGATGGTGATCGTCCACTTGACCTATTCCTTGACCTGGGTTGGTGACTCCATTTTCATTGGCCATTCTTCCAAAAATTCAAATACACCTGACCATCGCAATGAAACTTCCACAATTACCAGCACTTTTAGAAAGACATGCGGAGCAGTTATCAGTCTGAATAAGAGATAGTGCTGGTTGCCTCCAGGTGTACCTCAGTTGACATCAGTCGGTGGGGAGGATTGGAAGATGGGAGTAAGTATACTGAAGATGCAGGGACACCAACCAATGCCCCTCATTCAGGGCCATTAGAACTTGGCACAGGGGCAGCATCCAGAACTTTTCAAGTTCAGAGGGTGCAGGTCCAGGATGGGTTCTAGACCTCTGTCCTTCATGGGGACCAAGATGTAAAGGGAGCTGAATGCTGTGCTCCTATCCAGAGACACATCTTCTATGGTCCCTTTGCTCAGCAAGGCAAGAATGTCAGCCTCCAAGCTATCAGCATGTGCCAAAGAGCACATCCTGGTGAAAGGATGGTGGTCCGGTAGGAAAGATACAGCATAGCCCTTGCTCTTTAGCTGGCTCCCAAATGGAAGAAAAATGGGTGCCCCCACCAGAAGATGATAGCTCAAGGGGTGGGAGTCCACGAGGTTTTGAGGGAAACAGAACCTGTGCAAGATGGTGGATCTGCTCAAAAATGATGTTGAGAAGAGATTCTCGTAAGTTAAAGGAAATGGGCCATAGTACTTTTGGTACATTCAGTACAGGGGTTCCATTGCCTAATAAACTCACTCTGAGAGAATCCTCCTTTATTACCTCCCAAGCATTGGATATAGAATATTTTTGTAATAAACACTCTATTATGCTTTCAGTTAAAATGCTTGGTCATGCAAATGTTTTCACCTACCTCACAGATCTTCCAAATCCCAAAACGTGCTTGGAACTACTTAAAATGTGGCCTGGCTGTAATCCATTTTTTTCTCAATTCAAATGGTACACTGGAATAAGAGATAATAATGGAATATGTAAATATGTTTTTTTATGAAATGTTCTATTTGCCACAATCTTATTGATTATCCTTGTTATTTACTCACTTGTAATATTTTTTAAAGCCAGTTCTTTTAAGATATCAGATTTGGTCATGGTCTAAGGCAATTGCTTTTTTGGTGATTAGACCTTTTTTTTTTAATGTTGCCATCGGTATTGCATGTTTTTTTTAAATGTTTATTAAACATCAAGGGTTAGTTGTTAACGATGTTAAGATGATGGTTTATGAGATTGTTATATGTTTTTAATGATGGTTTATTATTATTCAAACTTTCAAACTGCTATTGGCGCGTCTTTCGGCACCCTCCACCCCCAGTCCTTAGGAGAGAGAGAGCTACTGGAATGTCTAGACTAGTAGAGAAAGTTGCTTTGCAGGGCAAGGCTTCCATGTATTAGCCCCAAATACTTCCTTCCCTGATTATGAATATGTCTCCCTTTGGAGTCTAGTCCAGCAAGAGAGCTATAGTTCTGCTGTTTTTGAAACATTAAGGGGAGGAGGTGACCTTCTCTCTGATGAGCTGCTTGTCATTAAAGGAAATTTCCATAGTTGTGGCTTGCGCGCCTCCGGCGAATCTAGTGAAAGCATCCAATTGTGTTGGTGTACTATGAAAACCATGCCCATGGACCAAGCAATGAGTCCAGGCCGCGCTTCAAGATCTGTTTGTATGCCTCCGAACCGCCATTTTCCTGAGAAATCTGGCTTTTTCATGTGGTCCGGCAAGCTGATTACAGTAGGTACTTGGCAATTCCCATAAGGCATGAACGTATTGGCTCAGAAGACAGTTTGCACTAATTGTGTGAAGGATGACACTATTGGAAGTGAAAAGTCTTCAGATAATGGATTCAAATTCCTTTGACTCTATTTGGAGATGCCGTAGGAAAGGCATTCACTTATGAAAGAAGCTTGGACTATCAGATTTTCCAGTGATGGGTGAGAAGCCAAACAAGCATTGGTAATGCTCCGGTTTCGCCTATGTGATGAGAGCTGTTTTCATCAGTCAACGCCCGGGACAAAGGAAAGAGCTCCCTGACAAATAACAAGGGAGTGGAGAGGATGTGGAGCAGTGGCCAGAGCTGCTGACTCAGTGCAACATACTGTGATTCTATGCAAATTACTGACTTTCTCCGGGTGATAAATTGCTGCATAAATATGCTGCAAGAGTAAAAAGCAAAAACGGGCAAAACTTTATGAAAAATGAGTGCCAAAGCGGATGTTATCAGTATATCCGCTATGGGAAACTGATAAGAGAAACAGATGAGGAATAAGCATTGGTAAATGCAGGAAAATATGCTCCCTCCAATATAAATGGAGGAAAAGTAGGTGCCACACACAGAAACAAATGCAAAGCCAGGAAAGAGAGAAGGCGGGATGTAAGCCCTTTTAAATTTATATTAAAAACAAAAGACTTTGCAAGCACATTGCAAATGCTGTGCAGGCGAACCCTAAAAATATGACTCACCAGGAGCAGTACTTGGTATCTGGGTATTTGTCTGTGGACTAATGAGCTTGGAGTTTTTTTCCATTCAGGATCCAGAAGGACCTTGTTAAATGTAAGCAAGGGCTGTGCCACTCGGGAGATGGGTTGCAAGATCGGGGGTCAAAATGTAAGACTTCACGAAGCGAGCAATTTTAATTTCCAAGGCTTACGTTGCTTTTTTTTTAACCAGTTATAAATGACAAAACTTCTAAAGCAGAGTCAGAGGGGTATGCATGGGGTGCATGGAGATACAGGGTTACAGGCCACAGTGTTGTGGTCTGATCCCAGACAGCACAGACAGATGTAACGTGGATCAAACGGGACCTCTTCTTGCAGCATCTGTAATAGGACATTTTATAGACAAGACACTGCAAGAGAGATCCAGACCTGATTTGATAAGGTGTGAAAAACAGGAACTGAGGACAGTGCTATTGATTGCCCCATATATACTCCAGGGGTGGAGTTGCAGCTGAAGCTGCATGGCACCGCCTTGCAGCACTGGAGATACATTGCTAATGAAATTCTAACCGGACCAGTCTGAAGCCTGGAAGGATAATTCATAAGGTGAGGAATGCACAAGACGATGCAGTCCTCAGAAATCCTTCTAACACGTAAGTGGTCCAGTAACACATACCTTTTTTGTTAGAACGCACAAAAGACAACACAACAGCTTCCTTTTCTCTTCCTTGGAATCCATCAACTGACTTGATTTCTAGTTCAGGGTGTCGATGACTAAGGTGCTTTCTAAGCATGTCCACCTGAAAAAGAACAGGAGAATTTCAGCGTTAATGATAGTTATACAAACATTGTCCGATGATTGACTAAATGAATGTTTTACTGTTCCTTGCATTCAGCGCATACAAGTTTCAGCATTGTTTGAAAATAAAAGAAACTGAGATTCACACATCGCGCTCAATATTGAACCTAACTCAAACTTGAACTGTAATGTGTGTTCCTCTAATTCGCTTATAACCTGACCTCCGTTGTTTCTGAATGTCAATAAAAACACTTATTCCGTTTCCATCTGAGATAAATATGCGTTTTCTTGACTAATTCAACAATATGTTCCACATAGTCTATTGTTATATATTAGGCGTCCTGATGCCTTTTTGCTACAGCCGCTATACAAACATGAACAATAAATAAAAGAATGTTTGGACCCAGGCAGAAATAAGGAGGCACTTTTTAGTAATCTTGAGAGTAATGATGAGGGAGGAACATGGCGGCCACTAGCTAAAAGGCCGCGGTCACGCTCCCTTGGGCTCTGCGTTGGGGGTCTTGATGTTGGTGCCCTGATTTTCTTTTTTTTAGTTAGTTTAAAACTTCCTCTCCTCCTACCTTAGTGGCTGTTTTGTTCGGTGAGTTTTCCTTCTATGGCTCCGGCGGAAGTGCGGTCTTGGATCCCCGCTGTGACCCCTTCGGGGTTAGGCGCTGGAAGGAAGCAGCGCGAGTGTGGCGACGCCAGGATAACGCCTGCTTCCTGCTCCGGATCGCCGGAGGCAGGGGCACCGACACCAGCTTCCACTCGAACCCCGAGACAAAAATCGAACGACTGGCAGATTTTAGGTGGCAGGCGGCAGACTGCCAGGTAGGTTGTTGGAGTCTCACTCTTCTCAAAGAAGATAGAACAGTCGGGCGGAACAAAGGTACGAAGGGGCTAACATCACTCCCAGGTTGTCCTACCGACTGCCTATCTGTAGCACCTATTTGTCTTGTTACAAGAGGACATTTGTGATTACCAGGTCACCTGTGGGGGGGAGAGGTGCCTCCTGCATGGAGACAGGCGACATGGCAAAAGTGGATATCTCACCACCTAAAACCAGAAGATATACTCTGCGAGCTAGAGTGGCCCACTCTTCCCTTAATATTGACATTACTCAGCCTATTTTGACCCCCCGAGTTTCCCCTCCTATATCTGAAGTCAGAGCGTCAGTTAAGCGGCGCCAGCAGATAGGGGACACAACGGAGTACAGGTCTGCCACTAAAGGGAGAGAGTATAGCAAGGGAAGTGGCAGGGGGAAGAAAACATCGCCCTCAAAGGTGAAAATTACTCCATCTGAAAACAAATTATAAAGTCATGTCTACTTCTATAGCAACTACTGGCGGGCCTATAAAGAGCGTTGTTCAGGACAGCCCCTTGGGAGGTGTGCAGTCTACAAAGCATCCCAGTTGTCGACACCAGTAAAACTTCAGACCAAATAAGTGTAGCGCCTGAAGCTGCGTTTTCCACCCAGCAGAGCACCCTGAAGGGGCCAAAGTTACTGGTCTCTTCGAGAGAGCTAGCTGAGAGTTCGGATGGTTTATTGGCATCAGCAGTAACTGCATCAGCTTTTCATCCTGCAGTGAGCCACTCCAATAGATACTCCGTCCTGGAAACACAAGATATTAAGGAAGCCCAGCAGAAGGTCACTAAAATTATAAGCGACACTGTCACTGAGAACCACGTTGCTTTAGACTCTATGACTCGCTCATTGGCTGATACACGACATGCTATGAAGGATGAGAGGACAAGTAGGTTTATGGTCTCAGAGACGTACCAGGCCGAGATGGATAGTAGTTTTTCGTTGTCAGAAGCAAACCAGGCGGCTACCCAATCATCCTGCGAAATGTTGGCTCAGAAATTGGAAGAAGTCACTATTAGAACAGATGCAATGGAGTCAGAGATTCCCAAACTTAAGGAAGCCATACATGCTACTTCAGCGGATGCGGCAAAATTATCAGCCCAAAACAAGGAACTAAAAGACGATCTTGAGCATCTGGAAAATCATTCTTGGAAACATAACTTAAGGCTCCTAAATATCCCCGAAGCCCTTGAGGGGTCCGATATAAATGGGTTTGCGATCTCCTTTTTAAAGGGAACAGTCTTAAAGAACTCGCCTAGTATAGATCTTCTACACGCGATCCAAAGGGTACACCACAATCCTTTTAAGAGGAATCCTGGCAGACTAAAGCCAAGAAAGATACTGGTTAATTTTCTGTCATACTCTGTTAAGGAGTTAATTTTATCTTCTGCTCTCAAGGAAGGCACCATAACATCCACAGGTCAAAACCCATTCTCCTTCTCTATAAGATCAGATATTTCACATATCACTGCAACAAAACAGTGGGAGTTGGGGAAGAGGCTTGAGGATTTAAAAAGTTTGGGGGCAGGCTCAATTGAGGTTCCCTGCGCAATTGCGCGTAATGTGGAAAAATCATATGCATCAGTTCGGCATGACTGAGGAGGTGGATGCCTTCATTGTTAAAATCAATATGGAGATGGAGGGTAGAGAGGGAGGGCGTTGAAGCTATGGGGCTTTTGGACATCAAGTCCCTAGATTTAACCAATAGTACTTACGTATTTGTTAGAAAGCCAGAGGGAGCGGTGATCGAATAGGCTTAGCCTATTGGAAGGGAGGGCTCCTCATGGGGGAAGGAGTCACAGGGTGTGGGGGTGGGAGGGTGGAGAGCAGTGGATAAATTAAAAAAATAAACCTCACCTCATCTGAATTTTAGGAAATGTTCGTCTAGCCAGCACCAAGGGTTTGTAAGTTGATGGCAGGAACTTCTACAAAAGATAGTAAGGATAACTTTATTTCCTGGAAAGTAAATGGGTTAAGATGTCCACGTAGACAAAGGCTGATCCTGAAATATTTAGAGCTGTCCCCAGCTCAGGTTTGTCTCTTACAAGAGACACATTTGAGTTTTGCAGAATGTGGCTCAATATTTTCTAGAATCCCCTGGATAAAATATTATTGCTCCTCACAACAAACGATCAATAGTAGGGGGGTTCCAATTCTGATTAGGCAGGGGGCTTCTTGTTCTATTATATCCGTGAAGACAAACCAGACAGGGAGGAGGATAGTGGCACAGTTGGATTTTGAAGGGATAGAATTAGTCTGTGCCTCCTTTTATGGGCTTAACGTTGATTACCCAGCCTACATCTGTAAATTGCAATCTAATTTAACTGTGGTAACTCCCCCCTTGATTATAGGTGGAGATTTTAATGTCCTCCTTGACCCATTAAACCCAGAGCCATTACATAGGGACCCCCGAATCCGTCGAACTATGAAAAATCTGTTGCACGACTTGGATCTAGTGGACGTCTGGAGGGCAAAGAGCGGAGATCTTCAGGGGTTCATGTTTTATAGTAAACAATATCGGCACTCATCCAGGATTGATTACATTCTAACTAATAGGTTTGTCCTGGATAGCCTGATGGGGGTCTCAGTATTGCTAAGTCACCTTTCGGATCATGCTCCAATGTCATTTTCAGATCTTGGGAAGAGCAATACGCTACAAACTAGATGGACGCTCAATAGAGCAAAGCTGTTAGACCCCGAACTTATCCGGGCCATTAAATCATCCTCTCTAGAATATTTTGTATTAAATATCGGCTCCACGACCATGGACTTTGTCTGGGATGCCTTTAAGGTCAATCTGAGGGGCAGGCAGCATGGGCTGATCTGCTCCAAGAGCCGGGTTGAGGCCCGGGAGCTTCACATTATTGAGGGAAGAATCCTGCAATTAGAAGCTGAGAAAAATCGACTAAGTCATGGGAGCCCAGGAAGTTTGGCAAAAGTCCAGGGAGATCTGGAGGGGGCCAGGCAGGAGTGTAGGGGTACATTGGACCAGAAGTGCAGGGCACAATGGCTCATTAAGAGCATGCAAAATTTTGAGTATGGGGAGAAGACTGGTGCTTTACTGGCTTGGAAAAGCCAGAGTTCACCGCTCAAAAAATAATATCAATGAGCTTATAATAAATAACAACGGAGAAAAATCAAGCAGTGTAGAGGACATGCAAACTTGCCTCCTCTCTCTTTTTTCGGACCTTTATAAAGAGAATGTAACCCCTTCCGTAGACCAAATACATGCTTGGTAAAGGGGTAAATCTTTGTTAATATTAACTGAAGCCAGTCACGTACTCCTTGATGCCCCCATTACCTCAGAAGAGATTAAAACTGTAATAAAGAAATTCAAAAATAATAAAGCATCAGGAATCGACGCACTTCCGAATGAAGTTTATATACTCCTATCAGATGAATTGCCCCCGGTACTGGGTATCTTGTTTAATTTAGTATATAGCCCAACAGGCCAGGTCCCTAGATCCTGGAAGGAAGCAACCACCGTACTGATATTAAAGCCAGGAAAGGACCCATTAAAAGCTGACTCCTATCATCCAATCTCCCTGCTAAATGCCGATGACAAGATCTTTATGGTTGTTTTGGCAGGGAGACTGGCCAAATTCGTCCCTAACCTGGTTAACATCGATCAGAAGGGCTTTGTAACCGGGAGATATTTCCAGGAGCAGACACAATTGCTGATAGGCAATATCGACTTGACCGTAGTAAGATCAGATCCCTTGGCAGTAGTTGCCTTGGATTCGGCCAACATTTAATAGGGTCTGTTGGGTGTATCTCTGGGAAATACTAGGGGCAATAAGCTTCGGCCCCATTTTTATTCAAACTCTGAGAAAATGTTATCAGGGAGCCTCTGAAAAGATTCTGTTGAACGGTATGCTCACTTCCAGTTTCAATATCCGGAGGGGAACAAGACAGGGTGTCCTATTTCACCTCTGTTTAATATCTACATAGAGCCATTGGCGCAAGCCATAAGACTGGATGACTCAATTTATCCCTTCAAATCCCAGGATTACCCATGTAAACTAGCCCTGTATGCCAATTATATAATACTATATACCAGTAATCCGGGTGCGACAATTCCACAGGTTGAAGCTCTCTTGGAAGAATTTGGCTCGATCTCTGGCTTCTTAGCCAACTCTTCCAAAACGGATGTGATGTGTTGGAATATCGATAAAGAAGATTGGCTTAAAGCTTCTTTTGCTATGGCCCGCCTAGACCAGGATGGAACTGGGGATAGCTCTATAAACATCTGGCAGCCCCATATGAACTGGGGCCGAGACTTGAGAATAATATAATTTGTGTTGTCTTTCCATATGGTCCTATGATTACACCAAGCCTCTAACAAACGGGACCGGTCGGGTCAACCTAAGCAAGTGCAGTAAGCCGTAGGGCGCCCAGTCAGAGAATGACAGCTTTTTAAGATCTGCAGAAGCTTATTGGTGAGATGAGAGCAACAAAAAAAAAAAGAAATAAGGAGGCACAGAGATTATCCCTAGGATAAGATGACCAGAGAGGCCATGCTTTAAATGCGCCTACCACTGATGCCATGCGATTCAGCGAATTAGTTAAACAAAATGGAGGGTACTGTGGTATGCTATGCATTGAAGCCAAGACTCAGCACAAATTATGTCATCAGTAACCTCCTACTAACTTTGCCAGAACCATGGCTAACTCGATCAATCCTGAGGATGCCCTCTCTATATAATAGTACCAGCCCTGCCAAGTTTCCCAGTTCCAGGTGTTCATTACAAAATAGGACAACGAGTTCCAGAATTCATAGAAAAAACCTGGACTAGAGCAGCACATCAAGCATTGGAAATGGAAAACTTAGCAGCTATGTACACTAGCAACACTAAATACTGACCAAAACACTACACACAGTCTAGGCGACTATTTGTAGAGCAATGAACTGTGAAAGGGTTCATTTGCGGCAACATGTTTTGAGCTGGTATAAGCTCAACGAATAAATAAATAAGCATGGTTATCTTGCTTTAAACAGGATTACTAGTGCCGTTACCCTAAGGTATAGCAAGAATAGTAGTGATGAGTAGCTGCTGTGTAAAAAAATGTGGCTACTGCGTCTGAGCCGAGTATTATGCTACAGAACGGTCACTTGTCAAACAATTTGCAAACCTAAGATTACACAGAAAACAATTACAACTTATATTATTTGTGCATTCCTGGACACTGTGACTACGCTTATAAATTCTTCCAGTTATGGAGTAAATAAGTCAAAGGATGCACTTACTGCATTGACTTGCATTGTGGATCCCCCCCACCGGCCTTTTTATTCTCTAGCTTGACAGTACAGCTGTTGCCAGACAATTATGTGAGAGGGGCTTTGGCTCTGCCCACATGTTGGGAGCCAGGAGTTAATGTTTTGATTGGTTGGAAGTTGGTGCTTCCACATTAAATTGCTTGCTCCCCACACAGCTGTGGTCATTTTGTTTATATATCCAGCCTGATGAGGCTGAATTTTCAGGGGCACACACACGACACTGTAATGCTATTAAAGTGTCTTAGATAACTAGATCATTGATGGCGTTTTACTCTGGCAGCAGCACAGATAGGAGGAGGGCAGTTATTAACCTACATGGATTACACACTATAAAAAAGTATGCAAAAAAAGTTATTGAAAAGACTAAGTACCTCAGGAAAGGTTTCTGAGGGTGCAGAAATAAAGGAATGGGTGTCAGCATGCATGGGTGGAGCTTATGTAAGGCTCAGTTCTTCATTTTCGGAGCAGAACTACATTGGGGCATTACCACACAACCTACCAGTGCGCAGGATTACTGCATTGAAGTTTTCGGATCCAGTCTGACACGTGGAGAATATTCACAAGATGAGGAATCTGCAGTTAGAAGGATCCTGCAGAAATATGTCGTCTTAGAGGACAGGAAAGGTCATAACCAACCTTCTTTTTTTAAATATTGCACCAGAAGACATGAACAAAGAGTTCGCCTACGTCTACCAAGGACAATATTTTACAGATAGGTCTATTCCTTTTCAATTTCAGGCTACCCTCATAAATATTCTGAGAGCTCCCCACTGGACTGAGGCCATACCGGGCAAACATTCAAAACGTGCAGTGAGCAGTAAAATCCCTTTGATGATCCAGTAAACGTAAGTGGGTGAGTGTCTTAAGTCCTTTTAAAAACAAAATCATACCAAATAAGAATCAACTTTTCAAAGGTTCTTCAGACAATACTTCAGAACCCTCATTGGCACACACACAGATAAACACGACATACCTTTTCAGCTTAGATTGTTTTGCAGAGTAGCTTGCATTATATACATTATGATATCTAGGCAAAACGTTGATGGGGATTCTAGTATTCACGTAGCTTGGTGCTCATGTCCGGTTGTTTTCAGTAACTGTAACACTTTTTCTCCATGTTACTATGCTTACTATTCCGAACACCTGGAACATATTTATGCTATGCAATTTTCTAAAAACAATAGCTACCTGAAGATTGTATGGTGCAATGACGGCAATGTCGCGAGCTTTGACACCAGCATCCACCAATGCCTGAAGGTGCAAACCAACGAGCCGAACTTCACCTGCAGCAGAGAGACAACATGTTTGAACAAATGAAAACAAGTCAAACCTTACTGCTCTAAGCAATAAATTCTGCATTTCTATTATGTAAAACGTTCTCCAGAGATTCTTCCTAACCACAAAGTTGAGCAGAAATTAAAAAGTTTTACAATATATTTTTCAGAAATGTCTGAATCTTTACATTTGAATTGGCAGACACAACGTTTGGATCTGGAAGTACTAACTCGTGTGGCAAACAAATGTAACCTGGCAAGGGGAACAGGTTTAATTCAGACAAATGAGCATAAGTCCTAAACGCAAAGTCATAGTTATACATTAAAGTGATAATACCTTCGTTTCCAATGGATTGCTCGTTTTCTTCATTAAGTTCAAAAAGACCACAACCTGCTGTGTCAATAAGCAGCAAAGGAATAGAAGTTTCTTCTGTTAGAGCAACGCCAGGTAAATCCCTAATAAATAAAAAAATAGCAAGTCCGCTAAAGTAAAGCAATTCAGGAAATGTAGAACAGTTTCATTTCAATTGTACTGCAGGCTGGAAAGTATATAGTAACATTAAAGTTAATGAAAAGAAAATTCAATCATTGTATTGTCATATTTGCGTTACCTAACCTGCCTATAACGATCGCCTCACATTAAAATACCTATCGAACCAAATCCGACAAAATTATGCAAAAGCCCATTATATAAACAAGGATTTCCAACCCATCTACCTACAGCATCTGAGAGTCTTGCCCTGCCAAGTGGGGCAGTCTAGTCCTGGACCGTTGGAAGTGGATATAAATGCTGCACATGCAAAAATCCACTCATCGCCATCGTTGCGCCTCTCAGAACCGGCGCATCTCCTTGGACGACGATGCATCACAGCTGCTGCGAGGATGGAGTATACAGCGCTTCGCCATTGGTGAGGCACATCACCTACAGCTTCGACTTTGCAGGTCTCTGAAACGACACATCACCTTCATCTAATGCAGCGTTTCCCAAACTGTGGTCCTCGGACCCCCAGGGGTCCGTGACACATTCCCGGGGGGGGGGGGGTCCGCAAGAGGCAGTTTTAAAAGCACTGCAAAGTTCCTTGTCTAATTAGCAGTTTTAGAGCAACAATAAAAGTGTCAAAATAACGCCAGTGATTAATGCACCTGCTGGAGTGATGAGAGTTTTGTCCAGTTGCAGCTTTGAGATATCTAACGTAGCACAGAACAGAGGGTGCAAAGAACGTGTACCATGCATTAATAAAAAAAAAAGTGTTTTATGTGCATTGTTCAGAGGGTTGCTGCTTTTGTCACAGATTTTTTTGTTACTCTACAGTTCATAAGTGACAATCGTAATCTAGCACAGTGACCTATAAACTGTCATTAAAGAACTGCTTGCAAACTGCATGGTACAAGTTAGTAACTTTTGGTTTTTCCAAGTCTTTCATTATCCTGATGCTGCTAAAAAGGTTTATTTGGGCGGAAATACATTTTTATTTTTTAAAGTCAATGCTAACCACTAGCTGATGTTCTGAATCCCAAGTTTGCCCTTCTCCGGATCAAGAACTCTACAATGCCTACAAGTATGAATGACATGTGAATCCTACACATTGTAGTACCCTTTGCCTTATGTAACATTTTCTATACACTGATTTACACGTATGATTCATTGTCTCTATATGTATGTGATGTAAAGTGCTCCGACATCCTACAATGGTATGAGAGATGCTATAAAACAAATGAAATACATGTAACAGAGAGGCTATGGAGAGATGAGAGGCACTGCTGAAGGATGATAATAAGGGAATCATTGAAGAACCCCAACAAAGATTGTCGTATCCTGGTGTATAGTAAGGTCTTCATTTACTATTCGTTAAAAGCCAAAACAATTTAATATACAATGATATATGTGTTTTAGACTGCGCCAATGTTTCCTAAATTTCTTTGAGGGAGAGCCTCCCAAAGCCCCCTTTGTAGTGGTCAGGCTCACTCGCTGCACTTGGTGTGCACTGTATGGCGACTGGTCTGAAAGCATTTGCCAGGGCTGCTTTGGGTTTCCAGTCTGGCCGTATCAGGAGCAGGAGCCTTGTACTGCGAAATAAAACCAACCATTTAAAAGTTAGTCACAGAGATGCAGCACCAACTTTCCCATTAAAATGTTTTTTTTTGTGCAAATTCTTTGAATATAAAATACTAAGGGGGATATTAACAACAGAAGTGGCAGAGAGTGTCGTTGGCCTCCTTGGCTTAACGACATGCTCCACCACTTTGGAAACAGCGGGCTGCACCATATTTACAAGAATATGGTGCAGCCTGTGTTTCCCCCTGTGCTGGCGCTACACTTAGCAGTGTAGCGCCAACGGGGAACCCTTGCACCATAGTGCAAGGGTGTGTGTATGCAGTGGAAGATTGTATATGTGCAGGAAGGTCCCGCTTCAATCTTGAAATTCGGTTTTGTCACTTCTATCTGTGCTGCTTAATGCAGCACACATGGAAGTTACAAAATGGCCTTTTTTAAAAGATTGTTTATGTGCAGGAAGGGTCACCTTCCTGAACATAAACAATCCAAGGCGTTTTGCTTTTTCCATGTGTGCTGTACAAAGCAGCACCCATTGAAAAAACAAAAACGAGGAGAAATAAAGGATTTCTCCTCGGTTTCCCAAGTTAAGACCTGGTTTTCCCTGACTTAATTTTGGCCCCACCTCCTATTTATGCTGCCCTTGTAAATAGGGGGCAGTGTCAAAATCAATAGGTGTTGCGGTGGAATGCCCACCGCAACACCCACTCCCCACCCCTTTCACGCTAGGCCTTGTGTGAAAGGGGACCTTATTTACAAGGCAGCGTTTAGCCATGTTAAGTGGGTTAAGTGGCTTAACGCTGCCTTGTAAATAAGGCAAAGTCTCGATTGCCATGGGAACGTTGCAAAAAGTGATGTTCCCATGGAGAAAGGGGCTTCTAAATATGCCCCTAAAATCCTTAGTAATTCGAGTATTAGTTTTGTGTGCACGCATGTTTATTTTTTCTGAATTACTGTTTTAATGTTTGAAATTTAAATCATAGAAATTGCTTCGGGGTCCCCGGCTTCCAGCGGTGACTCAGTGGGGGTCCTCAGGAGTCAAAAGTTTGGGAACCACTGATCTAAAGGATAAAAGACAACACATTGCCTCCTCTTCTCCACACATCGGATCGTCGAAAACGACCGCCAATAAAGTACTTTGCAGCGAGACAAGTTTGGTCCATGTATCCCACACGCACTCCATCGCGGTCAGCCTGCACTTTTGGATTTGACTCAGTCAGTGCGACCAGAAAGCCCTGGTTGGCGCTTTATGCTTTTAAGCACTACATTTCAGTATATTCTTTACAAAAATCATAACTCTGGTTATACTTTTTGGATCTTTGTCATTTTTGTCTTGTTTTGTTTGTTAAATTAAGCTCTTTTTTCTAGCCAGGTGAGATATCTTTGTGCAAGGTATTTTTACTGTTTTACTTTTTGAAGTGTTGCACAAATACTTTACACATTGCTTCTCAAAATAATCCTGACTGCTCTGTGTAAACCTACTAGACAGTGAGCACATGTTAATTCAGGGTGTGTTTCTGACTTACCCTGACTAGGATCTTAGCACAATAAAACCTTATACTAATTCAGGCTGCATTTTTAAAAATATATATTTTAACAGTTTTCATGCATCAAATTACCATATAATACCACAGTCAAGCCTGACCAATATTATTATTCCTACACCATCACATAATTATAGTACAGAGTAAGTACAGTCCTGTCACTCTGCTGGCTCACTCTCCATTAAAAACCTCTCAACTTGAACATCTCAGGATGCAGAGCTGAAATGTTTAGTGCATTAAATACAGACAGTGTTTTCAGCATTCAGACCCTTTGGTTACCTTATTTTCAATTCTCAAATCAGTTTGCATTCATTATGTCTTACTCATTCTCCCTACTTTCACATTTACTTTTCTTGGAATATATCAGATGCCAATGAACCAGCCAACATCATGCCGCTCCTTTACATTGTTAACTTAAGTCTACTGTGCGTTCTGTTCTTTAATTGTTATCAAGTATTCCTATATACGCTCTTAAGTGAAAACCTCATGCACGTTTTGACAGAAACGGAGTGATATCACCAGAGCCAAAATATTTTTAGTCCCTTTTTAATATTTCCCTACTCTAGGAGCCATGCAGCAGCTAGTGTGGTGATCTACAAACCTATGTACACAGACAGGGGTCTCACCAACGCTCTGGTGGGCATAGCTCACAAGGATGGACAAGCATGGAGACTACCTCGGATCTGCCAGAGGGTACAATTAGCTATGCAGGATCCTCGCTTTGTTCTGAGAAGTCACAGACCACCTCAAGAACAACTTCACAAGTCTCTTTTTTTGGCACTACGTTAGATCATATTTCATGCAAAGCTACAGTGTAAAGATTAAAATATTTGCAAGGCTTTAAACATTTAGAAATAGAATAAATAACTAACATTTTGGCCTGGGGGGCAATGGCAACTAATGGCAGGCCCCCAAGACAGGTGTGGACCGGTTCAGACAAGGGGAGGGAAGAAGGGGCGGTTATTTATCCAGGTCCAGCATACATGTCCGTGACTTAAACTAAACAAAATCGGTATGCAGTCCCTAACATAAAAAGCAGGGTTTAGTGTGTTTTATGTAAGGGCTCCATAACTGGTATGGAGTCACAGAAGTCGGGAGAAGAAACTGCTCCTTTCAGAAAAAGACCTTCACACACCCAGCCAGCTAGGTAACTTGATTCATCATCTGGTCTGCTCTTTATCGGGTCGGCGCTGCAATACCCGATCGGCACCCGTGATGGGGCCTTCTTGGCGGAGATCTTTTTTCCTTATGCCGGTGGGTGAGGTGCGTGTGGGGCCCTAAATCAGTGTAGGTGAAAAAGTGGTGTGTAGGGAAGTGATGCCCTAATTAAAAGTAAAATAAGGCTTGTATCTTCAACCTAGGGATGTGGAGTATATGCGCTGATGAAAAAAGGTCAACATGTTTCTTGCCCATTAACTTATTAGATCGCAATTCATCCGGACCAGATTTAGATCTACCTACACTTTTTGGTAGTGGTCAACAAGGGATAAAGTGTATACGTGACCACCATTACAGAACCCTAAAAAGTGGTACCTTGTACATCATAAAAACACAACCCCATTAAGGTCAAAGTTGCACAGCATCAGTTCCGGCTCGTGTAGATACTAATGTGTAGTGTCGGTTCCGCTCGGAATCGGAGGCTGTAGTCCTACCCTCACGAGGCCGGTTCAGACCGGTGCCTGGCGGCGCCCAAGGTGGTGCCATGGTTTTGAATTTTCGCGAGCGGGATGCACAGGATAGGTAATTGGCCAGTAGGCCAGTGGAGGTGAAGGGAGACACCTGGGCGGTCGTGGGGGCAGCCAGTTGAGGATATTAGGGGGAATGCAGCCCCACACAGTTACCTGTTTTTTCCTCTCTTGGCTGCCCCAGACGACCTCATTGCTGAGCCCGCGCCCTTGACCATGCTGCGACTGCTGGGGAGCGTGGCGGTGAAGCTGCATTTTTTCTCACCCTCCCATCTTCGTAGACAGTCTATTTTTGTGGGGCAGGGAACGAGTCATGTTTGATCACAAAACAGGTGGACAACCTTGGCATCAGTAATTGAAGTGCAGGCGAATTCTGAATTAGGAAGCCTTTGGCTTAAAACTCGGGCTGGAGTTGCCGATGAGAGGTAAGGAAGGGGTTGGGACTCCCACTACAGCGATTGTCCCTGGCTTCTCAAGGTACTCCATTACATGGCCCCGGAGAATGTCGGGGGATGGCATCAGCGACAGGGGACCAAGGTATGGCCTGGTTGCCCAGGCCCATCCCATTGGGTACCAGGGGGGATCCCTTCTTGTGTTGGCTCTGGCATGGTATGTTGGGGTTCCAGTTTTCATGCTGGCCCACGCACCCTCTTTTTTGAGGTGGCAGGCGAGTTCACCTTGTGATATGCAACTTGCAGTATGGAAACCACGGTCCCAAATCATTTGGATAGACAATGCTATGGTGCCAGGGGGTGGCCAGCCAGGACTCCTTTTGAGGATCTGTTGCTAGGCGATGACCTGTATTAGTTCCTCTAGTCAAAGGATTCTTGATGTAAATATTGTAAATGTCACATGAAAGTTTGGATAATTGTATAATTCTGTTTATATAAAATGTTGTATTTATGTTGATTGTAATAAATACGGCCTGAAAATTGTATATTCTCTAACGCAGCAATGGTCTCTGCTGGTCTCTTTCTCCCTTACAGGAATCCCCATTTGGAGGGAGGGATGATTGGGTAGGTCTCGGGCCGGTCCCCAAACTGTATTAAGCACTAAAAGAAGAAGGTGTTTATTTTAAGTCCAAGATCGTAAACATATCTGTCATGGAGTTTGCCATCAGAGTTTATGCATATTGACCTCTCAAATTAAAAAATAAAATAAAAACTCCCCCAGCCAACAGAAACCAGAGTTTTTGTACATGGTTTCCCTCTAGAAAAGTGAGGATTGTCCTTGTGACTGTATTCACTGGACATCCTGCAAAATCGGGATAAGTTATACTTGCATGAGGTAATGAGAAAATCAGGACACTGACTGATCACAGGATTAAACTCAGTCACTAGATTTCACATAACACTGCTCACCATAACTAATAGCAAAAATGATGAAGGTTACCTTTATCTTTATATATGAAGTGTGCAAGCAGGTTATAGCCATCATGAACCAAAATAAAACTTTCACTACATGTATGCATTAGTACACAACCATTTCAAACTACCCTACCCGTAAACAAGTCACAGGCCAAAAATGGTAACAGCCAGTGATATTTACAACGACATACACATAATAAACTTTCTGTCAGGCCAGCTTTTGCTGGAAATACAAGTGCATCTCTTTTCCACAAACTCCTGCATACAAGACTTGCTGGTTTCGCAGTCGGGGAAAGTCAGCCGCCACAGGGAGGTATGGGGGATCTGCACTGCTGTGCGTATTACGGGTTGCCTGATCCACGAGTGGACCGTGGCAGTCTGACCGCCTGCTTCAAGGAGGCAGTGACGAAGGATTTGGGGTGCGTACTCACCCCTTTCTTTTATCTCCAGGCCTCCACTTCACAGCAGGATCTTCATCCCGAGGATTAAGACCCTGTGTGCGGCAATATACAGGTGAGTCTTTTCGTACCATTTACCGATTGCCAGGACTGCCCACATATTGGCTGAACCCCGGTAAAGTGTATATGATATTTTTCCACATATATCATGCATATGTGTGTACCCAACACATATGTAGTCAAAATGCACACACAGGCATCAATATATTTAAAAAAAAGTAGTCACCATTGCTACAAGATCCCCGCCTCCACACGACTGGCCCTGTGGTCAATTCGTAATACGGCGGTCTTTGGACTGCCAGCACCGTGGGCTGCTGGCGGGGGTGGACGCAGTTCTATGGCAGTCTGACCACCAAACTTGTAAAAAGGCCCTAAATACATATCTGAATTAAAAATGTTCCAATGTTTATAGGCCAATGAGACAAGTTTGGGTAGGTGCAAGACATCTTAAATTCCCATTATGCGTTCAGTTACTTCACGTTCTCTAATGGTCATATAGTGTAATAAGTGGTCTTTTGGGTTTTTAAAGACTTTCATGGTCGCTCCTTCTAACACAAATTTAAGATATTTCCACCATTTAATTTCATTGTGACGTTTTATATGAAGCATTTGCGCTACGATTTCGATATACCGAATGGTCACCTTTAGGTACTATGGATGCATTATGTGCATTACAAAGCGGCCTTACCCACTGTAGGTTCAGTATGTATTGCTGTTGCGATTACTGTACATAACCATCTGACTGAATCAGATATACATTTTCTGCTAATGGTGTCAGTGAATCAGAGATGAATTATTCATTCCGTTCTAAAAGATACAACAGCAAAGCACTCAGAATCACTCCATACTACGAGGAGATTGTTGATATCTATCAATCACAATTCAGCATGATAAAATAATCATTCAATTTACAGTTTGCTTGCACAATTTTAAAACAAATCTGCATTTAAGGATACAAATGATATACCCAAGGGGCCCTGTCGAATTTTTGCAGGAAGACTTGATCATCAAATAAAAACAATGTCATGACTTACTTAGGGGCTGATTAGGAGTTTGGCAGCCTGTGGACTGCCAAACTCAGTGACGCAGCGGTCCGGCCTCCACGCACTGGTGGTCTGACAGCCGTATTACAACGTTGATGGTCAGACCGCCATTGGACTGCCGCAACCGACAGGGAACGCATTCCCTGGAAGTGGCGCGGTGCTCAGGGGCTCACAATATGCTGGGAGTGCTGCTGTGGCACCTCCATGCATATGACTAGTTTCCTGACCGCCAGCGGTCTCATGGAGGTTCTTAATCCATGAAACTGCTGATGGCCAGGAAACAATAGGGGCCCTACTGGGCCTCCTTTACCCTATGTATGTTGGTGCATGTAAGGGGGAGCATGGTGTGCCCCATCTACATGCAAGTCCAGTTCCTGCACGGCATGGACATAACAGTCCATGTCGTGCTGGAACTTGCTTTGGCGTTCCCTTTGCGGAGCCTTTTTGAACGGCACTGCCGTGGGAACACCAAAGGACAGCCTGCCAGAAAACTTGTAATCTGCTGGGCGGCTGGCAGTAGAGTTTGGCGATGCGGGCGGTAGAGTGCCACCCCGCACCGCAAAACTCGTAAATTAGGCCCTTAGTCTTTCACATTTTCATATGATCCTGTCAACTGAGTAATTTAAACCATTAAAAAAATAACGCATGGCTTGCAATCATTTGCTCCTCCTCACTCTCTGTTTCATCTTTCATGGCCTCTATGCCTAACTTGTGAAGTCCTTGCCTCCTCTAAACAAATCACAAAGTTAGGCCGGTCTTGTTAAGAGCCGAGAGAGCTACCACGTCAGAATCTTGCTTGTTCTGGAAACCCGAGAAACAGTGGTTCAGACTGATTTTTTTCTCCTTCTCTCACCTCAGTTTTGCAAACTATTTAGTTTTTTTTATCCATTGCTACCAAGTTAAAAAAAATGATAAAACTGATTTTAATTTGTTGTACAGTCGGGAAGTAAAACAATACTAAATGTAATTTACCATGGTAATTTTACCTTGAAAAGCATAATTACTTTTGTATATTAGATGACTGACAGGCAAATATATATTAGGTCACTGGTTTAAATTATTTTTGATTTCTGAATGAACAAATAGGTTTTGCACTAATGGAGCAAACAGGTTTATACCATCCTCCAGAGCGTATTATGCCGACAGCATCAGAAAGCTGTTTATGCTTATGTCTGATTTATAATCTGGTTCTGTCGGGTAGCGAGAAATTGCTTTAAAGAATGGTTAATTCAGTTCAATCTATACGTAAAGTAAACCCTCTCGGAATAGTCCAATCAAAAAATATATAATCTTTATATTAACAAATATGCACAATACACAGGAATTACTTCATTCTGTGATAACACAAGTTTCAATAAATGGTAAAATCATTACAAAAAACATGTGGTGCACGTGACTGTCAGTGAACAAAGTGATCAGTGCATTCAATCCAGTGACACATATATACAATATATACAGTGAAATTGGGGGGTGGGGGGGGAGAAAGGGCCAGTATGTTCAATTGAACATACTGGCCCTTTCCCCTCCCCCCCCCCAATTAAAGATTATATATTTTTTGATTGGACTGTTCCGAGAGGGTTTACTTTACGTATAGATTGAACTGAATTAACCATTCTTTAAAGCAATTTCTCGCTACCCGACAGAACCACTTTGTATTCAACCACGCTTACCCAGGTTCTGAGGGACACAGGGTCACCCCTTTTATGTAAACCTGATTTATAATCTGAACAAACTTGGTCTTCCGCAGCCCGATACAGAAACTTGAAACAGGGAGCAGTATGACAGGAGAAACTGTAGTAACTCTCACAGTGGGAAGTAAGATTTGAGTCAGTCCACTGTTTAACAGTGGCCAACTTTCTTGTCATACCCATTTGCTTGATTCTTATTCAATGACTTTCTTATCTCTTATTGTGTTTCCCCCTTCCCCGGGCATGGCTTCTTTATCCTCCTTCTGAGTGGATAACTTGTCATGCATGTGTTTTTTGCTCTTGCCCTTGTGTGCTGCTATGCTCCTCACATCTTCCCCCCCTGGGCTCACTGTGCTGCTCCCACTCCTCCAGCTCTTTTGCTGCTTCCTTGGATCTGCTCAGCTTTTGACATTTTTCCCCCTCAAACCACCTCCTAACTGCAGCTCCTCTGTTGCTCAACCACTCCATGTTGCTCAGCACTGCCCCACGTTGTAGAGTTGCTCTACTACCCCTGCTTCTCCATTGCTTCCACACCTCTCCTTACACTGTTTTTTCCATAGTCTTCTACCGGGCCACTCCTTTTTCTAAAATACACTTTTATGCACTTCTAATTTACTTGGCAAGGTAAATTAAAAGTGTTAATAAATTATGTGATTATACAGGCACAAGTACACATCATTGTGCTGGCTGGCTATTTTTAGGTCTCTTTTTTGCCGATGCCAATCTGCATCGGCAGAAATTTCTTTTTTTGCCAATGCTGAATGGGCATCAGCAGCACTGCCAAAGCCAAAAGGTCGCCAAAAGTAAGATCTATTGAATTGGTCAATTCTTATTCAAACTGGACAGGAAGAGTGCAAGTCTAACTGCAGCCAGGCACTATTGTGCTTGCGCACAATAATTAGCTTTTAGTTTAAAACCTTTGATTAATTGTTGAATGATGTTCAAACATATCGAAATCAGTGCAATTTAGCTATATGAATATGTTCCTACACAATCCTGCTAAAATGAGGTAACATCTTGCTATAACAATGTGCAGGTAAACATAATTCCAACCTACTCATGTCCTTTATTAAAGGGATATCGGGATCCCCAAGGAAACCATCTTCCATTTCAGTTTCAAAACTATTAATTATAGATTCGGCTCCCAGAGGACTAGGTTTGTTGCTGTGGTACATAAACTAATCTCTGCCTGTTCATCTTAAGGGAGAAACTGCAACATGCACTGACCTACTTTTTCAGACGGCTTCTTTTCATAGGAGGAAGAACAGAAAGATATTCATATTGCTGAGAGCTACTTGCTACCTGGGTTAGCAACACAGTAGATTTATAAAAAATACGAGCTGGAGCTCATTAAAAAACACAGAGCGATAAAGGATGGAGGGAACAGTAGACGGTGTTATGCTAACTGACAGCCACCAAAATAACGGCAGGGCTCCAGTGATGGGTGCCAAAGTGAGGGCAGGGCAGCCACAGAACTGGGGTGGGGGTTGAAAAGGATGATAGTGGGTAGGGCACCAATCCCAAATCTGATCAGAAAAATGATTTAATAGAGGTGAGACAAGACAGTATGATGCAACAGCCACCATGTCAGTTGCCTGTGTGCAGCTTGGCTCACTCTCAGACATCAGAGACTACATGTACGACCGCATTTAGTGGTCACAAACAACCAATCGGGCCATTTGCGACCACTAAATAGGTCTGTGGCATATACAAACCCTATTTTGCGAGTCAGTAACCTATTACGACTGACAAAATATGGTTTGCGACGCTATTATGGAGTGTGCCAAGGGCGTCCCTTCCTAATAGCGACTTGCAGGGCCATGTATGAATGTTTTGCTACCAAAATGCGGTTGCAAAACATTTGCATTTTACTGCCAATGGAAAGTTGATGATAGACCATTCGCAAAGGGGAAGGGGTCCCCATGGGGCCTCTTCCCTATTGCGAATGTGGGTGCAAATATTTTTTAAGAGCAGGAGTACCACTGCCTGCTCTTAAAAAAATGAAAGGAAAATGGGCTAAATTTCACAAAAAAACAAGCATTTGTAATGCAATAGGTCTTGTATTTGCGAGAGTTGAAGCTATTGGCACTGTAAATGAGAATCCCTTTTATTTATCTGTTTTAATAATTAACACATAAATAAAAGGATCAAACTTGTGTAAATGCGAGAACTATTTCATTTCAAAGAAGCGGCCCTCATTGTCCCGGGTTACTTGGAAAGTGAAAGCACGCCTGGTGTGCTGAATGTGGCAGACAAGCATGTCGTGCCTGCAGTAGGAGACACTCGTTAAAGAAAATAGTGCTTACAGACTAAATACGACATAACGATTAACAACAGAAGTAAAAGAGCCAGTCCTCATGGGAGGTTACAAATGAAGTAAAGGAGGACTAACAAGCCTATTAAGGAATCAGAAGCCAGCATTTACAAAGGACAATGACACAAGTCAATGAAAAATGTGGGCGGAGCTTCAAGTCCATACTCTAATACAGCGTGGCTCGCAGAGCAGCGCAAGCACTGTCCAAGCGCAACCTAAAAAAGTGCTTTATTAAACAAGCATTGGCAAAGCCAATAGGTTTCACCTTTGGGACCTTATAAGTTTAGCCATGCAGCAGATTATCCCCTATTAGCATGCCCACATCCAACATTTTGGCAATATTGCAAGGGAGAAGCAAAAGGGTGGGTGGGGAGAAGATGTCATTAAGTTGGTGGCTTAAATATACACAGGCTAAAAATCTGTACTTAGTGAGCCGCCCAACTAGTATTTTGCTGCTTCTGTCTTTGCATGCAGATATATAATACTGGTACAACAAGTAACATTACATGTACAACAGGCTAGGGCTATTGGCTTTGCCAATGGTTGTTGTTCGTGTAAATCAGAAACAACTATGGCTTTGTTCTATACAATATTGAACATGCTTCATTTCTGAAATGATGAGACTGTGAAAGTACTATAGCGAGGTTCAATGAAGTTACATCAAAGGCAGGGAAGGGTGGTACTGCTGCAGAGGGAAGATTTAATTTCACCCTGAGGGCAAAAATGAAGAGCCCGATAGAGACTCGGTGCGGCACCTGCTTTATCGAACTGCCGGTGCTGAGCACCGACAAGACCCGGCCCACTTAAAGCCCTAATCTTACTTCCACCAAGTGAACTCTCAGGATTTCTGAGTATGTAAAGATTCTGCGACAGTGGGAGTCGTGGGCCATTGACTATTCTCAGTCTATCTAATAGACAATACAAAAAGCCACCCTAAAAGATCCAGGCAGCAGGTGGCGCCATAGCAACAAGCTAATCCGTTTTCTTGTTTGAGGGGACTATACACCAACCGCCTTGTGAACTTCCGGTACTGCCTTGCCCTCCAAATTACTCCAGACTTAGTACAGAACACGAACTATAGCACATTATTTAAATCAACATAAGCAGTTTTAAATAATGTCAACCTTATTCCACAGACATCCCTCTGTTATCGTTTTTCAGTTGGCAGAGGTTTGTTTCTGTAGCAGTGAGAGAAAAAAAAACCTAACATCCTCCAAGATACACACATTTCAAAACAAGCGTTTTCACTTTATTTATTTTTAACACACATATACCAGTGCTCACAGCAAGGTGTGCTGCCTTGGCACCCTTTCTGTGGTGTCACACTCACATACACATTCCACCATAATGAAATCATATTAGCTGACGAGCTTCATTAATACCCACACAGACGGCCCACGTTCGCATGGGCAGGTGTGACCAAAATTCTTACAGCCTGGCTGTGCCAAACCCAAATGCAAACAGCTGACCATAAAAGGGTTCATTTCATAAAGGTGGTATAGTTTCATTGAGGCTGGGAAAATGGTGGCCGAATGAGGGTCTTGCCCATCGTCAGTGGCACGTCAGTGCGCCGTTCCTATTAGCAGCTGGCCTTCCGCGAAGCATGGTGAAATGCAATTAATATAGCCTGCACGGGATTTGAAATTCATCTGAAAGCATATGAGGCTTGTCAATCATGTAATGCTTCGAGCTCTCTTTTTATCCTGTTTTGGCAACTGTACAACAATTTAAAGTAGCACAAAACAAGCTTGAAAGAGGTATACAAATAAAGTGTAAACAAGCTTAAACACATTTAACAAGTTCAAACACATTCAAACATTTTGTGACCAAGCAGTAGTAACACTAAAATGTGATCAACTTGGCCACGTGCAGGTGATAGATTTTGCTCGCCTGTTTGGATAGTTTACAGAGCTAGATTTCAAATCAATTACTTATGTTATGCAGTCAGATATTTTCCCCATGCAAGGAAATATTACCTTTTTATGTGTCAAAGTACACATTATACATGCTTGAACATGTTTCTGCTATTTGACAAATGTAAACGTACTGCAACGCCTGAATGTAAACGTGATTTTGCACTGTTGTGTGTGTTTATTCTCTGTTTAGGCAGCAGACATGTCACCCATTTGCTCCACAGCGCCCAGGCGTTCTTGCGGCCTGGTTGACGTCCAAGAAAACCACGTAAATAATCATTTTAACATATTGCCTGCACACGCTCATGTAATATAGCAGCACGAGAAATGGATGAACAGCACAGCGAGGATAAACGGGCAACTCAGTCCTTCAAAAAACGTGCCAATAAAATCTTCATTGTGTAACATAGAAAATGGTCTTTTTTTCTCCACCAATGGCAAGCCGTCCCTGGGCAAGGCAGAGCGAGAGGGCGGGGGAGGGAGAGGGTGGCAGGGAGCCAAGCTTCCCTCACTCCTCGCAGACAAAGCCTGAACCCATGACCTTCACAGCACATGCAGAGCCAGCATGCCACACCACAGGTGTGTCCGCATACTGGCTCAGCCGGCTGATTTCTGAGATCCCTTCAAAACATGTATTCACCATGAACGAAGCGCTCGTATAGTACTAACACAGAGGAAGCCACTAGGTTACAGAATTGTACTATAGATTCGCTCATTCGTGTTTTTAAAGTTACAACGTACTTTGAATGATAAAAAAAAACCACTCCATCTCTTGTTTGGTGTTGACAAGTGACTCTTGGACCCATGCCGGTTGAGTGATATTCAGCCACATGAGGATTAAAGAAGTGTACTAAGATGTAAAATACAACTACTGGGATTACCAGGGGGTGTTAAGAGCAGCATAATACGTGTAACTGCAAGCCATGATTCCATTACACTTCTAGTACCAAGAGCGAGTAGCAGTGAGCTATGAAAGGACTGCAGGAGTGAAAGTCAGCGACAGTAAGAGAACGTTTATGGAAAACGCAGAACTGTTCTTGGAAAGGGGGAGGGGAAAGCACACTGCTGCTACTACAGCTCAGACCCAAAGGAAGAGAGCGAGCTTTCAAAACAAGAGACGGACGGCAGAGCGGCACGTAAGAGGGGAGGGGAGGGCATACGCTGCTCACAGAAAGAATACAAGACAGCAGCCCGCACAGATGCAAGGGCATTTGTGGGGAGGAGGACAGCAATACCACATAATTAGATTAGAGTACAAAATAAGGGAAAGGGAGGATGTGGCACAACGCTCTCAGCAAACTCAAAATCTCTGGAAATATAAACACCTATTAATGGAGGGAAGCTAATGTATACAGAACGGAGGGAAGAGAGGCAGGGACTCTGCACAGATTCAGGAAAGAGTCATAACAAAACAAGCTCATATGCGAAAGTAAAAACGACCTTTGAAATATGAACCAGAACAGATGGCATCATACGCGCCGCTGCATGCTCCTGACAGCTGTAGGCCGTGGGACGAAACATTTAGTGGGAAAGGTGGGACATGTACCCGCCTTTGGCCAATAGCATGCTTTCATTTTGAAAGCCACACACAATGGCCAATACAATGTGTGCAACAAAAAAAAAAAAGCCGCACGCACAAGTTCCCTGAAAAGCTGGAGTGGTTCCAAGAGGTCATCTCCTGGGGCAGCGCATGCGCGCTGCGCTAGGCCCGACCTAAAAAGTAGTCACACACATGGTGGGCTGCTGACACTAGCCGGCCACCATCCCTCTGAGTGCCGGACATTCACAATGGGTCGCAAATTGCGACCTGCCTGATGAATTTTAAAGAGGCAGGTCCCTTGTGAACCATTCAGGAATCACAAACAGTGCCTCAGACACTGTTGTAAATTCCATTTTGTGAGTCGCAAATTGTGAACCGCAAAGAATTGCAATTTGCGACTTTCAAAATGGAATGGTCGTACATCTGGCCTCTGACTCCTAGTGTGCTGATGAGTCGAGCGAGTAAACCAACTTACCTTCAAAGCAGTTACCTTAAAGCATATTCCTGATTTTAATCACCTCATTTACTTATTTTTCACTTAGTAAACCTTCATTTTCATTAGTGACTGGATGAACAGTAAGATAGCTATGCATCTTTTCAGTAATAAACAAAATAAAATAAAAAATTTGAATATTGTAACTTACTTTAACAAATGAATTGCAACAGATGAGTGTGCATTCAGACGCCCACTATACAATTCTTCAGAAGCCCATTGCATTATAGACTTATGCATCCGGTACTGCACTGTCAGCATCTTTACCACCTTCTCACCATACTTCTCAATTAGACGCTCCATTAAACTCAGAGAAAGGCCTTTTGCAGCAGCACTAGAGCCAGGAAGAATAAATTAACAAACCTGAGGTAAGAGAACGTGAATGTATCCACAATATTTACGTCAACAAAAAATAATTTAGCAAAGTCAACTGTAGGAGAACGATACTATAGGCAGTTCATATTAACCAACATTGAGAATAGGCACGAAAACAAAGAAAGTACTACATACATACATTTACATTGAAATCATTTGTTTTACACCAATTTGTAAGCTTAATATCCAAGTAAAAAAGGCAATAAATGTAGAATATTTTATAAATCATGTGGTCTATTTAACCTTATAACAGAAGCTTCCATTTTAAATTGTCCTGTGAAAGTTTGAATGCAATTTTGAGAACTGGCATTTAGCAAAATGTAGAACACAAACTTCATAAATAAGTTTTACCAATAAAAATCTTTTTCAAATGAATCCAATCATAGCGAAGATCTCTAAAACTGAATTCTTTCCTCCAGACAGGCTATAAATACATCATGAATATGCTTTATGTATGCAAGTGTGAATGTATGGTGGGGAGAGAGTTATAGTTACTTTAGGGCACACAATATAGTTATATGATATAAGTATTACTGGTGAAATTCAGTGGATTTGTTGGTTTAAAACGTTATGTTTAAACTGACATTTTCACCTAACTGTAACATCCATTTAAGCTTTGTTTTTTTTCTGTGAATTTCTAAGTTTTTTTCTGTAAAGTAGGCTATAATTACAATTTTACCTAGAATATCCTTTTAAGTTTTGTTTTTTTCAGAGAATTTCTAAGTCTTTTTAATGTAAAGTAAGATGCCAGGCCAGGCCCTGGACCCAACCCCGTGGGTGCCCACCGACGTGCACAGCGGCTACATCATTTACCAATATAAAGGGTATCATTTTAAGTAAGGCAGACAGATTTAATTTTTCAAAGGGTCAGAACATAAAAATATAAAAAGGGGCCTATTGGTTTTATCAAGGGGTCAGTGCATCAGCCAATACAAAGGAGACCTATTGACTTTATCAAAAAGTCACCAATTACTAAAATCAAGTGTATATTTTATAAATTCACACATAGCATGTTTATTAATCTTGATTGTCACAATATTTTCAATATGGCACTTAAAAAAAAACAAATTAAACATCTCTTTGAGGCTTTTATAAAAACATTTTTCAGGCCGGCCACAAAGTGAAGCCACAGAATGAACCACACATGGTTCCTGCAATCCATCTAAAGAGCATACAGATCCAACTTGGAGTGTTTTAAAAAATATGTTAAGCTCTCATGGGGTCATGGATTCAATGACCCAGGAGACGTAGTGTTTTTTTATTTTATTTAATACTACTAAAAAGCCCTTTTTAAAAAAAGATAGTTTTTTTTTACATGCAGTGGGTGCCCCGGTAAACGCACAACTTGTCAAGTTTTTGGGGCTGCGGGGTGCCCCAAGGCCCCCCTCACCTAAATTGAAAAGTCAGCCCTAGGGTTGAGGTTCCTGGGTTAAGAAACTAGGGGAAGGGGGCCTAAGGCCCCAGGGGATAGGGTCCAAGGCGCCTTTCTGAGGATCAGGGAGAGAGACTGCACGTCCCCTCCCCTAAATGTCATATCCGACCCAGGGGATGGGGCACCAGGAGCCTCGTAAAGCTAAGGGAAGGTGGCACAATTCCACTCCCCTATAACAATAATTGTGCCAGTCCCTGAGTCCTAAAATGGCTGTCGCCACATCTTTGATGAGATGGCAGTGAATCAGATCTTATATTTTGATCTGCTGGGTCCGTGGTTTCTTCGCAGCGCAATGTATACATAAAGTTTAACCCTAATTTCTCAAATACTACTGAACACATTTACACCAAACCACAGAAAGCAGGCTTCTGGGCCACGATCTTGCTTTCTGCCAAAATTTGGTGTAATTTCGTTCAGCCATATTTGCGAAATAACTGCTCAATTTTTGTATGGAAAACTGCATAAGGAAAAACGTTTTTTGGGACTCTCTCCTCTTTTTCATGGCCCCAACTTGACAAGTCACCCCAAAACTTTGAAGGAAGGAGCGGAGGTGGTTGAGATGGTTTTTTTTTTGCAGAACATTCCTCAAAGGTACCAAAGTTTTAAGCACACCAAAAATCCATTTCTTATGGAAACGTGGTCCTAACTACAAATACTCAGTGGTGACCGCCACTAGGATGGACAGGCGAACGCACAGACAGATAAGGTTAAGGCATTTAGTAAACATCCACATAATAAGGTGTGAAAGAAGCTGGGGAAATAGTGTGTTTTGTGACTTCTCTTCTGGCAGACTCTTCCTCTTACATGCTGGTGAGAATGCTGTGGCAAATGAGGTGGTGGGGATATCTTGCTCCCTCATGCCAACAATATGTAAAGAGGTGTCACAGACCAGAACGTGAACTAGCACAGGAGAACATTTGAAATCCCAAAACACCTTGTGATGTCGTAAAACTGAACAAAAAAGAGCCAGTAGAAAATAACAGGGCCTACTTAACCACAGATTGGGACTCTTAGTACTTCATGACTGGTTGGGAACTGCACGATGGAGCAGACATGACCAGACATAAACTTAAAAAAATATAGGTTTAGTCTGCTTCTTGGTCTTCACCATGCATTCTCATTTAGTTAAAACATGCAGGGTTTGAGCACTGCATATGCTTAAATGACTTAATTCCAGTTTGTGCTGCTACAGCTTCCCTCTTCAAGATGGTGTTCAATCATTTTCATGTGAAGCCATTTCCTGTTCTATACATAAATAATGGAGCTCAGTTCTGAGAAGGAAGAGTCAGACCACTTTCAATTACCCAATTTTTCGGCATGTTCATTACCCATCTCAGAACTTGGGTATACGTTTGCCATTTTTTTTCTTTGCTGTTGCTCTTCCATTATGAATAGTTTAGCCAGGGAGTTTATACTAAACTTTACTCCACTCTGTCTCACAGCGGTTTTAGTATGTTGCTTCCCAACTCTGGTGAAGTTCTTCATCTTCAACTAAATGCTATTCATATTGCCAGGTAGTTTTTATACCCTGTTGTGACTTTTTTCTCCTAACTGGGAACCTCTTAAGGAGACTTACAACACATTTCACATGTCTGTTAAGTGCAGGGTGGCAAGGTGGACACTGAAAGGAGTCACTCTTTCTTCAACAAGTGCGAAGGAAACAAGAGCGCTTCCCCGAGTCCAGTCCTTGACAGGCTGGTATGTGGCAGGGGATGGTTTTTCCTATGGTAATAAAATATCACTAGACATTTGAGATAAGCAGATTCAGAGTGCCGCTCAGTGTTGTGGGGTGCTATATACAGGAGCTGCTCTCCACCTAAACTTGGGAACTACCCAGAGTTTTCTGCTTCTTTTTGCAATATATATATTATATATATATATATATACATATATATATATATATACACACATACATAGATACACACACACACACACTTCCTGTTATGGTTAAGCACATATACATGAAATAAATCATGGTTTACACTTAGTCCCACATTTATTTCTGGTTATCCCGGTTTCTGCTTTTCAAAATCTGGTCAACCTAGCACTTAGAGAACAGGAGTGGGTATGTTTGATGAGTGTGTAACAGTTTACAGTATTGGCTGTGCAAAGCTTTGGAAAATTAAATCTCAAAACAGTTTTCCTGATCATTACATCGTAAAGCCAAACTCCAGTAATTGGCAGTAGAAGACGTAAGAATCTAATAGTAGGTTTATTTGACTGCATTGTATTCTAGTATAGCATTCTAATGTAATTTCATTCATATAGCGCCTACTACCCCTGTAGATGTGTTGAAGAGCATATGTCAAAAAAGCGAAAAGGAATCTAGCGTAAATGTGTTGCTCGAAATACTTCTGGCATCACATCTGTGACTATTGCTGGTGGCAAATGTGTTGATAAGGTGGCGAGGGATATGTTAGGAGCCTAAAATAGTTTACAAACTGAGTGAACAGTTTACAAATTGTATATTAAGTTTTCTTACTTGTGAGAAATTATAGTGGGTGGTAGCTGTTTGTGATCTCCAGCCAAAACACATTTTTTGGCCTTCAGCAAAGGGATCCAGCAGCTTGCTTCCAATGCTTGTGCACACTCATCGATCACAACTAAATCAAAGTGATTTTCCGGAAGTAACTTTAGTGGGCCATCATTGGAAGCACCTAAAATTGGGATTACAAAGAAATATCATATAGAATATTTCCTTAGAACAATGGCATTGTATAACAGTATGCTAATCAAAACAACAATTTATTAAATAAATAGCAGAGATGGCATTTTGATTGTAATTTCAAGACATGCAAAAGGTATTGATGGCTCAAAAAAAAAAACAACATACGGAAAAAGTGCCATTAGCACACAAAATTCTCAATTGCGGATTCATAAAATTATCATCTGCAGAATTCTATATTCAAGTATGCAAATTATGACCGTAGAACATCTGCCATTTGGGTAGATGGTCTGCATCCATTTGTGATGCTAGTGGGTGTTCGCCCCCAAAGGGTGTCCGGGGAAGGGTGTATACAAATGTTGAGACTATAACTTTGTAAAATGCTCATATGTGTTATGCCTTTCACACATTTACTTCACTTCTAAATGTACACCTGACAGAACTAGGTGTAAGTAGAGCAGTAATATAGCACAGTGAATGGAAATACCCATTTTTAGGTCTAGCCGGAGTCAGAGCGCATGCGCTGCTCTGCGAGACTTGTTGTGATGGAATATGTAAGAGAAGCCCCACCCACATTTTTCATTTGCTGTGTCATAGTCCTTCGTAAAAGCTGGCTTGCGAGTTGTTGTTAGGGTTGTTAGTCCCTCCTTGGTACCGCCTTGTCTGCATTTGTAAACACCTATGGCGACTGGCACCTTTACTTTGGATGCGACACGGCATGTCTTATTTAGATTGTAAGCACGCCTTTCTTTAATGGGTTTCTCATACTGCGGGCACAGCATGCTTTCCCCACCATGCCCGCTTTCACTTTCAAGCAGCCAGGGGCGGCTGGTATTAAGGGGCGTTGCCCCACCTACCAGCATCGGGGAAAAGGAAAACTAAAGGGGGAGAAATCAAATTTGAACACCAATGGAGCAGCAGTTTAAAGAAGTGATCACTGTTTGGTGCTCCCCTGTGAAACTTGAAACTTAAACTATGTAAATTAAAATATATATTTTTTGTACTTACTTTGTCTCGGAGTCTTCCTGCGCAATGTGCGCATGTGCAAAAGCTGGGCGAGAACTATTCCTCGCCCTCGAGGCACAAGCGAGGAGAGAGGAGGGAGGTGACATGATCAGCCTTGTGGGAGTGGCTGCATGAAGCGACAGTAAATAGGTTTCAAATGGGGCGATATTGAATTGGCCCAGGGTGCGGTCAGTGCAGCGCCATTCAGGGTAATGGGAAGGGGCAGGGCTGGCTCAAGGTGCATGGAGTGGTAACAATTGCAGCACTCCTTTCGCCCCCGTAAATTCGGCTTCCTAATTGGGTAAGGCCGAGGCGACCGGGAGTGGCTATGCATTTAGTTTCAGTTTCCGAGAGGGGTGTGTTTGTTGCTGGAAAAAGAAAGGCGCATGCAGCTTGGCTTCAAAGGACACACGTGCAGGTAACTTGCTAACAATTTAGATAGCAAACCGCAGTTAAAATCCGCAGCCTGTTAAACATTGCAAAAATAATTAGACCGTTAGCAACCTGGTTTAATCCCACACAAAGGGCAAAAGCTGTTTATCGAGATGAGCCACTATATAGCCAATGGGGGTTGTTCCAAAACCACCTCACAACCTCCTGCTATAGGGGCAAGAGGCACAGCGTTACCCTTGCCTCTTCAAAGGGTCACTGGGTGTTAAGGTGCAGGGAGTGGTTTAGTTCGGTTTCAGAGCCCGTTCCACGGCTGGTGATGCTCCTGGCCTTTATTTACGGCCTATTGATATCTAATTACTCGAGGGCCTTGTTAAATCTACGCTCTGGAATGCATTGCTGATCACAGCAGTGCGTGCGTCATACCGCGCACACTGCAATCGTGAAGTAATTAGCAGTAACTGTATCTAGATACGGTAGTGGGTTAAAAGCGTGCTCTGCACAAATAAATGCCTGCGCTGAGCATATTTGTGTGGTATTGGTCTGTCCTCCACCGGGACTGTTTAAGCGACTCGACTCAACACCGTGCTCACTCACATGAGACACAAAAACGCTTTCCACATAGTAAACACAGCACCTCGGAAACTAGCACTCCCCCGTGGCGTAGTGGGCCACCTGTCCAATGGGGGTAGAGCAAGCTCTACGCAAATTCATTTAAAATTACAATTTGCGATGCAGTCATACGTCCAAGGTTAGACTGACCAGATTTTGAAAACTAAAACCTGGACATGCCACAAACATTGACGTAGAACTACAATTGTCAACAACTGTGGGGCACAGAATGAATTAACTGTCAACACTCAGGGCCGGCGCTAGGCATGGGCAGTGTGGGCAGCCGCCCAGGGCCTCGCGCTAAGCCAAAACACAGGGGCCCCCCGCTTCCGTGTGAAAAGCCACACTTCCACAGTTAGCCCCCCTGCTCCTCTGAGCCCCCCTGCCCCACACTATCATATTACAAAAAGAGGCGCCTTGATCTTGCTGGTGAGGTAGTGGTGGCATTCCAGGGGGTGCAGTGGGGGAAGAGACAAACATAATGGGAAGGGACCAGCAATGATGTTAACTCACAGTGCGGGGGTGGCTCAGCGCCATTCTAGGTGACATAAGGCCCCTTTGTTTAGATAAGGAGAGGTGGGTGAGGGGAGGAGGGAGCAGCCAGATCAACTGGCTTTTGTTAACCTTCGCATCACTGATACAGACATTTTTTTTTTTAATGGAAATGTGCCTGCTCGTTACTGCTCCGAGGCTCAGGGGAGAGGAGCCCCCTTCCCTGGGTCTAAAAACACTGGAGTAAACTGTAAGGTCCAGGTGTGGGGGGCCCCCTTCCTTGGGCCTCGAAGCGCTGGAGAAGCTGCAAGGCCCAGGTGTGGGGGGGCCCCTTCCCTGGGCCTTGTATCCATTTTGCCCCTACTTCTTTAATTTAATATATTTAGTTCCCCTACTTTTTCATTTTAAACACGCCTCCCAGGATGGCAGAAATAGCCAAAGCCTATAGATAAGGCTTGGCTGTTCAGGGCAGGGAGGTCAGACTTTGTCATTTTCCTTCTTGTCCAGAGAGGACAAGGACAGTGCCCACTTCTGCACTGCTGCTGGCAGCTGCCGCCCCCTTACTCTTACTCTTTTTCTGTCTTGCTCCTCCGCACTTACTGAAAACCCTAACTTTAAGAAATGGGTATTACTCCCTCTTATCTCTTTTCTTTTATTTGTTCTTCTGTGAAATTAATCCAGAAAAAAAAACACTTTTGCTGGAAAGTTAATCTTTTTTAGACATTTTTCTATTCCAAAGTGCAGTCTCAGGACGGAGAGAAATACGTTTCAAGATGGGAAATATAACCAAATAAAGAAAGCAAGACACAGTGGGTCGCAAAGTGGCCTAATTGATTTTATTCAAATCCAAGCACATTAGCACCACATTACAGAGTTTACCAGTGAAGCGCTACTTTTGTTTTCTAGTCTTTCTTTGAACAACATTGTTTTTCCTGGTAGAGAAGTGCAACACTCCTGGAGGTACTGAAATACATGCTTGAAGGGTGGATTGGATAACCAAATGCCCCTTCCTGGGACTTGTAGTCACATCCTTAACTTTTCAGGCAAAAGCACTCACTGATTTCTGAATAATAAGTGCAAAGGTGTTAAGGTAACTAACTATGTTGTTCCTTCTTACATTTCGCATGTGTTTCTTAATCTTGCTTTCCCTTGGGTGTTTGCTTTCTCCAGGATGTTGTAACTTGGTTTTTTTCAGGCAGCATATTACTCTTGTTTAGTGCATAAATTCAATTGAGTCACAACTAGGTGTTTATAGCGGGGCACTATTGGGTTGTAGCTGAAAGCCCTGCGAGTTACTCTCAGTGGGGCTGTATGGTGTTCAGTGGGGGAGAGGATGTGGCACCATGGCCAGAGCTGCTGAATTTGTAACTAGGGAACCAGGTTCAGCCTTCATGACCTGTCCGCAAGACAACTCTCCTGAGGGAGCACATTCCCATGGTAGACCATAGAAGGCTCTGAAAGACCTTAGAAGCCCTGTTGTCTTAGCACCAGCTGGTGGACCCTAACAGTGGCAAGAATGGGTTAATCTTGCAAGTCTGGCAACCACAATCCATACTGAAGTTCACCTCCAGTTTTGCACGGAGGCTTACGAAGCAGCACACCTTAGTGCGACTATGACTGTCACTGAGGTCACAGGACCCTTGAGCAGGGAGGCCGGTATAATCGCACCTGGCGCTGACTTCGGGTGGGGTGTCATGTTTTTAAAAGCAATTAATGCCTCCTCCTGGCCTCCAGCAATTTCCGGCAACAATAAAAATGTAATGATAATTCCGGTGATTAATATTCTTCCTAGTCAGAGATAGAGTTTTGTCAAGTGGAAGTTTTGATTCGTGGAAAGGTAGTACAGACGGTTAATGTGCCTGCTGCAAAGAACACGCACTATGCAGAACACCAAGTGCACATAATATAAATAGGTCAGTGGGTTACTGCTTTTGTCAGAGAAAGCCTTTTGTTTGTTGCAGTTTATAAGTCGAAATCCTAACAAAGAACAGTGCGCTGTTAACTGTCATCTTAGAGCTTGATGCAAACTGCAAGGTATAAATTAGAGCATTATGTTTTTCCCCCAGTCTGTGATTATCCTAATGTTGCCAAAAAGGGTTCTTCTAGGTAAAAATCAATTCTGGTTATTAAGGAGAACCCCCAACCATGGTGTTACATTTTAAATTCATAGTTTGTGTTTCTCCTGACCAATCACTATAAAACTATAATTCCTACTAGTATGGTTGTCATGTGTTGTCATGTGAGTCCTTTGCCGTACGTAACATTTCCTATAGAGTGATTTACACACGTATGAATGATTGTCTCTGTGTAATGTATGTGATAATAAGTGTGGGAGAGGAGTATGCCTAACAGCTAGGGCGCTCAACCTCGGACCTAAGGATCTGGGTTCGAGTCTCGGTAACGACGCCAAACATCCTATGATTCTTGGCAAATCACTCAATCTCCCCATGCCTAACAAAAATGAATGTGTGTCCTCATGTAACGTAACTGGTGCTATGTAAAGCGCTCTGATGTTCGGTTCGGGTCAAGTTCGCGCTATATAAAACTCTGCAAAAAAAAGTGCTCTGACACCCTACACTGGTATCAGTGGCACTGTAATTAAAAAATGTAATGCATCTGAGCGAGAGTGTGGTTATGGAGACTTGAGAGGCACTGCTAAAGGGTGTTAGTGAGGGAATCTGTAGCGGAGGGCGTCATTGGATGGCACCAACAAACATTGTCGCACAGGGCTTCACCAGCGCTAAAGCAGGCCAGTACCCTTCCTACAGTTTAATACCAAATCAAAAACATTGATTTGAAAACCCCTTGAATCTATTCTAAAGCATAACTTTACTTTAAACACACACACATACACATACTAGACCTTCCCTAATGAATCAATACCAGGGAGCCACTCAACAAGAATAATCTAGAATGTTGGAGTTACTCTATCTTCATTGTTTGGTTGCAATCTTTCCTTGTATCTGCTTTTTATAAGAAATGTAGATTTGCTCACCTGTTTCCCATGCTCTCATCCCCTCAAGCCTTGTGAGGAAAAGTGAATAATTCTGTACTCTAAATCCAAAAGCACTGGTTCTTGGTTCTCAGCTGCCTTTTTGTGTTAAGGTCAGTGAGTTACATAGCTTTCAAAGTAAAATGAAAAATACATGTATCTGAACTCGAATTAATCTTGCTCTATATTCCCTTTTATAAAAATGTTCCCAGTGATGCCATTCAATTTATTTTCCACAATGCTGTGGGATTTTTATCATGCGCTCATCTGGAAACAATCAGTTAACATGGAGTAAAAAATATCCATTCTTGTGAGACCTGCACCTAGCTTTTCCATCCAATGTGACAAATGTAATAATTTTATACAGTTTTAAAATATATGGACTTATTGCATTTGTATATTTATCTTTTTGTCCATGTTACTGATGTCCACATTAGGTCTCTTCAGTGACGCCAAATAAGATCAATAGTCCTGCGATGTCACTTTCTGTGATGTCAATCCTTGTGATGTTACATGCAAATTAGAGGGGCCTCACACCCTCCCTTTCGCCCGGGGCCCCAGAAGTCCTAGGACCGGCCCTGTCAACACTCACCCACATAGATAGCACACGATAGTGAGGGGACAATGAATGCAGCTCCGACACAGAGTATTATTTGTCTTTGTTACTTAAAGGGGCCCTCTAGTGACTGATGTCACAAAAGGTTTTACAACTCAACCAGACATCATGGCACATAGGAACATTCTAGAACTTTTATTGGTGGTAATTGATAACAAGAAATCGCTGTTGGGATTTATTGATCTAATAAACCAAGCCTCAGAACAGTCAGATTAACCACGCACATAAAATGACTTATTTAGGGCAGAGATTGGTGATAATATGCAGACTGTGTATGTTTTAAGAATTATTCACCAATTTTCTAGCTCTTTTACAGAAAGCGTAAAGAAAGGGAAGAGAAGTTTTATGTAGGCAAATGTGGCCCAAGGACATAATAGCGTGTTACAATAGTACCTGCTTAAAGGGACAAGGCTTGTAATATGAGGCGCTCGGGTCCAAAGAGAAAATGTCCGAGAGAAAATATGGTCTGAGAGAAAGAAGGCAATATCTGTGAAAGGGTAGGAGAATATATATTAGCATCATGTTGTGAGTGATTGATTAAAATGGGGAGCTAGTATTAAAATTTGATCGAATGCTAAATCGTCTGTGCTTTCATTTTGCAGCACCACTGAGCTTTGCTTCCAATGTATTTCAAGTGTAAAGATTTTCGCTCTACATTAAACACAGTTAATTTACTGTTGTTTTGATTCACATTCTGTGGGGAACGAGATACATGTAATATGCTACAGATAGGGGGATGTCCTTCTAGAAGTTACAGTTGCACGAAGGCAAAGCGGGACATATGCCTGTTTCGTGCCGAGAAAACAGGCTCGGGCCGCACCTAGGCTCCACATCCTGGTTTCTGAATAGGAATAAGTGCTGGCGGCTAAATGTCTAAAAACCTTTACCCTTTGTAGGTCTCGGCCTGCGTAGGCTGCGCTTGCTCAGTCTCGCTGGCGAGATCTTATGTTTTCCAGAGTGGGGCTTGAACCCGCCCCTCTTCTCCATTGGCTGGCCTCCTAAATGCTGGCCAGCCATTGGAGTAGACTGGCGTCTTTCCATTTAAGCCCCGTCTTTTTGGGATTGAGGGGAGTGTTTTTCACTTTCTTTCTCTCCTCTTCCCATTGGCTGGAATTTTACATTCCAGCCAATGGGAAGAGGAGAGAAAGAAAAACATGCCCCCCAGTCTGAAAATCACGGGGCGTTTCTCTGAGGCATTTCTGATTGACCTCGGAGAAACATGGTGGTGTCATGGCGTGGTCCGCTTTCCAGCCGGAGCTCGTTTCTGCTAATGGGACGTTAATAGACTAACTATGCCTGTAGCATGAAATATTTGTTCGAAGTTTTTCTGTACCAGGACACTGCTCGTACTGAATAATACAGCTGCCCGGTGGTATCAGCTTGCAAGCAGCGCAGTCCCAGCCCTGCCCGCTTCCCCACCCCTCCCGGGCCTTTGTGCGCATCCTGCAAGCATGAAGAGGAATAAATATGCCCTGGTGTGCTGTAGCGCGACAAAAAAAAGAGCAGGAACCGATTTCGCCAGTTATGTCTAATGCGGCTCGAACCAAATCTCACTTTCAGCGGCTACCGAAACCACGTCAGCCCCCACCGAGTAAACACTATTCCGGCCGCGGGTTGTGGCGAGGTGAAGAGGAGGCGAAGAGGAGGTGAGCCCGCGAGACAACGATGTGAGACTAGTAAGGCCTGAAGAAGCTTCTCTTTCAGCACAGCCGGGGGTTATTTACAACACAGCGGACATCTGCTACTTCTACATTCCTGAAGTTAGTACACCGGGCAGTAAGCACGAGCGACATGCCAAATGTACAAGTGGTTTGTTAGTAAGGGCTGTGAGAGGCGCACACGCGCTGAAGAACACTGAGGGTTTGGCTAGTTCTGCTGGGATTGCAGACAGGTGCATGAGGCCGCTCACACCAGCTGTCGGAGAAAGAAGGGAATGTGAGTAGTGTTCATCTTCGCACGAGGCAAGAGCACTTTACGTTAGTTCCGAATCATTTCTCTCCGCATAATTACTCTTTAGTACAAAAGCTGCGTTTTTCAAAGGTCCGCTTACACAGGATGTGACTGCTCACATTTACACGTTAACACAGGACATAATTAAGAACTTTCAATGCACACAAGGCAGAGGGCACACATTTCAACTGCGTACTGGTGGTCCCGCAGCAGCGCAACACGACTGAGACTCAAGCCAGACGCTGCCTGTTGCAGCCTTTTTATTGGGGCGGGTGGGGAGGGAGGGCAGATCAGCGAGGAAGCCTACACCCCCTCATTCTCATGTATGTGCCATGAGGCAAGGTATTCCTGAATGCTGTACGCAGCCCCGAGTAAATTCTGACTCCTACATTTAATGGTACTCTATACACCGACTTCGGAAGGATGGCATGCTGATTAGGCCATGCCAGGATTCGAGCTCTTGAAGTGTTGGTCGCAGTACATATTGGCACATTGCAAGTCTGTGAAACATAAGTTAACTGAATAGAATACTAGTGCAACCCCTCCCCCCGCTTGCTACTTGTGATTCTCACTGTGGGGAGTGTGTGTGAGGGTGCAACGTTTTTGTCTTCTGCGCTACTCGTAACGATCCCCATTCGAGAGGGGCGAGGGGGTGCTCAGTGGCTCGAACATGCCCAGCGCCTCCAGGTGGTGCGGTAGTGCGGTTGGTTGTGGTTCCGCAGCACAGGACCGCGGAGGCGAGCAAGTCTGTCAGCGAGGCTCCTTCCTCAGGTGCTGTCCCCGTGCCACCCTACCGCATTCAGGAGAGAACAGCGCGAGATCGGCAGACGCACACGGATGGGCCTTCTCGGCCACCTTAATTAGCGACATTATCTATTTAATTTAATTATTTAATTTAATTTAATTGTGTCCCTGTTTATTCTTCTGTGACCACGGCATGCGAGCCACCGTGCACGGCCAGGCCATTTAAATCGAAGTCTGACTTCGAGATCCCTTACCGAAACGTGCGTATGAACCAAGATTTATTCATCCGGTCCGCCCCACCACCCCTTCACAACACGCAGTGGGCGACAACAGTCGCCAACTAAATGAGCAAGCATTAGCAAAGCCAATCGTTCTGTGTGTAGGGGGGCTCTGTGTGTGTGTGTGGGGGCTCTGTGTGTGTGTGTGTGGGGGGGGGGTTCTGTGTGTGTTGGGGGCTCTGTGTTTGTGGGTGTGTGTGTGTGTGTGTGTGTGTGGCTCTGTGTGTGTGTGTGTGTGGGGCTCTGTGTGTGTGTGGGGCTCTGTGTGTGTGCGGGGCTCTGTGTGTGTGTACGGGGCTCTGTGTGTGTGTGCGGGGCTCTGTGTTTGTGCGGGGCTCTGTGTTTGTGCGGGGCTCTGTGTGTGTGCGGGGCTCTGTGTGTGTGCAGGGCTCTGTGTGTGTGCGGGCCTCTGTGTGTGTGGGGGGCTCTGTGTGTGGGGGGCTCTGTGTGTGTGGGGGGCTCTGTGTGTGTGGGGGGCTCTGTGTGTGTGGGGGGCTCTGTGTGTGTGGGGGGCTCTGGGTGAGTGTGGGGGCTCTGTGTGGGGGGGCTCTGTGTGTGTATGTGTCTGTGTGGCTCTGTGTGTAGCTCTCTGTGTGTGGGGCTGTGTGTGTGTGTGCGGGGCTCTGTGTGTGTGCGGGGCTCTGTGTGTGTGCGGGGCTCTGTGTGTGTGCGGAGCTCTGTGTGTGTGCGGGGCTCTGTGTGTGTGTGTGTGTGGCTGTGTGTGTGTGGTTGCAAATGCAATAGGTCTCGCATTTGCGAGAGATTAAGCTATTACTCTCAACTATTCTCTAATGCTTACCCATTGCCATTGTAAATGACAATACCATATATTTATCGGTTTAAAAAAAAAAACAATAAATGAAAAAAATAACATTTGCAATGCCAATAGCTCTAACTTTAACAAAGACGAGACCATTGCATTGTAAATGCTTGTTTTGAACCCCAGGACTCGGCACAGCAGACCTGCTGTTGAAAATACTTGTAAAAAAGCATGCTGGCACCGGCTTTTTTTTTTTTTTTTTGCAGAGTTTTATATAGCGCGAACTAGAACCGAACCGAATCAGTTATCAGAGCGCTTTACATAGCACCAGTTACGTTACATGAGGACACACTTTCATTTTTTTAGGCATTTTTTAGGCTTCCTGCGTTCGTTTGGATACTTTTTTTTGTAACCGAAGCAGCAAGCGAAAGACAACGACTGCCAAGATCGCACTGTGTCTAGTGGTTGTGCTGTGCTATTTGAGCTATAAGGCGACGCGCTCTGTTTAGTGATGTGACTTGTACCTTTTTGGACTAGGCTGCGTCCAGTCCTTTGTTTACTGTTTAGAATGTTCATGCCAGAGTGTTCTGAGAGCGGCAGTTGGTGTCGGGCTGGCGTTGTATAACGCTCGCTCGTTGCTCTGAGGAAACAGATTCTTCCCAATAAACATCTGTTCCTGTTTATCGCTGGTGTCCGGTGTCATCACTACACTCTGCTCTCAGTGGGAACTTAAGTATGGAACGCTGCGCTCTGCATCAGTGCACTGGACTCTGTTGTACACATGATTACAGGTATATATCCCACAATGTGCACCTAAAAATAGATGCCTGCGTATAGCCATGCATACAAATACGGAAACATACACGTATTTCATTCCAGAATACATGTCTTTTCCTTTCCCCTCTGACCGTCTATGCACCCTGTCTCTTATCCCAGAAAGCATGCCTCTCTCTCTTCCCTTTCCCTCTAATTCTCTCTCTGCATCCTCTGTCTCTTCTCTTCCCCGGTGACTCCCTCTGCCCGCACTCTTTTCTCCCAAAATACACCTTTCCCTGCTCACTTTCACATGTCCCTCTGCTGCACTCGCTCTCGTCTCTGCTACACTCTCTATAATCCTGTCTCTTCTCGCAAAGTACAAGTATCTCTCTCTTCACTTCCCTCTCTGAGTCTCTCTCCTTGCACTCTCTCTTTACATAGAGCACGCGTCTCCCCTCTTACCCTGACACTCTCTCTGAACCCTATCTTTCTCAGCTATCTCCCCTACTAGATCGCGCGTCTCCCTTCTTCAACACCTCACATTGTCTTTCTTAAATTCCTGAGTAGGTGATTTATCCAGAAGCCACCCGACCCTCCTTAAACCATGGTATGCAGGGCCGGACTGGCCATAGCGGGCACGGGGCAATCCCCCGGTGCGCCGCACGGGTAGGGGCTGGTTTTGTGCCCCTGGGGGCCGTTTTTGTTACAGGGCAGTTTTTGCAGCATAGCTGCAAAATCGGCCCTGTACCAAAATCGGCCGAAAACCGGCCCCGACAAAGAGCTCGGCGGCACCTCCAACCCCCCCAAGTGGAGAGGGGGGCGGCCGGCCGAGCACTTTGCCAGGGCCGGTTGTGGTTCCCAGTGCGGCCCTGATGGTATAATGGGGAGTTTTACAAACAGGGTAAAGTTGAGAACTCTGTACATTTTATAATAATCCGAACATATGGGGCCAGGGTTTCCACCAGATGGGATCCAGAATAATCTCAAGAGGCAGTAAACAGCATGGTTGTGCATGGACCGTATGATCTCATTCGTCGGACATGCAGTCCACGTATAGGCATGTGAACCACCAGTGCACTTTCACATTTGTGCCAGTCTTCCTTGGAAACACGCTCAGACACAGAGGTGGGGGGGAGGGGAAGGGGGGGGGAATTCAGGCATTGGGCCAGAGAGGGCGAAGCAGGCAGGGAGCACTCAGAAGGGCACATCTGGACATGGCTGCCCTGCTTTTAATGTTCGATCAGTTTATAGCAGGGTTTTCGTTCTAGTGAGTGACAATATATGTAAAGTGCATCTCTCCATAGATTTTTTTGTTATAAAAATATACTTTATTTAAAATTTTGTAAGAAACAGATACATTTCAACCAATTCCACAGGGTGGTAAACAAATTAACCTGTTTAGGTAATGCACGTAGGCACCACCCTAACGGTTTTCCATCAAGATCATTTTTATATGGGAGTACACTTTTATGCTAAAGTGTGTCCTTATTAAATACATCAAGTTACCCATTCTGCCCATTGTTTTTGTTTCCAGATAGTATCTTTTTGTTTGCCCAAAAGTTTAATGTCACAGAAATAAAATGTCATCAGTTTATCAAGGCATATAAATTCAAAAAGCTTTATTCGATATTCAAAGTAAATTCATAAAAGCATACAAGTTAAAAAAGAACATACAATCAGAAAGTGCCAAGTAAGTACAAGACGTTAAAATCATTGTTATTACAATCGGAGCAATTCCAAATTAATAAATCAGGTTGTTAAAAATTCTAAAATACTGATATGTACAAAAATAGAGTTCTTTACATAGAGTTTCTAAACTTAACCTGTAATTTTAAAAAGCTAGACATAGCGTGTGCCACAGTGTCGTTTTCTAACTGTTGCAGTCTAACATAGGCTATTCTGCATGAGCGGTGGCCCCACGCTTTGAGGATAGGTTTCAGGATAATCCTCCGTGGAACAATGTAAAATTTACAGAATAAAATACAGTGTAAGTTCGATTGGGGAGATAAGTCGTCACAAGGGCAAGTGGGCAATTCCCTCGACCAGTTATTGCAGGTTGGAAAGGTGATTATACGAAAAAAAGTTCCAAACCTGAACCGTGACAGTAGCATTCTTGAATAGCAGGTTAGATCACTTACAAGGTACAATTGGGGCCCGGAATTAGTGGTGATTTCCTGGAAGGCCAAGACTGAGTTTTAAAGTTTTTCCATGGACCATCTTTTGTTAACTAGATGATCCATGGCCAGTTGTTTCAGTGATTTCCTGGCAATCACTTCCATACTGGACGGTCTCGAGAAAAACTCAGGATGGCCAAGCTCGGTCATCAAAGTTTTCACATAAGACAGCCATTTATTGTTCCTAACACCATCAAGAGTGAGACAGTCAGTGATTAGTTTACGATTAAAAGCTGTCTCCGGGGTGACCCACACCTTAGGCCATAAGAGGATAGGCGCAATCTTTATGGCGTCAGAAATGAAGGGTAGACCCAGTTCGATATGAGTAAGGTAGTTTGCAGAGGATTTAGGAACCCCCAGCAAATATCTGAGGTATTGATTTTCAACTAATTGAATAGATGCTGTATTTTCAATACCCCAGATACTTGATCCGTAGGTGGCCGTAGATATACCTTTGGCCTGATATATTGAGATCAGTTCCTTAACGGGTCTGCCCCCAAGTTTTGCCGCAAAATTATGCAGTGCACCAACCGCCCTAGAGAAGGCTAATTTTCTTGCTTTTACTGCAGTGTGCCAAGTGCATTTCCTATCGAATGATATTCCGAGATAGGGGAAGTGATAGGTGTCGGAGATGGAGCCCTGGATTGGTTCGCGTCATTTCTATCTGACCGTTCCTTCCAGGTCCATGCTCCCCCGTACTCATCCAGCAGTTTTCCATTAGGCTGCGGTGTCCCACAGGGCTCTGCCCTTAGCCCCACGTTGTTTAATGTGTATGTCCGCCCCTTGGCCATACTGGCCAGGGAACGTAACATCAAATTAATTTCCTATGCGGATGATATGCAACTTATTTTCACCTTTTCCAACGACACCGTGGGAGACCAAGCCAAATTTCAAGAGGACATTCTGGCCATTTCCAGCTGGCTGACAGAGAATTGTCTTCAGTTAAATTCATCTAAAACTGAAGTCCTCCTTATTGGCACTGATACTCAGAAGTGGGATGAGCGGTGGTGGCCCTCTACATTGGGCCCCCCTCCTACGCCCAAGAGGGAAGTTAAAAATTTGGGTGTGATTTTAGACGACGCACTCACCCTGGATTCTCATGCGAAAAGAGTAGCTGGTACTTGTTATGGCCGCCTACGCTCTTTAAAACCTATTCTCGGCTTTTTCGAACCTCCCATCCGACAGACAATTGTCCAAGCTATGGTCTTATCCCATCTAGACTACTGTAATGTTCTTATGCTTGGGTCCAACTTGACATTCGTTAATAGACTACAAAGAGCTCAGAACGCTGCAGCCCGTACTCTGTTCGGTCTGCCGAAACGCTGCCACACCTCTCAGGTTCTACGTAGGCTCCATTGGTTGCCCGTTAAACAGCGCATTCAATTTAAAACCTTGTGTGTTCTCCATAGAATGCTGCATTGTTTAGGCCCCCAAACCTTGCAAGGAATCTGTTCCTTTTATGTCCCGTCGCGTGCTCTCCGCTCCGCGGACCTCCCTCTTGCCTGTACCATTAAGATCCGGAGGTGCAGAGCTGGAGGCCGATCATTTAAATACCTGGCCCCAAAACTCTGGAACTCTATCCCTTTAGGTGTGCGTTCCATTACCAACCACCTACACTTTCGAAAACACGTTAAAACCTGGTTGTTTTCCTCCATTTAGGGTTCCTTTGTGAGCAGATCGTCTGCCGCATCACTCCGGTTGTGGTGTAATTGGGCTTGTCTGCAAGCGCTGGGACGCCTCGTTGTTGGGGTAGCCATGCGCTATATAAGCGTACTATAACATAACATAACATAACAAGTGATCCGTTGTCTCTCTCCTCCTACCCTCAAGGAATATAGGACAGGGTGCTTTCTTGGTGCCATGCCCACAAGCCATAGTATATGTTTTAGTGGTATTGACTTTTAATCCCTTATCTTTCATGCAATTATTGAATTTTGAGACCGCCCTCTGCAGACCTAGCCTGGTTTGCGACATGATGGCAGCGTCGTCGGCAGATAGGAGTAGGGGGACCGGCTGGCCCTGAGATGAAGGATAGTCATACGGTAAGCCCGTAAGGTGGTCGCCAATAGAGTTTATATATAGGGTGAAGAGCAGGGGTGCTAAAATGCACCCCTGTCTCACTCCCCTCTTGATGGAAAATTTTGACGAACACTCACCTTGCTTACCAAAGCGCACCCTGCCCCAGCACCCCTATATAGTTCCTTGATGAAATTGAGTATTGTTTCATCAATGCCCAGGTCAAGTAGTGTGGACCAAAGTTGGTTGTGGTCCACATAGTCGAAAGCAGAGCTCAGGTCGATGAAAGTAATGAAAAGATTCCCTTTCCTGGCCTGGGTGTACTTGGAAATTAAAAGATACAAATTTAAACTCTGCTCAGTGGTTCCCATACCGGAACGGAAGCCGTACTGGAGGTTAGATATAATGTTACCTTCCTCAGCCCAGAGTTGAATTCGCGTTAAAATAATACGACCAGCTACCTTCATTAAGGCGTCTAGAAGTGAAATGGGCCGATAGCAGGTTGGATCTTGTCTGTTGCCCTTTTTAAAGATAGGGACCACTATAGCCTCGGTCCAAGTTGATATAAGCCCAAAAGAGTTAGCACTATTCATGACATTGGTTAAAAGGGGGGCCCAGAGGTGGATTTTAGATTTAAAAACATCAATTGGTATACCGTCCGGGCCAGGCGCCTTACCAGAAGGACTCTCCCTTATTGCCATGATAACCTCGTCGCAGTTAAAAGAAATTCCCAATGGGAAAGCTCCCTTACAAGCACTTCCTTTATCGCCAGACATAGAGACAAAAGCAGAAGGTACAGGGTTGGGGGAAATTTCATTGTCATAGAGATGTTGGAAATGAGTGACCCATGTTTCCCCATTAATAGCAATATCTATCGCCACCGCGTTATTATTATTCCGGAAGAAAGGGGCGTTAACCGCCTTCCAGAATGAGGTTGTATCCCTATTTTTGGAAGCAGTAATTAAAGCCTGCCATGCCTCTTTTTTCAGTAATTTCTCCCTGTTTTTAATTGCTAGACGGTAGGAATGTCTAGCATCTCGGATCTCACACGGGAATCTAGGTGAAGAATGGAGGGCCTTTTTTAGGGGTTTTAATGCAGTAGTGCAATTATGATCGAACCAGCCATTAGGGCGGTTCGAGTCTGAGCGATACTGTCTGGTCAATAGCTGTTTTAAAGTTACTTGTATCTTTGAAAAGAAGCCCAGGATTTTAGACGGTTCTTCAGTGGGAGAGAGGCAGATGTAAATTTCTTTCCTCATTGTCGAGAATAAATTTACTAATAGTTCCGCAGGGTCAACCGTATCCCATTTTAGGGTGTAACCATTGTTGCGAGCAAGGGTGATCGGTTGTTGATAAAGGGTGCTGTTATCCCTCCGGGACCGCTCTAGCTCGGCCTTTGTTATGGAGAATGAGATTGGGTAGTGGTCACCATAAATTTAATCTAGCGTTTCCCATGATGTTACTAAATGGGCATGCGTTCTGGAAAGGAGGGTGAAGTCTATTGTGGATTTGCACCCCCTGCCGTGGTAGGTTGGCTGGAACTGTATTGATGGTGAGCATAGCTCATTAATATATGAGAGATTAAAATAAAACAACAAATTATTCAATATGTCACCCTGCCTAGAGTGGGTGAAATGGCTCGGATTTTCGTCAGTAAGGTTCCCGAGGCCGCAAATGCCCTTCGGTCCGTCCTGACAGACATTACAATTAAAATCACCCACCCAGGCCAGGAAAAACTCCCCACCTACCCTTTCCTTTAAGGAGGAGACACTGCAAATCAGGTTGTTTGTAACTCTATCTAAATTATCAGTAGACACATTATTATAGAAATTAATTAAAATCGTGTTAATGGATTTGCCCCATCTAAGGATTAGAATCTGATAATGTTCAGTTGGAAGTTGTCTTAAAATTGTAAGCCCACTAACAGTGCTAACATATATACACAAACCCCCACTATTTCTACCCTCAGGGCTTGGCAAGGCTGGTGAATGTAAGGTCTGAAACCCCAAGAGGTGAACAGGGTCTAAAGCCCAAGTTTCCTGAAAACAAAGAATGGTATAATTATCAACTAAGTCCCGCCAAGACTGTTGACCAAATTTATTTGCCAGACCTGCCACATTCCAAGATAGAACTAAGTGAGGCAAAATTATCGGATTTTGGGCAGTATGAGTAGGGATGTCTCTATTTTCCCCTTCCCTAAAAATGGGAGGCGGTATAATGGGTGGATATTCAGACTGTGCCCTAGCGTTCGATAATAGTATAACTGATTCCCTCGCTTGCAGAGAAATGGGACTCCCTTCTTCAGTAAATTCTCCGGGTGCAATGTTGATGTTAGATCTATCAAATGGAAGGTAGCACCCAAGACCATTTTGATGTTCAGAAACACCAGGGGATGAATCTAATGGCTGGCACACCTGGGTGGCCATCAGCTGTCAATCTAAGTCCTCTAGACCTGACAATGGCTCAAATGGGTTACATACTGGAATACTCCATCGCCCGTTGTAATTCGGATGTTGATGCCTGCTAAAGTGAGGAAATGGAGGCCTGTCTGTTCGTAGAGACGAGAAAAGTGAGGGTGTCTTAGAGGTGGGAGGTCTCGATGTTAGGATGTGGGCGTTACAGTTAAGTGATTGTTGGGTGTTGCGTGTTTCCGGAATTGGCGCAAAATTTGAGAGGGTCAGTAGAGCTTTGGGATAGAAGTAGCTCAAATCGCGGGGTGATATGCCGCCTTCACCTCTCCCTGGAAACCAATCAGTAATATGGGTGACAACTCTGTGGTCCCTGAAATTGATTATTACGATATCCCCCTCAATGTCTTTTGGTCGGGGACCCACCCAGTCTCGTCTCCTGACAGACACTATATCCCCATTGATATTTGGTGGCAAGGGTCTGTTGGTGCTCAGCCAATGTATGACTTTATTTTTAAGATTTGCGTGGGCTTCTTTCCTACCTTCAACCAACACTGGGACTCCAGTCAGGATGATAACATAATGGGCTGCTTCCGGGGGTAGATCTATATAGTGCCCACTATTGTTTGAAACCAAGTGTGGTGGGGGTGCCTTCGTCGCTGCTATATTGTTAATATTAGACATGTTCGAAGATCCCGCTAATACTGTCTCTCTGGGTAGCTGTCGGGGCATCTCAGTCCTGGCAACAGCCACCGGAGTGATCCTTGGTTTTAATAAATGGCGTTCCACGTGGGGCTTAGTTGGTCCCGGTAGAGGACACGGAAGTGCGTTTAGGGTGTTCAGGGTAATGAATTGCTTTAGAGCCTCTTCGTTCGAATGAGTGGTTTCCAGTAAATGAGTCATTTGATCTCCCATCCTCTTAACTCTCTCTATGAGAGGTAACAAGAGGGATTTTATGAGCTTTTCCATACCCTCCATTATCCCTTCAGTTAAAGTGCCCCCTGGGAGTGAGTTTTTTGGGCTGAGGCATGTATCGCTCATAGCTTGCTTCTTGCTCGGGCCTGTGGGTGATCTAGATATTTTTGCACGCTTGCCTACATGTGTGTCCCCACCCCTCTTTCTCTTTAAAGTGGCCCCCTGTTCAGAGTGTGAAAGATTTTCCTTCGGTTGATGGTTGAGCCCAGCTTTATTCCCCGGTGTTGGCAGGGGTGGATGATCCTCCCTTGGGGAATTAAGTGATTGGTCGAGGTTTATTGTGACAATGGTTTCCCCCTGTAGAGGTTGTGTTAGAGCTAGGCTATCCTGGAGGAGTAAGGGGATCCCTGGATCGTCCATGACGATATTACCTCTAGGTAGTGTGGGGGGCGAAGTTGCTAGCTGTAGGGAGCCTAAGGAAGATCGTTTATTGGGAGGAAATTCTAATGACAAGCGTTGTTCAGCCACGGCTATATCGTGGTCTAACTTATTGGCAGCCTTCATCAGAAATTGGTCTATGGTGCCTATTAGACTACCACCTGCCAGTGACTTCCTTCTTGTTGTTTGACCTTTAGGCATAGCTAATAGCTATTTCCCCTATGGTATGCAGTATGTAACAAACAAGTCCAAATCAAATGTGCACAACAGTACCGAGAATAGCTATTCTAATACCAACATCAGAGTTGAAGGCTTTATGTAGGCGCCAAGGGCTATTACATCGTCCTGTTGGCAATGTTGCACACAAGGTAAGAACCAAAGGATGAGGCCCAGCCCGGCCTTCTCTGGCCTCTGAGGCCAGAGAAGGCCTCTGAGGCCTAAGTATAAATTATGTCATTAGCGCACCGTAATCACAGACAAAGTGCCCACAGCCCCACATGACATTATGTTCCTGAGAGCCCACTGGTCCTTCCCCGAATGTCAGCCCCAGCGCCTCTGCGCTCTCTACCTGGACTGTTTTGGTAGTTGGGTGGAAGCTCCTTCCTCCACTCAAACGCGGGTGCCTCCGTCGAGGTTCCACCCTGCTCTCTGGGCCTAATTTGTGCCCCAAGTCAGTACTTTCTAAAGCGGGGGCCCCGTCCTGGGCTCGCCCTGCAATGCGCCTTAAGATCCACTTGCCCCCGGCAACGCGCAGCTGCCCGCGCCTGTGCGGAGCAGCTGCACTCATGGGTAGCAAGTGCAGAAATATCCTTGGTGCTCCCTATACATCCTGATGAGGTCTGCTAATGTCCCCTGGGAGCCGAGAGCACAGGAGCGCGGCCCGGGCCGAAGGTGCTCTGGGACCCCTCCAAAGGCACCCACCCGCTGTCCCAGCCGTCTCCTTGGCTGGTGTATCAGTATTTACACTGCGGTGCCAGTGCTTTGCGGCTGGGAACGTGCCGGTGCAGCCTCGCGCTACCAGTCAGGCTGCACCCACAGCCAGGCGTAGCCTCTGCCTGGCTTCCGGCGGCGCCTTCTCCAGCCATGGCAATCACCAGTAAGGAGAGGGAGAGCGTTTCCTTCCTGCAGCTCTCCCCTCCTAATCCCCCTGGACCTTCTTTACGTGGCCCAATGGGCTTCCAAAAACTCGCAGGGCTCCCCCTTTGCCCACGGGAGCCCTGCCCACAGTCAGGCGCCGACTTGCCTGACTTCCGGTTTTGGCAGCGCGCTGCTCCGGTCGCCACAGGTGAACGAAGGCACAAAAAGTGCGGGTAGGCTCCCGCCCTCCATCTGGTGCCATCAGGCAGCGCGGGGCCTCGCAACAGAGCCCCAGCTGCGCAGCCACCAACATGATCTCTCCTCAGGTTGTGAAAGCCAGGGAGGGCCCACACGATTAGCATGTCCACAGGCTTTGGTCAACAACCCTTCTCCTCAGGTTGTGAAAGCCAGGGAGGGCCCACACGATTAGCTTGTCCACAGGCTTTGGTCAACAACCCTTCTAGGACCAGAAACACTTGATCTGTCCCTACCAGGGAAGCTTGGAGCAGGGGGGGGGCATAGCCCCTCTTACGCTGGGTCCTCAGTTGCAGAGCACAGGTAGCAGGCCAGCACACATGGTCCCTGGGCAGAAGAGCATTCCTCCAGCAAGCAGCTCTCCAGGCAGAGTCCCAGTGGCGATTCCCTGCCAGCACAGCATCCTCTCCAGTTCCAGTTCAGCTCCAGCAGCCTGCCGACTGCAGGCTTCCAGTAAGCTCCCAGCAGCACGCCTATATGCGGTCACAGCCCCTATATTTATAGTAGGCATTCCTTTGTCTGCAGTGTAGGGTTTGGGGGAACCAGATGCAACTGGTTCAGGGGGGATTTGGAGCACTTTGTTTTCCAAGCGCCTCTTCCCCTTCGTCAGGTGGGGGCTAGGTGATCACACACACCACAGGGGGCGGAGCCAGCATTGTCCAGGCTAGGCACAGATCTATTCAGGGTCAGGGGATTACTCCTCCCACTACTCCCTATGCAGATGTCCCATTCAGCCTAGGGCTGACTCACCCTGCCACTCCTGGAGCCACACACCTCCCAGCCCCTGTCCCTCACAAGCCAGACATGCAATTTACATCAGGCAGGCAGACACATAGCACACAGAAATGCCAACTTTTAAAACTGGCTTTCTAAAATAGTTATAATAAATCTGCGCACACCATTGCGTAGCATTTATTATCACTATTCCAAACTTTACCAAGCTGCGCCTCCCATATCAGGAATTACCACTGCAACACTTATCAGGGAATCCCCAATGCATTCCTATGGGAGGGCAGCCCCACAGTAGTGAGAAAACAAAATGGCTGTTTATCACTACCAGGACATGTCACACACGTAAGGTACATGTCCTCCTATCTTTTACCTACAATGCACCCTGCCCATAGGGCTAGCTAGGACCTACCTTAGGGGTGACTGACATGCAGTAAAAGGGGTGGTCACAGACATGGCACACACTTTACGGGCTACGTCACAGCGGTAGTAACACTGCGCGCACAGGCCCTGCAATGGCAGAGGCCTGAGATGGGTTTGAAATGCTACTTTGGTGGGTGGCGCAATCAGAGTTGCAAGCCCACCAGTAGCATCTAATTTACCAGCCCTGGGTATAGGAGATGCCACTTTACAAGGGACTGAAAGGTATATTAAATAGGCCAAACAGGTGTAGACCAATCTTACCATATTTAACACAGAGAGCACACGCCCTTTACACTGGACAGCAGTGCTAAAGTGCTCAGAGTCCACCAACACCATGTGAAAAAAAGGCTAGGAGAAAGGCAAAACGTTTAGGGATGACCCTGCAAAAAGGTCCAAGTCCAACACAGAGGTAAAATGCTGATTAATCCAAACGCTGTGGGCAGCAATCTCAACTTCAAGATGTTCAGACTCCTCAAACCAGTGCTTCTCCTTTGAGTTTATTAGCCCTGCACTATCCTCTTCCGTTATGCACGATGGAACACGTATTTAGGGTCCCTGACAATAGTGTCCTGGCTCCTATACTTGTCCTCAAATCCGGATGAATGTGTGAGGTACTCCCTTCATATAAACCAGCTACTACAAATCAACATACAGTTTAGCACGTTTTTATTTGTAAATAACGTATTTAGTTCATATTTGGTTAACAATGGCTGCCTTATAAGTGTCCACTCAGAGCAGTTGGGTTCACCTTCCTTTGTCATTTCATTGGCCATCCAGTACAGTACACTAAAGTAATAAAAATTGAAAAATTGAGAAATGTTGAGATCGATCGATGGCTGGAAAGTTACAGAATACACAAAGGAGCTGTAAGGGGATAAAGAACAGGTCGCCCCCCCACTCACGGAATTATAACACTAAATAGACCTAATCTTTGGGTGAACAAAATACTCGGAGATCCCTCCGTCGATATATGCTCACCCAATTTTGTGTGACTGAACAGCGACTACTCTTATACCGTCTATTTTAGGGAATCCTTAGTCACCTTTTATGCTCTAAAAATATTTGTATTTTTGGGCTCTGCCTCCCAAAGTCTATACCACCCTATAGTGTGGATAACAAAACTTTGTGAAAGATTTTCTGAAACTCACACCACTTTTTTGTTCTGGGTTGGCAGTTGCTGATGATGAGAACCTGAGGATGCAGGTGAGAACCAAGCTGCAAACTCCCATGGTGTTACTCCCGTGAGGCACTGTCAACCCTTTTCACCACTTTTTCTTTCTTTCTATAAGCTTTGGTATCCACACTATAGGGTGGTATAGACTTTGGGAGGCAGAGCCCGTAAACACAAATAGTTTTAGAGAATAAAAGGTGACTAAGGATTCCCTAACATAGACGGTATAAGTGTAGCCGCTGTTCAGTCACACAAAATTGGGTGACCATAGATCGATGGAGGGATCTCAGAGTATTTTGTTCACCCAAAGATCAGGTCCATTTAGTGTTATAATTGGAAAGTTACAGACCAAAATAGGAGAAAACAGGTACGTTGACTAACTTTATATTATAGGGAACTGTGAAAAATTGTTTACTCTTTTAGTGATAATCACAGTGAATTTGTAATGTTTAGGGTTTGTTAGACCTGTCAGCCCTAGGGTGGTCTTTCCCTATTTTTTTCGCCCTTGCCTCATTTTTCCCACCTTCTTTTTGTTGGCCCTTAGGTCTTCGGGCACCTTTTCATGGCTAATCCATGTTAGGGTGCAGGTGCTCTCTACTCCAAACATAGCTGCCACTGGCCCCTGCTACTGCAGCGTGGTCTTTTAGTGTAGCACCCTAGTTGCCAGGAGCTGACTGGATCCCCATACATTGTTGCCATGCCAGCCTGCTATCCCCTGTCCATAGGTAGAGTGGGGAAGCTCCTGGAACCTTCCAGAAGAAAGGCGGAGCTTATTTTTGCCGCCTTAGAGAGTGGTCACCTGACCTGGGCATACTTAAGCAAGGGAGGGAACTTTTTCTAGTCAGTTGGGGCATCACTGGCCTGGGGAACCCACGCAGGAGATTTAGGCGGGAGGGCCTAGTCAGGAACTTATGCCACTGGGAGTGACAGGATTTAGGTGCTGCCTCTTAAGCTGAGTGAGGTGTCCTGGACTAGCCCCCTGATCTGGCCCAGCGGTAGGGAACCCCAGGGTCCATCTACAGTGACCTGAGGAAACTCATCCAGCCTCCAACTCAGACCCCCTCCTTCTTCAAGAAACCATCACCTAAGAGCGCAGAACCATCCAAGCGCCAAGAAGACTACTTGTCCTGCAACCAGAGACTGCTGGGGGAGCAGCCAGGTACTTGTGCTTTCGCTCCTCTGTGCCCCAGCGCTGTTCTGACTGAGCTAATTGCATTCCTGACAGGAATTCTTTACCAGCGCTGTAGCTTGAACCCCCCTCTCTGTCAAGCGCTGGATCATAAACTGCCTAAAATACCAAGCGCTCCCCTGAACTATCTGAACTGGCCCCCTGAGTAGCGCTGCAGCGCCGGACTGCCACCATTACGAGGCGCCATTGGTCTCCCACTCACCGCCGCAGCCCGGAGCTGGTCGTGCCTTCTGAGGCACCTGAGGAGACTTCCCCCCAGTGAGCGCGCCTTCAGCACCCGCGTGTGCTCCCTCCGGCGGCCCCCGTGTGCCAGGAGAGGGCCGCCGGTGCTCTTCACAGGCCTCAAGTGGCCTGCCATCCCCGGCGCCCCAGCGAAGTCCGCGCCAGCGTCCTGTCCCCCCTTCGGCGGCCCTCGTGTGCCAGGAGAGGGCCGCCACTCTCAGTGCAGCCAGCCCCGGTAGGCCTGAAGCCATCCCCGGCCCGCATCACGTGAGCGGGATCGCCGCCGCGCCATCGGCCGCGCCCCCGCCCAAGCCGCGCAGCCATTGGCTGCCACCGCCGAGCCGTCCGGAGAAGGGCCGGCACCCGGAGGAAGCCGTGACTCGTCGCGGAGGGGGCCGTGAGCCGAAGAACGCCCCTCCGCTTTGCCCCGCATTGTGTTGCCTCGCCCCCGGCGCCGGTGCTCCGTGACAGCTCCTTGCACCGCGCCGGACAGAGGGAGGCCCCGGGTCCAGCGGAAGCTCCTCCCGCCACTTCAAGCCGACGCAAGGGCCCCGGAGGGCCGAAAACCTAAGGTAACCCCCAGGGGAGGAGGGCAGAAGGCCTGTATTGGGCCCTGAGTTCGCCCCTCCCCTGGGGAACACTGTGACTGGGCCCTGTTGGCCTCATTGAGCCTCAAGTAACCGTGGGGCCTGGTAAGCATCAGGAGTACCTGGGGCCACATATCGGTGCATGCCTGGAGGGCAGGTTTAAACTGAGTCAAAGGTTCAGGCCCAATTGATAACCAGATTGTTCACCCCATTGACTGTGGTGCCTGGTGACAGTCTCTTGCTGCATCAACTGTTCACGCCGAATTACCTTTAAGTAATGATGATGCAGAGATGATATTTCCCTGTACTGAATTTCTTGCAGGGGCGGGCTTCTACGGATACTGATGGGGTTGTGTTATGAAATTGCTTGATTTACTCCATTACTATTTTGATGCCGTGATTTCTGGTATTGAACTGTTGATATTTACAAGAGGAAATGTTCATACCTGCTTCTTGAAATGTTAGTCCATGGTTTATGAAAGCACCCCCGTAGCCTGCTGAAGAGTATAATGCGACAGGCTGTGTTATTTGATGTTTTATTGCTTTAATGAAAATACTTTAATGAGATGCGTTACTGAAGTACTATAATGAGATGCTAATGAAATGCTAATGCCCCAAGTGCTCTGATCTAAAGCCTATATAAAAGATCTTGATTTTCAATCACAAATACTGGTGTGGTCTCCATTATTGCGCCCACTTCTTGTCTCGGTGGATGAGTGTGTTGAGTAGCTGCTTTACACGTAAGCCCCTGGCTGCCTTCCTGCTCGAGCCAAGCTACCCCCCGGAGAACTGGTGGTCCCAGTTCTTACATTGGTGGCAGCGGTGAGATCCAGGACCTGTAGCTACCTAACACCCTCCAGTGGGACAGAGTGCGCTGCAATAAATTGGACACCGGTGGTGCCTACAAGCTAACTCAATTGCCCACCACTGTCTAGCCTGCAAAGTGTGTAGAGACCTGTGTTGACCCAGCATTGTTGCCTACGTCCTAGTATCTTTCTTCCAAGTTACCTGGGTCCCCACCTGACAAAATGGAGTTCCAGCTGGCTGACCTTGATAGGTACACGGTAGTGCAGTTAAGGGAGTTTTGTCAGGGGATGGGGGTGCCGGTGGGGCAGAGAGCTGTAAAAGAAGAGCTCCGCACCGCCTTGAGGGCATGGGTAAGGGCCCACCCAGGGGAGAGAGAGGATGAGGAACAGGAGGAACAGGACACACAAGGGGAGGCGGACACTCGAGAAGACCCAGGCCTACTCAACATGGATATGTCCGACAATGTATTGCCAGGAAGACGTTCCGGGGGAGGGAGTAGTGTGTCGCCGCAGGAGTACGAGGACAGGAGGGAGGAGAGGCGATTGAAGTGGGAGCTGGCCAAGTTGGAGCACCAGAGGGAGAGAGAAAGGGAAGACAAGCAGTTTGCTATGGAGGAAAGGAAGGTGGCGCACGAGCTCCAGCTCAAAGAAATGGAGCTGAGAGCATTACAGTTGGGTGCGCCAGGAAGTCCGAATGGTGGCAGCGTACCAGAGGCTCAGCAGGAGCCCAGATTCTGGTTACCTAAGGAGGTGATAGCGAGCTACACCAAGGGGGATGACATTGCCAGGTGGTTGGAGGCGTATGAAGTGGCCTTGATTGCCCATGGGGTGCCCGAGAAACATTGGGGAGGTGGTTTGTACCGGTATATACCTCCTGACGTCAGGGACACCCTCCTGCATTTAGATAAGGCAGACCAGTTTAGGTATTCCCCCATGAAGGAGGCGCTCATTAAACATTTTGGCCTCAACCCCGAAATGTATCGCCAGAGGATACGTGGCAGCCATAAGCTGTCCACGCAGAATTGGGTGGATTTTTTTGAGTATGCCCGTAAGGCTCTGGATGGTTGGGTGCGTGGCAGCGAGGTGCGTGATTATGAGGGCCTGTACAATCTTTTTTTGACAGAGCACCTTAATGGATAAGTGTTTTCCGGAGCTACGCCAACATCTGGTGGACCGCAAGCTTACTGACCCCCGTAAGCTTGCGGAGGAGGCGGATACTTGGGTCAGCACCCGGGTGTCACACAAGGGCCCCGGGGGAGATGGCCCGAAAGGCGGACAGGGCGCCCCCCAGAAGAAAGAGGGTGGAGATAAAAGAACGGAGTTCTCACGAAGCCCACAAACTAGACAGTTTGGGAAAGGAGTAGGTACCCCACCTCAGAACCGTTCCCCAAAACCCTCTTACCCTGACAAGAGTCAGCAGCCAAAAGTGGTCCGGTGCTATGAGTGCGGAGAGGTCGGACACTACAAGGGAGATGCCCAGTGTCGCAAACGACCCCCAGCCCCCACTGGTGGCAAGAGTCCCGGGGTGGCTAGTGTAGCACTTGGGTTGGAGCTGCCCCTAGATCAGGAAGGGGAGTGGACAGGCCTGACCCTGGTTTCACTTGGGGATAGAGAGATGGTCCCAGTGTCGCCCTTACCATCGAATACTGCTAAGTACCAGCAGAGGGTGAAGGTCAATGGGGAGGAGGTGGACGCTCTGAGGGACACAGGAGCCATCATGACCACCGTAGTGAGGCAGCTGGTGTCCCCTGAGCAGGTAGTACCTGATGTGTTCCATCCGGCCGTGTTGGCTGACGGCAGTATGAGCTACTATCCCGTGCCTCAAGTTCCCTTTGAGTGGGGAGGAGTGTCAGGCCCGTTGAGAGTTGCGATCAGCCCTGCCTTGCCTGTGGACTGTCTGCTAGGTAATGACCTGGAACATACCGCCTGGAAGGAAGTGGAGTTTAAGGCCCACACTGAGATGCTGGGGTTACCAGGGTGGACTTGCGTAGTCACGCGGTCCATGGCTGCCCGGCAAGAAGCTCAACCCAGGTTGGAGCCTGAGACAACGGCCCAACCCAGTGCCGGTCCAGAGGAGAGTGTTGTGGAGGACACCCCCCGTGTGATGGATGGGGAGCCCGCGGAGGTAACCCCGGAGTCCGTGGAGGTGGATGTCGTTCCTGTGGGGGACTTGCCGACCCTTGCCGAGTGGCATGTGGAAGGAGGGCATACCTGGGAGGAATTCTGTCGGGCGCAGAAGGAGTGCCCCACACTTGAAGGCATGCGGCGACAGGCCGAAGCCCAAACGGTCAACCAAGAGACCGGCAGTTATCACGTGTATTGGGAAGATGGCCTCCTGTACAGTGAGCCAAGGGTTCCGGTGCATGGATCCTCGAGGGCCTTAGCGGTCCCCCAGTGCTACCGGGCCTTTTTGTTGGAATTGGCGCATGAGATACCATTGGCTGGACACCTGGGCCAGGACAAGACCTTTGCGAGGCTAGACCCACATTTTTATAGGCCTAGGATGAGAGTTGCCTCTGACACCTACTGCAAGACCTGCAAGACTTGCCAGGCAAGTGGCAAGATGGGGACCAAAGTGAAGGCCCCATTGGAACCACTCCCGGTGGTCGGGACCCTTTTTGAGCGGGTCGGTATCGACATCGTTGGGCCGTTGGACCCTCCGACCTCTGCGGGACACCGGTTCATCTTGGTGTTAGTGGACCACGCCACTCGGTACCCGGAGGCCATCCCTCTGAGGACCGTTACTGCACCTGTGGTGGCACGGGCCCTGATGGGGATATTTACCCGAGTGGGATTCCCCAAGGTCGTGGTGTCGGACAGGGGCACAAATTTCATGTCGGCCTACATGCAGGCCATGTGGAAGGAGTGCGGAGTGACCTATCGGTTCTCCACTCCTTACCACCCCCAGTCTAACGGGCTCGTAGAGCGTTTCAATAAGACCTTGAAGGGGATGATCCAGAGCCTGCCAGAAGACTTGAGGCGGAAATGGGACATCCTCCTCCCTTGCTTACTGTTTTCGTACCGCGAGGAGGGAGTCGGGTTCAGCCCCTTCGAACTGCTCTATGGCCATCCCGTTAGGGGACCCCTCAGTCTTGTCAAAGAGGGGTGGGAGAAGACTTCGAAGAAGCTTCCCCGTGATGTTGTCAGCTACATGCTGGCATTCCACAGCCAGATGGCCAAGCTGTGGAAGGAAGCCTCAGACAACTTAGAGGTTAGCCAAGACGTCATGAAGGAGTGGTATGACCGCAACGCTCGGACGGTAGAGTTGGATGCTGGACAGAAGGTGTGAGTCATGGAGCCTGGGGAGCTTAGTGCCCTCCAGGACCGGTGGACTGGTCCGTACGAGATTGTGGAGCGTCGAGGCCAGATCACCTACGTCGTTGACTTGAAGACCCCCCGTCAGCCCCATAGGGTGCTCCACGTCAACCGCCTGAAGCCTCACCATGAGCGATCGGAGCTTGCTCTCCTCATGGTGACGGATGGGAGCGAGGAGGAGGAGAGTGAGCCTCTTCCGGACCTTCCGGACCTTCTAGCGGCTCAGGAAAAGGATGGTTCAGTGGAGGGAGTTGTCCTCTCCCCATCCTTGACCCCAGAGCAACAGAGGGACTGCCGCCAGGTATTGGCGCAGCACGCCTCGTTGTTCTCCCTCACGCCTGGAATTACACATCTGTGTACCCATGATGTGGACACAGGGGACAGTCCGCCAGTGAAAACCAAGTCTTACCGGCTGTCCGAGAAAGTGAAGAACAGCATCCAGGGTGAGGTGACCAAAATGCTGGAGCTGGGGGTGATCGAACCCTCCAGCAGCCCATGGGCTAGTCTGGTCGTGCTGGTGCCGAAAGCGGCCCCACCGGGCACCACACCAGAACTTCGGTTCTGTGTGGACTATCGGGGGTTGAACTCTGTCACCAAGACAGATGCTCACCCGATACCACGGGCAGACAAGCTGATTGACCGGCTGGGAGCAGCCAAGTACCTCAGCACCATCGACTTGACCTCCGGCTACTGGCAAATTGCCATGGCCGATGGAGCGAAGGAGAAGACCGCGTTCTCCACCCCGAGGGCCACTTCCAATTTCGAGTGATGCCCTTCGGGCTAAAGAATGCTCCGGCCACCTTCCAGCAGTTGGTGAACCAGGTGCTGTCTGGCCTGGAGTCCTTCTCAGCAGTGTACCTGGATGACATAGCTGTCTTCAGTAGCACCTGGGAGGACCATCTTCAGCATCTCCATGAGGTGCTGCGGGCGTTGCAACACGCTGGCTTCACCATCAAGGCTAGCAAGTGCCAGATTGGACAGGGATCTGTCGTGTACCTGGGACACCTGGTGGGCAGGGGTAAGGTGCAACCCCTCCAGGCCAAAATTGAGACCATCATGGCCTGGGAGCCCCCCAAAACTCAGACTGAGGTCCGAGCTTTCCTCGGCCTCACTGGCTACTACGGTAGGTTCGTCAAGGGATACGGTACCATCGTGGCCCCCTTGACCGAGTCGACGTTCAAAAAGCAGCCACGCAAGGTCATCTGGACGGCTGCTTGCCAGGAGGCATTTGAAACACTGAAGCGCGCGATGTGCACCGTTCCGGTGCTGGCCACTCCGGACTTCCAAAAAGAATTCATCGTGCAGACAGATGCCTCAGAGCATGGCGTTGGCGCCGTGCTGTCGCAACTCAACGATGATGGCCAAGATCAACCTGTGGCCTTCATCTCCCGAAGACTCCTCCCTCGGGAACAGCGATGGAGTACCATCGAGCGAGAAGCCTTCGCTGTGGTCTGGGCCTTGAAGAAGCTGAGGCCATACCTTTTTGGCTCTCACTTCCTAATTCAGACTGACCACCGTCCCCTTCGCTGGCTCATGCAGATGAGAGGTGAAAATCCCAAGTTGCTAAGGTGGTCCATTTCCCTACAGGGGATGGACTTTAGGGTGGAACATCGGCCCGAAGCTGACCACGCCAATGCTGACGGTCTCTACCGGTTTTTCCGCCTTAGCAACGAGAACTCCCTAGAGGTTGGGTAGTTCTCCCCTCTTTCGGCTGGGGGGGACGCATGTTAGACCTGTCAGCCTTAGGGTGGTCTTTCCCTATTTTTTTTGCCCTTGCCTCATTTTTCCCACCTTCTTTTTGTTGGCCCTTAGGTCTTCCGGCACCTTATCATGGCTAATCTGTGTTAGGATGCAGGTGCTCTCTACTCCAAACATGGCTGCCACTGGCCCCTGCTACTGCAGCGTGGTCTTTTAGTGTAGCAGACTAGTTGCCAGGAGCTGGCTGGATCCCCATACATTGTTGCAATGCCAGCCTGACATCCCCTGTCCATACGTAGAGTGGGGAAGCTCCTGGAACCTTCCAGAAGAAAGGCAGAGCTTATTTTTGCCGCCTTAGAGAGTGGTCACCTGACCTGGGCATACTTAAGCAAGGGAGGGAACTTTTTCTAGTCAGTTGGGGCATCACTGGCCTGGAGAACCCAAGCAGGAGATTTAGGCGGGGAGGGCCTAGTCAGGAACTTATGCCACTGGGAATGACAGGATTTAGGTGCTGCCTCTTAAGCTGAGTGAGGTGTCCTGGACTAGCCCCCTGATCTGGCCCAGCGGTAGGGAACCCCAGGGTCCATCTACAGTGACCTGAGGAAACTCATCCAGCCTCCAACTCAGACCCTCCCCCCTTCTTCAAGAAACCATCACCTAAGGGCGCAGAACCATCCAAGCGCCAAGAAGACTACTTGTCCTGCAACCAGAGACTGCTGGGGGAGCAGCCAGGTACTTGTGCTGTCGCCCCACTGAGCCCCAGCGCTGTTCTGACTGAGCTAATTGCATTCCTGACTGGAATTCTTTAGCAGCGCTGTAGCTTGACCCCCCCTCTCTGTCAAGCGCTGGATCATAAACTGCCTAAAATACCAAGCGCTCCCCTGAACTATCTGAACTGGCCCCTTGAGTAGCGCTGCAGCGCCTGACCGCCACCATTACGAGGCGCCATTGGTCCCCCACTCACCGCCGCAGCCCGGAGCTGGTCGTGCCTTCTGAGGCGCCTGAGGAGACTTTCCCCCGGTGAGCGCGCCTTCAGCGCCCGCGTTGTGCTCCCTCCGGCGGCCCCCATGTGCCAGGAGAGGGCCGCCCGTGCTCTTCACAGGCCTCGCCGGGCCTCAAGTGGCCTGCCATCCCCGGCGCCCCAGCGAAGTCCGCGCCAGCGTCCTGTCCCTCCTTCGGCGGCCCTCTTGTGCCAGGAGAGGGCCGCCACTCTCAGTGCAGCCGGCCGCGGTAGGCCTGAAGCCATCCCCGGCCCGCATCACGTGAGCCATTGGCTGCCACCGCCGAGCCGTCCGGAGAAGGCCCGGCACCCGGAGGAAGCCGTGACTCGTCGCGGAGGGGACCGTGAGCCGAAGAACGCCCCTCCGCTTTGCCCCGCATTGTGTTGCCTCGCCCCCGGCGCTCCATGACAGCTCCTTGCACCGCGCCGGGCAGCGGGAAGCCCCAGGTCCGGCGGAAGCTCCTCCCGCCACTTCAAGCCGACGCAAGGGCCCCGGAGGGCCGAAAACCTAAGGTAACCCCCAGGGGAGGAGGGCGGAAGGCCGGTATTGGGCCCTGAGTTCGCCCCTCCCCCGGGGAACACTGTGACTGGGCCCTGTTGGCCTCATTGAGCCTCAAGTAACCGTGGGGCCTGGTAAGCATCAGGAGTACCTGGGGCCACATATCGGTGCATGCCTGGAGGGCAGGTTTAAACTGAGTCAAAGGTTCAGGCCCAATTGATAACCAGATCGTTCACCCCTTTGACTGTGGTGCCTGGTGACAGTCTCTTGCTGCATCAACTGTTCACGCCGAATTACCTTTAAGTAATGATGATGCAGAGATGATATTTCCCTGTACTGAATTTCTTGCAGGGGCGGGCTTCTACGGATACTGATGGGGTTGTGTTATGAAATTGCTTGATTTACTCCATTACTATTTTGATGCCGTGATTTCTGGTATCGAACTGTTGATATTTACAAGAGGAAATGTTCATACCTGCTTCTTGAAATGTTAGTCCATGGTTTATGAAAGCACCCCCGTAGCCTGCTGAAGAGTATAATGCGACAGGCTGTGTTATTTGATGTTTTATTGCTTTAATGGAAATACTTTAATGAGATGCGTTACTGAAGTACTATAATGAGATGCTAATGAAATGCTAATGCCCCAAGTGCTCTGATCTAAAGCCTATATAAAAAATCTTGATTTTCAATCACAAATACTGGTGTGGTCTCCATTATTGCGCCCACTTCTTGTCTCGGTGGATGAGTGTGTTGAGTAGCTGCTTTACACGTAAGCCCCTGGCTGCCTTCCTGCTCGAGCCAAGCTACCCCCCCCCCCCCCCCCGGGGAACTGGTGGTCCCAGTTCTTACAGGGTTTATCTATTTATGGTACATCATCACATTCCAGATGGGCTTTGCATTTCTGAAATACAGTCAGTGACCTGTTTTGAGGATGGGTAATAAGTATTCGAGTATGTACTCCAAGTAACCATACGTTTTTTAAATTCATGTATGGAAGTCTACTATGAAAATTCCCACGAATTACATAAAGGGAAATATATTTAGCTTGAAGCAATATGAAAACGAATACAAGAGTAAAAATTAACGTGGAGATGCACATGCAGAATGCTTGATGACAAATTAAGTGCATGGGTTATGCTGCAATTTTCTATTTCTTAATATCAATTTCGTTCCCTTCTAAATATCAGAATTAATTTCACACATTACCTGGAATTATATGTTGGATATTAGTTTGAAATACAGTGTTCACTGAACAGTGTAAAATGTATTTGAGTGTATAGAATTGAGGACATAGCTCTCACAAACACGGCAGAGTTTAGGAATACACATTTTAGGCGTCTAAATGATACAATATTTACTTTTCAGAACGTTTTTCTCATTCGTAATATTGTATTTTTTCACAGTCTTTTGGGTTTGTTTTATTGGAGTCAGGGTATCTTTGGGGTGCTTCCAATGGTTTAGACTGAGACTGTTAAGCGGCCACAGAGAGTACTACAAATCTCCTGAGATGAGAAACATTTGGCAGTCTGGACACTGATTGATGTGGAATTTCCAGGGCTAAGTTTTGTGATGGTATGAATTCAAATGTTATTAATTAAGGGTTACATGTGTAATGGATACCACAGATAAGCATTCATTTTAATGTAAATGTGATTCTTTCAAATGGCAGTTTGTTTTATTTATTGAGACAATATAAATAGGCTTGAAGAACATTCTGACATGTTTTGCATTTTCATGATTAATGACACATTTAAAGAAATTCAGTTTACGTTTGCACAAAGGTACTACCATACCCCACCTGTATCACTGAAGTTGAATACTGATTGGGAGAAGGTAAACACTTAAGAAATGTAGAGCACATTCAACATATTCAATTTATCTGGAAAGCCACTGCACCGGTGTTTCACATTTGCTAACTTACTTCGATGGATAGACCAATTCTCACTCTAAAAAGATGCAAATTCTGCTTTATCTCGTCAAATTGAAAAAACAGGCGAATGCTACTTTTGGCACGGGCTGCAATATGCGAGGACTAGAGGGGATGCGTTGCCCAACAACCCGGCTCTACTCCACATTAGGAACTCAGGGAGGGACAGACACACAGATGGTATCACTCAGGAAAACAGAGAGATTTGTTGCTAGGATATTCTTGCAAACACAGGATATAATGTAAGAAATTAACTCAGGCGTGTAGACGTTTACTTGCCACAAATTACTATGGTGTGATCCACTTCTACTGTAAACTGTTCTGCTGTTAGATTAACAGCATTCACTCTTTTCTTAATAAAAATAATATTCAGTTGTTTTGAGTCAAACAAATCCCAATCGCTACTGATCATCAAGCATTTACACACTTGTAAACATAAAGCAGAAAAAAAAGATCAACTTAACTGGCAGGTATCAAATAAATGCATTAACAAGATAAGACTACTAACCAGTGTTTGTTGCAAGAATTACGTTTGCGCGTGTCAGAATGTTGATCATGGCAGATTCCTCCCTTTCCCGGAGTTCTTTCCTCAGTGTCTTGATCTCATTTCGTAGATGACTCCTCTCGCCTTTGTCCCGTGTCTTTTTAGCCTGGAGCTGCAACGGAAAGCAGTGGTTTCACAGTTCATATATGACGGATTTTGGAAAGTTCCGACAAGATGAAGTGGACTGCAGTAGGCCGGTACATGTCAATAAACAACTCTTCTTACATACCAAATGTTTCCATGCTGATTGATTTATGCAGTTCATGTTAAAATGCGCTGTTACATCACGTACATTACAAGAACAAATGCAACCAATCTTTATCCTTCAGACAAGGGCAATGTTTCAATGATGGTCTGTAGCAGAAATAAACATCTGAAGATTCCCTATTCTACTTAGCACATTTCAGTCATTAACTGTTGGGGCAATGCCCTAGTTAATAAAACTGACGTCAACGCAGCAAGCAACATTTAAAAAGAAAAGGCTACTCTGAAGTATTTATGAAAAAGATACTATGCTCCCCATGCACATATTGTATTGGGGAAAACTCAAATCCATCAGTGCCATCAACAGTGGGGAAAACAAAAGGTGCACAGGCTCCTGTAACGCTCTTGACCTGAAAAAAGTTTACAGCATGGCAATTGTGTGCATCAAGGCATGCAATCACGTGTGACCGCCCCTTCATCACGCCAACAGGATCCTGCCTGTACAAAAAAAATAAAAAATATATAATACACACATATATATATATACATCACTTGTGTGTGCAGGCCCTTACACTGTCACTTTATTTACTTTGCTATAATATCTCTTATGGTGTGTGCCCTTGCGAGTGTGTGTGTGTGTTTTCTGTATATATATATATATATATATATATACAGAAAACACACACACACTTGCAAGGGCACACACCACAAGAGATATTATAGCAAATTAAATAAAGTGACAGTGTAAGGGCCTGCACACACAAGTGTAAACAAAAAAACAGTCTCCTTGGTGACCTAGCTGTCCAGCTGTCCGAAACATTAGTTAGGCATCATTACGTAGTGGGGGTGGGCAATCCCTGTAGTCACCCACTGGGGAGACAAGAGAGAAAAGACCTTTAATCTCCTCCTCTTATAGACAACCTATGCATATAGGACAGAAAGTCAAAGACTTCTCGGCAGATGAGCATAACTACACAATACTTGCTACAGACCCTTCTTCCACATGGAGTACAGAGATCAATTCCATGGTGGAAGAAGCAGAGTGGGAAGGGTGGATCAGTAGATGGGAAGGGTGGATCAGTAGACAAGAAGGGAATTTCTCACGGTAAACCAATCCGGTAACTCATATATTTCTACACACTCCCTCAAATTCATAAAAATCGGCACAGGCTTACGAAATAAATCTACACACATATACCACTCCAGTGGAGTTAGTTACTTTAAAAAAAGCAGCGTACATTGGAGTAGAACAACTTGATGTCAATGCACTCAGGAACTTCCAAAATCTAAGCAACTCAGAAAGAGCAGCACTCACTGAACTACAAAGTGACACAAACATCACCATAAAACCTGCTGACAAAGGCAGGGGCCATGTCTTACAGACAGCTCCTGCATATAGGACAGAATGTCCAAGACTATTGGCAGATGAGAATTTTGACACATACCAAACTCCCACACTGAGGGCATAGATCAATTCCATGGTGGAAAAAGAAGAGTGCGAAGGGTGGATCAGTAGACAAGAAGAGGATTTCTTATGGAACACCAATCCAATAACCCTATATTTCTTCACCCTCCCTAAAGTTCATAAAAATTGCAACCCAGAACAAGGTAGACCTACTGTGTCAAACATAGGCTCCATGCTAGAACCCTTGTCACAGTTTTGGGATTACTTTCTTAAACCCTTATTCCAAAACACAAAGCTAAATAGGTGACAAAAGAAATGTTGGTTCATATAGAAGACTTCGAAATTGATGACCAACAGGACATATTAATGAGCCTAGACTTCAATAACCTGTATACCAGCCTTCCCAAAGAAGATACCTTGGAGGCCACAAAAAAACATTGGAGTGTGTGGATGGATACATTCATCTACCATACACTTCGTTATGGAATGCACTAGGCTGGCCTTGACAAGAAACTTTTTCAAGCCGGAAGGAACCCTGTAGAAATGCTGTTGTCTCTGATCTTTCTTCATCTATGCATACTCTGTTCAAGGCTGTGCTTCACACTACCACTCATTTAATGCCTTTTTCTCAAGAGGGTTTTAGTGCACTGCATCTATTTTAATGGAACGTCATACTTCCCATGCACTTTGGAGTTCACTCTATGCTTCATTTAATTTAGGGTGCCTACCTAAGCAGTGGTCAAAAACACCAAATTTATTTAACCCCTTCGTTACACCCGTTGGCCAACGGCCGTCCCAAGCACTACCTCTGTAGTGCTGCACACGTCCGTTGGGCGACGCGGCCCCGCCCTCCTAATCAAACCGCCGCACCACAGCGAAATTTGCGCCTCGGTTAAGCGGCTAAGCCAAAGAACTATATGGAAGCAGACACACATTAGCCATTCCAAAATCCCACCAAGAGTAATATACCCACTCGCCTTATCAGTAGCTCCACCCATTGAATTTACCTACCCGAGATCACCCAGTCACTTTCTAACCTTTTATTTTTTCATAAAGCTTTGAGATTTTATTTATTTATTCAGTGTTTTGTATAGCGTGAACATGACCCATGAGGGTATCAGGGTGCTTTACAGCAGTAGTAAGTAATTATATTAATTACAAGAATTAGCATAAACAAGTTAGATACAAAAAGGATCATGCAAACGTGAGAGAAAAGTTGACAATCCTGTTAGAGTTCAAATACGAGATAAGGCAAGTCGCTGGGCTGCTGATACTGCAGAGGCACTGAGAGAGATTAGGGTAGGAATTTGCCCATTAGGAAGGTCTTCACTTCCTTTTTGAAATTTGATAGGGCAACTATTCTTCTGATGTAAGGCGGCAGTGAGTTCCAGATTCTGAGGGCAGCACCAGAGAAAGCTCTGTTGTAGGTTTTCATCTTCCGGAAGAGGGGTGGTTTCAACACAAAATATGATTTTATGAGCAGAAGACCCGGAGCGTACAGCTTTATGAGTGATACAAGCCAATTTGAGTTGGATTATAGCTTCGTACGGTAGCCCGTTCAGTGCCTTTAGGTGCGGCGCGATATGATCACATTTTTTTGAGCCAGTTAGGAGTCTTGCAGCTGCGTTGAGACAGGCTTTTAGGGGAGCTGTAGAGATCTTTTGTAGGCCAGATAAGGTTGAACATCTGTATTCGATCCTAGAGATAACTAGGGCCTGAACTGCCATTTTTAGGTCTGAAGTGTCTACAAAAGGTTTGAGATTTCTCAAATATCTGAGGTGAACCCTGGCAATTTTTACCAGAGTGTTTATGTGGGCTTGCATGTTCAGGGTTTTGTCCAGTGTGATTCCTAGTGATTTGGCTGAGTCCACTATGGTCAGGGTGCAGTTTAGCAAGGTGATCAAGTTGGTCCATTCAAGTATGTTAGGGGAGTTTTTTGGAGGGGAGATTAGCAAGAACTTGGTTTTCTGCGCATTGAGTTCGAGCTGGTTGCTGGCAAGCCAGTGAACAGTCTGTTTCAAAGCATCATTCCTTATTTGGACCTCCTCTAGAGAAGAGATTTTGATGTAGACCTGGGTGACGCCAATCGTACATGTGGAAAGAGATGTTGGCGTTGCAAAGGATTTCAGCTAGTGGTTCAGCTAGTGGTTCGAGATAGAAGTTAAAGAGAGTTGGGGAGAGAGTTGACCCTTGGGTGACGCCAATTGTAATCGGGGAAGGGGAGGATAGAATGTGATTAATTAAGAATCTGTGGGAGCAATTCTGAAGGAAGAATTTGAACCACTTGACAACGGTTCCCCCTAGGCCCATCCTGAGTTACAGACGTTCTAGAAGCTTTTCATGGTTGACAGTGTCGAACGCCGAGGACAGATCCAACAGAATTAGGAGAAATGTTTTGCCTTGGTCTAGGGCTTGGAGGACATCATCTACTATGTGGAGAATAGTAGTTTCAGTGCTGGGGCCTGGTCTGAAACCAGATTGGCACTCATCTAGCAAGTTGAAAGTGGTGATGTGTCGGCTAATTGTTGTTGCAAACATTTCTCAAGTAGTTTCGCAAGTAGAGGAATGTTAGATATTGTCTGAAATTGTCTAGTTCAGCAGGATTTAACAAGGGTTTTTTTTAGAATAGGGATGACTTGTCCCGTTTTTAACGAGTCTGGTATAGACCTTTGCATTAGGGAAGCATTGATTATTGCAGTCCAGATGGGTATGATGAGATGATTGGCTGCAGATAAACGTATTTTGTATATGCTTAAATTTGCTATTCATTTATTGTCTCTCCAATATGAGCATTTTTCATCTGTTCAAGAATTTGCTTTTGTGATCATCCTCTTTGGTTTTTATGGTAATTGCACTCCATTTGTTCCCTGGATTTGCTAGATGCTCTTCTGACCCCATTTTTATGTCAATGGTAAGTAGAAACTTTCTAAACTGATTCTGCATAGTATCTCACTAACCTTTGGGGGTTAGATGTATGGTTTAATAAATGTGTTATTTAATACAATTATAATAATAACATCCAAAAATAAACAAAATGTTCTGCCAACACCTTTTGGTGAGTACTCACAAACTAAAGCCATTACATGAAGCTATGTAAACTGAAGGGAAGTTAATTCTAGCCCACTTACAGAAGAAAGAATAATGCTTGAGCGTACAAAACATGGCTGAGATACATCAATGGGACTAGGATGCAACTGAAGGTATAAACATATTGTAAAAGCACCACTAAAAATCTTGTTCAGTCTACAGCTAAATACTTGGGAAAGGGAACAAAGGGACATAGAATATGAACACAGGGACGAAAAGAACACGGGGGCTTGGCCGAGCGGATGCGTTATAACCAGCTCCGGCAGCCCATTTGAATTATCCTTCACAATCCTCACCGGCAATGACACCAAACGTTTTCTAAGTAATAGGCGGACGCTGCGGAACACCTGAGGCGAATTCCTGTGTGAGCCTGTCTCATGGCATTGCAGCTGCCATTGTAATCCGGTGCAGTGTGGCCTGCGGGTGTGGTGCACGGAGAACATCAAGGGCCTCTTGCTGCGGCCTCGGGGAAGGTGCTGCACCGGTCATGCTGTTGACAGTCGTTGTTAGAGTACTGAGCCGGCCGCGGAGCGGCGAGTAAGAGATACAGCTACCGCACGGCCTAAGGGGTTGCCTGGGGCCGGCTGGGACGTGTTGGCACAGAGTGCCTTTAGCGCCCCCGGTCCACCGCGTCTCGGCGAACGGGGATCTTTGTTGGCTCGGCACAGCCTGGAGGCGTGTCCCCGCGGCGTCGGGCCCGATCGCTGCGGGACGAAAACGGGCACGGCCTAGGCTGCCCTGCAAGTAGAGCCTGGGCCCTGGACTGCCTCAACGGTCCCCGGCCCTCTTCAGTGTGTGCTCACAGGCAGGACCACCATTGTGCACGCGCTCATACTGACTCTGCCGCCTTGAATTGTCCTCATACCCTAAGGCTGGAATATAGCAGACCGCACATCGCTAACAAATTCCCAGATAGGAGATATCACATTGGTGGTGATTACAGGGGATAGCAGTCCTGACCAGACACCAGTGGTCACTTACAGTTAACCTAGTTAAGATGGCCAATATCTTCCCTTTACTCAAAAAACGTAGCCACGGCGAAAACCAATGACCCCTACTCTCTCACCCTTCCATTACTCTGGACCTAACCAGCCCTCCCCCACCACAGTGGGGAGGTCCTCACTCTATCTAAAACATTCTTGGCCTTTAGATGATCGAAGAGCGGTGCTGTCCTATGTTGACTTGTCCCAACCCTCGAGACTTCTGACTCCGAAGGCTAGCAACATTTTGAGTTCGCTCTGCGCACAGCTCTCCAGTTCGATTCCATATGTTTTTCGAGTTGAGAGTTTCCCTAGCGACCTACTGCCATTGCGCTCAGCGATCGATCCCTCGTCCATCATCCCTCTCTCCAAGCCACCCACTAGGCAAATGCCCTACGCTGACCATGATTGGACAAACCCATTCAATCCTGTGTGGACCGTACCTGAATCACAGCTCAATGACCATCCCACCCTCTCTAATTTACCAAACTCGCTATCCAAAGTCTATTAAGCACTGCTAGTACTCAATGATCAACTCCCTCCCCCGGAACTACACATCACCACCCTGGACCCCCCTGGGCTTATATCGAGGCCCCTCTTCTCTGCCCGATTTCCTTACACATCCTTTACCCATCTCCCAGCACTCCGACTTAGTGTCACGCCTGAACGGTATATCTCTACAGCGGCACCTTCTCACTGCTGAACTACATGACTTGAAAGCCCTCTCAATTGATCATTTCCCCTTGATCAGCTCCTTCCTCACATTTTCGAATTTGCCCAGTGCCCCCCCTAGGGTTAGAGACCTCAAGGGTGAACTCTCCCCCCTCTGTCTCAAACACCATACCCCTTCCCAACGCCCCCTCCCAACACAGACGATTGAAGGCCTACCTGACGTCTAATGATATCAATGATCTACTCAACTCTTACTCAGCTTTGATCAACACCAACACGGTCCCTCCGGGACAAATACAAATGATCCACTCTACCCCGAACAGAGAACCCCCTCACAATCTTATAGTCATCAATAATGACAACCTCACGAGAGTGAACGTCATCCAGACTCATTCCCCCCTTAATCCGGTACGACTTAAATGTGTACTACTCAACTGCAGGTCAGCCAGTAAACACGCCTCCGATATTTTTGACCTCATCCAACACGAGTTAGACATTATCATCCTCAGTGAAACTTGGCTAAATCCCACATCCTAGACCTCCTAGTACCTCCTACCCATGGCATAATTCATCTAGTAAGAGCTTTGAAGTTGGGTGGTGGCCTACTTGTATTGACAGAAACACACTCGCCGTCTCCCACTCAGAGTCCTCTACGCAATCCTCCTGGGAATACCTTTGTTTCAGCATCTCAAGTAATAACCTGCCGGTTCACAACTAACGAAATCATCTTTGGCAATGCTGACTCGGTATTGTCCCAAAACTTCCTCGGTGATTTCAACCTTCACTGGTCTAACCCCAACGACCACGCTGTAACTTGTCTTAAATCATTCTTAAGTGGTAAAGAGTTGATTCAACATTGTGACTGGCCAACTCATAATAAAGGAGACATTCTAGACCTCATCATCTCTAAAAGTCAGACCATCACATTGGATACCATTACACCCTGCGATTGATCCGACCACCACTGCATCCTCTTTTATATTAACAGGGATGTGTATATGAGGAAGGCTCATCCATTGAAATCAATGATCTGGAAAAGGGACCTCAGATCTATAAATTCTGATGAACTAGCAGCCCACTGTAAATCTGCCCTCTCCTCCAAAGCTGACTTGATTGAGGTTCAGTTACTCACTGACTTTTACAACTCTACCATCTCTAACATCATGGATGACATCGCACACTCCCCAAAAAAATACCTCAACAAAAATATCCAAACCGTGGTTCAACTGAAACTCGGAACGCCGCAACCTTAGGGCAGTTGAACGATTCTGGAGATCCAAACCCTCCTCGGACCAACTAAAATTCCTTAGAGATGTTAGGAGCTCCTACAACAAAAAAAATCAAGAGCGCTAAGGCAGATTACTTCAGATACCAACTTGATCAAGCCGCTAACCGCCCCAAGAAACTTTTTGAACTGGTTAAACAGCAATCAGTGGTAGCTACAAACCACTCTGATTCTGGAGGCAGCCCACCCTCATGCGACGAACTGGCTGCTTTCTTCTCTGAGAAATCAAGACTCATCAAAATTGAACTCGCTTATAAGAAGGCTCTACTGCCATCTTCTGTGTCCACACCACCTCCTGCCCTATTAGAGAAGCTCAAACCTATCCGCTTGAACACCAAGAACAATGCATCACGGGGCACTTTTATTCTCTTGAGTGAAAAAGACATCAACAAGATTCTTCAGAGTATCAACCCATCAAATCACTTAAGTGACCTGTTGCCTCCTTCCATCTTCAAAGAAATCAAGAATGTCCTCATCCCAACCTGGACGCTTCACTGTCTCAAGGCACAATCCCAGACTGCCTAAAAGCAACTCAGGTATCACCTATATTAAAAAAAACTAATGCAGATAGGGCTGACTTTAACAACTTCCACCCTGTCTACAACATCCCCACTCTAGCCAAACTCCTAGAAAAATGTGTCCAATCCCAACTATGTGCTCACAAAGAGAATTTCTAACTCCTAGACCAGCATAAATCTGGCTTTCGGAGTAGACAGCACTGAATTGGCTCTCACTCACGTGATGGATGACATTTTAAAAATGCTTGACCAAAATGAATGCTGCCTCCTAATCCTCCTCGAGCTTTGCTCCACCTTGGACATGGTCAATCACGACAACCTACTATCCATTCTGAAGAACAGGATGGGCTTCTCTGGTCTGGAGTTACAATTGTTCTCGTCCTTCCTCCACCACAGGTCACAAAGAGTCTAGGCAAACCATTCCCTCTCCCAGCCCTCTCCAGTATTCATGGGGGTCCCCCAATGGTCCGCCCTATCCCCTATACTCTTCAACCTGTTCTTGGAACCATTAGCTAATACACGAAATTCCACAAACATTTTCTTCCATATGTATGCGGACGATACGCAACTTTATTTGAAAATCTCCTCCCCGGATAACATCATCTCACTCAACACGACCCTTACGTCTACTCAAAACTGGTTAACCGAGAACTACCTCCTACTTAACTCCTCCAAAACAGAATTCCTTCTCATCTCTCCTCCGAAACACATCCCCAAGCTAGACCCTGGTTGAATCACCTCAATGCCTTCAACTGGTCCCCCTCATCAAAGACTCAGCCAAATCTCTCGGAATCACACTGGACAAGCATCTGAACATGAAGAATTATATCAGCAATGTGTGTAGGGGAGCTAATCACTTGATGAGGATACTCAGAAATATAAAACATTCCTTGCACAATCTGATTTCAAGCAGGTGGCCCAAGCGCTTGTGTTGCAGAGACTAGACTATGGCAGTGCTACGCTCTGTGGCCTCCACAAATATACCTTAGCTCCACGTAGGGCATCACTGAACACGGCTGCTAGACTGGTTACAGGTAACAAAAGAAATCCGCACATATCCCTAGTCCTAAAATCCCTGAAATGGTTGCCCGACGAAGCTCGTATTCAACTAAAGATAGCTTGTCTGGCGCACAAAGCGCTCCACCTCAAAACCCCCAGTTATCTAGCGCAAAAGATTGAATTATTATGGTGGTAGACCCTCAAGAAGCACTAACACTTTCCTCTTGAAACCACAAATCTTTAGCAAAAAGAGAACCTGCCACTCCAGCGCTGCCCTGAAGATCTGGAACTCTCTTCCACCGGAATTACACAGAATTTCCTCCACGCTTGCTTTCAAATTGGAAGCCAAAAGATTCCTAATGAACAAGTTCTTACCTTAAATGGGTTAGGATCATCTGCTCTAAGTCACTGAGCCTACAACTGTTAGACTTTCATTTGATGCTTCTCTCCTTTACCTCATCATTTGCCCCCCTCCTAGCCCACTATGTATCAGTTATTGTATTATTCACCTTTGAACCCTTTGTTCTGTAATTATTCACGTATGTTATATTATTTGATGTCTATATTGCTTTTAATACCTTACTGCCATCCTTTTGTAAAGCGCTCGGATATCCTTCGCGATCTTGGTCGCGCTATATAAAACTATATAAATAAATAAATCAATCAATACAGTTGATGGTTGATGAGACTAGGACCTACTCAGCGCAACACAGTGACAAACTGATAGTATATCTCCTGGGGTGCAGCGCCCACTAGGGTTTGGGGGTGAGTGTCTCCTAGCTGCGGAGGCGGCCAGGCTAGGTCCTGGTGCAGCTTGCGGCCAAGGGTACTTCCTTCCGCCTGCATCTACAACTACCTCCCTCATTATCACAGGCATATAATAAGAACCCAGGGGATGGGGTGGCGGAATCACTCAGAGTGATGGAATCCCGACTGCTGGCCTGTGGGTATAGCCCATTCCTACAATGACCAGAGATAAACTTCCATCCACCACTGCACGCCAGAGCACTATGGATAAATATACCAGTGCAGGGAGACGTGGCGCAGAGGGAGCCCCTGAGGCCCCCTCAGACACTACTGCCATCCTCACAGCGATTACCCAATCCAGGGCGGTGTTGGAGGCCCAAATTGGTGCTGATGGGTCCGGTGGAACACCTGACTGAGGCGGAAACCAGAGTTTCGGGGGTCGAAGTTGCCATCTCTATACTACAGGCCAACGACTCCACCCTCAAGTTAACCAAAGGACTCGCAACACGGGTAGAAGACGCAGGAGGGCGTGCCCAGAGAAACAACATCTGCCTCGTTGGTTTCCCAGAGAATTGCGAAGGTGGTGATGCTGAAAAGTTTGTGGTGGATTGGATCGCTTCTTGGATCCCAGCAGGTACACTCTCCCCATACTTCTTCGTGGAACGTGCACACAGAGCCCTTATCCAACGGCAGCCCCCAGGTACCAGACCAAGGCCCATTATCGGACGAATCCTAAACTATCATGACGAGACCTTATCCTCAAACATGCCCGGATGAAAACTGAACTGTTTCACGACTCACATCAAATTATGATATTCCCGGACTATGCAAGACTTACCCAGCAGTCATTCCAGGCTGCCAAGACACGCCTCTGTGACCTTAAGATCACTTACGCTCTACAATTTCCTGCACAATTACGGGTGGTGTACGATGCCTGCACAATCTTCTTTGATACACCAGAAAAGGTCTTCCAATGGACAAACTGTGGCTCCTCAAACCACATACTCCTCCACGACACAACTCAGAATCATCCTCTAGTGAACCAAGACGTGAGCACAAATCACCTGGCAACACCGCTCTCGCTCAACATGGAGCTCCAGAACCACAAATCCCGATTGGGAAGATCCATCCCTCAATATTCCGACCAACCGCCCTAAATGAATCTGGCTGCGGACTGATGTCGCAACAGGGAAACTTCCATCTCCTCGTGAAAACTACGGTGCTCATGTGACTTATACTGGGCTAAACTGAATACTGTTCGCTGTTCCTTAATATGGAACAGTTTGGGTGTTTTGGGATCCAGTCAGTCAAAAATCTTTATTCGGCTAAATGACAGCCATGAAAGAACAGATAAAACTTTAACAGTAATATACAAAATAAAATTTTAACTGACTCAAATTTTACCCAGGAATTCATTTTCCAACAATATTACGAAATCGACCTGCAGCAGAAATATACTTATAAACCATGAGGCAAGTGAATTCATTGTTTAAAAAGAAGTAAATGAACTAATGCAGGGTGACACTTTCTGATATTTAAAAATCTTAATAATGGTTTTAAAAAGATACGTCTGGGGTTAAAATACATTTACAAAAAAACAAAGCGCAGGGTGCTTTGTGCAGAAAATGAGTTGCATGGGCACAGGTCTAATTTGGCGTCACAATATACATCGCGTGGGTATGAGACCAATAAATGAATGATACCCAACCTGAACCTGATCAGATAAAACATCTTTGCTTGGTTAAAATTGAAAGAAAGATAGGATTCAATTTGTGGGGAGCTAATTAACAGTGAATGCTCTACAACTCTTATTTTTTTACCAGCTCTAGGCTATCTCTTTCGTGCTTCAAAAGTAAAAGAAAATCACTTTAAACTTAGCCTTAGGAATTACCGATATGTTTCCCGGGCGTTTAAACCAATCCTGCAATTCCAAATTCTCTAATTGATCTTGCAAGTTAGAGAGCCATGGGATTTTTTTGACATGGTCCAATTTCAAACAATCTAAAATGATATCACGATTCAGGGCTGGTTCTTCTTTTACCCAAATGCTGCGCCAAAGCATCAATGGGGCTAATTTAATGCTAAAAGATAGTGGAGTGATGCCTAGTTCGTTATGACACATAATAGCAGGGGTGCTTTTAGGTAATGTCAGCACACGTTTTAGTGTTCAGTTCTCTACTCTTTAGAGGCGCCATATGTTTTGGGATCCATTGGATGGACGCACAGCCGGTCCCCCGTTGAGACCTTCAATATGGGCCATCGGTGACAGATGCTTCATTTGCTAGGAGGTATTGGGGAGGGGGAAGGGAAGTTTTATGCAATTTAAGTTTATTGTAACTCAGTGCCATGTACTTGCCAACCCTTCTAGTAGCTACTCTAAGACTCTGCGACCCAGTTATACACTCTGACAAGTAAATGGCGACAAGCACAGGTGAAACCCCGATTGGTCAATTCGAGATTGTAAGCTGGAATATCTGGGGTATTCTCGCCAAAATCAAGAGGGGTGCGGTCCTCCGACATGCCAAACGACTGAAAGCAGACATCCTGTTTCTGCAGGAGACACACCTTAATCAATCAATCAATCAATCAAGGACATTTATAGAGCGCACTACTTACCCGGAGGGTCTCAAGGCGCTTGGGGGGGGGGGGGGTGCTGCTACTGCTCGAACAGCCAGGTCTTGAGCTTCTTCCTGAAGGAGAGGTGGTCTTGGGTCAGGCGCAGGTCGGTCGGGAGGGAGTTCCAGGTCTTGGCGGCCAGGTGGGAGAAGGACCTTCCTCCTGTTGTCGTTCTTCGGATGCGGGGGACGGCGGCGAGGGCGTGACTGGCTGATCGGAGGTGGCGTTTGGGAGCGTAGAAGTTGATGCGGTTGTTGAGGTTATGGGTACTAGGGCTCCCTGTTTGGACAGATTTGGCTTTGTGCATATATTCCACACAGGCTTCACTCGAGGATGGCAATTCTAATACATCGGCATATACCCTTTTGTACATTTCTGCACAGGGGTTTGACCCCAATGGATGATATGTTCTCATCGGGAGCATATACACCCCCCACCCCTCACACACAGCTTCATTACTAAACTACTAGACTTATGGGGAACTCTACCTGAGGGGCCGGCGGTCTTGAACGGTGAATGGAACGATATCATTCGTACTTCGAAAGACAGGAAACGATCCACCGGGTCCTTGGATCACAGCAAAGAATCCAAATTAAAATCCTTCACTACAACCGTGGGATGGATTGACACTTGGAGAGTACACCACACATATGACGTGTGGCACACATACTAATCCCCCACATATGACTCCCTCTCCAGACTAGATCATATTTTTATTCCCCACACAAATATACAGCGATTGGCCGGTGCCATAATTCTGCTGCGTGGACTATCAGATCACTCTCCAATCGCAATCCAGCTCTTAATGGGCCCCTACCGGCATTACTTCCGATGGCAACTGTCCCCATGGCATCTACAAAATCCAGATTATCGCACACATATACATACTGCATTAGCAAAATTCTTTTACAATAAACACAGACACTGCCACAACTACAGAGATTTTGTGGGAGGCCATGAAACCAACAATCTGCGGAGTGGATATTAGCTATTGCGCAGCAGCACGGAAGGGTCGGAAGCATTATCTCACACAACTAGAAGATCGTATTGATGCAGTGGAGAGACAGGGTCTAGATAGCTGGGCATGTGAGGCAAGCAATTATGTTTCACTCAGCAACAATATCAGAGTGAACTCCTTGAAAAGACGCGTTTTATATGACTGGCATCCCAAAGCAGAATTTATCAATGGGGGCGATAAATCGGGGAAACTCATATCGCCTACGTCAACAGCCTACAGTTACCCCCAGCCATTAGCAACACTATGCTGAGATCGCACAAAGTTTTGCGGCCTTTTATCAAACATTATACTCCCCTCAAGAAGCCATCAGCTTATATCTCATCGAGAAATTCCTCAATGACTTTCCCCCCAAAACTGTACCAGATGAAGTACGGGCGAATCTAGACGCTCCCATAACATTAGAGGAAATAAAGAAAGTCGTTGCAGAGCTGCGCATTCGCTGGGCTGCAGGCTGTAACGCTTACCCCAGTGAATTCTTCAAAGCTTATATAACAATACTCGGGCTCCACCTCCTCAATACTATTCTAGATGCAACCGAAGCCGGCCCCATGTCAGCAGACTGGAGGCATGCTGAGATCGTGGTCTTCCCCAAAACTGGTAGACCCCCAGAATTGCATGCCTCCTATTGCCCTATATCTCTTATAACTATTGAGGCGAAGATACTCGCCAAAATCCTCGCTGACAGACTACTACCACACATATCAGACTTGGTTCACCTCGACCAAGCCGGCTTCATGCCAGGCCGCTCTACTCGCCACAACATCAGAAGGGCCCAGAATGCAATAGCAGCGGTAGATCAACTTGACAGGGCAGCCGTACTCCTATTAGCAGACATGGAGGACAGTGGAGGAGTGTGGCTCAATGGTTAGAGCGGCAGACCCTGATGCAGAGTTCTGGCCAGGGACCAGGGTTCGATTCCCGCCTCGGCGGGGTCTCGGGCTCAATTTCCTCGGACCTTTAATTCTCGCCTCGGTGCCTATTCTAATCACGGGCCCCACGCTGCAACTCTGGGCAATAGCTTGCTTAGCCACCACACCGGCCCCAACAGCGCTAAGGATGCCTAGCTTCACCCTGGGGGTGCCCAGGAGTGGACACTTCACAGGGAAAGCCAGGAGGGGTTCCACAGCGGTATGAGTATCAGCGCCAGGAAGCCGAATAGGCGACACCGCAAGGTGACCGTCTGGTGACAGTGCGCTCTATAAGTACCATGACATTTACATTTACATGGACAAGGCCTTCAACTCGGTAAGCTGGATATATCTTTTTGCATTACTTAAACGACATAAATTCAGCCCGCGCTTTATTGCCTATATCCGTCTCCTATATACAGAACTGACTGCGGCAGTTCGGGTCGCAGACTGCATTTCAGCCCCCTTTTCCGATACAGCGGGGCACAAGGCACGGATGCCCTCTCTCACCCTTATTGTTTGCACTTACGATTGAACCATTAGCGATTTGGGTCCGGAAGGATGCGCTGTTCCGTGGGTTTGAATAGACGCCGACATTTCAGATCGAATCTCATTGTATGCATATGATGTCCTACTTTTCCTCACAGATCCCCACAGATCGGGTCCCAGAATATTACAGATAATGCAGGTGTTTGGGAAACATCTGGCCTATACATGAATGTAAACAAATTAACTATATGGCCCCTGCGCAGCACACTGGGTCAGGGAACCTGGGCCACAAACCTCACATCCACCACAACCGGGATACAATACCTCAGTGTTTATCTTACAGAGGACCCTACAATATTGTGGGATCGTAACATCTCTACTACAACCGATAGTACAATCAGATATTTGCGCATGGTCTGGGTTACCTCTATCCCTATCCCTACATGGACGGTCAGCGATCTTTAAAACGATTTTGCTCCTGCGGCTCCTATACCACCTACAGAACCATCCCTTTCCTGTCCCTCCATCCTGGTTTCGTCAAATTAATGCAATACTCGGTCAGTTCCTGTGGGGTGGAGGCACCTCCCGAGTCGCGCTCCGTTCCTGCTTCCAGTCAACATACTGTGGCGGAATTGCTGCCACCGATATGCAGTCCTATCATGTGGCATCACATTTACAGGTAATCAATGATTCGTGGTACGGAGTGAGAAATGACCCGGCTTACGCAGTGGAGAGCTGGCTCATCAATGACCCTACGCCTACATCATATTTATGTAGCCGACTAAGTGCCCAGACCTTACCACCCACTACCAAGGCGGTAATACTCACATGCGACAGGCTCTTGAAGACGGATGGGTTGGTGGGTAACCCCCTTATGGCGCAATTGTCTATTATCTCACCTAGTTAATCTACAGGGATTTGGGGGATGGGACCACTATTGGAGATGTAATGCATGGCCTTAACCTTAAATTGTTCAATGAACTCTGCCACAAATAATCTATGCCAAATGTACGATTCTACATATACCTACAATCCCGACACGCTAGCACACCATATATAACAAATCGAATCCCTTCCAGACCTCAACCCACTTGAGGGTAAACTCCTGACTGGCAACCTGGGTGAACATAAAATTTCTAAATTATAGAAAACTCTCATTACAAATAGTGCCGCCACCTTAGAACGACTGAAGGCCTTCTGGCAGACAGATATCGGTCCCCTAGATACGGACGACTGGGTCGAGGACCTAGAAGGCCTGCACGGAGCCACTATTTCTATGAGATTACGATTAATTCAATTCAAGATCCTCCATAGGGCCTATTACACCCAACATAGATTGTGGCAAGCCGGCCTGATAGAATCATCCACATGTTTTGAGATGTCGGGAAGATGAAGGAACTCCAATACACACGATATGGTCATGCCCATGGCTAGAAAAATTCTGGACTAGTATAGTGATGTGCTAGTGTGGGTACTCCCCAGATCTATAAACCTTACCTTCCTTCACATAACAGATGAGATTGGGGGCAATAGATAAAAACGTCACTTACTTTGGCTGGGTCTCACCCTAGCCAAAAGACACGCTGCACGATTATGGAAATCAGACAAGCCCCCAGCTATCCCGGCATGGAAAACGGGTAAGGACTTTTGTATGGGGTTGGAGCTGCCGGTGTTTCAAGCTAGGGGATGCCCCAAGAAACACAAAAAAATGTGAAACGGTGGATTAACACTTTGATTTCAAGTATCATAGACTCCATGCATTTAACAGAGAACCCCACGAGCCACGACATGACCTGTGCGTGCCATTTTTATAGAACTTCAAGCTACCCAAAGATTGACTCATATGAATACAGTGAACTTGGCCTGGGTTTACACGTTTTGTTTGACCTGTTCATATATGACATGATTAATATACTCGGCCTTCTGGCCATTGTGTGTTTAAAAGCAATAAAAATGTGTTCTGAAAAAATAAAAAGACAAAAACATCAGTAATTTTAGAGACGAATCCTGGTAAAAGGGGAAATTGAGACTGGAGCAAGGCGATACAAGGAATGGGAAAACTTGACATTTGAAAAGGGATCGAGATACTCTTTCTATGCTTATTCTATAGCAATGGAACATCGAGGGAACAAACATGGGAACAAAGACACCAAAACTTGGAGACAGGCAATAGGAAAATGAGGCACAGACTGGGAAAGTGTGACAGACACAGTGAAAGTAGGATGCTAAGACAGGGTAAGGTAAGACAGGGTAACACAAACACCGAAACATGGAGATAGCCAAGTGAGAACATGACCGTGGACATTAAAACTCAAACCATGGAACATAGATTTGCGAAAAGTAAACCTGGCAACAAGGACACCAAGTTGTAGACACAAACACTGAGACCAATAAATACAGAGAGTGTGACTAGAGGAGGCATGCCCTTGGACATGGAAAAATTGACATAAAACAAAGATATTGAATAGGG